>NW_027362764.1:802255337-803625337 GCF_046119375.1 Phyllobates terribilis
ATACAGCACCCAGATATACAGCACCCAGATATACACACATACAGCGCCCAGATATACAGCACATAGATATACACACATACAGCTCCCAGATATACAGCACATAGATATACACACATACAGCACCCAGATATACAGCACATAGATATACACACATACAGCACCCAGATATACACACATACAGCGCCCAGATATACAGCACATAGATATACACACATACAGCGCCCACATATACAGCACATAGATATACACACATACAGCGCCCAGATATACAGCACATAGATATACACACATACAGCGCCCAGATATACAGCACCCAGATATACACACATACAGCGCCCAGATATACAGCACCCAGATATACACACATACAGCGCCCAGATATACACACATACAGCACCCAGATATACAGCACATAGATATACACACATACAGCGCCCAGATATACAGCACATAGATATACACACATACAGCACCCAGATATACAGCACCCAGATATACACACATACAGCGCCCAGATATACACACATACAGCGCCCAGATATACACACATACAGCACCCAGATATACAGCACATAGATATACACACATACAGCACCCAGATATACAGCACCCAGATATACAGCACATAGATATACACACATACTGCGCCCACAAATACAGCACCCAGATATACACACATACAGCACCCAGATATACAGCACCCAGATATACACACATACAGCGCCCAGATATACAGCACATAGATATACACACATACAGCGCCCAGATATACAGCACCCAGATATACACACATACAGCGCCCAGATATACAGCGCCCAGATATACAGCACCCAGATATACACACATACAGCGCCCAGATATACAGCACATAGATATACACACATACAGCGCCCAGATATACAGCACATAGATATAGACACATACAGCTCCCAGATATACAGCACATAGATATACACACATACAGCGCCCAGATATACAGCACATAGATATACACACATACAGCTCCCAGATATACAGCACATAGATATACACACATACAGCGCCCAGATATACAGCACCCAGATATACACACATACAGCGCCCAGATATACAGCGCCCAGATATACACACATACAGCGCCCAGATATACAGCACCCAGATATACACACATACAGCGCCCAGATATACAGCACATAGATATACACACATACAGCACCCAGATATACAGCACATAGATATACACACATACAGCGCCCAGATATACAGCACATAGATATACACACATACAGCGCCCAGATATACAGCACATAGATATACACACATACAGCGCCCAGATATACAGCACATAGATATAGACACATACAGCACCCAGATATACAGCACATAGATATACACACATACAGCGCCCAGATATACAGCACATAGATATAGACACATACAGCTCCCAGATATACAGCACATAGATATAGACACATACAGCACCCAGATATACAGCACATAGATATACACACATACAGCGCCCAGATATACAGCACATAGATATACACACATACAGCGCCCAGATATACAGCACATAGATATACACACATACAGCGCCCAGATATACAGCACATAGATATACACACATACAGCGCCCAGATATACAGCACATAGATATAGACACATACAGCTCCCAGATATACAGCACATAGATATACACACATACAGCTCCCAGATATACAGCACATAGATATACACACATACAGCGCCCAGATATACAGCACATAGATATAGACACATACAGCTCCCAGATATACAGCACATAGATATAGACACATACAGCACCCAGATATACAGCACATAGATATACACACATACAGCGCCCAGATATACAGCACATAGATATACACACATACAGCGCCCAGATATACAGCACATAGATATACACACATACAGCGCCCAGATATACAGCACATAGATATAGACACATACAGCTCCCAGATATACAGCACATAGATATACACACATACAGCGCCCAGATATACAGCACCCAGATATACACACATACAGCGCCCAGATATACAGCGCCCAGATATACAGCACCCAGATATACACACATACAGCGCCCAGATATACAGCACATAGATATACACACATACAGCGCCCAGATATACAGCACATAGATATAGACACATACAGCTCCCAGATATACAGCACATAGATATACACACATACAGCGCCCAGATATACAGCACCCAGATATACACACATACAGCGCCCAGATATACAGCACATAGATATACACACATACAGCACCCAGATATACAGCACATAGATATACACACATACAGCACCCAGATATACAGCACCCAGATATACACACATACAGCGCCCAGATATACAGCACATAGATATACACACATACAGCACCCAGATATACAGCACATAGATATACACACATACAGCACCCAGATATACAGCACCCAGATATACACACATACAGCTCCCAGATATACAGCACATAGATATACACACATACAGCGCCCAGATATACAGCACCCAGATATACACACATACAGCGCCCAGATATACAGCGCCCAGATATACACACATACAGCGCCCAGATATACAGCACCCAGATATACACACATACAGCGCCCAGATATACAGCACATAGATATACACACATACAGCACCCAGATATACAGCACCCAGATATACACACATACAGCGCCCAGATATACAGCGCCCAGATATACACACATACAGCGCCCAGATATACAGCACCCAGATATACACACATACAGCACCCAGATATACAGCACATAGATATACACACATACAGCACCCAGATATACAGCACCCAGATATACACACATACAGCGCCCAGATATACAGCACATAGATATACACACATACAGCGCCCAGATATACAGCACCCAGATATACACACATACAGCGCCCAGATATACAGCGCCCAGATATACACACATACAGCTCCCAGATATACAGCACCCAGATATACACACATACAGCGCCCAGATATACACACATACAGCTCCCAGATATACACACATACAGCACCCAGATATACACACATACAGCACCCAGATATACACACATACAGCGCCCAGATATACAGCACCCAGATATACACACATACAGCACCCAGATATACAGCACATAGATATACACACATACAGCACCCAGATATACACACATACAGCACCCAGATATACAGCACCCAGATATACACACATACAGTGCCCAGATATACAGCACATAGATATACACACATACAGCACCCAGATATACAGCACCCAGATATACACACATACAGCGCCCAGATATACAGCACATAGATATACACACATACAGCGCCCAGATATACAGCACATAGGTATACACACATACAGTGCCCAGATATACAGCACATAGATATACACACATACAGCGCCCAGATATACAGCACATAGATATACACACATACAGCTCCCAGATATACAGCACATAGATATACACACATACAGCGCCAAGATATACAGCACATAGATATACACACATACAGCGCCCAGATATACAGCACATAGATATACACACATACAGCGCCCAGATATACAGCACATAGGTATACACACATACAGTGCCCAGATATACAGCACATAGATATACACACATACAGCGCCCAGATATACAGCACATAGATATACACACATACAGCTCCCAGATATACAGCACATAGATATACACACATACAGCGCCAAGATATACAGCACATAGATATACACACATACAGCACCCAGATATACACACATACAGCTCCCAGATATACAGCACTCAGATATACAGCACATACCGTGTTTCCCCGAAAGTAAGACACCCCCGATTGTAAGACGTATCGGGGGTTTCAGGGGGGCTCGGCTAATATAAGCCGTACCCCGAAAGTAAGACATATGTCTTACTTTCGGGGAAACACGGCCGTCTCCCTCTCATCTAGCTGCGCGCCGCCCCCCCTTCATACGTCACCGCGTCTGCCGCCTCCTGCCCACTTCCGCGCCGTCCCCCTCTCCATACGTCACCGCGCCGTCCCCTGCACTTGTCACTGCCGCCTCCTGCTTAAAATACGGTAATGCACACAGTATTACATCAGTAAAACATACACACTGGCATACTGAGGTATCATCTGCTGTATGTAACCCAGTGGGTATCAGCAGGTGTCACACTAGATTAAATACAGCAGGTGGTACTGTATCACACTGGGTTAGATACAGGTATAGGTACAGGTTTGCACCTTGCTGTGCCCACATGAGCTGTTTGACGGCTTAGGACGCGCCTATGCAAATTTACTCGGGCACGTCCCTACTCCAAAGAAACCTCCCCCCCCGCCCGTCACAGAAGGTAAAATGCATATACACTAAAAAAACACATTTTACACAGTTTTTTTAGCTGTCAGTGCCCCTTTAACTGCGGGATGCGGACGGTTAGAGCGGGATGAGCGGAGGGATGTGGAGGCCGCGGGAGCAGCAGTAATGTTTTCCGTGGTCCATCAGGACAACATACAAAAACACGCTGTGTGGGATACTGTATGGGGCTGTAACCCTATGGAAGGCGGTGTGGGATACTGTATGGAGCTGTAACCCTATGGAAGGCTCTGTGGGATACTGTATGGAGCTGTAACCCTATGGAAGGCGGTGTGGGATACTGTATGGGGCTGTAACCCTATGGAAGGCTGTGTGGGATACTGTATGGGGCTGTAACCCTATGGAAGGCTGTGTGGGATACTGTATGGAGCTGTAACCCTATGGAAGGCGGTGTGGGATACTGTATGGGGCTGTAACCCTATGGAAGGCTGTGTGGGATACTGTATGGGGCTGTAACCCTATGGAAGGCTGTGTGGGATACTGTATGGAGCTGTAACCCTATGGAAGGCGGTGTGGGATACTGTATGGAGCTGTAACCCTATGGAAGGCGGTGTGGGATACTGTATGGGGCTGTAACCCTATGGAAGGCTGTGTGGGATACTGTATGGGGCTGTAACCCTATGGAAGGCTGTGTGGGATACTGTATGGAGCTGTAACCCTATGGAAGGCGGTGTGGGATACTGTATGGAGCTGTAACCCTATGGAAGGCGGTGTGGGATACTGTATGGGGCTGTAACCCTATGGAAGGCTGTGTGGGATACTGTATGGGGCTGTAACCCTATGGAAGGCTGTGTGGGATACTGTATGGGGCTGTAACCCTATGGAAGGCTGTGTGGGATACTGTATGGGGCTGTAACCCTATGGAAGGCTGTGTGGGATACTGTATGGGGCTGTAACCCTATGGAAGGCTGTGTGGGATACTGTATGGAGCTGTAACCCTATGGAAGGCTGTGTGGGATACTGTATGGGGCTGTAACCCTATGGAAGGCTGTGTGGGATACTGTATGGGGCTGTAACCCTATGGAAGGCTGTGTGGGATACTGTATGGGGCTGTAACCCTATGGAAGGCTGTGTGGGATACTGTATGGGGCTGTAACCCTATGGAAGGCTGTGTGGGATACTGTATGGGGCTGTAACCCTATGGAAGGCTGTGTGGGATACTGTATGGAGCTGTAACCCTATGGAAGGCTGTGTGGGATACTGTATGGAGCTGTAACCGTATGGAAGGCGGTGTGGGATACTGTATGGAGCTGTAACCCTATGGAAGGCGGTGTGGGATACTGTATGGAGCTGTAACCCTATGGAAGGCTGTGTGGAATACTGTATGGGGCTGTAACCCTATGGAAGGCGGTGTGGGATACTGTATGGGGCTGTAACCCTATGGAAGGCTGTGTGGGATACTGTATGGGGCTGTAACCCTATGGAAGGCGGTGTGGGATACTGTATGGAGCTGTAACCCTATGGAAGGCTGTGTGGGATACTGTATGGGGCTGTAACCCTATGGAAGGCGGTGTGGGATACTGTATGGGGCTGTAACCCTATGGAAGGCTGTGTGGGATACTGTATGGAGCTGTAACCCTATGGAAGGCTGTGTGGGATACTGTATGGAGCTGTAACCCTATGGAAGGCGGTGTGGGATACTGTATGGGGCTGTAACCCTATGGAAGGCTCTGTGGGATACTGTATGGAGCTGTAACCCTATGGAAGGCTGTGTGGGATACTGTATGGGGCTGTAACCCTATGGAAGGCGGTGTGGGATACTGTATGGGGCTGTAACCCTATGGAAGGCTGTGTGGGATACTGTATGGAGCTGTAACCCTATGGAAGGCTGTGTGGGATACTGTATGGAGCTGTAACCCTATGGAAGGCGGTGTGGGATACTGTATGGGGCTGTAACCCTATGGAAGGCTCTGTGGGATACTGTATGGAGCTGTAACCCTATGGAAGGCTGTGTGGGATACTGTATGGAGCTGTAACCCTATGGAAGGCTGTGTGGGATACTGTATGGGGCTGTAACCCTATGGAAGGCTCTGTGGGATACTGTATGGAGCTGTAACCCTATGGAAGGCTGTGTGGGATACTGTATGGGGCTGTAACCCTATGGAAGGCGGTGTGGGATACTGTATGGGGCTGTAACCCTATGGAAGGCGGTGTGGGATACTGTATGGGGCTGTAACCCTATGGAAGGCTCTGTGGGATACTGTATGGGGCTGTAACCCTATGGAAGGCTGTGTGGGATACTGTATGGGGCTGTAACCCTATGGAAGGCTGTGTGGGATACTGTATGGAGCTGTAACCCTATGGAAGGCTGTGTGGGATACTGTATGGAGCTGTAACCCTATGGAAGGCTGTGTGGGATACTGTATGGGGCTGTAACCCTATGGAAGGCGGTGTGGGATACTGTATGGGGCTGTAACCCTATGGAAGGCGGTGTGGGATACTGTATGGGGCTGTAACCCTATGGAAGGCTCTGTGGGATACTGTATGGGGCTGTAACCCTATGGAAGGCTGTGTGGGATACTGTATGGGGCTGTAACCCTATGGAAGGCTGTGTGGGATACAGTATGGAGCTGTAACCCTATGGAAGGCGGTGTGGGATACTGTATGGGGCTGTAACCCTATGGAAGGCTCTGTGGGATACTGTATGGGGCTGTAACCCTATGGAAGGCTGTGTGGGATACTGTATGGGGCTGTAACCCTATGGAAGGCTGTGTGGGATACTGTATGGGGCTGTAACCCTATGGAAGGCGGTGTGGGATACTGTATGGGGCTGTAACCCTATGGAAGGCTGTGTGGGATACTGTATGGGGCTGTAACCCTATGGAAGGCTGTGTGGGATACTGTATGGAGCTGTAACCCTATGGAAGGCTGTGTGGGATACTGTATGGGGCTGTAACCCTATGGAAGGCGGTGTGGGATACTGTATGGGGCTGTAACCCTATGGAAGGCTGTGTGGGATACTGTATGGGGCTGTAACCCTATGGAAGGCTGTGTGGGATACTGTATGGGGCTGTAACCCTATGGAAGGCTGTGTGGGATACTGTATGGAGCTGTAACCCTATGGAAGGCTGTGTGGGATACTGTATGGGGCTGTAACCCTATGGAAGGCTGTGTGGGATACTGTATGGAGCTGTAACCCTATGGAAGGCTGTGTGGGATACTGTATGGGGCTGTAACCCTATGGAAGGCTGTGTGGGATACTGTATGGGGCTGTAACCCTATGGAAGGCTGTGTGGGATACTGTATGGGGCTGTAACCCTATTGAAGGCTGTGTGGGATATTGTATGGGGCTGTAACCCTATGGAAGGCTGTGTGGGATATTGTATGGGGCTGTAACCCTATGGAAGGCTGTGTGGGATACTGTATGGAGCTGTAACCCTATGGAAGGCTGTGTGGGATACTGTATGGGGCTGTAACCCTATGGAAGGCTGTGTGGGATACTGTATGGGGCTGTAACCCTATGGAAGGCTGTGTGGGATACTGTATGGGGCTGTAACCCTATGGAAGGCTGTGTGGGATACTGTATGGGGCTGTAACCCTATGGAAGGCTGTGTGGGATACTGTATCTAGCTGTAACCCTATGGAAGGCTGTGTGGGATACTGTATGGGGCTGTAACCCTATGGAAGGCGGTGTGGGATACTGTATGGGGCTGTAACCCTATGGAAGGCTGTGTGGGATACTGTGTGGGGCTGTAACCCTATGGAAGGCTGTGTGGGATACTGTATGGGGCTGTAACCCTATGGAAGGCTGTGTGGGATACTGTATGGAGCTGTAACCCTATGGAAGGCTGTGTGGGATACTGTATGGGGCTGTAACCCTATGGAAGGCTGTGTGGGATACTGTATGGAGCTGTAACCCTATGGAAGGCTGTGTGGGATACTGTATGGGTCTGTAACCCTATGGAAGGCTGTGTGGGATACTGTATGGGGCTGTAACCCTATGGAAGGCGGTGTGGGATACTGTATGGGGCTGTAACCCTATGGAAGGCTGTGTGGGATATTGTATGGGGCTGTAACCCTATGGAAGGCTGTGTGGGATACTGTATGGAGCTGAAACCCTATGGAAGGCTGTGTGGGATACTGTATGGAGCTGTAACCCTATGGAAGGCTGTGTGGGATACTGTATGGAGCTGTAACCCTATGGAAGGCTGTGTGGGATACTGTATGGGGCTGTAACCCTATGGAAGGCGGTGTGGGATACTGTATGGAGCTGTAACCCTATGGAAGGCTGTGTGGGATACTGTATGGAGCTGTAACCCTATGGAAGGCTGTGTGGGATACTGTATGGAGCTGTAACCCTATGGAAGGCTGTGTGGGATACTGTATGGGGCTGTAACCCTATGGAAGGCGGTGTGGGATACTGTATGGGGCTGTAACCCTATGGAAGGCAGTGTGGGATACTGTATGGGGCTGTAACCCTATGGAAGGCTGTGTGGGATACTGTATGGGGCTGTAACCCTATGGAAGGCTGTGTGGGATACTGTATGGAGCTGTAACCCTATGGAAGGCTGTGTGGGATACTGTATGGGGCTGTAACCCTATGGAAGGCGGTGTGGGATACTGTATGGGGCTGTAACCCTATGGAAGGCAGTGTGGGATACTGTATGGGGCTGTAACCCTATGGAAGGCTGTGTGGGATACTGTATGGGGCTGTAACCCTATGGAAGGCTGTGTGGGATACTGTATGGGGCTGTAACCCTATGGAAGGCTGTGTGGGATACTGTATGGAGCTGTAACCCTATGGAAGGCTGTGTGGGATACTGTATGGGGCTGTAACCCTATGGAAGGCTGTGTGGGATACTGTATGGAGCTGTAACCCTATGGAAGGCTGTGTGGGATACTGTATGGGGCTGTAACCCTATGGAAGGCTGTGTGGGATACTGTATGGGGCTGTAACCCTATGGAAGGCTGTGTGGGATACTGTATGGGGCTGTAACCCTATGGAAGGCTGTGTGGGATATTGTATGGGGCTGTAACCCTATGGAAGGCTGTGTGGGATATTGTATGGGGCTGTAACCCTATGGAAGGCTGTGTGGGATACTGTATGGGGCTGTAACCCTATGGAAGGCTGTGTGGGATACTGTATGGGGCTGTAACCCTATGGAAGGCTGTGTGGGATACTGTATGGGGCTGTAACCCTATGGAAGGCTGTGTGGGATACTGTATGGGGCTGTAACCCTATGGAAGGCTGTGTGGGATACTGTATGGGGCTGTAACCCTATGGAAGGCTGTGTGGGATACTGTATCTAGCTGTAACCCTATGGAAGGCTGTGTGGGATACTGTATGGGGCTGTAACCCTATGGAAGGCGGTGTGGGATACTGTATGGGGCTGTAACCCTATGGAAGGCTGTGTGGGATACTGTGTGGGGCTGTAACCCTATGGAAGGCTGTGTGGGATACTGTATGGGGCTGTAACCCTATGGAAGGCTGTGTGGGATACTGTATGGAGCTGTAACCCTATGGAAGGCTGTGTGGGATACTGTATGGGGCTGTAACCCTATAGAAGGCTGTGTGGGATACTGTATGGAGCTGTAACCCTATGGAAGGCTGTGTGGGATACTGTATGGGGCTGTAACCCTATGGAAGGCTGTGTGGGATACTGTATGGGGCTGTAACCCTATGGAAGGCGGTGTGGGATACTGTATGGGGCTGTAACCCTATGGAAGGCTGTGTGGGATATTGTATGGGGCTGTAACCCTATGGAAGGCTGTGTGGGATACTGTATGGAGCTGTAACCCTATGGAAGGCTGTGTGGGATACTGTATGGAGCTGTAACCCTATGGAAGGCTGTGTGGGATACTGTATGGAGCTGTAACCCTATGGAAGGCTGTGTGGGATACTGTATGGGGCTGTAACCCTATGGAAGGCGGTGTGGGATACTGTATGGAGCTGTAACCCTATGGAAGGCTGTGTGGGATACTGTATGGAGCTGTAACCCTATGGAAGGCTGTGTGGGATACTGTATGGAGCTGTAACCCTATGGAAGGCTGTGTGGGATACTGTATGGGGCTGTAACCCTATGGAAGGCGGTGTGGGATACTGTATGGGGCTGTAACCCTATGGAAGGCAGTGTGGGATACTGTATGGGGCTGTAACCCTATGGAAGGCTGTGTGGGATACTGTATGGGGCTGTAACCCTATGGAAGGCGGTGTGGGATACTGTATGGGGCTGTAACCCTATGGAAGGCTGTGTGGGATACTGTATGGAGCTGTAACCCTATGGAAGGCTGTGTGGGATACTGTATGGAGCTGTAACCCTATGGAAGGCTGTGTGGGATGCTGTATGGAGCTGTAACCCTATGGAAGGCTGTGTGGGATGCTGTATGGAGCTGTAACCCTATGGAAGGCTGTGTGGGATACTGTATGGAGCTGTAACCCTATCGAAGGCTGTGTGGGATTCTGTATGGAGCTGTAACCCTATGGAAGGCTGTGTGGGATACTGTATGGGGCTGTAACCCTATGGAAGGCTGTGTGGGATACTGTATGGGGCTGTAACCCTATGGAAGGCGGTGTGGGATACTGTATGGAGCTGTAACCCTATGGAAGGCTGTGTGGGATACTGTATGGGGCTGTAACCCTATGGAAGGCTGTGTGGGATACTGTATGGAGCTGTAACCCTATGGAAGGCTGTGTGGGATACTGTATGGGGCTGTAACCCTATGGAAGGCTGTGTGGGATACTGTATGGGGCTGTAACCCTATGGAAGGCTGTGTGGGATACTGTATGGGGCTGTAACCCTATGGAAGGCTGTGTGGGATACTGTATGGGGCTGTAACCCTATGGAAGGCGGTGTGGGATACTGTATGGGGCTGTAACCCTATGGAAGGCGGTGTGGGATACTGTATGGGGCTGTAACCCTATGGAAGGCTGTGTGGGATACTGTATGGGGCTGTAACCCTATGGAAAGCTGTGTGGGATACTGTATGGGGCTGTAACCCTATGGAAGGCTGTGTGGGATACTGTATGGAGCTGTAACCCTATGGAAGGCTGTGTGGGATACTGTATGGGGCTGTAACCCTATGGAAGGCTGTGTGGGATACTGTATGGAGCTGTAACCCTATGGAAGGCTGTGTGGGATACTGTATGGAGCTGTAACCCTATGGAAGGCTGTGTGGGATACTGTATGGGGCTGTAACACTATGGAAGGCGGTGTGGGATACTGTATGGAGCTGTAACCCTATGGAAGGCTGTGTGGGATACTGTATGGAGCTGTAACCCTATGGAAGGCTGTGTGGGATACTGTATGGAGCTGTAACCCTATGGAAGGCTGTGTGGGATACTGTATGGGGCTGTAACCCTATGGAAGGCGGTGTGGGATACTGTATGGGGCTGTAACCCTATGGAAGGCGGTGTGGGATACTGTATGGGGCTGTAACCCTATGGAAGGCTGTGTGGGATACTGTATGGGGCTGTAACCCTATGGAAGGCGGTGTGGGATACTGTATGGGGCTGTAACCCTATGGAAGGCTGTGTGGGACACTGTATGGAGCTGTAACCCTATGGAAGGCTGTGTGGGACACTATATGGAGCTGTAACCCTATGGAAGGCTGTGTGGGACGCTGTATGGAGCTGTAACCCTATGGAAGGCTGTGTGGGACGCTGTATGGAGCTGTAACCCTATGGATGGCTGTGTGGGATACTGTATGGAGCTGTAACCCTATGGAAGGCTGTGTGGAATACTGTATGGAGCTGTAACCCTATGGAAGGCTGTGTGGGATACTGTATGGGGCTGTAACCCTATGGAAGGCGGTGTGGGATACTGTATGGAGCTGTAACCCTATGGAAGGCTGTGTGGGATACTGTATGGAGCTGTAACCCTATGGAAGGCTGTGTGGGATACTGTATGGAGCTGTAACCCTATGGAAGGCTGTGTGGGATACTGTATGGGGCTGTAACCCTATGGAAGGCTGTGTGGGATACTGTATGGGGCTGTAACCCTATGGAAGGCGGTGTGGGATACTGTATGGAGCTGTAACCCTATGGAAGGCTGTGTGGGATACTGTATGGGGCTGTAACCCTATGGAAGGCTGTGTGGGATACTGTATGGAGCTGTAACCCTATGGAAGGCTGTGTGGGATACTGTATGGGGCTGTAACCCTATGGAAGGCGGTGTGGGATACTGTATGGAGCTGTAACCCTATGGAAGGCTGTGTGGGATACTGTATGGGGCTGTAACCCTATGGAAGACGGTGTGGGATACTGTATGGAGCTGTAACCCTATGGAAGGCTGTGTGGGATACTGTATGGAGCTGTAACCCTATGGAAGGCTGTGTGGGATACTGTATGGAGCTGTAACCCTATGGAAGGCTGTGTGGGATACTGTATGGAGCTGTAACCCTATGGAAGACGGTGTGGGATACTGTATGGGGCTGTAACCCTATGGAAGGCTGTGTGGGATACTGTATGGAGCTGTAACCCTATGGAAGGCTGTGTGGGATACTGTATGGGGCTGTAACCCTATGGAAGGCTGTGTGGGATACTGTATGGGGCTGTAACCCTATGGAAGGCTGTGTGGGATACTGTATGGGGCTGTAACCCTATGGAAGGCTGTGTGGGATACTGTATGGGGCTGTAACCCTATGGAAGGCTGTGTGGGATACTGTATGGGGCTGTAACCCTATGTAAGGCTGTGTGGGATACTGTATGGGGCTGTAACCCTATGGAAGGCTGTGTGGGATACTGTATGGGGCTGTAACCCTATGGAAGGCTGTGTGGGATACTGTATGGGGCTGTAACCCTATGGAAGGCGGTGTGGGATACTGTATGGGGCTGTAACCCTATGGAAGGCGGTGTGGGATACTGTATGGGGCTGTAACCCTATGGAAGGCTGTGTGGGATACTGTATAGGGCTGTAACCCTATGGAAGGCGGTGTGGGATACTGTATGGGGCTGTAACCCTATGGAAGGCGGTGTGGGATACTGTATGGGGCTGTAACCCTATGGAAGGCGGTGTGGGATACTGTATGGGGCTGTAACCCTATGGAAGGCTGTGTGGGATACTGTATGGGGCTGTAACCCTATGGAAGGCGGTGTGGGATACTGTATGGAGCTGTAACCCTATGGAAGGCTGTGTGGGATACTGTATGGGGCTGTAACCCTATGGAAGGCTGTGTGGGATACTGTATGGGGCTGTAACCCTATGGAAGGCTGTGTGGGATACTGTATGGGGCTGTAACCCTATGGAAGGCTGTGTGGGATACTGTATGGGGCTGTAACAATATGGAAGGCGGTGTGGGATACTGTATGGGGCTGTAACCCTATGGAAGGCGGTGTGGGATACTGTATGGGGCTGTAACCCTATGGAAGGCTGTGTGGGATACTGTATGGGGCTGTAACCCTATGGAAGGCGGTGTGGGATACTGTATGGGGCTGTAACCCTATGGAAGGCGGTGTGGGATACTGTATGGGGCTGTAATCCTATGGAAGGCGGTGTGGGATACTGTATGGGGCTGTAACCCTATGGAAGGCTGTGTGGGATACTGTATGGGGCTGTAACCCTATGGAAGGCGGTGTGGGATACTGTATGGAGCTGTAACCCTATGGAAGGCTGTGTGGGATACTGTATGGGGCTGTAACCCTATGGAAGGCTGTGTGGGATACTGTATGGGGCTGTAACCCTATGGAAGGCTGTGTGGGATACTGTATGGGGCTGTAACCCTATGGAAGGCTGTGTGGGATACTGTATGGGGCTGTAACCCTATGGAAGGCTGTGTGGGATACTGTATGGGGCTGTAACCCTATGGAAGGCTGTGTGGGATACTGTATGGGGCTGTAACCCTATGGAAGGCTGTGTGGGATACTGTATGGGGCTGTAACCCTATGGAAGGCGGTGTGGGATACTGTATGGGGCTGTAACCCTATGGAAGGCGGTGTGGGATACTGTATGGGGCTGTAACCCTATGGAAGGCTGTGTGGGATACTGTATAGGGCTGTAACCCTATGGAAGGCGGTGTGGGATACTGTATGGGGCTGTAACCCTATGGAAGGCGGTGTGGGATACTGTATGGGGCTGTAACCCTATGGAAGGCGGTGTGGGATACTGTATGGGGCTGTAACCCTATGGAAGGCTGTGTGGGATACTGTATGGGGCTGTAACCCTATGGAAGGCGGTGTGGGATACTGTATGGAGCTGTAACCCTATGGAAGGCTGTGTGGGATACTGTATGGGGCTGTAACCCTATGGAAGGCTGTGTGGGATACTGTATGGGGCTGTAACCCTATGGAAGGCTGTGTGGGATACTGTATGGGGCTGTAACCCTATGGAAGGCTGTGTGGGATACTGTATGGGGCTGTAACAATATGGAAGGCGGTGTGGGATACTGTATGGGGCTGTAACCCTATGGAAGGCGGTGTGGGATACTGTATGGGGCTGTAACCCTATGGAAGGCTGTGTGGGATACTGTATGGGGCTGTAACCCTATGGAAGGCGGTGTTGGATACTGTATGGGGCTGTAACCCTATGGAAGGCGGTGTGGGATACTGTATGGGGCTGTAATCCTATGGAAGGCGGTGTGGGATACTGTATGGGGCTGTAACCCTATGGAAGGCTGTGTGGGATACTGTATGGGGCTGTAACCCTATGGAAGGCGGTGTGGGATACTGTATGGAGCTGTAACCCTATGGAAGGCTGTGTGGGATACTGTATGGGGCTGTAACCCTATGGAAGGCTGTGTGGGATACTGTATGGGGCTGTAACCCTATGGAAGGCTGTGTGGGATACTGTATGGGGCTGTAACCCTATGGAAGGCGGTGTGGGATACTGTATGGGGCTGTAACCCTATGGAAGGCTGTGTGGGATACTGTATGGGGCTGTAACCCTATGGAAGGCGGTGTGGGATACTGTATGGGGCTGTAACCCTATGGAAGGCTGTGTGGGATACTGTATGGGGCTGTAACCCTATGGAAGGCTGTGTGGGATACTGTATGGGGCTGTAACCCTATGGAAGGCTGTGTGGGATACTGTATGGGGCTGTAACCCTATGGAAGGCTGTGTGGGATACTGTATGGGGCTGTAACCCTATGGAAGGCGGTGTGGGATACTGTATGGGGCTGTAACCCTATGGGAGACTGTGATACAAGCAGTGCTTATACCGTATGCTATATTTTAGGCCCTAGACATGAGCGCTTCTGGTTCCAGTGGTAAAAGGAAGAGTTACACCGTGGAGTATAAAAAAGCGATTGTCGAAGAATCTTGGGGCAAAAATGTAGTGCAGTTCTGCAAGGAGAAAATGCTGGATCACCGACTGGTCCAAAAATGGCGTGCAGAATACACTAACCTGAGTGAAAAAGTGGAGAGCGGAATGGCTAAAAAGCGCAAGATTGGATGTGGTCGGCAACCAATGTATACAGAGCTGGAAAGCCTAGTCTCTGAGTGGGTTGCAGACAGGAGAGCAAAGACATTGGTGGTGACCAGGGCTCAGATTCAGGAATATGCCCTTGCAGTGTCGCCACAGTTTGACATTTCCCCTGGACAATTCAAGGCATCACAGCACTGGGTGGATAACTTTCTTGAACGCAATGACCTGTCTTTGAGAAGATCCACAACCCTCTTTAGGTTGGAAGATGCTGAGATTGTTAAACGTGCATTAGCCTACAAGAAGTTTGTGGATGACATTGACTTCTCTAAATACAGTCTTTGCAACATGATCGCCATGGACGAAACTGCCGTGTTCATGGGCCAAGCAGCTCAAACCACCATTGATCAACGAGGTGCCTCCTCAGTGTACGTTCCCTCCACCGCTTATGAAAGTGCACATGTCACCTGCATTTTAACGATTCGTCTGGATGGCACTAAAGCAACACCGCTACTCATTGCAAAGGGCAAAAAGGAGAAGATTGAGCGGGTTTCTGGCATTTATGTGCTGGAAACTGAAAAAGCCTGGGCCACACAAGATGTTGTAAGAAAGTGGCTTGATTTAATGCTGCCGCTTGTAATGCTCGGGAACAAAAGAGGGATGCTGATCTGGGATGCAGCCAGCACACACCGCGCCAAAACCATGAAAAACTTCCTTCATGAGCGGAGAATCGACCAAATCATGATTCCTGCAGGGATGACGGCTTATCTTCAGACTCTCGATATCGCCATTAACAAGCCGTTCAAGGACTATCTGCGTGTGGAAATCAATGACTACATTGAAAACCGAATGGAGAGAAATGTACGTGGGAACTTTGTGAAGCCCAGACTGTCAGAGATTGTTAACTGGGTGAAGAATTCTTGGAATAAGATCACTAACACCTGCGTTGCAAATGCACTGCGAGCTGGCTACCTGGACAAAGCCTGCTCATTTCAGGACAGTGCCGTTGCTACCCATGAGAAATATCTGCCAATGATTCGGCAAGAAATGTCGTCCCGAGAGTCCCAAGAAAATCCACAGGAACCTAAGAGTGTGGATGTTTATGATGATATTCCTGAGGATGATGACATGGTTGTCATGGAATAAATCTGTTTTATCTTCCAGTATTCCACTGTTCGTTCTTACCATTTTTCATTGTTTTACATGTTATGCAATGTTGTAACAAGACATTCTTGGCACTTCCTTTTCTAAAACTGTTTTGTGGTGAATACAATACTGTTCAGGTTGTTAATAAATGTTAATTTTATGGTTAAAACAAAAAATTCGACAATTTTTTTCCAATATAAGACATACCCCGAAAGTAAGACATAGTGGGGCTTTTGGGGATAAAAAGAAAGTAAGACACTGTCTTACTTTCGGGGAAACACGGTAGATATACACACATACAGCACCCAGATATACAGCACATAGATATACACACATACAGCGCCCAGATATACAGCACATAGATATACACACATACAGCGCCCAGATATACAGCACATAGATATACACATGACGCGCCCCCAGGGCCATGGGGTTCTTGGCAGCCGGGCCTATGGATGCCGGTATGGGGGATATCACGGTGGCTGGCCCGGTCCGTGACCCAGGGCAGTCAATAAGAAGGGGGATTAATTTATAGGGAATTTGGAAAGTTCGTGACGCCACCTGTGGAATGCAGCTAAAGGGGGCCGCCGCTGCGGACGAGTCCTCTGAGGCAGATGGTAGGGCAGCTTGTGAGGGAATGGCTCCCCACAGGTGGAGCGGGCCTCAGGGCAGCGTGGGATGTAATGTATGATGGTGCAGGGGAGAGACGGCAGGACGGTCCCGGAGGAAAGACGGACACTCACACGGGGGTAAGCTTCAGTACCTTTACTGGTGATGATGCAGGCACGATCCAGGGTACTCCGGGGATGAAGGGCGCACTTTTGGACTCTCCCCAGTGAGCGGGTATAGGACCTCCTGATCCGTGGCTTTATTCTCTAAGCTTCTGACCAGCCTGGAGCTAGGCCTAGTTTGGTTACTGTCTCTCTCTTGCACCGGCTGACCTGGTGGGAGGGCCTTCTCATGAAGATCACTCTCCCTGGTCGCTGGGGCCTCCGTGACTCCTAGCCCTGGTACTGTAGTCAGCGTTTGGTAAACCTGGGACCTGTAGTCCTCCAGGGCTTCCGGTGGTTCCTACTGGGTATCAAGGGATCCCTTGGGCGCGGACCCGGTGTCCGGTATATATCTCGGGGTGAGCCTGGTATGCTCCTCTGCCCCCTCGCTACTTCTTCCTTCTTCTCTCGCCTTCGGCCACACTCAGGGCCCTCACTAGGCCTTCACACGTGCTGTAGGCCTTGGCTCGCCTAAGCACAGCAGCCAGCGTGCTGCCCTCTGAGCGTCAGCACGCTCTCAGACTCTCTCTTTCTGACTGCTCACTAAGCACTAAACTCCAACACTCAACTAACTGAGCTGCCTGGCTCCACCCTCCATATATATATCCCTAACGGGCTCCCTCTGGTGGTCTAGGGTGGAGGTGTGTGAATGTGTGAGGGCCTCTTGTGGAGAAGTCCATCCATGCACCCTTCTGGGTTCTGTGGCACCAGTGCACAGCAGGGCGCCACATCCCCCCCTAGTAAAACTCAGTACTCCTGGACTGAAGCATTTTTCTCAAAACAGGTTAACAATTAACAATAACAAGTATAATAACAATAGAGTTACAGTAAGTCCCGTAACCTAGTGTCCATTTCACCGATGGAGGAACATGAGGGACCGCCTGAAAACCCTCAACATAGGCCCTGGGCGTGGCTACAGGGCATAGGTGATCCAGGTGCTGGACCACGTCTTCGGCCACGCCAAACGGGTTTTTGTTCAGTGGTCACTTAAGGGGCACTCCAGGGTGTGCAACTACTGTATGTACATGACAGTTTTTGGGCTGCTCACAGTCCTCAGCCACCGAGTCCTTGCACCCTTACGGGTAACTAAATAAACACATATATTTAATTTCAGTTTATACAATAAACATTATGCAATACCCTACTGGGTAACTATTTACACTGCAGGTGTTTTTAACTTACTCCTTATACCTGACAGGGGACTGGCCTTTTGTGCTACGCGATGACCTACGTAGTACTGGGATGCGTGTAGTGTGGATGCTTGCGCTATTTTCCGCTCTATCAGCTCTGTGTGTTGGTGGACTGCAAGACTGCCTTAACTTCTCTACGGGACTGGCAAGTACACTGGTTACTGGGCCTACTGGCTCTGCTTCTACCGGTGATCCTTCTACCGGGGATTCTGCCTGAGCAGGCTCTTCCGGGGCACTTACAGGTCTTACTTGCTGTGGAGAGTCTTCTGGCTGTTGGTAGAAGTGTAGCACAGGTATTATTACCGCTCCATCCAGTTGAGGCCAATCTGCCGGGAAATCTCCTAAGACAGTATGGAGTACTTCTTCTTTAGGCTCCTCCGGTACGGTGAGAGGCACTTCTTCCTGGGGCTTCAGCGGACTTGGGCACAACTTCAGATGGTCTCTTGATACCGTTGCAGTTGTTCTTCCTCCGTCTTTGCTAATTAGACAGGTTTTCCTATTGTCGAATCTGGAGTTCAACACAGTGTAAGGTTTCCTTTCCCACTGGTCGTCAAGCTTATGGCTTCTTCTCTTTCGTTTCAGCACAACTTCTCCAGGTGTCAAGGGTTCGGCTGGTGCACTCTTGTTGTACTGCGCTTCCTGCTTATCTCTCACCCTATTTAGACTGTCTTCGACACAGGCTTGTACTCTCTTGTACTGCTCCTGTCGGGTCGTATCCCAGTCTTCAGTGGACATATCTGCTTCTGGCTCTACCACTCCAAGCTCCAGGTCCATGGGCAACTTTCTGGCTCTTGCTCTCATGAGGTACGCTGGAGTACAATTGGTGGAACTCACAGGTATGTGATTGTACAGATCTACCAGGTCAGGTAGTTTTGTCTGGCCACTGGTTTCTTTCTTCTAGAGGTAAGGTCTTCAACAGGTCGATGACTATGTTATTCATCTTTTCACATAACCCATTGGTTTGGGAGTGGTACGATGTAGTCCGGATCTTCTTACACCCATACAGATGGCAAAACTCTTTGAACAGCTCGGCTTCAAAGGCAGGGCCTTGATCCGTCAGCACCTTTTCCGGGTATCCATGGGGCCTGCAGAAGTATGCTTGAAACGTCTTTGCTGCAGTTTCTGCTGTCAGGTCCTTGACGGGGGCTACCACCAGGAACCGGGAGTAGTGATCCACCATGGTCAGGGCATACGAGTAGCCTGACCTGCTAGGTGACAGCTTGACGATCTCCAGGGGCTGGGTTGTCTTGATGGACTGCAGGGGTGCTTTCTGGCTGCTGTAGTCTTTTCTTCTGAGGCTACAGGGTCCACAATCCCGGCACCACCTCTCTATGGAACTCCGCATTCCAACCCAATAAAACCGATTCTTCAGGAGGGTTTCCAGCCAAAGTGCCCTGCTTGATTGTGGTAGGCCTCCAATACCATCTGGATGTCTATCCTGGGCACTACGATCTGCCATACCATCTCATGGGTCCTGGGGTTGACATACCTTCGGCACAGCTTCTCTCTATAGATGAACAGCCGGCTTCTCTCATTCTACAGTTGCTTGGCTTGTGGAGAAGCGTCCTTCTCCAGGGAGGAACCTTCCTGGGTTATCAGTTCTTTGATACTGCCGACAACCGGGTCGCTGTCCTGGGTCTCCTTCCAACTGTGATGAGGTAAAGGGTTTAGTGTCTTACCACGATACCTCCCGGAGGTGCGCTGCTTGTGGACCGTCCCATTTCTGTGGAAGGCAGGTAGCTCAATCTCCTCCAGGTCATCCACTTCTTCTTCAGTGTCCGACTGGTGAGGCATTCTGGATAGGGCATCGGCGTTGGCGTTCTTGTGGCCTGCCCGGTACTTGATGGTGAACTGATAGTTTGACAGCCGGGCCATCCACCGTTGTTCCATGGCTCCCAACTTGGCTGTCTCTAGATCTGTCAAGGGGTTGTTGTCAGTATAGGCCGTGTACTTAGTGGAGGCCAGGTAGTGCTTGAATCGTTCAGTGATGGCCCAGACCAAGGCCAGGACCTCAACTTGAAGGAGCTTTAGTTTTCCGTATTTCTCTCGGTTGGATGAAGCTTCCTGCTAGCATAGGCAATCACCTTCTCCTTGCCATACTGCTTCTGACTCAACACAGCTCCTAGTCCCTCGTTGCTGGCATCAGTGTACAGCAGGAAAGGTTGGCTGTAGTCAGGGTAGGCCAGGATTTCTTCGCCGGTCAGGATCTCTTTCATCACTGCAAAGGACTCAACCTGCTCTTTACCCCACTGGAAGGGGGGGGGGGGGTTCTTGCCTCTGTTGGACTGTCCTACCAGGAGATCTTGCAAAGGCGCTGCCTTCTTGGTGTAGTCCTTTACAAATCTCCGTCAGTACCCGACCAGTCCCAGGAACTGACGTACCTCCTTGAGATTCTTCGGCTCCGGACATTTCTGGATGGCAGTGACCTTCTCCGGGTCTGGTGCTACTCCTTCTGGACTGACGATGTGCCCCAGGTACTGTACCTTCTGTTTGAGCAGGTGGCACTTGGAAGGTTTCAATTTCATCCCATACCGGGACAACGACTCAAATACCTCAGCCAGGTGCTTCAAATGGTCCTCATACGTCTTGGAGTACACTATCATGTCATCCAGGTATAGCAGCACGGTCTCGAAGTTACGGTGTCCCAAACAGCACTCCATCAATCTCTGGAACGTTCCAGGGGCATTGCAGAGTCCGAACGGCATACTGTTGATCTCGCAGAGTCCCATCGGGGTAGTGAAGGCCGTTTTCTCCCGGTCCTCCTCAGCAACTGCTACTTGCCAGTACCCACTAGTGAGGTCAAGGGTAGAGAAGTAATTTGCAGACTTTAATGCAGCCAGGGATTCCTCTATACGGGGCAAAGGGTATGCATCTTTATGTGTAATGCGATTTACTTGTCTGCAATCTACACACATCCTCATGCTTCCATCCTTTTTCCTGACCAGGACCAGGGGAGCTGCCCAGGGGCTACAGCTATCTCTTATTACCCCTGCCTTCCTCATGTCTTGCAACATTTCCTTCGCTTTCTGGTAGTGTGCTGGTGGTATGGGCCTGTAACGTTCTTTGATGGGTGGATGGTCACCTGTGGGTATGTGGTGTTGTACCCCTTTAATCCTCCCAAAATCAAGTGGGTGTTTGCTGAATACCTGTTCGTATTCCTGGACCACCCTGTACACACCTTGTTTTTGATGGACAGGAGTGGCGTCAGTCCCAACATGGAGCTGTTGACACCAATCCTCCAGCTGAGCTTCTGAGTATTTGTCCTCCACTGTGTCTGGTGGGGTCAAGGATTCCACTGTGTGTATGGCATCATCATTCACAGTATACAACCTGGCAACAGTGGCGTATCTTGGTAGCTTAACTTCATCCTCCCCACAATTTAGGAGACGTACAGGCACCCTCCCATTGCGTACATCAACCACCCCCCTGGCAGTTAAGAGTCTAGGTCTGTGCTCTGAGCTAATGGGCTCCACTACCGCCTGGTAGTTCTGTCCTTTGAGACCTATTGCTGCCCTACACCAAATCAGCATTTCACTCATCGGGGGAATCACAATGGGTATCGGGTCTGTCACCCGTACATTACCAATCTCACCACCTGTTAGCTTTACCTGTTGCTGGTACAGGAGGGCTCGGATCTCTTTCTGCAGCGCCCTCCTCTGCCCTGGTTTGGCAGTGTCAGCAATCTTTTGGAGCAAAAACAACACTTCTCCCAAACAGTTACCAACAATATTTGTACCAAGTACCATATACAAGTCTGTATCACCAGGGTTAGATTCTACTACAATCAGTCCTTGGTCCTTTAGTTCCGCTCTCCCTACCTTCACTGTCACGTGCTTAACCCCTACTAGGTTAAGAGGAAGGCCGTTAGAGGCATACACAGAGGTTCGGGGCTGGCGGCTGGAGTTCATCTACGGACCAGTACCTTTTGTAGAGGACATCAGGTATGATGGTTACCTGCGAGCCAGTGTCCAGCAGGGCAGGTGTTGCTATCCCGTCCAGCACGATGGACAGGAAAGGCCTTCCTTCTACGAACCGGTGATACCAGCTTGATGGGCCTGCTTGATTTACTCCTGGGTGTCGGCCCTCGGCCCCAGGGTTTGCTCGTTTAAAGGACAGTTCCGCGCTGTGTGGCCTGCCTTGTGGCAGCGGTAGCAGATGAATTCTCCTGGAGGGTGACGTTGGTCGTTGGTCCTCCCACGGGGTGGCGTTGTTCTCCTCCGGGGTGGCGTTGTCCTCCTACGGGGTGGCGTTGTCCTCCTTCTTCTCCTCATCCAGGGGACATCCTCAGGGCTGTCGGCCAGTAGGATCCTTCCCTCTGGCTCAGGCTCCGTCTGTAGCTGCAGGGTGCTCAGGACAGTGGCCAGGGTTTTACCTAACAGGCGCACTTCAGAGCGCAGGCTGTCCTGCTCGCTAGGAGGCACTGTTTGCATCTTTGTTTCAGCCGTCAATGAAGGAGCAGTGGGTGCTGTGGGCACTGGGGTGGCCCCACCCTGGTAACGCTGGACAGCAGTATCTGATGGTTCCAGGGGCTGCAGACCCTTTATAGCCATGTCCTTAAGGGTGTCAAAGGTGGCATCTGGATGGTCTAAGGCACACCACCATACAGTTCTGCTCTCCTCCTGGGACCTCGACCCCCGGATGAACTGCTCCATCAGCATTTTATTTTCATTTTGTATGCTGGCTGGACTAACCTGTTTCAGGGCCCGCAGGGCTTCCTGTAAGCCCCAGGCGTAGTCCCGGACACTGTCCTCAGGTTTCTGGGCAAAGTGATAAACCTCATCCACAGATCTGTCTCAGTGCGGTTTTCAAACACAGTTTGCAGTCTCTTAAAGATGATGGATACTGATTCCTGGTCTGCGGCTGGCCAGGTTTCAACTTTCCGCTCTGCGGCACCAGTCAATTGTCCCAGCACAACAGCGGCTCTCTGCTTACCAGTCATATAATACATGTCCAGTAAACCGCATATTTTTCTCTTGAATCCAGACAGGGAGTCTGGTTTGCCATTATGCTGGGGAAGCCACTTTGCTCCAGGGATATACGGCAGGGCCATGGGTATCAACGGGGTCACAACCCCTGCTGGTGGAGCGGCCGCTCCGGCCTGTGCAGCGCCGGGCGCAGGTTGGGCATCACGAGCGTTAACCGGTGCTCCGGCAGCTTGCTGGTCGTCGGCCATGGTTGCGCCCCCCTAGTGAACCGGAGCCTACCTTCTTCACTTCTTTTTTATCAGGTAGGCTGCAGCTCCGCGGGAGACGGTCTTCTTCCAGGACCTTGCGTCGCTCGCGTCTGACGTCAGAGCGTCCACTGGACTCCTTCCAGGACCTGGCGCTTCCTGGTTCGACGTCAGGGGCGGGGCGTGTCCTGGGCTTCGCACGCTTCCAGCGGTTACGCCTCTCCGATTCCCGCGGTTACGCCCCTCTTCTTCCCGCGCCGCGACAGGAAGATGGCGGACAATGGCGGGAAATCTCGGGAATGGCGGGAAACCTTCACCACAGTGAGTACTACAGTCTTTTAAGGCACACAGTCCCCGGTGGCAATGGGCACGGAATCCTGTTCGTGATGCCAAGGTTGACACGCCCCCAGGGCCGTGGGGTACTCGGCAGCCGGGCCTATGGATGCCGGTATGGGGGATATCACGGTGGCTGGCCCGGTCCGTGACCCAGGGCGGTCAATAAAAAGGGGGATTAATTTATAGGGAATTTGGAAAGTTTTGTGACACCACCTGTGGAATGCGGCTAAAGAGGGCCGCCGATGCGGAGCGGTCCTCTGAGGCAGATGGTAGGGCAGCTTGTGAGGGAATAGCTCCCCACAGGTGGAGCGGGCCTCAGGGCAGCGTGGGACGTAATGGATGGTGGTGCAGGGGAGAGACGGCAGGACGGTCCCGGAGGAAAGACGGACACTCACACGGGGGTAAGCTTCAGTACCTTTACTGGTGATGATGCAGGCACGGTCCAGGGTACTCCGGATGAAGGGCGCACTTTTGGACTCTCCCCAGTGAGCGGGTATAGGGCCTCCTGATCCGTGGCTTTATTCTCTAAGCTTCTGACCTGCCTGGAGCTAGGCCTAGCTTGGTTACTGTCTCTCTCTTGCACCTGCTGACCTGGTGGTAGGGCCTTCTCATGGAGATCACTCTCTCTGATCGCTGGGGCCTCTGTGACTCCTAGCCCTGGTACTGTAGTCAGCGTTTGGTAAACCTAGGACCTGTAGTCCTACAGGGGTTCCAGTGGTTCCTACTGGGTATCAAGGGACCCCGTAGGCGCGGACCCGGTGTCCGGTATATATCTCGGGTTGAGCCTGGTATTCTCCTCTGCCCCCTCGCTACTTCTTCCTTCTCCTCTCGCCTTCGGCCACACTCAGGGCCCTCACTAGGCCTTCACACGTGCTGTAGGCCTTGGCTCGCCTAAGCACAGCAGCCAGCGTGCTGCCTCTTCGCTGCCCTCTGAGCGTCAGCTCGCTCTCAGACTCTCTCTGTCTGACTGCTCACTAAGCACTAAACTCCAACACTCAACTAACTGAGCTGCCTGGCTCCACCCTCCATATATATATCCCTAACGGGCTCCCTCTGGTGGTCTGAGGTGGTAGGGTGGAGGTGTGTGAATGTGTGAGGGCCTCTTGTGGAGAAGTCCATCCATGCACCCTTCTGGGTTCTGTGGCACCAGTGCACAGCAGGGCGCCACACACACATACAGCACCCAGATATACAGCACATAGATATACACACATACAGCACCCAGATATACACACATACAGCGCCAAGATATACAGCACATAGATATACACACATACAGCACCCAGATATACAGCACCCAGATATACACACATACAGCACCCAAATATACACACATACAGCGCCCAGATATACACACATACAGCGCCAAGATATAAAGCACATAGATATACACACATACAGCGCAAAGATATACTGCACATAGATATACACACATACAGCGCCAAGATATACAGCACATAGATATACACACATACAGCGCCCAGATATGCAGCACCCAGATATACACACATACAGCTCCCAGATATACAGCACCCAGATATACACACATACAGCACCCAGATATACACACATACAGCGCCCAGATATACACACATACAGCACCCAGATATACACACATACAGCTCCCAGATATACAGCACCCAGATATACACACATACAGCTCCCAGATATACACACATACAGCTCCCAGATATACAGCACCCAGATATACACACATACAGCGCCAAGATATACAGCACATAGATATACACACATACAGCACCCAGATATACAGCACCCAGATATATACACATACAGCGCCCAGATATACAGCACATAGATATACACACATACAGCGCCCAGATATACAGCACATAGATATACACACATACAGCGCCCAGATATACAGCACCCAGATATACACACATACAGCACCCAGATATACAGCACCCAGATATACACACAAACAGCGCCAAGATATGCAGCACCCAGATATACACACATACAGCACCCAGATATACAGCACATAGATATACACACATACAGCACCCAGATATACAGCACATAGATATACACACATACAGCACCCAGATATACAGCACATAGATATACACACATACAGCACCCAGATATACAGCACATAGATATACACACATACAGCGCCCAGATATACAGCACATAGATATACACACATACAGCTCCCAGATATACAGCACATAGATATACACACATACAGCGCCCAGATATGCAGCACCCAGATATACACACATACAGCTCCCAGATATACAGCACCCAGATATACACACATACAGCACCCAGATATACACACATACAGCGCCCAGATATACAGCACATAGATATACACACATACAGCACCCAGATATACAGCACATAGATATACACACATACAGCGCCCAGATATGCAGCACCCAGATATACACACATACAGCTCCCAGATATACAGCACCCAGATATACACACATACAGCACCCAGATATACACACATACAGCGCCCAGATATACACACATACAGCGCCCAGATATACACACATACAGCTCCCAGATATACAGCACCCAGATATACACACATACAGCGCCAAGATATGCAGCACATAGATATACACACATACAGCGCCCAGATATACAGCACATAGATATACACACATACAGCTCCCAGATATACAGCACCCAGATATACACACATACAGCGCCCAGATATACAGCACATAGATATACACACATACAGCGCCCAGATATACAGCACCCAGATGTACACACATACAGCGCCCAGATATACACACATACAGCGCCCAGATATACAGCACATAGATATACACACATACAGCGCCCAGATATACACACATAAATATACACACATACAGCGCCCAGATATACACACATAGATATACACACATACAGCACCCAGATATACACACATACAGCGCCCAGATATACAGCACATAAATATACACACATACAGCGCCCAGATATACACACATAGATATACACACATACAGCTCCCAGATATACAGCACCCAGATATACACACATACAGCGCCAAGATATGCAGCACATAGATATACACACATACAGCACCCAGATATACAGCACATAGATATACACACATACAGCTCCCAGATATACAGCACATAGATATACACACATACAGCGCCCAGATATACAGCACATAGATATACACACATACAGCGCCCACATATACAGCGCCCAGATATACACACATACAGCTCCCAGATATACAGCACCCAGATATACACACATACAGCGCCCAGATATACAGCACATAGATATACACACATACAGCACCCAGATATACAGCACATAGATATACACACATACAGCTCCCAGATATACAGCACATAGATATACACACATACAGCTCCCAGATATACAGCACATAGATATACACACATACAGCGCCCAGATATACAGCACATAGATATACACACATACAGCGCCCAGATATACAGCACATAGATATACACACATACAGCGCCCAGATATACAGCACATAGATATACACACATACAGCTCCCAGATATACAGCACATAGATATACACACATACAGCTCCCAGATATACAGCACATAGATATACACACATACAGCGCCCAGATATACAGCACATAGATATACACACATACAGCTCCCAGATATACAGCACATAGATATACACACATACAGCGCCCAGATATACAGCACATAGATATACACACATACAGCTCCCAGATATACAGCACATAGATATACACACATACAGCTCCCAGATATACAGCACCCAGATATACACACATACAGCGCCCAGATATACAGCACCCAGATATACACACATACAGCGCCCAGATATACAGCACCCAGATATACACACATACAGCGCCCAGATATACAGCACATAGATATACACACATACAGCGCCCAGATATACAGCACATAGATATACACACATACAGCACCCAGATATACACACATACAGCGCCCAGATATACAGCACCCAGATATACACACATACAGCACCCAGATATACAGCACATAGATATACACACATACAGCTCCCAGATATACAGCACATAGATATACACACATACAGCTCCCAGATATACACACATACAGCGCCAAGATATACAGCACATAGATATACACACATACAGCACCCAGATATACAGCACCCAGATATACACACATACAGCGCCCAGATATACAGCACATAGATATACACACATACAGCGCCCAGATATACAGCACATAGATATACACACATACAGCACCCAGATATACAGCACATAGATATACACACATACAGCACCCAGATATACAGCACATAGATATACACACATACAGCACCCAGATATACAGCACATAGATATACACACATACAGCACCCAGATATACAGCACATAGATATACACACATACAGCTCCCAGATATACAGCACATAGATATACACACATACAGCGCCAAGATATGCAGCACATAGATATACACACATACAGCACCCAGATATACAGCACATAGATATACACACATACAGCGCCCAGATATACAGCACATAAATATACACACATACAGCGCCCAGATATACAGCACATAAATATACACATACAGCACCCAGATATACAGCACATAGATATACACACATACAGCACCCAGATATACACACATACAGCGCCCAGATATACACACATAAATATACACACATACAGCACCCAGATATACAGCACATAGATATACACACATACAGCGCCCAGATATACAGCACATAGATATACACACATACAGCGCCCAGATATACAGCACATAGATATACACACATACAGCGCCCAGATATACAGCACATAGATATACACACATACAGCGCCCAGATATACAGCACCCAGATATACACACATACAGCACCCAGATATACAGCACCCAGATATACACACATACAGCGCCCAGATATACAGCACCCAGATATACACACATACAGCACCCAGATATACAGCACATAGATATACACACATACAGCACCCAGATATACAGCACATAGATATACACACATACAGCGCCCAGATATACAGCACATAGATATACACACATACAGCGCCCAGATATACAGCACATAGATATACACACATACAGCACCCAGATATACACACATACAGCTCCCAGATATACAGCACATAGATATACACACATACAGCGCCCAGATATACAGCACCCAGATATACACACATACAGCACCCAGATATACACACATACAGCACCCAGATATACACACATACAGCACCCAGATATACACACATACAGCGCCCAGATATACACACATACAGCTCCCAGATATACAGCACATAGATATACACACATACAGCGCCCAGATATACAGCACCCAGATATACACACATACAGCACCCAGATATACACACATACAGCACCCAGATATACACACATATAGCGCCCAGATATACAGCACCCAGATATACACACATACAGCACCCAGATATACACACATACAGCGCCCAGATATACAGCACCCAGATATACACACATACAGCACCCAGATATACACACATACAGCGCCCAGATATACAGCACCCAGATATACACACATACAGCACCCAGATATACACACATACAGCACCCAGATATACAGCACCCAGATATACACACATACAGCGCCCAGATATACAGCACATAAATATACACACATACAGCGCCCAGATATACAGCACATAGATATACACACATACAGCTCCCAGATATACACACATACAGCGCCCAGATATACAGCACATAAATATACACACATACAGCGCCCAGATATACAGCACATAAATATACACACATACAGCGCCCAGATATACAGCACATAGATATACACACATACAGCACCCAGATATACAGCACATAGATATACACACATACAGCACCCAGATATACAGCACATATGTGACACCCCAGGGGTCTGGTTTTCCACAGTAATGTAATGTTATGTCTGAGAGCAGGTGGGAGGTCCTTTGGTCAGGGATCCTGTGCATGCCACACCTCCTGCCCAGCCTTGGGAGGGGAAGAACTTCCCCTGTATAAACCCGGGGCTGAGGCAGGGTGAGTCAGACAAGGAGAGTGGAGAAGAGAAGCAGCATAGGAAACAGCAGAGTTACAAGGAGTCAGAGGCTGGCAGCTACAGAGCTCGCCCTGACTAAGAAGATTCTTTACCGGACCCGGAGTCCGAGGCTGTGGGGACTAACTCCAACCCAGCAGCAGAATCCGTCGGGCAGGGGATTTCAGGTCCTCTGGCCCAGAAGCCCGAAGGCACGGTCACACGCGTGGGACCAGCACCGCCATCGTGGAGCGGAAGCCATTAGAAGGCCCCGAGTCACCGGCCATACGGGTGAGCACCACACGGTACACTCAGGGACGTGGGCTACTTACATCAGCTTCTAGCAAGGTAGCCAGAAGAGTACAGTCAGTTTGGGAGGCCTACAACTACGCCTGGCCAGGGGAGATCCCATCTGCTCAAAGACTGACCAGGCCCCGTTTGCTAGCAAGTACTCCGGGAGGGTCTGTCGTTGTTACCAGTAAAGACCCTGAACTACACCGTACCGTCTCTGAGTGGTTCCTGCTACCCCCATCATCCACGTCGGCTGCCCTGAGGCCATACCCCTCCCGTTGGGGGTTATACTATCACGCTGCACAATCCTACCACCGGCCTCAGCGGTCGGCCCTGCAGCAGCAGCTTCCTGGCTGCACTCAACGGGTGGCGTAGTCATCAACTATTTACTACTAATAGACTGCCGTCTAGTTTGACTCCCTGGGCACGGACCGGGTCACCGCCACGAGATTACAACCCTCCACGGATCCGGCTCCGGGTAAGCTCCCGCGTGCGCACCGCAGCGCGACACAGGCCCAGGGGCGCGTCAACTTTGGCGCAGTCGGCAGGATTTCGTGCCCGCAACCACCGGGTACTGCGTGCCTGAAAAGCAAAGACTGTTCAAACTTACCAGTGGTGAAGGTTTCCCGCCATCCGGCGCCATCTTCTACCTTCTTCCCGCCATCCGCGAAGTTTTCGCGCCATCTTCGACCTTCCCGCCATCCGTGGAGTTTTCCCGCCATTGGACGCCATCTTGAGGACGCCGCGCGGGAAGAAGAGGGGCGTGGACTCCGAAAGCGCGCGAGAACTGAAGCCCCGCCTCACGTCCGGACGTTGCGTAAGGTCCTGGAAGGAGCCCAGCAGACGCCGACGTCACAGGAGCGCGACGGAAGGTCCTCAACCCTGACGATCCACTGCGGAGCCGCGGCCTACGGAAGAGGATCATCGCAAGGTAGGCCACGGTCCACTAGGGGGGAGGAAGATGTCGGATACGGAGGAGAGCTTCACTGCCTCAACCCCCGCCAGCGCTACCGCTGCTGCAGTTATGCCCTTCACCATGCCCTATATCCCGGGAGCAGCTTGGCTACCCCAGTACTCAGGGGAGTCACATACCCTGCATGACTTTAGAGAAAAGCTGGATAGCCTCTTCCAGGTGTACCCCCTCACAGAAGAGCAAAAAGTGAGCATCCTGGTGGCCCAACTAACCGGGGCAGCCAAAAGGGAAGTAAAATCCTGGCCACCTGGGAGGAAGACTGTCGCAGGGATACTAACCCGGCTGAAGGACACCTTTGATACCCGCACCTCAGCCGAGATTAAGCTTAGATTCTACGGGTGCAAGCAGCGAGCGCATGAGAGTATAAGGGACTATGCACTAAACCTACAAGAGGCCCTGAGGGCCATAAAGCAGACCGACCCTGATGGGGTGGGAAACGAGGACAGGCTGTTGACTGAACAATTTATAGAGGGTTTATATTGCAATGCCCACCGAACCCAGTTGCGGGCAATGGCCTTACAGGATCCCCATCTGGACTTTGCACAGTTCAAGGACAGAGCCATCCGGGTGCTCCGAGAACCGGCACCGGGTGGCGTTGTGACCCACAGGCGCCCAGCTATCACTTACCACCAGGAGGCGGCGCCCTTGTCGGCAGGGCCTGTGGGAGCTGATGCGCAGGCTTTGGACAATGACCCGGCTCCAGACCTACACCATCAGGTCCAAGAGCTAGCTAAGAGTGTTGCTGCGCTAACCCGAACTGTGCAGTCTTTACAGGTTTCCACCCCAGGGAAGATCCAGCTGGCATCCGGACCGGAGGACATCCCGTGGCGTCGACCAAGGAGGACCCCACCGGCCAGAGGAAGACCCAGTGACCGATACAGTGAGGACGGACGACCCATCTGCCGCCGCTGCAATCAACCCGGACATATGGCAAGGTACTGTTCTTTAAATGGGCACAACCTGGGGTAGAGGGCCAACCCCCAGGAAAAAGATCACCAGGCCCATCGAACTGGCGCGACAGATATGTGGGAGGACGTCCAGTCTTGCCTGTGGTACTGGATGGCATTCCCATGAGTGCCCTACTGGACACCGGGTCACAGGTCACCACCATCCCGTACGTGCTCTTCAAGCAGTACTGGAATGACTCGGATATTACCCGCTACCCCGACGACGACTTGAGTATCATCGCCAGCAATGGTCAGCCCGTGCCACAGATCGGATTTAAAGAGGTGACCATCAAAATTGGTAGAGTCGAACTGGCCGCACAGGGACTGATCATTGTAGATATCGATAAACATGAGAGTCACCCAAAAATAACTCTAGGAACTAATGTAATTGAAAATTGTCTTGCAGAGGTGATTTTCCTTTTACAGCAGGTTGCCAAGAATGCCAGCTCCGGCGAGCAGCGGGTGCTCCAGAAAGAGATCCGGGCACTGATGCAACGGCAACAAGTGGAACTCTCCGGCGGTGAGATTGGTAGCGTAAGAATGTGTGACCCTTTTCCTATTGCCATGCCCCCAAAAAGTGAAATGATGATTTGGTGCCGGGCAGCTATTGGTCTGAGAGGTAGAGATTACCAGGCAATGGTAGAACCAGTTTACTCAGACAGTAGGCCCACCATTTTGACAGCACGGGGGTGGTCAATGTACGCCATGGGAGGGTGCCCGTTCGCATAATAAATATCGGGGAGAGGGAAGTGTACCTGCCCCGGTATGCCACGCTAGCCAAATTATATACCACTAATCAAAGTTCTATACAATCTGTGGAACCCTTGCCTCCATCTCACCCGGAGGAAGGTAACGGCTCTAAGAAAGACATGGAGGACTGGTGTCAGCAACTACATTTGGGTACTGACTCCACTCCCTCACATCAGAAACAAGGAGTCTATCGGGTGGTTCAAGAGTATGAGAGAGTGTTTAGTAAACACCCGTTAGACTTTGGGCGAGTCAAGGGGGTAGAACATCGCATCCCCACGGGAGATCATCCTCCCATAAAAGAGAGGTATCGACCCGTACCCCCTGCACATTACCAACACGCCAAGGGGATGCTTAGAGATATGAAGGAGGCTGAGGTAATCCGGGATAGTTGTAGCCCCTGGGCAGCCCCATTAGTTTTAGTCAAAAAGAAAGACAACACCATGAGGATGTGTGTAGATTACCGGAAAATCAACCGTATCACACACAAGGATGCGTACCCCTTACCAAGGATAGAGGAGTCATTGGCTGCTTTAAGATCTGCTAACTTCTTCTCTACCTTGGATCTCACTAGCGGGTACTGGCAGGTTCCTGTAGCAGAGGCGGACCGGGAGAAGACCGCATTCACCACCCCGATGGGACTTAGCGAGTTCACCTGCATGCCGTTCGGACTCTGCAACGCACCAGGAACCTTCCAACGCCTAATGGAGTGTTGTCTGGGCCACAGAAACTTCGAGACGGTCCTGTTGTACCTGGACGATGTCATCGTATATTCCAAGACGTATGAGGACCACCTGAAACACCTGGCGGAAGTGTTCGAGGCTCTGGCGAGTTACGGCCTAAAGGTGAAACCCTCCAAGTGTCACCTCCTGAAACCAAAGGTGCAGTACCTGGGACACATGGTGAGCGCTGACGGAGTGGCTCCCGACCCCGATAAGATCACCGCAATTAAGGGATGGCCAAGCCCCTCCAGCGTAAAAGAAGTGCGGCAGTTCCTCGGGTTGGTAGGCTACTACCGAAGGTTTATTCCCGGTTTCACCAAAAAGGCAGCACCTATGCAGGACCTCCTGATAGGCCAGTCCCGGAAGGCCAAGAACCAGAAGCCGCCCTTCAAATGGGAAGAGCTGGAAGAAGAGTCCTTCCGCCAGCTGAAGATGGCCCTCACGGGGGACGAAATCCTGGCATACCCGGATTATAGCCAGCCCTTTATCCTCTACACCGACGCCAGTAACATCGGGCTAGGAGCCGTACTGTCCCAGATCCAGCAGGGGAAGGAACGAGTAATCGCCTACGCCAGCCGAAAACTGCGACCCACCGAAAGGAACCCCGAGAATTACAGCTCATTTAAGTTAGAGTTCCTGGCCGTAGTATGGGCAATCACTGAGCGCTTTAAGCATTACCTCGCTTCTTCCCGGTTCACCGTGTACACGGATAGCAACCCGCTGACACACCTGGACACGGCAAGACTCGGTGCCCTGGAGCAGAGGTGGATGGCCCGTCTGTCCAACTACGAGTTCACAATTAAATACCAGGCAGGACGCTCCAATACCAACGCGGACGCCCTGTCCAGGATGCCCAACCTGCCGGACGGAGGAGAAGATCCGGAGGGACTGGAAGAAGTTGAACTCCCTGCGTTCCACCGTCATGGGACTATTCAGTATTCCCACCGGGTAAGGAGTAAGCAGGCTGCTACGTTGAACCCCTTACCCCACTACAACTGGGCGGAAACGCAAGACAGCGACCCTGCCGTCCGACTGGTGAAGGAGATGCTGACTCGGCCGGAGGCTCGCCTTGAACCAGACGCTCCGGAGGAAGCCAAACAACTATGGGCAGAGAAGAGTCGACTGTTCCTTTACAAAGGGAAGTTGTGCCGCAGAATGGTTAACTCCCGGACGCATGAATTACTCTGGCAAGTAGTGGTGCCACGAAGAGACGCAGCCATGGTGATGGAGGCATACCACGACGGAGCTGGACACTTTGGGTGGAAAAAGCTGGAGTTCCTGCTGCGCGAGCGGTTCCACTGGGTAGGCATGAGGGGAACCATCGAGAAGTGGTGCAGAGATTGTGGCCCGTGCAACCTGAGAAGGAAGGACCGAGCCAGCCAGAAGACTCCCCTGCAGTCCATCGTCACCCGGCAACCGTTGGAACTGGTAGCCTTGGATCATGTAAAACTGACCCCAAGCAGAAGTGGCTACGTCTACGCGTTAACCATCGTGGATCATTACTCCCGGTTCTTGGTTGTCGTCCCCGTCAAGGACTTAACGGCTCAAACAGCAGCTAGAGCCTTCCAGCAGCACTTCTGCCGTCCACACGGGTACCCGGACCAAGTGCTGACGGACCAGGGACCTGCCTTTGAAGCGGAGGTCTTTCAGGAATTCTGCAATCTGTATGGCTGCCGGAAGATAAGGACGACACCCTACCATCCGCAGACTAATGGACTTTGTGAAAAAATGAACCAGGTGGTAATGGATCTTCTAAAAACGTTGCCCCTGGAAGAACGCAGTCTGTGGCCTGAAAAGTTGCCCGATCTGGTGGACCTATACAACCACATCCCGGTAGGTTCCACCAACTGTACCCCGGCTTACCTAATGAGGGCAAGACCTGGTAAGTTACCTGTTGACCTGGAAATGGGAGTCCTGACCCCCGAGGACACTTCACCAGAAACAGACTGGGACACAGAGAGGCAGCAGCAGTACCGGAGAGTACAGGAGAGCGTGGAGCGAAGTCTCTGTCAGGCTAGGGAAAGACAAGAGAAAACTTACAACCAGTATGCTCCCGCTGTTCCCCTGGTACCCGGAGAGCAGGTCTTGAAGAGGAAGAGACGGCTCCACAAGTTGGACGACCAGTGGGAGAAGGACCCGTACACCGTACTGCCCTCAAGCCACGAGAACCCGAAGGTCTGTACCATCAGTAAAGACGGAGGGGAAACCACAGCCATTGTATCCCGGGACCACCTGAAGAAGTGTCCCGAACAACTGAGGAACCCTGAAGAGGAACAAGAAGACCATCGACCCGTGGAAGAAAGGGAAGATATGGTTAGTACCGTGCTCGGGGACTTTCCTCAGTCTTGGACTCAAGTCAATGGTGCAGTTGTGGTACCCGTACTCACCTTCCTCCAACCATCATCCCAAGAACCTACGGAGCAACGGGTAGAGCTGGAAGAACAGCCGGTCCAGGAGGCAGAAGACTCCACACAAGCAGAACAGGAGAATCAACCCTCTGCTTATAGTGAGCCTGCCGTACCCCTAGTGAGACAAAGAGCCGGTAGACAGCTGCCCAGTTTACCCTTGACAGCTCCTACACCCTGTAGTTCAGGGCCAGACAGTCAGCTCCGTAGGTCCACTCGGGCCACTAGAGGCCAGTTACCCGCACGCTGGAGAATTTAAAGTGTATAAATTGTTTTATTTATGTTTTTCTGTGTCTTGTTGCTTGTGTATAATTTTGTGTTTCTAGTTATTTTTAGGAAACCTTGGTGGATTTACCGGGAATCCTTGTATATAGTTGGAGCGTAACCCAGGATGGACTAGAGACTGTTAAGGACTCGGGGTAGGACAGACCCCTACCTGGTTACGTCTCCCTGTGTTGGTGAAATGGACACCTTTGCTTTTCTTCAAAGACTGCATCCGGTTGCGGACACGCCGTAACCATCTTATGTGTTTTTCTTATAGTATTGTTATTGTTATACTTTGTTATGTTTTTCTAAATGTGTTTAGTCCCGGAGTACTAAATTTCACTAGGGGGGAATGTGACACCCCAGGGGTCTGGTTGCCACAGTGATAGAGATATTATGTCTGAGAGCAGGTGGGAGGTCCTTTGGTCAGGGATCCTGTGCATGCCACACCTCCTGCCCAGTCTTGGGAGGGGAAGAACTTCCCCTGTATAAACCCGGGGCTGAGGCAGGGTGAGTCAGACAAGGAGAGTGGAGAAGAGAAGCAGCATAGGAAACAGCAGAGTTACAAGGAGTCAGGGGCTGGCAGCTACAGAGCTCGCCCTGACTAAGAAGATTCTTTACCGGACCCGGAGTCCGAGGCTGTGGGGACTAACTCCAACCCAGCAGCAGAATCCGTCGGGCAGGGGATTTCAGGTCCTCTGGCCCAGAAGCCCGAAGGCACGGTCACACGCGTGGGACCAGCACCGCCATCGTGGAGCGGAAGCCATTAGAAGGCCCCGAGTCACCGGCCATACGGGTGAGCACCACACGGTACACTCAGGGACGTGGGCTACTTACATCAGCTTATAGCAAGGTAGCCAGAAGAGTACAGTCAGTTTGGGAGGCCTACAACTACGCCTGGCCAGGGGAGATCCCATCTGCTCAAAGACTGACCAGGCCCCGTTTGCTAGCAAGTACTCCGGGAGGGTCTGTCGTTGTTACCAGTAAAGACCCTGAACTACACCGTACCGTCTCTGAGTGGTTCCTGCTACCCCCATCATCCACGTCGGCTGCCCTGAGGCCATACCCCTCTCGTTGGGGGTTATACTATCACGCTGCACAATCCTACCACCGGCCTCAGCGGTCGGCTCTGCAGCAGCAGCTTCCTGGCTGCACTCAACGGGTGGCGTAGTCATCAACTATTTACTACTAATAGACTGCCGTCTAGTTTGACTCCCTGGGCACGGACCGGGTCACCGCCACGAGATTACAACCCTCCACGGATCCGGCTCCGGGTAAGCTCCCGCGTGCGCACCGCAGCGCGACACAGGCCCAGGGGCGCGTCACATAGATATACACACATACAGCGCCCAGATATACAGCACCCAGATATACACACATACAGCTCCCAGATATACAGCACCCAGATATACACACATACAGCGCCCAGATATACAGCACATAGATATACACACATACAGCACCCAGATATACAGCACATAGATATACACACATACAGCACCCAGATATACTGCACATAGATATACACACATACAGCGCCCAGATATACACACATACAGCTCCCAGATATACAGCACATAGATATACACACATACAGCGCCCAGATATACAGCACATAGATATACACACATACAGCGCCCAGATATACAGCTCCCAGATATACACACATACAGCTCCCAGATATACAGCACATAGATATACACACATACAGCTCCCAGATATACAGCACATAGATATACACACATACAGCTCCCAGATATACAGCACATAGATATACACACATACAGCTCCCAGATATACACACATACAGCTCCCAGATATACAGCACATAGATATACACACATACAGCGCCCAGATATACAGCACCCAGATATACACACATACAGCACCCAGATATACACACATACAGCACCCAGATATACAGCACCCAGATATACAGCGCCCAGATATACAGCACATAGATATACACACATACAGCGCCCAGATATACAGCTCCCAGATATACAGCACATAGATATACACACATACAGCGCCCAGATATACAGCACCCAGAAATACACACATACAGCACCCAGATATACAGCACATAGATATACACACATACAGCACCCAGATATACAGCACCCAGATATACACACATACAGCTCCCAGATATACAGCACCCAGATATACACACATACAGCGCCAAGATATGCAGCACATAGATATACACACATACAGCACCCAGATATACAGCACATAGATATACACACATACAGCACCCAGATATACAGCACATAGATATACACACATACAGCGCCCAGATATACAGCACATAGATATACACACATACAGCGCCAAGATATACAGCACATAGATATACACACATACAGCGCCAAGATATACAGCACATAGATATACACTCATACAGTGCCCAGATATACAGCACATAGATATACACACATACAGCACCCAGATATACACACATACAGCGCCAAGATATACAGCACATAAATATACACACATACAGCTCCCAGATATACAGCACATAGATATACACACATACAGCACCCAGATATACACACATACAGCGCCAAGATATGCAGCACACAGATATACACACATACAGCGCCAAGATATGCAGCACATAGATATACACACATACAGCGCCCAGATATACACACATACAGCGCCCAGATATACAGCACATAGATATACACACATACAGCGCCAAGATATGCAGCACATAGATATACACACATACAGCGCCAAGATATGCAGCACATAGATATACACACATACAGCGCCCAGATATACAGCACATAGATATACACACATACAGCGCCCAGATATACACACATACAGCTCCCAGATATACAGCACCCAGATATACACACATACAGCGCCCAGATATACACACATACAGCGCCCAGATATACAGCTCCCAGATATACACACATACAGCTCCCAGATATACAGCACATAGATATACACACATACAGCTCCCAGATATACAGCACATAGATATACACACATACAGCTCCCAGATATACAGCACATAGATATACACACATACAGCTCCCAGATATACACACATACAGCTCCCAGATATACAGCACATAGATATACACACATACAGCGCCCAGATATACAGCACCCAGATATACACACATACAGCACCCAGATATACACACATACAGCACCCAGATATACAGCACCCAGATATACAGCGCCCAGATATACAGCACATAGATATACACACATACAGCGCCCAGATATACAGCTCCCAGATATACAGCACATAGATATACACACATACAGCGCCCAGATATACAGCACCCAGAAATACACACATACAGCACCCAGATATACAGCACATAGATATACACACATACAGCACCCAGATATACAGCACCCAGATATACACACATACAGCTCCCAGATATACAGCACCCAGATATACACACATACAGCGCCAAGATATGCAGCACATAGATATACACACATACAGCACCCAGATATACAGCACATAGATATACACACATACAGCACCCAGATATACAGCACATAGATATACACACATACAGCGCCCAGATATACAGCACATAGATATACACACATACAGCGCCAAGATATACAGCACATAGATATACACACATACAGCGCCAAGATATACAGCACATAGATATACACTCATACAGTGCCCAGATATACAGCACATAGATATACACACATACAGCACCCAGATATACACACATACAGCGCCAAGATATACAGCACATAAATATACACACATACAGCTCCCAGATATACAGCACATAGATATACACACATACAGCACCCAGATATACACACATACAGCGCCAAGATATGCAGCACACAGATATACACACATACAGCGCCAAGATATGCAGCACATAGATATACACACATACAGCGCCCAGATATACACACATACAGCGCCCAGATATACAGCACATAGATATACACACATACAGCGCCAAGATATGCAGCACATAGATATACACACATACAGCGCCAAGATATGCAGCACATAGATATACACACATACAGCGCCCAGATATACAGCACATAGATATACACACATACAGCGCCCAGATATACAGCACATAGATATACACACATACAGCACCTAGATATACAGCACATAGATATACACACATACAGCACCCAGATATACAGCACATACAGCGCCAAGATATGCAGCACATAGATATACACACATACAGCGCCAAGATATGCAGCACATAGATATACACACATACAGCGCCCAGATATACACACATACAGCGCCCAGATATACAGCACATAGATATACACACATACAGCGCCAAGATATGCAGCACATAGATATACACACATACAGCACCCAGATATACACACATACAGCGCCAAGATATACAGCACATAGATATACACACATACAGCGCCCAGATATACAGCACATAGATATAGACACATACAGCACCCAGATATACAGCACATAGATATACACACATACAGCGCCCAGATATACAGCACATAGATATACACACATACAGCGCCCAGATATACAGCACATAGATATAGACACATACAGCACCCAGATATACAGCACATAGATATACACACATACAGCGCCCAGATATACAGCACATAGATATACACACATACAGCACCCAGATATACAGCACATAGATATACACACATACAGCGCCCAGATATACAGCACATAGATATAGACACATACAGCACCCAGATATACAGCACATAGATATACACACATACAGCGCCCAGATATACAGCACATAGATATACACACATACAGCGCCCAGATATACAGCACATAGATATACACACATACAGCGCCCAGATATACAGCACATAGATATACACACATACAGCTCCCAGATATACAGCACATAGATATACACACATACAGCACCCAGATATACAGCACATAAATATACACACATACAGCACCCAGATATACAGCACCCAGATATACACACATACAGCACCCAGATATACAGCACATAGATATACACACATACAGCACCCAGATATACAGCACATAGATATACACACATACAGCTCCCAGATATACAGCACATAGATATACACACATACAGCACCCAGATATACAGCACATAAATATACACACATACAGCGCCCAGATATACAGCTCCCAGATATACAGCACCCAGATATACACACATACAGCACCCAGATATACAGCACATAGATATACACACATACAGCACCCAGATATACAGCACATAGATATACACACATACAGCTCCCAGATATACAGCACATAGATATACACACATACAGCACCCAGATATACAGCACATAAATATACACACATACAGCGCCCAGATATACAGCTCCCAGATATACAGCACCCAGATATACACACATACAGCACCCAGATATACAGCACATAGATATACACACATACAGCGCCCAGATATACAGCACATAGATATACACACATACAGCACCCAGATATACAGCACATAGATATACACACATACAGCACCCAGATATACACACATACAGCTCCCAGATATACAGCACTCAGATATACAGCACATAGATATACACACATACAGCGCCCAGATATACACACATACAGCACCCAGATATACAGCACATAGATATACACACATACAGCGCCCAGATATACAGCACATAGATATACACACATACAGCGCCCAGATATACAGCACATAAATATACACACATACAGCACCCAGATATACAGCACATAAATATACACATATACAGCGCCCAGATATACAGCACATAGATATACACACATACAGCGCCCAGATATACAGCACATAGATATACACACATACAGCGCCCAGATATACAGCACATAGATATACACACATACAGCGCCCAGATATACAGCACCCAGATATACACACATACAGCTCCCAGATATACAGCACCCAGATATACACACATACAGCTCCCAGATATACAGCACATAGATATACACACATACAGCGCCCAGATATACAGCACATAGATATACACACATACAGCACCCAGATATACAGCACATAGATATACACACATACAGCACCCAGATATACAGCACCCAGATATACACACATACAGCACCCAGATATACAGCACCCAGATATACACACATACAGCGCCCAGATATACAGCACATAGATATACACACATAAATATACACATATACAGCGCCCAGATATACAGCACATAGATATACACACATACAGCACCCAGATATACAGCACATAGATATACACACATACAGCACCCAGATATACAGCACCCAGATATACACACATACAGCTCCCAGATATACAGCACCCAGATATACACACATACAGCTCCCAGATATACAGCACATAGATATAGACACATACAGCACCCAGATATACAGCACATAGATATACACACATACAGCACCCAGATATACAGCACATAAATATACACACATACAGCTCCCAGATATACAGCACATAAATATACACACATACAGCTCCCAGATATACAGCACCCAGATATACACACATACAGCACCCAGATATACAGCACATAGATATACACACATACAGCGCCCAGATATACAGCACATAGATATACACACATACAGCGCCCAGATATACAGCACATAGATATACACACATACAGCGCCCAGATATACAGCACATAGATATACACACATACAGCTCCCAGATATACAGCACATAGATATACACACATACAGCTCCCAGATATACAGCACATAGATATACACACATACAGCTCCCAGATATACAGCACCCAGATATACCCACATACAGCTCCCAGATATACAGCACCCAGATATACACACATACAGCACCCAGATATACACACATACAGCTCCCAGATATACAGCACCCAGATATACACACATACAGCACCCAGATATACAGCACCCAGATATACACACATACAGCACCCAGATATACACACATACAGCTCCCAGATATACAGCACATAGATATGCACACATACAGCGCCCAGATATACAGCACCCAGATATACAGCACCCAGATATACACACATACAGCACCCAGATATACAGCACATAGATATACACACATACAGCTCCCAGATATACAGCACATAGATATACACACATACAGCTCCCAGATATACAGCACATAGATATACACACATACAGCACCCAGATATACAGCACCCAGATATACACACATACAGCGCCCAGATATACAGCACATAGATATACACACATACAGCGCCCAGATATACAGCACATAGATATACACACATACAGCGCCCAGATATACAGCACCCAGATATACACACATACAGCTCCCAGATATACAGCACATAGATATACACACATACAGCACCCAGATATACAGCACATAGATATACACACATACAGCACCCAGATATACAGCGCCCAGATATACACACATACAGCTCCCAGATATACAGCACATAAATATACACACATACAGCTCCCAGATATACAGCACCCAGATATACACACATACAGCTCCCAGATATACAGCACATAAATATACACACATACAGCACCCAGATATACACACATACAGCTCCCAGATATACAGCACCCAGATATACACACATACAGCTCCCAGATATACAGCACATAAATATACACACATACAGCTCCCAGATATACAGCACCCAGATATACACACATACAGCTCCCAGATATACAGCACATAAATATACACACATACAGCACCCAGATATACACACATACAGCTCCCAGATATACAGCACCCAGATATACACACATACAGCTCCCAGATATACAGCACCCAGATATACAGCACATAAATATACACACATACAGCGCCCAGATATACAGCACATAGATATACACACATACAGCGCCCAGATATACAGCACCCAGATATACACACATACAGCTCCCAGATATACAGCACCCAGATATACACACATACAGCGCCCAGATATACAGCACATAAATATACACACATACAGCGCCCAGATATACAGCACATAGATATACACACATACAGCACCCAGATATACAGCACATAGATATACACACATACAGCGCCCAGATATACAGCACATAGATATACACACATACAGCTCCCAGATATACAGCACCCAGATATACAGCACATAGATATACACACATACAGCGCCCAGATATACAGCACCCAGATATACAGCACATAGATATACACACATACAGCTCCCAGATATACAGCACCCAGATATACACACATACAGCTCCCAGATATACACACATACAGCGCCCAGATATACAGCACATAAATATACACACATACAGCTCCCAGATATACAGCACATAAATATACACACATACAGCACCCAGATATACACACATACAGCTCCCAGATGTACAGCACCCAGATATACACACATACAGCTCCCAGATATACAGCACCCAGATATACACACATACAGCTCCCAGATATACAGCACATAGATATACACACATACAGCGCCCAGATATACAGCTCCCAGATATACAGCACATAGATATACACACATACAGCGCCCAGATATACAGCACCCAGATATACAGCACATAGATATACACACATACAGCTCCCAGATATACAGCACCCAGATATACAGCACATAGATATACACACATACAGCACCCAGATATACAGCACATAGATATACACACATACAGCGCCCAGATATACAGCACCCAGATATACACACATACAGCGCCCAGATATACAGCACCCAGATATACACACATACAGCTCCCAGATATACACACATACAGCGCCCAGATATACAGCACATAAATATACACACATACAGCGCCCAGATATACAGCACATAGATATACACACATACAGCGCCCAGATATACAGCACCCAGATATACAGCACATAGATATACACACATACAGCTCCCAGATATACAGCTCCCAGATATACAGCACCCAGATATACAGCACATAGATATACACACATACAGCGCCCAGATATACAGCACATAGATATACACACATACAGCGCCCAGATATACAGCACATAGATATACACACATACAGCACCCAGATATACAGCACATAGATATACACACATACAGCACCCAGATATACAGCACATAGATATACACACATACAGCACCCAGATATACAGCACATAGATATACACACATACAGCGCCCAGATATACAGCACATAGATATACACACATACAGCGCCCAGATATACAGCACATAGATATACACACATACAGCGCCCAGATATACAGCACATAGATATACACACATACAGCTCCCAGATATACAGCACATAGATATACACACATACAGCGCCCAGATATACAGCACATAGATATACACACATACAGCACCCAGATATACACACATACAGCGCCCAGATATACACACATAAATATACACACATACAGCGCCCAGATATACAGCACCCAGATATACACACATACAGCACCCAGATATACAGCACATAAATATACACACATACAGCACCCAGATATGCAGCACCTAGATATACACACATACAGCACCCAGATATACAGCACATAAATATACACATATACAGCGCCCAGATATACAGCACATAGATATACACACATACAGCACCCAGATATACAGCACATAGATATACACACATACAGCACCCAGATATACAGCACATAGATATACACACATACAGCGCCCAGATATACAGCACATAGATATACACACATACAGCACCCAGATATACAGCACATAGATATACACACATACAGCGCCCAGATATACAGCACATAGATATACACACATACAGCACCCAGATATACAGCACATAGATATACACACATACAGCACCCAGATATACAGCACATAGATATACACACATACAGCGCCCAGATATACAGCACATAGATATACACACATACAGCACCCAGATATACACACATACAGCGCCCAGATATACAGCACCCAGATATACACACATACAGCACCCAGATATACAGCACATAGATATACACACATACAGCACCCAGATATACACACATACAGCACCCAGATATACAGCACATAAATATACACACATACAGCGCCCAGATATACAGCACATAAATATACACATATACAGCGCCCAGATATACAGCACCCAGATATACACACATACAGCTCCCAGATATACAGCACATAGATATACACACATACAGCTCCCAGATATACAGCACCCAGATATACACACATACAGCTCCCAGATATACAGCACATAGATATACACACATACAGCACCCAGATATACAGCACCCAGATATACACACATACAGCACCCAGAGATACAGCACATAGATATACACACATACAGCTCCCAGATATACAGCACCCAGATATACACACATACAGCACCCAGATATACAGCACATAAATATACACACATACAGCGCCCAGATATACAGCACATAAATATACACACATACAGCGCCCAGATATACAGCACCCAGATATACACACATACAGCACCCAGATATACAGCACATAAATATACACACATACAGCGCCCAGATATACAGCACATAAATATACACACATACAGCGCCCAGATATGCAGCACCCAGATATACACACATACAGCGCCCAGATATCCAGCACCCAGATATACACACATACAGCTCCCAGATATACAGCACCCAGATATACACACATACAGCTCCCAGATATACACACATACAGCACCCAGATATACAGCACATAGATATACACACATACAGCGCCCAGATATACAGCACATAGATATACACACATACAGCGCCCAGATATACAGCACATAAATATACACACATACAGCGCCAAGATATGCAGCACATAGATATACACACATACAGCGCCAAGATATGCAGCACATAGATATACACACATACAGCGCCAAGATATGCAGCACATAGATATACACACATACAGCGCCAAGATATGCAGCACATAGATATACACACATACAGCACCCAGATATACAGCACATAGATATACACACATACAGCGCCCAGATATACAGCACATAGATATACACACATACAGCGCCAAGATATACAGCACATAGATATACACACATACAGCACCCAGATATACAGCACATAGATATACACACATACAGCACCCAGATATACAGCACATAGATATACACACATACAGCGCCCAGATATACAGCACATAGATATACACACATACAGCACCCAGATATACAGCACATAGGTATACACACATACAGTGCCCAGATATACAGCACATAGATATACACACATACAGCGCCCAGATATACAGCACATAAATATACACACATACAGCGCCCAGATATACACACATACAGCGCCCAGATATACAGCACATAAATATACACACATACAGCACCCAGATATACAGCACATAGATATACACACATACAGCTCCCAGATATACAGCACCCAGATATACACACATACAGCACCCAGATATACAGCACATAGATATACACACATACAGCACCCAGATATACAGCACCCAGATATACACACATACAGCACCCAGATATACAGCACATAGATATACACACATACAGCACCCAGATATACAGCACATAGATATACACACATACAGCACCCAGATATACACACATACAGCTCCCAGATATACAGCACATAGATATACACACATACAGCGCCAAGATATACAGCACATAGATATACACACATACAGCACCCAGATATACAGCACATAGATATACACACATACAGCGCCAAGATATACAGCACATAGATATACACACATACAGCGCCCAGATATACAGCACATAGATATACACACATACAGTACCCAGATATACAGCACATAGATATACACACATACAGCTCCCAGATATACAGCACATAGATATACACACATACAGTACCCAGATATACAGCACATAGATATACACACATACAGCGCCCAGATATACAGCACATAGATATACACACATACAGCGCCAAGATATACAGCACATAGATATACACACATACAGCGCCAAGATATACAGCACATAAATATACACACATACAGCACCCAGATATACAGCACATAGATATACACACAGACAGCACCCAGATATACAGCACCCAGATATACACACATACAGCTACCAGATATACAGCACATAGATATACACACATACAGCACCCAGATATACAGCACATAGATATACACACATACAGCTCCCAGATATACAGCACCCAGATATACCCACATACAGCACCCAGATATACAGCACCCAGATATACACACATACAGCGCCCAGATATACAGCACATAGATATACACACATACAGCACCCAGATATACAGCACATAGATATACACACATACAGCACCCAGATATACAGCACATAGATATACACACATACAGCTCCCAGATATACAGCACATAGATATACACACATACAGCACCCAGATATACAGCACATAGATATACACACATACAGCTCCCAGATATACAGCACCCAGATATACACACATACAGCACCCAGATATACAGCACATAGATATACACACATACAGCGCCCAGATATACAGCACATAGATATACACACATACAGCGCCAAGATATACAGCACATAGATATACACACATACAGCGCCAAGATATACAGCACATAAATATACACACATACAGCACCCAGATATACAGCACATAGATATACACACAGACAGCACCCAGATATACAGCACATAGATATACACACAGACAGCACCCAGATATACAGCACATAGATATACACACATACAGCACCCAGATATACAGCACATAGATATACACACATACAGCGCCCAGATATACAGCACATAGATATACACACATACAGCACCCAGATATACAGCACATAGATATACACACATACAGCACCCAGATATACAGCACATAGATATACACATATACAGCACCCAGATATACACACATACAGCACCCAGATATACAGCACATAGATATACACACATACAGCGCCCAGATATACAGCACATAGATATACACACATACAGCGCCCAGATATACAGCACATAGATATACACACATACAGCGCCCAGATATACAGCACATAGATATACACACATACAGCGCCCAGATATACAGCACATAGATATACACACATACAGCGCCCAGATATACAGCACATAGATATACACACATACAGCACCCAGATATACAGCACATAGATATACACATATACAGCACCCAGATATACACACATACAGCACCCAGATATACAGCACATAGATATACACACATACAGCGCCCAGATATACAGCACATAGATATACACACATACAGCGCCCAGATATACAGCACATAGATATACACACATACAGCGCCCAGATATACAGCACATAGATATACACACATACAGCACCCAGATATACAGCACATAGATATACACATATACAGCACCCAGATATACACACATACAGCGCCCAGATATACAGCACATAGATATACACACATACAGCGCCCAGATATACAGCACATAGATATACACACATACAGCACCCAGATATACAGCACATAGATATACACACATACAGCGCCCAGATATACAGCACATAGATATACACACATACAGCGCCCATATATACAGCACATAGATATACACATATACAGCACCCAGATATACACACATACAGCGCCCAGATATACAGCACATAGATATACACACATACAGCGCCCAGATATACAGCACATAGATATACACACATACAGCTCCCAGATATACAGCACATAGATATACACACATACAGCACCCAGATATACAGCACATAGATATACACACATACAGCGCCCAGATATACAGCACATAGATATACACACATACAGCGCCCAGATATACAGCACATAGATATACACACATACAGCACCCAGATATACAGCACATAGATATACACACATACAGCACCCAGATATACACACATACAGCGCCCAGATATACAGCACCCAGATATACACACATACAGCACCCAGATATACAGCACATAGATATACACACATACAGCGCCCAGATATACAGCACATAGATATACACACATACAGCGCCCAGATATACAGCACATAGATATACACACATACAGCACCCAGATATACAGCACATAGATATACACACATACAGCTCCCAGATATACAGCACCCAGATATACACACATACAGCACCCAGATATACAGCACATAAATATACACACATACAGCGCCCAGATATACACACATAAATATACACACATACAGCGCCCAGATATACAGCACATAAATATACACATATACAGCACCCAGATATACACACATACAGCGCCCAGATATACAGCACATAGATATACACACATACAGCTCCCAGATATACAGCACATAGATATACACACATACAGCACCCAGATATACAGCACATAGATATACACACATACAGCACCCAGATATACAGCACATAGATATACACACATACAGCACCCAGATATACACACATACAGCGCCCAGATATACAGCACCCAGATATACACACATACAGCACCCAGATATACAGCACATAGATATACACACATACAGCACCCAGATATACACACATACAGCGCCCAGATATACAGCACATAAATATACACACATACAGCGCCCAGATATACACACATAAATATACACACATACAGCGCCCAGATATACAGCACATAAATATACACATATACAGCGCCCAGATATACAGCACATAAATATACACATATACAGCGCCCAGATATACACACATACAGCACCCAGATATACAGAACCCATTTATATGTGATATGCAGAAGTAGTGCTGTTGCTTTAAAAGCTTTCAGCAAATATTAGAAGTAACACAATCACAGGAGACAGGAAGTATTGTGCTCCAAAAGCATCCAGCAACTAGAGGGGTTAACACAGTCACAGGAGACAGGGAGTGTTTTAGCAGAGCCCCAGGGGGATTGTGGGAAAGTTGTTTACTGTCTGGCTGGAGCCAAAGAGAAAGGTGGCTTATGATCTGTATCTCACAGAAGGCAAGGAAACAGAATTCAGGTCAGGAGGGAAGCTAAACAAAGGTCAATTAGACTCCCTGAGCTAACAGTGTGGAATATTATTGGCCAGGAAGATAAGGACTGGAAGGAAGCCTGTCATAGAGATCATCTCCCTCATCACACCCTTCCCCCCTCCATCTCCATGCAGGATAAAGAATGCTGTGTACTATTGAGTCCTTGTGTAGGAAAAGCCTGTGGTTGTGTATGCATCAAAACTGCTGTACTGTGCTGCCGGACAATAGACTGTGTACTGCTGTGCTGCAAAGGAGACTGTACTGTTATTACTGGAGCCTGTTGCTCAAAGAGACATTTGCATTGCACTGGCCGTGCCTCATTAAATATTACTGTTCTACTGTTTATGAAGACTCTTGTCAGATGTGTCTGGTCAGCAACTGAATCTATTGTATGCCTGAGAGAAGCTGCAGCCTATGGTCGCCCTGAGTAACGGTTCCCCCAGGATTCCAACCAATTCATGTAACCGGTCTCGCCCCCATCTGAACTTAGGCGGCGTGTGTGTAACATATACAGCACCCAGATATACAGAGCCCATACTGTATATACTGCACCCAGAAATACAGCACCCAGAAATACACACATGCAACATCCAGATATACCACACCCATGTATATAACATCCAGATAGATAGTATATACAGCACCTAGATATACACACAAACAGCAACCACATATACAGTCATGGCCAAAAGTTTTGAGAATGACACCAAAGTTATATTTTCCCATGATCTGCTGGCCTCTGGTTTTTATTAGTGTTTGTCTGATGTTTATATCACATACAGAAATATAATTGCAATCATATTATGAGTACCAATAGGTTATATTGACAGTTAGAATGAGTTAATGCAGCAAGTCAATATTTGCAGTGTTGCCCCTTCTTCTTCCAGACCTCTGTAATTCTCCCTGGCTGCTCTCAATCAACTTTTGGACCAAATCCTGACTGATAGCAGTCCATTCTTGCATAATCAATGCTTGCATTTTGCCTGAATTTGTTGGTTTTTGTTTGTCCACCCGTCTCTTGATGATTGACCACAAGTTCTCAATGGGATTAAGATCTGGGGAGTTTCCAGGCCATGGACCCAAAATCTCTATGTTTTGTTCCTTGAGCCATTTAGTTATCACCTTTGCTTTAGGGCAAGGTGCTCCATCATGCTGGAAAAGGCATTGTTGGGCGCCAAACTGCTCTTGGACGGTTGGGAGAAGTTGCTCTTGGAGGACATTCTGGTACCATTCTTTATTCATGGCTGTGTTTTTAGGCAAGACTGTGAGTGAGCCGATTCCCTTGGCTGAGAAGCAACCCCACACATGAATGGTTTCAGGATGCTTTACAGTTGGCATGAGACAAGACTGGTGGTAGCGCTCACCTCTTCTTCTCCGAATAAGCTGTTTTCCAGATGTCCCAAACAATCGAAAAGGGGATTCATCAGAGAAAATGACTTTGCCCCAGTCCTCAGCAGTCCACTCCCTGTACCTTTTGCAGAATATCAGTCGGTCCCTGATGTTTTTTCTGGAGAGAAGTGGCTTCTTTGCTGCCCTCCTTGAAACCAGCCCTTGCTCAAAGAGTCTCCGCCTCACAGTGCGTGCAGAAGCACTCACACCAGCCTGCTGCCATTCCTGAGCAAGCTCGGCACTGCTGGTAGTCCCATCCCGCAGCTGAAACAGTTTTAAGATACGGTCCTGGCGCTTGCTGATCTTTCTTGGGCGCCCTGGAGCCTTTTTGACAACAATGGAAGCTCTCTCCTTGAAGTTCTTGATGATGCGATAGATTGTTGACTGAGGTGCAATCTTTGTAGCTGCGATACTCTTCCCTGTTAGGCCATTTTTGTGCAGTGCAATGATGGCTGCACGTGTTTCTTTAGAGATAACCATGGTTAACTGAAGAGAAACAATGATACCAAGAACCAGCCTCCTTTTAAAGTGTCCAGTGATGTCATTCTTACTTAATCATGACTGATTGATCGCCAGCCCTGTCCTCATCAACACCCACACCTGTGTTAATGGATGAATCACTAAAACAATGTTAGCTGCTCCTTTTAAGGCAGGACTGCAATGATGTTGAAATGTGTTTTGGGGGTTAAAGTTCATTTTCTGGGCAAATATTGACTTTGCAAGTACAGTAATTGCTGTTAAGCTGATCACTGTTTGACATTCAGGAGTATATGCAAATTGCCATTACAAAAAATGAAGCAGTAAACTTTGGAAAAATTACTATTTGTCTCATTCTCAATACTTTTGGCCATGACTGTACAGCACCCAGATATATACCACATACAGTATTGCACCCAGATAAACAGCACCCAGATATATACACATACCGCGCCCAGATATACAGAACCCAGATATATACACATACCGCACCCAGATATACAGAACCCAGATATATACACATATAGTACCCAGATATACAGTGCTCAGATATGCATACATACAGCATCCAGATATACAGCACCCGGATATATACACATAGAGCACCCGGATATAGAGCATTCGGATATACAGCACCTGGATATACAGCACCCAGATATACAATATATACAGCACCCAGATATACAGTATATAAAGCACCCAGTGTAACATACCTGGCGGCGTCCTTGCATGGTGGTCCATCTCCCACTGTGCAGGAGCGCGCACTTGATCTCCTGTCCAGAATGTCTCTCTGGCTTCCCTCCATGCTGTCTGTTTGTGTCTGTCTCTGCTGCTTAAGGGCAACGCCCGATCACTTCCTGCTTTTTGTACCTGCTGTGGGTCACACCCCTTGTGCGTCCTCAGCCTATTGCTGTCTGACACTTGGTATATAGCTCAGCAGCTCCCTTCTATCCCTGCCTGAGCATAGTGTTTCCTTCAGTGTGTGCTTGCACTCTGAAGGTGCCAGGTCCCGTCTTTGTTTCCTTGTCTGCCTTTCCTGGAGGCTGTATTTCCAGGCCTGTCTGAACTTAGTCCTGTATGTCTCCTGCTTTGCGGTATCAGCTCCCGTGTCTGAACTGTGTCCTGTATGTCTCCTGCTTTGCGGTATCAGCTCCCGTGTCTGAACTGAGTCCTGTATGTCTCCTGCTTTGCGGTATTAGTTCCCGTGTCTGAACTGAGTCCTTTCTGTGTATCTTGTCTGTCCTGTCTGAACACGCTCCTTGCCTGTTCGCTCCGCCTTCTAGTGGCCGATTTCCTAGACCCGCTCCTGTGTCTGGTCTGTCCTGTCTGAACACGCTCCTTGCCTGTTCGTTCCGCCTCTCTGGGGGCCGTATTCCCAGACCCGCTCCTGTATCCCTCTGCAGTGTCGGTCTCCTCCGTACACTCAGTTCCAGTCTGAACTCTCTCCTGTCCTTTACCTGTTTTGCCTCTATGTCCGTTCCCTTCCTTTTTCTGCAGAGTCTGAACTCGTACCTAACTCCTGCTTGTTGTCTCTGCAAGTACTGTGTGAGTATCTGGCTCTGTCTTTCCCTTCCTGTCTGTTCCGTGTGAACAGAGCCCTGTCCTCCCTGCTCAGCCTTGTCTGCACTCTAGCAGTGCTTGCCTGTAACCCTCTGCCTGTATTGTTCCTGAGTCCCGGTGTGTACTGGGTCCTATCCCGCCTGTGTTCCTACCTGCTAGTGACTCCCTGTCTGCACTCTAGCTGTGCTTGCCTTTACCCCCCTGCCTGCATACCCACCTGCCTGCATACCAGTCGTGCCTGCCTATACCCACCAGTCTGTGTGCCAGCCTACCAGCCTGTTCCTGTATTCCCCTGTGTGGGTCAACAGCCGTGTCCGGGGTCTGTCCTGGAGTAGCACCTGGTCCCTCTGCTCGGTTCCTCCTTGGTGCACTGGCGTCGTATGCCGTCGTGCGACCCTGGTCGGATCGGGTGAATACTTAGTCACGCCCCTCCAGGCATTCACTCTCCGGCACGGTCCAGTGGAATCACTACCAATCACACGCACACGCCGCTTAGCCCGGGCGTGTGCATAACAACATGCTCAGGCCATGGTTCCCGTTGAGCCCCACGGCCTTCGCTCTTTGAGAAGTTTTTCCAGCGAATACATGCATTAAAATAAATAAATAAATTTTTTCCCCCCCTTTAGCTGAGTTCCAGGCGAATTACGCACCCGTCCAGATGGATCTATCAGCTCTCGTTCCTGCGGATCCGCCACGTTACTATGGGGATCCAAGACAGTGTCGTGCATTTGTGGAGCAATGCATGCTACACTTTAAGGCCTACCCTCTTTATTTTCCTTCCGATTGGGCTAAAGTGGCCTTTATGATTGACTACCTAGCGGGTGATGCCTTGAAATGGGTCACCCCCCTATGGGAAGCATGGGATCCTGTCATCCTTGACCTGCAGGCCTTCCTGGTGGCCTTTCGTATGGTCTTCGAGGACCCTAACTCTGAAGCCCCTGCTGAAGCTTCACTTCCCAATATCCCGGAGCAGCCCCGACGGGTAATGTGTGTGGGTAGCGCAATAGTCCTCCAGCCCAATGAGACTACTGCCCACCCAGAATCCTCACAGGGTGACTACGCTTTCCGGAATACTTCTCTCAACCTCAAGAGGCAGTCCAGACGTGCTAGACTTAGAGGCAAGCCGTCACGCCAGGGTCTGTCCTCCCTGAGACCTCCTGACCCCAACCTTGAAGTCCCTACTGAAGCTTCATCTCCCTGTATCCCGGAGAAACCCCAATGGGTAATGTGCGTGGGTAGTGCACCAGTTCTCCTGGCTGAAGAGACTTCTGCCCATCCAGACTCCACACAGGAGAACTTCCTGCACCCGGCATCAGATGCTTCTCTCTCTTTAACCGGTGTGCATGTCCAAGGATGCTCCAAAGCTGTGGTTACCTCAGAGTCTGTGCACCTCTACTACCTGGCGGAGGATCCCCTGTTGCCTCCTGAACCCTCCGGGATACCACTCGATGACAAATGTAGAGAGACTTCTCTACACCCGGTACTCAATACTTTGTCCGCTTCGTCCTGTGAGCCTGACAATGGGTACCCCAAAGTGGTAGTTACCTCCGAGTCTCTACACCCCTCCGACCAGGCGGAGGATCTCCAGTTGTCTCCTGAACCCTTCGGGGTGCTACCTGGTAGCGAAAGGACAGAGACTCTCCTATACTCTGTACCTGATACCTCGCTCGCTTCGTCCAGTGAGTCCAACCTAGTGTACTCCGAAGCAGAGGTTACTCCTGAGTCTCTACACCCCTCCGACCAGGCGGAGGACCTCCAGTTGTGTTCAGAATCCTTCGGGGTGCCACCTTTTGGTGAATGGACAGAGACTTTCCTATACTCTGTACCTGATACCTCGCTCGCTTCGTCCAGTGAGTCCAACCTAGTGTACTCCGAAGCAGAGGTTACTCCTGAGTCTCTACACCCCTCCGACCAGGCGGAGGACCTCCAGTTGTGTTCAGAATCCTTCGGGGTGCCACCTGGTGGTGAATGGACAGAGACTTTCCTATATCCTGTACCTGATACCTCGCTCGCTTCGTCCAGTGAGTCCGACCTAGTGTACTCCGAAGCAGAGGTTACTCCCGAGTCTCTACACCCCTCCGACCAGGCGGAGGACCTCCAGTTGTGTTCAGAACCCTTCGGGGTGCCACCTGGTGGTGAATGGACAGAGACTTTCCTATACTCGGTACCCGATACCTCGCCTGCTTCCTCCAGTGAGTCTGACCTAGTGTACTCTGAAGCAGTTGTTTTCTCTGAGCCTCTGCACTCTTCTGACCCGGCGGAGGACCTCCAGTTGTTTCCTGAATCCTCCGGGGTACCACCAGATAACAAAGAGACTTTGACTTTTCCTCATTATGTACCTGATAACCCGTCTATTTTTTCCTGTGAGCTTGACAAGATGTACCTCGAAGCAGAGATTACCCTCAAGTCTCTGTCCCCCTCCAACCCAGTGAACGACTGGTCCTCGAATTCCCTGCGGAAGATTCTGGCAGGCCTGAAGAAGAGGGGGCGTAAGGGGGGAGGTACTGTAACATACCTGGCGGCGTCCTTGCATAGTGGTCCATCTCCCACTGTGCAGGAGCGCGCACTTGATCTCCTGTCCAGAATGTCTCTCTGGCTTCCCTCCATGCTGTCTGTTTGTGTCTGTCTCTGCTGCTTAAGGGCGGCGCCCGATCACTTCCTGCTTTTTGTACCTGCTGTGGGTCACACCCCTTGTGCGTCCTCAGCCTATTGCTGTCTGACACTTGGTATATAGCTCAGCAGCTCCCTTCTATCCCTGCCTGAGCATAGTGTTTCCTTCAGTGTGTGCTTGCACTCTGAAGGTGCCAGGTCCCGTCTTTGTTTCCTTGTCTGCCTTTCCTGGAGGCTGTATTTCCAGGCCTGTCTGAACTTAGTCCTGTATGTCTCCTGCTTTGCGGTATCAGCTCCCGTGTCTGAACTGTGTCCTGTATGTCTCCTGCTTTGCGGTATCAGCTCCCGTGTCTGAACTGAGTCCTGTATGTCTCCTGCTTTGCGGTATTAGTTCCCGTGTCTGAACTGAGTCCTTTCTGTGTATCTTGTCTGTCCTGTCTGAACACGCTCCTTGCCTGTTCGCTCCGCCTTCTAGTGGCCGATTTCCTAGACCCGCTCCTGTGTCTGGTCTGTCCTGTCTGAACACGCTCCTTGCCTGTTCGTTCCGCCTCTCTGGGGGCCGTATTCCCAGACCCGCTCCTGTATCCCTCTGCAGTGTCGGTCTCCTCCGTACACTCAGTTCCAGTCTGAACTCTCTCCTGTCCTTTACCTGTTTTGCCTCTATGTCCGTTCCCTTCCTTTTTCTGCAGAGTCTGAACTCGTACCTAACTCCTGCTTGTTGTCTCTGCAAGTACTGTGTGAGTATCTGGCTCTGTCTTTCCCTTCCTGTCTGTTCCGTGTGAACAGAGCCCTGTCCTCCCTGCTCAGCCTTGTCTGCACTCTAGCAGTGCTTGCCTGTAACCCTCTGCCTGTATTGTTCCTGAGTCCCGGTGTGTACTGGGTCCTATCCCGCCTGTGTTCCTACCTGCTAGTGCCTCCCTGTCTGCACTCTAGCTGTGCTTGCCTTTACCCCCCTGCCTGCATACCCGCCTGCCTGCATACCAGTCGTGCCTGCCTATACCCACCAGTCTGTGTGCCAGCCTACCAGCCTGTTCCTGTATTCCCCTGTGTGGGTCAACAGCCGTGTCCGGGGTCTGTCCTGGAGTAGCACCTGGTCCCTCTGCTCGGTTCCTCCTTGGTGCACTGGCGTCGTATGCCGTCGTGCGACCCTGGTCGGATCGGGTGAATACTTAGTCACGCCCCTCCAGGCATTCACTCTCCGGCACGGTCCAGTGGAATCACTACCAATCACACGCACACGCCGCTTAGCCCGGGCGTGTGCATAACACCCAGATACACAGTATCTAATATGGTAGATCAGCTCAGCTGGCTGCACATAGAGGTAGTCACAGGAACACTGTCTCTTTATATCTCCTGTGGCTTATTAAGAGTTCGGCATAAACCACGGCAATGTTAGCAAAACAAAAATGGCCACCCCAGCCTAACAGGAAAAACAAAACATAACGTATGGCACAGTCCTGTTGCTACGGGTAACCGCCTGCTTCAGGAACAAGCAACCCAAGGTTTAGCTTTCCTTCACATGACAAAACAGCTCCAGAGCTTTCACTTCCATGCCCTCCCCACACCAAATGCTCTAAAAGGCTAGGATTTTATCCTCTGACCTCCTCCCTCTCTACAGGTGTTTAATCACCCTAACAATAAACATGGATGATTAACCCCTCATCACTTTGTGTGCTGGAACATTTTTCCTATGTTTATATTACTGGAGCTAACAATCTCAGTGCCGCACATCTTCTCTCCAGTAGTTTACCAGTGACTTTGTCACATATCTCCCCCCTCTGTCCAAAGCCGTAGGTTTTGGCACCTTCAGACACCAAACATGGAAGTCTAAACTCAGCATCTGCTCTACCATGCAGCTTCCGAGGCTTGTGTTCCACATGAAAGATGAAGTCCTGTAGCCCTGAGTTTCAACTCTTGGATTGCCATCAGTGCTTCAAGAGGCCATTTGGCCATTGATGTCTTCGTGCCCTTAAGAAGGTTGGTCAGGGGTGCGGCTATCATGGTGAAATTTGGGATACACCGCTGATAGCATCCCACCATTCTCAGAAATGCCTGAAGCTGTTCCTTGGAGACCAGTTTTGGCCAATTTTGGACTGCCTCCACCTTATTCACTTGCGGCTTCACTTTACTTCTTCCGATGATGTAGCCCAGGTATTTTCGCTTTTTTTTCCCGATGATACACTTCTTTGGGTTTATGGTAAATCCCCCTTTCCTCAGCGCATCCAGCTCGGCCTGGACCTTCTGCACATGACTTCCCCAGTCCAGGCTGAATATCACAATATCATCGAGGCAAGCTGTGGCATACTTTTTGTGAGGGGCTAAGATCCGGTCTATGGCTTTCCGGAAGGTAGCTGGGTCTCTTTGCAGGCCAAATGGGCTTCTAGTATACTGGAAGCAACCGTCAGGTGTAAAGGAGGCAGTCTTCTCCATGGCGCTTTGAGAGAGGAGGATTTGCCAGTAATCTTTCGTTAGGTCCAGGGAGGTGATGTATCTGGCTGGCCCTAGCTTCGATATGAGTTCATCGTCACGGGGTATCAGATACATGTCAAATTTAGCCCCTTCCTTAGAAATCACCTTGCAGCGGGCTTTGGGATTTTATACGGCTTTGTTTCACATGCACATGTGGTTCTGTCAGGATTCAATGTTCACCAACCTGCGTACTTCTTGGTAACTCTGAAAATTGGTCCTGGTTCCGCTAAAGCAGTTCTTGGCACTGTTGTTTCTGGTGACAGTGTCTCTGCCACGGTGACACACTTAGTGCCACCTTCTGGTCTGTCCAGTCAAATGGAGTTTCAACATAGTTTCTGTGTTGCCCTGCCTTGACAGATAGCGGCACGAGAGGATTTTGGAAGGGAATGGTGGTAGCGGTTAACTGACAGGTGGGAATGTACCTGCAATACTGTAGGATTTCACGGTGACATCTGGGCCAATAGTAATTCCGCATGACCCGCTCTTGAGTTTTGTCCACCCCCAGATGGCCACCCAAGACATGTGAATGGGCCCTGACCAACACCCTTTGTTTATAGAGTCCTGGTACCAACAATTGCTCCACTATTTCCTCCCTCACCTTAGCAACACTGTACAATAAGTCCCCACTCAACATGAAATAGGGAAACCTGGTGTCAGCCCCCGAATCCTGTGCTATGCCATTTATAACGGTTACCTTACTGAACGCCTCTTTTAAAGTTAGGACCCTATGTTGGATGAACCTCAAATTTTCTCTGGTCATCCCTATCTTAGGAATGTCTGCCTCAGGGGATACGATCTTCTCCTCTTCACACACCACACTGAAGGGAAACTCATCAGACTCTGGGGTTGGTGAGACGTTTTTAGGGCCAACCCATTTCTTACCCGAGCAATCGTGGTCTCCACCCCTCCCCCACAAAGTCCCAACCTATGATAATTGGGTGCAATAAATCCTGGACCACGTCGACCTCATGGGACTCAGTACCTCGGGCCGTCTCATTGACCTCTCTGGCCACCGGATAGTCTTTAGCATCCCCATTAATGCTGCGAACATCCACCTTCTTCCCAGGGATTTATTGGAAAGGGAGTGTGGCCCTCACGAGGGTCACCAAACTCCCTAAGTCTAGTAGTCCAGTCATTTGCAGGCCATTCACTTTTACAGGACAAGCTTGAGACCCCTCGCTGGGTGGATAGTCCACGCTGAAAGCTGGGTATGCTTAGTATGAACACTGGCGTACTATGATACAATTCATTTGCTTGGTGGTCAGGGGACAATGGGGAGCTATATGTCCTGGGTTGTGACATCTCCAGCAAATTACATCCCCCGATGAGAGCCTTGGCATGACCTCTGCCGTCCCCTTGGACTTTGGACGCCCCAACCCCTTTTTAACCTCCACCCCCAGTATGGAGTGAGTTTCCTCCCCAAAGACGCGTCGACCCCCTGATACCTTTCGACCAGTCCGACCAAGCCATCGGCATTCCGGGGAACTCCGTGGGCAACCCAAGTCTGCTTGGAAGGAAGTGTACAAACCGGTCCATTAAAACTCGCTCTGCCATCTGCGCTGGGGTAGAGGACTCCGGCTGTAACCACTTTTGGATGAGGTGGAGCAGATCAAACATTTGGGAGCGAGGGGGTTTGTCATGGTGATATGCCCAGCGGTGGACCCAATGTGTCCTGACAGACATTGTCCCCCCCAAGAGTTCCAAAATTTCTGTTTTCTTTTCTTCATATTCTTTGTGGTCCTGTAAGGCTAAATCATAGTAGGTCTTTTGTGGCTTCCCCGTTAAGTTTTCCCATGTACAATCTTTTGCCCGCTCTTGTCGCCTTCAACTGAAGAACATCTCTAGAATCTGCCCCTTTCTCACCATGAAAACAGCAAAAACCCTCACTGTCACCCTGATCCACTCCCGCCTTGACTACTGTAACTCTCTATTAATTGGCCACCCCCTTACTCGACTCTCCCCTCTCCAGTCCATCCTTAATGCTGCAGCCAGGGTCATCTATCCGGCTAATCGTTACTCAGACTCCTCCGCTGTGTGCCAGTCATTGCATTGGCTGCCCATACATTAAAGGATCCAATTTAAATTGCTTGTTCTCACCCACAAAGCTCGGCACCCCCCTACATCTACTCCCTCATTACTATCTGCCTAACCGTTCACTACGCTCCGCAAGCAACTTTCGACTAACATCCGCACTAATCCGTACCTCCCACTCCTGGCTCCAAGACTTCTCCTGCTGCACCTATTCTCTGGAATGCTTTTCCCTAAGAAATTAGGACTAATCACAACTTACACAGTTTTAGGTGCTGCCTAAAAACACGTGTTTAGGGCGGCCTATCACGTTCCCTTATGAAAGTACTTTTTATATATTTATAGCCCATTCACTATTTGTCCAAACATAATTCTCCATCAAACTCCACTGCACCCAAAAGCACTACAAATACTGGCTGGTGACTGCTCAATCAGCCTTTATGTATTCCCCGTTCCCTCAAGATGGCTGGACCATCACTGTAAATAAGCACCGGGACTTTCTGATCACACCACAGCTGCCCCGCCTTCACCACAGATACCTCCGCCCACACCACAGGTGATCCCATCCACACCACAGCTGCCCCGCCTTCACCACAGCTTCCCCCGCCCACACCACAGCTGATCCCATCCACACCACAGCTACCCCCGCCCACACCACAGCTGATCCCATCCACACCACAGCTGCCCCGCCTTCACCACAGCTTCCCCCGCCCACACCACAGCTGATCCCATCCACACCACAGCTACCCCCGCCCACACCACAGCTGATCCCATCCACACCACAGCTGCCCCGCCTTCACCACAGCTTCCCCCGCCCACACCACAGCTGATCCCATCCACACCACAGCTACCCCCGCCCACACCACAGCTGATCCCATCCACACCACAGCTGCCCCGCCTTCACCACAGCTTCCCCCGCCCACACCACAGCTGATCCCATCCACACCACAGCTACCCCCGCCCACACCACAGCTGATCCCATCCACACCACAGCTGCCCCGCCTTCACCACAGCTTCCCCCGCCCACACCACAGCTGATCCCATCCACACCACAGCTGCCCCCGCCCACACCACAGCTGATCCCATCCACACCACAGCTGCCCCGCCTTCACCACAGCTTCCCCCGCCCACACCACAGCTGATCCCATCCACACCACAGCTGCCCCCGCCCACACCACAGCTGATCCCATCCACACCACAGCTGCCCCGCCTTCACCACAGCTTCCCCCGCCCACACCACAGCTGATCCCATCCACACCACAGCTACCCCCGCCCACACCACAGCTGATCCCATCCACACCACAGCTGCCCCGCCTTCACCACAGCTTCCCCCGCCCACACCACAGCTGATCCCATCCACACCACAGCTACCCCCGCCCACACCACAGCTGATCCCATCCACACCACAGCTGCCCCGCCTTCACCACAGCTTCCCCCGCCCACACCACAGCTGATCCCATCCACACCACAGCTACCCCCGCCCACACCACAGCTGATCCCATCCACACCACAGCTGCCCCGCCTTCACCACAGATACCTCCGCCCACACCACAGGTGATCCCATCCACACCACAGCTTCCCCCGCCCATACCACAGCTGATCCCATCCACACCACAGCTGCCCCGCCTTCACCACAGCTTCCCCCGCCCATACCACAGCTGATCCCATCCACACCACAGCTTCCCCCGCCCACACCACAGCTGAGCCCATCCACACCACAGCTTCGCTGCCCACACCACAGCTGATCCCATCCACACCACAGCTTCCCCCGCCCACACCACAGCTTCCCCCGCCCACACCACAGCTTCCCCCGCCCACACCACAGCTTCCCCCGCCCACACCACTGCTGTCTGCGCCTACACCAGGCTCTGCGTGTACAATGTCTATAGACAGTGAGCTGCTTATCACAGGAGGGGGCGTTTACTAGTGTAGTTCAGCAATGTTAATCTCTTAGTGACAAATCCTTCACAGTTAGTAAAAAACAGCAGCACTTTGACAAGTGACACATCCCTGAATTCTGTGTCTCAGCCTCCATCTCCTGTTGTCTTCACATTACATAGAAAAAAAGCTGCTGACAGATTCCCTTGAAACCTCTAGAAAACTGGGACTGAGACATGAAACATGTTCAGCCACATATAATTTTATTCTGTTACAAATTTGTTGAATAGGAAGAATCGTTGGGACCTGAGGTAGAATGATTGTCAGGAGAAGAGGAGGTGATGCTGCCATGAGTCCTGTGTCTGCTGGCAGTAAAGCCTCTCGAGAGCATTCATGTGCGGGGGCTTCTCATCCATGGAGGGGATCACTCACAATGTGCGGGGGCTTCTCATCCATGGAGGGGATCACTCACAATGTGTGGGGGCGTCTCATCCATGGAGGGGGTCACTCACAATGTGCGGGGGCTTCTCATCCATGGAGGGGGTCACTCACAATGTGCGGGGGCTTCTCATACATGGAGGGGTCACTCACAATGTGCGGGGGCTTCTCATCCATGGAGGGGGTCACTCACAATGTGCGGGGGCTTCTCATCCATGGAGGGGGTCACTCACAATGTGCGGGGGCTTCTCATACATGGAGGGGGTCACTCACAATGTGCGGGGGCTTCTCATCCATGGAAGGGATCACTCACAATGTGCGGGGGCTTCTCATCCATGGAGGGGGTCACTCACAATGTGCGGGGGCTTCTCATACATGGAGGGGGTCACTCACAATGTGCGGGGGCTTTTCATCCATGGAGGGGGTCACTCACAATGTGCGGGGGCTTTTCATCCATGGAGGGGGTCACTCACAATGTGCGGGGGCTTCTCATCCATGGATGGGATCACTCACAATGTGCGGGGGCTTCTCATTCATGGAGGGGCTCACTTACAATGTGTGGGGGCGTCTCATCCATGGAGGGGGTCACTCACAATGTGCGGGGGCTTCTCATCCATGGAGGGGATCACTCACAATGTGTGGGGGCGTCTCATCCATGGAGGGGGTCACTCACAATGTGCGGGGGCTTCTCATCCATGGAGGGGGTCACTCACAATGTGCGGGGGCTTCTCATACATGGAGGGGGTCACTCACAATGTGCGGGGGCTTCTCATCCATGGAGGGGGTCACTCACAATGTGCGGGGGCTTCTCATCCATGGAGGGGGTCACTCACAATGTGCGGGGGCTTCTCATACATGGAGGGGGTCACTCACAATGTGCGGGGGCTTCTCATCCATGGAAGGGATCACTCACAATGTGCGGGGGCTTCTCATCCATGGAGGGGGTCACTCACAATGTGCGGGGGCTTCTCATACATGGAGGGGGTCACTCACAATGTGCGGGGGCTTTTCATCCATGGAGGGGGTCACTCACAATGTGCAGGGGCTTTTCATCCATGGAGGGGGTCACTCACAATGTGCGGGGGCTTCTCATCCATGGATGGGATCACTCACAATGTGCGGGGGCTTCTCATTCATGGAGGGGCTCACTTACAATGTGCGGGGGCTTCTCATCTATGGAGGGGATCACTCACAATGTGTGGGGGCTTCTCATCCATGGAGGGGCTCACTTACAATGTGCGGGGGCTTCTCATCCATGGAGGGGGTCACTCACAATGTGTGGGGACTTCTCATCCATGGAGGGGATCACTCACAATGTGTGGGGGCTTCTCATCAATGGAGGGGGTCACTCACAATGTGTGGGGGCTTCTCATCCATGGAGGGGGTCACTCACAATGTGCGGGGACTTCTCATCAATGGAGGGGGTCACTCACAATGTGCGGGGACTTCTCATCAATGGAGGGGGTCACTCACAATGTGCGGGGACTTCTCATCCATGGAGGGGGTCACTCACAATGTGTGGGGGCTTCTCATCCATGGAGGGGGTCACTCACAATGTGTGGGGGCTTCTCATTCATGGAGGGGCTCACTTACAATGTGCGGGGGCTTCTCATCTATGGAGGGGATCACTCACAATGTGTGGGGGCTTCTCATCCATGGAGGGGATCACTCACAATGTGCGGGGGCTTCTCATCCATGGAGGGGGATCACTCACAATGTGCGGGGGCTTCTCATCCATGGAGGGGGTCACTCACAGTGTGTGGGGGCTTCTCATCCATGGGGGGGTCAATCACAATGTGTGGGGACTTCTCATCCATGGATGGGATCACTCACAATGTGTGGGGGCTTCTCATCCATGGAGGGAGTCACTCACAATGTGCGGGGGCTTCTCCTCCATGGAGGGGGTCACTCACAATGTGCGGGGGCTTTTCATCCATGGTGGGTCAATCACAATGTGTGAGGGCTTTTGTCACGGGTGTGTCAGTTGTGACAGACAGTCGCTCTGGAGCCGGTTGTAGAAGATCACTGCGTTTGGCATTGCAGACGCCTTCTTGATTCCCTCATCTCTGTAGTATAGTTTTATCCTTCTTCATTTAGGACCCAGCAGTGACCTCCACCTTCTGCTGCTGATTGACACACGTTTGCTGGGAAGTTAAATAGTCTCAGTTTCTCCAGAGAGTCGCTGGTGATAGTTCTATGTACCCCTGTGTAGGCTTGGAGCACTAGCAGTCGGCTAGTTTCTTCTCTGGTACCCTTGGAGGACAGTTGTTATCGCTCTAGTGTCTGCTCAAGCTAAGTGTATCCCCTTTGTTTGTCTACCTTGTTGTCTTTAGTTTGTAGTGGGGCTTGACTTGTGCTCACCCTGTCCCCTCCCTATCTAGGGCCAAGCTCTAGGGACATTCAAGGCTTAGGTTCCTGCTTGGCGATAGATGTGGATCCTATATAGGGACGATAGGGTAGGCAGGGTGATATTACATCTGCCGAGGGGTCTCCACTCCCCCTTTCCCTAGTGTTTGGTCTTCCACCTCCTTTTCCCTTCATGTTGCACTTAGTCTTTCCTACACCTTGCGTGACATTATCGCCAGCCGTGCATAAATAAAAAAAAACTGACACAAGGTTTTATTTGTGTGTGTTTTTTTTGGGTGTTTTTTTTTTTTTCTTTTGGTTCATGGATCCTGTTGCAATGCTGGCAGAGCAGCTGCACAGGCTGTCTCTGGAGGTGACTGACCTCCACTCTGTGGTTCAGCAGCAGCAACAGCAGGTCCCTAATCTTGGGGTCTCTGCGGGTAGGCCGGTCCAGCTTGAACCCAAGGTTGCCCTCCTGGACAGGTTTTCAGGAGGTAGGGACAATTTTTTTGTGTTCAAGGAAGCCTGAAAATTGTATTTTAAATTTCGTCTTTACTCCTCTGGAGATGAGATGCAGCGAGTGGAAATTGTGATCTCACTGTTGCAGGGAGATCCTTAATCCTGGGCTTTCTCTTTGCCACAGGGTTTTGTTTGTCTCTAGTCAGTGGAGGGTTTTTCGGGGCTCTAGCCCTCATCTATGATGACCCTGACCTGCATTTTTGTCTGGTTTTGAGGACGTTTTTTTCTGAGAGGGGGTGTCAGGATTTGCCTCCTCATCGTGCTTATGACCTGACCCCCGGAGCTAAACTACCAAAGTCCAGACTGTATAATCTTTCTGGCCCTGAGAGACAAGCCATAAAGGATTTCATTGCGGAAAGTCTGGAGAAGGGACATATCAGACCCTCATCTTTGCCCGTGGTGGCAGGGTTCTTCTTCGTGAAGAAAAAAGATGGCGGCCTACGTCCCTGTTTAGATTTCCGGGAATTTAATCAAATTACCATCCGTGATCCATACCCTCTTCCTCTGATTCCTGATTTGTTCAGCCAGGTTGTAGGAGCTAAGGTATTCTCCAAGGTGGATTTAAGAGAAACCTACAATCTGGTTAGAATCAGAGAAGGGGATGAATGGAAAACAGCGTTCAATACCCCAGAAGGACATTTTGAGAGTCTGGTTATGCCTTTTGGTTTGACCAATGCACCTGCGGTGTTCCAGCATTTCATAAATGATATTTTCCATCATTTGGTGGGGAGGTTTGTGGTGGTCTATCTGGATGACATTTTGGTTTACTCACCTGATTTTGAGACACATCGGGGGCATGTTAAACAGGTGCTTCAGATATTAAGGGATAACAAACTATATGCTAAACTAGAGAAATGTCTTTTCACCATCCAGGAGATAGAGTTTTTGGGGTACCTGTTGTCATCTTCGGGTTTTCAAATGGATCCGGAGAATATCCGAGCTGTCCTTGATTGGAACCATACCGAGAACCTGAAGGCTCTACAGCGTTTTATGGGCTTTACTAATTTTTACCGGAAATTCATCCAAAATTATTCGGTAATTGTGAAACCTCTCACTGACATGACTAAGAAGGGGTCTGATTTTTCTAAATGGTCCAATGCTGCCCTGCAGTCTTTTTCCTCCCTAAAGAGCTGTTTTGCCACTGCACCTATACTCAGTCAACCCGATGTTTTGCAATCTTTTATCGTGGAAGTTGATGCGTCGGATGTCGGGGTTGGGGCTGTGTTGTCTCAGGGTCCATCCCCTGGTAAATGGCGTCCATGCGCTTTCTTTTCCAAGAAATTATCTTGGGCTGAGAGAAATTATAAAGTGGGTAATAGGGAACTTTTGGCGATTAAATTGGTGTTCGAAGAATGGTGACATTGGTTGGAGGGGGCTGTCCATCCTATTACTGTTATCACTGGCCATAAGAACCTGTCATATCTTCAATCGGCTAAACGTCTCAACCCTAGGCTAGCCAGATGTTCCCTGTTTATTACTAGGTTCAATTTTGTTGTCGTTTTCCATCCAGGGGTCAAAAACGTCAAGGCTGATGCTTTGTCCCGGAGCTTCCCTGGTGGTGGTGACCATGAGAACTTTGCCTTGATTTTACTGAAAGGGGTAGTCATTTTGGCTCTTTATCCTGAACTGGAGGGTGAGGTGTTGGAGGCTTAGGGGGACGCCCCTGCCTCCTGCCCTTCGGGGAGGTTATTTGTACCATTTGATCTGCGCCACAAAGTAATTAAGGAACATCACAACTCTGTGCTTGCTGGTCATCCAGATGGTAATGCAACTGCAGATCTCCTTTCTCATTGTTTTTCCCGGGGTTGCATCGGGATGTGATTGAACATGTGTCTGGTTGTAGTATTCGAAAGTATCGCATACCCGTACGTCTGGTACTCTTCTTCCACTACCTATTCCTAGCAAGCCATCAACACACTTGTCCATGGATTTTATTACTGACCTGCCGGTATCTGCAGGCAAAACTGTGGTTTTGGTGGTAGTAGATAGGTTCAGTAAAATAGTTCACTTCGTCGCATTACCGGCACTTCCCAATGCCAAGACACTTGCTCAGGTGTTCATAAATGAGATCGTGAAGCTTCACGGGGATCCCTCTGATGTTTTGTCAGATAGGGGGACCTAGTTTGTTTCCAAGTTCTGGAAAGCATTCTGTTCTCGACTGGGGGTGCAGCTGTCCTTTTCCTCTACCTTCAATCCTCAGTCGAATGGGCAGATCGAGCGCATTAATCAGAATTTAGAGACCTACCTCAGGTGTTTTGTCTCCGAAAATCAGAAGGATTGGGCATCCTACTTACCGCTGGCAGAATTTGCTATTAATAATCATTGCCAAGAATGTAACGGCAGGTCACCGTTCTTTGATGCATACGGTTACCATCCTCAGTTTGGTACTTTTAGTGGGGGAGGGGCTTCGGGAGTTCCTGAGGAGGAACATTTTGCTTCGTCGCGTTCCTCGGTGTGGCGGGGGGGGGGGGGGAGGGTTCTGAGTAATTTGAAGATCATGGGAGACAGGTACAAACGTCTGGCTGACAGGAAACGCTCGCCAGGTCCGGACCTATGTGTCAATGACTTTGTGTGGTTGTCTACCAGGAATATCAAGTTGAAGGTTCCTTCCTGGAAGCTGGGACCTAGGTTTATTGGTCCCTATAAAATAACCACCGTCATTAACACAGCAGCGTTTCGTCTTGAGCTTCCTCGGGCCCTTAAGATCCACAATGTGTTTCACAGGTCTCTGCTCAAAAAATATGTGGTACCTCTTGAGTCCTCTCCCCTGCCGCCACCCCCAATCATTGTGGATGGTAATTTGGAGTTTAAGATTTTGAGGATTGTAGATTCTCACCTCCAGCGTCGTTCTCTACAATACTTGGTGCACTGGAAAGGCTATGGTCCAGAGGAAAGGATGTGGGTATCGGCATCAGAGGTGAATGCCTCCAGGCTGGTTCATTCGTTCCACACCTCTTTTCCTGAGAAACCTGGTCCTTAGTGTCTGGAGGCCACTCGTAGACGGAGGGGTAATGTCACAGGTGTGTCAGGTGTGACAGACAGTTGCTCTGGATCCGGCTGTAGAAGGTCACTGCACTTGCCATTGCAGACGCCTTCTTTATTCCCTCCTCTCTGTAGTATAGTTTTATCCTTCTTCCTTTAGGAACAAGCAGCAACCTCTACCTTCTGCTGCTGATTGACACACCCTTGCTGGGAAGTTAAATAGTCTCAGCTTCTCCAGAGAGTCGCCGGTGATAGTTCTATGTACCTCTGCGTAGGCTTGGAGCTCTAGCGGTCGGCTAGTTTCTTTTCTGGTGCTCTTGGAGGACAGTTGGCATTATCTCTCTGGTGTCTGCTCAAACTAAGTGTATCCCCTTTGTTTGTCTTCCTTGTTGTCTATAGTTTGTAGTGGGGCTTGACTAGTGCTCACCCTGTCCCCTCCCTATCTAGGGCCAAGCTCCAGGGACATTCAGGGATTAGGTTCCTGCTCAGCGATAGATGTGGATCCTATATAGGGACGATAGGATAGGCAGAGTGATATTACATCTGCCTAGGGGTCTCCACTCCCCCTTTCCCTAGTGTTTGGGCTTCCTCCCCCTTTTCCCTTCGTGTTGCATTTAGTCTTTCCCTCACCTTGCATGACAGCTTCTCATCCATGGAAAGGGTCACTCACAATGTGCGGAGGCTTCTCATCCATGGAGGGGGTCACTCATGATGTGTGGAGGCTTCTCATCCATGGAGGGGATCACTCACAACGTGTGGGGGCTTCTCATCCATGGAGGGGATCACTCATAATGTGTGGGGGCTTCTCATCCATGGAGGGGACTTCTCATCCATGAAGGGGATCACTCACAATGTGTGGGGGATTCTCATCCATGAAGGGGATCACTCACAATGTGCGGGGGCTTCTCATCCATGGAAGGGATCACTCACAATGTGTGGGGACTTCTCATCCATGGAGGGGGTCACTCACAATGTGTGGGGCCTTCTCATCCATGAAGGGGATCACTCACAATGTGTGGGGGATTCTCATCCATGAAGGGGATCACTCACAATGTGCGGGGGCTTCTCATCCATGGAAGGGATCACTCACAATGTGCGGGGGCTTCTTATCCATGGAGGGGACTTCTCATCCATGAAGGGGATCACTCACAATGTGTGGGGGCTTCTCATCCATGAAGGGGATCACTCACAATGTGCGGGGGCTTCTCATCCATGGAAGGGATCACTCACAATGTGCGGGGGCTTCTCATCCATGGAGGGGGTCACTCACAATGTGTGGGGGCTTCTCACCCATGGAGGAGATCACTCACAATGTGCGGGGGCTTCTCATCCATGGAGGGGGTCACTCACAATGTGTGGGGGCTTTTCATCCATGGAGAGGGTCACTCACAATGTGCGGGGGCTTCTCATCCATGGAGGGGGTCACTCACAATGTGTGGGGGCTTCTCACCCATGGAGGAGATCACTCACAATGTGCGGGGGCTTCTCATCCATGGAGGGGCTCACACACAATGTGTGGGGGCTTCTCATCCATGGAGGGTGTCACTCACAATGTGCGGGGGCTTCTCATCATGTACGGGATCACTCACAATGTATGGGGGCTTCTGATCCATGGAGGGGGATAACTCACAATGTGCGGGGGCTTTTCATCCATGGAGGGGATCACTCACAATGTGTGGGGGCTTCTCATCCATGGAGGGGTTCACTCACTATTCTGCCTAAGAGCAAAGAATGGGATCTAAATCTTCTCCAAGAACAACTTCTTCCATCATCCAGGATAATGTGGTGATGATGCTTTTCCCCCATGAAGGAGATTGTGTCACAAGGTAAAAGTGAGAACTAAGTGTCTCCGTGAACAAATCATTGACATTTTAGTTCCAGGAAACTCCCCAGATCTCATCCCATGGAGAACCTGCAAAAAGTGACAAAAACCCAGAAATTGTGGTAATCTCTGAGATGAGAACAGGTGGCCATCAGTCATGATGTCCTGAAGCCGATATCCAGGTGGGCTACCTTACTGCAAATGACGGCCATGTGGTCACTGCCCCTGACTCGGATTAGGGGCATAATGGTTAGTTACGGACCCTGTAGAGGATGTTATGTTTTGATGGAGCGGATGTAATGAGACGTGACGCGTTTCGGGCTCTATGTTGGAGTGGAGCTCCTGTTAGGGTTGGGGGGTCATTGATATTTCTTGTCTGGGGGGGTGGTGGCTGAGTCTGTGACATCAATGTGGAGGAATGTGTGATGCGTCCCTGCTGTCTTTAGCCCAGGGCGGGAGGATGACAATGGCAGCTGAGTCCTCTCCCCGGGCCGCCCCCGCACCCGTTACTCCAGAAGCTGCGGCCTTTGTGAGCAGAAGAAAAGCTCCATTCAGAGCCGCGCTGGTGTCATTGTCCTCAGCAAGAAATAAGGCGAGGCAGCGGCTCCCGGGGGACGGGATGAGGACAGATCTGTCCTGTGAAGTGGGAGACGAGAAGAAAGCCGAGCATTGAGCGTGCACATCACAACCCACAACCGGGTCACCCCGACGCATAAGGAACATGTGACGTCAGCACGGCATCAGCACTTGTCCTCTGTTATTAGCCAATCCAAAAGTGTACAACAATCTATTACTCCCTGTTATCAGCCAAGAGTAGGTCACTGCTGGAGAGGTGCACACAGTTTATTGTTCCCTGTTATCAGCTCATTTATTCTAGGCTGAGTGTAGTTTTCTTCAATGAGATACGTTACAAGAAGAGCACAAATCCTGCTGTACCACAATCATATACAGTGATGTGAAAAAGTGTTTGCCCCCTTCCTGATTTCTTATTCTTTTGTCTCTTAAATGTTTCAGATCACAAAACAAATGTAAATATTAGACAAAGATAACGCAAGTAACCACAAAATGCAGTTTTTAAATGAAGGTCTTTATTAAGGGAAAAAAAAATCCAAACCTACAGGGCCCTGTGTGAAAAAGTGATTGCCCCCTAAACCTAATAACTGGTTGGGCCGCCCTTAGCAGCAACAACTGCAATCAAGCGTTTGTGATAACTGCCAATGAATCTTTTACGTCTTGGAGGAATCTTGACCGCTCATCTTTGCAGAACTGTTGTAATTTAGCCACATTGGAGGGTTTCCGAGCATGAACTGCCTTTGTAAGGTCCGGCCACAGCATCTCAATCGGATTAAGGTCAGGATTTTGACAAGGCCACTTCAAAGTCTTAATTTTGGTAGACAGCAAAATTCATGGTCACATTTACCACGGTAAGTCTTCCAGGTCCTTAAGCAGCAAAACAGCCCCAGACCATCACACTACCACCACCATATTTTACTGTTGGTATGATGTTCCTTTTCTGAAATGTCGTGTTACTTCTACGGCAGATATAATGGGACATACACCTTCCAAAAAGTTCAACTTTTATCTCGTCAGTCCACAAAGTATTTTCACAAAAGTCTAGACAATCATCAAGATGTTTTCTGGCAAAACTGAACAGCCTTAATGTTCTTTTTGCTCAGCAGTGGTTTTCGTCCTGGAACTCTGCTATGCTGCCATTTTTGCCCAGTCTCTTTCTTATGGTGGAGTCATGAACACTGACCTTAACTGAGGCAAGTGAGGCCTGCAGTTATTTGGATGTTGTTGTGGGGTCTTTTGTGACCTCTTGGATGAGTTGTCGCTGTGCTCTTTGGGTCATTTTGGTCGGCCAGCTACTCCTGGGAAGGCTCACCAACTGTTCCATGTTTTCGCTGTCTATGGATAATGGCTCTCACTGTGGTTCGCTGGAGTATCAAAGCTTTAGAAATGGCTTTTTTAACCTTTTCCAGACTGATAGATCTCAATTACTTTGTTTCTGAATATCTATGGATCGCAGCATGATGTCTAGCTTTTGAGGATCTTTTGGTCTACTTCACTTTGTCAGGCAGGTCTTATTTAAGTGATTTCTTGATGGAGAACAGGTGTGGCAGTAATCAGGCCTGTGTGTGGCTAGGGAAATTATAATGATAATAATTTTTATTTATATAGCGCCAACATATTCCGCAGCACTTTACAATTAGGTAGGGACATGTACAGACAATAAAAACAATACAATGTATCACATTTCACCAGTTACAGGAGGAGTGAGGGCCCTGCTGGCAAGTGTACAATCTACAATTGAACTGAAGCACAGTTAATTTATTTTTTAAGGAGGGGGGGGGGGTGAATCACTTTTTCACACAGGACCCTGTAGGTTTGGATTTCTTTTTACTTTAATAATAAAGACCTTCGTTTAAAACCAACATTTTGTGGTTACTTGTGTTATCTTTGTCTAATATTTACATTTGTTTTGTGATCTGAAACATTTAAATGTGACAAACATGCAAAAGAATAAGAAATCAGGAAGGGGGCAAACACTTTTTCACACCACTGTAGATATAGTGGGGCATGCTGGGGGTTGTAGTGTCACAACATCTCTAGAGCCGCAGGAGACAAGCGCTGCTCCTTTCTAGCCCCATCCGTCCAGGAAAATCAGCGCAGCTCCCAATCAGGAGCCCTGTGCAGGAGATCCTAATGGCCACAGGAGGGCGCTGCATAGGAGCAGTATTTAACCATATAAATGGCTTTAGCCAGTGATCCCACCCAGGTTGTTAATCTGAGATTATAGAGAGAGGAGCCTATTAATATTGTCATGGTAATCTGCTTTTTATCCGGAGCGCTGGGAAGCAGCAGCTGCCGCCTCCTCCATCGCCACCAGTCCCAGGGCGAGCTCAGCCGCTATCTGCCAGACACAGGGGTCAGGGGGCCACTTTCATCCCTGCTTCATGAGGCAGCTTAGAGGACCCCCATTATACCCTCAAACAATTATCCCGGACTGATGTATAAAGAGGGAAAGTAGCAAGTTAATCACCGTATGATCAGATATCGTGAACCGTGGCGCCGCTTGTTACACCAGTGATCTCCAACCTCATACAATTCACATTAATAAACGCTCCCAATGGAAATGGCCAGAAGGTGGCGGACTGCAGCGACCTCTAGTGGACAGAACAAGTACAGACCATATTGACTCACCCCCTGGGCCATGTTGTGCTGCGTTGCGCATGCGGGGGATACCCGGAGCCGGATCCGATGGGGGTAGTAGTCTTCTTGTGGCGGTGACCCGGTCCGTGCCCAGGGTGTCAAACTAAGTGGCGGTGCTTGGCATAAGATGTTGTTTTGTTCGACTACGCCACCCGTTGATTGCGGCTATGAAGCCGCCGCTGCAGGGCAGACCGCTGAGGCCGGTGGTACGGTGGTGCAGCGTGGATGGTATAACCCCCAACGGGAGGGGTATAGCCTCAGGGCAGCTGGCGAGGCAGGGAGAAATGATGGTGGTCGTGGTGGTGTGACAAGGAATCACTGAGACGTGCGGTTGCAGTTTTCACAGCTTTACTCACAGTTCTTTATCAGGTCACTTGTGCGCAGTAAGGACCACCCGAGCCGTGCTGCGCCCACCAGGTGAGGGACTCGGCTAACTCCCAGGCAATTCCGGAGCGTGGTCCTGAGCTCCCCTCTCTTCCTTCCTACTGGCCGTCCCCACTAGGGACCCACCTCTGTCCGGCTCCCTCGGGCCTTCTGGTGGTGAAACCTTTCCCGATTTCCCTGACCCTATATGGTATGCCTTCCTGGTGGATATCGTGAGGGGTCGCGCCAAGACTTGACCACGACCTCCGGTTCCTGGCTGAGGATAATTGGCCTCCACCAATTTGGGATCCGGTACCCTTCTCTGCCAACCCTTCACCCGTTAACTCGTGGGATCTTAGGGTTCCTTCTTTTCTTGTGTCTCTGGGCCTTTCCTGGTGTTCCTGTTACTTCTTCTTCCTTCTCTCTCTCTCTGCCTTACGTCTCCTCTCCAGGCCTGGCTCTGGAGCTGGGCCCAGACTGAGCCACAGCTCCCTGTCAGCCCTCTCTGGCTGAACTCCTCTCTGAACTCCCTCCTGTCCTAAGATGGTGCCCACCTTATATACTCCCTTCTGACACCCGAGCCCAGGTGACTAGCACCCAATGGGCTCCTACCTATGCCCAGAGTCCCTCCCCTCTCTGCTCCTACACCACTGGGATGTTCCTCCCCCCTCCCCACTCCAGCCGGGGACAGAAGCTGTCGTACCTGCACATCTATCTGGTGGGAGTACCGTTGGTCTGTCCCCCGGAAATGGGGTGAGTGTAGTGCATGCAGCTAACTGAGCTATGTTCCACACTCCATCCTTACCCGGGAGTGGAATACCACACCTCTGGGTCGAGGTGCAATACCCCTGTAGCAGCCGAGTCCTCGGGGTGCTACATTATCATACAAGGAAAACTGCTACCCTCATTACACGAAGGCAGCGGGCACTGCCAGCGGCTGTAACACTACAAATCTCAGCATGCCCTGACAGCCACTTATGGTATTGCACCTGAAGAGTCACATGTTGAGTATAGCTGCCATAATGGAATCTAGAGGGTTAATTATAGAGAGTGCAGAGGATGGTTTTACCCCCGCATCCAGATAGAAGGAGCTCACAGCATACAGATTTATACAGCCACCACTAGAGGGAGCTCACTACATACAGATTTATACAGTCACCACTAGAGGGAGCTCACTACATACAGATTTATACAGCCACCACTAGGGGGAGCTCACTACATACAGATTTATACAGCCACCACTAGAGGGAGCTCACTACATACAGATTTATACAGCCACCACTAGAGGGAGCTCACTACATACAGATTTATACAGACACCACTAGAGAGAGCTCACTACATACAGATTTATACAGCTACCACTAGGAGGGAGCGCACTACATACAGATTTATACAGTCACCACTAGGGGGAGCTCCCTGCATACAGATTTATACAGCCACCACTAGGGGGAGCTCACTACATACAGATTTATACAGTCACCACTAGGGGGAGCTCCCTGCATACAGATTTTTACAGCCACCACTAGAGGGAGCTCACTACATACAGATTTATACAGTCACCACTAGGGGGAGCTCCCTGCATACAGATTTATACAGTCACCACTAGTGGGAGCTCACTACATACAGATTTATACAGCTACCACTAGAGGGAGCTCACTACATACAGATTTATACAGTCACCACTAGGGGGAGCTCCCTGCATACAGATTTATACAGTCACCACTAGAGGGAGCTCACTACATACAGATTTATACAGTCACCACTAGGGGGAGCTCCCTGCATACAGATTTATACAGTCACCACTAGAGTGAGCTCACTACATACAGATTTATACAGTCACCACTAGGGGGAGCTCACTACATACAGATTTATACAGCCACCACTAGGGGGAGCTCACTACATACAGATTTATACAGCCACCACTAGAGGGAGCTCACTACATACAGATTTATACAGCCACCACTAGGGGGAGCTCACTACATACAGATTTATACAGCCACCACTAGAGGGAGCTCACTACATACAGATTTATACAGCCACCACTAGAGGGAGCTCACTACATACAGATTTATACAGTCACCACTAGAGGGAGCTCACTACATACAGATTTATACAGCCACCACGAGAGGGAGCTCACTACATACAGATTTATACAGCCACCACTAGAGGGAGCTCACTACATACAGATTTATACAGTCACCACTAGAGGGAGCTCACTACATACAGATTTATACAGTCACCACTAGAGGGAGCTCACTACATACAGATTTATACAGTCACCACTAGAGGGAGCTCACTACATATACATTAATACAGCCACCACTAGGGGGAGCTCACTACATACACATTAATACAGCCACCACTAGGGGGAGCTCACTACATACAGATTTATACAGTCACCACTAGAGGGAGCTCACTACATACAGATTTATACAGTCACCACTAGAGGGAGCTCACTACATACAGATTAAATACAGCCACCACTAGGGGGAGCTCAGTACATACAGATTTATACATCCACCACTAGAGGGAGCTCACTATATACAGATTTATACACCCACCACTAGAGGGAGCTCACTACATACAGATTTATACAGCCACCACTAGGGGGAGCTCCCTGCATACAGATTTATACACCCACCACTAGAGGGAGCTCACTACATACAGATTTATACAGTCACCACTAGAGGAGCTCACTGCATACAGATTTATACAGTCACCACTAGAGGGAGCTCACTACATTCAGATTTATACAGCCACCACTAGAGGGAGCTCACTACATACAGATTTATACACCCACCACTAGAGGGAGCTCACTACATACAGATTTATACAGCCACCACTAGAGGGAGCTCACTACATACAGATTTATACACCCACCACTAGAGGGAGCTCACTACATACAGATTTATACAGTCACCACTAGAGGAGCTCACTGCATACAGATTTATACAGTCACCACTAGAGGGAGCTCACTACATACAGATTTATACAGCCACCACTAGAGGAAGCTCACTACATACAGATTTATACAGCCACCACTAGAGGAGCTCACTGCATACAGATTTATACAGTCACCACTAGAGGGAGCTCACTACATACAGATTTATACAGCCACCACTAGAGGGAGCTCACTACATACAGATTTATACAGTCACCACTAGAGGGAGCTCACTACATACAGATTTATACAGTCACCACTAGAGGGAGCTCACTACATACAGATTTATACAGTCACCACTAGAGGGAGCTCACTACATACAGATTTATACAGTCACCACTAGGGGGAGCTCACTACATACAGATTTATACAGCCACCACTAGGGGGAGCTCACTACATACAGATTTATACAGCCACCACTAGAGGGAGCTCACTACATACAGATTTATACAGCCACCACTAGGGGGAGCTCACTACATACAGATTTATACAGCCACCACTAGAGGGAGCTCACTACATACAGATTTATACAGCCACCACTAGAGGGAGCTCACTACATACAGATTTATACAGTCACCACTAGAGGGAGCTCACTACATACAGATTTATACAGCCACCACGAGAGGGAGCTCACTACATACAGATTTATACAGTCACCACTAGAGGGAGCTCACTACATACAGATTTATACAGTCACCACTAGAGGGAGCTCACTACATACAGATTTATACAGTCACCACTAGAGGGAGCTCACTACATATACATTAATACAGCCACCACTAGGGGGAGCTCACTACATACACATTAATACAGCCACCACTAGGGGGAGCTCACTACATACAGATTTATACAGTCACCACTAGAGGGAGATTACTACATACAGATTTATACAGCCACCACTAGAGGGAGCTCACTACATACAGATTTATACAGTCACCACTAGAGGGAGCTCACTACATACAGATTTATACAGTCACCACTAGAGGGAGCTCACTACATACAGATTTATACAGTCACCACTAGAGGGAGCTCACTACATATACATTAATACAGCCACCACTAGGGGGAGCTCACTACATACACATTAATACAGCCACCACTAGGGGGAGCTCACTACATACAGATTTATACAGTCACCACTAGAGGGAGCTCACTACATACAGATTTATACAGCCACCACTAGGGGGAGCTCAGTACATACAGATTTATACATCCACCACTAGAGGGAGCTCACTATATACAGATTTATACACCCACCACTAGAGGGAGCTCACTACATACAGATTTATACAGTCACCACTAGAGGAGCTCACTGCATACAGATTTATACACCCACCACTAGAGGGAGCTCACTACATACAGATTTATACAGTCACCACTAGAGGGAGCTCACTGCATACAGATTTATACAGTCACCACTAGAGGGAGCTCACTGCATACAGATTTATACAGTCACCACTAGAGGGAGCTCACTACATACAGATTTATACAGCCACCACTAGAGGGAGCTCACTGCATACAGATTTATACAGTCACCACTAGAGGGAGCTCACTACATACAGATTTATACAGCCACCACTAGAGGGAGCTCACTACATACAGATTTATACACCCACCACTAGAGGGAGCTCACTACATACAGATTTATACAGTCACCACTAGAGGAGCTCACTACATACAGATTTATACAGACACCACTAGAGGGAGCTCACTACATACAGATTTATATAGCCACCACTAGAGGGAGCTCACTACATACAGGTTTATACAGCCACCACTAGAGGGAGCTCACTACATGCAGGTTTATACATCCACCACTAGGGGGAGCTCACTACATACAGATTTATACAGCCACCACTAGAGGGAGCTCACTACATGCAGGTTTATACATCCACCACTAGGGGAGCTCACTACATACAGATTCATACAGCCACCACTAGAGGGAGCTTACTATATACAGATGTATACAGCCACCACTAGAGGGAGCTCACTACATACAGATTTATACAGCCACCACTAGGGAGAGATCGCTACATACAGATTTATACAGTCAGCACTAGAGGGAGCTCACTACATACAGATTTATACAGCCACCACTAGGGGGAGATCGCTACATACAGATTTATACAGCCACCACTAGGGGGAGCTCACTACATACAGATTTATACAGACAAGACTAGAGGGTGCTCACTACATACAGATTTATACAGCCACCACTAGAGGGTGCTCACTACATACAGATTTATACAGCCACCACTAGGGGGAGCTCACTACATACAGATTTATACAGCCACCACTAGAGGGAGCTCACTACATACAGATTTATACAGCCACCACTAGGGGGAGATCGCTACATACAGATTTATTCAGTCACCACTAGAGGGAGCTCACTACATACAGATTTATACAGTCATCACTAGAGGGAGCTCACTACATACAGATTTATACAGCCACCACTAGAGGGAGCTCACTACACACAGATTTATACAGCCACCACTAGGGGGGAGCTCACTACATACAGATTTATACAGCCACCACTAGAGGGGGCTCACTACATACAGATTTATACAGCCACCACTAGAGGGAGCTCACTGCATACAGATTTATACAGACACCACTAGAGGGGGCTCACTACATACAGATTTATACAGCCACCACTAGAGGGGGCTCACTACATACAGATTTATACAGCCACCACTAGGAGGAGCTCACAACATACAGATTTATACAGCCACCACTAGAGGGAGCTGACTACATACAGATTTATACAGCCACCACTAGAGGGAGCTCACTGCATACAGATTTATACAGACACCACTAGAGGGAGCTCACTACATACAGATTTATACAGCCACCACTAGAGGGAGCTGACTACATACAGATTTATACAGCCACCACTAGAGGGAGCTCACTACATACAGATTTATACAGCCACCACTAGAGGGAGCTCACTACATACAGATTTATACAGCCACCACTAGGGGGAGCTCCCCGCATACAGATTTATACAGCCACCACTAGAGGGAGCTCACTACATACAGATTTATACAGCCACCACTAGAGGGAGCTCACTACATACAGATTTATACAGCCACCACTAGGGGGAGCTCACTACATACAGATTTATACAGCCACCACTAGAGGGAGCTTACTACAAACAGATTTATACAGACACCACTAGAGGTAGCTCTCTACATACAGATTTATACAGACACCACTAGAGGGAGCTCACTACATACAGATTCATACAGCCACCACTAGGCGGAGCTCACAACATACAGATTTATACAGACACCACTAGAGGGAGCTCACTACATACAGATTTATACATCCACCACTAGAGGGAGCTCACTACATACAGATTTATACAGCCACCACTAGGGGGAGCTCACTACATACAGATTCATACAGGCACCACTAGGGGGAGCTCACTACATACAGATTTATACAGCCACCACTAGGGGGAGCTCACTACATACAGATTTATACAGTCACCACTAGAGGAAGCTGACTACATACAGATTCATACAGCCACCACTAGAGGGAGCTCACTACATACAGATTTATACAGACACAACTAGAGGGAGCTCACTACATACAGATTCATACAGACACCACTAGAGGGAGCTCACTACATACAGATTTATACAGCCACCACTAGAGGGAGCTCACTACATACAGATTTATACAGCCACCACTAGAGGGAGCTCACTGCATACAGATTTATACAGCTACCACTAGAGGGAGCTCAATACATATAGATTTATACAGTCACCTCTAGAGGGAGCTCACTGCATACAGATTTATACAGCCACCACTAGAGGGAGCTTACTACATACAGATTTATACAGACAAGACTAGAGGGAGCTCACTACATACAGATTTATACAGTCACCACTAGAGGGAGCTCACTACATACAGGTTTATACAGACAAGACTAGAGGGAGCTCACTACATACAGATTTATACAGCCACCACTAGAGGGAGCTCACTACATACAGATTTATACAGACAAGACTAGAGGGAGCTCACTACATACAGATTTATACAGCCACCACTAGAGGGAGCTCAATGCATACAGATTTATACAGCCACCACTAGAGGGAGCTCACTACATACAGATTTATACAGCCACCACTAGAGGGAGCTCACTACATACAGATTTATACAGCCACCACTACTAGAGGGAGCTCACTACATACAGATTTATACAGCCACCAGTAGAGGGAGCCCACTACATACAGATTTATACAGCCACCACTAGGGGGAGCTCACTGTAACGGGTCTGGGAGGCGGAACCTCTGAGCTACTATACAAGGGGGCGGTCCTTGTAAGGGAGCGGGTGGCGACCAGGCAGGCAGTCACAGCAGGTGACCGGGACAGTCTCTGGGTGTACGGGCAGGAGGTCACGGCAAGTGACCGGGACAGTCTCTGGAAGAACGGGCTGGAGGTCACGGCAAGTGACCGGGGCAGTCTCTGGGTGAACGGGCTGGAGGTCACGGCAAGTGACCGGGGCAGTCTCTGGGTGAACGGGCTGGAGATCACGGCAAGTGACCCGGGCAGTCTCTGGGTGAACGGGCTGGAGATCACGGCAAGTGACCGGGGCAGTCTCTAGGTAAAGGGTAGGTACGACCTGTGATGGCTGAACCTCCAGGTAGGCTAGTGTAGCACCCTGAGGATTCGGCTGCTACAGGGGTATTGCACCTCGACCCAGAGGTGTGATATTCCACTCCCGGGTAAGGATGGAGTGTGGAACTGAGCTCGGTAGGCTGCATGCACTACACACATCCCATTTCCGAGGAGCAGACCGACGGTACTCCCACTTAGAAATGTGCAGGTACGACCGAGTCTGTTCCTGGCTGGAGTGGGAGGGGGGTGGTACATCCCAAGTAGTGTAGGGGCAGATAGGGGGAGCAGCCTGGGTAAAGATAGGAGCTCATTGGGTGCTGGTCACCTGAGCTCACACATAGAGGGTGTATATAAGGTGGGCACCAACTAAGAACAGGGTCAGTTGCAGAGAGAAAGTCAGCGAGCGGAGGAGAAGAGAGACCCAGAGTGAGAGAGGAGAAAGAGAGACCCAGAGGGGGAAACAGAAGAGAGGACTCCAAGAACCCAACTTAAATCCCCGGGTGAAGAGTCGGCACAGGGTACCGGAACCCAAGCTGGTGGGGGCAAAAACACACCCCAGCCAGAGACCGGAGACCGTGGGCAGCGTTTGCCACGGTCACCCACCACATCCACCACGAAGGCATACCACGAGGAGGGTCAGGGAACCCAAGGCCAAGGGTCTCCCAACAGAAGGCCCGAGGGAGCTGGACCTGGGTGGATCAATAGTGGGGACGGCCAGAGAAAGGACAGAAGGAGAGCTCAGGGTCACGCTCCGGACTTATTTGGGGGTTGGCTGGATCCAGAACCTGGTGGACACAGCACGGCTCGGGAGGTCACTCGAAGCTGGAGTGACCAGAACATCAGCAGTGAGTAAACATCCTAAACTGCATAACCCGACTCTGTCTTCATTACCATCTATGCTGCACCACCACAACCCCCATCCTCTGCACCTGATCCCCCTGAGGCTATACCCCACCCGTTGGGGGTTATATCACCAAAGCTGCACCTACACCACCAGCCTCAGCGGACCCTGCTGCAGCGGCGGCCACAGTGACCGCAACACAACGGGTGGCGTAGTCGACATTAAGAACTTAGTAACATCTGTAGGACTGCCACATACAACTGAGTTTGACACCCTGGGCACGGACCGGGTCACAGCCACTCGGAAGACTACAACTCCCATCTGATCCGGCTCCGGATATTCCCCCTAAAGAATATGGCCCAGGGGGCGCGTCAACTTTGGCGTAGTCGGCAGGATTACGTGCCCGCAACACCCGGGTACTGCGTGCCTGAAGGAAAGTGCAAGTTTACCTCAAGAAGAAGTCTCCTGCCGGTTCCGGAGGGTCCCCGCCATCGGACCCCATCACCAGTCGATTCCCGCCGGTTGTCCGCCATTAACAACTTCTTCCCGCCATCTGCAGAGTTTCCCGCCACTGGGAAGCGGTTCCCGCCATTTCCAAAGGTTTCCCGCCTTGCCAGAGCGGACGCCATTATGGGCGTGCCAGAGGGTGGCGAGAGGCCACCTCCCATCGTGGGCCAGGACCGAAAATGGCGCCAAAAGTGGAAACCGCCACCACCAACAGAGACTGTGATGCTAGAGGTGTCTGTCAGCGTGAAAGAACAGCCCCTGGAGCTGACAGTCACCAAATGGCCCCGAGACCGCCCTCGAGGGGGGAGGAGACGAAAGGAGAGAACAAAGATGGGTGCCGCCTGGAGCAGTCTGGAGCGAGCGCACCCGGAGGCAAGGAGCCTGCTGGAAGAAGAGCAGAGCAGCACCGACCCGTTGGTCAGGAGCCTGCTGGAAACCACGACCCCACTAGGCCTAGTGGAGGTCCTCGCACAGCTCCCCCGAGACCGGGAGTGTGCACAGACTGCCCTGGAGGGCCTCGCACGGAGGATGGCCCGGGTACAGCGAGAGACATTGGCGGAGTGGAGCTGAGAGATGGCCCAGCAAACCAAGACCCGGAGCACGCCAGCCAAGATGAGGAGACAGACCGCCTCTGAGGATGGCGCGGGAGGACCCAAGGCCGGAGACGGCGCCGAGAAGGGAGCCGAACGCATGGAGGCAGGTAAAGGGGACGTCTATACCCCAAACCAGGACACCGCTTACCTGCCCCAGCTCCCCGTCGCAGAGCCCGAAAGTCCCCCTGCTGTGCCCGAAAACGCCATGTCACCGACGCAGACTAGGCCCCAACCGGAAGCCGCCGTCGCGACCCCTGTGACGCCATGCGCACCGACCCCGAGCGTGGCAAAACAGGAAGTAACACCAGCCTGGTCGCAGGGCCTAGAATTTCCGGGCGTCGCATCACCAACAGCGCCCCCTACCTCCGCGGAGCCTCCGGCCTGGCCGCAAGGCCAGGTAGCCCAGGGCGCCGCCGTCCTAACGGTGCCCTTCACATTCCAGGTGCCCCAGGCCTGGCCGCAAGGCCTGGGCAACCCGGGCGCCACCACCACCGCGCCCGCACCCGTAAAACCAAGGGTGCCGCGTCTGGGAGAGGACTTGTTTGCCCAGCACACGTGGCCGGACGGGCAGCCTTTCATCTGGCCCCAGAAATATTATGAACTGGAGCACCAGAGGAGAGTTGGGGCCATGTGTGCACCCCTGATTCCGGCTCCGAAGCCCGTGATAAGGATCTCGCCCCCGCTTGAAGAGACCCAATTTGAGTGGGACCCCACCGGAGAAGACCTAATGGGGTTCACTCAAGAAACCAGGGCAGCTGCAGCGGAGCGTGCTGAGTGCTGCCGACAGCAGCTCGAGGAGTTTGCGAGGGAGCGGAGAGAGAGGCGGGTCCGGGAACAACAGGCCCAAATAAGGAGCGCCGAGCAGAAGAGCCGAACCAGGAGGGACCCCCGTGCAGCGCACAGTCCCCGCACCACCGGGACTGTAATTAAGTTCAACATGCAGCATGGGTGGGGCTTCATCAGAGACCACAACACCCCCGGCGACGTCTTTGTCACGCGCAGAGATGTGGAGTCCCATCTGCCGGAGGGGCACAGAGGTCGTGACCTTTATATCGGGGACGAGGTCACCTTTACCCGGCACAAGTGTGCCAAAGGACCTTACGCCCTCCATGTGCATCGCCTGACAGAGGAGGAGCTGCGATGTGAGGAGGAAGAGCAAGAGGATCCGGACGGGTCTGAAGCTGAGATCCCCAAAGAAGGAGCAGGAGGAAGACGTTGTTGAGTACAGCGGAGCAGGTGCTGTAAATAGTTACCCGATCGGGGTACAAAGAAACTGTTATTGCTAATATAGTCCCCGTTGGGACCAGCTGAGTGAACTGTTTACCCGTTTACCCTTAATCCCACAGGCTGAGGACTGTGAGCAGCCATTCCCTTTCCCTCCTTAACTGGCCGAGGACTGAGAGCGGCCATATCCTTGTATATAGTTGCGCGTCCTAAAGCGCCCCCTACTGGTTTTACTGTTAAATCATCTTAAAGAAAAGGAACTGTCGCACTTTGCCCGGTCAACAGTTGCCCAGTGACCGGAGGAGGAACAAGAGACGACGAGAATATTTAATGCTGCTAATTTATATAAAGTTTTATATGTTTTATATGTTTATGTTTATATGAAAATTTTTGTATGTTTTTGGTGTTATGTCTTACAGCCCGAGGACGTGCTGTGATTTACCAGGGGGGAATGTAGCACCCTGAGGATTCGGCTGCTACAGGGGTATTGCACCTCGACCCAGAGGTGTGATATTCCACTCCCGGGTAAGGATGGAGTGTGGAACTGAGCTCGGTAGGCTGCATGCACTACACACATCCCATTTCCGAGGAGCAGACCGACGGTACTCCCACTTAGAAATGTGCAGGTACGACCGAGTCTGTTCCTGGCTGGAGTGGGAGGGGGGTGGTACATCCCAAGTAGTGTAGGGGCAGATAGGGGGAGCAGCCTGGGTAAAGATAGGAGCTCATTGGGTGCTGGTCACCTGAGCTCACACATAGAGGGTGTATATAAGGTGGGCACCAACTAAGAACAGGGTCAGTTGCAGAGAGAAAGTCAGCGAGCGGAGGAGAAGAGAGACCCAGAGTGAGAGAGGAGAAAGAGAGACCCAGAGGGGGAAACAGAAGAGAGGACTCCAAGAACCCAACTTAAATCCCCGGGTGAAGAGTCGGCACAGGGTACCGGAACCCAAGCTGGTGGGGGCAAAAACACACCCCAGCCAGAGACCGGAGACCGTGGGCAGCGTTTGCCACGGTCACCCACCACATCCACCACGAAGGCATACCACGAGGAGGGTCAGGGAACCCAAGGCCAAGGGTCTCCCAACAGAAGGCCCGAGGGAGCTGGACCTGGGTGGATCAATAGTGGGGACGGCCAGAGAAAGGACAGAAGGAGAGCTCAGGGTCACGCTCCGGACTTATTTGGGGGTTGGCTGGATCCAGAACCTGGTGGACACAGCACGGCTCGGGAGGTCACTCGAAGCTGGAGTGACCAGAACATCAGCAGTGAGTAAACATCCTAAACTGCATAACCCGACTCTGTCTTCATTACCATCTATGCTGCACCACCACAACCCCCATCCTCTGCACCTGATCCCCCTGAGGCTATACCCCACCCGTTGGGGGTTATATCACCAAAGCTGCACCTACACCACCAGCCTCAGCGGACCCTGCTGCAGCGGCGGCCACAGTGACCGCAACACAACGGGTGGCGTAGTCGACATTAAGAACTTAGTAACATCTGTAGGACTGCCACATACAACTGAGTTTGACACCCTGGGCACGGACCGGGTCACAGCCACTCGGAAGACTACAACTCCCATCTGATCCGGCTCCGGATATTCCCCCTAAAGAATATGGCCCAGGGGGCGCGTCACTAGCAAGGCAGATGGAGGATGTGTGCTCCCAGGTGAGCAAGCGAGAGTCTCTGGAATAGCAGGTGGTCACAGCACGTGACGGCGAAGCCTCCAGGTAGGCAAACAGGCAGGTAGCGGAGAAGCGCTCCCAGGTGAGCGGGCAAGAGTCTCTGGAATAGCTGGTGGTCCCAGCACGTGACGGCGGAGCCTCCGGGCAGGCAAGCAGGCAGGTAGCGGAGAAGCGCTCCCAGGTGAGCGGGCAAGAGTCTGGAATAGCAGGTGGTCACAGCACGTGACGGCGGAGCCTCCGGGCAGGCAAGCAGGCAGGTAGCGGAGGAGCGCTCCCAGGTGAGAGGGCAAGCTGGTCCTTAGACAGACTGACAGGAGTAGAAAGGCAGACCGTCGGACCTCAGGCTAGCAAGCAGGTAGCAGGAATAACTGGCAGGAAACAGACAGCAAACTGGCAGGACTCTGGCAGGAATCAGGCAGGTAACTGGCAGGTAACTGGCAACGGGACCTGAGGGCTGAAGCAGAGTAGAACAGTGCAACAACATTGCTCGGGCACCTCCATTTTGGAGGAGGTGCCTTATATATGGTGAAGTCCTCCGGCCATTGGCCGGGGACTCCTTAGGACGGCGCGCGCGGCCCCTTTAAGAGGGAGGGAGAGCGCGCGCGCGCGCCCTAAGCACAGTGGCCGGGAAGGAGCGCGCGCTGCCAGCAGAGCGGGAGGAGGACGCCGGGCACGGAGCAGGGAGGTGAGGGGAACAGCGTCCCTGCCTAGCAGAGGGCAGGGACGCCGGCGCTACAGTACCCCCCCTTTAGGCCCCCCCTTTTTTAGGCCAGACAGAAATTTAGCAAGGATAAGAGGGGCATGGATGTTCTCCCGGGGCTCCCACGTTCTCTCCTCAGGACCAAACCCCTTCCAATCTACTAGAAAAAAGGTCTTTCCTCTTACCCTTTTGGTGGCAAGAATGTTCTCTACCTCAAACTCGTCCTCAGCAGAAACCGGAGCAGGAGGCGTACCTGTAGACTTGGAAAAAGAGATAAGTACCACAGGTTTGAGGAGAGATACATGGAAGGAGTTAGGGATCCGTAAGTTGGCCGGGAGTTTCAATTTATAGGCCACCGGGTTGATCTGACTGATGACCTCCAGGGGGCCGATGAACCGAGGCCCTAACTTGTAAGAAGGTATCTTGAGTCGGACATATTTAAATGAGAGCCAGACTTTATCTCCGGGACGAAATTGTGGAGGATCCAGGCGTTTTTTGTCAGCGTGTCTTTTCATCCGTTCGGACGACTGAAGGAGTGCGGATCGGGTACTCTCCCAAATGGAGGAAAATTTGCCAACGAGAGATTCCGCAGCCGGGTTGTCCACAGAGGTGGAGACAGGAAAAGGAATCCGAGGATGCTGACCGAAGACTACAAAAAACGGGGATTTGGAGGAGGATTCGCTCTCGTGATTGTTATAAGAGAACTCGGCCCATGGTAGGAGATCCACCCAGTCTGAATGATGGGCATTAACGAAGTGCCGGAGGTAACTGGTCAGGTTCTGATTGATCCGCTCCACTTGACCATTGGACTGTCGGTGGTAAGCGGAAGAGAAGTCCAGGGTGACGTCAAGCAGTTTACAAGTGGCTCTCCAGAAGCGTGAGGTGAACTGTACCCCACGATCCGACACGATGTGGAGGGGCAGGCCATGAAGACGGAAGATGTGACGAATAAAGTCTTTAGCTAGCTCGGGTGCAGACGGGAGGCCTGGCAGGGGAACGAAATGAGCCATCTTGGAGAAGCGGTCAGCGACCACCCAATGACCGTACAACCGGCAGAGACTGGGAGGTCTGTTATAAAGTCCATTGCTATATGCTGCCAGGGGGAAGCAGGTACTGGGAGCGGAAGGAGGCGACCGGCTGGCAGATGTCTCGGAACCTTGTTGCGGGCGCAGGACACACAGGCAGAAACAAAGTCTATTACGTCCTTGTGCAGGGTAGGCCACCAGTAGTGCCGGGTAATAAGCTGGAGGGTCTTTTTTTGACCGGCATGGCCAGCCAGTTTAGACGAGTGACCCCAGTGAAGGATCTTCTCCCGATCAGGTACTGATACGAACGTCTTTCCGGGAGGGAGACAATTTAGACTCACGGGAGCCACCTGCATTACTCTGGCGGGATCGATGATGTGTTTCGGATCTTCCTCGAGATCAGACACCAGAAAGGATCGAGACAAGGCGTCCGCCTTGACGTTTTTGTCAGCCAGGCGAAAATGAAGAACAAAATCAAAGCGAGCAAAAAACAAGGACCACCGGGCTTGGCGCGGGTTAAGTCTCTGGGCATGCTGGAGGTAAGCCAAGTTCTTGTGGTCCGTGTAAATTATTACCGGGTGAAGAGCCCCCTCGAGCAGGTAACGCCACTCCTCCAATGCCAGTTTGATGGCCAATAACTCTCGGTCTCCTATGGAATAATTGCGCTCTGAGGAGGAGAAGAGTTTAGAGAAGAAGCCGCAAGTTACCATCCTCCCGGAAGATGATTTTTGAGTAAGTACCGCTCCGGCTCCAGAGGAGGAGGCGTCAACTTCCAGGAAGAACTGCTTGTTGCCGTCCGGGCGATGCAGCACCGGGGCGGAAGAGAAGGCCTGTTTTAAGGAAAGAAAGGCCTCCTCTGCTTCGGGCGGCCACTCTTTGGGATTAGTACCCTTACGGGTGAGCGCGGAAATTGGGGCAGTCCGGGAAGAGAAGTGTGGTATGAAGAGGCGGTAGTAGTTGGCGAAGCCCAGGAACCGCTGAATGGCCTTCAACCCCTCCGGTCGAGGCCATTTCTCGATGGCAGACAGTTTCTCTGGATCCATTCGTAGGCCGGTCTGAGAAATAATGTAGCCCAAAAACGGAAGCGAGGTCTGCTCAAAGAGGCACTTCTCGTATTTAGCGAAGAGGTGATTCTGCCTGAGCCTGAGCAGGACCTGACGAACGTCCCTCCGGTGAGTCTGGAGATCTGGAGAGAAGACCAAGATGTCGTCCAGGTACACCACTACGCAGGAGTAGAGAAGGTCCCGGAAGATGTCATTGACCAACTCTTGAAAGACGGCAGGAGCGTTACAGAGACCAAAGGGCATTACCAGATATTCATAGTGGCCGTCCCGGGTGTTGAATGCCGTCTTCCATTCATCCTCCTGACGGATACGAACCAGGTTGTACGCCCCACGGAGGTCCAGTTTGGTGAAGATTCTAGCCCCTCTCAGACGATCAAATAACTCCGGAATGAGCGGAAAGGGGTACTTATTCTTCACCGTGATTTGGTTAAGGCCTCTATAGTCTATACAGGGACGGAGAGAGCCGTCCTTCTTTTTAACGAAGAAGAAGCCTGCTCCCGCCGGGGAGGTAGATTTCCGGATGAATCCCCTGGCCAGATTCTCCTCAATATATTCGGACATCGACCGGGTCTCAGCAGCGGATAATGGATAAATACGCCCACGGGGAGGAGTAGTACCGGGTAACAGGTCGATAGGGCAGTCGTATGGTCTATGAGGGGGTAGTGTCTCTGCTTCCTTTTTATTAAAGACATCAGCATAAGACCAATAAGGAATCGGAAGTCCAGGTAGATTAGCTGGGGTAGGAGAAGGACGGACGGGATGGACGGGAACCAGACAGGTCTTATGGCAGTCCTGTCCCCAGCGAAGGACTTCTCCGGTCTGCCAGTCAAGCACGGGTGCATGTCTCTGGAGCCAAGGTAGACCTAGCAAGAGGGCGTGAGAGAGTCCAGGCAGAACATGAAAGGAGATACTCTCAGAATGCAGCATTCCCACCTGTAGAGTAATGGATTCGGTGATGAGTTGGATGGGGCGTGGTAAGAGACCCCCATCCACGGCAGCAACAGACAAGGGTACAGCCAGAGGTTTGGTGGGGATGCGGTATTTCTCTACCAGGGACTGTGAAATAAGATTCCCGGCTGCTCCAGAGTCCAGTTGGGCTAGTTCGAAATAACGGTTCTCCCCGCAGACGATTGAAACTGACAGCAGCAGAGATGGAGAGGATTTATTCTTGTCTAGGTCGACCTCTCTGAGCGAACCTAGACACAGGCGTTTCCCGACCTCTCTGGGCAGGCACGGATCCGGTGCTCCTTACTGCCACAGTAGAAGCAGCTCCCCTTGGCACGGCGTAAGTCCTGACGGGTTTTGACCATCTTGGTCTGGTCGACCTGCATAGACTCAGGAGAGTGTACCTGGGGAGAGATGGAGGGAGTGACGGGTTTCTGAAAGGTAGGAGCTAGACGTGGAAACCTCCTCTCACGGGTGACCTCTTTGGCACGCTCCTGGAACCGTAGGTCAATCCGGGTGGCAAGAGTTATTAGGTCATCGAGAGTGGTAGGAATGTCCCGACCGGCAAGTTCATCTTTAATACGGCCGGACAGACCCTCCCAGAAGACGGATACCAGAGCGTCGTTATCCCAGGCCAGCTCCGAGGCAAGGGTACGGAACCGTATGGCATATTGGCCCACGGTGAGACTTCCCTGACGGAGGCGTAGCAGAGATGATGCGGATGAGGTCTTCCGTCCGGGTTCGTCGAAGACTTTCCGGAAAGCCGTGAGGAAGGCAGGCAAGTCGGACACCAGGGGGTCTCCTCTCTCCCATAGAGGATTTAGCCAGGCCAGGGCCTCCCCGGTGAGATGGGACATGATGAAGGCAATTTTGGCCCGGTCGGAGTTAAACTGGTGGGACAATAGTTCAAAGTGCAGGGTGCACTGATTTATGAAGCCCCGAGCCTGGGCGGAGTCGCCTCCGAAGCGAGGAGGTGCAGAAAGCCGGGGTCCGGGGTAGGATACCATGGTATTGGTGGGCAGCGGAGCTGCCGGGTTGCGAGTCAAGGCACTGGCGGTGGTTGCTGGTGGAGCAGTCAGAGTATCCAGGCGAGAATTGACATTCCGCAGGTGACCCAGGATGGACTCCTGTTGGGACCTCTGACGGGACAGTTCATGACAGAGGTCCGAGAACGAGGGAGCTTGGGTGCCACCGGGTTCCATGGCCCGAGCAAACTGTAACGGGTCTGGGAGGCGGAACCTCTGAGCTACTATACAAGGGGGCGGTCCTTGTAAGGGAGCGGGTGGCGACCAGGCAGGCAGTCACAGCAGGTGACCGGGACAGTCTCTGGGTGTACGGGCAGGAGGTCACGGCAAGTGACCGGGACAGTCTCTGGAAGAACGGGCTGGAGGTCACGGCAAGTGACCGGGGCAGTCTCTGGGTGAACGGGCTGGAGGTCACGGCAAGTGACCGGGGCAGTCTCTGGGTGAACGGGCTGGAGATCACGGCAAGTGACCGGGGCAGTCTCTGGGTGAACGGGCTGGAGGTCACGGCAAGTGACCGGGGCAGTCTCTAGGTAAAGGGTAGGTACGACCTGTGATGGCTGAACCTCCAGGTAGGCTAGCAAGGCAGATGGAGGATGTGTGCTCCCAGGTGAGCAAGCGAGAGTCTCTGGAATAGCAGGTGGTCACAGCACGTGACGGCGAAGCCTCCAGGTAGGCAAACAGGCAGGTAGCGGAGAAGCGCTCCCAGGTGAGCGGGCAAGAGTCTCTGGAATAGCTGGTGGTTGTTATGCACACGCCCGGGCTGAGCGGCGTGTGCGTGTGATTGTAGTGATTCCACTGGACCATGAACCGGAGAGTGCCTGGAGGGGCGTGACTAAGTATCTGGCCGATCCGACCAAGATGGCACGACGGCATACGACGCCAGTGCACCAGGGAGAAACCGGGCAGAGGGACCAGGTGCTACTCCAGGTCAAACTCCGGACACGGGGGTTGACCCACACAGGGATTACTGGATCAGGCTGGTTAGGCTGGCGCACAGACTGGAGGGTATAGGCAGGCACGACTGGTATGCAGGCAGGCGGGTAAAGGCAAGCGCAGCTAGAGTGCAGACAGGGAGGCACTAGCAGGTAGGAACACAGGCGGGATAGGACCCAGTACACACTGGGACTCAGGAACAATACAGGTAGAGGGGTACAGGCAAGCACAGCTAGAGTGCAGACAGGGAGGCACTAGCAGGTAGGAACACAGGCGGGATAGGACCCAGTACACACTGGGACTCAGGAACAGGCAGGTTAGGCTGGCACAGACTGGTGGATATAAGCAAACACGGCAGGTATGCAGATGGGTGGATACAGGCGAGTATGCAGGCAGGGAGGTACTGGCTGAAAGGACGGGCTGGAGCACAGAAAGGTTAAGACCCAGTACAGACTGGGTCACAGAACCGCAGATGCGGTAGACAACCACAGCAGAGAGGGAACGCCCGAAGCGGTGGGCAAGAACAAAGCAGGACGGGGCTGCAGGAGCAGCGAGCACAAGCAGGGCAGGACAGGACTGCCGGAGCAGCGGGCAGAAGCAGGGCAGGACAGGACTGCCGGAGCAGCGGGCAGAAGCAGGGCAGGACAGGACTGCCGGAGCAGCGGGCAGAAGCAGGGCAGGACAGGACTGCCGGAGCAGCGGGCAGAAGCAGGGCAGGACAGGACTGCCGGAGCAGCGGGCAGAAGCAGGGCAGGACAGGACTGCCGGAGCAGCGGGCAGAAGCAGGGCAGGACAGGACTGCCGGAGCAGCGGGCAGAAGCAGGGCAGGACAGGACTGCCGGAGCAGCGGGCAGAAGCAGGGCAGGACAGGACTGCCGGAGCAGCGGGCAGAAGCAGGGCAGGACAGGACTGCCGGAGCAGCGGGCAGAAGCAGGGCAGGACAGGACTGCCGGAGCAGCGGGCAGAAGCAGGGCAGGACAGGGCTGCCGGAGCAGTGGGCAGAAGCAGGGCAGGACAGGGCTGCCGGAGCAGTGGGCAGAAGCAGGGCAGGCTAGAACCGCCGGAGCGGTAAGCAAAGGAGTCAGAGCAGACTAGAACCGCCGGAGCGGTGAGCAAAGGAGTCAGAGCAGGCTAGGCTGAGTAGGGGGGACAGGGCTCTGTTCACACGGAACAGACAGGAAGGGAAAGGCAGAGCCAGACACCCACAGGGTACTAGCAGAGAAGTAGCGAGTGGACCACAAACTCACAAACGGGAGTACAGAGACAACAAGCAGGAGTTAGGTACGAGTTCAGACTCTGCAGAAAAAGGAAGGGAACGGACATAGAGGCAAAACAGGTAAAGGATAGGAGAGAGTTCAGACTGGAACTGAGTGTACGGAGGAGACCGACACTGCAGCGGAATACAGGAGCGGGTCTGGGAATACGGCCCCAGAGAGGCAGGACGAACAGGCAAGGTGCGTGTTCAGACAGGACAGACAAGATACAGGAGCAGGTCTAGGTAATGTGCCCCTAGAAGGCAGGAGGAACAGGCTAGGAGCGTGTTCAGACAGGTCAGACAAGATACAGGAACGGGTCTAGGTAATCGGCCCCTAGAAGGCAGGAGGAACAGGCTAGGAGCGTGTTCAGACAGGCCTGGAAATACAGCCTCCAGGATAGGCAGACAAGAGAACACAGAACGGGACCTGGCACCTTCAGAGTGCAAGCACACACTGAATGAAACACTATGCTCAGGCAGGGATAGATGGGAGCAGCTGAGCTATATACCAGGTGACAGACAGCAATAGGCTGAGGACGCACAAGGGGTGTGACCCACAGCAGGTACAAAAAGCAGGAAGTGATCGGGCGCCGCCCTTAAGCAGCAGAAACAGACACAAACAGACAGCATGGAGGGAAGCCAGAGAGACATTCTGGACAGGAGATCAAGTGCACGCTCTTGCACAGTGGGAGATGGACCACTATGCAAGGACGCCGCCAGGTATGTTACAGTACCCCCCCCCTTACGCCCCCTCTTCTTCAGGCCTGCCAGAATCTTCCGCAGGGAATTCGAGGGCCAATTCTTCACTTCGAAGAGATCACTTCCCCTGTCCACCGGAAAAACTGGTCTCCTCTGGGTAGCTAGGATGCTACCTCCCATCCAGCCACCCTTAGCAACAGACGAAACGGGTGGAGTACCAGGAACAGCACACAAGGAAGTCTCTCTCCACATATTTTCAGGTGGCACCCCAGAGGGTACAGGAGACAACTGGAAGTCCTCCACTGGGTTGGAGGGGGACAGAGACTTGGGGGTAATCTCTGCTTCGAGGTACATCTTGTCAAGCTCACAGGAAGAAATAGACGGGTTATCAGGTACATAATGAGGAAAAGTCACTGTCTCTTTGTTTTCTGGTGGTACCCCGGAGGATTCAGGAAACAACTGGAGGTCCTCCGCCGGGTCAGAAGAGTGCAGAGGCTCAGGAGTAACCTCTGCTTCGGAGTACACTAGGTTGGACTCACTGGACGAAGCGAGCGAGGTATCAGGTACAGAGTATAGGAGAGTCTCTGTCCTTTCGCTACCAGGTAGCACCCCGAAGGGTTCAGGAGACAACTGGAGGTCCTCCGCCTGGTCGGAGGGGTGTAGAGACTCGGGGGTAACTACCACTTTGGGGTACCCATTGTCAGGCTCACAGGACGATGCGGACAAAGTATCGAGTACCGGGTGTAGAGAATTCTCTCTCCATTTGTCATCGAGTGGTATCCCGGAGGATTCAGGAGGCAACAGGGGGTCCTCCGCCAGGTAGTAGAGGTGCACAGACTCTGAGGTAACCACAGCTTTGGAGCATCCTTGGACATGCACACCGGTTAAAGTGGGTGAAGCATCTGATGCCGGGTGCAGGAAGTTCTCCTGTGTGGAGTCTGGATGGGCAGAAGTCTCTTCGGGCAGGAGAACTGGTGCACTACCCACGCACATTACCCGTTGGGGCTTCTCCGGGATACAGGGAGATGAAGCTTCAGTAGGGACTTCAAGGTTGGGGTCAGGAGGTCTCAGGGAGGACAGACCCTGGCGTGACGGCTTGCCTCTACGTCTAGCACGTCTGGACTGCCTCTTGAGGTTGGGAGAAGTATTCCGGAAAGCGTAGTCACCCTGTGAGGATTCTGGGTGGGCAGTAGTCTCATTGGGCTGGAGGACTATTGCGCTACCCACACACATTACCCATTGGGGCTGCTCCGGGATATTGGGAAGTGAAGCTTCAGCAGGAGCCTCCGGGTTAGGATCATCGAAGACCATTAGAAAGGCCACCAGGAAGGCCATTAGGTCCAGGAGGATCGGATCCTGTGTTTCATATAGGGGGTTGATCCATTCCAAGGCATCACCCGCCAGGTAAGACATAATGAATGCCACCTTAACCCGATCGGTGGGAAAACATAGAGGGTAGAACTTGAAGTGTAGCATGCATTGCTCCACAAATGCATGACTTTGTCTAGGATCCCCATAATAACGTAGCGGATCCGCGGGAACGAGAGCAGATAGATCCATCTGGACGGGTGCGTAATTCGCCTGGAACTCAGCTAAAGGAAAAAAAAAATATTTATTTATTTATTTTAATGCATGTATTCGCTGGAAAACTTCTCAGAGAGCGAAGGCCGTGGGGCTCAACGGGAACCATGGCCTGAGCATGCTGTTATGCACACGCCCGGGCTGAGCGGCGTGTGCGTGTGATTGTAGTGATTCCACTGGACCATGAACCGGAGAGTGCCTGGAGGGGCGTGACTAAGTATCTGGCCGATCCGACCAAGATGGCACGACGGCATACGACGCCAGTGCACCAGGGAGAAACCGGGCAGAGGGACCAGGTGCTACTCCAGGTCAAACTCCGGACACGGGGGTTGACCCACACAGGGATTACTGGATCAGGCTGGTTAGGCTGGCGCACAGACTGGAGGGTATAGGCAGGCACGACTGGTATGCAGGCAGGCGGGTAAAGGCAAGCGCAGCTAGAGTGCAGACAGGGAGGCACTAGCAGGTAGGAACACAGGCGGGATAGGACCCAGTACACACTGGGACTCAGGAACAATACAGGTAGAGGGGTACAGGCAAGCACAGCTAGAGTGCAGACAGGGAGGCACTAGCAGGTAGGAACACAGGCGGGATAGGACCCAGTACACACTGGGACTCAGGAACAGGCAGGTTAGGCTGGCACAGACTGGTGGATATAAGCAAACACGGCAGGTATGCAGATGGGTGGATACAGGCGAGTATGCAGGCAGGGAGGTACTGGCCGAAAGGACGGGCTGGAGCACAGAAAGGTTAAGACCCAGTACAGACTGGGTCACAGAACCGCAGATGCGGTAGACAACCACAGCAGAGAGGGAACGCCCGAAGCGGTGGGCAAGAACAAAGCAGGACGGGGCTGCAGGAGCAGCGAGCACAAGCAGGGCAGGACAGGACTGCCGGAGCAGCGGGCAGAAGCAGGGCAGGACAGGACTGCCGGAGCAGCGGGCAGAAGCAGGGCAGGACAGGACTGCCGGAGCAGCGGGCAGAAGCAGGGCAGGACAGGACTGCCGGAGCAGCGGGCAGAAGCAGGGCAGGACAGGACTGCCGGAGCAGCGGGCAGAAGCAGGGCAGGACAGGACTGCCGGAGCAGCGGGCAGAAGCAGGGCAGGACAGGACTGCCGGAGCAGCGGGCAGAAGCAGGGCAGGACAGGACTGCCGGAACAGCGGGCAGAAGCAGGGCAGGACAGGACTGCCGGAGCAGCGGGCAGAAGCAGGGCAGGACAGGACTGCCGGAGCAGCGGGCAGAAGCAGGGCAGGACAGGACTGCCGGAGCAGCGGGCAGAAGCAGGGCAGGACAGGACTGCCGGAGCAGCGGGCAGAAGCAGGGCAGGACAGGGCTGCCGGAGCAGTGGGCAGAAGCAGGGCAGGCTAGAACCGCCGGAGCGGTAAGCAAAGGAGTCAGAGCAGACTAGAACCGCCGGAGCGGTGAGCAAAGGAGTCAGAGCAGGCTAGGCTGAGTAGGGGGGACAGGGCTCTGTTCACACGGAACAGACAGGAAGGGAAAGGCAGAGCCAGACACCCACAGGGTACTAGCAGAAAAGTAGCGAGTGGACCACAAACTCACAAACGGGAGTACAGAGACAACAAGCAGGAGTTAGGTACGAGTTCAGACTCTGCAGAAAAAGGAAGGGAATGGACATAGAGGCAAAACAGGTAAAGGATAGGAGAGAGTTCAGACTGGAACTGAGTGTACGGAGGAGACCGACACTGCAGCGGAATACAGGAGCGGGTCTGGGAATACGGCCCCAGAGAGGCAGGACGAACAGGCAAGGTGCGTGTTCAGACAGGACAGACAAGATACAGGAGCAGGTCTAGGTAATCGGCCCCTAGAAGGCAGGAGGAACAGGCTAGGAGCGTGTTCAGACAGGTCAGACAAGATACAGGAACGGGTCTAGGTAATCGGCCCCTAGAAGGCAGGAGGAACAGGCTAGGAGCGTGTTCAGACAGGCCTGGAAATACAGCCTCCAGGATAGGCAGACAAGAGAACACAGAACGGGACCTGGCACCTTCAGAGTGCAAGCACACACTGAATGAAACACTATGCTCAGGCAGGAATAGATGGGAGCAGCTGAGCTATATACCAGGTGACAGACAGCAATAGGCTGAGGACACACAAGGGGTGTGACCCACAGCAGGTACAAAAAGCAGGAAGTGATCGGGCGCCACCCTTAAGCAGCAGAAACAGACACAAACAGACAGCATGGAGGGAAGCCAGAGAGACATTCTGGACAGGAGATCAAGTGCACGCTCTTGCACAGTGGGAGATGGACCACTATGCAAGGACGCCGCCAGGTATGTTATAGTGGTCACAGCACGTGACGGCGGAGCCTCCGGGCAGGCAAGCAGGCAGGTAGCTGATGTGCGCTCCCAGGTGAGCGGGCAAGCTGGTCCTTAGACAGACTGACAGGAGTTGTAAGGCAGACCGTCGGACCTCAGGCTAGCAAGCAGGTAGCAGGAATAACTGGCAGGAAACAGACAGCAAACTGGCAGGACTCTGGCAGGAATCAGGCAGGTATCTGGCAGGTAACTGGCAACGGGACCTGAGGGCTGAAGCAGAGTAGAACAGTGCAACAACATTGCTCGGGCACCTCCATTTTGGAGGAGGTGCCTTATATATGGTGAAGTCCTCCGGCCATTGGCCGGGGACTCCTTAGGACGGTGCGCGCGGCCCCTTTAAGAGGGAGGGAGAGCGCGCGCGCGCGCCCTAAGCACAGTGGCCGGGAAGGAGCGCGCGCTGCCAGCAGAGCGGGAGGAGGACGCCGGGCACGGAGCAGGGAGGTGAGGGGAACAGCGTCCCTGCCTAGCAGAGGGCAGGGATGCCGGCGCTACACTCACTACATACAGATTTATACAGCCACCACTAGAGGGAGCTCACTGCATACAGAATTATACAGTCACCACTAGAGGAAGCTCACTACATACAGATTTATACAGCCACCACTAGAGGGAGCTCACTACATACAGATTCATACAGCCACCTCTAGGAGTCTGTAGTCTGTGGAGGAAGGGGTGTCATTTTGTTTGCTCCATAGCAGCCACCAGTTTTTTTGTATCCAGGAATCCCCCCTCTCTGACCCAGAAAAGAGAGGGGTTTAGTGGATGAACTGTGGGGCTGAGTCCCCGTCTCCCACCCCTCGGTCTAAGCCGGCGAGGGGTGGGATCTCATTGCTTCCGGCAAAGAGGGTCACCAGTCCAGCAAGGCCCAAAGCATGGAGGAGCCCAGGAAGACCCAGGAGGGCTGCAAAGCCCCTAAGGCTGAGGCAAGGGCCACTGCGGTGTCTCTTCCCGGAGGTGAGCGGAGTACTCGCAGAGGTGCGGCAGCGGCGGTGCAGAAGGATTGTGGCAATAGGGCACAACGGGGGCCGGTTACCAGCTATGGCTCCCGCATCCATGTGTACCTCTATGATATGAGGAGGCCGGGAAGACCCTGAGAAGGCTCCGGGAGGACCCTCCAGTTCAGGATACAGTGCCAAAATGACTACCCCTTTCTGTAATATCGGGGCAGGGTTCTCATGGTCACCACCACCAGGGAAGCTCCGGGACAAAGCATCAGCCTTGACATTTTTGACCCCTGGATGAAAAGTGACAACAAAATTGAACCTAGTAATAAACAGGGACCATCTGGCTAGCCTAGGGTTGAGACGTTTAGCTGACTGGAGATATGACAGGTTCTTATAATCAATAATAACAGTAATAGGATGGAGAGCCCCCTCCAACCAATGTCGCCATTCCTCGAACGCCAATTTGATCACCAAAGCTTCCCTATCACCCACGTCATAATTTCTCTCAGCCGAAGACAATTTTTTTAGAAAAGAAGGCGCATGGACGCCATTTACCATGGGACGGACCCTGAGACAACACAGCCTCAACCCCGACATCCGAAGCATCAACCTCCACAATAAAGGGTTGAGAAACATCGAGTTGACTGAGTATAGGTGCAGGGGCAAAATGATTCTTTAAGGAAGAAAAAGCCTGGAGGGAGGCATCCGACCACTTGGAAAAATCAGACCCCTTCTTGGTCATGTCAGTAAGGGGTTTCACTACAACAGAGTAATTTTGGATGATTTTACGATAAAAATTAGTAAAGCCCAGAAAATGTTGTAGAGTCTTCAGATTCTCGGGAAGTTCCCAATCAAGGACTGCTCAGATCTTCTCCAGATCCATCCTAAAACTCGAAGATGACAACAAGTACCCCAAAAACTGCACCTCCTGAACAGCGAATACACATTTTTCCAGTTTGGCATAAAGTTTGTTATCCCTTAATATCTGGAGCACCGGCTTAACATGCCCCCGATGTGTCTCAAAATCAGGTGAGTAAACCAAAATATCGTCCAGATAGACGGCCACAAACCTCCCCACCAAATGATGGAAAATATCATTTATGAAATGCTGGAACACCGCAGGAGCATTGGTCAAACCAAAAGGCATAACCAGACTCTCGCAATGCCCCTCTGGGGTATTGAACGCTGTTTTCCATTCATCCCCTTCTCTGATTCTACCCAGATTGTAGGCTCCCCTTAAATCCAACTTGGAGAATACCTTAGCTCCCACAACCTGGCTGAACAGATCAGGAATCAGAGGAAGAGGGTATGGATCACGGGTGGTAATTTGATTTAATTCCCGTAAATCTAAACAGAGTCATAGACCGCCATCTTTTTTCTTCACAAAGAAGAACCCTGCCGTCACGGGCGAAGATGAGGGTCTGATATGTCCCTTCTCCAGACTTTCCGCAATGAAATTCTTCATGGCTTGTCTCTCAGGGCCAGAAAGATTATACAGTCTGGACTTCGGTAGTTTAGTTCCTGGGTCAGGTTATTAGGACAGTCATAAGAACGATGAGGGGCAAATCCTGACACCCCCTCTCAGAAAAAACATCCTCAAAACCAGACAGAAAAGCAGGTGATATCCCCGTAGAGACAGTAGCAAGGGAAATATCTAAACAGTTCTCATAGCAGTAATCTCCCCATTCAATAATCTCCCCGGTTTGCCAATCCACCAAACTGTTTAACAAGCCAAGGAATACCCAAAACAATCAGTGCGGGAAGATTGTCCAGAACATAGCAAGGGATGATTTCACAATGAATTGACCCCACCCTCAGTTTTACATTATGTACAATCTGAGTAACTGCTTTCTGTGCAAGTGGCGCGAGTCAATGGCAAAGATGGTAATAGGTTCAGCTAAAGCACAGCAAGCAAGACCATGAGTTTTCACAAACTCAGCATCAACCATGCTAACTCCGGCTCCACTGTCAACACACAGAAATTTTCTCGGTTTTGCTCTCTAGCACCACCTCTGCTGACAGGACAAAGTGGGAACTGCAGTTTGGCCACAAATGCATCCCTTGTTTATCCAACTCCAGACTACCAAGAGTTAATCGAGTCTCCTTTTGTTTAGGAATTGAAGGACAGGTCCCAACAAAATGTCCATTTTTCCCACAAAAAAAAATACGCCTTTTTTCTTGCGAATCTCCGGGGAGATGTATGATGTAGAGACACCCCCTAATTGCATGGGTTCCTCCATATCCCCCAGTACTGGTTCACCCACAGACCAGTCCCCTGGCAGAGATACACAACCCCAACAGGAAGGCCCCGGAGAAGGTGGTCTCACCCGTTTATCACGAATGCGTCTTTCAAGACGTATAGCCAAAGACATGGCCGCCTCCAAGGACTGAGGGGTTTCATATACAGCCAAGGCATCTTTCAACCTTTCAGTAAGACCCTCACAAAATTAACTTCTAAGGGCTGAGTCCTTCCATTTGGAATCCGTCGCCATCTACGGAATTCAGAACTGTACGTTTCTACTGACCGATTCCCCAGCTGAAGGCGACGTAGCCTAGACTCAGCCAAGGAGACTCGGTCAGGGTCATCACAGATGAGGGCCAGAGCCCCGAAAAACCCTCCACAGACTGGAGACAAACCGAGTCCTGAGGCAACGAAAACGCCCACGACTGAGGATCTCCCTGCAGTAGAGAGATCACAATTCCCACTCGTTGCTCCTCATTACCGGAGGAGTAGGGACGAAGTTTAAAATACAATTTGCAGGGCTCCTTAACCCCTTCACGACATGCGCCGTACATGTACAGTGCATGCCGTGTCCCCCCCTGTGGTGCGGGCTCCGGCTCTGAGCTCGCACTTTTCCAGGCGATCCACCCGCGGCTGTTAACTAGTTAAATGCCGCTGCAGATGAGCACTTTTGTTATGTGTAACAGAGGCAATCGGACAATCACAGCTTCAAGTCTTCTAAGGAGACTGTTGAAGCAAGTAAAAAAATAGAAAAAAAAAATGTTTTTAAAAATATTAAAAAAATAAAAAAATATAAAAGTTTAAATCACCCCCCTTTTGCCCCATTCAAAATAAAACAATAAAAAATCAAATATACACATATTTGGTATCGCCGCGTTCAGAATCACCCGATCTATCAATATAAAAAAAATTAATCAGATCTGTAAACGGCGTAACGAGAAAAAAATCTAAATGTCAGAATTAATTTTTTTTTGTTTTTTGTTGCCACAACATTGCAATAAAATTCAATAACAGGTGATCAAAAGATCGGACCTGAACCACAATGATATCAATAAAAACATCAACTCGGCGTGCAAAAAATAAACCCTCACCCCGCCCCAGATCCCGAAAAATGGAGACGCTACGGGTCTCGGAAAATGGCACCTTTTTTTTTTTTTTAAACAAACTTTGGATTTTTTTTTCCACCACTCAAATAAAAAAGAACCTGTACATGTTTGGTGTCTACAAACTCGTAATGACCTGGGGAATAATAATAGCAGGTCAGTTTAGTTTTAGCATTTAGTGAACATGGTAAAAAAAAATAAATTGTGGAATTGCATTTTTTTTTGCAATTTCACCGCACTTTAAATTTTTTTTCCGTTTTCCAGTACACGTTATGGTAAATCCAATGGTGGCGTTCAAAAGTACAACTCATTCCGCAAAAAACAAGCCCTCACACGAACATATTGACCAAAAAGTAAAAAGGCTATGGCTCTGGGAAGAAGGGGAGCAAAAAACGAAAACGCAAAAATGGAAAAGGGCTGCGGTGTGAAGGGGTTAAATACAAAAAACTTGACCGTACCTTCTGAAAACCTGTCCGGGAGGGCAACCTTGGTATCAGGCTGGCCAGGCCTACCTGTAAAGACCCCACATTGGCGACCTGTAACCTCTGATACTGCTGCTGTACCTCACCGCGGAAGTAATTTACCTCCAGAGACAGCCTGCGCAGCCGCTCTGCAACTGATCCCATACCAAGGGAGAAAGGAAAGAAAGAAAGAAAATAAACAAGGTGCATGCCCAAAAACACACAGAAAAAAAAAGTCAGTTTTTTTTTTTTTTTTTTTTCAAAATGTGCTTGACCGGCTATAATGTCACGCCAGGTGTGGGAAATAGTGTAACACAGAGGGAAAGGGAGCCCAGTCACTAGGGAAAGAGGGGACTGGAGACCTCCTAGTCTGCTCTAGTGTCACCCTGTCTCAACTACCGTCCCTATATTGGCTCTTCACCATGCGCCACACGCGTGCCTCACCCTGTCTTTCCCTGGTGTATGGCTAAGGCTAGGGATGGGAGGAGATGAGCACTAGTCGATCTCCACTAAACTCTATAGACAACAAGGGTAGACAAACAGGGGGAGAATGCTTAGCTTTAGATGACTCCAGAGAAATGCGAACTCAGCCTCAAGCTCTAGAGAGGACAAAGTATTGCTCTTGCTAAGCCTACACAAGTAGAAATGAATATAGCCGGCACCTCCCTCTCAGACACACCAGGTATATATACAACCAGGCCAGGGAGCTAATTACCAGAGGGAGGTATCTGCTAGGTTCTAGAGACAGCCTCTCATCTAAGAAGATGTCTGTAATGCCAAACAGAGATCTGCTGCAACCAACTGCAGGGCAACTGTCTATCACCTCTGATACACCCGTGACACGAGTGCCAAAAGTAAAAAAAAAAAGGAAAAAGAAGGGAGGCGGAAAATCTTCTCCCTCCCTGACCAAGGTGCCTAGGGAAGGTCCCACCGACTCCCCTCTGATCCCCCTCTCCAACCAGTTCCAAGGCCTTGACGACCCTGCTGAGACGGGGGTCGGGGTGAGGTTACGAAGGTAACATCGGGAGGGCCTTTGGGAGGGGACGGGGTCCTTTCTCTGGAGGGTGTGTCTTCCTCTGGAGGTGGGGCCAACCCTGGGTTCAGAGATGATAAAGAGGTGGGAGGATTGGATACCTAGGTATCCCTGAAAAGAAGAGGGGGGGCTTCATCGTCTGGAGATGAACAGGCTAGAAAAATGGGTGAGGGGAAGAAAAAGGCCATCTAACTCGATCGCTCAGGATAGCGGCACCCACCCCGTTGACTCGGTGTGACTCTGGTGTCCATTAATGTCGCTAGTATAAAGTCTGATGCGGTTAGATTTGCGGCCTTTGATTTTCTCACCCGATTTGAGGCTGAAATTTTGTTTTTGCAGGAGACCAGACTTACGGATATGGAGGCCATACGCAAGGCGGAGAGCGAGTGGAGGTGCGGGTCCCCATACTGGTCTCTTGCGGACGAGCCGTGTAGCGGGGTGGCGGTCTTTTTTAAGACTGCATCGGTTCCACTGAACAAGGTGCAATTCTGATGAACATGAGGGACCCGTCTGAAAACCCTCAACGTAGGCCCTGGGCGTGGCTGCAGGGCATAGGTGATCCGGTCGTTGGACCACGTCTTCGGCCACGCCAAACGGGTTTTTGTTCTCAGGTCTTTGTATATAAAACCAATAAGAGGCACTTTAATAAGTGCAAACTATGTACAGGTAAAGTTTTTGGCTGCTCACAGTCCTCAGCCTGTCAGTTTTTGGTACCCTCACCGGGTAATTATGCACACACAACTTTTTAAACATGCAGTTTCTCTGCTATACCCTTCTGGGTAACTATTCACAGTACAGTTTCCACTAGAGTCACTCAATAGTGGTGTTCCCTCCTGGGAAACACCTGATTTCTGCAGGCTGACCCAGCCGGGTCATCAGCCTCAGACAGCAGGGGCATGTCCTCCTCCACTACCCTGTACACCTGGAGGGCATACCACCCGCACTCTCCCTTGTGTCGGGTAAAGGTGACACGGTCACCGGGGTAGAGGTCTCTGCCACGATGCTCCTGTTGGAGATGGGGTTCGACGTCCCGCCGATTCACAAAGATGTCCCGGGACATCTTCGGCTCTCTAATGAAGCCCCACCCGGCTTCCAGGTCGAATTTCACCACTATTCCCTCCAGACGGGGACTGTACGTGGCAGATCTTGTCTTGCGGGCCCGGGTTTTGGCCACCATATTCCGGGCCTCCACTGCTCCCAACGCACCTGCCAGTTGTACCGCTCCTTCTCTAACTGCAGGAGCTCCCGTCGGCAGTGCTTCTCCCTCCTGAGGGCCTGGGTCTGGAGACCCCATCCTGTCTCCCAGGTTTCTTCTCTCCTCTCCCCTTTCGGGGACAGTTACATGGCAGCTTGCTGTCGGCCACACCTAGGGGCGGCCCCCCCACCTTGATGGACACATCTACATACATGGTCACTGCTGCTCGGTGCGGGCCCCGCTTTTGGCGCCATTCTGGAACCCGGCCCACGATGGGAGGCAGTTTCTTGTTGTCTTTGGTCTCGCTCATAATGGCGCCCGTTCTTCTGGGGCGGGCGCCACATTCAGTATACAACACAGTCTCTAGGCGCACAATACCCGGTGATAACGGGTGGGTTCATATCCTGTTCGTGACGCCAAATATGACTCGCCCCCTGGGCCGTGGGGTACTCGGTAGCCGGGCCGGTCGTTGGGGCTGGGGATGTCACAGTGGCAGTGACCCGCTCCGTGACCCAGGGCAGTCAATGAAAAGGGGAATGATTTAATGGGGAATTAAAGTTTTTATATAATGTTCGTGACGCCACCTGTGGTATGCGGCTATATGGAGCCGCCGCTGCGGAGCAGGTCCTCTGGAGCTGTTGTTAATGCAGCAGAGCTGGTTCAGCTCTCCACAGGTAGAGCTTAGCTCCAGGGCCGTGTAGATGTTGTTGATATTGAGGTAGTGCTCGTGGTGCAGTGTAGTGCAGGGGGTGATGGTGCAGCAGTAATAATTCACAGAGACAGTGGGGTGCAGTCTTCCGGATTTACTCACAGTTCTCACTTTGCTCCTGGTTACAACTGCAGATCATAACTTCCCACGTCGTGCTGCGTTCACCGGGCAGGGGCTCACCCAACCCTCAGGTACCTCCGGAGTACATAACGGGACCCCCTTCTGTGTGCCTTCTGGCCGTCTCCCTGCACCTCACACCCAGTGTCCCAATCCAGTGACCACGGACCTTGTCGGGCGACGTCTTCTCTGTCCCCTCGGTCCTCTATGGCCACCTTTTCGGTGAGATAGATGTGGCTTTTGGACTGCAGCACCTGAAATCCTGCACCCTCCGGTTACCTAGTTGAATATTGCAATTCTCACTAGTTAGGGGCCGGTGCCCTCTGCGACCCGATCCCTCCACCGCCTGGTAGATTCGGGCGTACGGTTGGCCTCCCGCACTGCCCGTACCCCTGGGATCCTTTCTTGACTCCTGGAGCCTTCTCTCTGCTCCGGTTCCTTCCTCCTCTCCTTCTCCTGGGCCTCCTCACTCAGGCCCACGCTTCCCTGAGCAGAGCTCCTGCTCCCAACTCGTCCTCTGACTCTCTGTTATGTTCTGCTACCAGAGCTAAGGAAAGAGAGGAGATCTGTCCCTACGATAGAACTCAGCTTAATCCCTACGATGTAACAGGGGACCTGATCCTGCGATCAGACCTGCTAAAGTCCTAAGCTAGTCTGTACGGAGACCTATAGATGTGGGGAAGGAATCCCTACAAGTACTAAGGACTGGGAGGAATATGGGACACCTCCTAACAGAAATAGTAGCAGACAGATGAACAAACAAAATATATAGAACATAGAGGTCAGTAGACCAAGCAAACTAACAGAGCAAGACACAGAGCACAGGCTAGCTAGAAAGTAGATATACAATGAAGTCCAGCAAAGCCAGAAGGGCGGAGCAGGATTAAATAGGCCAACAAGGTCATGTGACCAGCAAAGGAAAAAAAACCTAAGAGCAAGGTTCTAACAGTACCCCCCCTTCTAAGAGGATCCTCCGGATCCCCTAGGACCAGGCTTATCAGGAAATCTCCTGTGAAACGCTCTGATAAGTCTGGACGCGGAAACATCATCCGACCTCACCCAAGAGTTATCCTCGGGACCGAAACCTTTCCAGGCCACAAGATACTGCAAACTACCTCTATACCGTCTAGAGTTAAGGATGCGAGAAATTTCATATTCCCCGTCCTCCACCACCGGAGGAACAGAGGCAGAGGCGTCACAATCCGATACAACAGCTTTTTTCAGCAGAGAGACATGAAATACCGGATTAATTCTCCAGGAGGTAGGAACCTCCAACCTAACAGCAGATTGGTTGACAACCTGAAGCACCTTAAAGGGCCCTACAAACTTGGGACCCAATTTCTTTGAAGGAATCCTCAACCGCAGATTCCTAGAGGACAACCAAACCATGTCACCAACAGCGAACAAAACCTCCTGTCGTTTCCTATCAAAGTAGTCTTTAGATTTTCTGTTGGCCTCCTGAAGATTACCACGCACATCCGTCCAAACTCTCTCCAAATCACCGGAAAAATTCTCCTCCTCAGGCACGGCAGATCCCAACTTGGAGAACGACCCAAACGACGGATGTCTCCCAGAACAACAAAAAAAAGGCGAACAACCAGCAGAAGAAGATGCATGATTGTTCAGAGCAAATTCAGCAAGTGGCAGAAACTCAGACCACCCCTCTTGATTGTCTGCCACAAAACAACGCAAGAACTGCTCAACATCCTGGTTTTTCCTTTCTGTCTGGCCATTAGATTCAGGATGATATCCGGACGAGAACGACAAATGAACTCCCAACCTATCACAAAAGGCACGCCAAAAACGAGCCACGAACTGAGGACCCCTATCAGAAACAATGTCAGTAGGAACGCCATGAAGTCTGACAATTTCCTTGACAAAGGCCTTAGCGAGAGTTTTAGCGCAGGGCAGTTTGACGAAAGGAACCAAGTGACACATCTTGCTAAAACGGTCCACGACCACCCAGATGACAGTAAAACCCTCAGAGGGGGGAAGGTCAGTTATAAAGTCCATAGCCAAATGTGTCCAAGGAGCACTGGGAACCTCCAAAGGACAAAGCAACCCCGCAGCAGGAGTATGTGAGGACTTAGATCTAGCACATATAGTACATTGGCGCACCCACTTAATGACTTCCTTCTGCCATCCAGGCCACCAAAAACTGCGACCCACCAGTCTCTTGGTCTCAGAGATTCCGGGATGACCTGCCAACCGAGATTCGTGACACTCAACCAACAAATCTCTCCTAAAGGTCCCAGGCACAAACAACCTCCCATGAGGAGTGTTAGATGGGGCATTCTCCTGAGCTTTAAGAATCTCATCTTCCAAAACGGAGTCCAAAGCAGCTATCACAACACCTTCTTGTAAAATGTTCTCCTCTTTCTCAGCACCGACTATGGGAGAAAAACTGCGAGACAAGGCATCCGCCTTAACATTCTTAGTACCAGGGATGTAAGTAACGGAGAAATTAAACCGCGAGAAAAACAGTGCCCACCTAGCCTGACGGGCATTCAGGCGCTTGGCAGCATCAAGATATATCAGATTTTTATGATCCGTAAGAACCTGAACGGGAAATTCCGCACCTTCCAAGAAGTGGCGCCAGTGTTCAAATGCGAGTTTAATAGCCAATAATTCCCGATTACCAATATCGTAATTCAGTTCAGTCTCCGAAAATTTTTTTGAAAAAAAAGCACAGGGATGTAATCCATCCCCGTTATCCTGAGACAATACTGCGCCAACCCCCACAGAGGAAGCATCAACCTCAACCAAAAACGGCCTAGTAACATCAGGCTGCATAAGGATGGGAGCAGAGGTGAACCTCTCCTTGAGATACACAAAAGCTTCAATGGCCTCAGAAGACCACTGAACCGCATCAGCACCTTTCCTGGTGAGATCAGTCAGAGGTTTGACAATACTAGAAAAAATTTTTATGAATTTTCTGTAGTAATTGGCGAAACCCAAAAATCTCTGTATCGATTTCAAACCAATAGGCCTAGGCCATTCCTGCACAGCCTGAACCTTAACCGGATCCATCTCAAAACCTTTGCTGGAGATAATGTAACCCAAAAAACTAATTCTCTGTACAGCGAACTCACATTTCTCCAGCTTAGCAAAAAGCGAATTGTCCATTAATAACTGTAATACCTCACGTACGCTCCGCCAATGAGACTCCAGATCTGGCGAATAAATCAAAATGTCATCCAAATACACAACCACATTTTTGCCGATCAAAGGTCTAAGGATGTCATTAATCAGATTCTGAAAAAATGCAGGAGCATTAGTAAGACCAAAAGGCATAACCAGATTCTCAAAATGACCCACAGGAGTGTTAAAAGCAGTCTTCCATTCATCACCCTCCTTCATGCGCAACAGATTGTATGCCCCCTTAAGGTCAATTTTAGAGAACCACTTGGCCCCCATTAACTGGTTAAACAGATCAGGAATCAATGGCAGTGGTTAAGGATTGCGTACAGTAATTTTGTTAATCTCACGAAAATCCAGACAAGGACGTAAACCGCCGTCCTTTTTTTTTACAAAAAAAAATCCAACCGCCACAGGAGACTTAGAGGGCCTAATGTGACCGGCGGCCAAACTTGTCTGTATGTATTCCTCCAAAGCCTTCCTCTCAGGAATAGTAAGGTTAAATAAACGACTCTTAGGAAGAGTCGCTCCAGGGACAAATTCAATAGAACAATCATAGTCTCTATGGGGAGGCAAAACCTGCGATTCCTTCTCAGAAAAAACTCTCCAAAAATCCTGAATAGGAACAGGCAATTCTCCCCTATCCACAGCTGCAATACGCCCGTTACAACACTTGTCATAACATTTATGGCTCCAGGATTTAATTTCACTGGTAGACCAATCCAGTACAGGATTGTGAAATTTTAACCAGGGCAATCCCAATATTACTGGAGAAGGCAAGTTATTCAAAACTACCAAATCCAATTTCTCATGGTGAACACCATTAATAGTGAGAGGAAATTCACAGACCTTGAGAGTAATATTCTTCAAAGGGGAACCATCCACAGAAACCACAGCAATGGGGGATGATAAAGGTTCAGGTTTTAAATTGAGTTTTTCCACGAATCCCCCATCAATTACATTCAGAGTAGACCCACAATCAACAAACACCCAAAATTCCATTAATTTTTCCTGAGCAATCGTGGAAGCAGCTAAAAATATACCCTTGGAATTTAAACAGGCAATACGGGCATGACTGACCATTTTTTTTCTTTCTTCATACGAAGCTCACAGCCTTTAATCAAATGACCAGATTTTCCACAATAGAAACACAAGCCTTCAGAAAATCGACGGTCTTTTTCTTGAGAGCGAGGTGCCACCGATCCAATCTCCATCGGTTCACCACTGTTAGTACACACATTCTCATAACCAGAAACTGACATAGCAGAGGATTTGCTCTCATTAACCCTTGCACGCAGTCTCCTATCCACCCGTATAGCTAATTGCATAGCCTGTTGCAAATCTTCAGGTGTAGGATAAGCAATTAGCAGGTCTTTAACCCTTTCACTGAGCCCAGCAAGAAATAGACTTTTCAGAGCAGAATCGTTCCACCCTGTTTGAGTAGACCAACGACGGAAATGAGTACAATATTTTTCCACATTACCTGATCCTTGTTTTAAACGTCTCAACTCAGTCTCAGCTGATGCGACACGGTCAGGATCATCATATAATAGCCCCAAAGCAGAAAAAAAACTATCCACTGATCTGAAGCATGAATCACTAGGTTGCAAAGAAAAGGCCCACTCCTGAGGCTCTTTGCGCAAAAGTGACATTATGAACCCTACGCGCTGGGATTCATCCCCAGAGGACTTAGGTCTCAAACGAAAATACAATAAGCAAGCATTTTTAAATGAAAAAAATTCTCGGTGTTCACCAAATAATAAATCCGGCAGACATACCTTAGGCTCCAAGAAATGTGCTCCAGGACAGTTACTCACGTGCTGACGGAGCTCGGCCACCTCCAGAGAGAGTCCCTGCAGGCGATGAACCAAATCCTGAACCGACACCATGATGGAACAGAAAAATCTTTCCTTAGAGAATTTGCAGGCTGGACTTACTGTTATGTTCTGCTACCAGAGCTAAGGAAAGAGAGGAGATCTGTCCCTACGATAGAACTCAGCTTAATCCCTACGATGTAACAGGGGACCTGATCCTGCGATCAGACCTGCTAAAGTCCTAAGCTAGTCTGTACGGAGACCTATAGATGTGGGGAAGGAATCCCTACAAGTACTAAGGACTGGGAGGAATATGGGACACCTCCTAACAGAAATAGTAGCAGACAGACGAACAAACAAAATATATAGAACATAGAGGTCAGTAGACCAAGCAAACTAACAGAGCAAGACACAGAGCACAGGCTAGCTAGAAAGTAGATATACAATGAAGTCCAGCAAAGCCAGAAGGGCGGAGCAGGATTAAATAGGCCAACAAGGTCATGTGACCAGCAAAGGAAAAAAAACCTAAGAGCAAGGTTCTAACACTCTCTATCACTTCTCCTCTGACTGGAACTGAACTCCTTCTAGATGGTTCCATCCTCTCTTTTATATCACCTCTTACTGAGCTCCCCTGAACTTCTTCCTCCACCCACACCCACTACATGGTTCCCCCTACTTTGGTTCCCCCCACTCCAGCCAGGGACAGAGCTCAGCAGAGGAGCAGCGCAGCTTGCCCCTTCTGCTGGTCTGGAGTAGTGTAGTGTTGGATGCAGGTGTTAGGGTCCCGGGCAGCACCCCTTCCTTACCTGAGAGTGAGATACCACACCTCTGGGTGAGATGCAGTACCTCTGTGGCGACTGAACCTGCAGGGGCGCCTCATTTTCACCCTGGCTCCTTTCGGGGCTCAGCATTGCTCTGTTCCAGGCAGCAGCACTTTTAGTGCAGTACTCGTCCGAGAGGCAGTGGAGCAGGGTAGGGCTGGCCACTGGAAGGGGTATTTGCTGTCCTTAGACCAGGCGAAGGCTTTTGGTTGAGTTAACCACGATTACCTCTGGTCTGTCCTTCTGAGGTACGGTCTGCCTGGGGGCTTTGTAAATTGGCTGAAGATCTTGTATGCGGGGTCAGAGACTTTCCCGCTCGTGAATGGTTGGTCTGGCCGCCCTTTTGAGGTTGGGTCTGGGGCTCCTCCAGGGCTGTCCGTTGAGCCTGCTGTTATACATGTTTGCGATAGATCCCCTTTTAAGGAGCGTGGGCTGTTGGCTGGAGTCAGGATGGACCAGGCGGCCCTGGAAGCCACTCTGAGGATGGTAGCGTATGCCGATGATGTCTCCCTTTTCGTATCCTCGGGTGAGGTGGAGGAGTGGGTCATGTCTGAGGTTGGTCGCTACTCAGAGGCTTCTGGGTCCATGATTAATCAAGAAAAGTGTGACAGTCTCTGGCTGGGAGGGGAAGACCCTAGCTTTGGTCTCCCAGACACTCTTCCAGAGCCCCAGGCTTCGGCAAAAATTCTGGGCATCGAATTTGGCCCGGGGTACTACCCCCAGCAAAATTGGGAGGGCAGACTTAAGATCGCCGCCCAGAAGGTGGACCAATGGAAGGGTTGGTCTTTGACAATGAGAGAAAGGGTTAGCCTGGTTAAGGGTTTTTTGCTACCCTTGTTAATATACCTGGGCAGTGTCTGTGACGCGCCCCCTGGGCCTCTGCTGCTGCTGCTGTGCAGGGGGAATACCCGGAGCCGGATCGCTGGGGGTTGTAGTTCTCCGTGGCGGTGACCCGGTCCGTGCCCAGGGTGGTCAAACCAGTGGCAGTCTATTTGTATTGTAATAAGTGTCCGACTACGCCACCTGTGGATTGCGGTCAGTGGGGACCGCCGCTGCGCTGCCGACCGCTGAGGCTGATGTTGGTTGCGCAGCCGAGTATGGGATAACTCCCCACGGGAGGAGTATTGCCTCAGGGCAGCTAAGGTGGAAGATGATGGGAGTGATGGTGTGAGCGTCCCAGTACTAATGGTGCTGGTGCGGCAAGGAATCACAGAGACGTGTGGTGCAGTTCAGGGTCTTTACTGATGGTACAAGGCAGACCCTCCCGGGAGTACTGGCTAGTATAAGGGGCCTGGTCAGTCTGCGAGCAAGCAGGAGTTCCCCTGGCCAGGTGGAGTTGTAGGCCTCCCCGTTTATCTGCACTGTCCCTGGCTACCTTGCTGTCAGCGGTTACAAGTAGCCCACGTCCCTGGGTATACCGTGTGGTGCTCACCCATATGGCTGGTGACCTGGGGCCTCCTGTTAGCCTCCGCTCCTGGATGGCGGCGCTGGTCCCTTCTCTGTGACTGAGCCTCCGGGCTTCTATGGCCAGAGGACCTGGAATCCCCTGCCGGCTGGTTTCTGCTGCTGGGTGTATATCAGTCCCCACAGCCTCGGACTCCTGTGTCCGGCTTTAGTATCTTCGTCCAGGGCGAACTCTGCTCAGCTCCTGCCCCTGGACTTCTGCTACTGCTCCTCCAGAGCTCCTGGTCTTACTTTCCCTCTCCAGACTCTGACTCTCTAATCCCGCCCCAGACCCAGTTTAAAAGGGCAGATTCCTCCCCTCCCAGGTCTGGGCGGGCCGTGTTGCATGCTTAGGGCTCCTGACCAGAGAAACCTCCCACTTGCTCTCAGACATAATATCTCTATTACTGCGGCAACCAGACCCCTGGGGTGTCGCATCTGCATGTAGCCAGAGCCGCTGTGGACACGGGTCTACAGCATATTTTTCCAGATCTTATGGGGAAATAGGCTGAACCTAGTCAAACGAGAAGTCACGTATCGTACGAGGAGACTAGGAGGGTTGGGTATGGTCATCCCAGTGGTGTTTCTAGTAAACACTTTCACCAAGACTAACATCGCCAACCTCTGGTCAGAGAGGGCTCCTCCGTGGGTATTCTCCTACAGGGGATGACTTCAGCTCTTCTTCCAGGAATGGGAGACAGGAGGGCAAGTGAAGGACCTACGCACACCGCATGGACATCTCCTGGCTTACGCTACCCCGGTTCGGAAGGTAATCCGCCAGTGGGGTCTGGGAATGTGGGAGATCAGGACCATGTCGAGGAAATTCCTTTACAGGAGGGTCTTGTTGACTCATTTCTAGAAGCCTCTGGTGCTCAAAGATTGCCCAAGTCGGGATCTGGAGGGCGAGTTGAGGTTATTGAATTCTACACGGGTCCCCTTGAAGGTTTGGGACTTTCCTTGGCACTGCTTCCATGGGAAACTGTATGTAAGGGACAACGTGAAGTATAGGAACTCCGAAGATCGGGGTTGTCCCCGTGAAGAGTGTTGCGACACGCTGGAAATCATGGAGCACTTCCTCCTTCAGCGTCCTTTTAATACAGGGGTCTATAACGGGGTGGGTGCTTCCATAGGCTGGCCTCGGCTGGCACACCTTTCCTATGCAGAGTGGGCGTATGGGGCATTCAGATCCCTGGGTGGCTGAGATCGGGGCACTTTATTTCTAGTCAGTTTAGTCGTCAGGTTTTACACGTGGAACGCACGGAGCTTAGTGTCAACTCAGCAGAAAATCCTCCCCCCGGGATGAGGTTGTCAGGATCACTCTGGATGGCCTGGTGAAGGTGCGCTCTCTGGAGTATGACTGGCTGGGTGCAGCGAGGGCCTCTCTTCTCTGGAGAGGGTTCTCATTTAATGTACCCTAGGGCCTAGATAAGCAGGTAAGTGGTAGGGACAGGTAGATAGGTAGGGACAGGACAGGGACAGCCGAGGGACAGTTAGGTAGGCACGCGGTGAGTTAGGTAGGGCAGTAGGGTCAGGCAGGGAGAGACAGGGAAAGGTAGGTAGATAAATAGGGGCAGATGTCTAGACAGGTAGGGACGGCTGGTAGAGTAAGGATTGTTAGGATAGACGCCGGTCATCTCCGGTCTCCTGGTGGCGGGCTGGGGGCTTTTCACTATCAGATTTTTGTTTTGCAGCAGTGAGATACTGATATATGGCTTACAGGCTCCAGTCCTGGCTCTGGGGAAGTGGTGTAATGTAGAGAGTTATGTAACGTTGTATTGTAAGGTGATGATCCTGTGGCTTACTGGGTTAATGCTCCTGTCTTGTAGGCAGGAGGTCATGAGTTCCTCGGTGAGATTATTTTTGTATTGTGTGGGGTTATTTAGTGGTGGTGGTGGTGGGGGGGGGGGTTGTTATAATTGTATTTGCTGTGTAACGAAACAAAACAAAAAATTGTGTGGTTTAGCTAGAGGTGTTTTAAGCCAGGCGGCTTTGATGTTTCTTTCTGGGCGATGGAGCAGAGTTCTCTTTGTCAGGTGTGGTGTGATGTGTGTATGTGCGCGTGTAGTAATAAAATGCTTCTTCTCTCCTTGGGGAGGAGGAGATCTGGAAGGATCAAAAAGTGACGAGACAAGAGGAAAGGACAGAAGACAGCGAAGAGAGAAAGATGGAAGGAGGAGGCTTCTCTGAGAAAGAAGAAGACAGAGTGCTTTTTTGGGGGGGTTTAATGCTGGACTCGGACAGTTGCCTTTTCTGGGGTTTGGATTTATTTATTGATTGTAAGTTTTATTTATTTATTTTTAAAGAGTTCACTACATACAGATTTATACAGCCACCACTAGAGGGAGCTCTCTACATACAGATTTATACAGCCACCACTAGAGGGAGCTCACTACATACAGATTTATACAGCCACCACTAGAGGGAGCTCACTGCATACAGATTTATACAGCCATCACTAGAGGGAGCTCACTACATACAGATTTATACAGCCACCACTAGAGGGAGCTCACTACATACAGATTTATACAGCCACCACTAGAGGGAGCTCACTGCATACAGATTTATACAGCCATCACTAGAGGGAGCTCACTGCATACAGATTTATACAGCCACCACTAGAGGGAGCTCACTACATACAGATTTATACAGCCACCAGTAGGAGGAGCTCACTACATACAGATTCATACAGCCACCACTAGAGGGAGCTCACAGCATACAGATTTATACAGCCACCACTAGAGGGAGCTCACTACATACAGATTTATACAGCCACCACTAGAGGGAGCTCACTACATACAGATTTATACAGCCACCACTAGAGGGAGCTCACTACATACAGATTTATACAGTCACAACTAGGGGGAGCTCACTACATACAGATTTATACAGCCACCACTAGAGGGGGCTCACCACATACAGATTTATACAGCCACCACTAGAGGGGGCTCACTACATACAGATTTATACAGCCACCACTAGAGGGAGCTCACTACATACCGATTTATACAGCCACCACTAGAGGGAGCTCACTACATACCGATTTATACAGTCACCACTAGAGGGAGCTCACTACATACAGATTTATACAGTCACCACTAGGGGGAGCTCACTACATACAGATTTATACAGCCACCACTAGAGGGAGCTCACCACATACAGATTTATACAGTCACCACTAGAGGGAGCTCACCACATACAGATTTATACAGCCACCACTAGAGGGAGCTCACAGCATAGATTTATACAGTCACCACTAGAAGGAGCTCACTACATACAGATTTATACAGCCACCACTAGAGGGAGCTCACAGCATAGATTTATACAGTCACCACTAGAAGGAGCTCACTACATACAGATTTATACAGCCACCACTAGAGGGAGCTCACAGCATACAGATTTATACAGCCACCACTAGAGGGAGCTCACTACATACAGATTTATACAGACAAGACTAGAGGGTGCTTACTATATACAGATTTATACAGCCACCACTAGAGGGAGCTCACTACATACAGATTTATACAGCCACCACTAGAGGGAGCTCACTACATACAGATTTATACAGCCACCAGTAGGAGGAGCTCACTACATACAGATTCATACAGCCACCACTAGAGGGAGCTCACAGCATACAGATTTATACAGCCACCACTAGAGGGAGCTCACTACATACAGATTTATACAGCCACCACTAGAGGGAGCTCACTACATACAGATTTATACAGCCACCACTAGAGGGAGCTCACTACATACAGATTTATACAGTCACAACTAGGGGGAGCTCACTACATACAGATTTATACAGCCACCACTAGAGGGGGCTCACCACATACAGATTTATACAGCCACCACTAGAGGGGGCTCACTACATACAGATTTATACAGCCACCACTAGAGGGAGCTCACTACATACCGATTTATACAGCCACCACTAGAGGGAGCTCACTACATACCGATTTATACAGTCACCACTAGAGGGAGCTCACTACATACAGATTTATACAGTCACCACTAGGGGGAGCTCACTACATACAGATTTATACAGCCACCACTAGAGGGAGCTCACCACATACAGATTTATACAGTCACCACTAGAGGGAGCTCACCACATACAGATTTATACAGCCACCACTAGAGGGAGCTCACAGCATAGATTTATACAGTCACCACTAGAAGGAGCTCACTACATACAGATTTATACAGCCACCACTAGAGGGAGCTCACAGCATAGATTTATACAGTCACCACTAGAAGGAGCTCACTACATACAGATTTATACAGCCACCACTAGAGGGAGCTCACAGCATACAGATTTATACAGCCACCACTAGAGGGAGCTCACTACATACAGATTTATACAGACAAGACTAGAGGGTGCTTACTATATACAGATTTATACAGCCACCACTAGAGGGAGCTCACTACATACAGATTTATACAGCCACCACTAGAGGGGGCTCACTACATACAGATTTATACAGTCACAACTAGGGGGAGGTCACTACATACAGATTTATACAGCCACCACTAGGGGGAGCTCACTACATACAGATTTATACAGCCACCACTAGAGGGAGCTCACTACATACAGATTTATACAGCCACCACTAGAGGGAGCTCACTACATACAGATGTATACAGCCACCACTAGAGGGAGCTCACTACATACAGATTTATACAGTCACCACTAGAGGGAGATTACTACATACAGATTTATACAGTCACCACTAGAGGGAGCTCACTACATACAGATTTATACAGTCACCACTAGAGAGAGCTCAGTACATACAGATTTATACAGCCACCACTAGGGGGAGCTCACTACATACAGATTTATACAGCCACCACTAGAGGGATCTCACTACATACAGATTTATACAGCCACCACTAGAGGGAGCTCACTACATACAGATTTATACAGCCACCACTAGAGGGAGCTCACTACATACAGATTTATACAGCCACCACTAGAGGGAGCTCACTACATACAGATTTATACAGCCACCACTAGAGGGAGCTCACTACATACAGATTTATACAGTCACCACTAGAGGGAGATTACTACATACAGATTTATACAGTCACCACTAGAGGGATCTCACTACATACAGATTTATACAGCCACCACTAGGGGGAGCTCACTACATACAGATTTATACAGCCACCACTAGGGGGAGCTCACTACATACAGATTTATACAGCCACCACTTGTGGGAGATTACTACATACAGATTTATACAGTCACCACTAGAGGGAGCTCACTACATACAGATTTATACAGTCACCACTAGAGGGAGCTCACTACATACAGATTTATACAGTCACCACTTGAGGGAGCTCACTACATACAGATTTATACAGTCACCACTTGAGGGAGCTCACTACATACAGATTTATACAGTCACCACTAGAGGGAGATTACTACATACAGATTTATACAGTCACCACTAGAGGGAGCTCACTACATACAGATTTATACAGTCACCACTAGAGGGAGCTCACTACATACAGATTTATACAGTCACCACTTGAGGGAGCTCACTACATACAGATTTATACAGCCACCACTAGAGGGATCTCACTACATACAGATTTATACAGCCACCACTAGGGGGAGCTCACTACATACAGATGTATACAGCCACCACTAGAGGGAGCTCACTACATACAGATTTATACAGCCACCACTAGAGGGAGCTCACAGCATACTGATTTATACAGTCACCACTAGAGGGAGCTCACTACATACAGATTTATACAGCAACCACTAGAGGGAGCTCACTACATACAGATTTATACAGTCACCACTAGAGGGAACTCACTACATACAGATTTATACAGCCACCACTAGGGGGAGCTCACTAGACACAGATTTATACAGCCACCACTAGAGGGAGCTCACTACATACACATTTAGACAGCCACCACTAGAGGGAGCTCACTACATACAGATTTATACAGCCACCACTAGGGGGAGCTCACTACATACAGATTTATACAGCCACCACTAGAGGGAGCTCACTACATACAGATTTATACAGCCACCACTAGAGGGTGCTCACTACATACAGATTTATACAGTCACAACTAGGGGGAGCTCACTACATACAGATTTATACAGCCACCACTAGAGGGTGCTCACTACATACAGATTTATACAGTCACCACTAGGGGGAGCTCACTACATACGGATTTATACAGTCACCACTAGAGGGAGCTCACTACATACAGATTCATACAGCCACCACTAGAGGGAGCTCACTACATACAGATTTATACAGCCACCACTAGAGGGAGCGCACTACATACAGATTTATACAGCCACCACTAGAGGGAGCTCACTACATACAGATTTATACAGCCGGGAGCAGTGATGTAGAGGTTTGCTTCCTATGAATGTGTATGTGCTGTTCCCACCTCAGACATGTAAATCATCCTCAGGATATGAAGCATCTTCTCTCCATCACAGGAACACCAGACCCCCATCCCATATGATATTAGTGATGTCATCGCCAGGGGGCGGGGCTGACAGCCTCTGGAGCATGAACTGATCGCACCATCTGTAGCAGAACATTGGAGTTGTCACTGACACATGTCCTGGTTCTGCTTTTGCTTTGTGGACCACCCCACTGTCAGCAGTGCCCCCCTATGTCTCCTCACATGACGGGTTCTTTGCCTTTCTGTGATATTTCAGTTTCCATATAACATTCCCTTCCCTCCCCCCGTGGACATGACACCGTATACTGCTGCGCCCGGTGATGTCACATGACAGCTGCACCAGTGTATACAGCGGCGTCACCTGTCACTGTGCAGATATACGCCGAATGTTCTGCGTCCGGACGTGAACGGCCTCTAATAGTGCAGAGAGGGAAGGGTTAAACAGGAGAAGATTATAATGTATAATATGGTATCATGTGACAAATCATTATAATGTCAGGTGACATAATATTATATTATGGGGCACATTATATTATCAGGGGACATATAATATTGTATTATTGGGGCACATTATATTATCAGGGGACATATAATATTATATTATGGGGGCACATTATATTATCAGGGGACATATAATATTATATTATGGGGGCAAATTATATTATCAGGGGACATATAGTATTATATTATGGGGGCACATTATATTATCAGGGGACATATAATATTGTATTATTGGGGTACATTATATTATCAGGGGACATATAATATTATATTATGGGGCACATTATATTATCAGGGGACATATAATATTATATTATGGGGGCACATTATATTATCAGGGTACATATAATATTATATTATGGGGCACATTATATTATCAGGGTACGTATAATATTATATTATGGGGGCACATTATATTATCAGAGGACATATAATATTATATTATGGGGGCACATTATATTACCAGGGGACATATAATATTATATTATGGGGCACATTATATTATCAGGGTACATATAATATTATATTATGGGGGCACATTATATTATCAGAGGACATATAATATTATATTATGGGGGCACATTATATTATCAGGGTACATATAATATTATATTATGGGGGCACATTATATTATCAGGGGACATATAATATTGTATTATTGGGGCACATTATATTATCAGGGGACATATAATATTATATTATGGGGGCAAATTATATTATCAGGGGACATATAGTATTATATTATGGGGGCACATTATATTATCAGGGGACATATAATATTGTATTATTGGGGCACATTATATTATCAGGGGACATATAATATTATATTATGGGGGCAAATTATATTATCAGGGGACATATAGTAATATATTATGGGGGCACATTATATTATCAGGGGACATATAATATTGTATTATTGGGGCACATTATATTATCAGGGGACATATAATATTATATTATGGGGGCACATTATATTATCAGGGTACATATAATATTATATTATGGGGGCACATTATATTACCAGGGGACATATAATATTATATTATGGGGCACATTATATTATCAGGGTACATATAATATTATATTATGGGGGCACATTATATTATCAGAGGACATATAATATTATATTATGGGGGCACATTATATTATCAGGGTACATATAATATTATATTATGGGGGCACATTATATTACCAGGGGACATATAATATTATATTATGGGGCACATTATATTATCAGGGGACATATAATATTATATTATTGGGGCACATTATATTATCAGGGGACATATAATATTATATTATGGGGGCACATTATATTATCAGGGGACATATAATATTATATTATGGGGCACATTATATTATCAGGGGACATATAATATTATATTATGTGGGCAAATTATATTATTAGGGGACATATAATATTATATTATGGGGCACATTATATTATCAGGGGACATATAGTATTATATCATGGGGGCACATTATATTATCAGGGGGCATATAATATTATATTATGGGGGCACATTATATTATCAGGGGACATATAATATTATATTATGGGGCACATTATATTATCAGAGGACATATAATAGTATATTATGGGGCACATTATATTATCAGAGGACATATAATATTATATTATGGGGGCACATTATATTATCAGAGGACATATAATATTATATTATGGGGGCACATTATATTATCAGGGTACATATAATATTATATTATGGGGGCACATTATATTATCAGAGGACATATAATATTATATTATGGGGGCACATTATATTATCAGGGGACATATAATATTATATTATGGGGCACATTATATTATCAGGGGACATATAATATTATATTATGTGGGCAAATTATATTATCAGGGGACATATAATATTATATTATGGGGCACATTATATTATCAGGGGACATATAGTATTATATTATGGGGGCACATTATATTATCAGGGGACATATAATATTATATTATGGGGGCACATTATATTATCAGAGGACATATAATAGTATATTATGGGGCACATTATATTATCAGAGGACATATAATATTATATTATTGGGGCACATTATATTATCAGGGGACATATAATATTATATTATTGGGGCACATTATATTATCAGAGGACATATAATATTATATTATGGGGGCACATTATATTATCAGGGTACATATAATATTATATTATGGGGGCACATTATATTATCAGGGGACATATAATATTATATTATGGGGGCACATTATATTATCAGGGTACATATAATATTATATTATGGGGGCACATTATATTACCAGGGGACATATAATATTATATTATGGGGCACATTATATTATCAGGGGACATATAATATTATATTATTGGGGCACATTATATTATCAGGGGACATATAATATTATATTATGGGGGCACATTATATTATCAGGGGACATATAATATTATATTATGGGGCACATTATATTATCAGGGGACATATAATATTATATTATGTGGGCAAATTATATTATTAGGGGACATATAATATTATATTATGGGGCACATTATATTATCAGGGGACATATAGTATTATATTATGGGGGCACATTATATTATCAGGGGGCATATAATATTATATTATGGGGGCACATTATATTATCAGGGGACATATAATATTATATTATGGGGCACATTATATTATCAGAGGACATATAATAGTATATTATGGGGCACATTATATTATCAGAGGACATATAATATTATATTATGGGGGCACATTATATTATCAGAGGACATATAATATTATATTATGGGGGCACATTATATTATCAGGGTACATATAATATTATATTATGGGGGCAAATTATATTATCAGAGGACATATAATATTATATTATGGGGGCACATTATATTATCAGGGGACATATAATATTATATTATGGGGCACATTATATTATCAGGGGACATATAATATTATATTATGTGGGCAAATTATATTATCAGGGGACATATAATATTATATTATGGGGCACATTATATTATCAGGGGACATATAGTATTATATTATGGGGGCACATTATATTATCAGGGGACATATAATATTATATTATGGGGGCACATTATATTATCAGAGGACATATAATAGTATATTATGGGGCACATTGTATTATCAGAGGACATATAATATTATATTATGGGGGCACATTATATTATCAGAGGACATATAATATTATATTATGGGGGCACATTATATTATCAGGGTACATATAATATTATATTATGGGGGCACATTATATTATCAGGGGACATATAATATTATATTATGGGGCACATTATATTATCAGGGGACATATAATATTATATTATGGGGGCACATTATATTATCAGGGGACATATAATATTATATTATTGGGGCACATTATATTATCAGAGGACATATAATATTATATTATGGGGGCACATTATATTAGCAGGGGACATATAATATTATATTATGGGGCACATTATATTATCAGGGGACATATAATATTATATTATGTGGGCACATTATATTATCAGGGGACATATAATATTATATTATGGGGCACATTATATTATCAGGGGACATATAGTATTATATTATGGGGGCACATTATATTATCAGGGGACATATAATATTATATTATGGGGGCACATTATATTATCAGGGGACATATAATATTATATTATGGGGGCACATTATATTATCAGGGGACATATAATATTATATTATGGGGGCACATTATATTATCAGAGGACATATAATATTACATTATGGGGGCACATTATATTATCAGAGGACATATAATATTATATTATGGGGGCACATTATATTATCAGAGGACAAATAATATTATATTATGGGGGCACATTATATTATCAGGGGACATATAATATTATATTATGGGGCACATTATATTATCAGGGGACATATAATATTATATTATGGGGGCACATTATATTATCAGGGGACATATAATATTATATTATGGGGGCACATTATATTATCAGGGGACATATAATATTATATTATTGGGGCACATTATATTATCAGGGGACATATAATATTATATTATGGGGCACATTATATTATCAGGGGACATATAATATTATATTATTGGGGTACATTATATTATCAGGGGACATATAATATTATATTATTGGGGCACATTATATTATCAGAGGACATATAATATTATATTATGGGGGCACATTATATTATCAGGGTACATATAATATTATATTATGGGGGCACATTATATTACCAGGGGACATATAATATTATATTATGGGGCACATTATATTATCAGGGGACATATAATATTATATTATTGGGGCACATTATATTATCAGGGGACATATAATATTATATTATGGGGGCACATTATATTATCAGAGGACATATAATATTATATTATGGGGCACATTATATTATCAGAGGACATATAATATTATATTATGGGGCACATTATATTATCAGAGGACATATAATATTATATTATGGGGGCACATTATATTATCAGGGGACATATAATATTATATTATGGGGCACATTATATTATCAGGGGACATTTAATATTATATTATGGGGGCACATTATATTATCAGAGGACATATAATATTATATTATGGGGCACATTATATTATCAGGGGACATATAATATTATATTATGGGGCACATTATATTATCAGGGGACATATAATATTATATTATGGGGCACATTATATTATCAGAGGACATATAATATTATATTATGGGGGCACATTATATTATCAGAGGACATATAATATTATATTATGGGGGCACATTATATTATCAGGGGACATATAATATTATATTATGGGGCACATTATATTATCAGGGGACATATAATATTATATTATGGGGCACATTATATTATCAGAGGACAAATAATATTATATTATGGGGGCACATTATATTATCAGGGGACATATAGTATTATATTATGGGGCACATTATATTATCAGGGGACATATAATATTATATTATGGGGCACATTATATTATCAGAGGACATATAATATTATATTATGGGGGCACATTATATTATCAGGGGACATATAGTATTATATTATGGGGGCAAATTATATTATCAGAGGACATATAATATTATATTATGGGGCACATTATATTATCAGGGGACATATAGTATTATATTATGGAGGCAAATTATATTATCAGAGGACATATAATATTATATTATGGGGGCACATTATATTATCAGAGGACATATAATATTATATTATGGGGCACATTATATTATCAGGGGACATATAGTATTATATTATGGGGGCACATTATATTATCAGAGGACATGTAATATTATATTATTGGGGCACATTATATTATCAGGGGACATATAGTATTACATTATGGGGGCAAATTATATTTTCAGAGGACATGTAATATTATATTGTGGGGCACATTATATTATCAGAGGACATATAATATTATATTATGGGGGCACATTATATTATCAGGGGACATATAGTATTATATTATGGGGCACATTATATTATCAGAGGACATATAATATTATATTATGGGGCACATTATATTATCAGGGTACATATAATATTATATTATGGGGGCACATTATATTATCAGAGGACATATAATATTATATTATGGGGGCACATTATATTATCAGGGGACATATAATATTATATTATGGGGCACATTATATTATCAGAGGACATATAGTATTATATTATGGGAGCACATTATATTATCAGGGGACATATAATATTATATTATGGGGGCACATTATATTATCAGGGGACATATAATATTATATTATGGGGGCAAATTATATTATCAGAGGACATATAATATTATATTATGGGGCACATTATATTATCAGGGGACATATAGTATTATATTATGGGGGCATATTATATTATCAGGGGACATATAATATTATATTATCGGGGCACATTATATTATCAGGGGACATATAATATTATATTATGGGGGCACATTATATTATCAGGGGACATATAATATTATATTATGGGAGCACATTATATTATCAGGGGACATATAATATTATATTATGGGGGCACATTATATTATCAGGGGACATATAATAATATATTATGGGGGCACATTATATTATCAGGGGACATATAGTATTATATTATGGGGCAAATTATATTATCAGAGGACATATAATATTATATTATGGGGGCACATTATATTATCAGAGGACATATAATATTATATTATGGGGGCACATTATATTATCAGAGGACATATAATATTATATTATGGGGGCACATTATATTATCAGGGGACATATAATATTATATTATGGGGGCACATTATATTATCAGAGGACATATAATATTATATTATGGGGCACATTATATTATCAGGGGACATATAATATTATATTATGGGGCACATTATATTATCAGGGGACATATAATATTATATTATGGGGGCAGATTATATTATCAGAGGACATATAATATTATATTATGGGGGCACATTATATTATCAGGGGACATATAATATTATATTATGGGGGCACATTATATTATCAGGGGACATATAATATTATATTATGGGGGCACATTATATTATCAGGGGACATATAATATTATATTATGGGGGCACATTATATTATCAGGGGACATATAATATTATATTATGGGGGCACATTATATTATCAGGGGACATATAATATTATATTATGGGGCACATTATATTATCAGGGGACATATAATATTATATTATGGGGGCACATTATATTATCAGAGGACATATAATATTATATTATGGGGCACATTATATTATCAGGGGACATATAATATTATATTATGGGGCACATTATATTATCAGGGGACATATAATATTATATTATGGGGCACATTATATTAACAGGGGACATATAATATTATATTATGGGGCACATTATATTATCAGAGGACATATAATATTATATTATGGGGGCACAATATATTATCAGAGGACATATAATATTATATTATGAGGCACATTATATTATCAGGGGACATATAATATTATATTATGGGGCACATTATATTATCAGAGGACATATAATATTATATTATGGGGCACATTATATTATCAGGGGACATATAATATTATATTATGGGGCACATTATATTATCAGAGGACATATAATATTATATTATGGGGGCACAATATATTATCAGAGGACATATAATATTATATTATGGGGGCACATTATATTATCAGGGGACATACAGTATTATATTATGGGGCACATTTTATTATCAGGGGACATATAATATTATATTATGGGGCACATTATATTATCAGGGGACATATAATATTATATTTTGGGGCACATTATATTATCAGGGGACATATAGTATTATATTATGGGGCACATTTTATTATCAGGGGACATATAATATTATATTATGGGAGCACATTATATTATCAGGGGACATATAATATTATATTTTGGGGCACATTATATTATCAGGGGACATATAGTATTATATTATGGGGCACATTTTATTATCAGGGGACATATAATATTATATTATGGGGCACATTATATTATCAGGGGACATATAATATTATATTTTGGGGCACATTATATTATCAGGGGACATATAGTATTATATTATGGGGGCACATTATATTATCAGGGGACATATAATATTATATTATGGGGGCACATTATATTATCAGGGGACATATAATATTATATTTTGGGGCACATTATATTATCAGGGGACATATAATATTATATTTTGGGGCACATTATATTATCAGGGGACATATAATATTATATTATGGGGCACATTATATTATCAGGGGACATATAATATTATATTATGGGGCACATTATATTATCAGAGGACATATAATATTATATTATGGGGGCACATTATATTATCAGGGGACATATAATATTATATTATGGGGCACATTATATTATCAGGGGACATATAATATTATATTATGGGGCACATTATATTATCAGAGGACATATAATATTATATTATGGGGGCACATTATATTATCAGGGGACATATAATATTATATTATGGGGGCACATTATATTATCAGGGGACATATAATATTATATTATGGGGGCACATTATATTATCAGGGGACATATAATATTATATTATGGGGCACATTTTATTATCAGGGGACATATAATATTATATTATGGGGCACATTATATTATCAGGGGACATATAATATTATATTATGGGGGCACATTATATTATCAGGGGACATATAATATTATATTATGGGGGCACATTATATTATCAGGGGACATATAATATTATATTATGGGGCACATTATATTATCAGGGGACATATAATATTATATTATGGGGCACATTATATTATCAGAGGACATATAATATTATATTATGGGGGCACATTATATTATCAGGGGACATATAATATTATATTATGGGGGCACATTATATTATCAGGGGACATATAATATTATATTATGGGGGCACATTATATTATCAGGGGACATATAATATTATATTATGGGGCACATTTTATTATCAGGGGACATATAATATTATATTATGGGGCACATTATATTATCAGGGGACATATAATATTATATTATGGGGCACATTATATTATCAGGGGACATATAATATTATATTATGGGGGCACATTATATTATCAGAGGACATATAATATTATATTATGGGGGCACATTATATTATCAGGGGACATATAATATTATATTATGGGGCACATTATATTATCAGGGGACATATAATATTATATTATGGGGGCACATTATATTATCAGGGGACATATAATATTATATTATGGGGGCACATTATATTATCAGGGGACATATAATATTATATTATGGGGGCACATTATATTATCAGGGGACATATAATATTATATTATGGGGGCACATTATATTATCAGGGGACATATAATATTATATTATGGGGCACATTTTATTATCAGGGGACATATAATATTATATTATGGGGCACATTATATTATCAGGGGACATATAATATTATATTATGGGGCACATTATATTATCAGGGGACATATAATATTATATTATGGGGGCACATTATATTATCAGAGGACATATAATATTATATTATGGGGCACATTATATTATCAGGGTACATATAATATTATATTATGGGGGCACATTATATTATCAGGGGACATATAATATTATATTATGGGGGCACATTATATTATCAGAGGACATATAATATTATATTATGGGGCACATTATATTATCAGGGGACATATAATATTATATTATGGGGGCACATTATATTATCAGGGGACATATAATATTATATTATGGGGCACATTATATTATCAGGGGACATATAATATTATATTATGGGGGCACATTATATTATCAGAGGACATATAATATTATATTATGGGGGCACATTATATTATCAGGGTACATATAATATTATATTATGGGGGCACATTATATTATCAGGGGACATATAATATTATATTATGGGGCACATTATATTATCAGGGGACATATAATATTATATTATGGGGGCACATTATATTATCAGAGGACATATAATATTATATTATGGGGGCACATTATATTATCAGGGTACATATAATATTATATTATGGGGGCACATTATATTATCAGAGGACATATAATATTATATTATGGGGGCACATTATATTATCAGGGTACATATAATATTATATTATGGGGCACATTATATTATCAGGGGACATATAATATTATATTATGGGGGCACATTATATTATCAGGGGACATATAATATTATATTATGGGGCACATTATATTATCAGAGGACATATAATATTATATTATGGGGCACATTATATTATCAGAGGACATATAATATTATATTATGGGGCACATTATATTATCAGAGGACATATAATATTATATTATGGGGCACATTATATTATCAGCTGCGGGTTTGTCACTATCTCACGGTGCAGACAGTCTGGTGACTCTTCTCCAGCAGTCCAGGGGTGAATGAGGAGGAGGTGTGTCCGGACTACATTTCCCGGCATGCACTGGACACGTCACTCCCGGAAGTGCAGTCTGTGGATTGAATGACGAGATCGGAGCAGGTGAGGAGCGAGAGCCGCCGCTGCTGGGGAAGTTGTCCTCTCCTGGGGGGTGGAGTAGTCCTCAGCCGTGATACCGGGGGGGCACTGCTGGGCCGGAATGTGGGCTACTGCTCTCTGGTGTCAGCCGGCTTCATTACTGGGCGGTTTCAATAGTATCTCCGTGTTTCCTCGGAAGGTAATCACAATTCCGTGCGGGGTCATTCACACGGTGCGTTTATTCCTGTGACGCATGGTTTGTATATTTCTCCAGTGTTGTAGCCCTGAGTCCTTGTAGTCCGGTCTCTTCTCTTGCTGTTTACTGATCCTGGTTGCGGCTCCGGCATTATCTGATGTATTTATTCTGCCTTGAAAAATAACATTTATTTTTTTATTTTCAGTTTTTTTTGTTTACCTTTTTAGCAAGGTGCTGTCCTCCTCCCCTCTGTCCGTCGTCCTCCTCCCCTCTGTCCGTCGTCCTCCTCCCCTCTGTCCGTCGTCCTCCTCCCCTCTGTCCGTCGTCCTCCTCCCCTCTGTCCGTCGTCCTCCTCCCCTCTGTCCGTCGTCCTCCTCCCCTCTGTCCGTCGTCCTCCTCCCCTCTGTCCGTCGTCCTCCTCCCCTCTGTCCGTCGTCCTCCTCCCCTCTGTCCGTCGTCCTCCTCCCCGGGTGCCCGCCGTCCGTCCGTCGTCCTCCTCCCCTCTGTCCGTCGTCCTCCTCCCCGGGCGCCCGCCGTCCGTCCGTCGTCCTCCTCCCCTGGCGCCCGCCGTCCGTCCGTCGTCCTCCTCCCCTCTGTCCGTCGTCCTCCTCCCCTGGCGCCCGCCGTCCGTCCGTCGTCGTCCTCCTCCCCTCTGTCCGTCGTCCTCCTCCCCTGGCGCCCGCCGTCCGTCCGTCGTCGTCCTCCTCCCCTCTGTCCGTCGTCCTCCTCCCCTCTGTCCGTCGTCCTCCTCCCCTCTGTCCGTCGTCCTCCTCCCCTCTGTCCGTCGTCCTCCTCCCCTCTGTCCCTCGTCCTCCTCCCCGGGCGCCCGCCGTCCGTCCGTCGTCCTCCTCCCCGGGTGCCCGCCGTCCGCCCGTCGTCCTCCTCCCCTCTGTCCGTCGTCCTCCTCCCCGGGCGCCCGCCGTCCGTCCGTCATCCTCCTCCCCTGGCGCCCGCCGTCCGTCCGTCGTCCTCCTCCCCTCTGTCCGTCGTCCTCCTCCCCTGGCGCCCGCCGTCCGTCCGTCGTCCTCCTCCCCTCTGTCCGTCGTCCTCCTCCCCGGGCGCCCGCCGTCCGTCCGTCATCCTCCTCCCCTGGCGCCCGCCGTCCGTCCGTCGTCCTCCTCCCCTCTGTCCGTCGTCCTCCTCCCCTGGCGCCCGCCGTCCGTCCGTCGTCCTCCTCCCCTCTGTCCGTCGTCCTCCTCCCCTGGCGCCCGCCGTCCGTCCGTCGTCCTCCTCCCCTCTGTCCGTCGTCCTCCTCCCCGGGCGCTCGCCGTCCGTCCTCTGTCCGCCCCGGGCGCTGTCTGGGTTCACATGCGGTCACTTCAAGTGCAGCATGTGAAGAGTTAATCAGCCGTGGTCTTGGCAGACCCGCTGTGGGGGCCGTGTGCCCACTCCGCACTGTACATGTACGTCAGGGTCCACGAGGGGTTAATGTGGATGTTTTCCGCAGGATTGGGCACCACAGAGCGGGTCCAGCCCCGGCTGCTGCCACCAGGTATAATGCTGCTATCCTGCGGACTGGTCACACACCCCGTGATATCCCGGCCCCGCGCTGTCACCCACTAATATACAGAGACTGTATCTGTCACCTGCAGGAGTAACGTGTGAACAGCCCCCTATGCTCTGCACTTATCCCAGGTGTATGAACTTGTTATAGTAATGGGATAGACCGGGGAGGGGAAGCGGCATTTCTTTCTGCCAGGGGCCATTTGGATATTTTTACCATCAGTCGCCGACATACGAAATTATCAACTGGAAATTTATCCTGCTACGTATGGTCACACATATGCCCCCCTCCCCCGATGTGACGGCAGCGCTGCTCCTGTCCAGTGAGGGGCGATGTTAGATGACGACTCTTTCCAAATAAGTTTGGGAAAGAAATTGCAGCAATAAATTATACGGAAAATATGTATATGACACTGCAGGTCTCCACAGGGGGAAACTCCTCACTGCTCCAGTTACATACAGCTCAGCAGTGGAGGTATATATGGCGCAGGGGCCGCCTGTGTGGACACTGGCCAGTGTCAGGCCGTAATCCTGCGTTCCATGCGCCGTAGTGTACAGTAGTGAATGCTGTGTGCGTGTGCTCACATTGTAAGGAAGAATTAAAGGGCCGGTAAAATTCGGCCGCTGTTGCAAGCAGTGAGGTGTCCGCAGGTCGGAGGTTCTCCCCCACTGTGTCATATGGTCACCAGGGCTGTGGAGTTGGTATAACATGACTCCGACTCCTAAGATCTATAATACATTGGGTGCAGTCATTCAATGCAGTTTGTGGGGAATATTTTTTCATAAGAATTTGGGAAAGTTCTGAAATGTCCTATAAATGTCTGGACTTTTAGCTGAGATGAATCTGTGCTGCAGGAAATTTATCACTTACACATGAGCCGCGTATGAGGGGGTCGGAGCCGGAGGTTTGGCTTATTGACACCACAGCCCTGATGATCACTACTTATACTGGAAGGTGGAAATTGTCTTTTACTCCCTGTTATCAGCCATTACTGGGGGAGGTGACTGTAGGACAGGAGTGTCACGTGTGTGTCAGAGGTGACAGTCACCCTGCAGTTGGTTGCAGGAGATCTCTACGTTTGGCATTACAGACATCTTCCTAGAGGCTGTCTGTCTCTAGGACCCAGCGGCTACCTCCCTGGGTGTATAAATACCTAGTGTGTCTGAGAGGGAGGTGGCAGCAATATTCATTACTACTTGTGAGGCTTAGCAAGAGCCATACTTCGTCCTCTAGGGAGCTTGAGGACGTGTGCGCGTTTATCTGGAATAGTCTAAAGCTAAGCAATTCCCCCCTGTTTGTCCACCCCTGTTGTCTATAGTGTTTAGTGAAGATCGACTAGTGCTCATCTCCTCCCTTCCCTAGCCTTGGCCATACGACAGGGCGAGCTACGCATGCGGCGATTGATGAAGAGCCAATACAGGGACGTTAGGGGAGACAGGGTGACGCTAGATCAACCTAGGAGGTCTCCACTTCCCCCCTTTCCCTGGGGTCTGGGCTCCCTTTCCCTTTTCCCTCTGTGTTACACGATTTCCCACACCTTGCGTGACATTATCGCTGGCCGAGCACATTTTGAAAAGGAAAAACAAACAAACTGGCACTTTGTTCTTTTTTTCCCCTCTTTGTGTTTTTGGGCGTGGACTTTTTTTTTCCTTTCTCCCTTGGTATGGGATCAGTTGCAGAGCGGCTGCGCAGGCTGTCTCTGGAGGTGATTGACCTCTGCTGTGAGGTTCAGCATCAGCGGTTACAGGTCGCCAATGTGGGGTCTCTGCAGGTAGGTCTGACCAGCCTGAACCCAAGGTCACCCTCCCGGACAGGTTTTCAGGAGGTAGGGACAAGTTTTTTGTATTCAAGGAGCCCTGCAAATTGTACTTCAAACTTCGTCCCTACTCCTCCGGTAATGAGGAACAACGGGTTGGTATTGTGATTTCTCTACTGCAGGGAGATCCTCAGTCGTGGGCGTTTTCTTTACCGCAGGACTCGGTTTGTCTCCAGTCTGTGGAGGGTTTTTCGGGGCTCTGGCCTCTATCTGTGATGACCCTGACCGAGTCTCCTTGGCTGAGTCTAGGCTACGTCGCCTTCAGCTGGGGAATCGGTCAGTGGAGACGGACAGTTCTGAATTCCGTAGATGGCGACGGATTCCAAATGGAAGGACTCAGCCCTTAGAAGACAATTTTGTGAGGGGCTTACTGAAAGGTTGAAAGATGCATTGGCAGTATATGATACCCCTCAGTCCTTGGAGGCGGCCATGTCGTTGGCCATACGTCTTGATAGACTCCTACGGAATAGACGGAGTAGCCACCTTCTCCAGGGCCTTCTTATCGGGGTTGTGTACCTCTGCTGGGGGAGGTGTGAGGAACCCATGCAGTTTGGGGGTGTCTCTACATCATACATCTCCCTGGAGATTTGCAGGAAAAAGGGCATATTTTTTTGGGGGGGGAAGGGACATTTTGTTGGGACCTGTCCTGCAATTCCTAAACAAAAGGAGACTCTATTAACTCTTGGTAGTCTGGAGTTGGATAAACAAGGGGTGCATTTGTTACCAACCTGCAGTTCCAGCTTTGTCCTGACAGCAGAGCTGGTGCTAGAGAGCAAAACCAAGAACATTTCTGTGTTTGTTGACAGTGGAGCCGGAGTTAGCATGGTTGGTGCTGAGTTTGTGAAAACTCATGGTCTTGCTTGCTGTGGTTTAGCTGAACCTATTCCCATCTTCGCCATTGACTCGGCGCCACTTGCACAGAAAGCATTTTCTCAGATTGTACATAATGTAAAACTGAGGGTGGGGTCAGTTCATTGTGAAATCATCCTTTGCTATGTCCTGGACAATCTTCCCACATCAATTGTTTTGGTAATTCCTTGGCTTGTTAACCCCTTTACAACCTGGGGCGTATTTGTACGCACCAGGCTGTCACCCCCTGTTCAGCGCAGGCTCCGGCGCTGAGCCCGCACTGAACGGGGCACATGTCAGCTGATTATTACAGCTGACATGTGCCCGCAACAGCCACGGGTGAAATCGCAATCCACCCGCGGCTGTTAACATGTTAAATGCCGCTGTCAATCTCTGACAGCAGCATTTAACATCGCCGTGCCGGAAGCGCGTCACTTACCCCGCTCATTGGTGACCCCGTCACGTGATCACGGGTCACTGATGGGTGGGCATGACAACCCGGGGTCTGCAGCAGACTCCAGTGGTTGTCATGTGCTGATATCTATGAGCGCCACCTAGTGGTCGGCGCTCATAGCACAGGAGCATTTCTGCTACATACAAGTCATCTGCTCATCACCTCTATGTAGCAGAGGAGATCAGACAACTGCTGCTTCTAGTCTCCTATGGAGACTATAGAAGAAAGCATAAAGTGAAAAAAAAAATGTTTTTAAAAGAATTAAAAAAATATAAGTTTAAATCACCCCCCTTTCGCCCCATTTAAAATAAAATAATAAAAAAAACCACATACACATATTCGGTATCGCCGCGTTCAGAATCGCCCGATCTATCAATATAAAAAAAGAATTAATTCGATCGGTAAACGGCGTAACGAGAAAAAAATTCTAAACGCCAGAATTAAGTTTTTTGGTCGCCGCAACATTGAAATAAAATGCAATAACGGGCGATCAAAACATCGGATCTACCCCAAAAGGTATCAATAAAAACTTCAGTTCGGCGCACAAAAAATAAGCCCTCACCTGGCCCCAGATCCGAAAAATGGAGACGCTACGAGTCTTGGAAAATGGCGCTTTTTTTTTTTTTTTATTTTTTTTTTTTTTTTTAAGCAAATTTTGGAATTTTTTTTCACCACTTAAATATAAAAGAACCTGTACATGTTTGGTGTCTACGAACTCGTAATGACCTGGAGAATAATAATGGCAGGTTAGTTTTAGCATTCAGTGAACGTGGTAAAAAAAAATATCTGTGGTATTGCACTTTTTTTGCAATTTCACTGCACTTGGAATTTTTTTCCCGTACACGATATGGTAAAAACAGTAATGTCCTTCAAAATTAAAACTCGTCCCACAAAAAATAGGCCCTCACACGGCCATATTGACCAAAAAATAAAAACGCTATGGCTCTGGGAACAAGGGGAGCAAAACCGGAAAATCTCAGGATTGCGAAGGGGTTAATCATAATCTGTTGGTGGATTGGCAAACCGGGGAGATTATTGAATGGGGAGATTACTGCCATGAGAACTGTCTGGATATTTCCTTTGCTACAGTCTCCACGGAAATATTACCGGCTTTTCTGTCTGGTTTTGAGAGCGTTTTTCTGAGAGGGGTGTCAGGACTTTCCTCCTCATCCTGCTTATGACTGTCCTATTAACCTGACCCCCGGAGCTAAACTACCAAAGTCCAGACTGTATAATCTTTCTGGCCCTGAGAGACAAGCCATGAAGGTTTTCATTGTGGAAAGTCTGGAGAAGGGACATATAAGACCCTCATCTTCGCCCATGGTGGCAGGGTTCTTCTTCGTGAAGAAAAAAGATGGCGGCCTACGTCCCTGTTTAGATTTACGGGGATTAAATCAAATTACTATCCGTGATCCATACCCTCTTCCTCTGATTCCTGATTTGTTCTGCCAGGTTGTGGGAGCTAAGGTATTCTCCAAGGTGGATTTAAGGGGAGCCTACAACCTGGTTGGAATCAGAGAAGGGGACGAATGGAAAACAGCGTTCAATACCCCGGAAGGACACCTCGAGAGTCTGGTTATGCCTTTTGGTTTGACCAATGCACCTGCGGTGTTCCAACATTTCATAAATTATATTTTCCATCATTTGGTGGGGAGGTTTGTGGCCGTCTATCTGGACCATATTTTGGTTTACTCACCTGATTTTGAGACTCATCGGGGGCATGTTAAACAGGGGCTTCAGATATTAAGGGATAACAAACTCTATGCCAAACTGGAAAAATGTGTTTTTGCTGTTCCGGAGGTGCAGTTTTTGGGGTACTTGTTGTCATCTTCGGGTTTTCGGATGGATCCGGAGAAGATCCGCGCAGTCCTTGACTGGGAACTTCCCGACAATCTGAAGACTCTACAACGTTTTCTGGGCTTTACTGATTTTTACTGGAAATTCATCCAAAATTACTCTGTTATAGTGAAACTCCTTAATGACATGACTAAGAAGGCGTCTGATTTTTCCAAGTGGTCGTATGCTTCCCTCCAGGCTTTTTCTTCCTTAAAGAATCATTTTGCCGCTGCACCTATACTCCGTCAGCCCGATGTTTCTCAACCCTTTATTGTGGAGGTCGATGCTTCGGATGTCGGGGTTGGGGCTGTGTTGTCTCGGGGTCCGTCCCCTGGTAAATGGGGTCCATGCGCCTTCTTTTCTAAAAAATTGTCTTCGGCTGAGAGAAATTATGACATGGGTAATAGGGAACTTTTGGCGATCAAATTGGCATTGGAGGAATGGCGACACTGGTTGGAGGAGGCTGTCCATCCTATTACTGTTATTACTGACCATAAGAACCTGTCATATCTCCAGTCAGCTAAACGTCTCAACCCTAGGCAAGTCAGATGGTCCCTGTTTTTTACTAGGTTCAATTTTGTTGTCACTTTTCGTCCAGGGGTCAAAAATGTTAAGGTTGATGCTTTGTCCCGGAGCTTCCCTGGTGGTGGTGACCATGAGAACCCTGCCCCGATATTACAGAAAGGGGTGGTCATTTCGGCATTGTATCCTAAACTGGAGGGTGAGGTGTTGGAGGCTCTGGGGGACGCCCCTGCCCTTCAGGAAGGTTATTTGTACCATTTGATCTGCGCCGCAAAGTAATTAAGGAACATGATAACTCTGTGCTTGCTGGTCATCCAGGTGGTAAGGCAACCACGGACCTCCTCTCTCATAGTTTTTGGTGGCCGGGGTTGCATCGGGATGTGATTGAACACGTAGCTGCTTGTAGTATTTGCGCGTTCTAAGGTTTCGCATACCTGTCCGTCTGGTTCACTTCTTCCGCTACCTATCCCTAGTAGGCCATGGACACACTTGTCCATGGATTTTATTACTGACCTACCCGTTTCTGCAGGCAAAACGGTGGTTTTGGTGGTTGTAGATAGGTTCAGTTAAATGGTTCACTTCATCACATTACCTGCACTTCCCAATGCCAAGACACTTGCTCAGGTGTTCATAAATGAGATTGTGATACTTCACGGGGATCCCTCCGATGTGGTGTCAAATCGGGGGACCCAGTTTGTTTCCAAGTTCTGGAAGGCATTCTGTTCTCGACTGGGGGTGCAGCTGTCCTTTTCCTCTACCTTTCACCCTCAGTGGAATGGACAGACCGAGCGTGTCAATCAGAATTTGGAGACATACCTCAGGTGTTTTGTCTCCAAAAGTTAGGAGGATTGGGCATCCTACTTACCGCTGGCAGAATTTGCCATTAATAATGATCATCAAGAATCCACTGGCAGGCCACCGTTCTTCGGTGCATACGGTTATCACCCAGAGTTTGGTACAGGTTGCTTTGTCGCTCTCCTCGGTATGGTAGGGTGTTCTGTGTGATTTAAAGATCATGGGAGACAGGTATAAAAGCATGGCTGACAGAAAACACTTACCAGGTCCGGACCTGAATGTGAGTGACTTTGTGTGGTTATCTACCAGGAATATAAGATTGAAAGTTCCTTCTTGGAAGCTGGGACCTAGGTTTATTGGTCCATATAAAATAACCACAGTCATTAACCCAGCAGCGTTTCGTCTTGAACTTCCTCGGGTCCTTAAGGTCTACAACGTGTTCCATAGATCCTTACTCAAAAAGTATGTGGAACCTCTTGAGTCCTCCCCTCTATCACCGCCCCCAGTAATGGTTGATGGTAATCTGGAGTTCTAGATTTCGAGGATTGTAGATTCTCGTCTCTAACGTCTTTCTCTGCAATACTTGGTGCACTGGAAAGGCTATGGTCCAGAGGAGAGGATGGGGGTTTCAGCATTAGAGGTGAACTCTCCCAGGTTGGTTGGTTCATTCCACACATCTTATCCTGAGAAACCCGGTCCTGAGTGTCGGGAGGCCACTCGTAGAGGAAGGGGGGTACTGTCACGGGTGTGTCAGAGGTGACAGACAGTCGCCGTGCAGTTCGTTGCAGGAGATCTCTACGTTTACCATTAAAGACATCTTCTTAGAGGCTGGCTACCTCCCTCTGGCTAACACCCTGTCTGGGTGTATAAATACCTGCTGTGTTTCAGAGGGAGGTGCCGGCGATATTAATTACTATTTGTGAAAGCTTTAGCAGGAGCAGTACTTCGTCCTCACTGGAGCTTGAGGACGTGTGCGCATTTGTCTGGAGTCATCTAAAGCTAAGCAATTTCCCCCTGTTTGTCCACCCCTGTTGTCTATAGTGTTTAGTGAAGATTGACTAGTGCTCATCTCCTCCCTTCCCTAGCCTTAGCCATACGCCAGGGAAAGACGGGGCGAGGCACGCGTGCGACGATTGGTGAAGAGCCAATACTGGGTGACGCTAGATCAACCTAGGTGGTCTCCACTCATGCCTTTCCCTCTTCCCTTAGTGCAACACAAAGTCTTTCCCACACCTTGCGTAACATGGAGACTACAACAATCTATTACTCCCTTTTATCAGCCATTACTGGGGGAGGTGACTGTAGGACAGGAGACTACAATCTATTATTCTCTGTGATGTCATGGGTGGCGGGGGAGTAACGTGTGATGTCATGGGCGGCGGGGGAGTAATGTGGGAGTAACATTGGCTTTGTTGTTTCTTCGCAGGGTAAAACACTATGACAGAAAATAAACCAAAGAGAATCCTAGTGACGGGCGGCTCCGGGCTGGTGGGCAAAGCCATCGAGAAAATTGTGGCAGATGGAGAAGGACGACCGGATGAGGAATGGATCTTTCTGTCCTCTAAGGATGCTGACCTCACGTGAGTGCAGGATGTCTGCCCGCGGCCGCTGTCGGCTGCGCGGGCCGCTGTCGGCTGCGCGGGCCGCTGTCGGCTGCGCGGGCCGCTGTCGGCTGCGCGGACCGCCGGTCACCTGCTGATTCTACTCTTCCTTGCAGGGATACTGCGGACACTCGGGCGCTGTTTGAGAAGCACAGACCCACTCACGTCATCCACCTGGCAGCCATGGTGGGCGGACTCTTCCGGAACATGAAGTATAACCTGGATTTCCTGGTAAGATCTGTATTCTTTAGAATGACCTGATGGGAGTTGTAGTAGCAGCTTTGGTTACAGGATCCACCTTCAGCGATGTCACTGGAAAAACATTCAGAAAACACAGTAACATCACGTACTATACTACAGTCACCTCCAGAGCTGCATTCACAATACTGCTCGCTGCCACTGACTGAATCCGTCTGTTCTGAAGTTAAATAAATGAATATATTATCCAGTGCATGATGTGAGCACTACATCTACCAGCACGCAGCAGAGCGCGCACCGCAGACATTGACCCTCCAAGGGTGAAGTGTGTTGTCCCACAGAGATATGAAAGCAGTATAACTTAGTTTTGCATGTGCCTAGAGGATAAGAATTGTTAATGCAGCTCTGGAAGTGACTGGAGGATAAAAGTAGTGAATGCAGCCTTTATGAGACGTGCCCTCATCTCTGACCTTCTTTCCTTTCTAGAGACAGAACCTGCACATTAATGACAACGTGCTGCACACCTCATACGAGCTGGGGGTCCAGAAAGTCGTCTCTTGCCTCTCCACCTGCATTTTCCCAGACAAGACCACCTACCCCATCGATGAGACCATGGTGAGTAGAGACCACATGTGATATATCTGCCACTTATCTTTTGCCTGCTTTCACCACAATCTTCCCTGCAGATTCACCTCGGACCCCCGCACAGCTCCAACTTTGGCTATTCCTACGCCAAGAGGATGATTGACGTCCAGAACAGGTAACTCCACCACCATCGTGGTAATGTGCGGTGGACGGCCTGTGCTTACTGGTGTAACTGGGAATTCCTGACCTTCAATTTGGGGGCACCAGGCTACTGTTTGGTCTGTATACAGCAGCTGCAGGCTCATACTGTGCAGAAACTAAAATCTGCACCAGTCCGGCCTGGTGGACAGACTGATGGTTCTCATCTCCAGTATACAGGTAAGAAGCTCAGCGTACACATATAAAGGAGAGGAGGACAGCCGTCAATAATGACCATTACCAGCTGAGGAAATGTTATCGGTCTATCTGCTAAAGAAACTACAAAACAAGACGCCGCAAAGAAAAGTATATATAGGAGCTCATAAATGTGGTGCTGGAAGAGATCGCACAGCTGAGATCAGTGGGTGAGGACATAGAAGACGTCCACGCTGCAGCCATAGTGCTGTGCAGTGCATGGAGTAATGCGCTAGAGACGAGGTCGAGATAGACCTGACACTAGAATTTGCAAAGGCCAAGCCTTGTAGATGAATAGCAGGGATGAAAATAACTTCTGCAGAACTCAGCAGCAAGTAACCCTAGAATCGCTGACTGATACAAGGTCACATAATAAAGAAACCGGAACCACACCGTATTCCAGATACAACAAGCAGGTGTACCTAAAGAAAGACTACAATATGGAAAGCAGAACAGCAGAAACAATTCCAAAAAGAAACTAAATAAAGGTTAAAGCTCCAGTCTCTGATCCATGTGCACATAAGACACATTTATAGTGACAAATAATCAGATATTTCACTTTTGGTGCATTGTCTCCAGAGCAACAAGTCCCATAACAAGAGAGAAACACTCTTGTGCAAAACTTGACTTGAGTAACAAGGAAACAAACTTTCTTGCTGATACAGTAGAATAAATACAGAAGCTCTTGGACACTGAGTCCTCATGTGCCCCAGTAAAAATGACTGAATTTAGCCAAACCAGTAAAAGAAGTGTTGTATGTTCCCAGTCTAGAAGGACTGTTATCTGTAAAGCGTATGACGGCCAAAGGACTCACTACAACATTCCAAGATGACAGTTCTGCTATTCTGGATGGAAAGCGGCTCATGGCCAATACCAAATTGTATTATAATCTCAATACAATACAAGGACAGGTGAGACCCTAGATCTACGTATGGATGTATGGGTCACAGATGTACAGAAAACATTAAGGAACTGTAAAAAAAAAAAAAAAAAAAAAAAAAAAATCGACCCTGACAGAGGATCATGTAGTTTCCACTTGTCCAAATACTGTAAAATAAGAATGCTTCATTAAATCCCAAACTACAAGGTCACCACTTCCAGAGAAGAAAACGGTCAGTGATCAGACTATTTCTGAGAAAATAGATGACGTTCGTGCAAGCCCAAAGACTACAAGTGACCAGATGCAGAACAGACGCATTCAACAAGAGAAAGCGAAGGTAAACCACCTGCACGTCTCGTAGAAGGCACTCAGTCGATGTACATGAGCCCACATCTTGGGAAGGTATATCTTGACTTTCAGGTAAGCTAATAAATGGATAAAAGCTGCAAAAGAAGAAAAGACTACCATGGAAAAGAGTAAGACCCAAAATCCATGGACAGGCAGAGGAAACTTCTGATGGAACAGATAAAACAGCTGAAACAAAGTATCTGAGATAGAGGAGAGAGCAAGGTGCATGAAGAAGAGAGAAGTCCTAGAGGAGAGAGCAAGGTGCATGAAGAAGAGAGAAGTCCTAGAGGAGAGAGCAAGGCGCATGAAGAAGAGAGAAGTCCTAGAGGAGAGAGCAAGGCGCATGAAGAAGAGAGAAGTCCTAGAGGAGAGAGCAAGGCGCATGAAGAAGAGAGAAGTCCTAGAGGAGAGAGCAAGGCGCATGAAGAAGAGAGAAGTCCTAGAGGAGAGAGCAAGGCGCATGAAGAAGAGAGAAGTCCTAGAGGAGAGAGCAAGGCGCATGAAGAAGAGAGAAGTCCTAGAGGAGAGAGCAAGGCGCATGAAGAAGAGAGAAGTCCTAGAGGAGAGAGCAAGGCGCATGAAGAAGAGAGAAGTCCTAGAGGAGAGAGCAAGGCGCATGAAGAAGAGAGAAGTCCTAGAGGAGAGAGCAAGGCGCATGAAGAAGAGAGAAGTCCTAGAGGAGAGAGCAAGGCGCATGAAGAAGAGAGAAGTCCTAGAGGAGAGAGCAAGGCGCATGAAGAAGAGAGAAGTCCTAGAGGAGAGAGCAAGGCGCATGAAGAAGAGAGAAGTCCTAGAGGAGAGAGCAAGGCGCATGAAGAAGAGAGAAGTCCTAGAGGAGAGAGCAAGGTGCATGAAGAAGAGAGAAGTCCTAGAGGAGAGAGCAAGGTGCATGAAGAAGAGAGAAGTCCTAGAGGAGAGAGCAAGGTGCATGAAGAAGAGAGAAGTCCTAGAGGAGAGAGCAAGGTGCATGAAGAAGAGAGAAGTCCTAGAGGAGAGAGCAAGGCGCATGAAGAAGAGAGAAGTCCTAGAGGAGAGAGCAAGGCGCATGAAGAAGAGAAAGTCTTATCAGTTTCTGTCTCACGACATTTGCATGAAATGGACCCGATGGTTATTGAAATGACCTCACTGAAGGGGACGCTGGAGAACTTAATAATGGTTGTATATAGAGAGAGACGTGCCGGCCTTATAGGCCGAGCCTTAGCTGGAGTGTACAGCAGCTGCAGGCTTATACTGTGCAGGGAGCCCGGATGGTTAATCAGCAGTGGTTCCTCAGTACCGTACAACCGCCATCCAGTAATCGTCTGCATTATCACAAGTAAAACTGTTCCTTTACCCACAATGTCTGAATATAGTCCAAATATAAATGTCTAAAGTGCTGAAAGCTGCCTCCATATATTTAGTGCAATGACCTCTCCCCTTCCCTATACTCCAGGGCGTATTACGAGCAGCACGGATGCAAGTTCACCTCCGTCATCCCCACCAATGTCTTCGGCCCCTACGATAACTTCAACATCGAGGACGGTCACGTGCTGCCGGGACTCATCCACAAAGTGCATCAGGCTAAACGTGAGCTTCTCCTGCCGCCATTATCTATCCCTTCCCCCATCCTCAAGGAAACGCCAGTGGGCGAATAACATAAATGTGCATTGTGATTGCAGAAAATGGCTGCGCGCTCTCTATCTGGGGAACCGGGAAACCGCGGCGGCAATTTATCTACTCACTGGTGAGTCAACAAACAGAACCTTTATACTCCAGAGCTGCACTCACTATTCTGCTGGTGTAGTCACTGTGTACATACATTACTGATCCTGAGTTACCTCCTGTATTATACTTCAGAGCTGCACTCACTATTCTGCTGGTGCAGTCACTGTGTACATACATTACATTACTGATCCTGAGTTACCTCCTGTATTATACTTCAGAGCTGCACTCACTATTCTGCTGGTGCAGTCACTGTGTACATACATTACATTACTGATCCTGAGTTACATCCGGTATTATACTCCAGAGCTGCACTCACTATTCTGCTGGTGCAGTCACTGTGTACATACATTACATTACTGATCCTGAGTTGCATCCTGTATTATACTCCAGAGCTGCGCTCACTATTCTGCTGGTGCAGTCTCTGTGTACATGCATTACATTACTGATCCTGAGTTACATCCTGTATTATACCCCAGAGCTACACTCACTATTCTGCTGGTGCAGTCACTGTGTACATACATTACATTACTGATCCTGAGTTACATCCTGTATTATACCCCAGAGCTGCACTCACTATTCTGCTGGTGCAGTCACTGTGTACATACATTACATTACTGATCCTGAGTTACATCCTGTATTTTACTCCAGAGCTGCACTCACTATTCTGCTGGTGCAGTCACTGTGTACATACATTACATTACTGATCCTGAGTTACATCCTGTATTATACTCCAGAGCTGCACTCACTATTCTGCTGGTGCAGTCACTGTGTACATACGTTACATTACTGATCCTGAGTTACATCCTGTATTATACTCCAGAGCTGCACTCACTATTCTGCTGGTGCAGTCACTGTGTACATACATTACTGATCCTGAGTTACATCCTGTATTATACTCCAGAGCTGCACTCACTATTCTGCTGGTGCAGTCACTGTGTACATACATTACATTACTGATCCTGAGTTACCTCCTGTATTATACTCCAGAGCTGCACTCACTATTCTGCTGGTGCAGTCACTGTGTGTATACATTACATTACTGATCCTGAGTTACCTCCTGTATTATACTCCAGAGCTGCACTCACTATTCTGCTGGTGCAGTCACTGTGTACATACGTTACATTACTGATCCTGAGTTACATCCTGTATTATACTCCAGAGCTGCACTCACTATTCTGCTGGTGCAGTCACTGTGTACATACATTACATTACTGATCCTGAGTTACCTCCTGTATTATCCTCCAGAGCTGCACTCACTATTCTGCTGGTGCAGTCACTGTGTACATACATTACATTACTGATCCTGAGTTACATCCTGTATTATACTGCAGAGCTGCACTCACTATTCTGCTGGTGCAGTCACTGTGTACATACATTACATTACTGATCCTGAGTTACCTCCTGTATTATCCTCCAGAGCTGCACTCACTATTCTGCTGGTGCAGTCACTGTGTACATACATTACATTTCTGATCCTGAGTTACATCCTGTATTATACCCCAGAGCTGCACTCACTATTCTGCTGGTACAGTCACTGTGTACATACATTACATTTCTGATCCTGAGTTACATCCTGTATTATACTCCAGAGCTGCACTCACTATTCTGCTGGTGCAGTCACTGTGTACATACATTACATTACTGATCCTGAGTTACATCCTGTATTATACCTCAGAGCTGCACTCACTATTCAGCTGGTGCAGTCACTGTGTACATACATTACATTACTGATCCTGAGTTACCTCCTGTATTATATTCCAGAGCTGCACTCACTATTCTACTGATGCAGTCACTGTGTACATACATTACATTACTGATCCTGAGTTACATCCTGTATTATCCTCCAGAGCTGCACTCACTATTCTGCTGGTGCAGTCACTGTGTACATACATTACATCACTGATCCTGAGTTACATCCTGTATTATACTCCAGAGCTGCACTCACTATTCTGCTGGTGCAGTCACTGTGAACATACATTACATTACTGATCCTGAGTTACGTCCTGTATTATACTCCAGAGCTGCATTCACTATTCTGCTGGTGCAGTCACTGTGTACATACATTACATTACTGATCCTGAGTTACTTCCTGTATTATACTCCAGAGCTGCACTCACTATTCTGCTGGTGCAGTCACTCTGTACATACATTACATTACTGATCCTGAGTTACATCCTGTATTATACTCCAGAGCTGCACTCACTATGCTGCTGGTGCAGTCACTGTGTACATACATTACATTACTGATCCTGAGTTACCTCCTGTATTATACCCCAGAGCTGCGCTCACTATTCTGCTGGTGCAGTCACTGTGTACATACATTACATTACTGACCCTGAGTTACATCCTGTATTATACTCCAGAGCTGCACTCACTATTCTGCCGGTGCAGTCACTGTGTACATACATTACATTACTGATCCTGAGTTACCTCCTGTATTATACCCCAGAGCTGCGCTCACTATTCTGCCGGTGCAGTCACTGTGTACATACATTACATTACTGATCCTGAGTTACATCCTGTATTATACTCCAGAGCTGCGCTCACTATTCTGCCGGTGCAGTCACTGTGTACATACATTACTGATCCTGAGTTACCTCCTGTATTATACTCCAGAGCTGCACTCACTATTCTGCTGGTGCAGTCACTGTGTACATACATTACATTACTGATCCTGAGTTACCTCCTGTATTATACTCCAGAGCTGCACTCACTATTCTGCTGGTGCAGTCACTGTGTACATACATTACATTACTGATCCTGAGTTACATCCTGTATTATACTCCAGAGCTGCACTCACTATTCTGCTGGTGCAGTCACTGTGTACATACATTACATTACTGATCCTGAGTTACCTCCTGTATTATACCCCAGAGCTGCACTCACTATTCTGCTGGTGCAGTCACAGTGTACATACATTACATTACTGATCCTGAGTAACATCCTGTATTATACTCCAGAGCTGCACTCACTATTCTGCTGGTGCAGTCACTGTGTACATACATTACATTACTGATCCTGAGTTACATCCTGTATTATACTCCAGAGCTGCACTCACTATTCTGCTGGTGCAGTCACTGTGTACATACATTACATTACTGATCCTGAGTTACCTCCTGTATTATACCCCAGAGCTGCACTCACTATTCTGCTGGTGCAGTCACAGTGTACATACATTACATTACTGACCCTGAGTTACATCCTGTATTATACTCCAGAGCTGCACTCACTATTCTGCTGGTGCAGTCACTGTGTACATACATTACTGATCCTGAGTTACATCCTGTATTATACTCCAGAGCTGCACTCACTATTCTGCTGGTGCAGTCACTGTGTACATACATTACATTACTGATCCTGAGTTACCTCCTGTATTATACTCCAGAGCTGCACACACTATTCTGCTGGTGCAGTCACTGTGTACATACATTACATTACTGATCCTGAGTAACATCCTGTATTATACTCCAGAGCTGCACTCACTATTCTGCTGGTGCAGTCACTGTGTACATACATTACATTACTGATCCTGAGTTACATCCTGTATTATACTCCAGAGCTGCACTCACTATTCTGCTGGTGCAGTCACTGTGTACATACATTACTGATCCTGAGTTACATCCTGTATTATACTCCAGAGCTGCACTCACTATTCTGCTGGTGCAGTCACTGTGTACATACATTACATTACTGCTCCTGAGTTACCTCCTGTATTATACCCCAGAGCTGCACTCACTATTCTGCTGGTGCAGTCACTGTGTACATACGTTACATTACTGATCCTGAGTTACATCCTGTATTATACTCCAGAGCTGCACTCACTATTCTGCTGGTGCAGTCACTGTGTACATACATTACATTACTGATCCTGAGTTACCTCCTGTATTATACTCCAGAGCTGCACTCACTATTCTGCTGGTGCAATCACTGTGTACATACATTACATTACTGATCCTGAGTTACCTCCTGTATTATACTCCAGAGCTGCACTCACTATTCTGCTGGTGCAGTCACTGTGTACATACGTTACATTACTGATCCTGAGTTACATCCTGTATTATACTCCAGAGCTGCACTCACTATTCTGCTGGTGCAGTCACTGTGTACATACATTACATTACTGATCCTGAGTTACCTCCTGTATTATATTCCAGAGCTGCACTCACTATTCTGCTGGTGCAGTCACTGTGTACATACATTACATTACTGATCCTGAGTTACATCCTGTATTATCTTCCAGAGCTGCACTCACTATTCTGCTGGTGCAGTCACTGTGTACATACATTACATCACTGATCCTGAGTTACATCCTGTATTATACTCCAGAGCTGCACTCACTATTCTGCTGGTGCAGTCACTGTGAACATACATTACATTACTGATCCTGAGTTACATCCTGTATTATACTCCAGAGCTGCACTCACTATTCTGCTGGTGCAGTCACTGTGTACATACATTACATCACTGATCCTGAGTTACATCCTGTATTATACTCCAGAGCTGCACTCACTATGCTGCTGGTGCAGTCACTGTGTACATACATTACATTACTGATCCTGAGTTACATCCTGTATTATACTCCAGAGCTGCACTCACTATTCTGCTGGTGCAGTCACTGTGTACATACATTACATTACTGATCCTGAGTTACCTCCTGTATTATACTCCAGAGCTGCACTCACTATTCTGCTGGTGCAGTCACTGTGTACATACATTACATTACTGATCCTGAGTTACATCCTGTATTATACTCCAGAGCTGCACTCACTATTCTGCTGGTGCAGTCACTGTGTACATACATTACATTACTGATCCTGAGTTACATCCTGTATTATACTCCGGAGCTGCACTCACTATTCTGCTGGTGCAGTCACTGTGTACATACATTACATTACTGATCCTGAGTTACCTCCTGTATTATACTCCAGAGCTGCACTCACTATTCTGCTGGTGCAGTCACTGTGTACATACGTTACATTACTGATCCTGAGTTACCTCCTGTATTATACTCCAGAGCTGCACTCACTATTCTGCTGGTGCAGTCACTGTGTACATACGTTACATTACTGATCCTGAGTTACATCCTGTATTATACTCCAGAGCTGCACTCACTATTCTGCTGGTGCAGTCACTGTGTACATACATTACATTACTGATCCTGAGTTATATCCTGTATTATACCTCAGAGCTGCACTCACTATTCAGCTGGTGCAGTCACTGTGTACATACATTACATTACTGATCCTGAGTTACCTCCTGTATTATATTCCAGAGCTGCACTCACTATTCTGCTGGTGCAGTCACTGTGTACATACATTACATTACTGATCCTGAGTTACATCCTGTATTATCTTCCAGAGCTGCACTCACTATTCTGCTGGTGCAGTCACTGTGTACATACATTACATCACTGATCCTGAGTTACATCCTGTATTATACTCCAGAGCTGCACTCACTATTCTGCTGGTGCAGTCACTGTGAACATACATTACATTACTGATCCTGAGTTACCTCCTGTATTATATTCCAGAGCTGCACTCACTATTCTGCTGGTGCAGTCACTGTGTACATACATTACATCACTGATCCTGAGTTACATCCTGTATTATACTCCAGAGCTGCACTCACTATTCTGCTGGTGCAGTCACTGTGTACATACATTACATTACTGATCCTGAGTTACCTCCTGTATTATACCCCAGAGCTGCACTCACTATTCTGCTGGTGCAGTCACTGTGTACATACATTACATTACTGATCCTGAGTTACCTCCTGTATTATACCCCAGAGCTGCACTCACTATTCTGCTGGTGCAGTCACTGTGTACATACATTACATTACTGATCCTGAGTTACCTCCTGTATTATACCCCAGAGCTGCACTCACTATTCTGCTGGTGCAGTCACTGTGTACATACATTACATTACTGATCCTGAGTTACCTCCTGTATTATATTCCAGAGCTGCACTCACTATTCTGCTGGTGCAGTCTCTGTGTGCATACATTACATTACTGATCCTGAGTTACATCCTGTATTATACTCCAGAGCTGCACTCACTATTCTGCTGGTGCAGTCTCTGTGTGCATACATTACATTACTGATCCTGAGTTACCTCCTGTATTATACTCCAGAGCTGCACTCACTATTCTGCTGGTGCAGTCACTGTGTACATACATTACATTACTGATCCTGAGTTACATCCTGTATTATACTCCAGAGCTGCACTCACTATGCTGCTGGTGCAGTCACTGTGTACATACATTACATTACTGATCCTGAGTTACCTCCTGTATTATATTCCAGAGCTGCACTCACTATTCTGCTGGTGCAGTCACTGTGTACATACATTACATTACTGATCCTGAGTTACATCCTGTATTATTCTCCAGAGCTGCACTCACTATTCTGCTGGTGCAGTCACTGTGTACATACATTACATTACTGATCCTGAGTTACATCCTGTATTATACTCCAGAGCTGCACTCACTATTCTGCTGGTGCAGTCACTGTGTACATACATTACATTACTGATCCTGAGTTACATCCTGTATTATATTCCAGAGCTGCACTCACTATTCTGCTGGTGCAGTCACTGTGTACATACATTACATTACTGATCCTGAGTTACATCCTGTATTATACTCCAGAGCTGCACTCACTATTCTGCTGGTGCAGTCACTGTGTACATACATTACATTACTGATCCTGAGTTACATCCTGTATTCTACTCCAGAGCTGCGCTCACTATTCTGCTGGTGCTGTCACTGTGTACATACATTACATTACTGATCCTGAGTTACCTCCTGTATTATACCCCAGAGCTGCGCTCACTATTCTGCTGGTGCAGTCACTGTGTACATACATTACATTACTGATCCTGAGTTACATCCTGTATTATACTCCAGAGCTGCACTCACTATTCTGCTGGTGCAGTCACTGTGTACATACATTACATCACTGATCCTGAGTTACATCCTGTATTATACTCCAGAGCTGCACTCACTATTCTGCTGGTGCAGTCACTGTGTACATACATTACATTACTGATCCTGAGTTACTTCCTGTATTCTACTCCAGAGCTGCACTCACTATTCTGCTGGTGCTGTCACTGTGTACATACATTACATTACTGATCCTGAGTTACCTCCTGTATTATACCCCAGAGCTGCGCTCACTATTCTGCTGGTGCAGTCACTGTGTACATACATTACATTACTGATCCTGAGTTACTTCCTGTATTCTACTCCAGAGCTGCACTCACTATTCTGCTGGTGCAGTCACTGTGTACATACATTACATTACTGACCCTGAGTTACATCCTGTATTATCCTCCAGAGCTGCACTCACTATTCTGCTGGTGCAGTCACTGTGTACATACATTACATTACTGATCCTGAGTTACATCCTGTATTATACTCCAGAGCTGCACTCACTATTCTGCTGGTGCAGTCACTGTGTACATACATTACATTACTGATCCTGAGTTACATCCTGTATTATACTCCAGAGCTGCACTCACTATTCTGCTGGTGCAGTCTCTGTGTGCATACATTACATTACTGATCCTGAGTTACCTCCTGTATTATACTCCAGAGCTGCACTCACTATTCTGCTGGTGCAGTCACTGTGTGCATACATTACATTACTGATCCTGAGTTACATCCTGTATTATACTCCAGAGCTGCACTCACTATTCTGCTGGTGCAGTCACTGTGTACATACATTACATTACTGATCCTGAGTTACATCCTGTATTATACTCCAGAGCTGCACTCACTATTCTGCTGGTGCAGTCACTGTGTACATACATTACTGATCCTGAGTTACCTCCTGTATTATACTCCAGAGCTGCACTCACTATTCTGCTGGTGCAGTCACTGTGTGCATACATTACATTACTGATCCTGAGTTACATCCTGTATTATACTCCAGAGCTGCACTCACTATTCTGCTGGTGCAGTCACTGTGTACATACATTACATTACTGATCCAGAGTTACCTCCTGTATTATACTCCAGAGCTGCACTCACTATTCTGCTGGTGCAGTCACTGTGTACATACATTACATTACTGATCCTGAGTTACATCCTGTATTATACTCCAGAGCTGCACTCACTATTCTGCTGGTGCAGCCACTGTGTACATACATTACATTACTGATCCTGAGTTACATCCTGTATTATACTCCAGAGCTGCACTCACTATTCTGCTGGTGCAGTCACTGTGTACATACATTACATTACTGATCCTGAGTTACATCCTGTATTATACTCCAGAGCTGCACTCACTATTCTGCTGGTGCAGTCACTGTGTACATACATTACATTACTGATCCAGAGTTACATCCTGTATTATACTCCAGAGCTGCACTCACTATTCTGCTGGTGCAGTCACTGTGTACATACATTACATTACTGATCCTGAGTTACCTCCTGTATTATACTCCAGAGCTGCACTCACTATTCTGTTGGTGCAGTCACTGTGTACATACTTTACATTACCTCCTGTATTATACTCCAGAGCTGCGCTCACTTTCGCGTTCTCCTGTCTCTCAGGACCTGGCTCGGCTCTTTATCTGGGTGCTGCGGGAATACGATGAGGTGGATCCCATCATCCTCTCCGGTGAGGCTCTGCTCCGCAGGTCGTGTCCTGTAGGATCAGCAGACAACGTGTATTATTATATAACCTGTGTGTGTTACAGTGGGAGAAGAGGACGAGGTGTCCATCAAGGAGGCGGCAGAGAGTATCGTGTCCGCCATGGACTTCAAGGGGGAAGTTCTCGTATCCTCTTGAGCAGTCTCCTCCAGAGCTGCAATCACAATGTATATATTTTTTTATTAATTTTTATAATTAGATGAACAAACATTTGACCACAGTAACAACAGTCCATCCAATTACATAGAACATTAGCGCTAATAACATTTTTATTAATTTTTAAAGAAGTTTAATTTGAGGCATCGTATAAACGTAACTCAGAGCAAAACCGAGGCGAAATCTCCTCCGTTCCCCAGATGTCAAACAAGAGCTGCAATCACAATACTGACACTCCGTCTATATGTAAACCTGCAATCCCAGCTGTCACACTCCAGTCACAATGGTTATGCTCTAGTTACACCCAGAGCTGCAGTCACTATTGTTACGCTCTAGTTACACCCAGAGCTGCAGTCACTATTGTTACGCTCTAGTTACACCCAGAGCTGCAGTCACTATTGTTACGCTCTAGTTACACCCAGAGCTGCAGTCACTATTGTTACGCTCTAGTTACACCCAGAGCTGCAGTCACTATTGTTACGCTCTAGTTACACCCAGAGCTGCAGTCACTATTGTTACGCTCTAGTTACACCCAGAGCTGCAGTCACTATTGTTACGCTCTAGTTACACCCAGAGCTGCAGTCACTATTGTTACGCTCTAGTTACACCCAGAGCTGCAGTCACTATTGTTACGCTCTAGTTACACCCAGAGCTGCAGTCACTATTGTTACGCTCTAGTTACACCCAGAGCTGCAGTCACTATTGTTACGCTCTAGTTACACCCAGAGCTGCAGTCACTATTGTTACGCTCTAGTTACACCCAGAGCTGGAATGCCAGTACTCCTCCTCCATTATGTGCCGGGTATATAGACGACACGCACCTGTAGTGATTGTGATTCTCGCCGTTCTCGCGCCGCCTTCTCTCCGCTCCGCGCCGTTTCTCTTTAACCCCTCGCTCAGTTTGACAGCACAAAGTCTGACGGACAATACAAGAAGACGGCGAGTAACAGCAAACTGCGACGATACCGCCCCGACTTCAAGTTCACACCGTTTAGTCAGGGTGAGTGATGCCCCAGCGGGGGGCCGCCGGTCTGAAATACCCCATAGTGGGAGCTATGGCCGGGACCAGATTATTATATATACCGGGATTATTTTCCAGATTATACAAAATGGAAAGAGAAGCCACTTTGTAAAGAGTTACTGTAAAAAAAAAAAAAAAAAAAAAAAAAAAAAAAAAAGCCTCCCGTTTTATGCCTTCAGCTGGAGTGCAGATCTATGTGTTTCCATAGTTACAGACTACAAATAGACAGCGCAGTCTGATGCGGCAGTCGCTGCAGGATCAGACCACACAGGGATTGTTTGTAAACACATAGATCTGCATAGCTGCTGTATACACAGAACGGGAGGAGCTCCTTCCATTCCAGGATGAAGCTGGCTCTGTTCACATTGGTGTCAGGACTCGCGGTGGCTCTTACGACCTGCGTCCGCTCCGCGCGGTCTGCTGCGGGGTGACCGCCGCTCCTTCCCGTCACTCACCAGGTTTTGCGCTTTCTCTGCAGCCGTCCAGGAAACATGTGACTGGTTTAACGCCAACTACGCCCAGGCCCGGAAATGACCCGAAGCCGGAGAGACGTGAAGCGCGCGGTGACGCCCGGACGATGGCGACTGTTAGGGTATTATTGGTCTTGGGTTTCTGCTGTCGGCTGTGGGATCATCACCCTCATCATCTGCCTCTGTCCTCACTGTCTGGACGTACAGCAGCGAGCGGAGCCGGCGTGAGGGGACGTGTTAGCTGCTTCTATTCTATGCAGATCACCGACCAGCACAGGGGGCACTTACTTATGGAGCGAGGAACATTTCTGCTGCAGGCGAAGGGCCCCAGCGCATGAACCCGGAGTCCAGCAGCGCCTCATTACTGCTGATAAATACTCCCTGGAGACGCCGACTGTCCTCTGTCTATGGGCACATGTTGGGGGCAGTAGTCCTGTGCTTGAAATAAATTCTTTATCCTTTTTTGGTGATTTCTCCTGTTTGGTGCCTTTAATCTTTATCAGTGTTCAGATGTCATGGCCGTCTCAAGGTTGAGATATATATATATATTACAAAATTTTGAAAAAATAACGGCAGATTATAAATAGACTGTCACCACTAGGGGGAGCTCACTACATACAGATTTATACAGTCACCACTAGGGGGAGCTCACTACATACAGATTTATACAGACACCACTAGAGGGAGCTCACTACATACAGATTTATACAGCCACCACTAGAGGGAGCTCACTACATACAGATTTATACAGTCACCACTAGGGGGAGCTCACTACATACAGATTTATACAGACACCACTAGAGGGAGCTCACTACATACAGATTTATACAGCCACCACTAGAGGGAGCTCACTACATACAGATTATACAGCCACCACTAGAGGGAGCTCACTACATACAGATTTATACAGCCACCACTACAGGAGCTCACTGCATACAGATTTATACAGTCACCACTAGGGGGAGCTCACTACATATAGATTTATACAGTCACCACTAGAGGGAGCTCACTACATACAGATTTATACAGCCACCACTAGAGGGAGCTCACTACATACAGATTTATACAGCCACCACTAGAGGGAGCTTACTACATACAGATTTATACAGCCACCACTAGAGGGAGCTTACTACATACAGATTTATACAGCCACCACTAGAGGGAGCTCATTACATACAGATTAACCCCTTTATGACGTGCTGTAATAGCATGCCCCACGTCATAATACCCTGTTTGATGCAGGGTCTGGCTCTGAGCCCGCACCTTTCCGGGCACATCAGCTGATCTATATAGCTGACATGTGCCCACAACAGCTGCTGGTGGAATCGCGATCCACCCACAGCTGTTAACTAGTTAAACGCCGCTGTCGACAGCGGCAGTTAACTCGCGCTTCCGGGAAGAGCATCATTGGTCCCGTCCATCGGCAACCCCTGTCACATGACCGCGGGTCGCCAATGGGTCTGCAGGAGACCCCTGCGGTTGTCATTGCTAGATTGCTATGAGCGCCGCTCAGTGGTCGGCGCTCATAGCATGTGAGTATTTTTCTGTCACCCATGACGGCACAATGAGAGCGGGGATCCGCCCTTCAAGGACAGGAAACCTTCAAGATAAAAAGGGCAGCGCCTCTCCCCGCTTCAGTGGTTTCCTGTCCTTGATGGGGGACCTTCCTTCTAGTCGGGCGCAAGAATGACAGCAGGAATCAGGATCGTCTTACCTGGGCCGGGGTCGGTCGGGTTTGGCAGGGCACAGTCTCTGCTGCGTCCGGTCCCGTGAATCCTGGAAGCGCCGCGGGGGGCACCAACATGTGGTCTCCCCACGTGCGGGCGGTGGTTTTGCGGCTTCTCTTTCTCTCTTTCTCTCTTTCTCTCTTTGTCTCTTTGTCTCTTTCCAGGGTCTTATCAGGAAGGAGTGGGATAGGCCGGATAAAAAGGGCCCCCTTCCATCCTCCTTCAAAAGGAAACATCCGTTTAGTGAGGAGGATACCGCTTCCTGGAGTAAGGCCCCGAAGCTGGATGTGGCAGTGTCCAAAGCTGCTGAGAGACCCGCTGGACCGGAAGGTAGATACCTTCTTTAAGGGTACTTGGGAGTCGTCGGCGGGGGCATTGAAGCCAGCCATAGCAGCAACTTGTACAGCGAGGTCCCTTATGGTATGGTTGGACAGGTTAGAGGACCAGATTAAAAATGAGTCCCAGGACTCCATTCTGGCCTCTCTGTCGGTATTGAAGGGAGCGGCGGCCTTCTTATCAGACGCCTCTGCGGATTCCGCCAGACTAGCGGCTAGATCTGCGGCCTTGTCTAACGCCGGCCGTAGAGCGGTCTGGCTGAAGTGTTGCCCAGGGGACATACTGCCAAAAGGAAGACTATGCTCTCTTCCATGTGAGGGGGATTTTCTGTTTGGTACCTCTCTGGACTCAATCCTAGAGAAAGCGGGGGACAGTAAGAAAGGGTTCCCTAAGCCTTCCATCCCATCCTTCAAGCAGTCCTTTCGGAGGAAGAAATTTGGCCGCAGGAGGGCGTCCGGGGAACAATCTAGATGGGAGGATCGTTCCAGGAAAGGGAAAGGATTTTTGTTCGGCGGGCCCTCCCAGGATAGTCGCAAGCTGCCGAAGTGACACTCTATCCCAGGTAGGGGGGAGGCTCTCTCTCTTCCTTCCAGCCTGGGAAAAGATCTCTTCCAGCAGGTGGATCCTCAACTTAGTGAAATCAGGGCTAAAGCTAGCGTTTCGGAGGAATCCACCAGACAAGTTTATTCTGACTGCCCTAAGATCCTCTCTACCAGAACAACGGGCACTAGAGGAAGAAATATCAGTTCTCCTACAAAAGAATGTCCTGCTAGAGGTGTCTCCACAAGAAGAGAGAGGGGGGTTTTATTCCCCCTTATTCCTTATAAAAAAGCCGGACAAGTCATACAGAGTCATCCTCAATCTGAGAAGGCTAAATGCGTTCCTGAACGTTCCGTCATTCAAGATGGAGACAATAAAATCAGCTATAACCCTTCTATTTCCCGGCTGCTACATGGCAGTATTGGACCTAAAGGACGCATACTATCATGTGCCGATCCATCGCAATTTTCAGAAATACCTCAGGGTAGTCGTAAATAGACAGGGAATTGTCAAGCACTTCCAATACAGAGCGCTTCCCTTCGGACTGGCAGTGGCGCCCCGCATATTCACAAAACTGATAGCGGAGGTTACAGCCCATCTCGGGGAGGAAGACAGACTGGTCATTCCGTATCTGGACGACTTCCTGATAGTGGGCAAAACATACGATCGCTGCCTGGGCCAGGTCGATCAGGTGTGCACCATCTTAAAAGACTTGGGATGGTGTTTAAACCTAGAAAAATCCAGATCGATCCCTCTCACTACTCAGATCTTTTTAGGCCTTCCGCTGGATTCGATTCGGCAAGAATGCCGCCTCCCCGACCAAAAGAGGGAGAAAATAAAGAATCTAGTTTCAGCAGCAATAGCGGACCCAGTCATGACTCTCAGGGGGGCAATGTCTCTGTTGGGATCCCTCACCTCCTGCATCCCCGCAGTACCCTGGGCCCAATATCATTCAAGAGAGTTCCAATGAGACGTACTAAGAAACAAAGTGATCCTGAGGGAACATCTAGAAAGCAGGCTAATTCTCCCCCAGAATGTGATTCAGTCTCTGTATTGGTGGTTGGAGACCAGCACGTTCCAGACAGGCGTTTCTTGTGTTCCCCAATTCACCAGGGTGATTACTACAGACGCCAGCCCCAGGGGGTGGGGGGCGCACTTGGACAACCACCCGATACAGGGGACTTGGTCTCAGGAGGAGAGTCTGGAGTCCTCCAATTTGTGGGAGTTACGGGCGGTAAAGAAAGCACTGATCAGCTTCTTGCCCCTACTAGGAGGTCATCACGTGAAGATTCTGTCCGACAACCAGGTTGCAGTGGCTTATGTGAACCACCAGGGGGGAACCCGTTCAAGGTCACTAATGCAGGTTGCGGGGAGAATATTTTCGCTGGTGGAGGGAAAAGTTCTCTAGTTAAGGGCCCTTCATATCAGAGGAGAGGACAACATGAAGGCAGACTTTCTAAGTCGCAGGCCATTATTGCAGGGAGAATGGGCTTTAAATCTCTCGATCTTACACCAGCTAGTAGCCATGTGGGGGTCTCCAGAGGTCGACCTGTTTGCAACCCGTCAGAACAGCAAGGCAAAGAAGTTCTGCTCACTGAATCCCTTAGAGCAGTGGTCCCCAACCTTTTTTGCACCAGGGACCGGCTTGAAGCAAGATCATTTTTCCATGGCCCAGCAAGGAGGGGGTGGGGTGGGCGGGGCTTTGGTCATATGGGGGCGGGGTAATGGAGGGATTTGGAGTTTAGTGCATACTTATCATATAGTGTAGACCAGGTCCCCGCCAGGAGCTATGCCAGGAGCCCCACATAATGTGCTGTGCCAGGAGCCGCATCACTGAGGCCCCATCACGCCCTGCAGCAGGACAGGGCAGCTGTCCTGACAGCTGCTGTTCAGCTGCATTTACTTCATCCCAGGGGCGGACACAGACTGTAGTGGGCCCCTGTGCAAGAAATTTTTGGGGGCCCCCCCCGCCCTTCATAAGGCAACAAAGTTATGTAAACATAACCCCCCCATGTCCATCTCTCACCCCCCCATGTCCATCTCTCACCCCCCCATGTCCATCTCTCACCCCCCCATGTCCATCTCTCACCCCCCCATGTGCATCTCTCACCCCCCCATGTGCAGCTCACCCCCGTGCATCTCTCATCCCCCTCCGTGCATCTCTCATCCCCCTCCGTGCATCTCTCATCCCCCTCCGTGCATCTCTCATCCCCCTCCGTGCATCTCTCATCCCCCTCCGTGCATCTCTCATCCCCCTCCGTGCATCTCTCATCCCCCTCCGTGCATCTCTCATCCCCCTCCGTGCATCTCTCATCCCCCTCCGTGCATCTCTCATCCCCCTCCGTGCATCTCTCATCCCCCCCCGTGCATCTCTCATCCCCCTCCATGCATCTCTCACCCCCCCGTGCATCTCTCACCCCCCCGTGCATCTCTCATCCCCCCCCGTGCATCTCTCATCCCCCTCCGTGCATCTCTCATCCCCCTCCGTGCATCTCTCATCCACCCCCCGTGCATCTCTCATCCACCCCCCGTGCATCTCTCATCCCCCCCCGTGCATCTCTCATCCCCCCCCGTGCATCTCTAATCCCCCCCGTGCATCTCTCATCCCCCCCCGTGCATCTCTCATCCCCCCCCGTGCATCTCTCATCCCCCCCCGTGCATCTCTCATCCCCCCCCGTGCATCTCTCATCCCCCTCCGTGCATCTCTCATCCCCCTCCGTGCATCTCTCATCCCCCTCCGTGCATCTCTCATCCACCCCATGCATCTCTCACCCCCCCGTGCATCTCTCATCCCCCTCCGTGCATCTCTCATCCCCCCCCGTGCATCTCTCATCCCCCTCCGTGCATCTCTCATCCCCCTCCGTGCATCTCTCATCCCCCTCCGTGCATCTCTCATCCCCCCCGTGCATCTCTCATCCCCCTCCGTGCATCTCTCATCCCCCTCCGTGCATCTCTCATCCACCCCCCGTGCATCTCTCATCCACCCCCCGTGCATCTCTCATCCACCCCCCGTGCATCTCTCATCCCCCCCCGTGCATCTCTCATCCCCCTCCGTGCATCTCTCATCCCCCTCCGTGCATCTCTCACCCCCCCATGTCCATCTCTCACCCCCCCATGTCCATCTCTCACCCCCCCATGTGCATCTCTCACCCCCCCATGTGCAGCTCACCCCCGTGCATCTCTCATCCCCCTCCGTGCATCTCTCATCCCCCTCCGTGCATCTCTCATCCCCCTCCGTGCATCTCTCATCCCCCTCCGTGCATCTCTCATCCCCCTCCGTGCATCTCTCATCCCCCTCCGTGCATCTCTCATCCCCCTCCGTGCATCTCTCATCCCCCTCCGTGCATCTCTCATCCCCCTCCGTGCATCTCTCATCCCCCCCCGTGCATCTCTCATCCCCCCCGTGCATCTCTCACCCCCCCGTGCATCTCTCACCCCCCCGTGCATCTCTCATCCCCCCCCGTGCATCTCTCATCCCCCTCCGTGCATCTCTCATCCCCCTCCGTGCATCTCTCATCCACCCCCCGTGCATCTCTCATCCACCCCCCGTGCATCTCTCATCCCCCCCCGTGCATCTCTCATCCCCCCCCGTGCATCTCTAATCCCCCCCGTGCATCTCTCATCCCCCCCCGTGCATCTCTCATCCCCCCCGTGCATCTCTCATCCCCCCCCGTGCATCTCTCATCCCCCTCCGTGCATCTCTCATCCCCCTCCGTGCATCTCTCATCCCCCTCCGTGCATCTCTCATCCACCCCATGCATCTCTCACCCACCCCCCGTGCATCTCTCACCCCCCCGTGCATCTCTCATCCCCCTCCGTGCATCTCTCATCCCCCCCCGTGCATCTCTCATCCCCCTCCGTGCATCTCTCATCCCCCTCCGTGCATCTCTCATCCCCCTCCGTGCATCTCTCATCCCCCCCGTGCATCTCTCATCCCCCTCCGTGCATCTCTCATCCCCCTCCGTGCATCTCTCATCCACCCCCCGTGCATCTCTCATCCACCCCCCGTGCATCTCTCATCCACCCCCCGTGCATCTCTCATCCCCCCCCGTGCATCTCTCATCCCCCTCCGTGCATCTCTCATCCCCCTCCGTGCATCTCTCATCCCCCTCCGTGCATCTCTCATCCCCCTCCGTGCATCTCTCATCCCCCTCCGTGCATCTCTCATCCCCCTCCGTGCATCTCTCATCCCCCTCCGTGCATCTCTCATCCCCCTCCGTGCATCTCTCATCCCCCTCCGTGCATCTCTCATCCCCCTCCGTGCATCTCTCATCCCCCTCCGTGCATCTCTCATCCCCCCCGTGCATCTCTCATCCCCCTCCGTGCATCTCTCATCCCCCCCGTGCATCTCTCATCCCCCCCGTGCATCTCTCATCCCCCCCGTGCATCTCTCATCTCTCCCCTCCCCCCATGTGGATCTCTCATCTCTCCCCTCCCCCATGTGCATCTCTCATCTCTCCCCTCCCCCCCATGTGCATCTCTCATCTCTCCCCTCCCCCCCCATGTGCATCTCTCATCTCTCCCCTCCCCCCCATGTGCATCTCTCATCTCTCCCCTCCCCCCATGTGCATCTCTCATCTCTCCCCTCCCCCCCATGTGCATCTCTCATCTCTCCCCTCCCCCCCATGTGCATCTCTCATCTCTCCCCTCCCCCCATGTGCATCTCTCATCTCTCCCCTCCCCCCCATGTGCATCTCTCATCTCTCCCCTCCCCCCCATGTGCATCTCTCATCTCTCCCCTCCCCCCCATGTGCATCTCTCATCTCTCCCCTCCCCCCCATGTGCATCTCTCATCTCTCCCCTCCCCCCCATGTGCATCTCTCATCTCTCCCCTCCCCCCCATGTGCATCTCTCATCTCTCCCCTCCCCCCCATGTGCATCTCTCATCTCTCCCCTCCCCCCATGTGCATCTCTCATCTCTCCCCTCCCCCCCATGTGGATCTCTCATCTCTCCCCTCCCCCCCATGTGGATCTCTCATCTCTCCCCTCCCCCCCATGTGGATCTCTCATCTCTCCCCTCCCCCCCATGTGGATCTCTCATCTCTCCCCTCCCCCCCATGTGGATCTCTCATCTCTCCCCTCCCCCATGTGCATCTCTCCTCTCCCCTCCCCCCCATGTGGATCTCTCATCTCTCCTCCCCCCCATGTGGATCTCTCATCTCTCCCCTCCCCCATGTGCATCTCTCATCTCTCCCCTCCCCCCCATGTGGATCTCTCATCTCTCCCCTCCCCCATGTGCATCTCTCATCTCTCCCCTCCCCCCCATGTGGATCTCTCATCTCTCCCCTCCCCCATGTGCATCTCTCCTCTCCCCTCCCCCCCATGTGGATCTCTCATCTCTCCCCTCCCCCATGTGCATCTCTCATCTCTCCCCTCCCCCCCATGTGGATCTCTCATCTCTCCCCTCCCCCATGTGCATCTCCCATTCCCCCCACTCCTAGTTAATTGTATTTAAAAAAAAAATAAAACTTGTTATACTTACCCCCATGCGATCCTGCAGAATCCTGGCGCTCGTCCAAATCGCTGACACCAGGTTCTCCTGACTTCCGGCCATGTGACGGCGCCGTCACATGACCGGAAGTCAGGGGAATCATGAAAGCGCTGCCGCAGCAGCGCAGCGCTAAGATGTCCCGGACCCGGCGCTTAGCATGCGGCCGGGGGCCCCACGAGGAGAGAGACGCACAAGAGGGGGGCTCCGAGGGGGCTCCTACCGGCCGGGCCCCATACTGGAGTCAGGGCAGTCATGCCCTGATGGCGGCCCTGCTGGAGGCTGGAGGGGCCCCCTCTCCCCGCGGACCGGCTGAAAAACCCCAACGGCCCGGTCCTGGTCCGCGGACCGGCGGTTGGGGACCTCTGCCTTAGAGAACCCGCTAGTAGTAGACGCCTTCCAGTGCAGGTGGGATTTCAGTCTGGCCTATGCCTTTCCCCCAACGTGCCTAATTCCAGTGGTGTTGAGGAAAATTCGGGAGGATCAGGCTCGAGTGGTCCTCATAGCCCCTTTCTGGCCCAAGAGGTCGTGGTTTTTCTGGCTAAGAAGCATGTCCATCACGAACCCCTGGATTCTTCCAGAGATTCCTGACCTTCTTGCTCAAGGGTCTATATTCTATCCTCAGGTGAAAGGATTGCACTTAGCGGCCTGGAACTTGAGAAGTCGTTGCTAGAGGGTCTGGGTTTCTCATCAAATCTAGTCACTACTCTTCTAAAGCGTAGGAAGCCAATCACTACTAAGATCTACAGTAGAGTCTGGAAGAAGTTTTTGTCATCATTTCAGGGAGTTTCCCTGGGGGGGGGGGTCCCATTACAGCCATTTTAGAATTTCTTCAAAAGGGGCTAGAAAAGGGTCTAGCAGTGAGCACCTTAAAGGTCCAAATCTCTGCCTTGGGAGCCTTATACAGTTATAATCTAGCCGGTAATAAGTGGATTTCCAGGTTCGTGAGGGCATGCAGTAGAGCCAATCCAGTCCCTACAGTAAGGGTCCCTTCTTGGGATTTAAACTTGGTGCTAAACGCATTAACAGGTTCTCACTTTGAGCCCCTTAGCTCAGGGTCCATAAAACTACTTACCCTAAAAACAATACTTCTGGTGGCCTTAACATCAGCACGGAGGGTTAGTGAGTTACAGGCTTTATCTGCAGATCCACCTTTTACCCTAGTACTAGACGATAGGGTAGTTTTGAGACCAGACCCTGCTTTCCTACCTAAAGTGGTTTCTAGGTTTCATATGTCTCAGGAGATAGCCCTACCATCCTTCTGTCCTGAACCCAAAAATAGCAAGGAGGAAAGGTTTCATATCTTGGATGTCAGGAGATGCCTTATGCATTATTTAGCATCCACAAGCTCATGGAGGAAGGATAGGTCTCTCTTTATCTCCTTCCAGGGCTCCTGAAAGGGATTGAGGGTCTCAAAAGGCACTCTATCAAGGTGGATCCGGGAAGCCATTGCGAGGGCCTACACGGGGTCAGGCAGAGATCCCCCTGACAATTTGAAAGCCCACTCTACTCGGGGCATGGCTGCTTCCTGGGCAGAAAGGGTGGACGTGCCCATTGAGCAAATATGTAAGGCGGCCACATGGTCATCTCCGTCCACTTTCTATAACCACTATAGACTCGACCTTTCTGCCTCCTCTGATCTCACGTTTGGGAGAAAGGTTCTGCAGGCTGTGGTCCCTCTCTAATATACTTAGTTCTCTGTAATTCTCTCGTTGTGCCGTCATGGGTGACAGAAAAACACGTATATTACTTACCGGTAATGTGTTTTTTCGGAACCCATGACGGCACCTTTATATTCCCTCCCTGTCACTGTGGTGTTCACCTTCTGGTGGGTGGGTGTTTAGTATTCACCTGGGTGAAGTTCGTTATAGTTATTAAAATTATGTGCTGTAACCGGAGAGTCCCTCATGCCCTGTAATCCACTGAAGCGGGGAGAGGAGCCGCCCTTTTTATCTTGAAGGTTTCCTGTCCTTGAAGGGCGGATCCCCTCTCTCGTTGTGCCGTCATGGGTTCCGAAAAAACACATTACCGGTAAGTAATATACGTGTTTCTGCTACATAGAGGAGGTCTGCTCATTGCCTTTATGTAGCAGAGGTAATAAGGCAAGTTCAGACTATTGAAGCAAACAAAAAAACCACATACACATACTTGGTATCGCCGCGTTCAGAATCGCCCGATCTATCAATATAAAAAAGAATTAATCCGATCGGTAAACGGTGTAACGAAAAAAAAAATTCAAAAACGCCAGAATTACATTTTTTGGTCGCCGCAACATTGCAATAAAATGCAATAACGGGCGAACAAAATATCGGATCTACCCCAAAATGGTATCAATAAAAACATCAGCTCGACACGCAAAAAATAAGCCATCACTCAGACCCAGATCCCAAAAAATGGAGGCGCTACGGGTCTCGGAAAATGGCGCCTTTTTTTTTTTTTTTTAATTATAGCAAACTTGGGATTTTTTTTTTCCACCACTTAAAAAAAGAACCTGTACATGTTTGGTGTCTACGAACCCGTAATGACTTGAAGAATCATAATGGCAGGTCAGTTTTAGCATTTAGTGAACATGGTAAAAAAACAAAACAAAAAAAAACATCGGTGGAGTTGCACTTTTTTTTTTTTTTTTTTGTAATTTCATCACACTTGGAATTTTTTTCCCATTTTTCAGTACACAATATGGAAAAACCAATGGTGTCGTTCAAAAGTACAACTTGTCCCGCAACAAGTACGCCCTCACACGGCCATAGTGACCGCAAAAAAAAGTTATGGCTCTGAGTAGAAGGGGAGCAAAAAATGCAAAATGGCCCGGTCATGAAGGGGTTTTGGTGAAGTGCACACATAGCGTTTTTGCTGTGGCTTTTCGCCATGAAAACTCTTGGTAATCGGTCTGCCAGCTATTGCAATGCCAATCCTGATGTGCTGTGCACATGATGCAGAAATTTCCACTCAGGATTACGTTGCCCATTGCGGAAAAAAACGCAGCATGTCCTTTATATGGAGCATTTTCCGCCCATTGACTTTAATTGAACCGCAGGTATAATACTTATGACTGCGGATCTGCTGCGTTTCAATTAAAATCAATGGGTGGGGAAACGCGAGTGGTATCCAGGTCAGCAGAGGAGGACTACTACTCCCTTCATCCGCCTGTTGTTCCTGCTGATAACTGCGAGAGCGACGCGGCTGAGGGGAGCAGTAGTCGCTTCAGCCGAGCCGGGACTGCGCTGTAAAAATAAAAATAAAATAGATAAAAATAAGTTTTTTTTTTTTTTTTGTCCGGCGGACCCAGGTGATGTCTTCAGCCCGGTGGCCAGCAGTACAGTGCGGGGAGCATGCTAGCTCCCAGCAGTGTACTGCGCTGCCATGACCTGCGGTCATGTGAGCGATTAGCGGAGAGCTCCCGTGACCTCACTTTACAGCATCAGTGCTGCGTGGGAACATTCTGAAGAATGTTCCCACCAGTACTGGTGCTGAGGTCACTGGGGTTCATCAGCTGATCTTCAGCTGATCTTCAGCTGATGAACCCCAGTGACCTCCTGCAGCAGCAATGTACACTGATGGGAGTGATTTTACACCCCTGTCAGTGTACAGTGCTGTCTTTTACATCAGTGACATCATTGCTGTAGAAGTGGCCCGGATTGCCTAGGGACAATTGTGTCTGTGGTAAACGTGGACTATGTCGTGAAGGCGGACAGGTAAGGGATAGGGTTGTTTATTTTACTTTTTTTTTCCAGGAGATCGAGGGATTCAGGGAATGGGAACACTCACAGCAAAAACCACACTAAGAAGAATTAAAATTCCCCCAAAAATTCAAGAAAAAACAGCAAAAAAGGGGCAGCAGTGTTTACCTGCCCAGATCTTCAAAGCCAAATGCATTACCAGGATGCAGCAGACCCACATAAAGATGACGGATACACAGGCGCAAAATACTGATGAGACAATCACTCACAACCTACCACTTCATGGAGGGGGTGACTGCTTAGTATTAGAATTGCACAAAGATAGGCTTGTATAGGGTGCTGTTCACACTAGGGCAGTGCACAGTATCCGGCTTACAGCCTATTAGTTACGCCCCTACTATTCGACTAGGCGGGTTGCCCGGTACTATCCAAGTGCACCCCTTGGGAACAGACACCCCCAGACAGATATCAACTAATACCTCATCTAATATATATAATCGTCTTATCCCGTCTGTCTGTCTGTCCTTCTGTCCAGGAAATCCCGCTTCGCTGACAGCGACGCGGGATTTCAGAAAAAAATGGCGGCCGTTAGCGGCTCATCTGCCGCACGGAGGTCAGCGGCGATGCAGCCGGGAGATGACCGGCGCTATTGGCGGCAAATTTAAACACCGCTTTGCTGATTCGTCGCGGTCGCCAGCCGCGACCAATCAGCGATATTGGTGCCAAATTTAAACACCACTTTGCTGATTGCGCCCGGTCGCCCGTATACATATTCTAGAATACCCAATGCGTTAGAATCGGGCCGCCGGTCGGGGTACTTGTGCTGCGAGCAGCCGGGAGATGACCGCCCAGCGAATCGTATTGGTGAGGACCGGGGAGCGGCGCTGCCTGTGCGGGTACTTCTGCTGCGAGCAGCCGGGAGATGACCGCCCAGCGAATTGTATTGGTGAGGACCGGGGAGCGGCGCTGCCTGTGCGGGTACTTCTGCTGCGAGCAGCCGGGAGATGACCGCCCAGCGAATCGTATTGGTGAGGACCGGGGAGCGGCGCTGCCTGTGCGGGTACTTCTGCTGCGAGCAGCCGGGAGATGACCGCCCAGCGAATCGTATTGGTGAGGACCGGGGAGCGGCGCTGCCTGTGCGGGTACTTCTGCTGCGAGCAGCCGGGAGATGACCGCCCAGCGAATTGTATTGGTGAGGACCGGGGAGCGGCGCTGCCTGTGCGGGTACTTCTGCTGCGAGCAGCCGGGAGATGAGCGACTGCTCGCAGCAGAAGTATCCCGACTGGCGGCGCCGCTCCCCGGTCCTCCCTTCACACTTGCCGTCGGGAGATCAGCGGCCGTAGCCACTGATCTCCTGACAGTAGCCGCATGGAGGTCAGCGGCGCCGCCGGTCGGGGTAGTTCTGCTGCGAGCAGCCGGGAGATGACCGGCTAGCGCTGGTCATCTCCCGGCTGCATCGCTGCTGACCTCCGTGCGGCAGATGAGCCGCTAACGGCCGCCATCTTTTTCTGAAATCCCGTGTCGCTGATTGGCCGCGGCCGGACCAATCAGCGACGCGGGATTTCCTGGACAGAAGGACAGACAGACGGTATAAGATGAATATATATATTAGATATCGAATCAGAGTATAGACAATCATCAAAAATACAAGTATCACATGGATAAGGTAAATAATACTTAATGGAGATAGAAAGATAACCAGCAGTGCCAGGGGAGGCCCCGACGCGTGTTTCCGTACTTCCTCAGGGGGCAGTGGTGGGGGTGTGTGTGGATACAGGGCCTCATATATATATAGGAGCCCTAGTGCATCAGTGAAGTGTTGACCAATCGCGGCGCACAGCAGCAGACATTGGTGACAGCGGGGCAGTCTCAGGCGGCGTCCAGGAAGAGGGGAACTCCCCCACTGACGTCACACGTTCCGGGACGCCGCCCACCCGGGACCGCGTCACGGTCACATGACCGCGGCATCCGGCGCATGCGCACAAGGTCAGCCCATAGGAGCCATTCGTAGGCATATTAAGAATGAACATGGAACAAAACCGGAACTACTCCACAACAAAGGGGGCAGGGAAATCATAACTATGGAATAGCGAATGTCACCCCATTCACAATGCACGATTTTAGCCACACATATTCATACATAACAGATCGTATTGCTATGAATGTCCATAGTGTGAATAGGTGTCCATGTCCACTTGTTGTCCTTAAAGGGGAAGAGTTCCATTCAAGTAGATTGTCAGTCCAAAAAGGTAGTCAGATTCTCCTCCAACAATCGACAGAGCTCCAGATATAAAAAAAAAGAGGCCGGGGGAAAGACGGGTGAACTAAAAGAAGGATAAAAAATAACAAACACTTAATAAAAGACAAACTGAAAAAGAGAGATATATATATGGGGCGGAAACGCAGAGATACATCGATAAAATTGTAATGAATCACACTTGGAACAGTATGTATAAGGGGGGGAGGGTTTTCCCCGCCAGGGGGTCAATAAGCATCTAGGTAGGAGGATTTATAAAAGTCATACAATGGGCAATCACACAGAGAAGTCAAGAAAAAACTGCGCTGAGTCTAATAGGTAAATCCTATAGATAGTCATATATCCAAGGACATGGGCCATACCCCGAGGGCACCCACGTCCAAGGAAGAGGGGACGCGGAAGGAGCAGGCTGAACACCACATTGTTAGAGGAAGGGGGAGAAACTCAATCGTTCATTCGGGCCCGCCGGTGACATAGCTCCCAGTCTATAGATCCAGCGGCATTCTAATTTGGCCAATGCCTTCTTTGCATCACCTCCTCTTAGGCCCAAATGGACCTGATCAATGCCACGGACCTGCAGACTCTTGGGATCGCAATGATGATATTTCTTAAAATGTCTTGGCAGGGTCCGAAGTGAAGATATGTCCTCCACCTCCCCAGCCCCTAGAATATCCAACACATGCTCCCTCACACGTCTCCTCAATTCCCTAGACGTGAGCCCCACATAGACAAGCCCACATCCGCAGGTGGCATGATAAATGACCCCAGCACTGCTGCTGGAGATATATTGTCTGATATCGAATACTCTCGTACCATCTGCATTATGAAAAGTTTTAGTCCTGATTATATTTCTGCATGAGAGGTAGGATCCACAAGGATAGCAGTCCCATTTGGGGTCACCAATATTAAAGGGCGGAACACTCTGGCGCACATAATGACTGTGCACCAAAGTATCTCTGAGACTTCTGCCCCTCCTCGCAGTCATAAGGGGACGATCAGGCTTTATTCTGGCCGTGTATTTATTGAAAAAGCGTCAAACTTTACTATGCGGTTAATAATGGGGGCGTCTTATAGATGCCCTCCATTACTAACCTGGGCTTCACATCAGCCGCCAATACAAGACTGACATGAACCCCAACCCCACTCGCTACCGGGCATTGGAAAGAATAGAGGCTAAGTGCCAGATTTTATGGATGCACCATTTCTGGGACTGCTGAGGGGTGATATTATTAGCCACAGAGGGGGGCCAGGATCCATAGCCCCTTCCTTGGCTATTAATATCAGCCCGCATCTGTCTGTTTAGCCTTTTCTGGTTAGCTTTTATAGGGGAACCATACGTCAATTTTTTTCTGAGGTCCCCCTGAAATCTAGCCAGTAAAGACTAAACAAACAGCTGTGGGCTGATATTAATAGCCAGGGAACATTGTTGGCTAATGGCACCTTCCCTGGCTACTAATATCAGCCCCCAGCGGTCAGCTTTCCCTCTGCTGGTTATAAAAAATGATGCGGGAGCCCACGCCATTTTTTTTTCATTTTAGGCTCTGTGCCCACGATCTGGACATAGCAGAGCTTTGGACGCATATTTTGGCTGCGTCCAAAACGTTGCATTCTATTGAACGCAGGTAAATTCACATGTGTTCACTGAACCATGCTTATTTACCGCATTCAATACATTCTAGTGGTCAAATTTCTGTTGCGGAGACTAGCGACTCTGCAAGAGAATTTCACATGCTGCAATCCTGAAAGACGCGCAGCATGTCAGTGTCTACAGGTGATCCGCAGCCTCTGGTGCACACATAGTGGACATGGGATTTCTAGAGATCCCATCCACTATGCTTTGACATCTGGCCGCTGCGGGTTTGACGCTGTATAAACATGCAGCATCAAACCCGCAGTGCCTCCTGATCGTGGCCCCGTACCCAAACTCACCCGCAGCATGTCATTTTCTGTAGCGGACACACCAGTCTCCACTGCAGATTTTGACCGATTGAAGTGTCATTAGATGCGGTGGATTCACATGTACCGACAACAAAAGTGCGGCATTAGAACACCCCATTTTGGAAGCAGCAAAAATACGCTGCGTCCAAAGCACTGCTTGTTGCTGTTTGTGGGGATGCAGCGGCTAATGAAACAACTGTGAGCTGTTAATAATAGCCAGGGACCATGTTTGCTTAATAGCACCTTCCCAGGCTAAGAATAACAGCTCACAGCTGCTGGATAAATTACATGAATGGAAATGCTAATGACATTGGGTATATGGGATTAGCTGACACCTAGCTCTTTTGTTTGGTGATGACAAGGCGTCAATCAGACCTTTTCATGACCAAACCTAATTAAAGTAAAGAGTTAAATAAAGACAGACACAGAGCAAACACTTTATTTGAAATATAACAGACACATTCTTAAATTAGCCAATATACTCACCCCAGTTCTAACGGTAAACCAAGGGATAAAGCAATGTCCCACCAAATAACTTTATTTAGCTCCAAAAAGCATTCATTGATGTACAAAAACGCGGCAAAACCGCGCGTTTCTTCCGCAGCGTTTTTCCTGCCAAGGAGATGCAGAAACGCTGCAGAAATCTCAGCTTCAAATCCTGAACGGGCGCACGTAGCCTAATACAGTCACCACTAGGGGATGATCACTGCATACAGATTTATACAGTCACCACTAGGAGGAGATCACTGCATACAGATTTATACAGTCACCACTAGGGGGAGCTCACTACATACAGATTTATACAGTCACCACTAGGAGGAGATCACTGCATACAGATTTATACAGCCACCACTAGAGGGAGCTCACTACATACAGATTTATACAGCCACCACTAGGGGGAGCTCACTACATACAGATTTATACAGCCATCACTAGGGGGAGCTCACTACATACAGATTTATACAGCCACCACTAGAGGGAGCTCACTGCATACAGATTTATACAGCCACCACTAGAGGGAGCTCACTGCATACAGATTTATACAGCCACCACTAGAGGGAGCTCACTACATACAGATTTATACAGCCACCACTAGAGTGAGCTTACTGCATACAGATTTATACAGTCACCACTAGAGGGAGCTCACTGCATACAGAATTATACAGCCACCACTAGAGGGAGCTCACTGCATACAGATTTATACAGCCACTGCTAGAGAGAACTCACTACATACAGATTTATACAGCCACCACTAGAGGGAGCTCACTGCATACAGATTTATACAGTCACCACTAGAGGGAGCTCACTACATACAGATTAATACAGCCACCACTAGAGGGAGCTCACTGTATACAGATTTATACAGCCCAGGAGAAGCCTGCAGATATCAGTGCCAGATTAGTCAGGTCTCTTCCTATGTGTCCGGCTGGTGTTTCACAAACAGATACCTGGCTGCAATCATACAGGTACGCTCAGATTCATGCTGTCTATAGTTTGGGCAGTATATATCAAGGGACAGGTTTGCTTTAATACTAGTGGTAGAAGTATAGAAGCTCCTGGCGGTGGCGGTGGCTGTGGGGAAGACATTTCCACTTATGTTGTAGTTTTGCATCCTATGAAGATACATAGATACATAGTCAGACTCTCCTGATCCATGAGACGTCATGAAGAGTGTTGTGCGCCACTTCAGGCAGGTACCGGAGGGAGATTTCTGGTGTAAGGAGTGTCAGGTCATGAATTAGATGAGTTGTGGTGTCCGGACCCTTTTGGTGGTCCTGGGAGAAACTGGCATGAAACTGCAAACAATCAGTTTTGGTGCATCTCACATGAGTTTCACCATTTTCCAGCTTTGATGCCAGAGTTCAGGTCTGCGCCCGATTCATAACTCGCACTCATCCATGACCTGAGGTTTATGGAGACGTAGACGAGCTGCGGCTGTTGTGTTTCCCACTTCTGCAATCACAGACACGGACTGTACCGGGGGGGTCAGGGATACAGAGACAAACCTGCCACTACCAGTCTCTGTTGATATTAAAGGGGTTAATTATCCAGATACCAGCCACCATATAGAACAAGCGCTGGGATCCTGGCACCATCTCTCCCAGCAGGAAACAAGTCCTTCTTGTCAGTCATTACAGCATGGGAGGAACTACTGCGGCATAGATTGATGCAAGCTATTTCTTACTGTTATCAGCCATTTAATAAAGCGCAATCTCCTGCCTTCTGTAAATATAATTGTTGTCGGTGCAGAACCCTGAACCTAATCATTGAAAATCACTTCCCACCATCTTATTGCAGTAGAGCCTGTGCCGCTCCTGTGCATAGCTGGCTGTGTGGCTGCTTCTGTCGTAGGGAGGAGGTCCTGCTGACCAGTCTCATGGTGGCTGTGTTACAGAAAGCCGGACTATAATCAGGGTCACAAAGGGAAAGTTTCCTCTGAACAATGAGCCAAGAGGAACGTCAGGGGCGTGAATACAAATATGAAGCTTCCCTACACATCAGTGTTACGAGATCACAGGGGTGACAAGATGGATTCTGTTCTCTCACACATGCGTAATCTGCAGGGCAAGAATGGGGCATAGGTCTCACACCCAGGATATATTACCGGGAGTAATGGAGACTCTTCATGACATCCAAAACTAGAATCTGCATATCAGGGACAGAATTACTGGGAGAGACACCCAGGGCTCGAGCTCACATCCAGCCTATAGTAGTGGGAGACACCCAGGGATCGAGCTCACATCCAGCCTATAGTAGTGGGAGAGATACCCAGGGCTCGAGCTCACATCCAGCCTATAGTAGTGGGAGACACCCAGGGATCGAGCTCACATCCAGCCTATATTAGTGGGAGAGACACCCAGAGCTCAAGCTCACATCCAGCCTATATTAGTGGGAGAGACACCCAGAGCTCAAGCTCACATCCAGGCTATATTAGTGGGATAGACAACCAGGGCTCGAGCTCACATCCAGCCTATATTAGTGGGAGAGACACCCAGGGCTCAAGCTCACATCCAGCCTATATTAGTGGGAGAGACACCCAGAGCTCGAGCTCACATCCAGCCTATATTAGTGGGAGAGACACCCAGAGCTCAAGCTCACATCCAGCCTATATTAGTGGGAGAGACACCCAGAGCTCAAGCTCACATCCAGCCTATATTAGTGGGAGAGACACCCAGAGCTCAAGCTCACATCCAGGCTATATTAGTGGGATAGACAACCAGGGCTCGAGCTCACATCCAGCCTATATTAGTGAGAGAGACACCCAGGGCTCAAGCTCACATCCAGCCTATATTAGTGGGAGAGACACCCAGAGCTCGAGCTCCCATCCAGCCTATATTAGTGGTAGAGACACCCAGAGCTCGAGCTCACATCCAGCCTATATTAGTGGGAGAGACACCCAGGGCTCGAGCTCACATCAAGCCTATATTAGTGGGAGAGACACCCAGAGCTCGAGCTCACATCCAGCCTATATTAGTGGGAGAGACACCCATGGCTCACATCCAGGCTATATTAGCGGGAGAGACACCCAGGGCTCGAGCTTCCATCCAGCCTATACTAGCGGGAGAGACACCCAAGGCTCGAGCTTCCATCCAGCCTATACTAGCGGGAGAGACACCCAGGGCTCACATCCAGCCTATATTAGCGGGAGAGACACCCAGGGCTCGAGCTTCCATCTAGCCTATATTAGTGGGAGAGACACCCAAGGCTCGAGCTCACATCCAGCCTATATTAGTGGGAGAGACACCCAGGGCTCGAGCTCCCATCCAGCCTATATTAGTGGGAGAGACACCCAGGGCTCGAGCTCCCATCCAGCCTATATTAGTGGGAGAGACACCCAGGGCTCGAGCTCACATCCAGCCTATATTAGTGGGAGAGACACCCAGGGCTTGAGCTCACATCCAGCCTATATTAGTGGGAGAGACACCCAGGGCTCACATCCAGCCTATATTAGCGGGAGAGACACCAAGGGCTCGAGCTCACATCCAGCCTATATTAGTGAGAGAGACACCCAGAGCTCGAGCTCACATCCAGCCTATATTAGTGGGTTAGACACCCAGCGCTCGAGCTCACATCCAGGATATATTAGTGGGAGAGACACCCAGAGCTCACATCAAGCCTATATTAGTGGGAGAGACACCCAGGGCTCACATCCAGCCTATATTAGTGGGAGAGACACCCAGAGCTCGAGCTCACATCAAGCCTATATTAGTGGGATAGACACCCAGGGCTCGAGCTCACATCCAGCCTATATATTACTGGGAGACACCCCCAGCGCTCGAGCTCACATCCAGCCTATATTAGTGGGAGAGACACCCAGGGCTCGAGCTCACATCCAGCCTATATTGGTGGGTTAGACACCCAGCGCTCGAGCTCACATCCAGGATATATTAGTGGGAGAGACACCCAGAGCTCACATCAAGCCTATATTAGTGGGAGAGACACCCAGGGCTCACATCCAGCCTATATTAGTGGGAGAGACACCCAGAGCTCGAGCTCACATCAAGCCTATATTAGTGGGATAGACACCCAGGGCTCGAGCTCACATCCAGCCTATATTGGTGGGAGAGACACCCAGGGCTCGAGCTCACATCCAGCCTATATTGGTGGGAGAGACACCCAGGGCTCGAGCTCACATCCAGCCTATATTAGTGGGAGAGACACCCAGGGCTCGAGCTCACATCCAGCCTATATTAGTGGGAGAGACAACCAGGGCTCGAGCTCACATCCAGCCTATATTAGTGGGGGAGACACCCAGGGCTCGAGCTCTCATCCAGGCTATATTAGTGGCAGAGACACCCAGGGCTCGAGCTCCCATCCAGCCTCTATTAGTGGGAGTGACACCCAGGGCTCGAGCTCACATCAAGCCTATATTAGTGGGATAGACACCCAGGGCTCGAGCTCACATCAAGCCTATATATTACTAGGAGACATCCCCAGCGCTCGAGCTCACATCCAGCCTATATTAGTGGGAGAGACACCCAGGGCTCGAGCTCACATCCAGCCTATATTAGTGGGAGAGACACCCAGGGCTCATATCCAGCCTATATTAGTGGGAGAGACACCCAGGGCTCAAGCTCACATCCAGCCTATAGTAGTGGGAGAGACACCCAGGGCTCGAGCTCACATCCAGCCTATAGTAATGGGAGAGACACCCAGGGCTCAAGCTCACATCCAGCCTATAGTAGTGGGAGAGACACCCAGGGCTCGAGCTCACATCCAGCCTATAGTAGTGGGAGAGACACCCAGGGCTCGAGCTCACATCCAGCCTATAGTAGTGGGAGAGACACCCAGGGCTCGAGCTCACATCCAGCCTATAGTAGTGGGAGAGATACCCAGGGCTCGAGCTCACATCCAGTCTATAGTAGTGGGAGAGACACCCAGAGCTCAATCTCATATCCAGGCTATATTAGTGGGATAGACACCCAGGGCTCAAGCTCACATCCAGCCTATATTAGTGGGAGAGACAACCTGAGCTAACGCTCACATCCAGCCTATATTAATGGGAGAGACACCCAGAGCTCACATCCAGCCTATATTAGTGGGAGACACCCCCAGCGCTCGAGCTCACACCCAGCCTATATTAGTGGAAGACACCCCCAGCGCTCGAGCTCACATCCAGCCTATATTAGTGGGAGAGACACCCAGGGCTTGAGCTCACATCCAGCCTATATTAGTGGGAGAGACACCCAGGGCTCACATCCAGCCTATATTAGCGGGAGAGACACCCAGGGCTCGAGCTCACATCCAGCCTATATTAGTGAGAGAGACACCCAGAGCTCGAGCTCACATCCAGCCTATATTAGTGGGTTAGACACCCAGCGCTCGAGCTCACATCCAGGATATATTAGTGGGAGAGACACCCTGAGCTAACGCTCACATCCAGCCTATATTAATGGGAGAGACACCCAGAGCTCACATCCAGCCTATATTAGTGGGAGACACCCCCAGCGCTCGAGCTCACACCCAGCCTATATTAGTGGAAGACACCCCCAGCGCTCGAGCTCACATCCAGCCTATATTAGTGGGAGACACCCCCAGCGCTCGAGCTCACACCCAGCCTATATTAGTGGGAGACACCCCCAGCGCTCGAGCTCACATCCAGCCTATAGTAGTGGGAGAGACACCCAGGGCTCGAGCTCACATCCAGTCTATATTAGTGAGAGACACCCAGGGCTCGAGCTCACATCCAGGCTATATTAGTGGGAGAGACACCCTGAGCTAACGCTCACATCCAGCCTATATTAATGGGAGAGACACCCAGAGCTCACATCCAGCCTATATTAGTGGGAGACACCCCCAGCGCTCGAGCTCACACCCAGCCTATATTAGTGGAAGACACCCCCAGCGCTCGAGCTCACATCCAGCCTATATTAGTGGGAGACACCCCCAGCGCTCGAGCTCACACCCAGCCTATATTAGTGGGAGACACCCCCAGCGCTCGAGCTCACACCCAGCCTATATTAGTGGGAGACACCCCCAGCGCTCAAGCTCACATCCAGCCTATATTAGTGGGAGAGACAACCAGGGCTCGAGCTCACATCCAGTCTATATTAGTGAGAGACACCCAGGGCTCGAGCTCACATCCAGGCTATATTAGTGGGAGAGACACCCTGAGCTAACGCTCACATCCAGCCTATATTAATGGGAGAGACACCCAGAGCTCACATCCAGCCTATATTAGTGGGAGACACCCCCAGCGCTCGAGCTCACACCCAGCCTATATTAGTGGAAGACACCCCCAGCGCTCGAGCTCACATCCAGCCTATATTAGTGGGAGACACCCCCAGCGCTCGAGCTCACACCCAGCCTATATTAGTGGGAGACACCCCCAGCGCTCGAGCTCACATCCAGCCTATAGTAGTGGGAGAGACACCCAGGGCTCGAGCTCGAGCTCACATCCAGCCTATATTAGTGGGAGACACCCAGAGCTCGAGCTCACATCCAGCCTATATTAGCGGGAGAGACAGCCAGGGCTCGAGCTTCCATCCAGCCAATATTAGCAGGAGAGACACCCAGGGCTCGAGCTTCCATCTAGCCTATATTAGTGGGAGAGACACCCAGGGCTCACATCCAGCCTATATTAGCGGGAGAGACACCCAGGGCTCGAGCTTCCATCTAGCCTATATTAGTGGGAGAGACACTGAAGGCTCGAGCTCACATCCAGGCTATATTAGTGGGAGAGACACCCAGGGCTCACATCCAGCCTATATTAGCGGGAGAGACACCCAGGGCTCGAGCTCACATCCAGCCTATATTAGTGGGAGAGACACCCAGGGCTCGAGCTCACATCCAGCCTATATTAGTGGGAGAGACACCCAGAGCTCGAGCTCACATCAAGCCTATATTAGTGGGATAGACACCCAGGGCTCGAGCTCACATCAAGCCTATATATTACTGGGAGACACCCCCAGTGCTCGAGCTCACATCCAGCCTATATTAGTGGGAGAGACACCCAGGGCTCGAGCTCACATCCAGCCTATATTAGTGGGAGAGACACCCAGGGCTCACATCCAGCCTATATTAGCGGGAGAGACAACCAGGGCTCAAGCTCACATCCAGCCTATATTAGTGAGAGACACCCAGAGCTCAAGCTCCCATCCAGCCTATATTAGTGGGAGAGACACCCAGAGCTCGAGCTCCCATCCAGACTATATTAGTGGGAGAGACACCCAGGGCTCAAGCTCACATCCAGCCTATAGTAGTGGGACAGACACCCAGGGCTCGAGCTCACATCCAGCCTATATTAGTGGGAGAAACACCCAGCACTCACATCCAGCTTATATTAGTGGGAGAGACACCGAGAGCTCGAGCTCACATCCAGCCTATATTAGTGGGAGAGACACCCAGAGCTCGAGCTCACAGCCATCCTATATTAGTGGGAGAGACACCCAGGGCTCGAGCTCACATCAAGCCTATATATTACTGGGAGACATCCCCAGCGCTCGAGCTCCCATCCAGCCTATATTAGTGGGAGAGACACCCAGGGCTCGAGCTCATATCCAGACTATATTAGTCGGAGAGACACCCAGGGCTCGAGCTCTCATCCAGCCTATATTAGTGGGAGAGACACCCAGGGCTCGAGCTCCCATCCAGCCTATATTAGTGGGAGAGACACCTAGGGCTCGAGCTCACATCCAGCCTATATTAGTGGGAGAGACACCCAGGGCTCGAGCTCACATCCAGCCTATATTAGTGGGAGAGACACCCAGGGCTCGAGCTCTCATCCAGCCTATATTAGTGGGAGAGACATCCAGGGCTCGAGCTCACATCCAGCCTATATTAGTGAGAGAGACACGCAGAGCTCGAGCTCCCATCCAGCCTATATTAGTGGGAGAGACATCCAGGGCTCGAGCTCCCATCCAGACTATATTAGTCGGAGAGACACCCAGGGCTCGAGCTCCCATCCAGCCTATATTAGTGGGAGAGACACCCAGGGCTCGAGCTCACATCCAGCCTATATTAGTGGGAGAGACACCTAGGGCTCGAGCTCACATCCAGCCTATATTAGTGGGAGAGACACCCAGGGCTCGAGCTCACATCCAGCCTATATTAGTGGGAGAGACACCCAGGGCTCACATCCAGCCTATATTAGTGGGAGAAACACCCAGGGCTCGAGCTCTCATCCAGCCTATATTAGTGGGAGAGACATCCAGGGATCGAGCTCACATCCAGCCTATATTAGTGAGAGAGACACCCAGAGCTCGAGCTCCCATCCAGCCTATATTAGTGGGAGAGACACCCAGGGCTCGAGCTCACATCCAGCCTATAGTAGTGGGAGAGACACTCAGAGCTCACATCCAGCCTATATTATTGGGAGATACACCCAGGGCTCGAGCTCCCATCCAGCCTATATTAGTGGGAGAGACACCCAGGGCTCGAGCTCACATCCAGCCTATATTAGTGGGAGAGACACTCAGAGCTCACATCCAGCTTATATTAGTGGGAGAGACACCCAGGGCTCGAGCTCACATCCAGCCTATATTAGTGGGAGAGACACTCAGAGCTCACATCCAGCTTATATTAGTGGGAGAGACACCCGGAGCTCGAGCTCACAGCCAGCCTATATATTACTGGGAGACATCACCAGCGCTCGAGCTCACATCCAGCCTATATTAGTGGGAGAGACACCCAGAGCTCACATCCAGCCTATAATACTCGGAGAGACACTCAGACCTCACATCCAGCCTATATTCCTGGGTGGATTGATTACAATTAGACTTTGGATACAGACCAAATTTCAGGGGTCTGAGAATTCAGGAATTTAGATTGAAAATGCTTCATGGGTAACCCACGGCAGCGCACATGATCCGAGTCCCTGCTCCTCCAGTTTTCCCCTTTTGTACAAGATTTCATAGAAAAGATTTAAGATTTATTACAAAATGACCTTTTATAAAAACTGATTTTTTTCAGACAATAAATAAAAACAATCAGACCTCACAGAACAGAGATAAAACGCAGAAATCTGCTGGAATCAGAGAACACAGGAGCCAAACTAATAACCAGGGCTCCTCTCAGGGGCCACAGCGGTCTGTAAAGTGCAGAGTCTGCAGAAGTCTCCTCCAGATGGAGCAGAATATAGTGCAGCACGAGTAGAGTCACCCCAGACCCGCTGAGGTTGGGGCAGTGCCTGGATGAGTCCATCAGGAGGCGACGTAGGACGTCTGACCCGCGGCGTGGACCCTGCAGAACTCCTGCCCTCCGCTGGCCTTGTTCCTGCACGGCTGACCGGCTCGGGTGATTGCGTGGCAGAACTGGCGCGGAGACATCGATGACAGCGACCTGTAACGCAAGGAGGAGCAGAGCGTGAGGAGGGCGACGGGGCCCGGACCAGCCAGGAGGAGCAGAGCGTGAGGAGGGCGACGGGGCCCGGACCAGCCAGGAGGAGCAGAGCGTGAGGAGGGCGACGGGGCCCGGACCAGCCAGGAGGAGCAGAGCGTGAGGAGGGCGACGTGGCCCAGACCAGCCAGGAGGAGCAGAGCGTGAGGAGGGCGACGTGGCCCAGACCAGCCAGGAGGAGCAGAGCGTGAGGAGGGCGACGTGGCCCAGACCAGCCAGGAGGAGCAGAGCGTGAGGAGGGCGACGTGGCCCAGACCAGCCAGGAGGAGCAGAGCGTGAGGAGGGCGACGTGGCCCAGACCAGCCAGGAGGAGCAGAGCGTGAGGAGGGCGACGTGGCCCAGACCAGCCAGGAGGAGCAGAGCGTGAGGAGGGCGACGTGGCCCAGACCAGCCAGGAGGAGCAGAGCGTGAGGAGGGCGACGTGGCCCAGACCAGCCAGGAGGAGCAGAGCGTGAGGAGGGCGACGTGGCCCAGACAAGCCAGGAGGAGCAGAGCGCGAGGAGGGCGACGAGGCCCAGACCAGCCAGGAGGAGCAGAGCGTGAGGAGGGCGACGAGGCCCAGACAAGCCAGGAGGAGCAGAGCGCGAGGAGGGCGACGAGGCCCAGACAAGCCAGGAGGAACAGAGCGCGAGGAGGGCGACGAGGCCCAGACAAGCCAGGAGGAGCAGAGCGTGAGGAGGGCGACGAGGCCCAGACAAGCCAGGAGGAGCAGAGCGCGAGGAGGGCGACGAGGCCCAGACAAGCCAGGAGGAGCAGAGCGTGAAGAGGGCGACGAGGCCCAGACAAGCCAGGAGGAGCAGAGCGTGAGGAGGGCGACGAGGCCCAGACAAGCCAGGAGGAGCAGAGCGTGAGGAGGGCGACGAGGCCCGACAAGCCAGGAGGAGCAGAGCGTGAGGAGGGCGACGAGGCCCAGACAAGCCAGGAGGAGCAGAGCGTGAGGAGGGCGACGAGGCCCAGACAAGCCAGGAGGAGCAGAGCGCGAGGAGGGCGACGAGGCCCAGACAAGCCAGGAGGAGCAGAGCGTGAGGAGGGCAACGAGGCCCAGACAAGCCAGGAGGAGCAGAGCGTGAGGAGGGCGACGAGGCCCAGACAAGCCAGGAGGAGCAGAGCGTGAGGAGGGCGACGGGGCCCGGACCAGCCAGGAGGAGCAGAGCGTGAGGAGGGCGACGAGGCCCAGACAAGCCAGGAGGAGCAGAGCGTGAGGAGGGCGACGAGGCCCAGACAAGCCAGGAGGAGCAGAGCGTGAGGAGGGCGACGAGGCCCAGACAAGCCAGGAGGAGCAGAGCGTGAGGAGGGCGACGAGGCCCAGACAAGCCAGGAGGAGCAGAGCGTGAGGAGGGCGACGAGGCCCAGACAAGCCAGGAGGAGCAGAGCGTGAGGAGGGCGACGAGGCCCAGACAAGCCAGGAGGAGCAGAGCGTGAGGAGGGCGACGAGGCCCAGACAAGCCAGGAGGAGCAGAGCGTGAGGAGGGCGACGAGGCCCAGACAAGCCAGGAGGAGCAGAGCGTGAGGAGGGCGACGAGGCCCAGACAAGCCAGGAGGAGCAGAGCGTGAGGAGGGCGACGGGGCCCGGACCAGCCAGGAGGAGCAGAGCGTGAGGAGGGCGACGAGGCCCAGACAAGCCAGGAGGAGCAGAGCGTGAGGAGGGCGACGAGGCCCAGACAAGCCAGGAGGAGCAGAGCGTGAGGAGGGCGACGAGGCCCAGACAAGCCAGGAGGAGCAGAGCGTGAGGAGGGCGACGAGGCCCAGATAGGTCACATCTGCTCTACTGATGGGTTATATCAGGTCTGCTCCTCCATTCATATCCACAGCCTCTCACAGGTGGCTCAATGTATATAGCCATGGTCTGCAGCTTGTGATATGCTGCGAGTAGTAGTTCCACAGCAGCTGGCTCAGTGTATATATCAGTGGTCTGCAGCCTGTGGCTTTCCAGCTTCTGTATTGTATCATGTAGGAGCATGCTGGGAGTTGTGGTGCCACACATCCCGTCTCCTTGGTCCATACTCACAAGTTACTGGAAACAGAAGAATTTGGACTTTTCCTACTAGACTCCGATATGGCATCAAACGCTGCCCCCAAGTGTCGCTGGGGAATTCTGTCCGCCGCCATCTGCAGGGATAAGACATGACATCTGCTCTGTCCAATCTCTGTCACTAGGAGGCGATGTCGACACACCGGTATTAGACTGCGACCGATACACATCGCCCCCTGGTGGTGGTCACAGGTGGATGCAGCACAGCACTCACCACTTTCAGGGGGCTGTCGTGTCCTCGGACTGATTTGGAGACGCTCAGCCGGCGCAGTTTCATGGTGGGAGTGGGCTGCTGCGGAGTTCTCATCCACGGCTGTGACTTCCAGTCCTTATGGGCCGGAGGCGCCAAGACAGACACATCTTTACACAAAGTCTCGTTCCCGAACACAGAATCGTCTGAAAGGCAGGAAAAAAAACAGGCGAAAATATGCATTAGCCGCAGAGCAGAATTATAAATGCAGCTCTGGATGGAAATTCCATACAGTCATGAGAACACAAGAGAGAACAAGAACGCCATCCAGAGGCCCCGCACCTATGTAACTGACATCCACCAGCCTCCTCAGCTCCTCCTTCAGCAGGGCATCCTCCTCAACCCTAAACATAGAAGAGAACTACTGAAATCCTCTGTGCTGCTTTATTCATTTTTATCATTACATTATGGGTGTACTTACTTTTCAGGAGTTGAGCTACAAAACCCTGCGCCCTTCTCCGTGTAAGGGAGGAACACAGGAGACTCTTTGGGGGCCGTCAGCGCGGCCGCTGCCTTCCTGCTCTTCACCTTCCGGAGGCAGCAAATAAAGCGCAGTAGAGTCCAGTGACCTGTGGGAGGCGCAGGAGGAATAAACTGCAGCCTCATCGCAATAAATCAGATCTCTCTGCACGCTGGCAGGAGCCCACCCACTACCCCAACCGTCCCCCCTCCAGGGCAGGAGGGCGCCCCCTACCCCAACCGTCCACCCCACCTCCATGGCAAGAGGGCGCCCACTACCCCAACCATCCCCCCTCCAGGGCATGAGGGTGCCCCCTACCCCAACCATCCCCCCCACCTCCATGGCAAGAGGGCGCCCACTACCCCAACCGTCCCCCCCCTCCATGGCAAGAGGGCGCCCACTACCCCAACAGTCCCCCCCCCCCTCCATGGCAAGACGGCACCCACTACCCCAACAGTCCTCCCCCCCCCCCCCTCCATGGAAGACGGCGCCCACTACCCCAACCGTCCCCCCTCTCCATGGCAAGAGGGCGCCCACTACCCTAACCGTCCCCCCCCCTCCGTGGCAAGAGGACGCCCACTACCCCAACCGTCCCCCCCCCCTCCATGGCAAGAGGACGCCCACTACCCCAACAGTCCCCCCCCCCCTCCATGGCAAGAGGACGCCCACTACCCCAACCGTCCCCCCCCCCTCCATGGCAAGAGGACGCCCACTACCCCAACAGTCCCCCCCCCCCCCTCCATGGCAAGAGGACGCCCACTACCCCAACAGTCCCCCCCCCCCCCCCCCTCCATGGCAAGAGGGCGCCCACTACCCCAACCGTCCCCCCCTCCATGGCAAGAGGGCGCCCACTACCCCAACCGTCCCCCCCTCCATGGCAAGAGGGCGCCCACTAACCCAACCGTCCCCCCACCAGGGCAAGAGGGCACCCACTACCCCAACCATCCCCCTCCAGGTAGGAGGGTGCCCCCTGTCTTCTGCACTCACCTATCACCGTGCACACCAGTAACGCCGTCAGCGACCTGAATCCGAGCGACGTGTTGTGGTTGAGCTCAGAAATCGCGTTGAGCACGATCAGGACAAGCAGGACGATGCGGGAGAAGCCGGGGGTCTGCAGGAACGTCATCAGCAGGGCCAGGAGAAGGAAGTAGGCGCCATGAAGGACGCAGGTGGAAATGGCGTTCAGGTTCCCACCTGTGAATAGAAGACGCGGGCGTGCGGATCATCAGCCATGTCCCCGAGCGTCTGACAACCAGCGCTGCTCTGAACCTTCCTGATCTAAAGGAGATTTCTACTGCCTCGCGGCCCCGCAGGGTGACAATATGGCCGCTGTAAGGAGCAGGCAGGGCTGGAGAGGCAGCGCCCCGGCCAGTCCTCACCTGCCCAGACGATGAATCCCTGGATGTAGCTGAGCCGGTGCTCCACGCTGCGGTGCATGTGCTCCATGGCGTACAGCGCGGCGCTCAGGCTGCGGTTCATGCGCTGCAGCTTCTCCATCAGGACGTCGTAGTACAGCGCGCTCTGGTTCTGGTAGGACAGGAACAGCGCCAGGTTAGACTCTGCAGACAAAAAAGAACAACAGCGGTCACATCCAGCAGCGCTGACACATTGTAACAGACCCTCAGCTGTGCGAGCAACAGGCTGTGATACCAGTACATCGGTACAGCACGCACCAATTTTGGTGTAGACGTCACGTGACCTGGCCCGGACATCGGCGAGGTCGGCCATGATGGCTTCATGCCCCCTGTGCAGCTCCGCGTCCTGCGCCGTCAGGTGACCACTCACATTCTCTACAGAGAGAAATCAGGAGAAGAGGTTGGTGGAGTCTACAGACACATCCAGAGGCCTCCCACCTGTCTTGTCCCCGGGGGCAGGGTCTCTGCGAAGCCCGCTAGCTCATGCACACTAGTTGTTTGCAATTTCCGCTATAGCTCCCAGGATCTGCTGGGAGATGTAGTCCAACTTCTCTCTGGACTGCAGAGCTATTCCACCAGAAGTGCGAGGCCGCCAGGCACCCGAGGGAAGGTGCAGCTCCACCTACCCATCTTTCGTGTGATCCCCTCGATCATGTCCACCACCAGGTGGTGCCCGCTGGAGATCAGCGCCTTCTCCTCCGCCAGCATCTGCAGGTTCCCGGAGATGGAGCTCTCCATCTCCTCCTGGTTGCTCTGCAGCTGCTCCTGCTGGGTCAGGAGGTGGTCCTGGCTGCTCAGGACCCTCAGCAGAGACTCTGAGGTCAGCTCCTTCAGCTCCTCCTGTCCATCCTGTGAAGAGACGTAAAGTCAAGAGCAGCCACGGCCAGAGGCCGCGCCCCGGGGCGAAGGGAGCGCCGCCAGAGGCGTCACCCCACTCGGATTCTGGGGTGATGGAATAGGATCTGACCGCGTTGCTTAAACATGAATGTCCTCAGAGCCAGCCCCCCCCATTGTCCCCATCTCCCACCCACCATCTTGCTCCGCTACCTTCAGCATTTTCATGGCCTCCAGCTGGTCCATTGCCGTTGACACCAGGGTGTTGACCGTGAGCTCGGTGCGTCGGCGGAAGTGGAGCTGTCGCGTGGCGTAGCAGACGGAGCGCGCCCGGTTACTGACAATGTGGTAGGCGTTCCAGGTGTTGGGGTCCATGGGGGATGTGCACTCGGCGAGGGTCTGCAGACAGACAATGGACCGGCTCAGGACTTCTCACACCGTGCGGTTTACTGTGACAGAGTCCTGCTCACCATGTCCTCCGTGCAGGGGTATGTTCGCCGCCCCTCCACTTTCGCCTGGCAGTTGAACAGGGAGACCCCCAGTTTGGCGATCTCTTCCTCCGACATGTCTGTGCATGATGCCCGCAGATGACTGACGACCTGTAAGGAGATGGAGGAGCCATCACAAAGCTGCTACTCCAGTCACATCCAGAGCTGCAGCTGCTCTAGAGCTGCGGGGCTGTACAGTCTAAACACGGCCTTGTTATTGGGGGATCAGCTGTGGATGCAGTTCTGGGTGTGACTCGAGTATAGCAGGATGGACAGAGCAGGACCACCACCCCCACCCTCCGCACCTTGTAGTGACAGCTGTCCAGAGGCGACAGCTCCAGGATTTTGGCTTCAGCTAAAAACTTCTCATCAGTCGTGGTCATCTCAAAGTGGGTGCTGGAAAGAGACCGGGGGTCCGGGGCTGGCTCCTTCTGGGGGGCAGATGAGACACTGGGGGACTTGCGGGTAAACCAGCCAAAAAACGCTCCACTCCCTGCAGGAAGGCAGAGGACGAGGAAGAGCAGAAAAACATGGCGGCCAGGAGACATCACGACACCTGCACGGAAATAGAAAAGAGTTGTAGTACCCAATCCTCACCACAGGGGGGCGGTGCAGTGTCAGGGGGTGATACACCATCCTCCCCACAGGGGGGCAGTATAGCATCAGGGGTGATACCCCATCCTCACCACAGGGGGGCGGTGCAGTGTCAGGGGGGCGATACGCCATCCTCCCCACAGGGGGGCAGTATAGCGTCAGGGGTGATACCCCATCCTCACCACAGGGGGGCGGTGCAGTGTCAGGGGCGATACACCATCCTCACCACATGGGGCGTTGTAGTGTCAGGTGTGATACACCATCCTCACCACAGGGGGCGGTGTAGTGTTAGGGGGTGATACACCATCCTCACCACAGGGGGCGGTGTAGTGTTAGGGGGTGATACACCATCCTCACCACAGGGGGCGGTGTAGTGTCACAAGTGATACCCTCCCTCACCACAAGGGGGCAGTGTAGTGTCAAGGACAATACTCTTCCTCACCACAGGGGGCAGTGTAGTGTCACGAGTGATACCCTCCCTCACCACAAGGGGGCAGTGTAGTGTCAGGGGTGACCGCATCACTCGACTGAAACTGCCCTGACCAAAGTCACCAACGACCTACTAATTGCCAAATCCAAGCAACACTACTCCATCCTCCTCCTTCTGGACCTGTCATCTGCCTTCCACACAGTGGACCATTCCCTCTTACTCCAGATTCTCTCATCTCTCGGCATCACGGACTTGGCTCTATCTTGGATTTCCTCATACTTAACAGACTGGACATTCAGTGTCTCCCACTCACACACCACCTCCTCATCTCGCCCCCTATCTGTCGGTGTCCCCCAAGGTTCAGTCCTAGGACCTCTGCTCTTCTCCATCTACACCTTAGGCCTGGGACAGCTCATAGTCTCACGGCTTTCATTATCACCTCTATGCTGATCACACACAGATCTACCTCTCTGGACCCGATATCTCCTCCCTACTAACCAAAATCCCACAATGTCTGTCCGCCATCTCATCCTTCTTCTCCGACAGATTTCTAAAACTCAACATGGATAAAACAGAGTTCATCATCTTTCCACCATCTCATTCATATCCCCCATCTGACCTATCCATCAACGTCAATGGTTGTTCACTCTCCCCAGTCCCACAAGCTCGCTGCCTTGGGGTAACCCTGGACTCTGATCTCTCCTTCACACCACATATCCAAGCCCTTTCCACCTCCTGCTGACTCCAACTCAAAAATATCTCCCGGATCTGTGCATTCCTCAGCAAAGACTCTGCAAAAACACTAGTGCACGCCCTCATCATCTCCCGCCTCGACTACTGCAACCTCCTGTTCTGTGGCCTCCCCTCTAACACTCTCGCACCCCTCCAATCTATCCTAAACTCTGCTCCCCCGCTATTCCCCGGCCTTTCCTCTCTGTCAATCCCTTCACTGGCTCCCCATTGCCCAGAGAATTCAGTTCAAAACCCTAACCATGACATACAAAGTCATCCACAACCTGTCTCCTCCATACATCTGTGACCTAGTCTCCCGGTACTTACCTGCACGCAACCTCCGACCCTCACAAGATCTCCTTCTCTACTCCCCTCTTATCTCCTCCTCCCACAATCGCATACAAGATTTCTCCCGTGCATCCCCCCTACTCTGGAACTCTCTACCCCAACACATCACACTCTCGGCGACGGTGGAAACCTTCAAAAGAAACCTGAAGACCCACCTCTTCCGACAAGCCTACAACCTGCAGTAACCACCGCTCCACCATACCGCTGCACGACCAGCTCTACCCTCACCTATCCCTTGTAGACTGTGAGCCCTCGCGGGCAGGGTCCTCGCTCCACCATACCTCTACACGACCAGCTCTGCCCTCACCTACTGTATCCTCACCCATCCCTTGTAGACTGTGAGCCCTCACGGGCAGGGTCCTCGCTCCACCATACCTCTACACGACCAGCTCTACCCTCACCTACTGTATCCTCACCCATCCCTTGTAGACTGTGAGCCCTTGCGGGCAGGGTCCTCGCTCCACCATACCGCTGCACGACCAGCTCTACCCTCACCTACTGTATCCTCACCCATCCCTTGTAGACTGTGAGCCCTCGCGGGCAGAGTCCTCGCTCCACTACACCGCTGCACGACCAGCTCTATCCTCACCTACTGTATCCTCACCCATCCCCTGTAGACTGTGAGCCCTCACGGGCAGGGTCCTCTCTCCACCACACCGCTGCACGACCAGCTCTACCCTCACCTACTGTATCTTCACGCATCCCCCTGTAGACTGTGAGCCCTCGCGGGCAGGGTCCTCGCTTCACCATACCGCTGCACGACCAGCTCTACCCTCACCTACTGTATCCTCACCCATCCCCTGTAGACTGTGAGCCCTCGAGGGCAGGGTCCTCGCTCCACCATACCGCTGCACGACCAGCTCTACCCTCACCTACTGTATCCTCACCCATCCCCTGTAGACTGTGAGCCCTCGCAGGCAGGGTCCTCGCTCCACCATACCTCTGCACGACCAGCTCTACCCTCACCTACTGTATCCTCACCCATCCCTTGTAGACTGAGCCCTCGCGGGCAGGGTCCTCGCTCCACCACACTGCTGCACGACCAGCTCTACCCTCACCTACTGTATCCTCACCCATCCCCTGTAGACTGAGCCCTCGCAGGCAGGGTCCTCTCTCCTCCTGTACCTGCCGCTGACTCGTTTTGTTAAGACTATGTAAATGTTTTTGCTATGTATACCCCTATCACATGTAAAGCGCCATGGAATAAATGGCATTATAGTAATAAATAATAATAACCCATCCTCACCACAGGGGGCAGTGTAGTGTCAGGGGTGATAACCCATCCTCACCACAGGGGGCAGTGTAGTGTCAGGGGTGATAACCCATCCTCACCACAGGGGGCAGTGTAGTGTCAGGGGTGATAACCCATCCTCACCACAGGGGGCAGTGTAGTGTCAGGGGTGATAACCCATCCTCACCACAGGGAGCAGTGTAGTGTCAGGGGTGATAACCCATCCTCACCACAGGGGGCAGTGTAGTGTCAGGGGTGATAACCCATCCTCACCACAGGGGGCAGTGTAGTGTCAGGGGTGATAACCCATCCTCACCACAGGGGGCAGTGTAGTGTCAGGTGTGATAACCCATCCTCACCACAGGGGGCAGTGTAGAGTCAAGGGTGATAACCCATCCTCACCACAGGGGGCAGTGTAGTGTCAGGGGTGATACCCCATCCTCACCACATGTAACGTTACCGCAGCGGCTGTAGGTCAGTGTGTATAGCGAGACTGCCCGCTGCCAGCCGCCACACATCACCCCCTTTCCTGCAGTCTATTCTATGCGAGGCGCCCGCGCTGACATCTTTTATAAAAGAGCGTGTGAATGACGTCACGTTTCATGATCCAATCCCTTCCCCGCACAGCGCAGCGCCCCGCCCCATCTGTGTCCTTCTGCTGCAGACTCCGCCCACCGTCAGTGTGCAGGATGGCGGCGGCGGGTCCGGGCTCCGCTCTGAGGGTCGGGTGTATCGGAGCCGGGAGGATGGCGCGGGGCGTGCTGGGCGGCCTCATCATCAGCGGTAACCGGAGCCGTGACTGCGGCCTCAGCGCCGCTCTCCCTCCGCCCCCGCCCGCTGTAGTAATCACTCAATGTGTTTCTAGGGAAAGTTCCAGTGCAGAACATCAGTGTGAGCGCCCCCAGCGACAGCAACCTGCAGTACTTCCGGGTGAGCCGGCGCCCCTGCCCGGGGGCATTAACCCCTTCCCACCACTGTCAGTTTTCATTCACTTCATTGCTGGTTTTCCGAATCTTTTATTTTCGGTCGCGGTATCAGCGCTTGTTTCTGGTATTGCCTGCAGCGCTGAGCTCACTGATTGGCTGCAGCGCTGAGCTCACTGATTGGCTGCAGCCCTGAGCTCACTGATTGGCTGCAGCGCTGGGCTCACTGATTGGCTGCAGCGCTGGGCTCACTGATTGGCTGCAGCGCTGAGCTCACTGATTGGCTGCAGCGCTGGGCTCACTGATTGGCTGCAGCGCTGAGCTCACTGATTGGCTGCAGCCCTCAGCTCACTGATTAGCTGCAGCGCTGAGCTCCCTGATTGGCTGTAGCGCTGAGCTCACTGATTGGCTGCAGCGCTGAGCTCACTGATTGGCTGCAGCGCTGGGCTCACTGATTGGCTGCAGCGCTGGGCTCACTGATTGGCTGCAGCGCTGGGCTCACTGATTAGCTGCAGCGCTGGGCTCACTGATTGGCTGCAGCGCTGAGCTCACTGATTGGCTGCAGCCCTGAGCTCACTGATTAGCTGCAGCGCTGAGCTCCCTGATTGGCTGTAGCGCTGAGCTCACTGATTGGCTGCAGCGCTGTTGATGTGATGTTAGTGCTGCAGAGACTCAGCGCTGGACCCGGGAGATGAAGTAGAGCGCATTATTTTTTTTTCTTGATAACAAACTACAGCTTTTCTGAGATTGGCCATCTCCTAATGCGGGGTCCCGGTTTGGGCTGGGGAGGGCCGGCACACAGTGTCTTGATCTCGGCCTCCTCTCTCCGCAGGATCGTGGCTGTCACACAACCCACTCCAACATCACCGTGCTGTACGAGGCGAACGTCGTCTTTCTGGCCACCAAGCCGCACATCATCCCGCAGGTCCTGGTGGAGATCTCCTCCGCCGTCACCCCCGGTCATGTCATCGTGTCAATGGCGGCCGGCGTGTCGCTGCAGACTCTGGAGAAAGTAAGTCCAGGGAACGGGGTGGTCCCAGCTGCTGGAGTAACTCTGGGGTCACACGATGCCGCTTCTTTCCACATCCAGAGCTGCAGGTGAAATTGCCGCTCAGTATCCTGAGAGTTATCAGCAGAGTGAGGACTGCAGCCCCGGCTGTGGGGAGCGGAGCCTGTCACCGCTTTACACAGGACTGATTCTTCATTGTTGTGTCCGCAGCTTGTTCCCAATGGAGTCCGGATTCTCCGCATGTGCCCCAATCTGCCGTGTGTCATCCAGGAGGGGGCCGTGGTATTCTCCCGGGGGTCCTGTGCTGGCCAGGAGGAGGCGGACATGCTGAAGGATCTCCTGTCTGTGTGTGGGATGTGCGAGGAGGTGCCGGAGTCCTACATGGATATCCACACCGGGATCAGTGGCAGCGGCGTGGCCTATGTGAGTATAACCAGGGTCAACAGCTGTACTGCACCACCTACTGGTGACTGACTATATGCACTATATGGACAAAAGTATCTGCCCCCTCCAGGATCTTCTCTGTCCTCCATCTACGTCCATAGACATTAATATGGAGGAAGGTATGTGCCCCCCACATCCACCTCCGGGGGCTTCTCTGTCCTCATCTACATCCATAGACATTAATATGGAGAAAGTATGTGCCCCCCACATCCACCTCCGGGGGCTTCTCTGTCCTCATCTACATCCATAGACATTAATATGGAGAAAAGTATGTGCCCCCCACATCCACCTCCAGGGGCTTCTCTGTCCTCATCTACATCTATAGACATAAATATGGAGAAAAGTATGAGCCCCCCACATCCACCTCCGGGGGCTTCTCTGTCCTCATCTACATCCATAGACATAAATATGGAGAAAAGTATGTGCCCCCCACATCCACCTCCGGGGGCTTCTCTGTCCTCATCTACATCCATATATGTTATTATGGAGTCCCCCCTCTGCAGATATAACAGCTCACACTTTTCTTGGTTTTCTACAGTATTTTGGAGACGTCTGTAGGAATTTTTGTCCCTTAATCCAGAAGAGCATTTGTGAAGTCAGACCCCCGATGTTGGGTGGTCCAGGCTCACAATTTCTGTTCTTGGATGGGGCTGAGGTCCGAGCTCTGAGCGTCCGCTCATGTTCTCCTCCATGTCTCTTTGGTAGTAAAGGAGACGGCATGGCTGGGGGCCAGAATGCGGCAGATGTTATACATCGGGGGCAATAAGACTGGAAATAAGAAACTCGAATTCAATGATGTCTCTCCATACAGTTATTGCCCCCCTAACTGACTGGCGCACTTTCCTATACTGATATCTTGCAGGTCTACCTGTTTGCGGAGGCGTTAGTGGAGGGTGCGGTTAAGATGGGAATGCCCAGCGCTATATCGAGCCGCATCGCTGCTCAGACACTGCTGGTGAGTTGATGAATCCTTGGCACATTCTCCATTACCCGCGGCTTCGGTTTTCTTATGATAAGCTGTAGCTTTATTCATCCTGAGCTTCCTGGTTCATGCATTGACTGCCGATTCTTTGTATCATAGGGAGCTGGTAAGATGATATTAGAGACGGGTGAGCACCCGGCAAAGCTTCGCTACGACGTCTGCACCCCTGGCGGGACCACCATACACGGTCTCCATGAACTGGAGAAGGGGGGTCTGAAAGCCACAGTCATGAACGCTGTGGAAGCTGCAACCAAAAGAGCGAGAGAGCTGGACAAGCACTAGAAACGGCAGCGCTGCTGACAATCACGTACCGGGTACAGGACCAAAGGAACCAAATTCAGGCCGCACCAATTCGCAGGCATCCACCGTTTGGCGCTCCACATTACGGGGTATGCGCTCTTTCCCAAGAGTGCTCCTTTAAGGTGCTCCATCTTCCAGGACATTTCTGGTACGCAGCTCCTGTGCTGCAGTGGCCCCTTTATTATGATCATCGTCTGCCAGTTTTTGGAAATTTGGGTGGATTTGGATGCAAATGTATGAAACTTCTTGATGTTCTTGCTGTCAGTGAATAGAAATATCCATAGTCTTCATCCAGTCCCGCTCACACAGCTGCTGGCTACAGTGGGTGTGAATTTTTCCTCTCGGTGCTGACACTTGGGATTTTTTTGCCACTTTTTCTGATATTGTAGGAGCCGTGAGCAAATTACTGATGTGTTCCTACAAGATCTTCTTGTCCTGACTTATTTAATAAAAGCAGAGGCGCCATCACTGCTGTGTTGTGTGAATCCTACTGCCACCTTGCCGAGTCCTGCTGCCACCTTGCCGAGTCCTGCTGCGCCCCCCCCCAGTCCTGCTGCCACCTTGCCGAGTCCTGCTGCCGCCTTGCTGAGTCCTGCTGCCGCCTTGCCGAGTCCTGCTGCCACCTTCCCGAGTCCTGCTGCACCCCCCAGTCCTGCTGCCACCTTGCCGAGTCCTGCTGTGCCCCCCAGTCCTGCTGCCACCTTCTCGAGTCCTGCTGCCACCTTCTCGAGTCCTGCTGCCACCTTGCCGAGTCCTGCTGTGCCCCCCAGTCCTGCTGCCGCCTTCTCGAGTCCTGCTGCCACCTTGTCGAGTCCTGCTGCCACCTTGCCGAGTCCTGCTGTGCCCCCCAGTCCTGCTGCCAACCTTGTCGAGTCCTGCTGCCGCCTTGTCGAGTCCTGCTGCCGCCTTGTCGAGTCCTGCTGCCGCCTTGTCGAGTCCTGCTGCCGCCTTGTCGAGTCCTGCTGCCGCCTTGCCGAGTCCTGCTGCCGCCTTGCCGAGTCCTGCTGATCCCCCCAGTCCTGCTGCCGCCTTGCCAAGTCCTGCTGCGCCCCCCAGTCCTGCTGCCGCCTTGCCGAGTCCTGCTGCACCCCCCAGTCCTGCTGCCACCTTGCCGAGTCCTGCTGCACCCCCCAGTCCTGCTGCCACCTTGCCGAGTCCTGCTGTGCCCCCCAGTCCTGCTGCCACCTTCTCGAGTCCTGCTGCCACCTTGCCGAGTCCTGCTGTGCCCCCCAGTCCTGCTGCCGCCTTCTCGAGTCCTGCTGCCACCTTGTCGAGTCCTGCTGCCACCTTGTCGAGTCCTGCTGCCACCTTGCCGAGTCCTGCTGTGCCCCCCAGTCCTGCTGCCAACCTTGTCGAGTCCAGCTGCCGCCTTCTCGAGTCCTGCTGCCGCCTTCTCGAGTCCTGCTGCCGCCTTCTCGAGTCCTGCTGCCGCCTTGCCGAGTCCTGCTGCCGCCTTGCCGAGTCCTGCTGCCGCCTTGCCGAGTCCTGCTGCCGCCTCGCCGAGTCCTGCTGATCCCCCAGTCCTGCTGCCGCCTTGCCAAGTCCTGCTGCGCCCCCCAGTCCTGCTGCCGCCTTGCCGAGTCCTGCTGCACCCCCCAGTCCTGCTGCCACCTTGCCGAGTCCTGCTGTGCCCCCCAGTCCTGCTGCCACCTTCTCGAGTCCTGCTGCCACCTTGCCGAGTCCTGCTGTGCCCCCCAGTCCTGCTGCCGCCTTGTCGAGTCCTGCTGCCACCTTGTCGAGCCCTGCTGCCACCTTGTCGAGTCCTGCTGCCACCTTGCCGAGTCCTGCTGTGCCCCCCAGTCCTGCTGCCAACCTTGTCGAGTCCTGCTGCCGCCTTGTCGAGTCCTGCTGCCGCCTTGTCGAGTCCTGCTGCCGCCTTGTCGAGTCCTGCTGCCGCCTTGTCGAGTCCTGCTGCCGCCTTGTCGAGTCCTGCTGCCGCCTTGTCGAGTCCTGCTGCCGCCTTGTCGAGTCCTGCTGCCGCCTTGTCGAGTCCTGCTGCCGCCTTGTCGAGTCCTGCTGCCGCCTTGTCGAGTCCTGCTGCCGCCTTGTCGAGTCCTGCTGCCGCCTTGTCGAGTCCTGCTGCCGCCTTCTCGAGTCCTGCTGCCGCCTTGCCGAGTCCTGCTGCCGCCTTGCCGAGTCATGCTGATCCCCCCAGTCCTGCTGCCGCCTTGCCAAGTCCTGCTGCGCCCCCCAGTCCTGCTGCCGCCTTGCCGAGTCCTGCTGCACCCCCCAGTCCTGCTGCCACCTTGCCGAGTCCTGCTGTGCCCCCCAGTCCTGCTGCCACCTTCTCGAGTCCTGCTGCCACCTTGCCGAGTCCTGCTGTGCCCCCCAGTCCTGCTGCCGCCTTCTCGAGTCCTGCTGCCACCTTGTCGAGTCCTGCTGCCACCTTGTCGAGTCCTGCTGCCACCTTGTCGAGTCCTGCTGCCACCTTGTCGAGTCCTGCTGCCACCTTGTCGAGTCCTGCTGTGCCCCCCAGTCCTGCTGCCAACCTTGTCGAGTCCAGCTGCCACCTTGTCGAGTCCAGCTGCCGCCTTCTCGAGTCCTGCTGCCGCCTTCTCGAGTCCTGCTGCCGCCTTCTCGAGTCCTGCTGCCGCCTTCTCGAGTCCTGCTGCCGCCTTCTCGAGTCCTGCTGCCGCCTTCTCGAGTCCTGCTGCCGCCTTCTCGAGTCCTGCTGCCGCCTTCTCGAGTCCTGCTGCCGCCCTCTCGAATCCTGCTGCCGCCTTCTCGAGTCCTGCTGCCGCCTTCTCGAGTCCTGCTGCCGCCTTCTCGAGTCCTGCTGCCGCCTTCTCGAGTCCTGCTGCCGCCTTCTCGAGTCCTGCTGCCGCCTTCTCGAGTCCTGCTGCCGCCTTGCCGAGTCCTGCTGCCGCCTTGTCGAGTCCTGCTGCCGCCTTGTCGAGTCCTGCTGCCGCCTCGCCGAGTCCTGCTGATCCCCCAGTCCTGCTGCCGCCTTGCCAAGTCCTGCTGCGCCCCCCAGTCCTGCTGCCGCCTTGCCGAGTCCTGCTGCACCCCCCAGTCCTGCTGCCACCTTGCCGAGTCCTGCTGTGCCCCCCAGTCCTGCTGCCACCTTCTCGAGTCCTGCTGCCACCTTGCCGAGTCCTGCTGTGCCCCCCAGTCCTGCTGCCGCCTTCTCGAGTCCTGCTGCCACCTTGTCGAGTCCTGCTGCCATCTTGTCGAGTCCTGCTGCCACCTTGCCGAGTCCTGCTGTGCCCCCCAGTCCTGCTGCCAACCTTGTCGAGTCCTGCTGCCACCTTGTCGAGTCCTGCTGCCGCCTTCTCGAGTCCTGCTGCCGCCTTCTCGAGTCCTGCTGCCGCCTTGCCGAGTCCTGCTGATCCCCCCAGTCCTGCTGCCGCCTTGCCAAGTCCTGCTGCGCCCCCCAGTCCTGCTGCCGCCTTGCCGAGTCCTGCTGCGCCCCCCAGTCCTGCTGCCGCCTTGTTGAGTCCTGCTGCCACCTTCTCGAGTCCTGCTGCCGCCTTGCCGAGTCCTGCTGTGCCCCCCAGTCCTGCTGCCGCCTTGCCGAGTCCTGCTGCCGCCTTGCCGAGTCCTGCTGCCGCCTTGTCGAGTCCTGCTGCCGCCTTGTCGAGTCCTGCTGCCGCCTTGTCGAGTCCTGCTGCCGCCTTGTCGAGTCCTGCTGCCGCCTTGTCGAGTCCTGCTGCCGCCTTGTCGAGTCCTGCTGCCGCCTTGCCGAGTCCTGCTGCCGCCTTGCCGAGTCCTGCTGCCGCCTTGCCGAGTCCTGCTGTGCCCCCCAGTCCTGCTGCCACCTTGTCGAGTCATGCTGCCACCTTTCCGAGTCCTGCTGCCGCCTTGCCGAGTCCTGCTGTGCCTCCCAGTCCTGCTGCCGCCTTGTCGAGTCCTGCTGCCGCCTTGCCGAGTCCTGCTGTCGCCTTGCCGAGTCCTGCTGCCGCCTTGCCGAGTCCTGCTGCTCCCCCCTGTCCTGCTGCCGCCTTGCCGAGTCCTGCTGCGCCCCCCAGTCCTGCTGCTGCCTTGCGGAGTCCTGCTGCTCCCCCCAGTCCTGCTGCGCCCCCCAGTCCTGCTGCCACCTTCCCGAGTCCTGCTGCGCCCCCCAGTCCTGCTGCCACCTTCCCGAGTCCTGCTGCGCCCCCCAGTCCTGCTGCCACCTTGCCGAGTCCTGCTGTGCCCCCCTGTCCTGCTGCGCCCCCCAGTCCTGCTGCTACCTTCCCGAGTCCTGCTGTTCCCCCCAGTCCTGCTGCGCCCCCCAGTCCTGCTGCCACCTTCCCGAGTCCTGCTGCGCCCCCCAGTCCTGCTGCCGCCTTGCCGAGTCCTGCTGCCACCTTCCCGAGTCCTGCTGCGCCCCCCAGTCCTGCTGCCGCCTTGCCGAGTTCTGCTGCGCCCCCCAGTCCTGCTGCCACCTTGCCGAGTCCTGCTGCGCCCCCCAGTCCTGCTGCCACCTTGCCGAGTCCTGCTGTGCCCCCCAGTCCTGCTGCCACCTTGCCGAGTCCTGCTGCGCCCCCCAGTCCTGCTGCCACCTTGCCGAGTCCTGCTGCGCCCCCCAGTCCTGCTGCCGCCTTGCCGAGTTCTGCTGCGCCCCCCAGTCCTGCTGCCACCTTGCCGAGTCCTGCTGCCACCTTCCCGAGTCCTGCTGCGCCCCCCAGTCCTGCTGCCGCCTTGCCGAGTCCTGCTGCGCCCCCCAGTCCTGCTGCCGCCTTGCCGAGTTCTGCTGCGCCCCCCAGTCCTGCTGCCGCCTTGCCGAGTCCTGCTGCGCCCCAGAAGCCTGTACATCCCCATATTGGAGGAGATTGCCTCATCCGCTGTGTACCACATGTATATAATGTTCTCACAGTGAGCAGTCTGAACAGAAGCTGCCTCCCCCGCATGCAGTGCAGCCACACGCTGTGCATTATGGGGTGTGTATGCAGACTATTCTCTGACAGACACCTTGTAGGGAATTGCTATTGAACCAGTTTCCTCACGCTGGAGGCGTTCTCTGCCATATAGGAGTCTGATCTAGCTGTACACTGGATTATTGCTTGCCATGACCTCTATGGATATAGTATATATACTGATCTCATCAGGTGGCCACGCTCACTGACTAGGCTGTACATATTTGCTCAGCTGGTCTCTCCCACCGCTGCAGGAACATTGTCTGAACTTTTCTTTAGGTGGGAAAATAAGCTTCATCTGGGAAGAATTTGTCAACCTCCGACAACATTTATTAGCTCCTTACCTACACTTACAGGAAGGCAGTACTATCTGTACCTACATCATATATACGGAGAGACAGGGAGGAAATACTATCTGTGCCTACCTAATTTATAGGGAGAGACAGGGAGGCAGTACTGTCTGTACCTACAAAATTTATAGGGAGAGGCGGAGGCAGTACTATCTACCTACATCATTTATAGGGAGAGACAGGGAGGCAATACTATCTGTGCCTACATAATCTATAGGGAGAGACGATGAGGCAGTACTATCTGTACTCTACATCATTTATAGGTAGAGACGATGAGGCAGTACTATCTGTACCTACAACACTTATAGGTAGAGACATTGAGGCAGTACTATCTGTACCTACATAATCTATAGGAAGAGACGATGAGGCAGTACTATCTGTACCTACATCATTTATAGAGAGAGGCGAAGGTAGTACTATCTGTACCTACATCATTTATAGGGTGAGGCGGAGGCAGTACCATCTGTACCTACATAATCTATAGGGAGAGGCGGAGGCAGTATTATCTGTACCTATAACACTTACAGGTAGAGACAGGCAGTACTATATGCACAGATAGTACTACCTCATTGTCTTTCCCTTTAAATGATGTAGGTACAGATAGTACTGCCTCCTTGTCTTTCCCTTTAAATGATGTAGGTACAGATAGTACTGCCTCCTTGTCTTTCCCTTTAAATGATGTAGGTACAGATAGTACTGCCTCCTTGTCTTTCCCTTTAAATGATGTAGGTACAGATAGTACTGCCTCCTTGTCTTTCCCTTTAAATGATGTAGGTACAGATAGTACTGCCTCCTTGTCTTTCCCTGTAATTGATGCCTCCTTGTAGACAGTAAGAACTATGTATTATTATTATTTTCTACGATCAGACACTAAGGCTATATTCACTCTTGTTTTTTTTACCTGCATTCAGAATGCCTGTTATTTGGAGTGTGGAATACATGTGTGCTTACAAGTACATGTTTAATAGAGTTGTTTTTATTCACCAAAAACACCACAAAAAAAAATGCAACGAAAATGCAGCAAAAATGTTTGGTGCATGTTTTGCAGTAATTTTTCTAATTTTTTATTGCTTTTATGGGTGAAAAAAAAACTGCAAAAACTCTGAAAGAATTGACACTGCAAATGTGAAATACAATGCAGTTCTGAAATTCAGTCAGGACTATAGAACCAAGAATGTGCGAGAGAATTCTGAAATCTCACAGTACTGTAAAAAGCAGCTTTTAATGTGTATTCAATTGCTGCAAAAATAGCTGCAAAACTGCTGCATGTGAACATAGCCTTAGTCTCCTTCACCACCAGGGCTGTGGAGTCGGAGTCGGTGTCCATTTTGGTGGAGTCAGTATAAAATGGACCGACTCCGACAATATATAATAAATTGGTACAGTAGTTCAATGCAGGATGTGCTGTAAATGTTTTCATTAGAATTTGGGAAAGTTCTGAACTGTCCTATAAATGTCTGTTCTTTTCCTGATCTCAGGATTTAGGCTTTTAGTTGAGATGAATCTGTGCTGCACTTTATGTACACGCTCAGTAGTGAAGCTCCTCCTACCAGTGCTGCACTTTATGTACACGCTCAGTAGTGAAGCTCCTCCTACCAGTGCTGCACTTTATGTGCACGCTCAGTAGTGAAGCTCCTCCTACCAGTGCTGCACTTTATGTCCACGCTCAGTAGTGAAGCTCCTCCTACCAGTGCTGCACTTTATGTACACGCTCAGTAGTGAAGCTCCTCCTACCAGTGCTGCACTTTATGTCCACGCTCAGTAGTGAAGCTCCTCCTACCAGTGCTGCACTTTATGTCCACGCTCAGTAGTGAAGCTCCTCCTACCAGTGCTGCACTTTATGTCCACACTCAGTAGTGAAGCTCCTCCTACCAGTGCTGCACTTTATGTACACGCTCAGTAGTGAAGCTCCTCCTACCAGTGCTGCACTTTATGTCCACACTCAGTAGTGAAGCTCCTCCTACCAGTGCTGCACTTTATGTACACGCTCAGTAGTGAAGCTCCTCCTACCAGTGCTGCACTTTATGTACACGCTCAGTAGTGAAGCTCCTCCTACCAGTGCTGCACTTTATGTCCACGCTCAGTAGTGAAGCTCCTCCTACCAGTGCTGCACTTTATGTACACGCTCAGTAGTGAAGCTCCTCCTACCAGTGCTGCACTTTATGTCCACACTCAGTAGTGAAGCTCCTCCTACCAGTGCTGCACTTTATGTACACGCTCAGTAGTGAAGCTCCTCCTACCAGTGCTGCACTTTATGTACACGCTCAGTAGTGAAGCTCCTCCTACCAGTGCTGCACTTTATGTCCACGCTCAGTAGTGAAGCTCCTCCTACCAGTGCTGCACTTTATGTACACGCTCAGTAGTGAAGCTCCTCCTACCAGTGCTGCACTTTATGTCCACGCTCAGCTCCTCCTACCAGTGCTTTACTTTATGTCCACGCTCAGTAGTGAAGCTCCTCCTACCAGTGCTGCACTTTATGTACACGCTCAGTAGTGAAGCTCCTCCTACCAGTGCTGCACTTTATGTCCACGCTTAGTAGTGAAGCTCCTCCTACCAGTGCTGCACTTTATGTCCACACTCAGTAGTGAAGCTCCTCCTACCAGTGCTGCACTTTATGTACACGCTCAGTAGTGAAGCTCCTCCTACCAGTGCTGCACTTTATGTACACGCTCAGTAGTGAAGCTCCTCCTACCAGTGCTGCACTTTATGTACACGCTCAGTAGTGAAGCTCCTCCTACCAGTGCTGCACTTTATGTACACGCTCAGTAGTGAAGCTCCTCCTACCAGTGCTGCACTTTATGTACACGCTCAGTAGTGAAGCTCCTCCTACCAGTGCTGCACTTTATGTCCACGCTCAGCTCCTCCTACCAGTGCTTTACTTTATGTCCACGCTCAGTAGTGAAGCTCCTCCTACCAGTGCTGCACTTTATGTACACGCTCAGTAGTGAAGCTCCTCCTACCAGTGCTGCACTTTATGTCCACGCTTAGTAGTGAAGCTCCTCCTACCAGTGCTGCACTTTATGTACACGCTTAGTAGTGAAGCTCCTCCTACCAGTGCTGCACTTTATGTACACGCTCAGTAGTGAAGCTCCTCCTACCAGTGCTGCACTTTATGTACACGCTTAGTAGTGAAGCTCCTCCTACCAGTGCTGCACTTTATGTCCACGCTTAGTAGTGAAGCTCCTCCTACCAGTGCTGCACTTTATGTACACGCTTAGAAGTGAAGCTCTTCCTACCAGTGCTGCACTTTATGTACACGCTCAGTAGTGAAGCTCCTCCTACCAGTGCTGCACTTTATGTACACGCTCAGTAGTGAAGCTCCTCCTACCAGTGCTGCACTTTATGTCCACACTCAGTAGTGAAGCTCCTCCTACCAGTGCTGCACTTTATGTACACGCTCAGTAGTGAAGCTCCTCCTACCAGTGCTGCACTTTATGTGCACGCTCAGTAGTGAAGCTCCTCCTACCAGTGCTGCACTTTATGTACACGCTCAGTAGTGAAGCTCCTCCTACCAGTGCTGCACTTTATGTACACGCTCAGTAGTGAAGCTCCTCCTACCAGTGCTGCACTTTATGTCCACGCTTAGTAGTGAAGCTCCTCCTACCAGTGCTGCACTTTATGTACACGCTTAGTAGTGAAGCTCCTCCTACCAGTGCTGCACTTTATGTACACGCTCAGTAGTGAAGCTCCTCCTACCAGTGCTGCACTTTATGTACACGCTTAGTAGTGAAGCTCCTCCTACCAGTGCTGCACTTTATGTCCACGCTTAGTAGTGAAGCTCCTCCTACCAGTGCTGCACTTTATGTACACGCTTAGTAGTGAAGCTCTTCCTACCAGTGCTGCACTTTATGTACACGCTCAGTAGTGAAGCTCCTCCTACCAGTGCTGCACTTTATGTACACGCTCAGTAGTGAAGCTCCTCCTACCAGTGCTGCACTTTATGTCCACACTCAGTAGTGAAGCTCCTCCTACCAGTGCTGCACTTTATGTACACGCTCAGTAGTGAAGCTCCTCCTACCAGTGCTGCACTTTATGTGCACGCTCAGTAGTGAAGCTCCTCCTACCAGTGCTGCACTTTATGTACACGCTCAGTAGTGAAGCTCCTCCTACCAGTGCTGCACTTTATGTACACGCTCAGTAGTGAAGCTCCTCCTACCAGTGCTGCACTTTATGTCCACGCTCAGCTCCTCCTACCAGTGCTTTACTTTATGTCCACGCTCAGTAGTGAAGCTCCTCCTACCAGTGCTGCACTTTATGTACACGCTCAGTAGTGAAGCTCCTCCTACCAGTGCTGCACTTTATGTCCACGCTTAGTAGTGAAGCTCCTCCTACCAGTGCTGCACTTTATGTACACGCTTAGTAGTGAAGCTCCTCCTACCAGTGCTGCACTTTATGTACACGCTCAGTAGTGAAGCTCCTCCTACCAGTGCTGCACTTTATGTACACGCTTAGTAGTGAAGCTCCTCCTACCAGTGCTGCACTTTATGTACACGCTCAGTAGTGAAGCTCCTCCTACCAGTGCTGCACTTTATGTACACGCTCAGTAGTGAAGCCTCTCCTACCAGTGCTGCACTTTATGTACACGCTCAGTAGTGAAGCTCCTCCTACCAGTGCTGCACTTTATGTACACGCTCAGTAGTGAAGCTCCTCCTACCATTGCTGCACTTTATGTACACGCTCAGTAGTGAAGCTCCTCCTACCAGTGCTGCACTTTATGTACACGCTCAGTAGTGAAGCTCCTCCTACCAGTGCTGCACTTTATGTACACGCTCAGTAGTGAAGCTCCTCCTACCAGTGCTGCACTTTATGTCCACGCTCAGTAGTGAAGCTCCTCCTACCAGTGCTGCACGTTATGTCCACGCTCAGTAGTGAAGCTCCTCCTACCAGTGCTGCACTTTATGTACACGCTCAGTAGTGAAGCTCCTCCTACCAGTGCTGCACTTTAAGTACACGCTTAGTAGTGAAGCTCCTCCTACCAGTGCTGCACTTTATGTACACGCTCAGTAGTGAAGCTCCTCCTACCAGTGCTGCACTTTATGTACACGCTCAGTAGTGAAGCTCCTCCTACCAGTGCTGCACTTTATGTCCACGCTCAGTAGTGAAGCTCCTCCTACCAGTGCTGCACTTTATGTCCACGCTCAGTAGTGAAGCTCCTCCTACCAGTGCTGCACTTTATGTACACGCTCAGTAGTGAAGCTCCTCCTACCAGTGCTGCACTTTATGTACACGCTTAGTAGTGAAGCTCCTCCTACCAGTGCTGCACTTTATGTACACGCTCAGTAGTGAAGCTCCTCCTACCAGTGCTGCACTTTATGTCCACGCTCAGTAGTGAAGCTCCTCCTACCAGTGCTGCACGTTATGTACACGCTCAGTAGTGAAGCTCCTCCTACCAGTGCTGCACTTTATGTACACTCTCAGTAGTGAAGCTCCTCCTACCAGTGCTGCACTTTATGTCCACACTCAGTAGTGAAGCTCCTCCTACCAGTGCTGCACTTTATGTCCACGCTCAGTAGTAAAGCTCCTCCTACCAGTGCTGCACTTTATGTACACGCTCAGTAGTGAAGCTCCTCCTACCAGTGCTGCACTTTATGTCCACGCTCAGTAGTGAAGCTCCTCCTACCAGTGCTGCACTTTATGTACACGCTCAGTAGTGAAGCTCCTCCTACCAGTGCTGCACTTTATGTCCACGCTCAGTAGTGAAGCTCCTCCTACCAGTGCTGCACTTTATGTACACGCTCAGTAGTGAAGCTCCTCCTACCAGTGCTGCACTTTATGTCCACGCTCAGTAGTGAAGCTCCTCCTACCAGTGCTGCACTTTATGTGCAAGCTCAGTAGTGAAGCTCCTACCAGTGCTGCACTTAATGTACAAGCTCAGTAGTGAAGCTCCTCCTACCAGTGCTGCACTTTATGTACACGCTCAGTAGTGAAGCTCCTCCTACCAGTGCTGCACTTTATGTCCACGCTCAGTAGTGAAGCTCCTCCTACCAGTACTGCACTTTATGTACAAGCTCAGTAGTGAAGCTCCTCCTACCAGTACTGCACTTTATGTACACGCTCAGTAGTGAAGCTCCTCCTACCAGTGCTGCACTTTATGTACACGCTCAGTAGTGAAGCTCCTCCTACCAGTGCTGCACTTTATGTACACGCTCAGTAGTGAAGCTCCTCCTACCAGTGCTGCACTTTATGTCCACGCTCAGTAGTGAAGCTCCTCCTACCAGTGCTGCACTTTATGTCCACGCTCAGTAGTGAAGCTCCTCCTACCAGTGCTGCACTTTATGTCCACGCTCAGTAGTGAAGCTCCTCCTACCAGTGCTGCACTTTATGTCCACGCTCAGTAGTGAAGCTCCTCCTACCAGTGCTGCACTTTATGTACACGCTCAGTAGTGAAGCTCCTCCTACCAGTGCTGCACTTTATGTACACGCTCAGTAGTGAAGCTCCTCCTACCAGTGCTGTGGAGTCGGAGTCGGTGGTTTGGCTTACCGACTCCACAGCCTTGTTCACCGCTATGCAGTGTAACTTCATATATGGCGGTCATCTTGTGGGCACCTGAGCTGTTTTGAGATAATGATAACATTTAAGGAAGAAGAATATAACATCAGAAACTACCATGAAGATAAAAATAATTTATTACGGAACTCATCACTTTTGACAAAAATGTGTAAAGTGCCATTTTGAGGACTGGTTTAAGAAAAACAAACCAGGAAAACTTTGTAGCAATTCACGATTTAGGACGCGTGAGGAGACTTTGTAGGAGGACGCGATATGGGACTTGTGCGGAGATATTGTAGGAGGGCACAATATGAGACGTGTATGGAGATATTGTAGGAAGGCACGATCTAGGCCACGTGAGACGATATTGTAGGAGGACGCGATATGGGACTTGTGCAGAGATTGTAGGAGGGTGTAATTTTGGACGTATCCGGAGATATTGTAGGAGGGCGCGATTTGGGATGAGATGTGATAAACCCTACAAATATGAGATGTTCACACGAGGTATTGTCCCAAAAAATGAGATTTCACCCCACAAACTGAGATACGTTCCACAGATTCTGACCCTTAGATTGAGATATTACGTCAAATATATAAGATATTACCTCACAGATCTGGATATTATCTGTACACTGAGATATTACCTCACAGATCTGGATATTATCTGTACACTGAGATATTACCTCACAGATCTGGATATTATCCGTATACTGAGATATTACCTCACAGATCTGGATATTATCTGTACACTGAGATATTACCTCACAGATCTGGATATTATCCGTATACTGAGATATTACCTCACAGATCTGGATATTATCTGTACACTGAGATATTACCTCACAGATCTGGATATTATCCGTATACTGAGATATTACCTCACAGATCTGGATATTATCTGTACACTGAGATATTACCTCACAGATCTGGATATTATCCGTATACTGAGATATTACCTCACAGATCTGGATATTATCTGTACACTGAGATATTACCTCACAGATCTGGATATTATCCGTACACTGAGATATTACCTCACAGATCTGGATATTATCCGTACACTGAGATATTACCTCACAGATCTGGATATTATCTGTACACTGAGATATTACCTCACAGATCTGGATATTATCCGTATACTGAGATATTACCTCACAGATCTGGATATTATCCGTACACTGAGATATTACCTCACAGATCTGGATATTATCCGTATACTGAGATATTACCCCACAGATCTGGATATTATCCGTATACTGAGATATTACCTCACAGATCTGGATATTATCTGTACACTGAAATATTACCTCACAGATCTGGATATTATCCGTATACTGAGATATTACCTCACAGATCTGGATATTATCCGTATACTGAGATATTACCTCACAGATCTGGATATTATCTGTACACTGAAATATTACCTCACAGATCTGGATATTATCCGTATACTGAGATATTACCTCACAGATCTGGATATTATCCGTACACTGAGATATTACCTCACAGATCTGGATATTATCCGTATACTGAGATATTACCTCACAGATCTGGATATTATCTGTACACTGAGATATTACATCACAGATCTGGATATTATCCGTATACTGAGATATTACCTCACAGATCTGGATATTATCTGTACACTGAGATATTACCTCACAGATCTGGATATTATCTGTACACTGAGATATTACCTCACAGATCTGGATATTATCTGTACACTGAGATATTACATCACAGATCTGGATATTATCCGTATACTGAGATATTACCTCACAGATCTGGATATTATCCGTATACTGAGATATTACCTCACAGATCTGGATATTATCTGTACACTGAGATATTACCTCACAGATCTGGATATTATCCGTATACTGAGATATTACCTCACAGATCTGGATATTATCCGTACACTGAGATATTACCTCACAGATCTGGATATTATCTGTACACTGAGATATTACCTCACAGATCTGGATATTATCCGTATACTGAGATATTACCTCACAGATCTGGATATTATCTGTACACTGAGATATTACATCACAGATCTGGATATTATCCGTATACTGAGATATTACCTCACAGATCTGGATATTATCCGTATACTGAGATATTACCTCACAGATCTGGATATTATCTGTACACTGAGATATTACCTCACAGATCTGGATATTATCCGTATACTGAGATATTACCTCACAGATCTGGATATTATCTGTACACTGAGATATTACATCACAGATCTGGATATTATCCGTATACTGAGATATTACCTCACAGATCTGGATATTATCCGTATACTGAGATATTACCTCACAGATCTGGATATTATCTGTACACTGAGATATTACCTCACAGATCTGGATATTATCCGTATACTGAGATATTACCTCACAGATCTGGATATTATCCGTACACTGAGATATTACCTCACAGATCTGGATATTATCTGTACACTGAGATATTACCTCACAGATCTGGATATTATCCGTATACTGAGATATTACCTCACAGATCTGGATATTATCTGTACACTGAGATATTACCTCACAGATCTGGATATTATCCGTATACTGAGATATTACCCCACAGATCTGGATATTATCTGTACACTGAGATATTACCTCACAGATCTGGATATTATCCGTATACTGAGATATTACCTCACAGATCTGGATATTATCCGTACACTGAGATATTACCTCACAGATCTGGATATTATCCGTATACTGAGATATTACCTCACAGATCTGGATATTATCTGTACACTGAGATATTACATCACAGATCTGGATATTATCCGTATACTGAGATATTACCTCACAGATCTGGATATTATCTGTACACTGAGATATTACCTCACAGATCTGGATATTATCTGTACACTGAGATATTACCTCACAGATCTGGATATTATCTGTACACTGAGATATTACATCACAGATCTGGATATTATCCGTATACTGAGATATTACCTCACAGATCTGGATATTATCTGTACACTGAGATATTACCTCACAGATCTGGATATTATCTGTACACTGAGATATTACCTCACAGATCTGGATATTATCTGTACACTGAGATATTACCTCACAGATCTGGATATTATCCGTATACTGAGATATTACCTCACAGATCTGGATATTATCTGTACACTGAGATATTACCTCACAGATCTGGATATTATCTGTACACTGAGATATTACCTCACAGATCTGGATATTATCCGTACACTGAGATATTACCTCACAGATCTGGATATTATCTGTATACTGAGATATTACCTCACAGATCTGGATATTATCTGTACACTGAGATATTACCTCACAGATCTGGATATTATCCGTACACTGAGATATTACCTCACAGATCTGGATATTATCCGTATACTGAGATATTACCTCACAGATCTGGATATTATCCGTATACTGAGATATTACCTCACAGATCTGGATATTATCCGTATACTGAGATATTACCTCACAGATCTGGATATTATCCGTACACTGAGATATTACCTCACAGATCTGGATATTATCTGTACACTGAGATATTACCTCACAGATCTGGATATTATCTGTACACTGAGATATTACCCCACAGATCTGGATATTATCTGTATACTGAGATATTACCTCACAGATCTGGATATTATCCGTATACTGAGATATTACCTCACAGATCTGGATATTATCCGTACAATGAGATATTACCTCACAGATCTGGATATTATCCGTATACTGAGATATTACCTCACAGATCTGGATATTATCTGTACACTGAGATATTACATCACAGATCTGGATATTATCCGTATACTGAGATATTACCTCACAGATCTGGATATTATCCGTACACTGAGATATTACCTCACAGATCTGGATATTATCTGTACACTGAGATATTACCTCACAGATCTGGATATTATCCGTATACTGAGATATTACCTCACAGATCTGGATATTATCTGTACACTGAGATATTACCTCACAGATCTGGATATTATCTGTATACTGAGATATTACCTCACAGATCTGAGATATTACCTCACAGAGTTGAGACGTTATCCCACAGATCTGAGACGTTACCCCACAGATCTGAGACGTTACCCCACAGATCTGAGACGTTACCCCACAGATCTGAGACGTTACCCCACAGATCTGAGACGTTACCTCAGAAATCTGAGACATTACCCTACTGATGTGCGATATTACTACACAGACCAAGATATTATTTCACAGATCATAAATTACTTTACTTACCAATCATACCCACAGGCCACGATAATATCCCACACATGAGATATTATCCCACAGAACTAAAGTCCTTCTCTGGCTGAATGAACAATTGTCATGATCCTACAAGATACAGAGTCTAGCCCATATTGCCCATTACATTTTTTCGACCCGGTCATAAATGTTCAATCACTGGGTGACAAACAAATGACAGATTATTCATAGGCGAACGATCTTTCGTCCGACATTCATCTGTAAAAATCAAACATGGCCGACTTAATGTCAAACAATGACGATCTGTGATCGGTCAGCTGAACCGATCATTCAATTTGATAGAAATCTATCATCAGGAAAAGGCCCCCATGCAAATGAAAGTTTATGAAAAGTAAATATTACAACCAAGACAATGGCTTGTCGGTTAGAAACCTAAAAGGGAACGATCGTCTTAGCCGACAGTCATCGGTCATCGGTCGTGGACCGTGGTTGACGGAAGATTGTTCTAAGACTCTTCCCAGAAGGATTGTACGTTTGTGGGTCTGGGAGACATGTAAGGCCAGGCTGAAAGAGTGTAACAAGTAATATGGACTAATGTGTATGTCTGCATCAGCGAAACAACAAACTAATGTGTGTGGGGGGCCTTTAGATATGGCCCCTCACATCAGATATGTTACTTCTGGGCTCTATCCATCAAATATCTCAAGAATTATTTAATTAGATCCCAGAATTTCTAATGACTCTAAAATATATATATACAAAAAGTTAAAATATTTCCCCCCATAAAATGTGACAGAGAAGTCCGCGTTGACAAAACGCGCTGTAATGCAGATGTTCAAGTTACAGAGTACAGCGAAACACGTCAACATGGCGAAACCAAGTGCAATATTTCCTGAGGAGCCACTAGGACACCAGGATGCGTATCACCGGGGAGTATACATCGTATATATCTAGATTCTGCTACGTACAAATATGTTTTTAAGTCTGTGATGTCCGCTAATACCATCAGTTAGGAGCTGCCATAGTTGGCGCCTTTGGTTTCTGATTTAATTTGCTGAAGACATTGTGTCGTGACGATTAATGAACGCAACTGCGCTATTGCTATAGAGGCCACATTCTGTGGCTCCTGAGCTTCAAACCATCGTAAAGCAGTCTCCAGGCCTTGGACAGCCTCACCCATTGATGGGTTTAGGTCATGCTCTATGTTATCATCTTCACTGGCATCTTCGTTGTCACAAGCATTGTCTGCTGTTCGCCTCTCTAAGGATTCCTCTATGGCCAGGATGGGGTCATCAAGGTGCACCCACTCCGCAACATCCTCCGGGGCTAAATGTTTGTAAACCAGAGTGACCAGGTTGGTCAAGTCTGAGAAGACCTTGTTATAGTCATCGCCAACCGTGTCCGCCATGGCGCTGCTCTCAAAAGTAGCTTTGAGACCATAGAGCCAACATTTCTCGATATTTCCGGCCTGTATCATGCTCCAAGCCTGGCCAGAAAGGAAGATCATGTCTTTCAACAGAAAGGACTTGAGGAAATCTGAAGGAGAACCCTCGGCAGACAGCACCAACCGCAGGAGCTCCCGCTTGTAGAGGAGTTTGAAGGACGAGATGACTCCGTGGCCCATGGATGGGACCTTGCTTCTAGTGTTTTTGGAAAGGAACAAGACTCGTATGCTGCCATCGGGGGTCTGAAGCTCCTTACTGGGGGGGCTTCCAGGACACTGGTTGACCAGGAGGACTGCTTTCTGTTGGAGAGAGCACAGTCTCAAATAACGCTTTACCCTGGGTACAAACTCATCAAAAAACCATTGCCGGAGTAGATCTGGAGTCATACATCCGTTTTTACAGAACATGTAGGTGGCCGGCAACCTGACATGATTTTGGTTTCGAAGACTTGATGGATCCCGCAGCTTTCCGACAACTAATGGTCTCAGCTTGTGGTTGCATGTGAGGTTGGCGGCCAAGAAAATGGTCACGCTGTCCTTCACTTTCTGATAGCCCCCCGGCTTATCCGTTACCACATCTTGTGTTTGGTCTGGAAGGAGCTTCCAATATAATCCTGTGATGTTGGCGTGGTAGATCTGTTCATCTCCATAGCCGCCATCATTCGCCGGTGTCTCAGGCCCTTCTTGGTAGACCAGAAGCGGGTCAATATCTGTCGGCCTCATTTCCGGTTCACCATAGATGCGCTGACTGGAGATACCGTGTCTTTTCTGCCAGCGCCAGAACCAGCCGTGGCTTGCCTTAAAGGTGCAGTCCTCTCCGTAGATCTGCTTGGCAAACATCTCGGCCTGGGCTTGGATTATTGGCCCGGACAGAGGAATGCCCTGTTGTCGTAAAGTGAGGAACCACGAGTATACGGCCCGGTCGATCTCTTCTTCGTTGGCGAGACGCATCTTCTTCCGCTGTGTTCCCACATCACCCCCGAGCTGGTCCAGAAACCATCGCAGCTTCTGCTCATCCTTCAGCCACCCTCGTAGGGTTCCCCCTGGCACCCCGAAATCTCTGGAGACGCTGGCCTGACGCTCGCCATTCTTAACTCTCTCTATGGCTTCCAGCTTGTCTTTAATGGAGTACGCCTTACGAAATGCCATCTTCACCAGGGTCTGTGCGCCCTCCGCATTGCCCAGAATCTGCTGTCCCTGGCACGACATGGTGACAGCTGCGGGCACAGAGGAGACGCAGGTCACTCAGTCCAGCTGCTCAGGACCTGCCATGAGTATACTGCCATGCTGAGGAGGGTGCCAGGCTGTGCCCACTGACTTGCCACAGCGCCCTGTGTTTCTTCTTTTGTCTCACCCCTCCTCTCCTCCAGAGCCTAAACTCTGCCCAGTCAGGAAGAGACGCAAATACATCTGCGCATGCGCCGTGCTAACAACCCTGCCGCGCACACTACGCATGCGCTCGAGTTTCAGCTGTCAACTTCTGTCATAGAAGCACGCATGCGCAAGACTACATGTCTTTACTGCGTCTCCGTTGAGGATTTTTTTTTTTTTTTTTACGTCTACGTTAAGGACTCAACCATCCCAGTCATCGGACAGAATAAAGAACAGAGGTAAAATCACCCCCTCAATAATTGGTAGACGCCCCGGTGACATAAGATGAGCGGAGTGATGCCAATAATGTACGAAATTTATAGAGACTGTTGTTTTAGTAGCCGGTTTTCCCATTTCCACCCCACATTGCATAGTGGTACGGTCCAGCCTGTGCGCTGGTTACTAGAGCTGGCAGGTCACGTGGCCCGCTCCTTCCCTCCCGCGCTCTCTTCTGACAAGGCAGCGGCTGCAGCGTGAGTACCGGGCCGGGCTCCGGGGGCTGCTGACCCGGCTGGCGGGGTAGTGGGGGCTGAGTCAGCTACCGGAGTTATAAAGTGGAGACAGAGGAGTGACGAAGCGGCCGCTGAGGAGGGGAGATGGACGGGCCTGTGTACATAGTGTGGGTATGAAGCCGGCTGAGGAGGGGAGATGGCCGGGCCTGTATACATAGTGTGGGTATGAAGCCGGCTGAGGAGGGGAGATGGCCGGGCCTGTGTACATAGTGTGGGTATGAAGCCGGCTGAGGAGGGGAGATGGCCGGGCCTGTATACATAGTGTGTGTATGAAGCCGGCTGAGGAGGGGAGATGGCCGGGCCTGTATACATAGTGTGTGTATGAAGCCGGCTGAGGAGGGGAGATGGCCGGGCCTGTATACATAGTGTGGGTATGAAGCCGGCTGAGGAGGGGAGATGGCCGGGCCTGTGTACATAGTGTGGGTATGAAGCCGGCTGAGGAGGGGAGATGGCCGGGCCTGTATACATAGTGTGTGGATGAAGCCGGCTGAGGAGGGGAGGTGGCCGGGCCTGTGTACATAGTGTGTGGGTATGAAGCCGGCTGAGGAGGGGAGATGGCCGGGCCTGTATACATAGTGTGGGTATGAAGCCGGCTGAGGAGGGGAGATGGCCGGGCCTGTGTACATAGTGTGGGTATGAAGCCGGCTGAGGAGGGGAGATGGCCGGGCCTGTATACATAGTGTGGGTATGAAGCCGGCTGAGGAGGGGAGATGGCCGGGCCTGTGTACATAGTGTGGGTATGAAGCCGGCTGAGGAGGGGAGATGGCCGGGCCTGTGTACATAGTGTGGGTATGAAGCCGGCTGAGGAGGGGAGATGGCCGGGCCTGTGTACATAGTGTGGGTATGAAGCCGGCTGAGGAGGGGAGATGGCCGGGCCTGTGTACATAGTGTGGGTATGAAGCCGGCTGAGGAGGGGAGATGGCCGGGCCTGTATACATAGTGTGGGTATGAAGCCGGCTGAGGAGGGGAGATGGCCGGGCCTGTGTACATAGTGTGGGTATGAAGCCGGCTGAGGAGGGGAGATGGCCGGGCCTGTATACATAGTGTGGGTATGAAGCCGGCTGAGGAGGGGAGATGGCCGGGCCTGTATACATAGTGTGGGTATGAAGCCGGCTGAGGAGGGGAGATGGCCGGGCCTGTGTACATAGTGTGGGTATGAAGCCGGCTGAGGAGGGGAGATGGCCGGGCCTGTGTACATAGTGTGGGTATGAAGCCGGCTGAGGAGGGGAGATGGCCGGGCCTGTGTACATAGTGTGGGTATGAAGCCGGCTGAGGAGGGGAGATGGCCGGGCCTGTATACATAGTGTGGGTATGAAGCCGGCTGAGGAGGGGAGATGGCCGGGCCTGTGTACATAGTGTGGGTATGAAGCCGGCTGAGGAGGGGAGATGGCCGGGCCTGTGTACATAGTGTGGGTATGAAGCCGGCTGAGGAGGGGAGATGGCCGGGCCTGTGTACATAGTGTGTGTATGAAGCCGGCTGAGGAGGGGAGGTGGCCGGGCCTGTGTACATAGTGGGTGGATGAAGCCGGCTGAGGAGGGGAGGTGGCCGGGCCTGTGTACATAGTGTGGGTATGAAGCCGGCTGAGGAGGGGAGATGGCCGGGCCTGTGTACATAGTGTGGGTATGAAGCCGGCTGAGGAGGGGAGATGGCCGGGCCTGTGTACATAGTGTGGGTATGAAGCCGGCTGAGGAGGGGAGATGGCCGGGCCTGTGTACATAGTGTGGGTATGAAGCCGGCTGAGGAGGGGAGATGGCCGGGCCTGTGTACATAGTGTGGGTATGAAGCCGGCTGAGGAGGGGAGGTGGCCGGGCCTGTGTACATAGTGTGGGTATGAAGCCGGCTGAGGAGGGGAGGTGGCCGGGCCTGTGTACATAGTGTGGGTATGAAGCCGGCTGAGGAGGGGAGATGGCCGGGCCTGTGTACATAGTGTGGGTATGAAGCCGGCTGAGGAGGGGAGATGGCCGGGCCTGTATACATAGTGTGGGTATGAAGCCGGCTGAGGAGGGGAGATGGCCGGGCCTGTATACATAGTGTGGGTATGAAACCGGCTGAGGAGGGGAGATGGCCGGGCCTGTGTACATAGTGTGGGTATGAAGCCGGCTGAGGAGGGAAGGTGGCCGGGCCTGTGTACATAGTGTGTGTATGAAGCCGGCTGAGGAGGGGAGGTGGCCGGGCCTGTGTACATAGTGTGTGTATGAAGCCGGCTGAGGAGGGGAGGTGGCCGGGCCTGTATACATAGTGTGTGGATGAAGCCGGCTGAGGAGGGGAGGTGGCCGGGCCTGTATACATAGTGTGTGGATGAAGCCGGCTGAGGAGGGGAGGTGGCCGGGCCTGTGTACATAGTGTGTGTATGAAGCCGGCTGAGGAGGGGAGATGGCCGGGCCTGTGTACATAGTGTGGGTATGAAGCCGGCTGAGGAGGGGAGATGGCCGGGCCTGTGTACATAGTGTGGGTATGAAGCTGGCTGAGGAGAGGAGGTGGCTGGGCCTGTGTACATAGTGTGGGTATGAAGCCGGCTGAGGAGAGGAGGTGGCTGGGCCTGTGTACATAGTGTGGGTATGAAGCCGGCTGAGGAGGGGAGGTGGCCGGGCCTGTGTACATAGTGTGTGTATGAAGCCGGCTGAGGAGGGGAGATGGCCGGGCCTGTGTACATAGTGTGTGTATGAAGCCGGCTAAGGAGGGGAGATGGCCGGTCCTGTGTACATAGTGTGTGGATGAAGCCGGCTGGGGAGATGGCCGGGCCTGTATACATAGTGTGTGTGTATATGAAGCCGGCTGAGGAGAGGAGGTGGCCGGGCCTGTGTGTATATGAAGCCGGCTGAGGAGAGGAGGTGGCCGGGCCTATTTACATAGTGTGGGTATGAAGCCGGCTGAGGAGGGGAGGTGGCCGGGCCTGTGTACATAGTGTGTGTATGAAGCCGGCTGAGGAGGGGAGGTGGCCGGGCCTGTGTACATAGCGTGTGGATGAAGCCGGCTGAGGAGGGGAGGTGGCCGGGCCTGTGTACATAGTGTGTGTATGAAGCCGGCTGAGGAGGGGAGATGGCCGGGCCTGTGTACATAGTGTGTGTATGAAGCCGGCTAAGGAGGGGAGATGGCCGGTCCTGTGTACATAGTGTGTGGATGAAGCCGGCTGGGGAGATGGCCGGGCCTGTATACATAGTGTGTGTGTATATGAAGCCGGCTGAGGAGAGGAGGTGGCCGGGCCTGTGTACATAGTGTGTGTGTATATGAAGCCGGCTGAGGAGAGGAGGTGGCCGGGCCTATTTACATAGTGTGGGTATGAAGCCGGCTGAGGAGGGGAGGTGGCCGGGCCTGTGTACATAGCGTGTGTATGAAGCCGGCTGAGGAGGGGAGGTGGCCGGGCCTGTGTACATAGCGTGTGGATGAAGTCGGCTGAGGAGGGGAGGTGGCCGGGCCTGTGTACATAGCGTGTGGATGAAGCCGGCTGAGGAGGGGAGGTGGCCGGGCCTGTGTACATAGCGTGTGGATGAAGCCGGCTGAGGAGGGGAGGTGGCCGGGCCTGTGTACATAGCGTGTGGATGAAGCCGGCTGAGGAGGGGAGGTGGCCGGGCCTGTGTACATAGTGTGGGTATGAAGCCGGCTGAGGAGGGGAGGTGGCCGGGCCTGTGTACATAGTGTGTGGATGAAGCCGGCTGAGGAGGGGAGATGGCCGGGCCTGTATACATAGTTTGGGTATGCAGCCGGCTGAGGAGGGGAGGTGGCCGGGCCTGTGTACATAGTGTGTGGGTATGCAGCCGGCTGAGGAGGGGAGGTGGCCGGGCCTGTGTACATAGTGTGTGGGTATGCAGCCGGCTGAGGAGGGAAGGTGGCCGGGCCCGTGTACATAGTGTGTGGGTATGAAGCCGGCTGAGGAGGGGAGATGGCCGGGCCTGTGTACATAATGTGTGTGTATATGAAGCCGGCTGAGGAGAGGAGGTGGCCGGGCCTGTGTACATAGTGTGTGTGTATATGAAGCCGGCTGAGGAGAGGAGGTGGCCGGGCCTGTGTACATAGTGTGGGTATGAAGTCGGCTGAGGAGGGGAGGTGGCTGGGCCTGTGTACATAGTGTGGGTATGAAGCCGGCTGAGGAGGGGAGGTGGCCGGGCCTGTGTACATAGTGTGGGTATGAAGTCGGCTGAGGAGGGGAGGTGGCCGGGCCTGTTTACATAGTGTGGGTTTGAAGCCGGCTGAGGAGGGGAGGTGGCCGGGCCTGTTTACATAGTGTGGGTATGCAGCCGGCTGAGGAGTGGAGATGGCCGGGCCTGTGTACATAGTGTGTGGATGAAGCCGGCTGAGGAGGGGAGATGGCCGGGCCTGTGTACATAGTGTGTGGATGAAGCCGGCTGAGGAGGGGAGATGGCCGGGCCTGTGTACATAGCGTGTGTATGAAGCCGGCTGAAGAGGGGAGATGGCCGGGCCTGTGTACATAGCGTGTGGATGAAGCCGGCTGAGGAGGGGAGGTGGCCGGGCCTGTGTACATAGTGTGGGTATGAAGCCGGCTAAGGAGGGGAGGTGGCCGGGCCTGTGTACATAGTGTGTGGGTATGCAGCCGGCTGAGGAGGGGAGGTGGCCGGGCCTGTTTACATAGTGTGGGTTTGAAGCCGGCTGAGGAGGGGAGGTGGCCGGGCCTGTGTGTGTACATAGTGTGTGGATGAAGCTGGCTGAGGAGGGGAGATGGCCGGGCCGTATATCTATCTCTTCATCCATCAGAGCCGGCTAGATGCTGCAGTCAGTCATCGGCCTGGCAGCTGTCAGTGAGCGCCACCCTGGCAACAACTGCATGTGGGGAGGGTGACGAGGTATTGGGCCCCGTACACATGTGACGTCTGGATGAATACAAGACCTGTGTGCACGAGGCCCAAGATTCTTGTTAATGCTCATCATATCCATAGAAAACCTGCCCTTAAAGGGGTGATCCGCTCCTGCACGACACCTTTAAATGCCCTCAGATGGCTGCATTAAATAAAATAAGTATATTCTTACTTCCTGCGCCGTTTGTCTGCACCGAGCTCCGTGTGATGTGACAGCTGAGCGGATAAGCAGCGCCTGTGCAGGGAATACACTCCTTCCTGATATTGGACGTGTCTGGTCCCTGTGTGTGATCCTGGCTCAGGAGCGGAGCCTGCCCCATTCCTGCTAGATGCCGGCCGTGTAGCTTAGCCATCATCAATCGGTGATCTAAGCTCCGCTCGCGGCTTTTGCTGCTGTCAGTCTCTTGACTACCTTATAGAAAGGTGACAGTATGGGGCACACTGCTTCCCCCCTGCTTCTCAATTAGTGATGGGCAGTTCGGCTCTTTTTGATGATATGGCTCTTCTGGCTCCGCTCACCAAATAGAGCCGGCTCTTTTGGATCCTAAATGGATCCCTATTAAATGTGTTCACCATAGATGAAAAGCATAATTAAGATGATGCCGAAACTCTGCGTTACGGCCGCAGATAATTGCAATTTTACACCCATTTTCCGCAATTTTACGCCCCACAGCCTGGAGATGGATACAGCCTGATACCGCCCTCCATGTGTGCAGTGTGTGATTGCGTCTCCTGTCAGTCATGGGGGGGGGGGGGTACGATATGGGGGCAGACTATGGATACAGCACCAAGCATGTATATAGCTTATAGTACAGGTATACAGCCGGATATAGGGGGTGCTATACCGGGCAGGGCTGCTGCTGCTGTTTTTCTTATCTGTATCCACAATCTGTATAGTATAAATAGCGGCCACGATTCCTATGTTATAGTAAATCCTCGTGTTTCTGTTACTTCTCCTGGAAATGTAGGAATAAATTGCGTGGTGGGCGTCACAGGTTAGGGGGGATGGGGTGTCCTTCTGTTCGATCAGTGCTGAAAAGTGAAATGGCATTAGTGTAGTCATAGATTTCCAGGAGGAATAACAGAGGGACAGCACGATGCAGACTTGCTTGGGAACCTACTCAGAAATGACTTGCTGTCCTCGGCGGCTTAGTACTTGTCCTCACTTTCCTGCGCTCTGATGTGTAGAGGAGTGAGGGGCTTGGCACTCTGGTATCGGCCCCCCACGGTCCTCGTCCTGATGGGTCGCATTGTTACAAGGAGTCGTCCGTATGAAGAAATATCTATAACGTGTAGGAGATTGAGAGAGATATGTTCTCTTTGTTGTGGGTTTCGTCCTCAGTGACTGTCCTGTTCCCCAGGTCGCGCTGTCTTCTAACCTTGCTGCTTTCTCTTTCCTGCTGACTCGGCTGCGCAGTTCTCCTGCGGTACATAGTGAGTATGCACACCCTAGTCTGCTCCATCTGCATGTCTGCACCATCTCCCCATCCATTGCTCCATCCGTCTCTCCATCCTACTGTTCTTTCTTTCAGTCATTTCTGGAGGGTTTAGTGAGACAGATGTTTAGTAACGGGAATGCAAGAAGTGTACGGATATATAGCAGAGAACGGCGCTCTGCCGAGGTTACGGTCTGTTTTAGCTGCCCTCTACTGGGTTATTATAGGAAGTTTTACTTATAAGGACTTGTGCCAGAATCTCATATGTCCTGTCCACAGGATCAGCAAGTGTCTGATCGCCAGAGATCGGCGTTCAATGTTCTCGCCTCCTGATGCAGAAGAGAGCCATGCTGGAGATCCCATTAAAGTTATTATTGCCTAAACCTGTGTACAGTACATGCAGTGTTGGTGTACTCACCGATCGCCATCTTCACCCGTTCTCAGCGCCGCTCCTCTTCTAGGTCACGTGACTGCGATTCTGAATTGCCGGCTACGGACCATTTTTCTGATGCTCCATACATTATAGAAGCCGCCTTTGGCTCATACACAGATCCCGGTGTTAGCCGGCAGGTCAGAGTATTCATCACGTGATTTAGAAGAGGAGTAGCACTGGGAAGATGGTGATAACCACGTAGACATTTCCACAGGTTTAGACAATACAAAGTTTCAGGAAAGTGCAGAATAGCCACAGATTGCCCGTCTTGCGGCCGCTGCCTACATGTAACCGTGGGCTAGCTGACATTGCAGATCGTTAGATCGGAATTCCCTGAGTCCCAGTCTAAATGTAGGAGGTCACTGAGATCTAGAAGCAGATCTGCCCGGGTGTCAGAAGATGCATCGGGGTGTCAGATCACACCATGAGGACGAGAGGGATCTATAGTGTGAAGTGCTCGCATCAGATGTTGTCTGGGATCATCCACCGCATCCGGCCACACAGATCGTCATTTCCCTTCTCCCTGTGCATCTGTCTGGCTGACCCTGACCTCTCCTCTCCTCTCTTCCTTCAGAGCTCTGTAGTTTCCATTGCATGTGTCTATCTGCACCACCACTACTACCCCTACCGGAAAGGCACAACCATCGAGTGGAACTGCTACTGCTCCCAGCTTACATATTATACGAGGAGCCTATTTATTGCCCAGTCACGGCCCATACACCGTATTGGCTGCTGACCACGATGGAAGCAGATGTCATTGGGGCGTCCTCCAGGGTGCAGCTGTTAAGTTGTGGTGCATCCCGTATCGGTGGCGCACTGTTGGTGACATCGCCTGTCGCTTCATCCAGTTCCTCTTGATGGTTGTCAGATTAACGGCAGCGGGTCCTAATTCTTGATTTTCTGTAGTAAGGCCGGGACATTAATTGTCCACTCCACCCGCTCAGACTACTACTCCACCGTGCTGAATTCGGCTCCACCTCCCCCCTGGTCTGCTATTGTTTTTTTTTTTTTTTTTTGCAGCAGGAGGTGGAAGCGCGTTCAGGCTCCATCTGCTGATCATTGCATGATATGGCTTCGTAGAAATGTGGTCTTACCAGAGAAGACCCCTCAGATCCTCACCCTCTAACGCTCTGCCGGGCGATGGCTCAGGTACCACTCCTGCCCAGCGATTCTTTTATAAGCTGCCAATGGAGGGGTCTCTTACTTTTGCATTAAGTCGTAGTTTTCTGCCCCTGATGGCCTGTAATGAGCTGGTCCTCGTCATAGGGATGAGCAGCTTCCAGTGACATGTCTGGTCAGTCTGAGCCTCCATGGCCGCCCGTCCTTACCCCTCTGGCCCTCAGGGTCTTCTCTGGTAAACACCCTTTGTCTCTTGTGCATTTCTATTCGGCGTTACAGCTCTTGTTGTCTTTTAATGCTGCTGGACGGTGAAGATGAGGACGAGGAAGCACCAGAGCCCAGCCGAGTCCAGCTGGGTGGACAAACTCAAGTGTGAGGACGGTGCCAAGCTCGTGGGTGAAACCCAGACAACCCCAAACCCTAAAAAGAGCGAAGCAACAAACGGCAACCAGTCCGAACCCTCAGAGAACTCCCTGACCACCGACCAGAAGAAAGTCAACGTCAAAAAGCAGAAAAAGAGGCGAAGGTCCCCACGAAACAAAACCTCTCTGAAGACTGACGCGGCGCTCCTCGGCATGATGGCAGACGCCGTATGGTTGGATAAGTACGTCTATGATGACGCTGAATGTTATTTCCACGCCAGGCTGGCCTCGGAGCAGAACCACCCGCCTTCAACCAAGGCAGCTGCCAGTAAAAAACACAAGAACAGTGTCACGGGCGGCTGCTGCCACTCCAGTACGGTGGCATGCCACCACGTCAGCAAAGGCATCTGGGTCAACAAGTTCAACTTTGAGGATGCAGAGAGCCACTTTGTCATGCGGTTTTCCTCCCCGCTCGCTCCTCGTGTGCTAAACCTCAACCTGCTCTCTCCTGACCGCACGGCTCCGAAAACGCCCGACGAAGGATACTCAAGTGCCACCCCCACCCCGGCCGCTGTGCCCAATCCACTGACTGTAAACGCCATAACATCGGACCCCACTGTGAACGGGAAGCCCCACTGGGCCGGGCTGCAGAGCCTGCTGACCGAAGTGTGGCTGGACAAGTCTCTGTATGACCAGGCGGAGACACGGTACTATGAGCACGTGGCACAAGCCAAACCCAACCCCAATGCCTGGAGCCACTACACGGGCAAAAGGGCTAAAAAGGACAAATGGAGCCGCAAATCTACTGGGAAGCAGAGGAAAGAGCTGGCCAGTATCCCGGAGGAGGCCGCGCTGTATTACCCCACGTACTACCTGCACACCGACAGCGAGAGGATATGGCTGGACAAGGGCGCGTACGACCAGGCTGAAGAAGACTTCTACTCCACCCGAAGCCATAGGACCACCGACGCCGTGAAATACTACAAGTCACCATCTGTAGCCAAACGCCCCAGGGCTGTAAAAAGCAGACACAGTGGCAAGAAGTAGGAGCCTAGTATATATCCTTATGTAGTAATGTCACGTTGTGTACGCTAATGTCAGTGTGTCAAGATCTCGGGAAGGGGATTATTCCATTGTTGGATGCCCTCCTCGCCTGGGACCCCCGCTCCTGTCACAGAGACGCCTCACAGCTTCTGAATCTGCTTTGTGTTTCACTTCTTTACCTTCTTATCTGTCACTGAATGGAAACCTTCTAAATACCCATTCCAATGCTGCGGTTTTGCAGCACACACCTTTCTCGTTGAGATGGTTTGTTGCAGCGTGTCAGTGACACCTGGTTGAGATGAGCTGCGCCGCGGACGTCTGGAACCTGGCATGTATGGCCGTACCTAGTCCAGTTGTCAGGATCGGGCACCGGAAAGTGCTACGTCCACAGCGCTCCTCGCTGGAGGACCCCTTTAATCCACAATTTTGCTTTTAAAGGTGGACGGTACGAAGGAGGCATTAATATTAGAGGAGGATCCGTTTCCTTCCCCTATCTATTACTCATCTTTACAATGGGGTCTGATCGTCAGTCCGGGGATGGGGGGAACCGTTCTGCTGCCATGCGCTGTGATCACAGGATTAGGAGGATTGTCAGTCTGGGGATGGGGGGAGCCGTACTGCTGCCCTGCGCTGTGATCACAGGATTAGGAGGATTGTTAGTCCGGGGATGGGGGGAACCGTTCTGCTGCCCTGCGCTGTGATCACAGGATTAGGAGGATTGTTAGTCCAGGGATGGGGGGAACCGTACTGCTGCCCTGCGCTGTGATCACAGGATTAGGAGGATTGTTAGTCCAGGGATGGGGGGAACCGTACTGCTGCCCTGCGCTGTGATCACAGGATTAGGAGGATTGTTAGTCCGGGGATGGGGGGAGCCGTACTGCTGCCCTGCGCTGTGATCACAGGATTAGGAGGATTGTTAGTCCGGGGACGGGGGGGAACCGTTCTGCTGCCCTGCGCTGTGATCACAGGATTAGGAGGACTGTCAGTCTGGGGATTGGGGGAACCATACTGCTGCCCTGCACTGTGATCACAGGATTAGGAGGACTGTCAGTCTGGGGATGGGGGGAGCTGTACTGCTGCCCTGCGCTGTGATCACAGGATTAGGAGGACTGTCAGTCTGGGGATTGGGGGAACCGTACTGCTGCCCCGCGCTGTGATCACAGGATTAGGAGGATTGTCAGTCTGGGGATGGGGGGAGCCGTACTGCTGCCCTGCGCTGTGATCACAGGATTAGGAGGATTGTTAGTCCAGGGATGGGGGGAACCGTACTGCTGCCCTGCGCTGTGATCACAGGATTAGGAGGATTGTTAGTCCAGGGATGGGGGGAACCGTACTGCTGCCCTGCGCTGTGATCACAGGATTAGGAGGATTGTTAGTCCGGGGATGGGGGGAGCCGTACTGCTGCCCTGCGCTGTGATCACAGGATTAGGAGGATTGTTAGTCCGGGGACGGGGGGGAACCGTTCTGCTGCCCTGCGCTGTGATCACAGGATTAGGAGGACTGTCAGTCTGGGGATTGGGGGAACCATACTGCTGCCCTGCACTGTGATCACAGGATTAGGAGGACTGTCAGTCTGGGGATGGGGGGAGCTGTACTGCTGCCCTGCGCTGTGATCACAGGATTAGGAGGACTGTCAGTCTGGGGATTGGGGGAACCGTACTGCTGCCCCGCGCTGTGATCACAGGATTAGGAGGATTGTCAGTCTGGGGATGGGGGGAGCCGTACTGCTGCCCTGCGCTGTGATCACAGGATTAGGAGGATTGGCAGTCTGGGGATGGGGGGAGCTGTGCTGCTGCCCTGTGCTGTGATCACAGGATTAGGAGGACTGTCAGTCTGGGAATGGGGGGAGCTGTGCTGCTGCCCTGCGCTGTGATCACAGGATTAGGAGGACTGGCAGTCTGGGGATGGGGGGAGCCGTGGTGCTGCCCTGTGCTGTGATCACAGGATTAGGAGGACTGGCAGTCTGGGGATGGGGGGAGCCGTGGTGCTGCCCTGCGCTGTGATCACAGGAGTAGGAGGACTGGCAGTCTGGGGATGGGGGGAGCTGTGCTGCTGCCCTGCGCTGTGATCACAGGAGTAGGAGGACTGGCAGTCTGGGGATTGGGGGAGCTGTGCTGCTGCCCTGCGCTGTGATCACAGGAGTAGGAGGACTGTCAGTCTGGGGATTGGGGGAGCCGTGCTGCTGCCCTGCGCTGTGATCACAGGATTAGGAGGACTGTCAGTCTGGGGATGGGGAGAGCCGTGCTGCTGCCCTGCGCTGTGATCACAGGATTAGGAGGACTGGCAGTCTGGGGATTGGGGGAGCCGTACTGCTGCCCTGCGCTGTGATCACAGGAGTAGGAGGACTGGCAGTCTGGGGATGGGGGGAGCTGTGCTGCTGCCCTGTGCTGTGATCACAGGATTAGGAGGACTGTCAGTCTGGGAATGGGGGGAGCTGTGCTGCTGCCCTGCGCTGTGATCACAGGATTAGGAGGACTGGCAGTCTGGGGATGGGGGGAGCCGTGGTGCTGCCCTGCGCTGTGATCACAGGATTAGGAGGACTGGCAGTCTGGGGATGGGGGGAGCCGTGGTGCTGCCCTGCGCTGTGATCACAGGAGTAGGAGGACTGGCAGTCTGGGGATGGGGGGAGCCGTGCTGCTGCCCTGCGCTGTGATCACAGGAGTAGGAGGACTGTCAGTCTGGGGATTGGGGGAGCTGTGCTGCTGCCCTGCGCTGTGATCACAGGAGTAGGAGGACTGTCAGTCTGGGGATTAAAGGAGCTGTGCTGCTGCCCTGCGCTGTGATCACAGGATTAGGAGGACTGTCAGTCTGGGGATGGGGAGAGCCGTGCTGCTGCCCTGCGCTGTGATCACAGGATTAGGAGGACTGGCAGTCTGGGGATTGGGGGAGCCGTACTGCTGCCCTGCGCTGTGATCACAGGAGTAGGAGGACTGGCAGTCTGGGGATTGGGGGAGCCGTGCTGCTGCCCTGCGCTGTGATCACAGGAGTAGGAGGACTGGCAGTCTGGGGATTGGGGGAGCCGTGCTGCTGCCCTGCGCTGTGATCACAGGATTAGGAGGATTTTAGCCAGTGGACTTAGTTTCCATTCACTGACAGTTAGCAGAGGGTTTTGAAAATAGAATTGAAACACAAAATAGATAAAGATGGCAGATGTTTACATATGGCTGACAAGCCTGTTTTATGAAGTATTTCAGGGCAACCACCTTGTTCATTCCTTGCCCTTGTTACCAGAGGTACAGTCCCTTTAAGAGCTTCCATATTCCCCTGGGACAGGAGAGGAGAAGGAAATGAACCAGGACAGGGGTGGGGGTTGTAGTTAATGACGTACCCTCCGGAGCTGCATGCATCCCTGTACCAGTGTCACAAAGGATCCCTAGCGTCGGACCCTCCTCTACGGTCTCACATCGTGGATGAGACTGCTAGAGCCTCCTGCACACACGGCGTCGGCCCGGTGCCGTTGCTTCGCCCTCACGTTGCTCTCATACTTGTTGTGGTGTATCTTGCAGAGACATGGCGGCTTCATTCCTGAGCACAGACAAGATCTGGTTCGATAAGTACAAGTACGACGACGCCGAGAAGCAGTATTACGAGCAAATGACCCAGAAGTCTGCAGCCGACTGCCAGAACCAAACACAGGTGAGCACCGGGGCAGGGGCCCATATCACCACGTGCATGGAGGATACATGTTCTCCAACCATCATGTCACCCTTGTGTGAAAGTAATGGCACCCTCCCCCCCCCAGGTCGCTGGGAGCAGCAGTACGTGAGCTGCAGGTTTCAGGTCCCGCTGCAGCATCGGGTATAACCCCCATCCTCCACATGCTCCTGCCGACGTCTTGGCTCACTGTCCTATTGATGATTCGGCAGCAGTGGATCCATTATGGCAGCTGGATTCTGGTAGCAGAGGGGGCAGTTACTTTTTCACATGGGTGGTGTGGTTGTTGGATGCATGGGGGACGTCTTGTGGGGGCCTGAATGACTGACTAAAATTGCAAATGAAAGGGGACTCCAATCTTGCATTTCCTTAATCTGGTCCGGCCTGGACTTGTGAGTGGAGGGCGCTCGCCCCGATGATTTCCTTGTCTTCCTCGCTTTTCAAGATCTCTGCTTGCTGCCAGAAACATTCCTAAGGCGGAAAATCCTTCCTGTCCTAAATGTGGCCAGAAAACCAATCCGATTATTAGACAGCAAGCAGAGATGTAGAAAATAGTGTCTGGCTGATCCCCGTGTACTGTGCATGGTGCGGGGACCCCCATACGCCGGACCCCACAGATGGCTGTATGTACGGAGTGCCCTGTGGCCGCTTCTCCCCCTTCCGGCTGCTTCTCTTCCCCTTTGGCCGCTTGTCTCCTGCTCTGTGGTGGTGGTGGTCGCCCCGGATCTGTACCCTCGCCCCGGTCCGGACGCTGCCTGCTGTTTCTTCCCTCCCGTCGGCTCGATCTTCCCCTCAGTGATTGCTGCCGTCGCTGGTATCATGTAAATGTGTGTGTGGTTCTTTGTGCACGGCCTACAGGATGACGGAGCGAGCACAATCCTCAGGGACATTGCCAGAGCCAGGGAGAATATCCAGAAATCGCTGGCCGGAGTGAGTACCCGCAGGCGGTGCTGCCGTCCCATACCCCAGAGGCGGCTGCCGTCCTCTACCCTCCTCCTGTGTGTGCTAATAACCCTTGTGTGCCGAGATCTGCCGTCCGCCATCACTAACACCGATGTGTCTCATCCATCTCCAGTGTCCTGCCAGTGTTTATGGGAGAACTCTGAGCAAAACTCAAAGCGATGCCCCCCCCCCCCCGACCTGCCATCTGCTGCAGGGGTCCAGAGATGGTGGCCATTCCTCATCCATTAGAGGAGCAGGCCATGCTGCATGTTCACACGGATGAGATTTTATCCCGGCCCGTCCACACTCTGCCGGAAAAACCCTCCGCAGAAATTCTCCATCAGATTCTGACCACGAGGCTGTGGACCAGGGTGAAACCTGGGCACTTCCACACACGGCGTGGTGAAACTTTTGCTGATGTGGATTTTCTGCTGTGGGAAGTCCCCTATGAATGCACCTGTAGGGTTATGTTCACACAGCGGTTTTTATGTAGATTTTTGAAGAGTATCTGCTGCAAAATCCACATCAGAAATCGCTTTGCCTTCTTGCTGAATAAGCCTCATATTAATGGAGGTGAATGCTCCTTGCTCCATTCAGCGAGTTTGGATTTTGAAAACCTTTTCAGGGGTGGGGAAAAAAAAAGTGACATCGCATTGATGCAGATTTCTCGTGGAAAGTTGTCCTTGAGGAAGAATTGACAGTGCGAGAATGAGATTTTATAACATGCCGGTACTGGATGACACCACAGGAAATCCTTCTGCGTATCTGCCCTGTGTGAACATACCCACAGGGGGCGCAGTGCCACCCACCCCCGATGCTGCAGCCGGACCTTCTGTCGCTTCCAGGCAATTTTCTAACTTTTTTTTTTTTCTGTTTTTGAGTTTTGTTCTGATTTTTTTCCTATTCTGTGTAAGTTCAGTAATGCTGCGCCCCCTACAGATCTGCCTGACTGCTCCCCTGATGATGATGGAGCCGGGGGTGCACAGTAACAGGATAAATGCACCGCACAGCAGAGCCTGCTTCTGGATAGCAGCACAGACCGGTCGCGGTCCAGACGGCTTGTATCTGTACACGGCTTGTATCTGTACACGGCCTGTATACGGCCGCTGTGTAGGAGCAGAGTCGCCCCCTGCAGGCCGTATACACTCTTACTGTGCACACTCATGGATCCGCACCTCTGTAGAATTATATGTGCATTTTACTGCCAAACTTCCATATTCCTCCATATCACACGCATCATTATTTTGCAGCTCTGATTTTTCAGTTGCATGATATTTTATACTCTGCTCACATCCCAAGCTGCAGTCAGTTATTACATTGCATATAGAATAAATGTTTACACCCCAGTATTGGTGCAGCTCTGGATGTGACCGGAGTATAGGATCTGATCCATAGTAAAGCAGCAGATCTCGGCGTCATTATTGTAGATATAACCTGTCGCGAGGCCACATTATATACAGGGGGTGTGGGGGTCCGCTTGACTGTTTGCTAACTTTTGGGACCGGCGTGTAGGGAATGATGGCTGACCTTTTTAGTGTCCAGTGCTGCCAGTCCCACTTCCTGTGCACGACCTCCATTAATCCTCCCGGCCCTTCCTCTGCATGGCTGCTCCTGTCTCTCCTTCCCCCTCTTGCCTGCGTCCCCGGTGTCCCGTGTCCAGTCATTAAACGAATCCACATTTCTCCCCCTTTCTAGCTGAGGACAGTCCTGCATAGTCCTAAGGAAGGCCAGGCTCCCCCTCCCCTGAGCCAAACAGGGTCCCATACTGTAAGTCTAATCCCCCCCCCCCCCCCCTTGTGGGGTTTAGGGTTAGGTACTGCAGACATTACACCTGTCCTTTATGTGGGCAGCAGCTGCATCAAGTCTGCTCGAGTCACAGCCAGAACTGCACTCGCACCTCTGCCGAGTCACAGCCAGAACTGCACTCGCACCACTGCCGAGGACTGCAGAGAAGAGGCGAGCCTGTCCAGGCTGTGAATGCGATTGTATTACATAGAGCGGAGTTACTTTCTTTTTGTGCTATAGCAGAATACAAGGCTGATATAAGGGGGTCTCCCGCCCCATATCGAGGTTCACCTGCAGTCTTACGGCCCCCCCAGTCTGCATGTCCGCCTCTTGGCTGCTGGGACTCTGCTCTTTCTTGGAGTCGGGCTCTCGCCTCTGGCTGCACTAAAGTGTTCTCCATCTGCTCACCCCTTGCTCATCTTATGGGGCCGCAGCCTGGTGTATTATACCCTTCCCCCCACTGCTGATCATCACATCTCAGCCCATATCCATTTACCATATGTCGGGGTCTATTACGTTTTGTCCATTGTTTTTGCAGGTTTTAATCTTTCCTCTTGGTTACTTTTGCAGAGTGCGGCCGCCCAGAACAGCGGAGAGAGCAGCGAGGTCCTGTCACGGGTCGCCAGCCTAGAACATGAGAACCAGAACCTGCACAAAGGTGTGTGACCGGGAACTGGGGGCGTTGGGCTCTGTGCGGAGGTCACAGCCGGAGACCACCTTTGTCCTGTTTCTCGTGTATTGATGCACCCTCGTTTCCTTTGTTTTAGTGGTAAGGGACCTCCAGTCGGCCATCTCCAAACTGGAAAACCGGATCAGTGCACTGGAGAAGTCTGCTCCCTCCAAAGCAGCGGCCCCCCTACCTCCGTCTGTGTGCAAGGTATATGGGGCTTATAGGGGAGATTCATCACAGTAGTGTTCAACAATACTAGCAGTCCACTATGACTGACCAGATTAATCCCTGTTTTTGGTATAAATTCTATCACCACATGTCAAACAATTTAACAGTTGGTGCAGTAGATTATAAGAAGACCCCCAGACTCCGCATTCATGATCTACAGGTTTCTGAGTCTGTGTATGTGAATAAATAATTGCACAGGGGGGTGTTCACAATAATAGCAGTGTGGAGATCAATCAGTGAGGTCAATCATTCTGTGAAGAAACGGGTGTGAATCAGGTGGCCCTTATTTAAGGGTGAAGCAGCACATGTTGTACATGCATTTCTCCTTGAAAGCCTGAGAAATATGGGTCGTTCCAGACATTATTCAGAAGAACAGCGTACTTTGATTAAACAGTTGATTGGAGAGGGTTAAACTTATAAAGAAGTGCAGAGAATGATCGGCTGATCAGCTAAAATGATCTCCAATGCTTCAAAATGGAAGAGAGATGTGGAAGAAAACGGGAGACTACCATTCAAATGGATGGAAGAATAGCCAGAATGGCAAAGGCTCAGCCAAGGATCAGCTCCAGGATGATCACAGACAGTCTCCAGTTACCTGTGAGGACTGTGACAGTTAGAAGACGCCTGTGTGAAGCTAATCTCTTAGCAAGTAGTCCCCGCAAAGTCCCACTGTGAAAAAAAAAACAAACCAAAAAAAAAAACCATGTACCGAAGCGAATACAAATTGCCAAAGAACACATCAACTGGCCTAAAGAGAAATGGAGAAACATTTTGTGGACTGATGAAAGTAAAATTGTTCTTTTGGGGTCCAAGGGCCGCAGACAATTCGTCAGACGACCCCCAAACTCTGCATTCAAGCCACAGTACACTCTGAAGACAGTGAAGCATGGTGGAAGCATCATGATATGGACATGTTTCTGTTACTATGGTGCTGGACCTATTTACCGCATACCAGGGATCATGGACCAGTTTGCATATATTAAAATACTTGAAGAGGTCATGTTGCCTTACGCTGCAGAGGATATGCCCTTGAAATGGGTGTTTCAGCAGGACAACGACCCTAAACACACCAGTAAACAAGCAACATCTTGGTTCCACTCCAACAAGATTGAGGTTATGGAGTGGCCGCCCAATCCCCTGAGCTTAAAACTTGTGGGGGGGACATCAAAAATGCCTTTTCTGAGGCAATGGCAAAAAATTGTGGGATGTAGTGAAGCCTCCTGGGCTGTAATAACAGCTGACAGGGGCCAGAAGTTGGTTGACTCGATGCAACATAGATGTGAAGCGGTTCTAAAAAAAACTGTGGTTATAAAACTAAATATTAGGTTATTGATTCAGAGGAATGCTAAATCCTCAAAAAAGGCAAATGCAGACACTGCTATTTTCTAGGACAGCCCAATGTTCATTTTTTATTTTCCGTAAAGTAGTTAAAATTATCTACATTTCTTCATGTTTTGAATTAGAAAACAGCGAGCGACGTCCCCAATGCTGGAAATAAAAATCTAATAGAAAGATTTTGTGCTTAACTTATGTTTTTGAACACACTGCTATTATTTTGAACACTACTGTACCTGCAGACGTATCCTGAGCACACAGCCGCCCCCATGGCCGGTCTCACATTAACCCCTCCCTGGCATAGGAATAGTCCTATCAGAGGCAGGCGGCTGTAATACGCCAGCGAGCGGTGCTAGCTCTGATCGCTGCTGCCATCTGCGACGGGTTTAACCCCTTAGCGCTGTGTGACGGATATATACGTTGTGGGGCTGAGCTGTGCCCGCTCCACACAGGGCAGATGCCAACTAGATTACACAGCCGACACCTTATTCATCCAAGACGGATGTTTTATTCTCAAAAGTCTCTATTCCCAGGTAAATCTGAATCCAGTGAGGGACACGATCTTACATCACTGAGAGGAGGCGACACTTGGTGCTTATAAGTTTCTATGGGGAGGGGGGGGGTGAAGAGCTCAAAAATACAACTCTTACCTCAAAAATAAAGCCCTGATACAACGATGTCCACAGAAGAAATGGGTAAAGGGGTATTTCCATCTCAGAGATCCTATCCCAATATGTAGTAGGTGTAATATTAGCAAACACCTTCACTTAGAAATGTTGTATAGTTCCCCTGATTAGCTATGTTGCTTACCTAATGTGCTGGTATTGTTGTAACTTAGGTATCCATGGTTACGACAAAGAACTTCACTATACGAGTGTTACTAATCATGGATATAGTGACAGTCAATCAGAAGAACTATACTACATTTGTAATTGGCGGTATTTGCTAATATTATTATTATTATTATTATTATTATTATTATTATTATTACACCTACAACATATTGGGATGGGAATACCCCTTTTAAAGGCTAAATAAAAACACAAAATGAAAGTTGGGTTAAAGGGGACCTCTGCTCTGATTCCGACTGAGTAAAATCTGCAGCGACTTCTACACAGGATCCCGGTGCGCATATATAAGTATTATATATATTTTCCATAGCTTCCTGCCCTGAGACCGGCACCTGCTCGCCCGCCTGCTGCAGCCCCACAACCCAAGGCAGAAGAGGACGATGATGACGATATCGACCTGTTTGGTAGCGACGAAGAGGAAGATGCAGAAGCCGCCAGGATCAGAGAGGAGAGGTTGCAGCAGTATGCAGAAAAGAAATCCAAAAAGCCCGGACTCATCGCCAAGTCCTCCATCTTGTTGGATGTGAAGCCGGTGAGTGGTGGACGGCGGCGGCAGCAAAAGCTTCCAGTGCTGCAGAATCTGTAGTGTGAAGGGGAAAATTTGTATGAAAACTTCTGGCAAGATCGCAACGTGCGACACGTAACAGGCACATTGTGATCCTGCTGTGAAGCTTCATCCTTCCTAAGGCCGCATGGTGCTCCTGTCCCACCACAAACTATAACCCCTGTTATGTTCTCCACAGTGGGATGATGAGACTGACATGGCGAAGCTGGAGGAATGTGTGCGCACCGTGCAGATGGACGGCCTGCTCTGGGGGTCCTCCAAGCTGGTGCCCGTGGGCTACGGCATCAAGAAGCTCCAGATCCAGTGTGTGGTGGAGGACGACAAGGTCGGCACGGACATGCTGGAGGAGGAGATCACAAAGTTCGAGGACTATGTAAGTGCTGCAGGGCTGTGGTGCACATACTGCAGTCTCTGCGAGACCCTCCCAGCCTACAGGCCCGTCACATATATAAAGCGCTGACCACTGGGACCCCACTAATCCTGAGAACGTGGCTCTGTAATGCCCTGTTTGAACAGAGCAGGACCACACCTGTCATTCTCCATGGAGCGGTGGGAGACTGCTGCGTTCCCATACAGAATGAATGGAGGATTGTAAGACCCTCTGTTGTCGGGATTGGTGGGGGTTACCAGCGTGCCGACCATCCTTCTACGTTTATCACCAAACCTTCCGAGAGGTGATAAGTTTTAATAATGAGAATAACTCTTTCACTGCTGATGAGATTGACCTAACCAAACAAGGCAAAGACCCGGCACCTTTATACACCGAAGCAGCCTACAATCGAGATACATGCAAGGATCAGCTGAGACACTTGGCCCTTTTGGTACCTGGTGCTTCTCATAGGAAAGTCAGGCAGAGAATAAAGTCCATATAAGAAAAAAATAGCACTCACCGGTCCTAAAATGTAAACTTTATTCCATCATAGTTAAAAACTGGAAACAGCGGAGTATGTGAAGCACATGTCAGGACGGCGGCTGTATCGTGCAAATTGCTGTCCTGCGGATCCGTTTTCTGGACCTGTAGAAGGGCATTTTGCACGATATGGCCTTCGTCCTGACGTGATTCACATACCTAAAAACTGGAAACAGCAGAGTATGATGGACTAAAGCTTACTCTTTAGGACGGGTAAGCGCTCTCTCTTTTTTCCTATATGGACTTTATTAATGAGATTAAGCCCCCCTATGACCTGACCAGCTTTGTTCCTCTAATTATCGCCATGTAGTATTACACGCAGCTTGTGCCGGAGTTCAGGGAACGTTGACTGGAGTATGACAGCTGTCAGGATTATTAGTCGATGTGAACACAATGGTATCTGCTTCCTTCTGCCAATCTATTGGCCTCTTCTGTCCTCAGGTGCAGAGCGTGGACATTGCCGCCTTTAACAAGATTTAAGCCGGAGCGTGCCGACTGGTGTCAATAAAGAGCAGCTTGTGTCCTCTGCCCCGCGTCCGCCTCTTCTGTCTTGTAGGGAAATCGCAGCTTCAGGTTTTGTAACAGGATCACGTGGTCGTGTAATCCGCCTCCTTCGGACACAGGAATCTGCATCCCCTACCCCTCTGATTACATCTTGTAGTCACCCATCAGCACCACTATGACCTGGTGTCATCTACCTCCACACGTGGCCGTGTACGGGCTGGGTACACTGGCAGCAATAGGGACAAGATTTTACCAAATTTTATCCAGATGCCTATGAGAAAATTTTTAGCATAATTTTCCTGCTGCTGTGGATTTTAAAGTTGTGACACCTTGTGGGTTAAGTATAAAAATCAGTGGGAGTTCTGTAGATGGTCATTCACGAAGATGTAGATTATTATGCACCTTTGGCATCGGTAACAATCCCAAAATGAAGGAAGACTTGGAAGCCTTTAAAGAGACCAGGATGGATGAACACAGCACTTAAACACTTGCTAAAACGGAAAAAAGAAATGTATATTAAATGGAAAGAGTCAGGCATGTCTAAAGAAGGATATAATGCTGTCTAAAGAAGGATATAATGCTGTCTGCAGGGAGTGAACGGCAAGCGTTAGAAGAGCTAAAGCCAGTAACGAAGTAAGGCTTGCAAGGGACACCAAAAGCAATAAAAAGGGATTTTGTGAGTAGGTCAAAAGCAAAAGAAAAGTCAAAGATGCTATAGGATTTTTACAGGATGAAAAGGATGAAGTGGTAAAAAATGATGCTGAGAAGGCTGAACTTTTACATTCCTATTTTGCATGTGTTCCTAAGAAAGCAAATGTACCAGCTACTGATTTTTACCGTGCAATCGAAGAAATAGTGTGGATTCTTTTACCTATAAACAGAGATATAGTGAGAGAACACTTGGCTAATTTACATGAATTAAATCTCCTGGTCCAGATAAATTTGAGCCTAGGGTACTGAAAGAGATGGCGGAGGAAACTGCAGAACCACTAGCCAGAATCTTCTGAAAATTCCTTGAGAACATGAGAAGTTACAGCAGATGCGGAGAAGGGCAAATGATGTCCCTACCTTCAAAAAAAGTAAGAAGATGGAGCCAGTGAATGACGAGCCAGTGCGCCTTACTTCTAGCTACCTGGAAAGATCTTTGAACAAATTATTAAACAGCATGTATGTAGGTAATTGGATAAGAATACAGTAAGTAACCAGAGCCAGAATGGGCTTGTAGCAAACAATTCATGCCACATTAACCTAATTTCCTTCTATGATGGAATCACTGACTGGGTGGATCAGGGAAATGTGGTAGATATATCCACCCTAAGGTGGATTCATAACTAGTTCAGTGATCGTACTCAGCGTGGTAATAAATGCACATCCAATTGGAAAAGTGTTTCAGGTAGGGTAATGCAAGGCTCTGTTGTGGGACTAGTGTTGGTCAACATTTTTATAAATGATCTAGATAAGGAAACGGACGGTAAACTAATCACATTTGCAGATGATGCAAAGCTAGGAGGGATAGCTAACACTAGAGAAGATGGAAAGGATTCAGAAGGATCTAGATAAGTATGAAGAACAGTAATTATCCCCCTCTACTCCTCCTTGGTCAGACCTCATCTGGATACTGTATCCAGTTCTGGGAGGTATTAGGAGAAGCATAGAGTCTAGATCACGTGAAGTCATTATCGGTCTTTACTCCTCTTTGGTCAGACCTCATCTGGATACTGTGTACAGTTTTGGGCACCACATTTTAAAAAAGACATCGACAAACTGGAGCAAGTTCAGAGAAGAGCGACCAGAATGGTGACTGGTCTGCAAACCATGTCCTATGAGGAACGGTTGCAGGATTTGGGAATGTTTAGCTGCAAAAAAGAAGACTGAGAGGAGACTTAATAGCTGTCTACAAATATCTCAAGGGCTGTCACATTGTAGAAGGATCATCTTCATTCTCATTTGCACAAGGAAAGACTAGAAGCAATGGGATGAAACTGAATGGGAGGAGACACAGATTAGATATTAGAAGACACTGTATGACAGTTATGTGATCAATGAGTGGAACAGGCTGCCACGAGAGATGGTGAGTTCCCCTTCAATGGACGTCTTCACACAGAGGCTGGACAGATATCTGTCTGAGATGATTTAGTGAATCCTGCATTGAGCCGGGGGTTGGGCACTAGGACCCTGGAGGTCCCCTCCAACGAGAACATTCTATAAAAGGTAGCAGGGGGTATGTGTGCTAATATTGGAGGGGTCATTAATGAAAGACTCCAGAAGCCGAGGAAACATTCACCGCTCCGTTGGGGACCAGTGCTGTCATACGTATTTAAGTACATGTATATGTATAGGCATGGATAAGGTTTTAGTGTGATCAGATGCAAGAATATGGGGGTGAGGGGGAATTGTGAAATACACTATAGGGGTGTGTGCCCTGCCCACCTCCAGCATCTTTTCCAATCTCTCACCCTACAGGCATCGATATGGAGTTGCCCCTCTGCAGATATAACCGCTCCTGCTCTGCACAATACAGTCAGGGGGGGTAATGTCCTCCATCAGACGCAGATAGAGACGTGCGATCCGTCACTGCACAGAACACGTCTCCTCCAGAGTCCAGTGGTGGCGGCTTTACACCACTCCATCTGACGCTCAGCATTGTGCTTGGTGATGTACAGCTGCAGCAGCTGCTCGGCCATGAAGCTCACGGCGGGGGCGCAGGGTTTATACCAGAAGAGGTCTGGACTCTGCAGTTATGGGGTCAGCAGAGCAGTGGGGACTTTCCTACTCCTCAGCCCCTCCCTGCTCTATAACATTATGGGGTCCTCACTTTGTTGCTGCGGTTCCTTCCACTTAATAACATAATCACTCATAAGTGGTGGGGGAGGTTCAGGAGGAAGAAATGTCACGGTGGCTCCTATTACAGGACCTCGCTGGTATCAGGCCGCTCTGTCACATGGTAGTATCGGCAGACGGCATGGCGGGAGGGCAGGAGGTGACAATGAAAAAACTTGAGTTCAATCATCCCCATGTGCTGCCCGCTCAGGACAAAAGGTAGAGAACAGAAAATGAAATCAGGTTTTATTATTATTTTTTTTTTATCCTTTGTGAAAACTGGAGAGTGAGTTTCTCTTTTCTGCAACTGGTCAGCGCCAGCTTTGCCATACAGACTAGGTCGGAGTCATCTCAGTAGTAGATTCTCGGGATATAATAGCCGATTCTACTCCGCTGCGATATTCACTCATTTATTCGCCGCCTTTTAATTCTAGATGTTGGGAAAGCTGAGTGACAACGATAGTGAAAGTGTGAGCAGAGCGCAGAGTTGTCAGCCAGCTCGTCTGAAAGAAGTGTAACATGAGGGAAGACAACGATGTGAAGACTGATCGGATATTCTGCTACAATGCCTGTTCTCTGGACCCGGGGAGGGGGTATGAGCCCGTGTGACTGGACCGGTGGAGGCTTCTCCGGCAGATGGCACCTGTAATTCATTACGTCGCTTCCGCGACATTTCATCCCCTTAAGATCTCGGCATCTTCTCCAGTCACTGCAATTGGCGGCTGCTCCTCCGCAGGGAAGACAGGAGGCTGTGCAGCTTCTCACTCACTGCGACCTGTAAGCAAGAAGAGACGAGGCAGCTGAGACATCAACAGAGAATTTCTGCAGGTTAACCACATTGATCCTCCCCTGGGTTGTGCCTCGTGCCCACAAGTCCTGGCTGCAGCACATCACAACAGTGAAGAAACTCAATGTGCAAGCCAGCAAGGGTTAAACACTAAAGATTAAAGGGATCCCCCCGCCCCAATAAATCTAGCCTGCAGTGTAAAGAAAGGAGGATTGAGGCTTCTGCCACTTAAATGCCATAACAAAGAAGGCGGCTTAGACGAGGGAAGAACATGCACACGTAAAATATGATCTTTGATGTGAACCCCCCATGCTTTACCCTGCTGGCTGTATCCAAATTGAGACCATAAGTATTCGCATCTTGTATGGGACCACCACCAATTCTGATAACTTAGGGGGTCTCTGGCCTTTTTCCTGCAGCTACTTCATGCTGTAGATTATGGGGGTCCCAGCAGCTACATCCCCATTAGTTTAGCAGTGCTGAGGTAAGCAGTGATCAGACCTAGAGGGGGCACTCACCCGGTACGGCTGTGGGTCGTCCAGCTCCCGCTGCTGGGGGTTAAGGCTGGTGAGTGACCTCTGGGCATAAGATCGGATATCTGTGATTGTGGGAAGAGGCTGCAGGACCTGAAATCACAAAACAGCACAAAGAAATGATGAGCGGCAAACCGGGCCAACAGAGTGATAAGCAAACGCCTGCTGATCAGCGGGAGCGGGGGACGCCTGCTGCATTTATAAAAGCCAGTGTCCTCCAGCAACCAAACAACGAGCAGCACATTGCTGGAGGCGAGCGCTGCACTTCTCCTGCACCAGTGTATCACTCACACCGCTGCTGCGCTCCTACCTGAGCATGCTGGAAGTAGGTGTGATGAAGGCGTTCTGCCCTGATCGGGGTCACAATCTCGTTTTCTGTGCTTCTGCTCAGTTTATAAACTTTCACCTCCTTCTCCAGGTCTGGTGGAGGCTCATCCTCCAGCGTCATCAGGTCCAGGAGAGGCTGATCTGTCACCAAAGATAAATGCAGGTTATAGGTAAGGAGGTAACCCAACACATCTGTATGATCCTCAGTTACATCCTGTATTATACTCCAGAGCTGCACTCACTATTCTGCTGGTGCAGTCACTGTGTACATACATTACATTACTGATCCTGAGTTACCTCCTGTATTATACTCCAGAGCTGCACTCACTATTCTGCTGGTGCAGTCACTGTGTACATACATTACATTACTGATCCCGAGTTACATCCTGTATTATACTCCAGAGCTGCACTCACTATTCTGCTGGTGCAGTCACTGTGTACATACATTACATTACTGATCCTGAGTTACCTCCTGTATTATACTCCAGAGCTGCACTCACTATTCTGCTGGTGCAGTCACTGTGTACATACATTACATTACTGATCCTGAGTTACATCCTGTATTATACTCCAGAGCTGCACTCACTATTCTGCAGGTGCAGTCACTGTGTACATACATTACTGATCCTGAGTTACCTCCTGTATTATACTCCAGAGCTGCACTCACTATGCTGCTGGTGCAGTCACTGTGTACATACATTACATTACTGATCCTGAGTTACATCCTGTATTATACTCCAGAGCTGCACTCACTATTCTGCAGGTGCAGTCACTGTGTACATACATTACATTACTGATCCTGAGTTACCTCCTGTATTATACTCCAGAGCTGCACTCACTATGCTGCTGGTGCAGTCACTGTGTACATACATTACATTACTGATCCTGAGTTACATCCTGTATTATACTCCAGAGCTGCACTCACTATTCTGCAGGTGCAGTCACTGTGTACATACATTACTGATCCTGAGTTACCTCCTGTATTATACTCCAGAGCTGCACTCACTATTCTGCTGGTGCAGTCACTGTGTACATACATTACATTACTGATCCTGAGTTACATCCTGTATTATACTCCAGAGCTGCAGTCACTATTCTGCTGGAGCAGTCACTGTGTACATACATTACATTACTGATCCTGAGTTACCTCCTGTATTATACTCCAGAGCTGCACTCACTATTCTGCTGGTGCAGTCACTGTGTACATACATTACATTACTGATCCAGAGTTACATCCTGTATTATACTCCAGAGCTGCACTCACTATTCTGCTGGTGCAGTCATTGTGTACATACATTACATTACTGATCCTGAGTTACATCCTGTATTATACCCCAGAGCTGCACTCACTATTCTGCTGGTGCTGTCACTGTGTACATACATTACATTACTGATCCTGAGCTACATCCTGTATTATACTCCAGAGCTGCACTCACTATTCTGCTGGTGGAGTCACTGTCTACATACATTACTGATCCTGAGTTACATCCTGTATTATACTCCAGAGCTGCACTCACTATTCTGCTGGTGCAGTCACTGTGTATATACATTACATTACTGATCCTGAGTTACATCCTGTATTATACTCCAGAGCTGCACTCACTATTCTGCTGGTTAATTAACGGACTGACTGAACCAGCAGGGAATGCTGGGATATTTTAGCTCTATAGTTGCAGAGTTTCGCTCACCGGTGCGGTCGTACAGTCTGTACACGGCTTTGCTCCCCGGGATCGTGCTCTTCTCTTGGTCCTCGCTGATCTTCATTCTCGGTTGGTCGTTCACCTGCACCAGCTGTAAGGACGGGATCGTTACATGGCAGCAGTGGTGGAAACCTTCCCAGCCCACAACCCCCTCCAGACCACCACATGGCATATTCTCCCACCCGACCCTCCCATCACAAACATGACCTCACCTTGTAGACGCAGCCCAGAGACGGCTGCAGGGGGCAGGTGACCAGGTGGGTGCCCACGCCGATCACATTAATCTCATTCTCCTGGAAGTACAAAGATCATTCACTGACCGACCAGAGGAATAAACCTGGGGGAGCACTGGTAACGCGGTGTACAGGGAGCTCCCCCTAGTGGTGACTGCAGACAGAATCTTATCATGTATCTCTGTATACAGGGAGCTCCCCCTAGTGGTGGCTGCAGACAGAATCTTATCATGTATCTCTGTATACAGGGAGCTCCCCCTAGTGGTGGCTGCAGACAGGAAGTTATCATGTATCTCTGTATACAGGGAGCTCCCCCTAGTGGTGGCTGCAGACAGGACCTTATCATGTATCTCTGTATACAGGGAGCTCCCCCTAGTGGTGACTGCAGACAGGATCTTACCATGTATCTCTGTATAGAGGGAGCTCCCCCTAGTGGTGACTGCAGACAGGATCTTATGTATCTCTGTATACAGGGAGCTCCCCCTAGTGGTGGCTGCAGATCGTTAGAATGAGATTATATAACCATTTGGAAGATTTGGATCAGAAATAATATATGAGGACATTTTCGCTCATGTCTCGGTTTGTTTCCTTATGATTGGAGGTTTTACCGGTGATGTAATGGATGATGTGCGGCCTGTAGGGAGTGGGGGTAATTGTGCGCTCACCGCTCGGGTCAGGAGCTTTACACTCTTCTCACTGATGTTATTACTGACAGCGATAGACAATGTTCTGAAGCACGGAGCCTCCAACCTGCAAGATGGAAAGGGTTAATACGCGCTGCACTGTATACAGGGAGCTGCTCTTTTAGCCTATTCCATGCACTGAGGTCCTGGATGTATAAAGTGTCAGCCACGTGCGCCCTCCCCTAGGAACGCTCCTCCGCCCTCCCCTAGGAACGCTCCTCCGCCCTCCCCTTTCGGTTATAGGATCTGGGCATTTTACTAATATGGCTGCCGTGGTAGTCCTCTCCCAGTGCAGGGTGGTCTTACACTTACAGTAATGGGGACCGTACACAACCATGCAGTCAGCAGCTCCCCAAACCTACGACCACTCGGCCCAGCATTCATGTGTTTTCATTGGGGAGAGAGTGGCTGCTGGAACCCTCCACCCGTCTCCTCTCCCCCAACTGTTCCCACTTGTGCACCCAGTTATCACTCAGCCCACCACCCCTGGCACACCAGACCCCTGCGTACCCGCCAGATACCTCCACCTGAACCTTCTGCTCCGTCACACCCCTTCTGCCCTCACATCTTTGCAGACCTCTTCACCCCATCAGATTCCTTCAGACCCCTCTTAACTCCTCCTGCCTGAGTATTACTCTTCTCCCGCCAGACCCCCCACCTGGTGCAACTCCCAATATAACCATTCTAGGTAGACCATCGCACGTCAGACCTTTTGGCCGCAGTCAGACACCTACACAAGACACCTATTTCCTTGTGCCGGACCCAGTTAACCTCTTCCACTTCCCCAGCCAGACCCCTCTGTCCGCACATCAGATCCCCCTGTGTCTCGTGACTGGTCACTCTGAACTTCCCCTGAACCTTCCTTCTTCACCCCCATGAGACCCCTCTGCCTGATGTGCGCCCCAATAAAACTTCGAGACTAAGGTATGACTAAACCCAATGGGGGGGGGGGGGCTGCTGATTCTCAGGCCGTCTCCTCCATTATTTTATTCCCTATTCACACTGTGCTCCGGGGTGATCTCCAGGTCCCTCCAGAGAGTCCTGAAATGCCGCATGACCACCCACACCGCCACCCACCACACGGGCACTCGCCTTTCGGCACACAGCTGGAAAATCTTCCGGATCTCTACCGACTGTCTGGCGAGGTCTCCGCTGTCCAGCCGCACCCCAACTGCTTTGTACCTCAACTCCTGCAAAGCCAGGACCACCGCGCAGAAATTGGGGATCCCGCTCCTGCCCAAAATAAAATGATAATTTACCATTTTGGCAATAACAGCGAGCATAATGGCGGCTACTGGGGTGCGCTCACCGCTTACATCATCACGCTGTACGTATCCACCACCACCAGAAAGTTCAGCGGGAAGGCGATGGCATAGGACACGAAGGCCGCCAGCTCCCCGGGGTGTGTGCTCCCAGCAGGAATCTGCAGCAGATGACAAACCTTCTGCAGCCACGACTGCGTCAGCGACAGGAAATCCAAGCCTGCGTCCTCCTGACCGCCCGCGACCTGACTGCCCGCGTCCTCCTGACCACCCGCCGGCAGCAGAACCTGACGGGAAGAAAAAGAAAATCAGCCTATCACTACAGCGGCCACCGCGGGGGAAGGGATTGTGTCCTCACCTGGTGCTGGACTTCATCCGTAGAGGAGAACGATGCTACATAGGAGTGGGCCACGGTGCCCGCCACCGGGATGTCAAACCGCTGCCCGGCGAGCACGTTACTGGTGCAGTCAAAGCCTGGAAGACAATCGGAGCATCAGTGACTGGTCCGGCGCCACGTCCAGAGCCGTCAGCGTCACTCACCACCTATGTAGGAATATTTGGAGGCGGACAGTCCCCCATCAGGCCCCTGTGCCCTCCGCAGACCCATTTCCAGCAGCTTTTTATCCGGACCAACTGCAAGGCGGAAACGGGCGGCATTGGTGGCGACCAGGCTAAAAGAAGAAGAAATGATTAAGACGTAGTCCCTCCTTCTCTGACTCCTGCATCTTTCTCCAGAATGGGGGTCTCACACACGTGAAAGTGGCGGCTGGGAATAGAGCGGTGGATGCACCTGTGCAGCTCCCTCCGTTCACTTCTATGGGAGAGAACAGCGAGCGTGTGCCGCAGGAGACGCCGATCACATGACTCCCACCCAGTACTGGGAGCACCAATGTGGCAGCCAAGGGACCCTTGTCCTAGAGACGGGTGCAGATTCCACAGTTGGGACTTGCACCTATCAGACATCTACGACTTATCCTGAAGATTGAAAACACCTCTAAAAAGGTGGATATAAAGGGCGGGAGCGGCGTGTCAGCAAGCATGAAAGCTGCAGACCACCCCGCTGTATAATGTCAGTGAATTGAAATCTTCCTACAGCTGAGCGACTGCTGCAATGTATCAGTGCAAGTGACTGAGAATCGGGAGACTGTGCTCATCCTGGATTATCTGCACCGATACATTGTAACAAAACCAACCAACTCATGTGACACAGGAATGCGCCATCGATGTGTCAGTCCTTACTGCAGTTTTGGCATTATATTAACTAACCAGGAAGCTTGTGATGAACGGAGTGAGTGCCCACCCTCCCTGCGCCCATCACGTACCTGGCATAATTCACCAAGCAGAGCAGCGTGGTCTCCAGGAGCTGGACCACCAGGAGAGGCCCCCGCACCTTCATCAGCGGCTCCTGCGGAGATCACACACGAGTCACACGACACCCAGTACTGGGAGCACCAATATGGCAGCAAAGAGTCCCTTGTAGAAAAGCACAAGCTGATTGGCTGGATACTTCCAGCCAATCAGCTTTTAGCATGCAGCTCTCATACTAGATCACAAAAGTCGCCAGCACTGGGGGGTCTTGGACCTCCGGTCTCTGTGTCCTCTGGCTGATCGGTGCATTTCTCTTACCGAAGCCAAAGAGGCCGGAAAACTCCCAGACGCCAGAAACTGATCGAAGTCATCAATAAAGAGCTAACATTTAGTGTTTGACGTCTTTACATTTCACTCCATCTTAAGATCTCCGCCTGGAGTCACTGAATCATTTCTGCTTCACCACAGCCCCGTCCTGACCTCGTCCTGCTCACAGCCGCAGTCTGTCACAATGTACCGGTGCAGACAATCCTCTGAGCAGCGGAGATCCGTCCTGTCAGTCCGGAGAATAGAATATTTCCCTTACTGGATAGAAATGCGACAAACCGCGGACTGAGAAATCCTGAGAGTTATCAGCGTCTAAGTGTAATCACTGACAGCAGAGCCAACTGATGGGAAGCCGATCAATGCCTCATTGTACAGGTGTAAGCAGCATTTACATGGGACTGCTGTGACGGAGGAGATTTAGAAAACCCTGAAAATGTAGAAGATAACCCGCCAATAATCCGGCACTGGGGATCGCTGGTTCTGGATCACCAGATTATAAAGGAGACCTGTCCCACCAATAATACTGGACACATGTAGACGTCTCTCACTGACAGGTCCCTTTAAATCTTATAACAGGACACATCTGCCCGATCTCAGCCCGAGGAGGAACCACAAGTCCCAGCATGCCCAGTGCCCTATCCTAAGGGGAGGGTGGGGGTCGTTATATTCACACAGATGGAGCAGAGAGTAACCATACCTACTCTGGGAAACACAACGGATCCCTCCGGGAAAGACGCCAGCGACACCTCCGAGGCATCCACGGTCTCCAGGTATTCAAAGAAGCCGCGGTCCACAGATGGCGGCAGGACAGACGCCAAGTACTGGAGGTCTGACAACACAGGGGAGAGGTCAGGAGTGATCACCGGGCACCAGAGAGAGGGGAGAGGTCAGGAGTGATCACCGGGCACCAGAGAGGCGACCGGGGAGACGGCGACCGGGGAGACGGCGACCGGGGAGACGGCGACCGGGGAGACGGCGACCGGGGAGACGGCGACCGGGGAGACGGCGACCGGGGAGAGGTCAGGAGTGATCACCGGGCACCGGGGAGAGGTCAGGAGTGATCACCGGGCACCAGAGAGAGGGGAGACGGGGACCGGGGAGAGGTCAGGAGTGATCACCGGGCACCAGAGAGAGGGGAGACGGGGACCGGGGAGAGGTCAGGAGTGATCACCGGGCACCAGAGAGAGGGGAGAGGGGAGACGGGACCGGGCACCGGGGAGAGGGGAGACAGGACCGGGTCAGGTTGCTGTTGGGGGCAGCAGTAGCGGATCCTGGCGGGGACACCGGGCAGCACGGAGCTGACACCGGCAGACATTTCTCGGTCCCGGGTCCTCACCTGCTCGGGAGAAGCGGAAGTCCCGCAGGAAGCGCAGAGTCTCCTCCAGGCCACAGAACAGGGTGAAGCCGCCACTGAACGGAGCGTCCCGGAAGAAGAGCTCGAACTCCGCCGCCTCCCGGTGCCGCCCGCTCCGCCAGTAGCCGTACGCCATGGTGAACTGGTAGAGGTCGGTGAGCAGCGGGAGCTCCATGCCGCCTGAGCCCCGCACCGAACTGCCAATGACGGCCGTTATATACCCCGGAAGTCCCGCACCTGCCGCCCGGGGCATGCTGGGAAGTGTAGTTCTGTTCGCTTACTTATGTGACAGCTGAGAGGCGCGCGCCAGACTGCGCTGCGGGGTCTCCTACACGCCTCACACGGGTTGTGGAGAGACTGGTGATCCCGTCAGTGAGGTGCAGACACATAGGCTGACATTGTGGACGATCCGCCACGGCCCTGACAGAAAATAGGGAAAGAGAAGTCTGTGTTCAGGTGTTTTACCGAAAGAAAAAAACCGATTTCAATAAATTGCACTGTGACTTGTCAGGGGTCTTTGGAGGCAATTTTTGTGTATAAATCTATTCCCCTTCTGACGCGCCCCCTGGGCCGTGTTTGTGTGGGGATACCCGGGAACCGGACCTTTTGTAGATGCTGGGGGTTGTAGTCTCCGTGGCGGCGACCCAGTCCGTGCCCAGGGCGGTCAAACCAAATGTCAGTCTATATGCTGAATGTCCGACTACGCCACCTGTGGATTGCGGTCAGAGTGAACCGCCGCTGCAGGGCAGACCGCTGAGGCTGGTGATGTGGGTGCAGGAGGGGATAGGATAACTCCCCACGGGAGGAGTATAGCCTCAGGGCAGCGAGTGCGGATGTTGGGGGTGATGGTGCGCGGGAGCAGCAGTAACGACACAGAGTCCTGTAATGCAGTCCAGGGTATTTACTCACAGTTCTTTATCCACGTTACTCCAGCTGGTCATAACGTCCCTCGTCGCACTGTGCTCACCAGGTGAGGGGCTCGGCCAACTCCCAGATAACTTTGGAGCGTTTCACAGGACCCCCCCTTTGTGTGTCCTTCCTCTGGCCTGTCATACCCCGCCAGTGACCTCGCTTCTGTCCGGCTGCCTCGGACCTTCTCGGGTAAACGTTGGCCTCCGTTTCCCTGACCCTATGTGGTGCCTTCCTAGCGGGTATAGCGAGGGTCTGCGCCACATAAAATGTCACAGCCTCCAGTTTCTAGCTGAGGGTCGTTCCCCGCCTCCACTAGTTTCGGGGACCGGTCTCCCCCTTTGGCCTGACCCCCCTACGCAGGTAGATTCGGGCGTGCGGTGGCGACTCGCCGGTCCATACCCCTGGGGTCCCTTCGTTCCTTGTTCCTGGAGCCTCCTCCGCTCCTCTTCCGTCCTTCTCCTTCCTCCAGGCTCCGGCCGCTCTCTCAGGCCTGCCTGCGGAGCAGAGCCCCTTGCAGAGGCCCTTACTCTATCACTTCTTCTCTCTGACTGAACACAGAACTAAGATGGTGCCCACCTTTTATACCTCCTTCTCAGTGCACCCAGGAACTGCCCTCTCCCTCCTATGCACTACAGGGTCCCCCTTCCTCGGTGTTCCCTCCCCCCTCTCCAGCCTGGGACAGGGACTGTCACGCTCTGCTTGGAGCATATCGGTCGCCCTGCCCCCCGGAAATGTGGTGTAATGCATGCAGGTGTCGGGGTCCTGATCCACACTCCATCCTTACCTGGAAGTGAGATATCGCACATCTGGTGGAGATGCAATACCTCTGTAGCGACCGAACCCTCGGGGCGCTGCATTCCCCCCTGGTAAATCACAGCACGTCCGCGGGCTGGAACAGAGCAAAAGACAATGCAAATTAGGACATGCAAAATTGTATTTTTTTTTTCAAAACTTTTCACACCATAAAACTGCCAACTGCACACAACTTCCCTTTATGGGAAACATTTTCTCTTTTCACCAACATATAAAACATTCTTTTCTCTTTCCCCATGACGGCACCACGGAGAGAGGGGATCCGCCCTTCAAGGACAGGAAACCTACAGATAAAAAGGGCGGCACCTCTCTCCCGCATCAGTTGGTTTCCTGTCCTTGACAGGGACCTACGGATGGAAGTTCCTGAAAAGGAATGAAGAAAATGAGAACTTACCAGGCCCGGCCAGACCGGTTCAGGCAGCGTGGGTTCCCTGCCTTGGCTGGTGCGGTGTCCTGTAGCACCACCGCTGGGGTCAGCGGGCCTCTAGGGTGGCAGGGAGACGCGACACAGCAAAGATCTGGATCGCCGCGGTCTTCGGTGGCGTCGAGGCCCAGGTGGTGAGTATGGCGGGGCTTCCGGGGCTCGGGTTAGTGAGTTGGCCTGAGCCCCGGGTCGGAGGCTTGCCTGGGCTTCGCGCGCCGGAAGTGACGCGGGGCGAGTGATGCGGGGCGCGCGCCGGTAGTGACGCGGACGCGGGTCCCTCTGGGAGCGGCGCGTTCAAATGCGCGCGGGAAACTGCCCACACGGGGGGGGGTCGCTCCCCTCGCTAATGGCACACAGCGGTGGCCTAGCGGGAGGGGGGGGCACACCTGATAGCCGCAGGTGCCAGGCCAGAAGGGGGGGCGGACCCCTGTAGAGTTTAAATGGCCAGGGAAGCACAGGGGAAGTGCTTCCTGGCATTCTCTGGCACTCTGCAGCTGTGAGCGAGCAGGAGCCCCAGGAGGTGCAGTCCCTGCACCCCCACTCACCATCGCCTCAGAGGAAGCGTATGAAAGGATCCTCCAGCGGCCCTTCACGGCAAGGTGACGGAGGAAGCGGGCGTTCTGGCAGGTCTTCACAACGTGGCAAAGACTCCAGCGCGGCGTCAGCCTCGATGAAGGACCCAGCTACTGGAACGGGTTCCTCTTCAAATCCGGTATTCCCTCTTACTACGGGTCGGTAAGTGATCTTCGTGAAAGCTCACTTGTAACTTAAGACCCCCCTCTCTTTTCCTCTCAGGGAAGGAAGAGTACGGGCAAGTCCAAGTACAGGGCCTGCGCGCTTTGCGCAGCGGATCTGCCCACTGCATGGCAAAAGAGACTGTGCAACTCATGCATCGAGCAAACTATCTGTGAGGAGACCCCTAAGTTTGCCTCCGAACTCAGATCCCTGATTAAATCTCAGGTGGAGGACACCTTTAAGTCCCTGCAGAAGGGGGAGAAAAAACAAGGGAAAACTAGACACCTATCCCCGGTGCCGGAGTCCAGTGGTTCAGACGAGGAGGGAGTAGTCTCCGATTCATCGTCTTCGTCGTCTTCAGGGGACGGGGGTCGTAGCTGTTTCCCTATAGATGGAACAGATACCTTGATTAAGGCGGTTAGGTCTACTATGGGGTTCGTGGATCCTCACCCTAAAAAGTCTATCCAGGACATAATGTTTAGTGGCCTAGGACAGAAGAAAAAGAGATCCTTCCCTCTTAATGATCAAGTACAATCTCTGATTAAGAGGGAATGGAGAAAACCAGAGAGGAAAGGGTTGTTGTCACCGAAAAGGAAATACCCCTTTGAGGACCCTGTGTGCTCCTTCTTGGGGAAGGCGCCTAAAATTGACGTCGCGATAGCCAAGGCCTCTAGAAAGTTTTCCCTGCCATTTGAGGACATGGGGGTGCTTAAAGACCCTATGGATAAGAAAGCTGACTCCTTTTTGAAAGGAGCTTGGGAGGCGGCAGGAGGGGGGGGTTAAAACCCGCGGTGGCAGCCACATGCACGGCCAGATCTTTGATGGTCTGGCTAGACCAACTAGAAGCGCAGTTGAAGGATAAAGCCTCAAGGGATGATATAATAGACTCCATCCCAGTGATGAAGGGCGCAGCGGCTTTTCTGGCTGACGCCTCAGCCGACTCTGTCAGGCTGGCAGCTAGGGCTGGGAGTTTTTCAAACGCAGCTAGGCGGGCCCTCTGGCTCAAATGCTGGCCAGGTGACCTCCAAACGAAGTCTAGGCTGTGCTCCATCCTGTGTGAGGAAGAATTCTTATTCGGGTCTACTCTGGATGATATCCTGGACAAGGCCGGGGATAACAAAAAACGCTTCCCGGTCCTCTCTGGTACTTCTTTTAGGAAATCTTTTCGGAGTAGGAAATTCATGCGAAGGAGACCCCCCAAAGACCAGGACAGGTGGGAGGACAGGAGGCAGAGAAAAGCCAAGGGGTTTATGTTTAACAGGCCCCCTAGTGACAATAGGAAACCCGCCCAATGAAAGGCAGCCCCAGGTGGGGGGGAGGCTTCTCCATTTCCTCCCGGCCTGGGAAAAAATATCAAACGTGCGCTGGATTTTAGACCTGATAAAATCGGGGCTAAGATTCCAGTTCCTCTCCACTCCCCGTCCAAATTTCAAAGTAACCCCCGTGAGGTCTTCAGGGGTGGAGCAGTTGGCTCTAGAACAAGAGGTTCTAGGCCTAGTGGACAAGGCAGTCCTTCGGGAAGTCCCAGCTCAGGAGGTAGGCGATGGGTTCTACTCCCCTCTATTCCTCAGGAAGAAACTGGATGGAACATTCAGGACTATTGTAAATCTAAAGAAATTGAACAGGGTTCTGAAAGTTCATTCGTTCAAGATGGAGTCAATAAAAACATCTGTGAAATTGTTGTTCTCAGGCTGTTTTATGGCTGTCCTGGATCTGAAGGACGCATATTATCATGTCCCCATACACAGAGACTACCAAAAATTCCTGAGGGTAGCGATACCGATAAGGGGCACAATAAGGCACTACCAATATACGGCTCTCCCCTTCGGGTTAGCAATAGCCCCAAGAGTCTTCACAAAGGTGGTGGCAGAGGTTATTGCCCATCTGAGGGAGAGGAACATCCTAATAGTCCCGTACCTGGACGATCTACTTATTATAGGCAACTCGTTCAGCCATTGCAAGGACCATCTAGCAAAAGTCATGGGTTCCTTGACGAGTTTAGGCTGGCTTCTGAATCTGAAAAAATCCAGGCTGGAACCAGATCAAGTGCAAGAGTACTTGGGTATCCTGTTAGATTCAAGGAGTCAGGAATGCCGTCTCCCGGCAGAAAAAATCCAAAGCATGATGGCCCGAGTGTCCTACTTGAAGAACCATCCCGATATGACACTGAGGGGAGCAATGTCCCTCCTAGGCTCCATGACTGCCTGCATCCCGGGGGTCCGCTGGGCTCAGTTGCACACCAGCGGCTTACAATGGGAGATCTTGGGGGCGGAAAGGTCACTAAGAGGGCACTTAGAAGGTCGGCTGACCTTATGATCAAAAACTTTGCTTTCCCTGACATGGTGGACAGAGGGGGACAATCTAGGCAGAGGCGTCCCATGGACAATACCAGTATTATTATTATTATTTATTATTATAGCGCCATTTATTCCATGGCGCTTTACATGTGAAAAAGGGGTATAATACAAGAACAATTACAATAATCTTGGATACAATGTGACAGCGACTGGTACAGGAGGAGCGAGGACCCTGCCCGCGAGGGCTCACAATCTACGAGTATCTCAGATACTAACGACGGATGCAAGCCCCAGGGGGTGGGGGGCTCATCTAAACGACCAAGTGGCTCAGGGGGTCTGGTCGAAGGATTTGGAAGGGGTATCCTCCAACATGAAGGAACTTCTGGCGGTGAAGTATGGCCTCTTAGAATTTCTAGACACGCTAAGAGGGCACCACGTGAGAGTGTTTTCGGATAACAGGGTAGTGGTGGCATACCTAAATCACCAGGGGGGTACCCGGTCCCATTCTCTTCTACGGGTGTCAAGTTCCATCCTCTGGGTAGCAGAGAACAATCTAGCGTCTCTATCGGCACTCCACATAAAAGGGACAGAGAATGTCACGGCAGATTTCCTGAGCAGGACCCAGCTGAGACAGGGCAAGTGGGAGCTGAACCAGCTAGTGTTCGACAAAATCACGAGGGTTTGGGGGCACCCCTCCATAGACCTATTCGCCAACTGGCAAAACAAAAAAGTGGACACGTTCTGCTCGTTCGACCCCAGGGGGAACCCAGCGGCGCTAGATGCCTTCTCGATCCCATGGAACCACCAGCTAGCGTATGCCTTTCCTCCGATTACTCTCATTCCGGCAGTTCTGAGGAAGATCAGGAAAGACGAGGCAAACATGATCCTCATCGCCCCCTTCTGGCCAAGGAGGCCTTGGTTTTCCTGGCTAAGGATAATGTCCACCTCCGACCCCTGGGTCCTTCCGGAAGTTCCGGATCTGCTGTCCCAGGGACCAGTTCTTCACCCACAGGTAGCAAACCTGCACCTGACAGCTTGGAGTTTGAGAGGGCGCTCTTGAGGGATAGAGGGTTCTCCCCCAATTTAATCTCCACCTTACTGCAGAGTAGGAAACCCGTAACTACCAAACTCTACGGTAAAACCTGGAGAAGATTTCTTTCTTTCACAGGGTCGGAAGTAGTGGGGGAGTCCCCCATTACTGCTATCTTGGAGTTTCTTCAAAAGGGGTTGGAGCAGGGGTTGGCCACAAGCACTCTGAAGGTTCAGGTGGCGGAGCTGGGAGCCCTATATAACTGCGACCTGGCTAGGGATAGATGGGTCTCCAGGTTCATCAGGGCATCCCATAGGTCCACGCCCATCCCCTCCCGGAATGCTCTTCCTTGGGACTTAAATCTTGTGCTTTCGGCTCTGACCAGGTGTCCCTTTGAACCTCTAGCGGATGCGTCTCTTAAAATACTGTCCCTTAAGACGTCCCTTCTAGTAGCCCTCACATCGGCACGTCGGATTAGTGACATGCAAGCCTTATCAGCAGGGCCCCCCTTTACGCAAATCCTAGAAGATAGGGTGACACTTAGGACTGACCCAGCGTACCTTCCTAAGGTGGGATCCCTCTTCCACAGGTCACAGGAGGTCACCCTCCCTTCCTTTTGCTCAGACCCAAAAAACAAGGGGGAAGAGGCCCTTCACACCTTAGACGTCAGGAGGTGCATTATACAATACTTAGAGGCCACACGAGAGTGTAGGAAGGATAGGTCTCTCTTTGTGTGCTTCCAGGGATCTCGGAAGGGACGGAAGGCTTCCAAGAGCACCCTGGCAAGGTGGATAAGGGACGCCATCTCCCTGGCTTACTCCTCAAGCGGGGAAACCGTGCCTGCGGGCCTAAAGGCTCACTCGACTAGGGCAGTGGCAGCCTCCTGGGCGGAGAAGGCTGGGGCTTCTATCGAACAGATATGTAGAGCGGCGACCTGGTCTTCTCCTTCCACGTTCTTTAAACACTACCGGCTAGATCTAACCTCGTCTTCAGACCTTACCTTTGGCAGAAGGGTTCTGGAAGCGGTGGTCCCTCCCTAATCTACACTTCTCTGCAAATCTCTCCGTGGTGCCGTCATGGGGACAGAGAAAGACGTAGTTACTTACCGGTAACGGGATTTCTCGGAACCCGTGACGGCACCCGTACATTCCCTCCCTTCACACATGGGTCCGCACATTTGTTTGTTGCCTTTGTATAGTCACAGGGTGTGTCTGGCAAGCTCCTTTTTCAAAAAAGCTCTGTAAACCAACTGATGCGGGAGAGAGGTGCCGCCCTTTTTATCTGTAGGTTTCCTGTCCTTGAAGGGCGGATCCCATCTCTCCATGGTGCCGTCATGGGTTCCGAGAAATCCCGTTACCGGTCAGTAACTACGTTTTTAGTAGAAAACATATAAAACATCATCAGCAGCATATCAACGGCGAAGTCTCTTGTCAACAGGTCACAGTTCTTTCTGCGACCAGATGTCCATTCTTCTTAAGGTGCAAACTTGGCAAACTTTTGAACACGAGGGACCCGTTCATAAACCCTCAACGTAGGCCCTGGGCGTGGCTGCAGGGCATAGGTGATCCGGCCGTTGGACCACGTCTTCCGCCACGCCAAACGGGTTTTTGTTCTGAGGTCTGTTGTTACAATGTTTATAAAACCAATAGAGGGCACTTTAGGAAGTGCAACTATTTACATGGATTGGCTGCTCCCAGTCCTCAGCCGGATAGTTCACAGAGGGTTGGCTGCTCCCAGTCCTCAGCCGGATATTACTGACCCATTTCCGGGTAACTTTTAGCAAAACAACAGGTAACAGTCCCCAGCCGGGGTGAACTTTTATCAAACTTTTTCTTCTCTTACCCTGACGGGTAACTATGTACAGTCAGGCTGTCGCTCATTAGTAGCGATGTCCCCCTTGTGGACGCTCCTCCTCCTCGCCGTACTCTTCAGACCCGTCCGGGTCCTCTGGGTAGTAGGGTTCAGGGTAGTGTTCTTCCTCTACCCGCTGGACATTGAGGGTGTACCACCCCCGCAGGCCTCGATGTCGGGTGTAGGACACCAAGTCCCCCGGAAACAGATCGTGTCTCCGGTGACCCTCGGGCAGGTGGCTCTCCACATCCCTCCGGGTAACAAACATGTCAGTGTCTGTGGTGGGGTCCCGGATGAACCCCCACCCCTTCTCCTGATGGAATTTAACCACGGTCCCGGTAATTTTGGGACCGCGTGCAGCTTGGGGGTTTCGGCGGGTCCGCATTTTCCCCTCCGCGCTCCGGGCCTGCAGCTGCTCCCTCTTCTGGCGCCGCGTCTCCTCCTCCTTCTCCAGCTGCGCCACCTCCCGGCGACAGAATTCTCGCCTGCGGGCTGCGGCCGCCCGCGTCTCCTGCAAGAACCCCGTCAGGTCTTCCCCGGTCTGGTCCCACTCAACCTGGACCTCCTCATCTGGGAGCTGGAGGACGGTCGTTGGCTGGGAATCTGGAGGGAGCGGAGGAAGTGGGGCTAGGGCCTCCGCAGACAGATCCCTCCATTGGCAGGGGTGGACCCATCCGGGCAGCAGGGGGACCGGCTCTCCCTCAGGACCGGTAAGCTGGGCGTATAAGTCCGTGCCCAGGGGTGGTAGTATTGGGAGCGGGGGCGCTCTTGGGTGGAAAGCGCCCGGGGGTATCAGGCTTTGCGACCTGGCTTGGGGCGGGCCGCTCCCGGTTGCACCCGGGGTCAGGGGGCTGTGCTCGCGGCTTGGGGCCTGGGTGCCGGCAGTGGGAGCGGGGGAGGCGCAGCGACTCCCGGGACGTCTGGCTCCACGACGGGGTCCAGAGGCAGGTCTGTAGCATCAGGGCTGGTGGCAGGGGTGTCCCCCTTACCTGCTTCCAGGGCTGCGCTGCTCTCGGCTTCCGGCCTCCGCTCCTCGTCCTCAGGGGCTGGCTCGCTGTCCGGTGCTGGCGGCGTCACTTGCTGCCGGATCGCGACCCACCGGGCCATCTCTTTTCTCCATCCCGCTATGGCCTCCCGCTGCGCCTGGACCATCCTCCGGTCCAGATCCTCCAGTGCAGTCCGAAGGGACTCCGGGTCTTCTCCAGGGAGCTGAGCCATCAGCTCCGTGAGGCTGTACGGGACCACCTCGGCCTGCAGCAGGCCACCCGTCAGGGTGCTGGAGTTGGTGCTGCTCGCCATCTCTGGGTGTGGTCTACCGAGACTGATCCAAACCACACCCTGCCCCCCGGTTTTCTTCTCCTTCCGCCCCTGTTGGGGGTGGTCCCGGGGCAACCTGCTGACAATCACTCTCAGGGGCAGCCCCCCCCACGTTGATGGACATCTCTACAGCCGCACTCAAGGCTGTTGGGGGTGGGCTCCTTCTTTGGCGCCATTCTGGGACCTGGCCCACGATGGGAGGTGGCTTCTTGTTGTCTTTTGGCGCGCACATAATGGCGTCCGTTCTGCTGGGGCGGGCACCACATTCAATACAGTAAAACAGTCTCTTTTCAGGCACGCAGTACCCGGTGATTGCGGACACGAAATCCTGCCGTCTACGCCAAAAGTAGCCGCGCCCCCTGGGCCGTGTGTGTGTGGGGATACCCGGAACTGGACCTTTTGTGGATGCTGGGGGTTGTAGTCCTTGCGTGGCGGCTACCCGGTCCGTGCCCAGGGCGGTCAAACCAAATGGCAGTCTATATGCTGAATGTACGACTACGCCACCCGTGGATTGCGGTCAGAGTAAACCGCCGCTACAGGGCAGACCGCTGAGGCTGGTGTTGTGGGTGCAGCAGAGGGTAGTATAACTCCCCACGGGAGGAGTATAGCCTCAGGGCAGCGAGTGCGGATGTTGGGGGTGATGGTGCGCGGGAGCAGCAGTAACGACACAGAGTCCTGTAATGCTGTCCAGGGTATTTACTCACAGTTCTTTATCCATGTTACTCCAGCTGGTCATAACGTCCCACGTCGCACTGTGCTCACCAGGTGAGGGGCTCGGCCTACTCCCAGATAACTTTGGAGCGTTTCACAGGACCCCCCTTTGTGTGTCCTTCCTCTGGCCTGTCATACACCGCCAGTGACCTCGCTTCTGTCCGGCTGCCTCGGGCCTTCTCGGGTAAACGTTGTTGCCGTTTCCCTGACCCTATGTGGTGCCTTCCTAGCGGGTGTAGCGAGGGTCTGCGCCACATAAAATGTCACAGCCTCCGGTTTCTAGCTGAGGGTCGTTCCCTGCCTCCAGTAGTTTCGGGGACCGGTCTCCCCCTTTGGCCTGACCCCCTACGCAGGTAGATTCGGGCGTGCGGTGGCAACTCGTCGGTCCGCACCCCTGGGGTCCCTTCGTTCCTTGTTCCTGGAGCCTCCTCCGCTCCTCTTCCTTCCTTCTCCTTCCTCCAGGCTCCGGCCGCTCTCCCAGACCTGCCTGCGGAGCAGAGCCCATGCAGAGGCCCTTACTCTATCACTTCTTCTCTCTGACTGAACACAGAACTTAGATGGTGCCCACCTTTTATACCTCCTTCTCAGTGCACCCAGGAACTGCCCTCTCCCTCCTATGCACTACAGGGTCCCCCTTCCTCGGTGTTCCCTCCCCCCTCTCCAGCCTGGGACAGGGACTGTCACGCTCTGCTTGGAGCATATCGGTCGCCCTGCCCCCCGGAAATGTGGTGTAATGCATGCAGGTGTCGGGGTCCTGATCCACACTCCATCCTTACCTGGAAGTGAGATATCGCACATCTGGTTGAGATGCAATACCTCTGTAGCGACCGAACCCTCGGGGCGCTATACTTCCACTGTCTGTACATACGGTTTGTGTCCTGAGGAAGAAGTCTGGAAGGACTTGGAAACGCATTGACTAAAGGACCTGAAATAAATAAACCTTTATTTACCCCGTTTGGACCCCATCACCCCCCAGCAGCCCATAAACTGCTTTTGGCTCCTTTTATTTTCTCTTTCCTGGTCGGAAGAGCCGAGGATCTGCAGTCGCTGTTTTCATGGGTATTCATGGTTTTGTGTCACACAACCTTATCGGGTCGGCAGATCCTTTATCCGCAGAATTGTTATTCCCAGATAAGATCCTATTTGCGCTTTTTTTGCTCCTAGTTTCTCCTATGTTACATTGACCTTCCTCTTAGGCTCCGCTGGGATTGTGACCTCGGCCTCCTCGTCCTCAGGTCACACTCCTCATATAACTCATTGTGTTATTTTCCAAGATCTAAAGGAATAGTTTTGCCAACTTCACTTTCTTGTAAGGAGATTAATATCTTTGACCCCCCAAAAAATGGATAATTAGTTGCACTTACACAGGATGATCGCCAGTAAGTAGATTCTCTCCCCCGGTACGTGGACGACAAGGAGATAATCCGGTAATGTTCTGTCTGCCCCAATGTTCGCCCTGGTTCTGTCCTAAAAGAGGTGCTGAGGATCCCAGAGCTGGTAAATGTGCTGAGAGCAAGGTTCCTTGTGGTCGGGTGGGTGTTTTTATCCTTGTGGTTTCCCCCCTTGTGTTCGGGTTTGTGTTTTTGTAGAACGATTGTCCAGCCATCTTTTGCATCGCCTCCCCCACTTGTCTTGGGATTTCTCGTAGTCTCTTGCCTCCTTTTGGGGTGTATCTGTGTCCGATGATTCAAGATCTGAGGATGACAAGTCAGTGGTGATCGCCTGTCATCAGTCAGTGATCGAAACGCTCTGTTTTCCTTAAACTCTCTGAGATCTCAAATAAACTCTTTGTTTCCGATCCGTCAGTGAGTTTTGAAAACGTTCAATTGGGGTCTGCAGTGTTAGCCCCTTATTTTAGAAATCAGTCACTTTTGAATCCGAAGTTCCTGTTCAATCATTTTGTTTAGTTTTTTGATGTTTTATCCAGTGTATTGTTTTCTTCTGATAATAATTTCACGAATCTGAGTGAAGATGCCACTGATTCCTTTTCCCAGTGTTGTATTAATTGTGGGGTTCTTGATCTACAATCTGGTCTGATGTTGATCTTAAGTCTCTGAGGGACAATATTATGCTTATTCTGATTTCCAATGACTCTACCGAGTCTACAGGTGACTAGGGGGGTGAGAAAACAGGGCTGGAGGCAAGGAACGTTAGTGTTTTGGGCAGTAGGGGGTTGAGTACCCCAACAATCCAGTGGAGGAGATGTCACCAGTCTGATAGTTCCCGCCTCAGCAGCATTTGGGTTGGTCTTCTTTGTGGGGGATGAGCAGATCGTGAAAGATGTTGCTTCCTAAGATGAGAGATGGGGGCAGAGTGGTGTATCAGGAGTGATACCACAAACTTTGTAATTGGAAAGGTGGTGCCTTGAGAAGAGTTAATTGGCCTAGTAGGTCAGCTCTGTTATAAACTGGCGTGGTGGGCGATGAAAGGGGTGTTCTCATCATGAGGAAACATCTGGGAGGAGATGGGTTTTTGCACCTTCAGCACTATCACCGTGCAAATACCCGCTTCTCTGGCCTTGTGTCTTGCAGCGATGCAGTTAGCCGTGTCATTTAGACAGACAGGTTCCGTTTGTGGGTTGTAGCCCCAATGTCCAGTGCTTTTTGACAAGTTTTTTAGGCTTAATGGAAAATGCCCATTATTGTAGCAGAGAGGAAGAGGACGTGAACTCTAGTGCAATCTAGTGGATGTAACAATCCTAAAAGTCAATATCGAACCTTGCCACATGACTTACATGACTTAGGATAAGAAGCCAAACCAGACTCTCCATTTGCAGGCACGTATTTTAGCGCATTTACCCCTCATCAATGTAGATTTCATTTTGATTTCAGTTCATGCATCAGAGTAAGCCCGATCAGATATACCCGCATAGGAGGGTGTGAGGGGGTTCAGAGAGCAGAATGATTGGCAGGCTGTGAATGAAAACCACTCCAGTCTTGATGTATGAGACTGAAATGAAGCACTGAGGTAGAGTAAAAGTTTTAGGAATTGGGGATGATGACGTCCCACATGGGGCTGCTGTTTCTGTTGTAGTGGCCATATCATAACTTGCACTGGACAAAGTATTTGGGAACCAGGGTCCTCGTGTCCGATGCAGGATTCAGTAAACCATCTCCAACAGATGTCTGTCCAGCTTCGACTTCCATTGAAAGAGAACTCACCACCTCTCGTGGAAGCTTGTTCCACTCATTAATCTCCTCACTGTCAGGTCCTAGATGGCTGACTCTGCTGTGGTGGCCATATTATAACTTGCACTGGAGAAAGTATTTGGGAAGCAGGGTCCCTGTGATACATTGGAAAGCAAACTGGAGTCAAGAGAGGTGCTGGTGATGATAAAATATTTGGTGGGACAGCGGAGCTGGGTCTGCTGGTTGACCATTGGGAGCAGGATGGGACAGCGGAGCTGGGTATGCTGCTTGACCATTGGGAGCAGGATGGGACAGCGGAGCTGGGTATGCTGTCTGACCCATGAGAGAAGGATGGAACAGCGGAGCTGGGTATGCTGTATGACCATTGGGAGCAGGGTGGGACAGCAGAGCTGGGTATGCTGTATGACCATTGAGAGCAGGGTGGGACAGCGGAGCTGGGTGTGCTGTATGACCATTGAGAGCAGGGTGGGACAGCGAAGCTGGGTGTGCTGTATGACCATTGAGAGCAGGGTGGGACAGCGGAGCTGGGTATGCTGTCTGACACTTGGGAGCAGGGTGGGACAGCGGAGCTGGGTATGCTGTATGACCCTTGAGAGCAGGGTGGGACAGCGGAGCTGGGTATGCTGTATGACCATTGGGAGCAGGGTGGGACAGCGGAGCTGGGTATGCTGTATGACCATTGGGAGCAGGGTGGGACAGCGGAGCTGGGTATGCTGTATGACCATTGGGAGCAGGATGGAACAGCGGAGCTGGGTATGCTGTATGACCCTTGGGAGCAGGATGGAACAGTGGAGCTGGGTATGCTGTATGACCCAGGGAGCAGGGTGGGACAGCGGAGCTGGGTGTGCTGTATGATGATTGGGAGCAGGGTGGGACAGCGGAGGTGGGTGTGCTGTATGACCCTTGGGAGCAGGGTGAGACAGCGGAGCTGGGTATGCTGTATGACCCAGGGAGCAGGGTGGGACAGCGGAGCTGGATGTGCTGTATGACCATTGGGAGCAGGGTGGGACAGCGGAGCTGGGTATGCTGTATGACCCAGGGAACAGGGTGGGACAGCGGAGCTGGGTGTGCTGTATGACCATTGGGAGCAGGGTGGGACAGCGGAGCTGGGTATGCTGTATGACCCAGGGAACAGGGTGGGACAGCGGAGCTGGGTATGCTGTATGACCATTGGGAGCAGGATGGAACAGCGGAGCTGGGTATGCTGTATGACCCTTGGGAGCAGGATGGAACAGTGGAGCTGGGTATGCTGTATGACCCAGGGAGCAGGGTGGGACAGCGGAGCTGGGTGTGCTGTATGATGATTGGGAGCAGGGTGGGACAGCGGAGGTGGGTGTGCTGTATGACCCTTGGGAGCAGGGTGAGACAGCGGAGCTGGGTATGCTGTATGACCCAGGGAGCAGGGTGGGACAGCGGAGCTGGATGTGCTGTATGACCATTGGGAGCAGGGTGGGACAGCGGAGCTGGGTATGCTGTATGACCCAGGGAACAGGGTGGGACAGCGGAGCTGGGTGTGCTGTATGACCATTGGGAGCAGGGTGGGACAGCGGAGCTGGGTATGCTGTATGACCCAGGGAACAGGGTGGGACAGCGGAGCTGGGTGTGCTGTATGACCATTGGGAGCAGGGTGGGACAGCGGAGCTGGGTATGCTGTATGACCCTTGGTAGCAGGGTGGGACAGTGGGGCTGGGTATGCTGTATGACCATTGGGAGCAGGGTGGGACAGTGGAGCTGGGTATGCTGTATGACCCTTGGGAGCAGGGTGGGACAGCGGAGCTGGGTATGCTGGATGACCATTGGGAGCAGGGTGGGACAGCGGAGCTGGGTATGCTGGATGACCATTGGGAGCAGGGTGGGACAGCGGAGCTGGGTATGCTGTATGACCCTTGGGAGCAGGGTGGGACAGCGGAGCTGGGTATGCTGTATGACCCTTGGGAGCAGGGTGGGACAGCGGAGCTGGGTATGCTGTATGACGCTTGGGAGCAGGGTGGGACAGGGGAGCTGGGTATGCTGGATGAGCATTTGGAGCAGGATGAGACAACGGAGCTGGGTATGCTGGTTGACCATTGGGAGCAGGGTGGGACAGCGGAGCTTGGTATGCTGTATGACCCTTGGGAGCAGGGTGGGACAGCGGAGCTGGGTATGCTGTATGACCCTTGGGAGGAGGGTGGGACAGCGGAGCTGGGTATGCTGTATGACCCTTGGGAGCAGGGTGGGACAGCGGAGCTGGGTATGCTGGATGACCATTGGGAGCAGGGTGGGACAGCGGAGCTGGGTATGCTGTATGACCCAGGGAGCAGGGTGGGACAGCGGAGCTGGGTATGCTGTATGACCCAGGGAGCAGGGTTGAACAGTGGAGCTGGGTATGCTGTATGACCATTGGGAGCAGGATGGGACAGCGGAGCTGGGTATGCTGTATGACCCAGGGAGCAGGGTGGGACAGCGGAGCTGGGTATGCTGCATGACCCTTGGGAGCAGGGTGGGACAGCAGAGCTGGGTATGCTGGATGACCATTGGGAGCAGGGTGGGACAGCGGAGCTGGGTATGCTGTATGACCCAGGGAGCAGGGAGGGACAGCGGAGCTGGGTATGCTGTATGACCCAGGGAGCAGGGTGGGACAGTGGAGCTGGGTATGCTGTATGACCATTGGGAGCAGGATGGGACAGCGGAGCTGGGTATGCTGTATGACCCAGGGAGCAGGGTGGGACAGCGGAGCTGGGTATGCTGTATGACCCTTGGGAGCAGGGTGGGACAGCAGAGCTGGGTATGCTGGATGACCATTGGGAGCAGGGTGGGACAGTGGAGCTGGGTATGCTGTATCACCATTGGGAGCAGGGTGGGACAGCGGAGCTGGGTATGCTGTATGACCCTTGTGAGCAGGGTGGGACAGCGGAGCTGGGTATGCTGTATGACGCTTGGGAGCAGGGTGGGACAGCGGAGCTGGGTATGCTGGATGACCATTGGGAGCAGGGTGGGACAGCGGAGCTGGGTATGCTGTATGACCCTTGGGAGCAGGGTGGGACAGCGGAGCTGGGTATGCTGGATGACCATTTGGAGCAGGATGGGACAGCGGAGCTGGGTATGCTGGTTGACCATTGGGAGCAGGGTGGGACAGCGGAGCTTGGTATGCTGTATGACCCTTGGGAGCAGGGTGGGACAGCGGAGCTGGGTATGCTGTATGACCCTTGGGAGCAGGGTGGGACAGCGGAGCTGGGTATGCTGTATGACCCTTGGGAGCAGGGTGGGACAGCGGAGCTGGGTATGCTGGATGACCATTGGGAGCAGGGTGCGACAGCGGAGCTGGGTATGCTGTATGACCCAGGGAGCAGGGTGGGACAGCGGAGCTGGGTATGCTGTATGACCCAGGGAGCAGGGTTGAACAGTGGAGCTGGGTATGCTGTATGACCATTGGGAGCAGGATGGGACAGCGGAGCTGGGTATGCTGTATGACCCTTGGGAACAGGGTGGGACAGCGGAGCTGGGTATGCTGTATGACCCAGGGAGCAGGGTGGGACAGCGGAGCTGGGTATGCTGTATGACCATTGGGAGCAGGATGGGACAGCGGAGCTGGGTATGCTGTATGACCATTGGGAGCAGGATGGGACAGCGGAGCTGGGTATGCTGTATGACCCTTGGGAGCAGGGTGGGACAGTGGAGCTGGGTATGCTGTATGACCCAGGGAGCAGGGTGGGACAGTGGAGCTGGGTATGCTGTATGACCCAGGGAGCAGGGTGGGACAGCGGAGCTGGGTATGCTGTATGATCCAGGGAGCAGGGTGGGACAGCGGAGCTGGGTATGCTGTATGACCATTGGGAGCAGGGTGGGACAGTGGAGCTGGGTATGCTGTATGACCATTGGGAGCAGGGTGGGACAGCGGAGCTGGGTATGCTGTATGACCATTGGGTGCAGGGTGGGACAGCGGAGCTGGGTATGCTGTATGACCATTGGGAGCAGGGTGGGACAGTGGAGCTGGGTATGCTGTATGACCATTGGGAGCAGGGTGGGACAGCGGAGCTGGGTATGCTGTATGGCCATTGGGAGCAGGGTGGGACAGTGGAGCTGGGTATGCTGTATGACCCTTGGGAGCAGGGTGGGACAGCGGAGCTGGGTATGCTGTATGACCATTGGGAGCAGGGTGGGACAGTGGAGCTGGGTATGCTGTGTGACCCTTGGGAGCAGGGTGGGACAGCGGAGCTGGGTATGCTGTATGACCATTGGGAGCAGGGTGGGACAGTGGAGCTGGGTATGCTGTATGACCCTTGGGAGCAGGGTGGGACAGTGGAGCTGGGTATGCTGTATGACCATTGGGAGCAGGGTGGGACAGTGGAGCTGGGTATGCTGTATGACCCTTGGGAGCAGGGTGGGACAGCGGAGCTGGGTATGCTGTATGACCATTGAGAGAAGGGTGGGACAGCGGAGCTGAGTATGCTGTATGACCCTTGGGAGCAGGGTGGGACAGCGGAGCTGGATATGCTGTATGACCCTTGGGAGCAGGGTGGGACAGCGGAGCTGGGTATGCTGTATGACCCAGGGAGCAGGGTGGGACAGCGGAGCTGGGTATGCTGTATGACCATTGGGAGCAGGATGGGACAGCGGAGCTGGGTATGCTGTATGACCATTGGGAGCAGGATGGGACAGCGGAGCTGGGTATGCTGTATGACCCTTGGGAGCAGGGTGGGACAGTGGAGCTGGGTATGCTGTATGACCCAGGGAGCAGGGTGGGACAGTGGAGCTGGGTATGCTGTATGACCCAGGGAGCAGGGTGGGACAGTGGAGCTGGGTATGCTGTATGACCATTGGGAGCAGGGTGGGACAGCGGAGCTGGGTATGCTGTATGACCATTGGGAGCAGGGTGGGACAGTGGAGCTGGGTATGCTGTATGACCCAGGGAGTAGGGTGGGACAGCGGAGCTGGGTATGCTGTATGACCATTGGGAGCAGGGTGGGACAGTGGAGCTGGGTATGCTGTATGACCATTGGGAGCAGGGTGGGACAGCGGAGCTGGGTATGCTGTATGACCATTGGGAGCAGGGTGGGACAGCGGAGCTGGGTAAGCTGTATGACCATTGGGAGCAGGGTGGGACAGTGGAGCTGGGTATGCTGTATGACCATTGAGAGCAGGGTGGGACAGCGGAGCTGGGTATGCTGTATGACCCTTGGGAGCAGGGTGGGACAGTGGAGCTGGGTATGCTGTATGACCCTTGGAAGCAGGGTGGGACAGTGGAGCTGGGTATGCTGTATGACCATTGGGAGCAGGGTGGGACAGTGGAGCTGGGTATGCTGTATGACCCTTGGGAGCAGGGTGGGACAGCGGAGCTGGGTATGCTGTATGACCATTGGGAGCAGGGTGGGACAGTGGAGCTGGGTATGCTGTATGACCCTTGGGAGCAGGGTGGGACAGTGGAGCTGGGTATGCTGTATGACCCTTGGGAGCAGGGTGGGACAGCGGAGCTGGGTATGCTGTATGACCCTTGGGAGCAGGGTGGGACAGTGGAGCTGGGTATGCTGTATGACCCTTGGGAGCAGGGTGGGACAGCGGAGCTGGGTATGCTGTATGACCCTTGGGAGCAGGGTGGGACAGCGGAGCAGGGTATGCTGTATGACCATTGGGAGCAGGGTGGGACAGTGGAGCTGGGTATGCTGTATGACCCTTGGGAGCAGGGTGGGACAGCGGAGCTGGGTATGCTGTATGACCCTTGGGAGCAGGGTGGGACAGCGGAGCAGGGTATGCTGTATGACCATTGGGAGCAGGGTGGGACAGCGGAGCTGGGTATGCTGTATGACCCTTGGGAGCAGGGTGGGACAGCGGAGCTGGGTATGCTGTATGACCCTTGGGAGCAGGGTGGGACAGCGGAGCAGGGTATGCTGTATGACCATTGGGAGCAGGGTGGGACAGCGGAGCAGGGTGTGCTGTATGACCCTTGGGAGCAGGGTGGGACAGCGGAGCTGAGTATGCTGGATGACAACTTGCAACAGCTTGGAGCAGAGGATCTGGATATCAGAGATGTGCGCCAAGTCACATAGTAAGAAGATACGCACCGGAGCAGAGGGAACCAGCAGCCGGAGAGGAGGATGGAGATCCTGGGGCTGGAACCAGGACAGGTGAGTAATGTGCTGTAGTGACAGGGCAGTATGAACTCTTGAGAACAGTGATTGACCTCGCCATGTCCAGGCCGTGTCCCTGCTGTGACATTTTACTTCTACTTACTCTGTTGCCACAAAGCCAAATTCTTTGATAAAACAGGAAGAGGTTACAAAGTTTCATAACTCTTCAGAGTAATTGTGGTAAGCGGATCATTCCCATCAGCCTACGTGGTCTTGAGTCGCAGCGGTGCCCGCAGTATCTACAGCAGAAGGTGGATGTGACTGACAGTGATCTTTCCTACTGTCTAACGGATCGAACAAAGGTCAAAGTGGTTCACGAAGAGAAGTGAAAGAACAAGTTCTTATACGGCCACGACAGTGAGAAAATGAGGAAAAATCTAACAAAAAAAAAAAAAATTTCCCACAAGTTTAAAACTTTTTCTTTTTTTTTTTAGTGTTCTTGTAACTAAATGACCAGGAAGCAATTGTGACAAACCCTCAGCTGGGAAGCTCCCCAACAAGAAACTACTCAGTCGTTTCTTTTCAATTCTCTTTTTAGTAGAATTTTTTGACAAGATGTATAATAGCATTGACAGGACATTTACCTGCATTTAGATAAGTGACGAACTTTGTGTCCTTATAACAGGACCAAGAACAGATGAAACTGTATGGTGTGAGGGAGGTGGGAGTGCTATATGTAACCCCTTCCTGACATCCCCCGTACATATGGCGCAACAAGGCAACGCATTACATGTATGGCGTCACAGATTCTCTGGGATTTGGGTCTGGACTGTGTCTGCGCCGTTCACGCACATGAATATGCTCTGATCTAAACCCTCCATTGTAGCTCTGGCAGGATGTTGAGGGTTGTTGTCCTGCTGGAATAGGACAGTAAGCCCCAGTCTCAAGTATTTTTCTGCCTCTGAAAGGTTTCCCTCCAGGATTTCAGTGTATTTCGCTCCATCCATTTTACCATCACCTCTGACCAGCTTCCCTGCCCCTGCTGTAGAAAAGCCTCCCCACAGCAGGATGCTGTTACCACTAGGTGTGACGGTGGGGATGGTGTTTTCAAGGTGATGTGCAGTGTTACTGCTTCGCCGCACATAGCGTTTGGCATTTAGCTCAAAAAGTTCTCTTTTGGTCTTATCTGACCAGTGCACCTTCTTCCACCTGCTCGCTGTGTCCCTTACATGTGACTTCTTACGGCTTTCAAAAATGGCTTCTTCTTGCCACTGTTCCATAAAGGGCAGATTTGTGGAGTATTTGACTAAGGCCTCATACTCACATGCGAGGAAAACGAACGAGTGCAATCCGATAAAACATCGGATTGCACTCTGACCAATGTTAATCAGTGAGTGATATCTCATCTGCGATTTTTTTTTTCTCAGCTCAAATTGGACTGAGAAAAAAAATTGCAGCGTGCCGCGTATCTCGGACGAGACTCGCCAATGCAAGTCAATGGGTGGGTGAAAAAAATCGCACGGCACTCGGACCATGCGAGTGCCGTCTGATTCTCACGCACCCATCTCCGTGAAACCCGACAATTCATCAGCCGCGTACTGTAAAATCACAGCGGTACCCGACATTATAGAATAGAGAGAATGACTATACATACATAGATGGAAAGATGTCAGTGACGTATATAATTACCGCAGTTACTGTTGGTTACTATACACGTAATTTATTGTTAAATTAAAGAAATGTAAAAAAATATATATATATATGGTGTGGGGTCCCCTGTAATTTTATACTCTAGCAGAGGTTAAGCAGACAGCTGGGTCGGATCTTTTTAGCCTGGGAAGGGGGTAATACCCATGGAGCTTCCCAGGCTACTAATATCAACCCCTAGCTGTATACCTAGACTTTGCTGGTTATTAAAATGGGGGACCCCCCAAAAAAAATTGACGTGGGTTCTCCCTATTTTAACAGCTAGCAAAGGCTATGCAGACAGCTGGGGGCTGATATCAATAGCCTAGGAAGGGGCCATGAATATTGGCCCCCTCCCAGGCTAGAAACACCAGCCGTCAGCCGCCCCAGACATGGCGCATCCATAGGATGCGCCAATTCTGGCACTTAGCCTCGCTCTTCGCACTGCCCTGTAGCGGTGGCAGTGGGGTAATAGGGCTGGAGTTGATGTCAGCTTATAATGCCAGCTGACATCAAGCCCGGGTTAGTAATGGAGAGGCGTCTATAAGACACCCATATTACTAACCCCATAGTGCAAGTGGAATGTGAAATAAAACACCCAGAATAAAATACTTTATTTGAAATAAAGACAGACTCCTTTAATATTCTAAATTAAACCATACTTACCATTAAGCCCATTCCTCTGAATCCAATGTCACCTGTAATAAAAATAAAATAATAAACCAACCTCATCCTTACCTTTCTGACGTGAAGAATATAATCCATGTGTCCCGCGACGGCTTCAGCCCTGCTACATCTGGATGGCAGGCTGCATAGTAGCTGGACACGACCATCAAGCCTGCCATACTGCAGAGACACTGAGGAGCACAGGCTTGCTCCTCAGTGACTCGCAGTGACTGCATCAATATTATTAGCCTCGGAAGAGGCCAGGATCCAAGCTCACAGCTGTCTGTTTAGCCTTTGCTGGTTAGATTTTTATAGGGGGACCCTACATCAATTTTTTTCTGGGGTCCCCCTGTAATTTAGCTAGTAAAGGCTAAGAAACAGCTGTCAGCTTTTATTAATAGCCAGGAAACATCTTTGGCTAATGGCCCCTTCCCTGGCTAGTAATATCAGCCCCCAGCGGTTGACTTTCCCTCTGCTGGTTATGAAAATGACGAGGGGGCCCACGCCATTTTTTTAAATTTAATTCTCCATTTTATTTCATATATAAGAAAGCCCATGCCCACTGTGCTTGTTTTTGACCCTGCATAAACTCACCCACACCATGTAAATTTCTGTAGCGGAGACTAGCTGCATATTTTGACCAATTGAACTGTCATTACATGCGGTGGATCCACATGTACTGACAATACAAGTGCGGCATTGGAACGCAGCATTTTGGATGCAGCGAAAATACTCACCCTGGGTCTGACGGTAATCCAAGGGTTAAAGCGATGTCCCATGTTTCTTTTTTCAAATATCTCTATTTAGCATTCATTCATCTCTAAAAAGCATTCATTGCTGTACAAAAATGCATGCAAAACACCAAAAACGTGTTTTTTTCCACAGCAAGGTGAATGAGAAACGTGAAGTGTCATGCACACATTGAGTATTTTTTGACTTGCAGATTTGGTGCAGAATATAATCATCAGCATGTCAATTCTCTGTGCGTTTTTTGCCTGTGGTTTTTCAATGCATTCAATGGGTTAAAAATGCACTCAAAATGCACCAAAAACGAAAATAGAAAATAATCTGCAGGACGTCAATTCTCTGCTTTTTTGCCTGCGTTTTTCACCCATTGTATGCACTATATAAAAAAATACTTTTGCCTGCATTTTTATAGTATATAATGTTACAAAGATCATATCAAATATTTAAATCATATAGGACCTTAAAAATTAACTTTTATTAATAAACACCTAAAAAGTCACAAGACTATTTGACCCACAAGAGACACAAAACACACAAAAATATCTCAATATAAAAACACTCTGGTGGCTATGTGTATATATTAATATATCAATCTAGCTGATAACCTAGACTGTTCCTAGACCGACCCTTTCTATCAGCGGAGGTTGGCACCCTAGGGGGAACGTTGTGGGCCCCCGCTCCTCGATGGCTTACCCTACGGTCCCTAACTGTCCCTGTATACTAGAATGTAAACCGTTAGAGAGGGCCCTGATACTGTACAGAGATATACCTCATCACTACAGGGTAAAGTGTAGGCTTTCTCAACAAGCCGATAAATACCATAGTGATTTGACAATGATAAATATTGTGACCATATAATAATGAAGCAGGTCGCACCTCTCTGGATTGTATTATACAACCTCTAATCCCTGATGCACAACAAAAATATAAAGTGCAAAGTGCTTGGAAAGTGCAAGGTGTGTCTAAGGAATTCTTGACAGAACAATATCCATATATATGTATATATCCAAAAAATGCACCTTAACTCTTAATGTCAGATCTGCCCATGCCATACATGATTTATATTCTTAACAATAACATGATTATCAATATGTCACCATTTCCCACCATTAAATATGCCATATCTACCTATCTACAAGGGAAAGGACATCATGTTTTATCAGTCCTTCTGAAGAGCCAGCAGGGGCGAAACGTGCCCAGGCATTAGGGGCATATCTGTGGCCGTGGGCGCAACCTGTCTGGATGAGTATATCAACTCTTATCCTTGGATTATTATTGCTGCTTGGTCAATCTATGACATTTCATTGATACTATCAATGGTGGACACTATGTCTTGTCATCTATTTTTCTGAGCATAGTGTACTTGGTATGAGAGTTGAAGAGATTTAATCAACTATAAAGTCCATATAGTTGCGCTGCTGTGAGAGAGGTCACTGGAGTTCATCAGCTGAGAGCTCCGGTGGCCTCACTTATGGCACCACTGCTTTTTGAGAATTTACTCACGCGGCAGTGCTGTAAGTGAGGTCACATCTCCGGAAGTGGCTGTGCTATCAGTGAGATCGCAGTGGGACACTCGATATTACCTGGACCTACGACGGATTCTTGAGAATTACGGTGGTTTGTTATTTTTTATTACAGGAGACGAGGGCATCGGGGATTTGGCATTAAGGTGAGTATATAGTGTTTATTATTTTTATTTTTATTTAAATACTTACTTATTTAAACCTTTTTTTTAATTTCACTGCGCAAGCGCCGGCTGAGCGGTTACTACTCCCATCAGCAGCACTTGCGCTACTTGTTAATAGGGTCAGCAGGTGCCGACTGATGGGGGTAGTAGTCCCATCAGCTGGCGCCTATGATCCGCGGTAAGCTTTTTACCACGAGTCACTGTCACAGCTGTGGGATCATGCTGACATTTGACAACGTGATCCTGCAGTGCTGTGACCAGTGGTAACGATGTTACTGCCCATCACAGCCCCTGTTTCTGCGTGACAGCGCGGGAAACCAGGGATGACCTTGTTTGAGCCGACTTTTGTGCAAAAAGCTCGGGAACCCGAACACAAATTTTAATGAACAACGTTTGTGGCAGGTTTGAAAAAATAAGGTATCTGGATAACAATGTTTATTGGTGATACTGATTATATCTCATCAGTACTGTGGTTTCTGTATGATCCGTAGTCTGATGACGACTGGTAACAGCAACTCCTTGTATATTCTTACCTTTGTTAAGGACATACTGTGAATTGTAGGTTCATGTACTACCAATGGATTTTGTGGGGGCTAAGCTGACATTACTGTTGATCATTGTTCTAAGCTTGGTGCTGTATTCATGTAGTGATGTTACTTTTGGTGATGCATTCATGTACTGATAGTGGTTCTGGTGATATATTCATGTATTAATGTTGGTGCTGTTGATACATTCATGTCCTGCTCATGGATCTGTTGCTGTATTCATGTACTGATGCTGGTTCTAGTGATATATTCATGCACTGATGGTGGTTCTGGTGATGTAAACTGATGAGTAAAAGGGTAACAATGTTTTGAACTTTTGACTTTCATGCTCCATAAGTCACCATTCACTACTGCTTCAAATGTGAGACTACCATAATTTTATAGACAATCATCTTGGCTATCTCCTACATAAATTTGACTTTCAACTATTTAGCATATGATTAGTTATGGAGATTCTTGTCATGTCCCTGCATTGTTACGGTTTTGCTATTAAAAATCACACGGCGAATAAGCCTCCTTACCTTGACATGCCAGAGCCGGTATGTCACTCTCCACAAGGAAAAATGTTACCCCTTAGACCTCAATCCAGAGTCTAGCAAAATCCGTTCTCATACTTTGCACTGACGAGGGCCAACAGCCCGAAACACTGTGTCTGCAAATTGAGATACTGATTTGGCTTTTATCCGAAGTCATTTTGGACGACTCGTTAAAGGGTTGATTGTGACTTGTAGGATTGCTGCTTCCAATAGGTGGCGCTATAGAGTTCAAGTCTTCATTTTCTCTGAAGAGGCAATTTGCATATTAGGTTTCTTCTACACGTTTCCAAAGTTGGTGCACACTGGTCGACTCACTTGGTTATGTATACAGCTTTTTCTTCAACTCATAATAATAATAATAAAAAATAATCTTTATTTTCCTATCACCCATGACAGCACCAGAACGAGAGAGGGGATCCGCCCTTCCAGGACAGGAAACCTACAGAATAAAAGGGCAGCGCCTCTCCACCACCTCAGTTGGTTTCTTGTCCTTGAGGGGGAACCTTGTTAAAACGGTGGCAGAAGAAAGAGGAGAAGATTATTCCCAGTCCTGGGCCGGTCAGTTTCCAACAAGGCACAGACTCTGCTGCGGCCGGCGCCAGGGACCTGGAAGCGCCATAGTGGGTCCAAGGGGGCCTGTTCCGTTGGACGGGTGCGAGCAGCAGCCGCACCATTACCTTATGGTGGTCTGGCAGCCGCGCATCCCGGTTGCTAAGGACGCTATCCAGGAAATCGCGCCCTAAGACTCACGTCGGTGAAAAAAGAAGTAGCGGAGACCCAGGTCTTCTAACATGTTTCCGGCTACTGTTTGGTACCAGCCTGCGGCCCTGATGACTAGCGTACCGGAGGGTCCTTGATGGGAGAACCTTAGACAGGCTTACCAGTTGAAGATCCGGATACAACTGAGCGGCGCCCCTTCCTGGGGTCGGCAGCTCCAGCTCTGCACGTCAGTGAGAGAGCAGCTGTGGAACTGCGCCCCTGTCTGGGGTCAGCAGCTCCAGCTCTGCACATCAATGGGAGCACCTGTTGAGCGCCCCTGCCTGGGGTCAGCAGCTCCAGCTTTGATCGGCACACTATTGGAGGCGCCCCTGCCTGGGGTTGACCACCCCAGTATTGCTCAGGCACGGCCAGATGGAGAGGAACAGTCCTGTGACTTGTTCCAGCCTCCGAATCCGTACAGCTGGTGGTGAGTGATCTTCGTGAATGTTTACCTTGTTTATGAGGCCCTTTCCTTGTTATGGTTACTAGGAAAGGCTGAAGGAACTTAGCGCAAAACTCAAAAATGAGTGTGTGTGCGCTCTGTAAGACCCCATCTGGGCCAAGGGCCTCGTGCTTTAAATTTAGCTTCAGGATGGAAGCTGGACCTTAGACCTCTAGGCTAAAGTTAGCCACATAAGAAAAACCAAAGACAAGCAAAATACCCAAGTAACTGGAAGTAAATGGGTAAATCGCACAGTGCAAAAATAATAATAAATAATGAAGGGTATTTAGTTAACATAATTTTGATCAAAATAATGTAAAAGCTATCCCGCCACATCACGGCAACCCTTATGGGATAGTCCTAACTCTAATATTAAAACCTTACCATTTGTCAAGTGACGTACATATGGATAAGGGCAGAGAGACTGACCCCCTAGTAGAAGCATAGACCTGAGGCAGAATGAACAATTCAGCTCAGACAAAGGGCGGCCACACCCTTATATGTATTAAAGCACACTGAACTACAAAGAAAAAATTTTTAATATTAGAGTTAGGACTGTCCCATAAGGGTTGCCGTGACGTGGCGGGATAGCTTTTACATTATTTTGATCAAAATTATATTAACTAAATACCCTTCATTATTTATTATTATTTTTGCACTGTGCGATTTACCCATTTACTTCCAGTTACTTGGGTATTTTGCTTGTCTTTGGTTTTTCTTTGTCTAGTGGCCTTGTGTGAACATGCATTTTGCATGCACATCAATTTATGTTTCAGTTCAGACTTCTAGGTTTTTTCTTTAAAGTTAGCCACATGTCTGGGCCGCACAGAGCCTCATGATTGGGCTTCAGAATTTACCACAAAAATGAGCCTCAATCTGCTCAGTAAATGTTAAAGTAACACTCAGAGTTTTTTACTGTTGTCCCCCAGTCTGTTTACTCCATCCATTGGACGGCACATGGTGTTAATACTGCACATGGTCTCTGTGAAGGTCTGCTGTCCAGCTGCGTCTCATCAGTTGGCTCCTTCGGGTGGGGCTAGTCTGACAATTGAGATTTACCACCCAAAGGAAAGGTTTATCCTTCATTCAGATGGATTATTCTTTTAAATAAAAATCTGAGCGCAGTGCCTCACAGCGCCTCATAAAGCCTCTTTGCGCTTCACAAAGAGCACATCATAGTGCTTTATATCGCATCATAGTGCCTCACAGCGCCTCATGGCACATCATAGCGCTTCATAGCACATCATAGTGCCTCATAGCATAGCGCTTTATAGCACATCATAGTGCCTCATGGCACATCATATTGCCTCATAGCATAGCGCTTTATAGCATGTCATAGTGCCTCATAGCATAGCGCTTTATAGCACATCATAGTGTCTCACAGCGCTTCATGGCACATCATAGCGCTTCATAGCACATCATAGTGCTTCATAGCATAGCACTTTATAGCACATCATAGTGCCTCGAGCGCTTCATAGCACATCATAGTGCCTCACAGCGCCTCATAAAGCCTCTTTGCGCTTTACAAAGAGCACATCATAGTGCTTTACATCGCATCATAGTGTCTCACGGCACCTCATGGCACATCATAGCGCTTCATAGCACATCATATTGCCTCATAGCATAGCGCTATATAGCACATCATAGTGCCTCATGGCACATCATTTTGCCTCATAGCATAGCGCTTTATAGCATGTCATAGTGCCTCATAGCATAGCGCTTTATAGCACATCATAGTGTCTCACAGCGCTTCATGGCACATCATAGCGCTTCATAGCACATCATAGTGCTTCATAGCATAGCACTTTATAGCACATCATAGTGCCTCGAGCGCTTCATAGCACATCATAGTGCCTCATAGCGCCACATGGCACATCATGGCATAGCGCCTCATAGCACATCATAGTGCCTCATAGCATAGCACTTCATAGCACATCATAGTGCCTCATGGCACATCATAGCATTGTGCCTCATAGCATAGCGCTTTATAGCACATCATAGTGCCTCATGGCACATCATAGTGCCTCATAGCACATCGAAGTGCCTCATAGCACATCATAGCATTGTGCCTCATAGCATAGCACTTCATAGCACATCATAGTGTCTCATGGCACATCATAGCATAGCGCTTTATAGCACATCATAGTGCCTCACAGCGCCTCATGGCACATCATAGCATAGCGCTTCACAGCACAGCTTAGCGCCTCATGGCACATCATAGCATAGTGCCTCATGGCACAGCATAGTGCCTCATGGCATAGCGCTTCATAGCACAGCATAGTGCCTCATGGCACATCATAGCATAGTGCCTCATGGCACATCATAGCATAGTGCCTCATGGCACATCATAGTGCCTCATAGCACATAATAGTGCCTCATAGCACCTCACAGTGCCTCATAGTGCTTCACAGTGCCTCATAGCACATTATAGTGCCTCATAACGCATCATATTGCCTCATAGCACTTCACAGTGCCTCATAACGCATCATAGTGTCTCATAGCACATCATAGTGCCGTATAGCGTCTCATAGTGCTTTATAGTGCCTCATGGCATAGTGCCTCATAGCACTTCATAGCGCCTTATGGCTCTTCATAGCGCTTCATAGCATAACATATCATAGTGACTCATAGCATATCATAGTGCCTTATGGTTCATTCATGGTGCATTATAGCGCCTGCAAAGGCGGATTATAATGAGGGCAATCTGGGCTACCGCCCGAGGCCCCAGGGGGCCCATGAATTGCTCCCATTATAATGCGCATTTTTTTCGGTCACAGGCACAGCCGCGCTGGCCGAAGGTTAGATGATCACGGTCACCGCTGCGGGCCCGCAGCTGTAGGCGGTTTGAATCATGCTGTGTCGCCCCGCCCTGCCAGTGCCACATGACGCTCCCATCTGGCTCTGCAGCTGTCTATTCACTAGCACGGGCGTGCAGTTTAAATGCTGTTGGGACCGCCCTGCCTGATGTCATGTGGCAGGGCGATCCCAAAATCATTTAAATTTCCCGCCGGCACTAGTGCACATACAGGGCTGCGCGATGCAGCCAGTGTGTCTGTGAGTGGCTGGCTGCATTTGGGACCGCCCTGCCACATGACGTCAAGCCGGGCGGTACCAAAGTTCAAAGCAGCCACTCACAGACACGCTGCATCACGCAGCCGCTCCCATCCGGCCAGCTGCAGATCCACCGGGGCGGGCAGTTTGAATTATGCTGGGACCGCCCTGCCGCATGACGTCAGGCAGGGCCCAGCATACACAGGGGCGCGGGTCTATTTAAATGTTCATGAAAGATCTGACATGAGCCAGTGTCATTCTGCCCTGCAGCATCTGCTGAAGAGGAGCCGCCACCCACGCACACTGACCCACAGTTTGTCTGCAGCCTGCCTGGTCTACTGCTGAGCCCGGCTGCTTCAGTCTCAAAGTGTGTATTCTGTCTTAAAAGTATGTTTTTTGTATATCAATGAATAATGGATGGTCCCCTGCAGTTTTATACAGAGTGCTTGCTGGCTGCCTTCTAGTGTTCCTGCCACTTGCCACAGACAAGCATTAGCTTATATCATCGTCTGTCTCAGACAGTGTCTGTGGACTGTGGCAGTGGAACGGGGTGGGCAGCCAGCAGCACTTTGTATGAAAGGGCAGAGGATCATTGTCATTTTTAAAATTTGTACATAATGTTGGGGATGGGAGAGGAGTGGACTGAAACTTCATAAAGACAAATGCCCCTGCACACTGTCTACGCCCTCCCCCCATCATCTTAGAAATTTTGCTTGCATCATGTATTTCATTATTTGTATAAATATACAAGCAAAATTTCCAAGGTGGAGGGGTACATAGTGTGCAGGGGCATTTGCCCCATGTAGTTTCAGTCCACTCCCATCCCCCACATTTTTTACACAATGAAAGAATCCTTGGCAAAAGGATACTTGGTTAAAGTATTTTTTTTAACTGAAGGTAAATTTTAGATTAATGGCTGTTTTTTAGGTTAGTTTCACTCGGCAGCTATTTTTTTCAATAATAATGTTTCAGGTATATGCTGACCCCCCACCCGTCATGAGGGGGGGGGGGCACGCAGTCTCAACTGCCCAAGGCCCTGGCCATCCTTAATCCACCCCTGAGCGCCTGTTAGTACCTCATAGTGCCTCATAGCGCTTCACAGTGCCTGTTAGTACCTCATGGGGCTTCATAGTGACTCTCGGTGCTTCAGGGTGCCCCTGCGCCTTGTATTGCTTTATAGGGTGTCTGTACCTTGTAGCGCCCCTGTGCCTCATAGTCCCTCTTTGTAAAGGTACTGGTTGCACAACTAAGTTTGCCTGACAAAACCAAGTTCAGCGACTGTAAACTGCATGGCAAGCTTACCGAATTCAGGGGGAAACATATCCTAGCCTCTATTTTGAGACAGAGGGTGGCAGTATTCCTGGCTGGTACTCAGCTGGCTCGGTGGAATGCCGATTGGAGGCAGGTGACAATAAGAGCGCTTCCATAGTTTTGCAGGTTAATAATAAACCTTGTAGGGTTTCACTCTTAAAGGTGTAAAATGCTTCTTCAGAGAAAAAGAGGACTTGTACTCCATAGCGCCACCTATTGGAAGCAGCAATCCTACAAGTCACAATCAACCCTTTAACGAGTCGTGCAATATGACTTAGGATAAAAGCCAAATCAGAATCTCAATTTGCAGAAGGTAAGGAGGCATCATGTAGTGCTCATACAGCCATTGTGGGTTTGGTCCAATAGAGCGCAGTTTTCTTGCTTTTTACAGGTTGCACAGAAGTCATAAACATTAATATTTCTGGTCTTGTCCAAGCTCTGACTAAATAGGACCAACCCTGACTACTCATATACAGCTCAGCTAACCCAGCTTGATCAAACAAAACAATATTTATTCAGGACAACCACTGATACTTGTGGAGTCTGGCCTGTGTCTCTCATTAGCTCCAAGACACATACCATCTGCTCTGCTCTCCAGCAGTCTGACTAAGGTGAATGCCTAGCCTGCTCTGGTGCTTAGCTCTCCAGGGGCCCTAATCAAGACCTGTAAAGCGATTATTTAACCCAGGCCTACCTGGGTTTGCTACAACCCGAAGGGGCTGTACAGATTCCTGAGAGTTAGATCATTGCAAATGGACTCTATAAGACCTGCTAGTAAATCTGCAGTTCCAGATTGCGATATAGTAGTATAGGCATTTAAGGAGGTATACAATCAGGTTCCAATTCACATGAAGCATCAAATTTCCTGAGAATAGTTCTTGGCATAAAATGAGGATTTAGGCTTTCAGTTTGTGACCTTCCATTCAGATGTTAATGAGCCTTAAGGCTTTATGGAGGATTATAGTAGTTAGGACAACTCTCATATCGAAGGAAGAGGCATTGACAATAGTTTACCTCAACTATTTCGGGATTATGGGCAGATCCATCGAGCGCTGCAGAACTCACTGGGCAGTGAGTAAGAGTTGTGGTCTCCCAAGGTAGAATAAGGAGTCCTACTAAATGTCAAAATTAATAAGCAGTCTGGCCACAACTCTGAACAAGGCAATATTGCTGTTAATAACTCTGATCTCCTACATTCCAGTAGTAGAATGGTCACGGGTACACACCCGGGGGCTGCCTCTAAAGACCCGGTTCCTCTAACCTAAAGAAGCTTAAGGCTGCGTGCCCACGTAGCATTTTTCAAGCGTATATGCTGCGGAATTTCCGCAGCATAAACGCTTGTTAAACGCTAGGTAATCCGCACCCCATGGTCCCCAAGGGGATTCCGCAAGTTCTATGCACATGCTGCGGATTTTTCCCCAGCGTTTATGCTGCGTTCAAAAATCCACAGCATGTCCATTAATTTTGCGGAAGCGAGGCGTAATCGCCGCCATAGACTTGCATTGAGACGCATATAATCCGTGTCAGTACATTTGTACTCACGGATTATATACGTTTCAATGTGCGGATGGTACCCAGTTCTGGAGGAGAGGAGACTCTCATCCAGACCTGGGTACCATTGTACCTGTAAAAAAAAGAATAAAATAAAAAATAAAGATTATATTCACCTTCCGACGGCCCCCGGTCTCCTTCCCTTTGCTTGCGGGCAGGACTGTAGGACCTGCGGTGACGTCACAGTCATGTGACCGCAGGCCCTTCAGTGCAGTGTCCCACGATCAGCTGGCAGCCAGGAAGGAGCGCAGCAACACACGCCGGGCCATCGGAAGGTAAGTATAGGTTTATTTTTTTATTTTTAAACATTCTTACGGTCACACTATATAAATCCATGCCGGTTACATGGATTTATATAGTGTGACGAAGTTGTCAAGCACTTTCCAAGTGATGCTAAAATCGCCTGGAAAGCGCTTGTCAATCCGCATGCGGAAACGCAAGTGAAGAACGCTTCAAATCCACATGTATTTGGCAGGAAAAACGCATGCACAATCTGCATGCGTTTTTTCTGCCAGGGAGATGCAGAAATGATGCAGAAATTTTCTGCTTCATTTCTGCATCGTGGGCAGATAGCCTTAGGCAGTATATAAGAAAGCTCCATTCATCTATACATGGTCACCATGTACAGGTCTTGTTATACAACAGTAGCTTTATCTTACGTAAACCATTATGGAGGAACTCTGCCAAGATCCCTAATGACACTTATGTCTAATCAGTTCAGATGGCGAAGTCTCACCTTTTATCTTTAACAGCACCTCATATAAAGAGGAAGAGAATTGCAAGTGGACCTTTTTAGCCGTAGACTACTGGAACAGTGTCCAACCTTCATTGAATAAGCAAGGAATGTGAAAGTGAGTTTTGGATCTAGACCCATTTTCAGTCCAAAGATGGCACCCGGGAATGTGAATCCAGTGCTTACGGCTGTAACAAGCCTTCTCTGGAACCCATGGATTCAGGGTCTTCACATTAAAGACTATTATCCCGATGTCCCTGACTTCAGCATGGTAAATTAGTGACATTCAAGCTTTGTCGGTTAATCCTCTGTTTATACTGATCCTAGAAGATGGGCTGGTTCTGGAGCTAACCTATCTTCCGAAGATAGCTTCCAATTTCCATAGAAGTCAGGAAATTATGCACCCTACTTTCTGTGCTAATCCAGGAATCCATGGTAGAACAATAAGAAAGCGGATGTCCCCATCAAGGATTATGTAAGGTTGCGATTCAGTCTTCACCTTGCACCTTCTATAGACACTATAGGCGTGATCTGTGATCTGCTGTCCTTTCCTTTAGGAAAACTGTTCTACAGGCTGTAGTCCCACCCTAACTTTAAAGTTTTTTTCTCTGTAAATCTCTCATTGTGGTGCTGTCATGTGTGATAGGAAACCACTAAATTACTTACCAGTAATGTGATTTTCCTGAGCCCATGACAGCACCCTTATATTCCCTCCCATCACTGGTAGAAGTTGATCACTTCATTTCCTTCATGGTGTTTGATTCACGCCATGTGTAGAAGGAAAAATCATGGGATATATAACTATTAAGCAGTGTCCTCTCATGCTCTGTAAACAACTGAGGTGGTGGAGAGGCGCCGCCCTTTTATTCTGTAGGTTTCCTGTCCTGGAAGGGCGGATCCCCGCTCTCATTGTAGGTGCTGTCATGGGTTCAGGAAAATCACATTACCGGTAAGTAATTTAGTGTTTTTCTGCAGCACGAACATATTCCGCAGTGCTTTACATAGATAATCATCGCTGTCCCCATTGGGGCTCACAATCTAAATTCCCTATCAGTAACTCTACCCACAAATGTTCAATTGGGTTGAGGTCTGGGGACTGTGAGGGCCAATTCAGCACCTCTACTTCATTGTCATTGAACCATTTCTTTGCCAGTCTTGACGTATGATTCGAGTCATTGTCCTGCTGGAACACTATGTCGTCCTTTTCATACCCATAGTAGTTGAGTGTACGAAGTGACTTCTCTTGTAGGATACTCACATATAGCTCAGCATTGAGACCAACATTGATCCTGGTCAAGTATCCAATGCCTTTTGTGGTGAAACAACCCCATATCATAAGGCTTCCTCCACCGAACTTGACAGTTCATTCAATTTCTCGATCCGTTAGCCCGTTTTCCCTTGTTTCTTCCAGACCCATTTGCACTCATCAGAGCCTCGTCTATTGACTTTATTCTCATTGCTCCAAATCACCATTTCCAGTCTTCTACTGTCCACTTTTTGTACTTTTTTGTAAACTCAAGCCGACGCTTCTTATGTCGATATTGAGGTCGCAGGTTCTTTACCTTTCTTCAGGCCACCATTCCAGACTTGTGTAATGTGCGTCACATTGTGCTTGCATGGATGTCCGTGATCTCAATATTATGAAGCATACGAGCCACCTCCACTGCTGTTTATCGCACCAGAACTGATAGACCTTGTGATGAGCCAACTTGTTGACTCTGATATTTTGTCTGGACGTCCACCTCTTGGCTTTTGGATGGATGACTTCATTTCGTATTCTTCCAACTGTCATGGCACTCACATGATTCAGGTTGGCAATTTTCTTGGTCAAGAGACCGCTATTGATGAGCTGGATGATGCTGTTTCTCTTTTCTTTGGAAATCTTCTTCATGGCTGCTCCTTGATTCAAACCAGTGACCTTTCGCTTGGGAATCAACCTAATAACACACTGAGCTATTAGGGTATGTGAGAGCAGGTTGTAATTTGTAATATACAGGAAGAAAAAAGATTTTTCCACCACCGGGAGCAAAACCGTAACAGTGCAGTGACATGGCAAGAATCTGCATATGCTAAATACAGTAGTTGCAAATCAAATTGATATGAGATAGCTAAGATGATTGTCTATAAAATGATGGTAGTCTCATGTTTGAAGCAGTAGTACATGGTGAGATATGGAGCATGAAAGTGAAAAGTTCAAAACATTGTTACCCTTTTGCTCGTCAGTGTATTTCTGTACCGTTCTGGTGATGTTTGCATGTACAGATGAGGGTTCTGGTGCTTTATTCATGTACTGATGTTGGTTCTTGTGCTGTATTCATGTACTGATAGTGGTTCTGTAGCTGTTTTGATGTGCTGTTGGTGGTTTTGGTGTTGTATTTCTTCATAGGAGACAGGAAAATATAAAAAATTGTCCTCAGTGGTTGATACCTTTTTTAATGGCTAACTGAAAAGATGGAAATAAATATCAGCTTTCAAGACTACTTGGGTCTCTTCATCAGGCATAGTCTAACACAAAATCTGAAGAGTCCCCTATTATACACAACAAGACGTGCGGCCTCCCGCTGTGTATAGATGGCTACGTGCGGCCTCCCGCTGAGTATAGATGGCGCTGTGCGGCCTCCTGCTGTCTCTGGGGGGGGCACCGTGTGGCCTCCCGCTGTGTATAGATGGCTATGTGCGGCCTCCCGCTGAGTATAGATGGCGCTGTGCGGCCTCCTGCTGTCTCTGGGGGGGTCGCTGTGCGACATCTATACTCAGCAGAAGGCCGCACGTAGCCATCTATACACGTATACTCAGCAGGAGGCCGCATGTAGCCATCTATAAGGTGCCATCTATACACAGCGGGAGGCTGCACGTAGCCATCTATACACAGCGGGAGGCCGCACCTAGCCATCTATACACAGCGGGAGGCCGCACGGCGCCATCTATACACAGCGGGAGGCCGCACGGCACCATCTATACACAGCGGGAGGCCGCACGGCGCCATCTATACACAGCGGGAGGCCGCGCGGCGCCATCTATACACAGCGGGAGTCTCAGTGCTTTGCAAGAGCAGTCAATAAATTCTGCTTGACTAATTCTGAGCACCATAAAGTCTGGTTCGCTTCTAACCTGCTGTCTTCATTTTCAGCTTGCTGAATTCTATCTCATTTACTGTCATTCGAGACGATGCCTTTGCTGGTCTCTTTCACCTTGAATACCTGTAAGTGCTCCACTTAATGTCATATTTTTGATTCTGTTCTTCTTCATCTTTTGGCATGTGCAATTGTATGAGCAAGTATTCATATGAATATGCAAGAGAATAGGGCCAATTATGCTAATGACACTCGGCTCAAACTCTGTCAGAGCTTCAACTGAGTGTGATCCGATTCTCTCGCAGCACAGATATGGAGAAGATGGAGAACTTACTTTCTCCATCTTCTCCATAGTCTCTGTGAGTGTTCATCGGACTGCACTTGGATGACATCCGAGTGCAGTCTAATGTTTTACGTGCACCCATAGACTTGTATGGGTGCACATGGTCCGAATATCGAATTAGATTATTTTCTCATGCCGATAATCGCAGATCTGCACTGTCCCATAGTATAACATAGGGCCGAGTCCTATCCGATAAAACATCACATAGCATTCAGCCGTGTTATACGACAGTGTGATTGAGCCCTTAGAGTCAAGGAATATTTACATGCAGATGATGATATTACTCTCCAAGTGTATATTTTTTTAGGCGAGTTCATAGTAAATGTTTTGCCTTTTTGACATGTGATCAACTAAAGAACAAGAAAGATTTAGGACCTCCCCTATAGAGAAACGGAAAATAGTTTGGAGGACTTGCATGTCCTTTTTTATTTATTATGAGAAAATCATAAAAGATCCCATTTTTTAACCATGCTGTGACTTTCTGCTGAGGGAGAGGGAGAGAGCTGCCCTATTCAGAGTCTGTAATAAGACCTGCTGACAAAAGTGTTGAAGATACAGTCTAATGTGAATTAACAATGAAAAAAAGTTAATTTCACAAGTGGCTTGTATTTTTTTTAATACAAACTTTTTTGTCTTTACAGCTCCTTTAAAGGGAATCTGTCATCAGGTTTTTGCCACCTAATCTGAGAGCAGCATAATGTAGGGTTAGAGGCAAGGCACTGATTCCAGTAATGTGTCACTTACTGGGCTGCTTAGTGTTGTTTTGATAAAATCATTGATTTGTCAGAAGGTAATTATCACTAGATGACTGGTAAGTTCTGTAGGACCCCACCCCCATCACTGATCAGTAGATTTCTGTGTACACTGAGCATGGGCAGAAAGCTGCCAATCAGTGGTGTGGGCGGGGCTATACAGAGCGCAGCATTCAGAGAGCTGCTAGATCTGCAGCAGATGAAACGGTGATTTTCTCAAAATGACAACAAGCAGCTGAAAAAGTGACACATCGCTGGAATCAGGGTATCTGCCCCTATATTGTGCTGCTCTCAGATGGGGCAGCACAATTAATATTGTGCCAAATTAATTTCCTGTGAACTATCACATGATCTATCACAGGGGATCATGTGACATGTCACGTGATAAATCAGGTGGGGGGGGGGGGGGCGCCTTCTAAACTGCCCGGGGCCTTTGCTACTCTTAATCCACCCCTGGTAACACCACTTTAGGCAGCCTCCATGGGCAGGGTGTTCGGTAGTTCTCACCTCAATATAGCGCAGTGCCTCCACCCAAATCTTGCTGGGAGTTGTAGTGGGATGCAGTAGGGTCTTGCTCTTCTGCCATGAGTCGACTCGGGAAAATCCCTGTCCACACACTCACAAGAGATGAGGTTGAAAAATTAACAGGTTTATTGTGGAAGTAGGTAAATGGTGAATATGGTAGGATAGGGGTGCTGTATGATGAGTGGGGGGGGACTTGTTTGATGAGGGGAGTGGTGGGGAGAGGTCAGAGGAGCGGCAGCCTGTTCTTTATTTTTGTATCTATTTGTTTTTATTAATTTAATGCGTGGAGATTCCAGCAGCCAATCAGGGCGCAGGAACCATCCACAATGTCCAGACACAAGGGCTTCTGTCATTGGCTTCTGAAGTCACATGTTCCTCTCCATATAAAGAGCAGACATGTTATTTTAGCACCATTTTGTCAGTGTAACAGCGCAGAGAAGCTGCTCCTGATGCTACAGGATAGTGAGATAGTTATCTAGGAAGTTGATTGTTAGATAGTTCAGGCCACAATTCAGCATATAAATCTTTTGTGCTAATATTTTTGCTCCAGCCAGAAGTCCACATTTCAAAATCTACGGTAAATTCTTTGTGCTAATAGCTCCAGCCACACTATCTCTACATATAAATACTGATTGGTAATTTAGTGACAGATGACTCACAGCCTAAAATCTTAATAAGCCAGACATTTAGATTTGTTAAGCCAAGATAAATACTCTATTATCTTTGTGTATTTGTGTCTGGTCAATAAGAACAGACCAGTATTTGTATAACCCTGAATGTTGAATTCTATTCCTTTGGCAACAGTCATGTTTACTATGCTAATGACCAATTGTACTAAAAGCCAGCTAGATGTTTATTTACAACAGCCCCTGTGATACCAACTATGTAAATAGATTACCTCAAACAATGATAGCTGAGCCCTGCACCTTTACCTCTTACCTGTGACTGATGACCTTACACAGATGTAAATATAAACAGTGTAGCATAGGCGTCTCTGCCCCGTTCTAGGCAGAGACGCCGTCCCTCTCACCTCCCCGCTCCTGGCGCGGCGTCCTCCAGCGCTGCTCTCCCCGCTGCTTCCTAAGGAGTCCCCGGCCAATTGCCGGAGGACCTCCCATATAAAGGGCACCTCCTCCAAAATGGAGGTGCCCGAGCAATGTTGTTTGCACCTGTGTCTCACCTGTGCTTCAGCCCTCAGGTCCCGTTGCCAGTTACCTGCCAGTTACCTGCCAGATTCCTGCCAGCTTGCTGCCTTTGTCCTGCCTGATATCCAGTCACCTGCCTGCTAGCCTGAGGTCCGACGGTCTGCCTTCCAACTCCTGTCAGTCTGTCTATGGACCAGCTTGCCCGCTCACCTGGGAGCGCACATCTGTTACCTGCCTGCTAGCCTACCTGGAGGCTCCGCCGTCACGTGCTGTGACCATCTGCCTTTCCAGAGACTCCTGCCCGCTCACCTGGGAGCGCCCACCTGTTACCTGCCTGCTAGCCTACCTGGAGGCTTCGCCGTCACGTGCTGTGACCACCTACCATTCCAGAGACTCTCGCTTGCTCACCTGGGAGCACACATCTACCATCTGCCTGCTAGCCTACCCGGAGGCTCTGCCATCACAGGTCGTACCTACCCTTTACCCAGAGACTGCCCCGGTCACTTGCCATAACTCCCTGCCCGTTCATCCAGAGACTGCCCCGGTCACTTGCCGTAACTCCAGCCCGTCCACTCAGAGACTGTCCCGGTCACCTGCTGTGACTGCCTGCCCGTCATCCCTGATTGCCACCCGCTCCCTTACAAGGACCGCCCCCTTGTATAGTAGCTCAGAGGTTCCGCCTCCCAGACCCGTTACAGTTTGCTCGGGCCATGGAACCCGGTGGCACCCAAGCTCCCTCGCTCTCGGACCTGTGTCATGAACTGTCCCGCCAGAGGTCCCAACAGGAGTCCATCCTGGGTCACCTGCGGAATGTCAATTCTTGCCTGGACACTCTGACTGCTCCGCCAGCAACCTCCGCCAGCGCCATGATTCGCAATCCGACAGCTCCGCTGTCCACCAACACTATGGTATCCTACCCCGGACCCCGGCTTTCTGCACCTCCTCGCTTCGGAGGCGACTCCGCTCAGGCTCGGGGCTTCATAAATCAGTGCACCCTGCACTTTGAACTCCTGTCCCACCAGTTTAACTCCGACCGGGCCAAAATTGCCTTCATCATGTCCCATCTCACCGGAGAGGCTCTGGCCTGGCTAAATCCTCTATGGGAGAGAGGAGACCCCCTGGTGTCCAACTTGTCTGCCTTTCTCACGGCCTTCCGGAAAGTCTTCGACGAACCCGGACGGAAGACCTCATCCGCATCGTCACTGCTACGCCTCCGTCAGGGAAGCCTCACCGTGGGCCAATATGCCATACGGTTCCGTACCCTTGCCTCGGAGCTGGCCTGGGATAATGACGCTCTGGTTTCAGTCTTCTGGGAGGGTCTGTCCGGCCGTATTAAAGATGAACTTGCCGGTCGGGACATTCCTACTACCCTCGATGACCTGATAGCTCTTGCCACCCGGATTGACCTGCGGTTCCAGGAGCGTGCCAAAGAGGTCATCCGTGAGAGGAGGTTTCCACGCCTAGCTCCTACTTTTCAGCAACCCGTCATTCCCTCCATCTCTCCTGAGCCTATGCAGGTCGACCAGACCAAGATGGTCAGTTCTCGCCAAGAATCTCGCCGAGCCGAGGGAAGCTGTTTCTATTGTGGCAGTAAGAAGCACTTCATCCGTTCCTGCCCGGAAAAGCCGGGAAACGCCAGTGTCTAGGACCACTCGGAGAAGTCGTCCTAGACAAAAGTAAGTCCTCTCCGTCTCTGACCTTACCGGTCTCTATTGCTTGGGGGAGAAAACCGTCTCTTCGAACTCGCCCATCTGGATTCTGGAGCTGCTGGAAACCTCATCGCCCAGTCTCTGGTAGAGAGATACCATATTCCCACCAAGTCCCTGGCGGAGCCATTGTCAGTTGCTTCCGTGGATGGAAGACTTCTCTCGGAGACCATCCTGCTCGTCACCGAACCTATAACCCTACAGGTGGGAATGCACTCTGAGGAGATCTCATTCCATGTGCTGTCCGGACTTTCTCACTCCTTGTTGCTAGGTCTACCTTGGCTCCAGACACATGAACCCGTATTGAACTGGCGGTCCGGTGAAGTACTCCGATGGGATCCTGACTGCCATAGGACCTGCCTGGTTCCGGTCCGTCCACTTCGCCCTCAGCCTACTCCAGCTAACTTACCTGGTCTCCCGGCTCCCTACTGGCCCTATGCGGACGTCTTCGGTAAGAAGGAAGCTGAGACGTTGCCGCCCCATAGGCCATACGATTGCCCGATCGACCTGGTACCTGGCACCACTCCTCCCCGTGGGCGTATCTACCCGTTATCTGCAGCCGAGACCCGAGCCATGTCTGAGTACATTGAAGAGAATCTGGCTAGGGGATTTATCCGAAAATCTACCTCCCCGGCTGGAGCCGGATTCTTCTTTGTCAAAAAGAAAGACGGCTCGCTACGTCCCTGTATTGACTACAGAGGACTCAATCTCATTACGGTAAAAAACAAATATCCCCTGCCACTCATCTCCGAATTGTTTGACCGGCTCAAGGGCGCCAGGATCTTCTCCAAGCTGGATCTTCGAGGAGCGTATAATCTGGTCCGTATCCGTCAAGGAGACGAGTGGAAGACGGCATTCAATACCCGGGACGGTCACTACGAGTACCTTGTGATGCCCTTCGGTCTCTGTAATGCTCCCGCGGTCTTTCAGGAACTAGTCAATGACATCTTCCGTGACCTCCTGTACTCCTGCGTAGTGGTATACCTGGACGATATCTTGGTCTTCTCTCCGGATCTCCCCACACACCGGAGGGATGTTCGTCAGGTCCTGCTTAGGCTTTGGCAGAACCACCTTTACGCCAAATACGAGAAGTGCCTCTTCGATCAGACCTCCCTTCCGTTCTTGGGCTATGTCATCTCCCAAACAGGTCTGCAAATGGATCCTGAGAAGCTCTCTTCCGTTCTAAAATGGCCTCATCCTGAAGGTTTGAAGGCGATACAGCGATTCCTGGGCTTCGCTAATTATTATCGTCTTTTCATCCCACACTTCTCGTCTCGGACTGCTCCCATATCTGCACTTACCCGTAAGGGGGCTAACCCCAGGATATGGTCGCCTGAAGCCGAGGAGGCCTTCCTTTCCCTAAAGAAAGCCTTCGCCTCTGCTCCCGTCCTGCACCGTCCGGACTGTAATAAACAATTCTACCTGGAGGTTGATGCTTCCTCCTCCGGAGCCGGAGCGGTGCTCACCCAGAAGTCTTCTACCGGGAGAATGGTAACGTGCGGCTTCTTCTCCAAAATCTTCTCCTCGTCGGAGCGCAACTACTCCATTGGAGACCGGGAATTGCTAGCCATCAAATTGGCACTAGGAGAGTGGCGCTATCTGCTTGAAGGTGCTCTCTGTAACGGGTCCGGGAGGCGGAACCTCTGAGCTACTATACAAGGGGGCGGCCCTTGTAAGGGAGCGGGTGGCAGTCTCTGGGTGAACGGACAGGGAGTTACGGCAAGTGATCAGGGCAGTCTCTGGGTAAGGGGTAGGTACGACCTGTGATGGCAGAGCCTCCGGGTAGGCTAGCAGGCAGATGGTAGATGTGTGCTCCCAGGTGAGCAAGCGAGAGTCTCTGGAATAGCAGGTGGTCACGGCACGTGACGGCGGAACCTCCGGGCTGGCAGGCAGGTAGGTAACGGAGAAGCGCTCCCAGGTGAGCGGGCAAGAGTCTCTGGAATAGCTGGTGGTCACCGCACGTGACAACGGGACCTCCGGGCTGGCAAGCAGGCAGGTAACGGAGATGCGCTCCCAGGTGAGCGGGCAAGAGTCTCTGAGAATAGCAGGTGGTCACAGCACGTGACAACGGAGCCTCCGGGCTGGCAAGCAGGCAGATAACGGAGAAGCGCTCCCAGGTGAGCGGGCAAGCTGGTCCATAGACAGACTGACCGGAGTAGTAAGGCAGACCGTCGGACCTCAGGCAAGCAGGCAGGTAGATGATATGCGCTCCCAGGTGAGCGGGCAGGCTGGTCCTTTAGACAGACTGACAGGAGTAGTAAGGCAGACCGTCGGACCTCAGACTGGCAGACAGGTAACAGGTATTCAGGCAGGAATCAGGCAGGTAACTGGCAGGAAACTGGCAGGTAACTGGCAGGTAACTGGCAACGGGACCTGAGGGCTGAAGCACAGGTGAGACACAGGTGCAAACAACATTGCTCGGGCACCTCCATTTTGGAGGAGGTGCCTTATATATGATGAAGTCCTCCGGCCATTGGCCGGGGACTCCTTAGGACGGCGCGCGCGGCCCCTTTAAGAGGAGGGGAGCGCGCGCGCGCGCGCCCTAAGCACAGGGGCCGGGAAGGAGCGCGCGCTGACAGCAGAGCGGGGAGAGGACGCCGGGCACGGAGCAGAGCGGTGAGGGGAGCAGCGTCCCTGCCTAGCAGAGGGCAGGGACGCCAGCGCTACAGTACCCCCCCCTTTAGGCCCCCCCTTTTTTAGGCCAGACAGAAATTTAGCTAGGATGAGAGGGGCATGGATGTTCTCCCGGGGCTCCCACGTTCTCTCCTCAGGACCAAACCCCTTCCAATCTACCAGAAAAAAGGTCTTTCCTCTTACCCTTTTGGTGGCAAGAATGTTCTCTACCTCAAACTCGTCCTCAGCAGAAACCGGAGCAGGAGGCGTACCTGTAGACTTGGAAAAAGAGTTAAGCACCACAGGTTTGAGGAGAGACACATGGAAGGAGTTAGGGATCCGTAAGTTGGCCGGGAGTTTCAATTTATAGGCCACCGGGTTGATCTGACTGATGACCTCCAGTGGACCGATGAACCGAGGCCCTAACTTATAGGAAGGGATCTTGAGCCGGACATATTTGGACGAGAGCCAGACTTTATCCCCAGGGCGGAATTGAGGAGGGTCCAGACGTTTTTTGTCAGCGTGTCTTTTCATACGCTCGGATGACAGAAGGAGTGCGGACCGGGTACTCTCCCATATGGAGGAAAATTTGTTAACAAGAGATTCCGCAGCCGGATTGTCCGCCGAGGTGGAGACGGGAAACGGGATCCGAGGATGCTGACCGTAGACTACAAAAAACGGGGATTTGGAGGAAGACTCGCTCTCGTGATTGTTGTACGAGAATTCGGCCCATGGCAGGAGATCCACCCAGTCAGAATGGTGGGCATTAACGAAGTGCCGAAGGTAACTGGTCAGGTTCTGATTGATCCGCTCCACTTGACCATTAGACTGTGGGTGGTAAGCGGAGGAGAAGTCCAGGGTGACGTCCAGCAATTTACAAGTGGCTCTCCAGAAACGGGAAGTGAACTGTACCCCACGATCCGACACGATGTGACGGGGCAGGCCATGAAGACGGAAGATGTGGCGGATAAAGTCTTTAGCCAGCTCGGGTGCAGACGGAAGACCTGGCAGTGGAATGAAGAGAGCCATCTTGGAGAAGCGGTCAGCGACCACCCAAATGACCGTACAACCGGCAGAGACGGGCAGATCAGTAATGAAGTCCATCGCTATATGCTGCCAGGGGGCAGCAGGTACTGGCAGAGGTAGGAGGCAGCCGGCCGGCAGGTGTCTCGGAACTTTGTTGCGGGCGCAGGACACACAGGCAGAAACAAAGTCTATTACATCCTTGTGCAGGTTAGGCCACCAGTAGTGCCGGGTAATAAGCTGGAGGGTCTTTTTCTGACCGGCGTGGCCAGCTAGTTTAGACGAATGACCCCAGTGTAGGATCTTCTCCCGATCAGGTACTGGTACGAACGTCTTACCAGGAGGAAGACGATTTAGACTCACGGGAGCCACCTGCATTACTCTGGCGGGATCGATGATATGTTTCGGATCCTCCTCGAGATCAGACACCAGAAAGGACCGAGACAAGGCGTCCGCCTTGACGTTTTTGTCAGCCGGGCGAAAATGAAGGACAAAATCAAAACGAGCAAAAAACAAGGACCACCGGGCTTGGCGCGGGTTAAGTCTCTGGGCATGCTGGAGGTAAGCCAAGTTCTTGTGGTCAGTGTAAATTATTACCGGGTGAAGAGCCCCCTCGAGCAGGTAACGCCACTCCTCCAATGCCAGTTTGATGGCCAATAACTCTCGGTCTCCTATGGAATAGTTGCGCTCAGAGGAGGAGAAGAGTTTAGAGAAGAAGCCACAAGTTACCATCCTCCCGGAAGATGATTTTTGAGTAAGTACCGCTCCGGCTCCAGAGGAGGAGGCGTCAACTTCCAGGAAGAACTGCTTGTTGCCATCTGGGCGATGCAGCACCGGGGCGGAAGAGAAGGCCTGTTTAAGGGAAAGAAAGGCCTCCTCTGCTTCGGGTGGCCACTCTTTGGGATTAGTACCTTTACGGGTGAGCGCAGAAATTGGGGCCGTCCGGGAAGAGAAGTGTGGTATGAAGAGGCGGTAGTAGTTGGCGAAGCCCAGGAATCGCTGAATGGCCTTCAACCCCTCCGGTCGGGGCCATTTCTCGATGGCAGACAGTTTCTCAGGATCCATTTGTAGGCCGGTCTGAGAGATAATGTAGCCCAGAAACGGAAGCGAGGTCTGCTCAAAGAGGCACTTCTCAAATTTAGCGTAGAGATGGTTCTGCCTTAGCCTGAGCAGGACCTGACGAACGTCCCTCCGGTGAGTCTGGAGATCCGGAGAGAAGACCAAGATGTCGTCCAGGTACACCACTACGCAGGAGTAGAGAAGGTCCCGGAAGATGTCATTGACCAACTCTTGAAAGACGGCAGGAGCGTTACAGAGACCAAAGGGCATTACCAGGTATTCATAGTGGCCGTCCCGGTGTTGAATGCCGTCTTCCATTCATCCCCCTGACGAATACGAACCAGGTTGTACGCCCCACGAAGGTCCAGTTTGGTGAAGATCCTAGCCCCCCTCAGACGATCAAATAATTCTGGAATGAGCGGAAGGGGGTACTTATTCTTCACCGTGATCAGGTTTAGGCCTCTATAGTCTATACAGGGACGGAGAGAGCCGTCCTTCTTTTTGACGAAAAAGAAGCCTGCTCCCGCCGGGGAGGTAGATTTCCGGATGAATCCTCTGGCCAGATTCTCCTCAATATATTCGGACATTGACCGGGTCTCAGCAGCGGATAAAGGATAGATACGCCCACGGGGAGGAGTAGGACCGGGTAGCAGATCGATGGGACAGTCGTATGGTCTATGTGGTGGTAATGTCTCTGCCTCCTTTTTATTAAAGACATCTGCATAAGACCAATAAGGAATCGGAAGTCCAGGTAGATTAGCTGGGGTAGGAGAGGGACGGACGGGATGGACGGGAACCAGGCAGGTTTTATGACAGTCTTGTCCCCAGCGAAGGACCTCTCCGGTTTGCCAGTCTAGCACGGGTGCATGTCTCTGGAGCCAGGGCAGACCTAGCAAGAGGGCGTGAGAGAGTTCAGGCAGAACATGAAAGGAGATACTTTCAGAATGCAGCATTCCCACCTGCAGGGTAATGGATTCGGTGATGAGTTGAATGGGGCGAGGTAAGAGGCCCCCATCCACGGCAGCGACAGACAAGGGTACAGCCAGAGGTTTGGTGGGGATGCGGTATTTCTCAACCAGGGACTGTGAAATAAGGTTCCCGGCTGCTCCAGAGTCAAGTTGGGCTAGTTCGAAATAACGGTTCTCCCCGTAGATGATCGAAACTGACAACAGCAGGGATGGAGAGGATTTATTCTTGTCTAGGTGGACCTCTCTGAGCGAACCTAGACACAGGCGTTTCCCGACCTCTCCGGGCAGGCACGGATCCGGTGCTCCTTACTGCCACAGTAGAAGCAGCTCCCCTCGGCACGGCGTGAGTCCTGACGGGTTTTGACCATCTTGGTCTGGTCGACCTGCATAGGCTCAGGAGAATGTACCTGGGGAGAGATGGAGGGAATGACGGGTTTCTGGAAAGTAGGAGCTAAACGTGGAATCCTTCTCTCACGGGTGACCTCTTTGGCACGCTCCTGGAACCGTAGGTCAATCCGGGTGGCAAGAGTTATTAAGTCATCGAGAGTGGTAGGAATGTCCCGACCGGCAAGTTCATCTTTAATACGGCCGGACAGACCCTCCCAGAAGACGGAAACCAGAGCGTCGTTATCCCAGGCCAGCTCCGAGGCAAGGGTACGGAACCGTATGGCATATTGGCCCACGGTGAGACTCCCCTGACGGAGGCGAAGCAACGATGATGCAGATGAGGTCTTCCGTCCGGGTTCGTCGAAGACTTTCCGGAAAGCCGTGAGAAAAGCAGGCAAGTTGGACACCAGGGGGTCTCCTCTCTCCCATAGAGGATTCAGCCAGGCCAGGGCCTCCCCGGTGAGATGGGACATGATGAAGGCAATTTTGGCCCGGTCGGAGTTAAACTGGTAGGACAAAAGTTCAAAGTGCAGGGTGCACTGATTTAAGAAGCCCCGAGCCTGGACGGGGTCGCCTCCGAAGCGAGGAGGTGCAGAAAGCCGGGGTCCGGGGTAGGATACCATAGTATTAGTGGGCAGCGGAGCTGCCGGATTGCAAGATATGGCACTGGCGGAGGTTGTTGGTGGATCAGACAGAGTGTTCAGGCGAGTATTAACATTCCGCAGGTGACCCAGGATGGCCTCCTGTTGGGACCTCTGACGGGACAGTTCAAGACAGAGATCCGAGAGCGAGGGAGCTTGGGTGCCACCGGGTTCCATGGCCCGAGCAAACTGTAACGGGTCCGGGAGGCGGAACCTCTGAGCTACTATACAAGGGGGCGGCCCTTGTAAGGGAGCGGGTGGCAGTCTCTGGGTGAACGGACAGGGAGTTACGGCAAGTGATCAGGGCAGTCTCTGGGTAAGGGGTAGGTACGACCTGTGATGGCAGAGCCTCCGGGTAGGCTAGCAGGCAGATGGTAGATGTGTGCTCCCAGGTGAGCAAGCGAGAGTCTCTGGAATAGCAGGTGGTCACGGCACGTGACGGCGGAACCTCCGGGCTGGCAGGCAGGTAGGTAACGGAGAAGCGCTCCCAGGTGAGCGGGCAAGAGTCTCTGGAATAGCTGGTGGTCACCGCACGTGACAACGGGACCTCCGGGCTGGCAAGCAGGCAGGTAACGGAGATGCGCTCCCAGGTGAGCGGGCAAGAGTCTCTGAGAATAGCAGGTGGTCACAGCACGTGACAACGGAGCCTCCGGGCTGGCAAGCAGGCAGATAACGGAGAAGCGCTCCCAGGTGAGCGGGCAAGCTGGTCCATAGACAGACTGACCGGAGTAGTAAGGCAGACCGTCGGACCTCAGGCAAGCAGGCAGGTAGATGATATGCGCTCCCAGGTGAGCGGGCAGGCTGGTCCTTTAGACAGACTGACAGGAGTAGTAAGGCAGACCGTCGGACCTCAGACTGGCAGACAGGTAACAGGTATTCAGGCAGGAATCAGGCAGGTAACTGGCAGGAAACTGGCAGGTAACTGGCAGGTAACTGGCAACGGGACCTGAGGGCTGAAGCACAGGTGAGACACAGGTGCAAACAACATTGCTCGGGCACCTCCATTTTGGAGGAGGTGCCTTATATATGATGAAGTCCTCCGGCCATTGGCCGGGGACTCCTTAGGACGGCGCGCGCGGCCCCTTTAAGAGGAGGGGAGCGCGCGCGCGCGCGCCCTAAGCACAGGGGCCGGGAAGGAGCGCGCGCTGACAGCAGAGCGGGGAGAGGACGCCGGGCACGGAGCAGAGCGGTGAGGGGAGCAGCGTCCCTGCCTAGCAGAGGGCAGGGACGCCAGCGCTACACTCTCTACCCGGTAATTATCTACACGGATCACAAAAACCTGGCATATCTCCAAAATGCCCAGAGGCTCAATCCTCGCCAGGCCCGGTGGTCGTTGTTTTTTGCCCGCTTCGACTTCACTCTTCATTTCCGTCCGGCGGACAAGAACGTCAAAGCTGATGCCTTGTCTCGGTCTTTCCTGTCCTCCGATCAAGAGGAGGAACCTACGCACATCATCGACTCCTCCAAGGTGATGAATGTGGCTCCCTTGGATCTAACTCGTCTTCCACCCGGTAAGACGTTCATAGCTGTGCCAGATCGGGAGAGGGTTCTTCGCTGGGGACATTCTTCTAAACTAGCTGGCCATGCTGGCCAAAAAAAGACCTTTCAACTTATTGCCCGGCATTACTGGTGGCCTACCCTACGTAAGGACGTGGTAGACTTCGTCGCGGCCTGTTCATCCTGTGCTCGTAACAAAGTTCCCCGACATCTACCTGCCGGCCATCTCCTGCCCCTTCCCGTACCTGCTGCTCCTTGGCAACACATCGCTATGGACTTTATCACCGACCTTCCAGTTTCTGCCGGTTGTACTGTCATTTGGGTTGTCGCTGACCGTTTTTCTAAGATGGCCCACTTCATTCCCCTGCCTGGTCTTCCGTCTGCACCCGAGTTGGCTAAAGACTTTATCCGCCACATCTTCCGTCTCCATGGTCTGCCCCTCCACATCGTGTCGGATCGTGGGGTTCAGTTCACCTCTCGTTTCTGGAGAGCCACTTGTAAGCTGCTGGACATTACCCTGGATTTCTCCTCCGCTTACCACCCTCAGTCCAATGGTCAAGTGGAGCGGATCAATCAGATCTTGTCCAGCTACCTCCGGCACTTCGTGGATGCTCACCACTCGGACTGGGTGGATCTTCTACCGTGGGCCGAGTTCTCTTATAACAACCATGAGAGCGAGTCCTCTTCCAAATCCCCGTTCTTTATAGTTGGTGGCCAACATCCCCGGATTCCACTTCCTGTCTCCGTTTCTGTGGACAACCCTGCTGCGGAGTCTCTTGTCAGCGAATTTTCTACTATTTGGGAGAGCACCAGGTCCGCTCTTCTTCTCTCCTCTGAGCGGATGAAGAGATATGCTGATAAGAGACGTCTGGATCCGCCCCAATTCCGTCCGGGAGACAAGGTTTGGCTCTCATCCAAACATGTGCGGCTCAAAATACCCTCCTACAAGTTGGGTCCTCGATTCATCGGCCCCTTCGAAGTCCTCAGGCAAATTAACCCTGTGGCCTACAAATTAAAACTCCCGGCCACCCTACGGATCCCCAACTCCTTCCACGTATCTCTCCTCAAACCCGTTGTCTTTAACTCTTTTTCCAAAAATCCAGGTGCCCCTCCTGCTCCGGTTTCCGCTGATGACATCTTTGAGGTAGAGAGTATTCTGGCCTCCAAGAGGGTAAGAGGAAAAACCTTTTTTCTGGTAGATTGGAAGGGGTTTGGTCCTGAGGAGAGAACTTGGGAACCCAGGGAGAACATCAACGCCCCGCTTCTCCTTGAAAAATTTCTTTCTGGCCTAAAAAAGAGGGGGCCTAAAGGGGGGGTACTGTAGCATCGGCGTCTCTGCCCCGTTCTAGGCAGAGACGCCGTCCCTCTCACCTCCCCGCTCCTGACGCGGCGTCCTCCAGCACTGCTCTCCCCGCTGCTTCCGGCGCGCGCTCCTTCCCCGGCAGTGTGCTTAGGGCGCGCGCGCGCGCTCCCCCTCTCTTAAAGGGACCGCGCGCGCCGTCCTAAGGAGTCCCCGGCCAATTGCCGGAGGACCTCCCATATAAAGGGCACCTCCTCCAAAATGGAGGTGCCCGAGCAATGTTGTTTGCACCTGTGTCTCACCTGTGCTTCAGCCCTCAGGTCCCGTTGCCAGTTACCTGCCAGATTCCTGCCAGCTTGCTGCCTTTGTCCTGCCTGATATCCAGTCACCTGCCTGCTAGCCTGAGGTCCGACGGTCTGCCTTCCAACTCCTGTCAGTCTGTCTATGGACCAGCTTGCCCGCTCACCTGGGAGCGCACATCTGTTACCTGCCTGCTAGCCTACCTGGAGGCTCCGCCGTCACGTGCTGTGACCATCTGCCTTTCCAGAGACTCCTGCCCGCTCACCTGGGAGCGCCCACCTGTTACCTGCCTGCTAGCCTACCTGGAGGCTTCGCCGTCACGTGCTGTGACCACCTACCATTCCAGAGACTCTCGCTTGCTCACCTGGGAGCACACATCTACCATCTGCCTGCTAGCCTACCTGGAGGCTCTGCCATCACAGGTCGTACCTACCCTTTACCCAGAGACTGCCCCGGTCACTTGCCGTAACTCCCTGCCCGTTCATCCAGAGACTGCCCCGGTCACTTGCCGTAACTCCAGCCCGTCCACTCAGAGACTGTCCCGGTCACCTGCTGTGACTGCCTGCCCGTCATCCCTGATTGCCACCCGCTCCCTTACAAGGACCGCCCCCTTGTATAGTAGCTCAGAGGTTCCGCCTCCCAGACCCGTTACAAACAGGGATATCTGTAGTGCTGCAAGCAGAATCAAGGAGCATCAGAAAGACTTTACAAGGAGAATGAGAGTCATCCTCCAGGTCAGCAGATGGACTGCATGTAGTGATGAGCGAACGTGCTCGCCACTGCTCGCTACTCATCCTGAGCATCACTGTTTTAGGCGAGTATCTCTGGTTTGCTCGGACGGGAACTCAAGTCCCCTCCCTGCATGTTTGGCGCTCTTTAGAGAGCCAATGAATATGCAAGGATTGCCTGTCATGCACTGTAGTGCCGTAGCCATGTTGGTTGTGGGCTTTACAGTGATTGGCTGGACCACAGCATCATCAGGTGTATATAAGACCGGGCACTGCCATGCTCGTCACAGTCACTCCGGAACCAGGCAGAGTAGGGAGAGGTGCTGCTGAGCTAGGGAGAGATTTGCTTTTTCATAGTTAGTATAGGTATTCCACAACATAAATATATATCCAACTGAACTAACAGTCCTTCTGAGGACTAATCCAGCTGCATATATTTAGTGGTGATAGCAGGAGTTAGGCAGGCAGGCCGTGTATGTGGCAGACTGCAGTGCATATAGTGCAAGAGGGTCCATTGAACGTCCCTGCTGCTGCTGTTCTTACAGATATTTGTACACATAGCCCCAGATATCAGGGGCCAGGAAATTTTTTTTTTCCATCTTAATCCTGGTAATTTGCTTAAAAAGCAACCCATAGTACACCATTTTTCTGCTCCATTTGCTTATTCTCACTGCAGAATAAAGCCCAATCTGTTCCATATTTCAGCGATAAAAATTCAGAAATTTAAACTGAACGTGGAAAATATTGGCATCCTTTTCCATTCTGTTGCAGTGTGTCGGTCAAGCTTTTCACACTAGGTGTCTGTGAAGAATAGTATTAGCAAATTACAGGCCTGCTATTTAAAATTGTGGTTCTCTGTCAGACGTATCACATATAACTGTGTTCCAAAATTAGCCATTTCTTGTGAACGTGGAAAATATTGTCCTCTATTAAAAATGGGCAAGGTGCGTGGCAAGGGACGGGGAAGTGGAAGTGATGGTGCATGCAGAGGCAGAGGATGTGGCCGTGGGCAAGCTGAAATTGTGCCACAACAAACACCCACATCTTGTCGCTCGACCTTCTTGTCCCAATTACTAGGGGACCACAGAACACTATTGAACACAGAGCAGTGTTAAAAGGTTATTGGTTGGATAGCAGATAATGCTTCCTGTCACTTAGCCACCACCACCACCCTGTCTTCCACATGGTCAAGTCTCAGTAGCCATGAGTCTGGACCGCATATTCCTCACTCTGATCCTCCTTCCTCCCACCAGGCCGAGTACCCGGAGACAACTGATCCCACACTTGGACACTCTGAAGAGCTGTTCACTTTTCCATTTGTAGATTCGGGCCTCTCGCCCGGCCAGCTTCAAGCTAATCAAGAGGAGAACGCATGTAGCAATGCCCAAATATTGGAGCAGCCACGGTCACAAGAAGACGATTGTGGGAAAGTGCAATTACTGTCGCTAGAGGTGGATTATGATGATGAGACACAATACCAAAAAGTCAGGAGGACCAGGGTGCGAAAGTGGAAGATGAGGTGGAGGATAATATCGTAACTGACCCAACCTGGCAGGGGACATACAGAGTGAGAACAGCAGCACACAGGGGGAGGGAGGCAGAGCACCCCAACAGGCAGGAAGAAGCAATATGGTGGCCGCAGACACAAGGCGGGAAAGCGTTCCTCGTTACGCCAACATGACGGAAGTTGCCAGTACCACTGATATGTCTTCCCGAGTCTGGTTATTTTTTAAAGACTCTGCAGATAACCCCAAAAGGGCCATTTGCACCACCCGCCAGGCCAGCATCAGCAGGGGTAGCAAAACTAGAAGCCTGACCACCACCCAGGGTCCAGCAACAGTGTCTGCTTATTCCGCTGTTGTGCGTGCATGCCAATCCCCTGTCCATGTCGCATGCCAAGATGCATCCCTACCTGCACCTGTCGTTGAACACTCTCAACTAGCACCATCAGCAAGCACGTCCACTTTCTTGTCCCAGCGCAGCATTCAGTTGTCCCTACCCCAGTCCTTGGAACGCAAGCGCAAATACGTAGCCAACGCCCCACAGGCCTCACTACTAAATTCACACATTTCGCGAATGCTTGCGCTCAAAATGTTGCCTTTTAGGCTCGTGGAGACTGAAGCTTTCCGCAGCCTCATGGCTGCGGCTGTGCCTCGGTACTCAGTCCCCAGCCGCCACTATGTCTCCCGGTGTGCCGTCCCTGCGTTACACGAGCATTTGTGTCCCACAACATTAAACGTGCCCTCAACAACGCAGTTATTGGGAAAGTCAACCTAACCATGGACACGAGGAGAAGTGCTTGTGGGCAGGGACGGTACATCTTGCTGACGGCACATTGGGTTAATATAGTGGAAGCTGGGACCCAGTCGGATCTTGGGACGGAACACATCCTCCCGACGCCGAGGATTGTGGGCCCTGGGTCAATCAGGGTTGCCTCCACATTCTACAGCTCCTACACCTCCTCCTCCTCTTCTGCCTCCATCTCTGAAATGACCACATCAGTAGCAAGCTGGAAGCACTGCCTCAGCCAAGCGGCAACAGGCTATGCTGAAGCTAATATGCTTAGGTGACAAACCGCACAATGCTGAAGAGTTGTGAACAGCTCTGAAACAGCAGGCAGATCTGTGGCTCACACCGCTGAACCTACAGCCAGGCATGGTCGTGTGTGACAATGGCCGGAACCTGGAGGCGGCACTGAGGCGAGGCGAGCTCACACACGTACCATACCTGGCCCATGGGCTTAACCTCGTGGTTCAGCGGTTTCTCAAAACCTACCTGGAACTGTCGGATCTGCTTGTCAAAGTACGCCGGCTGTGTGCCCATTTTAGAAAGTCAGCTACAGCTTCCGCCGCCCTTGCCGTGCTTCAACATCATTTGCAGCTTCCAGCTCACCGACTGGTGTGTGATGTCCCCACGCGTTGGAACTCTACATTGCGGATGTTGGGAAGGATTTGTGAGCAGAAGAGGGCAGTTGTTGACTACCTGCATCAACAAGGCCATTGGTATTCAGGTCAGACTCCACACATAAGACCTCAGGAGTGGATATGGATGTCAGACATCTGTACCATCCTCCAAAACTTTGAGGACTCCACCAAGATGGTGAGCGGTGATGACGCCATAATTAGCATCACCATCCCGCTTCTCGGTCTTCTGAAAAGCTCTCTGCTCTCAATTAAAGAGGATGCATTGCAGGCGGAGCATGAGGAGATGGACCAAGGAACCATACAGGGTGATTAGACACAGCCCAGCCTCATCTCATCCCAACGTGGATTGGGTGACAATGAGGAAGAGGAGGAGGAGGAGGAAGAACAGGAGCTAGTTTCCTGCGCTATAGACGGTACTTCCTGCACAACTGTCATAACGTCTGTTCAGCGTGGATGGCCTGAGGACAGGGAGGAGGAGGAAGATGAGGAGGAGAGCAGGGTCAGTCGTCCTCTTGGTGAGGACACGGAAGTCTTACCTGTTTGCAGTCTGGCACAAATGGCTGAGTTTGTTACGCTGCCTTTCCCGTGACCCTCGCGTTGTCCAAATTTTGGGTGACAGTCTTTTCTGGTTGGTGACACTTCTAGACCCACGCTACCAGGAGAAATTCTGTCTCTTATTCCCTTGCAGGACAGACCTAGTAAAATGGGGCAGTACAAGAAGGCCCTTGTTGCAGAATTATTTTACAAATTTCCTTCTGAAAACCCTGGCGGCAGAGGTCACAGTTCGTTGGACAACCAAGGAGTACAGGCGAGAGAGACACAAATGCAATCCAGCAGAGGCAGGGGAACACTGTCAAAGTTCTGGGAGAGTTTTCTCAGCCCCTCTCATCGCACAGGCCCTGAGGCGCGGAGTATTCTCCAAAGGAAGGAAAAGTTTCGGAAGATGGTGAGGGAGCACCTTGCCGACCGTACCAAAGTCCTCCGTGATTCCTTTGTGCCTTACAATTATTGGATAACCAAGCTGGACATGTGGCATGAACTGGCTCTCTATGCCTTGGAGGTCCTGGTCTGCCCTGCCGCTAGCATTTTATCAGAGCGGGTTTTTAGTGCTGCTGGTGGAATTATAACCGATAGGCGCATCCGCCAGTCAACTGAAAATGCTGACAGGCTGACTCTTATAAAAAAAGAACAAGGGCTGGATTGGGCCAGACGTCTCAACACCACCGAATGATAAAAGTATAACATAAACTCAAATACAGTGTCTTTTTTTTGGAAGGTCTAACTCTATTCCCATGCACCTCTGTCTTCACACCCAGACGTGGGTATACGCTTCCTGATTTTGTCTATTTGCTCTTGTCCTCCTTCTCCTCATCGTCATCCTCCATCACCATATGTACCATATCAACATATCTACATCTCTTGCAAGGGGCATTGGAGTTCCCCCCATTTTTTGGCAGCCGTTGCTTCACTGCATAGGCAAACAGTATGGGAGCCACACGTCCTAATAATGGGAGCATTTTTTGCAGGAGGCCCTCTGACCTCTACATCTCTTGCAAGGTGCATTGGAGTTCCTCCAAATTTTTGGTAGCCCTTGCAATCACTGCATACGCAATAATAGTATAGGAGACCCACTCGTTAATAATGGGAACAGCAAAGCAAAGCTGACTGCTGGCCCTTTAAGAATAGGAAGGACTGCCTGGTGGCCCTATAAAAATAGTCTTTGTGACTTTCAGAGTTCCTCCATCATCAACGAAACAGGATGTGTCTGATGATGTGTCACACACCACATTGTCAGATAAGGTAGTAAAATGTTAAAATGACATTTACTGGTAAATGTCTTTTCACTGTTCAAAGCAATGCAAAAGTGTAAAAACGCATCAAAAACGCTACTTGTAAACATAGCCTAAGGTGTGGAGGAGCATTTATGTTTATGATTATTTATTTTGCCTTATATACAAGTCATTACCCTGGAAAGGATGTTCCTTAACATATATCTCAGGAAAATCCATTTTAGTCACGTTTTTGTATGTTTTATTGTGAGTCTGTAAAAGTGGTGTAATACTCTGACCACGTTGTTGACACCAGTGACCTGGGAGCTAGAAATGCTTCCGGGGTCTTCCCCATGCTGTTCCCATGTCATTTGAGCAGTGTTCCCATCGATTTGGGCAATTTTTAGTCCCTCTACAGACCGCTGGGGGGAGCCGCCCGAAAAATGCTCGAGTTTCCCATAGACTTACATTGGGCTCGTTACTCGGTCCGAGCACTCCAATTTGCTCGACTCGAACAGCGAGTTCCCGAGCATTTTAGTGCTCGTTCATCACTAATTGCATGGCATTACCCAAAGAGACACAGATTTGAATTCTAGCCTAAGTGTACGGCCCCGACTGGAAAGATTTGGATCTGCTCCATTGACCATCAGAGAGACATGGATACGTTTTGGGGAGACCAGGGTGGGACGAGGAAGTCATTTGGCCCCATGGATATGTTGTTTGCGGTTTCCAGGAGGGACCCACCTGTCGACTGGAACCCATGGAGACATTCGGAGAAGCCAGATTGTGACCCGCCGCTCATCTGGCCCCATGGAAACTCTTGGAGAGGCCAGGGTGGGACCCTTGGGTCCCCTGGCTTTGTAACTCGATGGACTGCTAGCTTCCTAAGCTTGCCGCTACCTCCTGTCTGTGGGGGCCTGCAAGAAGCGGATGACCACTGGTTGAGGTAGTCGGCCCTGGAAGTCTCCAAAGTCGCAGCTGTTTTATCCCAAGCGGGTGGAGAAGGAAGGGTGAGACTGTGTAATGTTGTACCATCTTGGGTGTTTGCTGGGACTCTTCTGTGTTTATTGTCCGCTTTGTGGTTCAATAAAGTATTGCCATGCTGTTTTACCCTTACCCTGTGTTGTCTGAGTAGTGCTACTCCCACGGAAGACCCCGGGTCTTCACAGAGGGGAAGGGTAGAATCATAGAATGGTAGAGTTGGAGGGGACCTCCTGGGTCATCTGGTCCAATCGCCTGCTCAAAGCAGAATTCACTAAATCATCCCAGACAGATATCTGTCCAGCCTCTGTTTGATGACGTCCATTGAAGGGGAACTCACCACCTCTCGTGGCAGCCTGTTCCTCTCATTGATCTCATCACTGTCAAAAACTTTTTCCTAATATCTAATCTGTGTCTCCTCCCATTCAGTTTCATCCCATTGCTTCTAGTCTTTCCTTGCGCAAATGAGAATAAAGATGATCCTTCTACAATGTGACAGCCCTTGAGATATTTGTAGACAGCTATTGAGTCTCCTCTCAGTCTTCTTTTTTGCAGCTAAACATTCCCAAATCCTGTAACCGTTCCTCATAGGACATGGTTTGCAGACCGGTCACCATTCTGGTCGCTCTTCTCTGAACTTGCTCCAGTTTGTCGATGTCTTTTTTAAAATGTGGCGCCCAAAACTGTACACAGTATTCCAGATGAGGTCTGACCAAAGAGGAGTAAAGACCGATAATGACTTCACGTGATCTAGACTGTATGCTTCTGTTAATACATCCCAGAATTGTATTTGCCTTTTTTGCTGCTGCATCACACTGTTGACTCATGTTCAGTCTATGATCTATTAGTATATCTAAGTCTTTTTCACATGTACTGTTGCTTAGCTCTATTCCTCCCATTCTGTATATGCTTTTTTCATTTTTATTGCCCAGATGTCAGACTTTGCATTTTTCCCTTTTAAAAAACATTCTGTTAGTTGCTGCCCACTGCTCCAGTTTATTTAGGTCTTTTTGAAGCCTCTCTCTCTCTTCTCTAGTATTAGCTATCCCTCCTAGCTTTGTGTCATCAGCAAATTTAATCAGTTTACCCTCAATTCCTTCATCTAAATCATTGATAAAGATGTTTAACAATACAGGTCCCAGCCCTGTGGTACCATTTACGACCACTCTTTGAGTCCAATCACTAAGCCATTTATGAATCCAACAAACAGTTGCCTTGTCCATTCCATACTTGGTCATTTTTTCAATAAGGATGGTGTGAGATACTTTGCCAAATGCTTTGCTGAAGTCAAGATATACTATATCTACAGCATTTCCCTAATCCACCCAGTCAGTGATCTTTCCTGGTATAGAAGTCAGACTCACCGGCCTATAGTTCCCTGGGTCCACCTTATTCCCCTTTTTGAAGATAGGAACAACAATTGCTCTTCTCCAGTCTTCTGGGACTTCTCCTGTTCTCCAAGAATTTTCAAAGATTATGGAGCGTGGTTCTAAAATTTCTTCTACGATCTCCTTCAGTACTCTGGGGTGTAATTCATCTGGACCTGGAGACTTGAACTCATTTATGTAAGCTAAATATTTCCTCACAATCTTTCTATCTTTCTGTTTACAGATAACTTGGATTCTTCTATTCCTTTAATAGGACAGTGAAGATCAGTTGATGTTACATTTTCTTTGAGAGAAAACAGATGCAAAATAGGAATTAACAAGTTCGGCCTTCTCAACATCCTTTCTCACCATTTCACCACTTTCATCCTGTAATAATCCTATAGCATCTTTGACTTTTCTTTTACTTTTGATATACCCCCAAAATCCTTTTTTATTGCTTTTGACATCTCTTGCAAGCCTTAATTCATTGTCAGCTTTAGCTAACCTAATACGTGCCCTACAGGTTCTGCAGACTGCATTATAATCTTCTTTAGACATGCCTCCCTCTTTCTATTTGATAAACATTTCTTATTGGGTACATCTTATTGGGTACATTTCTTATTGGGTACATCCAACATGAGTGGGGAAAAAGTGAGGTAGTGGTGGAAGGGGGAATAGGCTTGGTGTTCAAGGTATATGTGGGGTGGTTGGTAATGTTAGTGAAAGCAATAGTGAACCAACACAGTCATGTCCTATCCAAAGACAATTGACAACTTGTTACTGGACGGGCTACTCCACTCCCTTTCTTTAGCAGCCGCACAGCGATATGCCTTGGGCAAAAAAGAGCAGGTGCTCCAGTGAATGGCAAGCGCTGCATCAAGTGGCCTCTGCTCTTCTTCCTCCACCTCAACATCACACACAGTACAGTCCACAGAGTTGGCACCCCAATTACCCTTGTTTCTCCCCTGTCACAACTGTCCAACCGCCCAACTGACTATAGGGTACCACAGATGGGCGAGTCTGTAGAACTGTTCACACATTCTATACCATGGGCCTCAGAAGTCTGCTCCAAAGATTCACAGACTTAAGAGGAGGAAAGCATCTGCACCGATGGCCAAAAGTTTTTCCAGTTGGATCCGGGGCAGGACGAAGTAGGGTCTGAGCAGAATCCAGGCCCTTGTCACCAGACGTTAACGCACGGGGGGAGGTGATCCTGATGAGACTCAGATACCTGAGGCTCATGCAGACTGTATTTTGCTGTCAGGGCAGGAAGAGGGTGACTCTCAGGGCGAGGAGTGAGAGAACAAAGAGGAGAATGAGGAGGTTGTAGATCCCACTTGGTGTAAACCCTGAGGCATGCAGATGACTAACACATCTGAGGAGGAGGAGGAGGAAGAGGAAGACGAGTAGGTTATGTTGTGGCCTCCCGCACAGAGTGATGCAACCATGACAAGCACTGCATCATCAGCCACAACTGTGGGTTTTGCCAGCAGCGGTCACGGGTCTGTAGCTCGCAGGGCAGGAAGGGTTTCTTAGCCTGGGCCTATTTTGAGACCACAAAAGATGACCCAACTTGTGATATCTGCCAACTTTGTAAAAAACTACTCAGTAGAGGCAAAAATTGCAATAATTTGACTACTACATGCATTAATTGACACATGCGCGATCAACATGCGTTTGACTGGTAATCTCACTCCTCTAAAATGCAGACTAGCAGATCTCGCCATCCACCGGGCCAAGCGAAACAAAAACAAGCTGGACTATTGCTGGGAGGCAGTTCTCTACCAAGTCTTGAAGAGGGTCCACCCCAACAATCCCATCTATGAAGTCCAGCCCGAAGGGGACGGAGAAACATCGGTTCGAGTGTTACATAGGAATATATTCTGACCCTGCCTCTCTGAAACAGAAGAGATCAGAAAGATGAAGCCTCTGGAAGAGCCAAGTGGTGCCCCCTCTAAGGAAATTGCTGGCGACAAAGAGGAGTGGCTCCCTGTGCATACAGGACTGCGAGAGATGCCAGCCCCACTTTCAATAGAGTTAAAAAAATGGGGTGGAAGACAATCTTCTCGGTGGAGTGCCAAAAAGCCCCAGAAGTTCCTGAACCACCCCGCAGGAAGATCCGCGGATAGCTGAGCGTGCTAATACTGGCATCCCTCCTATCCGATACGCACAGGACGTGTTTGTGTGGGAACAAATTAAGCAGAAGAACCGTGAATTCACTCAATTTCTGGCAGAGATAGGATTACTCCAAGGTTGCCCTTGCTTAAACTAAGGTTGCCCTTGCGAACTAAAAGGGAGGTGGAATGCAAGAGAGTGTGCCACAAAATGCCATTCCCCAGCGCTATACGGCATTTGTGTTCGAAGACTGCCACCTACTGCCCAATCAGAACCTTGTGGAACTAATTGGAAGAGGAAGAGTTTTGGGGAGATAGAATGTAGACAAGGAACCGGGTTATGTGGCCTTGATGACGCAGTTCCCTGATATAAGAGGCTGGAGTGGTAAGTCTGGAGCGGATTTGGCGCCAACCGGTGAGATGATCAGGAAATGCGTGCAAGGGGCCGCTGAGGCCGAGATCCCGGAACAAGCCAAGAGGCCTGAACCAGTGTATTATGGTGTACCTGTGAACAGGGTCCAAATCATGCTGGTCAAGGTCCGTGAACCAGATTACACTAGTCAAGACCTGAAGTCCATATCTGCTCCAGGCAAGATCTGAAAAACAGTCTGCACCGGCCAAGACCTGGGACCCAGCCCTTGTTCGTCCAGGCCTGATCATTGCAGGTCAAGCATAGAAGTGTCTGTTGCGGACCCTGACCTGGGAGTGGACCTGCATGGCGGTGAATCAGAGAGATGAGTGAGTCAGACCGTTACTTTCAGCACTGACGTACGGTAAAAGGTGCAGTCTGGGGTATTGCAGCAAGTGGGTCAGGGACTGCCAGTGTGAGAATGGCCCAGAGAGTATTTCTTGACTTTGTCAGAAGGACTTGCGAGAAAAACTGGAGACCCCCGCTAGAACCTAGGAGAGCCAAGGGGAGCACTGGGATAGTGTCCACAAACATACAACATATTATCAGCATCTGAGATTAGCTAGATTGTATAGAGAACTTGCCATAAAAATCACATTGTGCTGATAACATTGTAGATTTCATATCCTCCTGTTAAACCCATCCTTCCCATGCCCACGTTAGGGAAATAAACAGTTGGTTACTTCCGTCTTGCTCTTCTCTGCGTGTTGCATCCTGTGACCTATTTACACAGGTATGGTTTTTTAAGTAATAGCTTTATGCTGATGTGTTTAAAAGAGGACGGAAAAATACCAGAGGGAGAGATAAAATATTTTAGTTAGGTGAGTGGTGCCAGCTGGGGAGAGGGACTGGAGGAGATGTGCAGGAATAGGGTCACTGGTGCAAGTAGTAGGGCAAGAAGATGCGAGGAGCCGGGTGACTTCTTCTGTGATTGGTTCAAAGACAAAACGTGAGCTCGATGCAGTGTGGGAGGGAGGAGAATGCACAATGTTAGGGGATTAGGAGGAAATTTCCAGTTCGAATATGGTCACTCTTTTCTTTGAAATGGCCAGATCATCAGCGCTGAGGTCTGTAGTGGAGGCCTGCACTCTTGGACTGAGGAGAGAGTGAAAAGTGTCAAAGAGTCGTTTAGGATTGTTGGATAGTGCGGTAATGAGAGCGGTGAAGTCACTTGTTTGGAGAGGTGAAGGGCGGAGTTGTAGGTTTTAAGCATAAATTTATAATAGATGAAATCTTCGGTCAGATTGGATTTTCTCCACCGATGTTGAGCACCTGGATCACCGCTGTAGGAAATGTATTTGCAGCGTGTGCCAAGGTTATCGCTGTCTATGCCGAGTTATTTTTTGCGTAGGCGCTGAAGCTTCATCCAGACCGCATTGCAATGTGTAATTTCAATGTTTCAGATCAGAGTCAGGACATGAGAGGGAGGAGATTGGGGCCAATGACTGATGACTGCAATTTCTTCATAAGTTCCTCCTTCCTCCCACCATGTTGAGTCCCAGGAGACTAGTGATCCCACACTGGGACACTCCTGGGAGCTTTTTACAACACCATTTCTTGATTGTGACCTCTCAACCTGCATGCTCCAAAAGAGACATGACGACCTGCTGTTTAGTGATGCACAAACCTTATGGCCACAAGAACATGATGGTGGGGAACAGCATATCTTGTCTAAGGAGGAAGATGATGATGAGACACGGCGACTTAACAACAGCCTGACTTATCGGTAACCAAGTTCAAGGACCAGGGTGCGGCGGTGGAAGACGAGGTAATGGATGACAAAGCCACCGACCCAACCTGGGAAGCTGGCATGCAAACTGAAGCCAGCAATACTGAGTAGGAGGGATTGGCAGTACCGAAACAGGCAGGAAGAGGCAGTGGGGTGACTAGATGAAGAAAGCGGGCAACTGTTCTTCAGGGCACCGACACTCGTGAATTTCTCAGTCAATGAGTTAGATGTTCCCAGTCTGAGAATTTTTAAAGAGAGTTCTGAGACCCAAAAAAATGGTCAATTGCAACCTGAGCCATGCCAAGATCAGCAGGGGCCTGACCACGAAAAGCCAAACCACCACCAGCATGATCAGGCACGGCATCTAAGCACTCGACTCTATGGGCCAAATACCTGGATCCACGATTGGTGTCAGCGGGTGACACCACTGCCTCTTCCCCTGTTTTAGGTGCTTACCAATCCCCGTCCATGACACTGGTGCAGATGCCTCCCGCCCTGCAGTCCTTGCACAGTGTGAACCACCATCATCAGGCACTTCCAAATCCTTGTACCAGCACAGCATTCAGCTGTCCCTATCCCATGCCTTGGAATGAAAAAGAAAGTTCCCAGCCACAGACCCAAATGCTTAATGGCGCACTTACAGGCTCCTTGACGTGGAAATGTTGCCATTTAGGCTTGTTTCTGCCGACTCATGGCGGCAGCCGTCCCTCGGTACTCTGACGCTACATTTCCCAGACGGCGCACTGGGTGAACATTGTGGAGAAAGAAATCCGCCGCAGGGGACGCCAAGAAGAGCAAGAAACCCTCCGGTCCCAGCGTGTCCGAGCTGATCGTCAAAGCTGTGTCCGCCTTTAAGGAGCGCAGCGGGGAGTCTCTGGCCACCCAGAAGAAGGCTCTGGCTGCCAGCGGGTATGATGTGGAGAAGAACAACAGCCGCCTGAAGCAGGCCGTCAGGTCTCTGGTCACCAAGGGCGCCCTGCTCCAGGTGAAGGGCGTCGGCGCCTCCAGCTCCTTCAAGCTGAACAAGAAGCAGGAGACTAAAGACAAGCCAGCCAAGAAGAAGCCGGCGGCTGCGGCCACACCCAAGAAACCTGCAGCCAAGAAAGCGGCCAAATTCCCAAAGAAGCCCAAGAAGGCTCCGACCGTGGCCAAGAAAAGCCAGAAAAAGGCCAAGAAGCCCGCAGCAGCCGCGGCCAAGAAAGCAGCCAAGAGCCCCAAGAAGCCGAAGGCCGCTCCAAAGCCCAAGAAGGTGACGAAGAGCCCTGCTAAGAAGGCGGCCAAACCCAAAGCTGCCAAAAGTCCGGCTAAGAAGGCGACTAAAGCCAAGAAGCCCGCGGCCAAGAAATAAGCCAAAGCCGTCCTGTTACTACACCACAAAGGCTCTTATCAGAGCCACCACCTTGTCCCTACAGAGCTGTATGATTAGTGCCACCACCTTGTCCCTGCAGAGCTGTATGATCAATGCCACCACCTTGTCCCTGCAGAGCTGTATTATCAGAGCCACCACCTTGTCCCTGCTGAGCTGTATGATTAGTGCCACCACCTTGTCCCTGCAGAGCTGTATGATCAGTGCCACCACCTTGTCCCTGCAGAGCTGTATGATCAGTGCAACCACCTTGTCCCTGCAGAGCTGTATGATCAGTTCCCACCACCTTGTCCATGCAGAGCTGTATGATTAGTGCCACCACCTTGTCCCTGCAGAGCTGTATGATCAGTGCCACCACCTTGTCCCTGCAGAGCTGTATGATCAGTGCCACCACCTTGTCCCTGCAGAGCTGTATGATCAGTGCCACCACCTTGTCCATGCAGAGCGGTATGATCAGTGCCACCACCTTGTCCCTGCAGAGCTGTATGATCAGTGCCACCACCTTGTCCCTGCAGAGCTGTATGATCAGTGCAACCACCTTGTCCCTGCAGAGCTGTATGATCAGTTCCCACCACCTTGTCCATGCAGAGCTGTATGATTAGTGCCACCACCTTGTCCCTGCAGAGCTCTATGATCAGTGCCACCACCTTGTCCCTGCAGAGCTGTATGATCAGTGCCACCACCTTGTCCCTGCAGAGCTGTATGATCAGTGCCACCACCTTGTCCATGCTGAGCGGTATGATCAGTGCCACCACCTTGTCCCTGCAGAGCTGTATGATCAGTGCCACCACCTTGTCCATGCAGAGCTGTATGATTATCATAGAATCATAGAATGGTAGAGTTGGAAGGGACCTCCTGGGTCATCTGGTCCAACCCCCTGCTCAAAGCAGGATTCACTAAATCATCTCAGACAGATGTCTGTCCAGCCTCTGTTTGAAGACGTCCATTGAAGGGGAACTCACCACCTCTCGTGGCAGCCTGTTCCACTCATTAATCACCCTAACTGTCAAAAAGTTTTTTCTAATATCTAATCTGTGTCTCCTCCCATTTAGTTTCATCCCATTGCTTCTAGTCTTTCCTTGTGCAAATGAGAATAAAAATGATCCTTCTACAATGTGACAGCCCTTGACATATTTGTAGACAGCTATTAAGTCTCCTCTCAGTCTTCTTTTTTGCAGCTAAACATTCCCAAATCCTGCAACCGTTCCTCATAGGACATGGTTTGCAGACCAGTCACCATTCTGGTCGCTCTTCTCTGAACTTGCTCCAGTTTGTCTATGTCTTTTTTAAAATGTGGTGCCCAAAACTGTACACAGTATTCCAGATGAGGTCTGACCAAAGAGGAGTAAAGACCGATAATGACTTCACGTGATCTAGACTGTATGCTTCTCCTAATACCTCCCAGAATTGTATTTGCCTTTTTTGCTGCTGCATCACAAATTAGTGCCACCACCTTGTCCCTGCAGAGCTGTATGATTAGCGGCACCACCTTGTCCCCGGCAGAGCTGTATGAGCAGTGCCACAACCTTGTCCCTGCAGAGCTGTATGATTAGTGCCACCACCTTGTCCCTGCAGAGCTGTGTGATCAGTGCCACCACCTTGTCCCTGCAGAGCTGTGTGATTAGTGCCACCACCTTGTCCCTGCAGAGCTGTATGATTAGTGCCACCACCTTGTCCCTGCAGAGCTGTATGATTAGTGCCACCATCTTGTCCCTACAGAGCAGTATGATCAGTGCCACCACCTTGTCCGCGGCAGAGATTATAGTGTGTACTGGGAGCGCTGTGTCCCGATCTCACCAGTGCAGATGACAGATGAGCAGTTATTGGAGGGAAGGGGCCGATGTCCTACAGAAATCAATCACCGCTTGTAACCCGTGTCTGTAATAGTGAAAGGGGAGAGTGAGGTTATTACTTCGATGTTAGAATTGAAACTCCAATGAATTTGCACGAGGAGCCGCTGGACAGCTCCGTGTGCCGGGTATATAGACATACAGTGACATCGACGGCTCCTGCTGTAGAAGCCGCATGTAGACATGGTGTGACCGTGTCTGTATCTTCAGCTGGAAAAAAAAGTGTGAACAGAGACCCAGCCCCCTTTTTTTGGAGGGCGGAATTACTGAGTCTGGCTGAGCTTCTTCTGAACGATGATTGGTCGCGGATATCACACACTATTTGGCGGCTCATGTTCTACAAAGTAACCAGTGCAGTGTAGGGGCATGTTCACATGAAGAGGAGTATAAATACCCTGCTCCGGCCGCTCCGCTCATCACTTCTGTACCCGTCTATACAGCGCTATGGCCAGAACCAAGCAGACCGACTGAAAATCCACCGGAGGGAAAGCTCCCCGCAAGCAGCTGGCCACTAAGGCCGCCAGTAAGAGCGCTCCTGCCACTGGCGGAGTGAAGAAGCCGCATTGATACCGGCAAGGAACAGTCGCTCTCCGGGAGATCCGCCGCTACCAGAAGTCCACCGAGCTGCTGATCCGTAAGCTTCCCTTCCAGCGCCTGGTGAGGGAGATCGCCCAGGACTTCAAGACCGATCTGCGCTTCCAGAGCTCGGCGGTGATGGCGCTGCAGGAGGCCAGCGAGGCTTATCTGGTGGGGCTGTTCGAGGACACCAACCTGTGCGCCATCCACGCCAAGAGGGTCACCATCTTGCCCAAAGACATCCACCTGGCCTGTCAGGATAAGTGATGCTCTCACTAAACAGCAGCGACGGGAGGCTTGCTCGCTGGTGCAGCAAAATACCGACGTGTTCTCAGAGCTACCAGGGAGGACTACAGTTCTCCAACATGACATTGTCACCGAACCTGGGGTAAGTATGCGAATGAGACCGTACCGGGTACCCGAAGCCCGGAGGCAAGTCATCACGGCTGAGGTAAAACAAATGCTCCAGTTAGGCATCATAGAGGAATCACGAAGTGAGTGGGCTAGCCCCATCGTACTGATTGCAAAACCAGAAGGATCGTTACGCTTCTGTAACGATTTCCGGAAATTAAATGAAGTGTCGAAGTTTGACCTTTATCCAATGCCCGGAGTGGATGAGCTGATTGAGAGACTGGGGCAGGCCCAGTACTTTACCACGCTCGATCTCACCAACAGTTACTGGCAGGTACCTCTCACGAAATCGGCGAAGGAAAAGACCGCCTTCATAACTCCGGAGGGTCTATATCACTATGTGGTCTTACCTTTTGGGTTACGTGGGGCCCCGGCTACATTCCAGAGGCTGATGGACATAGTGCTCAAACCTCATCAGGAGTACGCATCCGCGTATCTAGATGATATTATCTTTAGCACCGACTGGCATATGCACCTATCCCAGGTACAAGCCTTGCTGGATTCTCTCAGATCCGCGGGTTTAACGACAAACCCAAAAAAATGTGCGATAGGGCTAGAGGAAGCCCGATATTTGGGGTATGTGATTGGCCGATGAATTATCAAGCCCCAAATCAATTAAGTTGAGGCCATAAAAAACTGGCCTAAACCGTCAAGTACAAAGCTGGTGAGGGCGTTCCTTGGCATCCTTGGGTATTACCGCCGGTTTATACCTAATTTTGCTGGGAGAACGGCGGTCCTGACCGATCTCTTGAAAGGGAGAAAAACGGTATTGGATCGGTGGAACCCTCAGGCAGAAGAAGCCTTTCAGTCCATGAAGTTGCCCCTGTGTGGACAGCCGGTTCTCATCAGCCCCAACTTCAAGGAAACCTTCAATGTACAGACAGATGCCTCGGAGGTAGGCCTAGGGGCGGTATTGTCACAAAAAGTGAATGGTGAAGGGCACCCGGTCACCTACTTGAGTAGAAAACTTGTCCCGACAGAGAAAAACTATAGCGTGGTAGAGAAGGAGTGTTTGGCTATTAAGTGAGCCTTGGAATCGCTACGTAATTATTTACTCGGGCGTCAGTTCTGCTTGGTCACGGACCACTCACCCTTGGTATAGATGAGGAACGCCAAGGAGAGGAATGCGCGAGTCACCAGGTGGTTCCTATCACTGCAAAATTTCAGTTTCTCTGTAGAACATCGCCCCAGGAAGCCGCAGGCAAACGCGGATGCCCTGTCCCGGGCAAACTGTATGGTGACAAATGTTCAAACCCATTGGAGAGCATTGCAGTCACAGACACAGCTGCGGCTGCAATGCAGGAATGAAGCTGAGCATTGACCTGGTCAGGCTATCTGGCTAAGGCAGATTAGTAAAACCCGGCAGGGCCTTCATTTCTTGGAGGAGGCTACAGGAAGGCAGTGGGGCGGCCGCCTCCCTCCAACCCGGGTTTTCTTGCCACAGGTCCTTTAAAAACCCTGCATTAAGGATTAGTGTTGTTCAGTGTTGGGACCTGCTAGGAGCATAGCAGGAAAGCCCGGCGGGCATGTGAGTAGCTGAACCCACGCCTGGGAAGGCTCTGCACCCGTCAGGCTCTGAGCGGCCCGGCGCGGCCGTTGCTCCCGGCAACCGTTGTTTTTGACTTGTGTTAACCCGGCTGTGAACCGGAGGATTTTCTTTTTTACCTGTGAGTCCCTAGGCTCCCCAGTCCGACACTGGAAGGGGGGATGGAGGGTCTGATGTTTAACGTCGGGCCCTCCTGTCTCACAGGCCCCATAGCAGCTGCATGACCGTACGCCCCGGTCACTGGGTAAGAAATCGTGTGTAGATCGGAGTTGTATCTTCTCTTCCTGTAGCGGTGACCATTGCAGATGAGGAGGAGCCGGAGCTTCATGTTACCCAGAACTGATCACAGCTACTGGATGCGGTCACTGACTCACCGGTACCGGGCACTGGCAGCCGCTGATCTCCGGTGTCCTCACCGTCCCCGGCACTGGCAGCTACTGATCTCCGGTGTCCTCACCGTCCCGGGCACTGGCAGCCGCTGATCTCCGGTGTCCTTGTAATAGAAGAAGAGTCTTTCAGAGAATCAGTGCGAGATGTCTGTAATAAGGAGAAAGAGCGCCATCTGGTGAGCATTTCAAGTTTGCACGCTGGACCTGGTCAGGTGACCTCCAGCAGAGGATTTCAAAATGTAACGGAGGAGCGCGCAGTGCCTGAGGTGATTTCGGCGCCAGACACAGAGAGAGACGTGACGCAGGCCGGACGCGCTGAAGGAACCAGCGAGAGAGACCGGGGTGAGAGACCCGTAAGGCAAGACGGTTGGCTGCCGGTGAACGAGCGCGGGATTCAGCGCAGTGGTCCCTCGGGTGTCACTGCTAAGGAAGAGGACCAGGACTTGGATACGACATTAAGGAAATGTACAGGACCCTCCTACCCACGATGTGGTAAACCGCCCCGATTAACAGGACAAAGAGAGGATAGAAACGAGTCGTGCCGGAGAGATCTCGTCAGCAGAAGCCGATGAGTGTCATCACTGAACAGGGCTGTCACTTCAACCGCTCCCTCACCGTACCGGGAACAATCGGGTTTAGGGTATCAGGTTGGGAGGGGGACGGATGAGGTGGAACAAGCCAAACGGGATCTAATTGACTTTGTCAGAAAAAGACTAAAAGGCCTAGCGGGAATAACCAGAACTGATGGACTTCAGTGCTAATCCCATATTTGGGTTGAAGACAGTATTTTAGAGAAGGATTTTATTGCTATTGTTATTGCTATTGTGATAGTGCTCTCATTACTAACCCCTGTTGCAATCCCTGTCGGCTTGTTTAATATACAGTATATATATATATATAAATTGTTATTTATAGCTATTTGACTGCCCTCATTTTGTGACTCTGCGCGCTGCATTCTGACACCTGCATTACATTTGATTCGCTGTTTAATAGACACTGGGTCTCAGGTGACCACTATGCCTGAAGCGTATTTTCAAAGTCATTTTCCAGAGGTTGCTCGTTCCTGGAAGGAAGCTAAACAAATACCTATCCCGGTGGCAGAGGTAGTATGGATGTCGGTCCGGACATGTGGAAAGAACCTCGGCTGAAAGGGGATAATTCTGACCACAGGGTCTGGAGGTGACGGGCCCATTGTAACCCTGGGCATGAATGTGCTTAAGGAGGTAGGACAGTTCTGACAGGCTGAGGATTCTGACAGAAATAACTGGACCCGCACCACTCGTGACCCAGCCATCAAGAGGGTCTTTTAACACCTCGTACGAGTCAGTCAAATTCAAAAATTACCTGTTGCTTCTCAGTATCTTGGTAGAGTGTCTATGCCGTCTGAAGCTACAGTGACATTGCCAGTAGGACAGACTGGACTGTGCTCACTCTGCCGATGCTGGCACATGTACCATTAGAGGGTATGGACTTTCAGATAGAACCAATAGAAGGGGAAGAAGGGTCTGCTGGACTTCTGGTTGCTCGCACACTGGCTACCATGCGTCAAGGTCGAGTACCCGTACGCTGTATTAACCTAAGTGGCACAAGCCTACAGTTGTTGCCCCGCCATGACATAGCACGGGTTTGCATAATGCCAGAGGACCTAACCAGAGCGGATGCTATAGAGTTGGAGCCCGTGGACGGAGAATCATGGACCCTAGAGGTGTCTCTTCAAAGGCAAGAAGTCAAAAGGGAACTTTTAGCTGGGCGTCGCCTCTCAGAGCAAATGGAGGCTAATGTCACTGAGTTCTCGGCTGGACAAGTTAAGCAGATCGAGCAACTTTTACAGCGTTACCAGGGGGTGTTGCATAACATGAAGATGATTTCGGGTGCACTCAAGATATTCCACAGGAAATACGGCTCCCATTCGGGAAAAGTATCGGCAGATCCCACCTCAAATCTACCAGGAGGTAAAAGAACTTTTAGCCCATATGCTGCGGAATGGTGTAATCCACGAAAGTCAGAGTCCTTGGGCAGCTCCTATTGTGCTAGTTCGAAAAAAAAGACGGTACTCTGAGATTTTGAGTAGATTATCAGAAATTGAATGCATGTGTGACGCCCAGCTGCGCTTGGTATCACAGATCCTGGAAGAGTGCATTGATGGATTCCTCCACAAGAGGCCCCCATAACCATTCACACATCTCCACCTTCCACCTCAGACCACCAGAGGGAGCCCGTTAGGGATAGATAAATAGGGAAGGTGGAGCCAGGCAGCAGTTGGTCTAGACTGGAGTCGACAGAGAGCAGAACCTGTTGAGAGAGTTCCTGCAGTAGAGAAGCCTGAGAGAGGTTAGTCTGCAGTGGAGCACAGTCCAGACTCGGTTGTAGCTCAGAGGAGTGAGCTTTAGGTGTGCCGGCGCCATAAGATCGGTGAAGCGCGGCAAGCTGCCGTTAGTGTGAGTAGCCTAGTGAGGGCCCGAGTAGGCCGAAGGCGAGTGGAGAGTTAGTACATAGGGGGCAGAGGAGCTTAACTAGCTCACCCCGAAGAATTTACCGGACACCGGGTCCGAAGCTTACCGGGATCTCCATGACCCAGTAAGATATAACCGGAATCCCTGGACAACTACAAGTCCCAGGATCGCTAAAGTGCTGATACAAAACAGAGTCAGGAGACATATAGGCCCCGCAAGCTGAGGAGCGTGTACTCCAAGGAAAGGCCCTACCACAAGGTCAGCCAGCGCAGGACAGAGACAAAGTTAAGCCTAGCTCCAGGCAGGTCAGAAACTTACTACGCAGAGGCAAGAAACAGGAGGCCCTACACCCGCTCATTGGGGAGGATCCTGATATGCACCCTTCACCCTACAGTGCTCCGGGACGTGCCTGAATTTCCATCAGTAAAAGGTACTGAAGTGACTATCGTGTCTGTCCCTGTTCTTGCTCTGACCCGACTGGATCTCGCCTGTTCTGCATTCCTCCTTCATACGCTGCCCTGAGGCCTAGCTCCACCTGTGGGGGGCTATACCATCGAGCTGCCTTATCATCGGCCTCAGTGGACTGCACAGCGCTGGTGATTCTCACCAGAAGCCCCAGGTGGCGTCACGAACTTTTATAAAATAAACCAAACATCCACGCTTTTAGAGAGAGACCCCAGGGTACGGGCCAGGGAGCCGAACACCGCGACATCCCTAAGGCCAGGCTAAAGGCCCGGGTACCGAGTCATTCCCATTCCCCTGGGCTAGTCACATGTACTGTGCGAGACTCTTAACCATTACCCCGAATATAAGAATCTCTATCCGCATTAAGAAGTGCTAAATTCTTCTCTTCTCTTGACCTGGCCAGTGGCTATTGGCAGGTCCCAGTAGCTGAGAAAGATAATCCGAAAACTACCTTTGTTCTTCCAATGGGTTTGTTGAGTTTAACCGGATGCCGTTCGGGCTGACAAATGCACCAGGAACATTCCAAAGAGTGATGGAGAGATGCTTGGGGGACCTCAACTTCGAAGCTACTTTAATTTATCTGTATGATATAATTATTTATTCAGCCACGTTTGAAGATCATCTCCGCCGACTGGAACAAGTGCTAGAATGACTTCAGAGGCATGGATTGAAAATCAAGCCTTGTAAGTGTCATCTCTTCAAACGGGAAATTGAATATTTGGGGAACACTGTGTCCAGTGCGGGAGTGTATCCCACTGCTGAGAAAGTAGCTGCAGTGCAGAAGTGGCCCACACCAGTCAACTTAAGGGAGTTGGGAGCATTTCTAGGACTCGCTGGATATTACCTCAGATTCATAAAAGATTTTGCTAAGATTGCGGCCCCGCTTAGTGAATTACTGAGGGGAACGGCTGGAGGAGCAAAGCGGCAACCTATTCCGTGGGGACCACGACAAGAAGAGGTGTTTCGAGCATTGAAAATGGCACTAAGGAATGCCCCAATACTGGCCTATGCTGATTTCTCACAGCCTTTTGTATTGTACACTGATGAAAGTCTATATGGACTGGGAGCAATGTTGGCTCAAGTGCAAGGACGCGACCAATCAGCGATCTTGCCGACACATTTAAACACTGCTGTGCTGATTGGTCGCGGACGCTGCCCGCGACCAATCAGCGATTTTGGACACAAATGTCCGGTCCTTAGTAACACCATGCGGCTACTGTCGGGAGATCAGCGGCTAGGGTGTCAAGGGAGGACCGGGGAGCGGCTCATCTCCCGGCTTCTCGCAGCGGAAGTAGCCGCACAGGCAGCGCCGCTCCCCGGTCCTCACTAATACAATTCGCTGACTGGTCGCGCCCTCCTGCCGCGACCAATTAGTGATCTTGAACGCAAAATTTAAACATGCTGTCCGGTCCTTAGTAACACGGCTCGCTGATTGGTCGCGGACTCCGGCCGCGACCAATCAGCGATATTTGCGCTAGATTTAAAACCTGCTTCCATGATTGGTCGTGGATGCCGCCCGCGAGCAATCACAGATTTTAGCCCCAAATTTAAACAGGCTCTCTGGCCAATTACCGCAGGATTTCAAATAAGTACGCCACCTTCGGGAGATAGCAGGGCTGACTCCGCCCATGTGGTCATGTGACTCACCAACTGCTCATAACGTACTGAGCATGTTTTCTCAGTCACACTGTGCGAGGGACTTCAGTCACACTGTGAGAGGGACTTCAGTCACACTGTGAGAGGGACTTCAGTCACACTGTGAGAGGGACTTCAGTCATACTGTGCGAGGGACTTATGTCAGGTTTACTGAACACGTTCTGCCAGTGACAGCGCGCTGAACAGATACTTATTTACGTTTCCTGTTTTATAATGGGTCGAAAGCGAAAATACGCCACGGAGGAAGACAGAAAAGCAGCAGAAGCAGCAAGAAAACGACGTTGAGAGCAACAGACACCACAACACACTGCCGCTAGACAAGCCCAGGATGCGGAAGCTCACAAAAAACGCCGGGAACAGGAGACACCGCAACACACTGCCGCCAGACAAGCCCAGGATGCCGAATCTCACCAAAAACGCCGGGAACAGGAGACACCGCAACGCACTGCCGCCAGACAAGCCCAGGATGCGGAATCTCACAAAAAACGCCGGGAACAGGAGATGATCCGGTCCGTGCCCAGGGAGTCAGACTAAGTGGCGCTGTATTAGCGGTAGATGTTGGACGACTACGCCACCCGTTGAGTACAGCTAAGGAGCTGCTGCTGCAGGGCAGACCGCTGAGGCCGGTGGTAGGATTGTGCAGCGTGATAGTATAACCCCCAACGGGAGGGGTATGGCCTCAGGGCAGCCGACGTGGATGATGGGGGTAGCAGGAACCACTCGGAGACGGTACGGTGTAGTTCAGGGTCTTTACTGGTGACAAAGATAGACCCTCCCGGAGTACTGGCTAGCGATTGGGGCCTGGTCAGTCCTTGAGCAGATGGGATCTCCCCTGGCCAGGCGGAGTTGTAGGCCTCCCAAACTAACGATACTCTTCCGGCTACCTTGCTAGAGGCGGGTATAAGTAGCCCACGTCCCTGAGTGTACCGTGTGGTGCTCACCCGTATGGCCGGTGACTCGGGGCCTTCTAGTAGCTTCCGCTCCACGACGGCGGTGCTGGTCCCACGCGTGTGACCGTGCCTTCGGGTTTCTGGGCCAGAGGACCTGCAATCCCCTGCCGGTCGGTTTCTGCTGCTGGATAGGAGTTAGTCCCCACAGCCTCGGACTCCGGGTCCGGTGATAACTTCTCAGTCAGGGCGAGCTCTGCAGCTGCCAGCCCCTGACTCCTTGTAGCACTGCTCCCACAGAGCTCCTGATGTTCTTTTCCTATATCTGCTTCTCTGTCTCTACTTCTTCTCTACTCCCTAACCCTGCCTCAGCCCTAAGTTTATATAGGGGAAGTTCTTCCCCTCCCAGGACTGGGCAGGAGGTGTGGCATGCATAGGATCCCTGACCAAGAGACCTCCCACCTGCTCTCAGACATAACATTGCTGTTACTGTGGAAACCAGACCCCTGGGGTGCCACAGAGACACGTCAACACACTGCCGCCAGACAAGCCCAGGATGCCGAATCTCACCAAAAACGCCGGGAACAGGAGACACCGCAACACACTGCCGCCAGACAAGCCCAGGATGCGGAATCTCAACAAAAATGCCGGGAACAGGAGACACCGCAACACACTGCCGCCAGACAAGCCCAGGATGCGGAATCTCACCAAAAACGCCGGGAACAGGAGACACCGCAACACACTGCCGCCAGACAAGCCCAGGATGCGGAAGCTCAGCAAAAACGCAGGAACAGGAGACACCGCAACACACTGCCGCCAGACAAGCTCACGATGCGGAATCTCACCAAAAACGCCAGGAACAGGAGACACCGCAACACACTGCCGCCAGACATGCCCAGGATGCGGAATCTGAACAAAAACTCTGGGAATAGGAGACACCGCAACACACTGCCGCCAGACAAGCCTGGGATGCGGAAGCTCACCAAAAACGCCGGGAATAAGACACAGCAACACACTGCCGCCAGACAAGCCCAGGATGCGGAATCTCACCAAAAACGCCGGAAAAAGGAGACACCGCAACACACTGCCGCCAGACAAGCCCACAATGTGGAATCTCACCAAAACGCCGGGAACAGGAGACACCGCAACACACTGCCGCCAGACAAGCCTGGGATGCGGAAGCTCACCAAAAACGCCGGGAACAAGAGACACAGCAACACACTGCCGCCAGACAAGCCCAGGATGCGGAATCTCACCAAAAACGCCGGAAAAAGGAGACACCGCAACACACTGCCGCCAGACAAGCCCACGATGCGGAATCTCACCAAAATGCCGGGAACAAGAGACACAGCAACACACTGCCGCCAGACAAGCCCAGGATGTGGAATCTCACCAAAAACGCCGGAAAAAGGAGACACCGCAACACACTGCCGCCAGACAAGCCCAGGATATGGAATCTCAACAAAAACGCCGGGAACAGGAGACACCGCAACACACTGCCGCCAGACAAGCCCAGGATGCGGAATCTCACCAAAAACGCCAGAAAAAGGAGACACCGCAACACACATACTATATCCGTATAATTATAGGGCATCTAGTAGTGAGTGAATTATATTGTGAAAAATGCAATAAGCAGAGGAATAACGTTACATCCATCACGTGATCAGTAATAGAAGCCGCACCTGTGTGACCAGAGCAGCGCGATGCGTTTTGTGCACTGCCGGGGTCTGGGGGAGAGAATGCGCCGGAGGAAATGTCTACATAAGGAGGAGCGCGGGCACTGAGGGCTTCCATGGAGGAGGAGACTTGTGGTCGGGGATTGGTCGGTTCCTGTGGGCGGAGCTTTACTCCGATGTTTCCTTCTCATTCACTGATCAGTTGGTGGTTGTGAATTTCCCGCTCAGTCGCTGCTCGCGCTCCGGAGGATCATTACCGGTCACTGCTGAGAGCGGAGATCACTGACGTCATTACGGAATTGTCCACACGATCAAATGTTGAAAAGCCGCACACCGTCCCCACGAGAGCTGGCCCCGCTAATTTCAGGGGAGAGAACACAGGGGAAGAAAGGTGTCAGGGGACAGCATGAACGGGATCAGGGATACAGGGGAGCTCTGTATGTGGGGACAGATTCTAGCTCTGCCGTCCTCTCCCGGAGCGCTGGGTCCTAGTGCCGCTGTCTCCATTGTTCTGCTGTAATGTGCGGAGATGAGCTGGTAACTCTTTCAGTGACATTTCCAGCAGTTTCTCTTTGTGATCGGATCTCTTCATTTTTCGCTGATTTACCGATGAAGTTACATTAACCATTTGCTCCCCAGATCGGTGGAGGCGTCTGATCGATGATGAACTCCCAGACTGATCTATTTCCAGTTATAAATCTCACATTGTCACAATGGTCGGATCCGGTGTCTCCGGTGGTTCTGCTTAGTGCTGATTGGCTGATCTCTGAATTTGAATCTCCCGCACATTGGCTGACAGTTTCTCTGCTCTTTGTCTCAGTCTGTGTAACACCCGGTCTCCGGTCGGGCGGCTCTCAGGAGATCTGCTCGTGTTTATTGATCGGCGGCCGATCTTCTCCCGCACAGGAGTCGGATCCCCGGGTTAATGGCGCAGTGTCCGCTCCTGTGATACCGGCTGCGGGGAGGGAGCGGGATGTGATCCGCTTTATCCTCCATCACACCGAGCACAGGAGATCGCTGCCGGCTGTAGCTCCGACCGAACATTACACTGATGCCGGGATCCTCCGGAATAATCTGTGTCCACGTGTGGATCATAGAGAAGGAGGACTCCAGCGAGTAGATGATGAGGGTAGTAGTGAGGAGCAGGGAGCAGCCGGCTACCAATAGGGGAACCTGTAAGTGATCGGTGCCGGCGCCTCCTCACTGTCTGCAGGCGGATTCCTGGGAGATAAGATTCCGTCCAGCACAGTTCTCCGCTTATAACGACGTCTTGTTGCTCCGCTGCTTCCATCCTTGTAATTTGGTGACATTTATTGTTTACGGTTGTTAGAAGACACGAATCCAACAGAACCAACCATTGCCTGACGATGCTGTGGCTGGTTTCTTATTCGTCCGATCCTACAGCATCTTCACTATGACCATATGCAGACCGATATTACAGGCTGTCACACACGGGATCTCAGACATCTGAACGATGTAAACCCGATCTGCAGAGGATCTGAGTCTGGAATCAGCCGCCGCCCGCACTCCTCTCTCCTCACTGCTCCTACAGTCAGCGATCCCACCAGATGTTCTGACCTCACAGCTCCCGCCTGACATTGGTCCACCGACCACCTACAATCCCCACACCCTCCGATCTGTGCAGCACCTGCGAGATAAAGCTGCTGCGGAGCTCGTCCTTTCTGCTCCCACCACTAAAGCCATTGTACGGGTATGGGGCCACCGCTGCTGGGAGCACAGAGCGAGGATTCCGGCCTCATCTTCTTCTCCGAGTCACATATCCTTTCTCTCCTTAATGGATTCCAGCATTGGGATTTATCGCAGCAGATCGGGGAGCGATGTATGTAACAATAATGGGCAGCTCCATCCCCGAGAAGAGGAAACCTGTCTGATCTACAAAGTGACATACAAAAATCCATAACTACATCAATCTGTTTAAGAACAAACGTTTTCTATTGGGTGACAAACCCATGTGACCATTGAAACTGTACTAAGCTCCGCCCCCTGCAGCTCATTGGTGTTTCCCCAAGTCTCTTCTCCATTGGCAGCTTCAGATTCATCCAATGACAGGAGAGGAGGGCGGGGCAAGCGACTTATAAAAAGCAGCGGAGCACGTTCTTGTGATCGCACTATTTTCTGCCTTTGGGTTTATTTGCATTGATCGTCACCATGTCTGGACGCGGCAAACAAGGAGGCAAAGCTCGGGCTAAGGCCAAGACCCGCTCATCCCGGGCAGGACTGCAGTTCCCGGTGGGCCGTGTGCACAGACTACTCCGCAAGGGCCACTATGCCCAGAGGGTGGGCGCCGGCGCTCCGGTCTATCTGGCCGCTGTGCTGGAGTATCTGACCGCTGAGATTCTGGAATTGGCCGGTAATGCCGCCCGGGACAACAAGAAGACCCGCATCATCCCCCGGCACCTGCAGCTGGCGGTGCGCAATGACGAGGAGCTGAACAGGCTGCTGGGTGGGGTGACCATCGCCCAGGGGGGCGTCCTGCCCAACATCCAGGCCGTGCTGCTGCCCAAGAAGAGCGAGAGCAGCAAGAAGAGCAAGTGAGCGCTGCAGCCGATCTCCTCAATCCACACAACCAAAGGCTCTTCTAAGAGCCACCCACACCGTCCCCACAAGAGCCGGCGCCGCTGATCTCAGGGGAGAGGATATGGGGGAAGGAAAAGGTGAGGACCTTATGAAAGGGGGAGGAATAGGGGGCGTTATTGGTGGAAGTGAGAAACAATATGGGGGGGAAGTGTATGAAGGCAACACAGGGGAAGAAGTGAGGGGAAAGCATTGGGGAGTGTAAAAGGACACTAATGTGTGAGAACTGTAGAAAGTCATACCCAAAAAATTATAGACCTCACTTTAGAGAGAATGTGAATAAAACTTGACTTATTTTTAGCAAGGATTAAAATAACCCAGGTGATATTGCTGTGCAGCATTTCTTGTGGATTCCTCTATGGGATCTCACTCTCCTAAAGCGAATATATCTCCTACCTAGATTGCTGTCTGCAGTCCACTAGCTAGGATAGCTTTTCTAACGACAATTATAGATGTCAGTTGCAAGAACATCACAGCTGATCAAGAGTTCACTCCAAGCCTCCCCGACATGTTTTGTCCAAGGCTGGCTTCATCAGAGGACTGAGGTGATGAGTGAGGAGTCGCTAATAGCAGGGGTTATACCCACTGCACCAAGCACTAATAGCAGGGGTTATACCCACTGCGCCAAGCACTGATAGCAGGGATTATACCCACTGCGCCAAGCACTAATAGCAGGGGTTATACCCACTGCGCCAAGCACTAATAGCAGGGGTTATACCCACTGTGCCAAGCACTAATAGCAGGGGTTATACCCACTGCGCCAAGCACTAATAGCAGGGGTTATACCCACTGCGCCAAGCACTAATAGCAGGGGTTATACCCACTGCGCCAAGCACTAATAGCAGGGGTTATACCCACTGCGCCAAGCACTAATAGCAGGGGTTATACCCACTGTGCCAAGCACTAATAGCAAGGATTATACCCACTGTGCCAAGCACTAATAGCAAGGATTATACCCACTGTGCCAAGCACTAATAGCAGGGATTATACCCACTGTGCCAAGCACTAATAGCAGGGATTATACCCACTGTGCCAAGCACTAATAGCAGGTGTTATACCCACTGTGCCAAGCACTAATAGCAGGGGTTATACCCACTGTGCCAAGCACTAATAGCAGGGATTATACCCACTGCGCCAAGCACTAATAGCAGGGGTTATACCCACTGTGCCAAGCACTAATAGCAGGGGTTATACCCACTGTGCCAAGCACTAATAGGGGTTATACCCACTGGGGCGAGCACTAATAGCAGGGGTTATACCCACTGTGCCAAGCACTAATAGCAGGGGTTATACCCACTGTGCCAAGCACTAATAGGGGTTATACCCACTGGGGCGAGCACTAATAGCAGGGATTATACCCACTGTGCCAAGCACTAATAGCAGGGATTATACCCACTGCGCCAAGCACTATTAGGGATTATACCCACTGTACCAAGCACTAATAGCAGGGGTTATACCCACTGTACCAAGCACTAATAGCAGGGATTATACCCACTGTGCCAAGCACTAATAACAGGGGTTATACCCACTGCGCCAAGCACTAATGGGGATTATACCCACTGTGCCAAGCACTAATAGCAGGGATTATACCCACTGTACCAAGCACTAATAGGGATTATACCCACTGTACCAAGCACTAATAGCAGGGGTTATACCCACTGTACCAAGCACTAATAGCAGGGATTATACACACTGTGCCAAGCACTAATAACAGGGGTTATACCCACTGTGCCAAGCACTAATGGGGATCATACCCACTGTGCCAAGCACTAATAGCAGGAATTATACCCACTGTGCCAAGCACTAATAGCAGGAATTATACCCACTGTGCCAAGCACTAATAGCAGGGATTATATCCACTGCGCCAAGCACTAATAGCAGGGATTATACCCACTGTACCAAGCAGTAATGGGGATTATACCCACTGTACCAAGCACTAATAGCAGGGGTTATACCCACTGTACCAAGCACTAATAGCAGGGATTATACCCACTGTGCCAAGCACTAATGGGGATTATACCCACTGTGCCAAGCACTAATAGCAGGAATTATACCCACTGTGCCAAGCACTAATAGGAATTATACCCACTGTGCCAAGCACTAATAGCAGGGATTATACCCACTGCGCCAAGCACTAATAGCAGGGATCATACCCACTGTACCAAGCAGTAATGGGGATTATACCCATTGTACCAAGCACTAATAGCAGGGGTTATACCCACTGTGCCAAGCACTAATAGCAGGGTTTATACCCACTGTGCCAAGCACTAATAGCAGGGATTATACCTACTGCGCCAAGCACTAATAGCAGGGATCATACCCACTGTACCAAGCAGTAATGGGGATTATACCCATTGTACCAAGCACTAATAGCAGGGATTATACCCACTGTGCCAAGCACTAATAGCAGGGATTATACCCACTGTGCCAAGCACTAATAGCAGGGATTATACCCACTGCGCCAAGCACTAATAGCAGAAATTATACCCACTGCGCCAAGCACTAATAGCAGGGATTATATCCACTTTCTCACTGATTTCCCTCTGATGTCACACACCCTTTGCTCTCCAGGCCGGTGGAGGCGTCTGATCGATGATGATCTCCCAGAGATTGATCTATTTCCAGCCTGGATCTCCCGCTGTCATTATTGGAGCAGGTAGGATCTCCAGTCTCCGAGCAGCAGCAGCGGCGCCGAGATGAGGAGAGAAGCGGGAAAATTACAGCATAATGAGCGGGAAATTCAAAATCACCAACTGTTCTGTGTGCAGCCAATCAGAGAGAAGGGGAGGGACTGAAAAAAATGCAAATTTTGTATCAAATTACTCCTCGGAAATGCGTCTTCTCTGCGGTTCTCGCTCCGGTCCGCTTCCCCTCTATATAAAGGAAGGGCTCGGCGCTGATCAGTCATTGTGTTCTGCTGATTACAGAGAAGATGTCTGGTCGCGGTAAAGGAGGGAAAGGTCTCGGGAAGGGCGGCGCCAAGCGGCACAGGAAGGTACTGCGTGATAACATCCAGGGCATCACCAAGCCTGCCATCCGCCGTCTCGCTCGCAGGGGAGGCGTCAAGCGCATCTCCGGCCTCATCTATGAGGAGACTCGCGGCGTCCTGAAAGTCTTCCTGGAGAACGTGATCCGTGACGCCGTCACCTACACCGAGCACGCCAAGAGGAAGACCGTCACCGCCATGGACGTGGTGTACGCGCTCAAGCGCCAGGGCCGCACTCTCTACGGCTTCGGAGGTTAATTGTGTTCTCCGCTCCATTCTCACCCCCCAAAGGCTCTTATCAGAGCCCCCCACATGTACAGTGGAGAAGCTGTGATTCCTGCTGCGGGGCCGGGGGTTGTGTCCTGTGCTCTGATGATTGCGGGAATGAGGGGAAATATCTGCAGGACAGAGAAACAGAAGCCCCCACCCTGAGCTCCCGGGATCCGTCACATCAGTGACCGGGGAGAGAAGGGGCGAGTGCTCGGTGATGAGCAGATCGGGGGATGTGTAAGTGATCGGTGACCGATGTCGCAGCTGTGAGAGCTGAGGATCCGACAGGATCACTGGCTGCAGAATGAGGCATGAAGTGCAGTGAGGGTCTGCGCTGTGATCAGGGGAGAATTCTGGATCTGGAGACATAAGACCCTGTACAGATTGGGGTCTGATCTCCCCTGTGTGGAGTGAGATCGGCCACTGATCACTATACACGAGCAGATCGCCCGAGATCCGCAGCACTGACTATGTGTGTTACATGGATGAGGACAAAGCGAGGAGGAGTGAGCGAGAAGTTCAAATTGTGGGCACAGCCAATCATCATTGAGCATCAGGTCACGGCTCCGCCTACATAATACGCCAGTGTTAACCATTTAGTGTCTGATAGTTCTTTGTCATTCTCCATAATCAGTGATTTCCTTATTCCTCAGTGACCGGAGCCTGACGTTTGCTCTGGGGAGAAATACACACCCGATCGTCCTACCGGGCGGAACATCCCCTGCAGTCACCGAGCACAGGACAGATGAGCACCCGGCTGTGCGGACCAGAGAGGGGACTGATGACGCGGACAGGGGCGTGTATGTTACCGGTTACACGTTCATCTCCTTCTCTCTGATTGGTCGGTCACAGAGCAATTAGTGATTTAGAATTTCCCGCTCATTGTAACATTTCTGTTTTGTTTTTTCCTAAAAGATAAAATATTGTTCAGGATAAGAAGCAGCAGCCGCTCATCCGCAAGACTCATCGCCTGTAGTAACTGCTCCTCTATACAGCAACTGGTCCAGGAGGAGCGAGGACCCTGCCCACCATCTACAAGGGATGGGTGAGGATACATTAGGTGAGGGTAGAGCAGCGGTATGGTGGAGCGAGGGTTACTGCAGGTTGTAGGCTTGTCGGAAGACACAAGGGAGGGATCGGTGCAGACACAATATGGGGAGCAGGAGAAATGTGAAGACTCAATATGGGAAGCAATGGGTGAGATTGGGGGATGTGTGAGGAGACAGTATGGGGTGAGAAAAGTGTGAGTGGTCACAGAATAGAGACTGAGTGGTGTGTGTGGAGGGGGGGGGGATTGTAAGGGCACAGTTCGGAAGGGACAGTAGACCAAGGAAGGGGGAGTGTAAAGAGACTGAGGAGCTGCTGGGAGCGGAGCCGCTTGTGTCCCCCATACACTGCACACACTGGATATATATAACAGGAGAGGAGCTGCAGGGAGAGGAGCCGCCTGTGTCCCCCATACACTGCACACACTTGATATATATATAACAGGAGAGGAGCTGCAGGGAGCGGAGCTGCCTGTGTCCCCCATACACTGCACACACTTGATATATATATAACAGGAGAGGAGCTGCAGGGAGCGGAGCCTGTGCCCCCCATACACTGCACACACTGGATATATATATAACAGGAGAGGAGCTGCAGGGAGAGGAGCCGCCTGTGTCCCCCATACACTGCACACACTGGATATATATATAACAGGAGAGGAGCTGCAGGGAGAGGAGCCGCCTGTGCCCCCCATACACTGCACACACTTGATATATATATAACAGGAGAGGAGCTGCAGGGAGCGGAGCCTGTGTCCCCCATACACTGCACACACTGGATATATATATAACAGGAGAGGAGCTGCAGGGAGCGGAGCTGCCTGTGTCCCCCATACACTGCACACACTTGATATATATATAAGAGGAGAGGAGCTGCAGGGAGCGGAGCCTGTGCCCCCCATACACTGCACACACTTGATATATATATATAAGAGGAGAGGAGCTGCAGGGAGAGGAGCCGCCTGTGCCCCCCATACACTGCACACACTTGATATATATATAAGAGGAGAGGAGCTGCAGGGAGAGGAGCCGCCTGTGTCCCCCATACACTGCACACACTTGATATATATATAAGAGGAGAGGAGCTGCAGGGAGAGGAGCCGCCTGTGCCCCCCATACACTGCACACACTTGATATATATATAACAGGAGAGGAGCTGCAGGGAGCGGAGCCTGTGCCCCCCATACACTGCACACACTTGATATATATATAAGAGGAGAGGAGCTGCAGGGAGAGGAGCCGCCTGTGCCCCCCATACACTGCACACACTTGATATATATATAACAGGAGAGGAGCTGCAGGGAGCGGAGCCGCCTGTGCCCCCCATACACTGCACACACTTGATATATATATAACAGGAGAGGAGCTGCAGGGAGCGGAGCCTGTGCCCCCCATACACTGCACACACTTGATATATATATAAGAGGAGAGGAGCTGCAGGGAGCGGAGCCGCCGTCTGTGTCTCCTTCCGGCCTCTCAGCAGATCCAGGTCGTCCTCACATCGTACAATCCGCTTCCTGCACGATACAGATCGGGGTACAGATCCCGGTGATGGTGACCGGTGCCGGGAATAGAAGGGACGAGCTCCCGCAGCGGTTTTATCTCCACAGATACACAGTGAGGTGCAGCCCGGGAGGACTATGGGGAGATCCCGGATCCTCCTCCGGCTCCTTCCTGCCTCCTGCTCCGCCAGTGACGGCTGTAGACATGTAGGGGAGATGTCAGGGAGAAGGAGGACACGGAGGAAGCGCGCTCTGCTGTCCGGTCCTGGCCGGTAATGGGCTCTTATCCCGGGCAGGGAAGCACAAGGGAGAGCGGAGCTTCACTCGGCTCAGACAGGAGGGGCGGGGCCTGTGTCCAGTGTCAGCCAATAGAAGCTCAGGAGGAGGCAGCCAATCAGTGCGCAGTGTGACTGTACATATAAGAGGCGCCTCCAGCTCCGTCCTCAGTGTTTTCCTTCCAGGAGATTCTTGTGTCTGTTCCTCATCACACGATGGCAGAGACCGCGCCAGCCGCCGCTCCTCCTCCCGCCGAACCGGCCGCCAAAGCCAAGAAGCAGCCGAAGAAATCCGCCGCAGGGGGCGCCAAGAAGAGCAAGAAATCCTCCGGTCCCAGCGTGTCCGAGCTGATCGTCAAAGCCGTGTCCGCCTCTAAGGAGCGCAGTGGGGTGTCTCTGGCCGCCCTGAAGAAGGCTCTGGCTGCCGGCGGGTACGATGTGGAGAAGAATAACAGCCGCCTGAAGCTGGCCGTCAGGTCTCTGGTCACCAAGGGTGCCCTGCTCCAGGTGAAGGGCAGCGGCGCCTCCGGCTCCTTCAAGCTGAACAAGAAGCAGGAGACTAAGGACAAACCGGCCAAGAAGAAGCCGGCGGCTGCGGCCAAGCCCAGGAAACCCGCAGCCAAGAAAGTGGCCAAATCCCCAAAGAAGCCCAAGAAGGCTCCGACCGCAGCTAAGAAAAGCACAAAAAAGGCCAAGAAGCCCGCAGCAGCCGCAACCAAGAGCCCCAAGAAGCCGAAGGCCGCTCCGAAGCCCAAGAAGGTGACTAAGAGCCCGGCTAAGAAGGCGGCCAAACCCAAAGCTGCCAAGAGTCCAGCTAAGAAGGGGACTAAAGCCAAGAAGCCCGCGGCCAAGAAATAAGCCAAAGCCGTCCTGTTATTACACCACAAAGGCTCTTATCAGAGCCACCACCTTGTCCCTGCAGAGCTGTATGATCAGTGCCATCACCTTGTCCCTGCAGAGCTGTATGATCAGTGCCACCACCTTGTCCCTGCAGAGCTGTATGATCAGTGCCACCACCTTGTCCCTACACAGCTGTATGATCAGTGCCACCACCTTGTCCCTACAGAGCTGTATGATCAGTGCCACCACCTTGTCCCTACAGAGCTGTATGATCAGTGCCACCACCTTGTCCCCGGCAGAGATTATAGTGTGTCCCGGTCTCTCCAGTGCAGATGACAGATGAGCAGTTATTGGAGGGAAGGGGCCGATGTCCTACAGAAATCAATCACCGCTTGTAACCCGCGTCTGTAATAGTGAAAGGGGAGAGTGAGGTTATTACTTCGATGTTAGAATTGAAACCCCAATGAATTTGTTCGAGGAGCTCCGTGTGCCGGGTATATAGACAGTGACATCGGCGGCTCCTGCTGTAGAAGCCGCATGTAGACATGGTGTGATCGTGTCTGTATCTTCAGCTAGAAAAAAAAAGTGTGAACAGAGACGTCGCCTCTCAGAGCAAATGGAGGCTAATCTCACTGAGTTCTCTGCTGGACAAGTTAAGCAGATCGAGCAACTTTTACAGCGTTACCAGGGGGTGTTTGCACAACTTGAAGAGGATTTCGGATGCACTCCAGATATTCCACAGGAAATACGGCTCCAATTCGGGAAAAGTATCAGCAGATTCCACATCAAATCTACCAGGAGTAGTGTTGAGCGATACCTTCCGATATCAGGAAATATTGGATCGGATTGGATCGGACCGATACTTTTTGGGTATCGGATATCGCCGATTCCGATACCGGAACCCAATGCAAGTCAATGGGACACAAGTATCGGAATAAAAATAAACCCATTCTTTCCTTGTAGGTTAATTCTACATGAAGGAAAACAACTAACAATATTGTAGAATGTATTGGGGGAGGTGGGGGAGACAATAAAGGCATAGAGGTTTAGCTCAATCAAATGGAATAGCAGGAATTAATATATTTTTTAAGACGTTCTGAGTTACGGAAATATTGACTATGTTAAGTTTTTTTATATTTTGTCAGATATTTATGTTTCACTACTTCCATGCTCTTCACCTTTTTTACTTCTCCCACACTTTCTCCTTCATCATCCTCAGCATCAGCATCTTTTTCATCAACTTCTTTTTCACCTTCTTCATCTTCTTCACCTTCTTCGTATTATTCTTTTTTTTTACATTCTTCATATTCTTCTTATTCAACTATTATTCTTCTTCATATTCTACATCTTTATCTTCATATATTTCTTCTTCATCATATTCTTATTTGTGACAGACATTCCTGTAGTTATCTATAAAACTTTGAACATTACACCTTTCTGCCCGTCACAAAAGATTTACAACAGGATTTGTCCGCGTTCAGTTTGGCCTGCAGCAGCAGGTCTTTTCCAGGGGCACCACGAGGAGGAACGGACTCACCCCCATACACTGCTTAGTCATCATCTGCTTATAATTTAGATAATATCTTTTGCTCTGATTTTTAGTCTTCAGCTTAGTGGTGTTCTGCTTTTTGCTCTGCAGCTTCTTGTTCTTCTGCTTCTTGGTCTTCTGCCTCTTGTTCTTCTGTATCTTGGTGGTTGTCTTCTTGTTCTTTGTCCTCTTGGTCATCTTCTTCAGGGTCATCTTCTTGGTCTTCTTCGGGGTGGTCTTCAGGGTCCTCGTCTTCAGTGTCGTCGTCTTCGGGGTCCTCGTCTTCTTCGGGGTCGTCTTCAGGGTCCTCGTCTTCGGGGTCCTCGTCTTCTTCGGGGTGGTCTTCAGGGTCGTCATCTTCGGAGTCCTCGTCTTCTTCGGGGTGGTCTTCGGTGTCCTCGTCTTCTTCGGGGTGGTCTTCAGGGTCGTCGTCTTCGGGGTCCTTGTCTTCTTCGGGGTGGTCTTCAGGGTCCTCGTCAGGGAGATCCAGAGTGATTACCAAGAACCATTTCAAAAAGCTTGAACTTGGAAATGTAGCAGAAGGTACAAGAAGGCTGAGGAACTGCCGGGAACCAGCTGACGGTACTGGAACCGGGATGGGTAGCAGAAGGTAGAAGAGCCAATGGAACTACCGAGGACCAGCTGACGGTACTGGAACCTGGTTACTAAGCAGGAGGTACCTGTGCCAGAAAGCACTACCAAGGACCAGCAGACGTTGCTGGAACTTGGATACCGAGAAGGAGGCACCTAAGCCAAAGGCACTGCCGAGAACCAGCTGACGGTACTGGAACTCGGATGGGTAGCAGAAGGTACAAGAGCAAATGGAAATACAGAGGACCAGCTGACGGTACTGGAACCTGGTTACTAAGCAGGAGGTACCTGTGCCAGAAAGCACTACCAAGGACCAGCAGACGTTGGTGGAACTTGGATACCGAGAAGGAGGCACCTAAGCCAAAGGCACTTCCGAGAACCAGCTGACGGTACTGGAAACCGGATGGGTAGCAGAAGGTACAAAAGCAAATGGATCTACCGAGGACCATCTGACGGTACTGGAACCCGGATGGGTAGCAGAAGGTACAAGAGCCAATGGAACTACCGAGGACCAGCTGACGGTACTGGAACTCGGTTACTAAGCAGGAGGAACCTGTGCCAGAAACCACTACCAAGGACCAGCAGACGTTGGTGGAACTTGGATACCGAGAAGGAGGCACCTAAGCCAAAGGCACTTCCGAGAACCAGCTGACGGTACTGGAACTCGGATGGGTAGCAGAAGGTACCCATGAAAAAAAAAGTTGCAAGGCTGCGAGCCGACCGCAGTTACCAAAACCCACAGTCCTACAGGGGGTGCTTGTCTTATTGGCACTATGGAACCAGCCTTCATTGCCAGATCCCGCAGCCCATATAGGAGTCACCTAAACTGCAGGCACCATAGAGTCGGCTAACCCGACCGCAACACGACAGGACAACGCATTGGAGGCAAAGTGACGTTGACACTACCCGGAAACAGCTGGCGTGCTGGAAACAGGCTGGGCAGGAGGGAGTACTCGTGCCAAAGACACTGCTGGGTAACAGCTGTCGGTGCTGGAACCCAGGGTAAATACTAAAAACAGAGTGGAGCCAGAGGCCTAATTGGAGCAAGTTTAAAATCTGTAGTAGTGTGAATGTGGACAGAGCAGGAGAAATTGCCATACACACAGCAGGGGAACAGCTGATGTTACTGAACTCCAATAACACCGCAGCAAGTGTTGACTGTGCAGACGGCATTTCTGAGCGCCAACTGGCGTTGTTGGAGCTCAGGGATAATACTGAAAACAGAGGGTGGGTGGAATTACACTGTGTCTCTGTACAACAGTGCCAGAAGTTCTTCCATGGCGATCCTGTGAGGAAGCCGAACCAGCTGTGTGTGAGCTGGAGGAAGAGGCTACAACACGAGCTGAAGAGGTGGCGCTGTAGGTTGGCCTAGGTCTTCAGTGTATTTTTGTAACTCCACCACGTGCTTGGTCCGCACATGTGTAGCATCGGCGTCTCTGCCCCTTGCTAGGCAGAGACGCTTTCCCTCTCACCTCCCCGCTTCTGGCGCGGCGTCCTCCAGCGCTTCTCTCCCCGCTGCTTCCGGCACGCGCTCCTTCCCCGGCAGTGTGCTTAGGGCGCGCGCGCTCTCCCCCTCTCTTAAAGGGACCGCACGCGCCGTCCTAAGGAGTCCCCGGCCAATTGCCGTTGGACCTCCCATATTTAAGGCACCTCCTCCAAAATGGAGGTGCCCGAGCAATGCTGTTTGCACTGTGTCTCACCTGTGCTTCAGCCCTCAGGTTCCGCTGCTAGCCTGACTTCTCGTCCTGCTTGCCAGCCTGTTACTTGCCTTGTCCGCCAGACCGCTCACCTGGGAGCGTCTACTAGTTACCTGCTTGTTACGTGCCTGTCACCTGCCTCGTCTGTCAGACCGCTCACCTGGGAGCGTCCTCCAGTTATCTGCCTGTTACCTGCCTGTCACCTGCCTCGTCTGTCTGACCGCTCACCTGGGAGCGTCCTCCAGTTATCTGCCTGTTACCTGCCTGTCACCTGCCTTGTCTGTCTGACCGCTCACCTGGGAGCGTCCACCAGTTACCCGCCTGTTACCTGCTGTCTCCATCAGCTCGCTCACCTGGGAGCGCCCGCCAGTTACCTGTCAGGTATCCGCCTCGCCTGTCTACCCAGAGACTGTCCCCGTCACTTGCTGTGACCACCTGCCTGTCTACCCAGAGACTGTCCCCATCACTTGCTGTGACCACCTGCCTGTCTACCCAGAGACTGTCCCGTCACTTGCTGTGACCACCTGCCTGTTTACCCAGAAACTGTCCCCGTCACTTGTTGTGGCTGCCTGCTTGCCTTCCCTGGGAGTCACCTGCTTCCTTACAAGGACTTCCCCCTTGTATTGCAGCTCAGAGGTTCCACCTCCCGGACCCGTAACAACATGTTTCCACATATTTGTGGTATTGAGGTTGCTGACACTTTTCCCTCTTTTCACTTTTTGATTACACAGCTTGCATTTGACAAAGCACATGTCATCTGCAACTGTGTCAAAAAAGGACCAGGCACTGCAAGTCTTGGGAGCGCCCGCTTTGGATTTTGGAAGAGCCATGCTCCTAATGGGTGCCGAAGTGGAGGCTACAGGCAACCAAATCAGCCCCCTCCCTCTCCCTCCTTTTTGGGCTGTTCGGGGAATCTCTTCCTCAGAGTTGCTCCCACCACCTTCCTGTCCCTCACGCCATGATGGGTCAAGGACCTCATCATCTACACCACCCTCTTCAAACAACTGCTTCTCCTGGGTAGTCTCGACAGCACAGTACGCAACAGAAAGTGGCACCTGAGTCTCATCATCAGATGCGTACTGAGGTGTGCTGCTGACCATAGGCACTGGCCCACCTGCCTCTTCAGATTCAGAGAGACAAAACGGTTGCGCATCACTGCATACTACCTCTTCTTCAAATTCTCGAATTCTGCTTGGCTGGTCCCCTCTTTCCAAGCCAAGAGATTCAGAGAACAGAAGTAGAGATGGCTCCTGTCCAGGGCTCTCTGACTGCCTGGGCAATTTGGCAGGTGGTGAAGAGACAGATGGGTGCTCTTCAGTGCTCAGGACCTGAGAGGATCTGGAACTAATTGAAGTCGATGCGTTAGCTGCCATCCATCCGACAACGGCTTCAATTTGGTCCTCCCGCAGCAGTGGGGTACGGCTAGCTCCTACAAAGCTGGGCATTAAGGACTGTTCCCTGGTAAAACTGGGGGATGCTGAGTCACTGGTGCCCGCAGCAGGCACAGAATCCCCACGTCCTCTCCCTGCAGGCACAGAATCCTCACGTCCTCTCCCTGCAGAAACTCCACGCCCACGACCACATGCCTTACTCCCTGCCTTCTTCATCTTGGTAGACTGATAAAGATAGGCAGAAAAGCACTAAGGGCTTAGTGTGCTTATTCCTGAACAGCTGCTAACAGGTATAAGAAACACTAATTTTATAAAGTGTGGACTAGACTTTAATATGAGCTAATGTGGCCTACACAACTGTAAAGTGGAGTGTTTGGTGAACTTTATTTAGATTTTTTTGTCACAAAAAGACACTGGATGTGCCCAAAGATGTAATACCGATAGTATCACAAACTTTTTGTAGCTATTACAATGTAGGAAGGTAACCTACAATGCAATAGATGAGGCTGCAAAAAATAGGCTAATACTAATCTGGCTGGGGCTGCAGGGCCCAATGCTGCAGAAAAGCTCCTCTATCTACTCCTATATAGTGTGTTTGGAACCAATGTAGCTGAATACGGATGGAACCACCACACTAATAGGAGGAATCAGGAAAAATGATCAATTAGCAAAAAAGGAAAATGTATGAGGCAGTGACGCACGCTGAGTGCACTACAACCAGACGTGGCTGAAGCACACACTACAGGGTGAGCTGCACTCACACACACAGACCTTGCAGACAGCGGTGAACAGCACAGAGAACTGTGTACTAGCACTGCAAGGCACAGCGATTTATAAAGTAGCTTGGGTAAAGCACAATAGAGCAAATAGGTAGCTAAAACTGTCCCTCAGAACAGCAGCGTCCTATCCCTAACTGAATTCACAGCAGAGGGAGCTCAAAATGGCGGCGGCGGCTTTTATAGTGCATCATGACATCATTTCAGCAGCCAATCACAGCCATGCCATTAGTTAAGATGCCTACATGCCTAACAGGATGTGCCCACACTTCTTAGGATCCTCATTGGCTGAATAAAATGAAACTGGCTCATTGAATTATGGGAACTTCCGATTCTGGTATACGATATTCTAAAAGTATTGTAATTAAGTATCGGAATTCCGATACCGCGAATATCGGCCGATACCTGATATTTCAGTATCGGAATGCTCAACACTAACCAGAAGGTAAAAGAACTTTTAGCCCATATGCTGCGGAATGGTGTAATCCACGAAAGTCAGAGTCCTTGGGCAGCTCCTATTGTGCTAGTTCGAAAAAAAGACGGTACTCTGAGATTTTGAGTAGATTATCAGAAATTGAATGCATGTACTGTGCGAGACTCTTAACCATTACCCTGAATAGAAGAATCTCTATCCGAGTTAGGAAGTGCTAAATTCTTCTCTTGACTTGGCCAGTGGCTATTGGCAGGTCCCAGTAGCTGAGAAAGATCATCCGAAAACTGCCTTTGTTCTTCCTATGGGTTTGTTTGAGTTTAACCGGATGCCGTTCGGGCTGACAAATGCACCAGGAACACTCCAAAGAGTGATGGAGAGATGCTTGGGGGACCTCAACTTTTTCTTCTATCCTTCCAGTAGACGGACATGGCGTCAAGAGATGGAACAGGATCCTTGATGTGAACAACTGGCTGAGACGATGGTGCAGACAACACGGATTTGGATTCCTGGACCACGGTGTGAATTACCTCTATGACGGACTCCTTGCCAGAGACGGACTACACCTCAACAAATCCGGGAAACACACATTCGCCAGGAGACTCGCAACACTCATCAGGAGGGCGTTAAACTAGAAGAAGAGGGGATGGGAAGAAAAACGCCGGACACGAACATGCAACCAGAGAACATACTAATGAAAGATATGAAGTGCGACAAAGAAGGTCCAAGACAAGATACTTGGAAGGGAGGTAAGAAAATTTCTAATACAATCCACAGGGAGAAGATTGGAACAATACAAAATCGTGTAAACTGCGTGCTAGCAAATGCCAGAAGCCTGACAAACAAGATGGATGAACTGGAAGCAGAAATATCTACAGGTAACTATGACATAGTGGGACTAACCGAGACATGGTTGGATGAAAGCTATGACTGGGCAGTTAACTTACAGGGTTACAGTCTGTTTAGAAGGGATCGAAGAAGTCGGAAAGGGGGTGGAGTCTGTCTATATGTAAAGACGTGTCTAAAGCCTACAATACGGGAGGATGTATGGGAGGGAAATGAGGAGGTCGAGTCCTTATGGGTGGAGATACATGGGGCAAAAAACAAGAATAAAATTATCATAGGAGTCTGTTATAAACCACCAAATATAGCAGAAGCCACGGAAAGTCTATTAACCCCTTAAGCCCCGCGGGTGGTTTGCACGTTAATGACCGGGCCAATTTTTACAATTCTGACCGCTGTCACTTTATGAGGTAATTACTCTGGAACGCTTCAACGGACCCCCCTGATTCTGAGACTGTTTTTTCGTGACATATTGTACTTCATGATTGTGGAAAAATTTCTTCGATATCACTTGAGTTTATTTGTGAAAAAAACGGAAATTTGGCGAAAATTTGGAAAATTTTGCGATTTTCAAAATTTGAATTTTTAAGCCCTGAAATCAGAGCGATATGTCACACAAAAGAGTTAATAAATAACATTTCCCACATGTCTACTTTACATCAGCACAATTTTGGAACCAAAATTTTTTTTTGTTAGGGAGCTATAAGGGTTAAAAGTTGACCAGCGATTTCTCATTTTTCCAACAAAATTTATAAAACCATTTTTTTAGGGACCACATCACATTTGAAGTCACTTTGAGAGGTCTTTATGACAGAAAATACCCAAAAGTGACACCATTCTAAAAACTGCACCCCTCAAGGTGCTCAAAACCACATTCAAGAACTTTATTAACCCTTCAGGTGCTTCACAGGAATTTTTTGAATGTGGAAGAAAAAAATAAACATTTAACTTTTTTCACAAAAATGTTATTTAGACCCAATTTTTTTTATTTTCACAGGGGTAACAAGAAAAAATGGACCCCAAAATTTGTTGTGCAATTTCCCCTGGGCACGCAGATACCCAATATTTGGGGAACAAACACTGTTTGGGCGCACGGCAGGGCTCGGAAGGGAAGGAGCGCCATTTGACTTTTTGATTGTAAAATTTGCTTGAATAATTAGCGGACACCATGTTCTGTTTGGAGAGCCCCTGTGTGCCCAAACTTTGGAGCTCCCCCACAAGTGACCCCATTATGGAAACTAGACCCCCCAAGGCACCTTTCTAGATGCACAGTGAGCACTTGGAACCCCCAGGTGCTTCACAAATTGATTCGTAAAAATGAAAAAAAAAACACTTTTTCATTTTTACGAATCAATTTGTGAAGCACCTAGGGGTTCCAAGTGCTCACTATGCATCTAGATAGGTGCCTTGGGGGGTCTAGTTTCCAAAATGGGGTCACTTGTGCGGGAGCTCCAATGTTTGGGCACACAGGGACTCTCTAAATGCAACATGGTATCCGCTAACAAATTGAATGGAAAATCGGCTCAAATTGTTAGCGGACACCACATTGCGTTTGGAGAGCCCCTCTGTGCCCAAACTTTGGAGCTCCCCCACAAGTGACCCCATTTTGGAAACTAGACCCCCCAAGGCACCTTTCTAGATGCATAGTGAGCACTTGGAACTCCCAGGTGCTTCACAAATTGATTCGTAAAAATGAAAAAGTGAAAAAAAAAACACTTTTTCATTTTTACGAATCAATTTGTGAAGCACCTAGGGGTTCCAAGTGCTCACTATGCATCTAGATAGGTGCCTTGGGGGGTCTAGTTTCCAAAATGGGGTCACTTGTGGGGGAGCTCCAATGTTTGGGCACACAGGGACTGTCTAAATGCAACATGGTATCCGCTAACAAATTGAATGGAAAATCGGCTCAAATTGTTAGCGGACACCACATTGCGTTTGGAGAGCCCCTCTGTGCCCAAACTTTGGAGCTCCCCCACAAGTGACCCCATTTTGGAAACTAGACCCCCCAAGGCACCTTTCTAGATGCATAGTGAGCACTTGGAACCCCCAGGTGCTTCACAAATTGATTCGTAATAATGAAAAAGTGAAAAAAAAAACACTTTTTCATTTTTATGAATCAATTTGTGAAGCACCTGGGGTTCCAAGTGCTCACTATGCATCTAGATAGGTGCCTTGGGGGGTCTAGTTTCCAAAATGGGGTCACTTGTGGGGGAGCTCCAATGTTTGGGCACACAGGGACTCTCCAAATGCAACATGATATCCGCTAACAATTTGAGCCGACAATTTGTTAGCGGATATCATGTTGCATTTGGAGAGTCCCTGTGTGCCCAAACATTGGAGCTCCCCCACAAGTGACCCCATTTTGGAAACTAGACCCCCCAAGGCACCTTTCTAGATGCATAGTGAGCACTTGGAACCCCAGGTGCTTCACAAATTGATTCATAAAAATGAAAAAGTGGTTTTATTTTCACTTTTTCATTTTTACGAATCAATTTGTGAAGCACCTGGGGGTTCCAAGTGCTTACTATGCATCTAGATAGGTGCCTTGGGGGGTCTAGTTTCCAAAATGGGGTCACTTGTGGGGGAGCTCCAAAGTTTGGGCACAGAGGGGCTCTCCAAATGCAATGTGGTGTCCGCTAACAATTTGAGCCGATTTTCCATTCAATTTGTTAGCGGATACCATGTTGCATTTAGAGAGTCCCTGTGTGCCCAAACATTGGAGCTCCCCCACAAGTGACCCCATTTTGGAAACTAGACCCCCCAAGGCACCTTTCTAGATGCATAGTGAGCACTTGGAACCCCAGGTGCTTCACAAATTGATTCATAAAAATGAAAAAGTGTTTTTTTTTTTCACTTTTTCATTTTTACGAATCAATTTGTGAAGCACCTGGGGGTTCCAAGTGCTTACTATGCATCTAGATAGGTGCCTTGGGGGGTCTAGTTTCCAAAATGGGGTCACTTGTGGGGGAGCTCCAATGTTTGGGCACACAGGGGCTCTCCAAACGCAACATGGCGTCCGCTAACAATTTGAGCCGATTTTCCATTCAATTTGTTAGCGGACACCATGTCGCGTTTGGAGAGCCCGTGATGTGCCTAAACAGTGGAGCTCCCCCACAAGTGTCCCCATTTTGGAAACTATACCCCTCAAGGATTTTATTAAGGTGTATAGTGAACATTTTGAACCCAGAGGTACGGCACAGAATTTGTTTACATTAGGTCATCATATTGAATAAGTTGTCATTATTCTTGAGCGCAAGTGCTCGCTACTTGAGTTTGCATCGGGTACTCAGGTATGCACCATGTACAGCGTGTGCTTGAGTGACATGCTCGAGTCCCTGCTCCGCATGTTTCACGGTTATTAGGCACCCAAAAAAAAACATGCGGGGATCGCTCGTGCATGGCAGGCAATCCCCGTAAAGTTTTTTGGCCGCGAAGCATATGGGGCAGAGACTCGAGCATGTCACTCAAATACCCACGATACTCAATGCATACCAGAGCACCCGATGCAAACTCAAGTAGCGAGCACTTGCTCTCAACACTAGTCACCATATCGTCATCTTTTTTTCTTACTTTTGAAAAAAATCCCAACCCCAGCCCTAGCCCTAGCACAACCCTAGCCCTAGCACAACCCTAGCCCTAGCACAACCCTAGCCCCAGCACAACCCTAGCCCCAGCACAACCCTAGCCCCAAACCCAGCCCTAACCCTAGCCCAATCCTAACCCAAGAGTTTATTTTTGACGCCGTTCCTTGTGCGGTATAAGTGATTAGACGACTTTATTCTTCGGGTCGGTGTGATTACAGCAATGCCAGAATCATATGGGGTTTTTATGACTGACAGCTGTCACACACTAAAAGACGCATTTTTTGTAAAATCTAGTTTTTGCATCGCCATATTTTGAGAGCTATAATTTTTCCAGATTTTGGCAGACAGTCATGTGACGGCTCGTTTTTTGCGGGATGACTTGACGTTGTTATTGGTGCCATTTTCAGGCACGTGACATTTTTTGATCGCTTTCTATTCCGATTTTTGGGAGGCAGAATAAACAAAAACCAACAATTCAGGAATTGTTTTTTTTTTTTTTTTTTTATTCTGTTCCGCGTGTGGTAAAATTGATGAGGTAGCTTTATTCTTCGGGTCAGTACGTTTACAGCGGTACCACATTTGTATAATTTTTCTATGTTTTGGCGCTTATACACAATAAAAGCTATTTTATAGAAAAAAATATTTTTTAGCATCGCTTTATTCTGAGAGCTGAAACTTTTTTATTTTTCGGCTGATGGAGCTGTATGGCGGCTTGTTTTTTGTGGGACGAGATGACGTTTTCAGCGGTATCATTTTTATTTATATGCGTCTTTTTGATCGCGTGTTATTCCACTTTTTGTTTGGCGGTATGGTGATAAAGCATTGTTTTTTGCTGCGTTTTTTTTTTTTTACCGTGTTCACTGAAGGGGTTAACTAGTGGGACAGTTTTATAGGTCAGGCTGTTCCGGACGCGGCGATACCAAATATGTGTACTTTTATTGTTTTTTTTTAATTTTTTTTATAATAATATTTATTGATGGGTACATTATATTTTTATTTTTGGTGTATTATTTTTTTTATTTTTTTATAATATTTTTGCACATTTTTTTTTTTCCACTTTCAGACAGTTTGTACACCTTATTACTTTGTCCCACTCTGGGACTTTCACTTTTTTTTTTCTGATCGCCTGCATGGCATAGGAATGGAGCACCATCCCTATGCCATGCAGGCTGTCAGAAGTGCACAGTGTTAAGATTGCTTGGAGATGCACTGCGCATGTCCAAGCAATCTTCCTGCTCTCTGGTGACCCGGATGTTGTCATGACGACATCGGGTCGTCATGGCAACACCCGGGAAGCAGCTGCAGTCTGCGCTGGAAGCCGGAAGAGGAGGTGAGTATCGCCGATCACCTCCCCTTGCCCCCGCAATGCCGCGATCGATTTCGATCGACTTCGATCGCAGCATAGCGGGGGTTAATGTGCTGGGAGCGGTGCAGGACCGCTCCCTGCACATAGTACTGGGTGTCAGCTGTGACAATCAGCTGACACCCGGCGGCGATCGCGCCCGCACAGCCTGTGTGCGCGCGCGATCGCCATGACGTACTAATACGGGTCTGGCTCTTAAGTCCCAGGGCACAGACGCGTATTAGTACGTCAAATGTTATTAAGGGGTTAATGAGACAAATAGACGAAGTAGCAAAAAATTACGAGGTGATTATTATGGGGGACTTCAACTACCCCGATATAGACTGGGAAACCGAAAGCTGTAGATCTCAGAAAGGAAACAGGTTTCTGTCAATTATCAAAGACAATTATTTGTCACAACTTGTGCAGGAACCAACTAGAGGGACGGCCCTTTTACACTTAATATTAACTAACAGGCCAGACAGAATAACTGAGGTGCAGGTCGGGGGGCACCTGGGAAATAGTGACCCCAACATTATACAATTCCACATGTGCTTCAGTAGGTGCCCAGCAAGGGAGTCACAAAAACACTGAACTTCAGCTAAGAGATGCCCTTCACCTTATAGACTGGGATAGTATCTTCAGTAATAGGAGCACGGATAAAAAATGGGAAATTTTCAAAACAGTCCTACATAGTCACTGTAGAAGGTACATACCTTATGGGAATAAAAGGGCTAGGAATAGGAGGAAGCCAATGTGGCTAAATAAGGAAGTCAAGAGGGCAATGAAAAACAAAAAAAGGGCTTTCGGTAAACTTAAACAAGAAGGCAGCGAGGAAGCACTAATATCTTATAGGGAAAAAAAACAAAATCTGTAAGAAACAAATAAGAATAGCAAAAGAGGAGACAGAGAGACTAATTGCCAAGGAAAGTAAAACCAATCCCAAACTGTTCTTTAACTCTATAAACAGTAAAAGGATTAAAACTGATGGCGTTGGCCCATTGAAAAATAACCTGGGTAAAATCCTAGAGGGCGATGAGGGTAAAGCAAACCTACTCAATAGCTTCTTCTCCACTGTTTTCACAAAAGAAAACAATTTATCGGAGGAAATGCAGAGTGATAAAGTAAACCCTCCGCTAAATATCACCCACCTAACCCAGGAGGAAGTTCAGAAACGCCTAAATAATATCAAAATAGACAAGTCACCAGGCCCAGATGACATACACCCCCAGGTACTAAAAGAATTAAGTAATGTGATAGACAGACCGCTGTATCTTATATTCAAGCACTCTTTATGGACAGGGACTGTCCCACTAGACTGGCGCCAAGCAAATGTGGTACCAATATTCAAAAAGGGGTCTAAAAGTGACCCTGGGAACTATAGAGCAGTCAGCTTAACGTCTATTGTGGGTAAATTGTTTGAAGGATTTCTTAGAGATGCTATTGTAGAATATCTTAATGATAATAACTGTCTAACTCCATATCAACATGGATTCATGAGGGATCGCTCCTGCCAAACAAACCTGATGGCCTTCTACGAGGAGGTGAGCTCACAGCTGGACCGGGGAGAGTCAGTGGATGTTGTAGACCTTGACTTCTCCAAAGCGTTTGATACCGTGCCACACAAAAGGTTGGTATATAAAATGAGAATGCTTGGTCTGGGGGATAATGTGTGCAAGTGGGTAAATAGCTGGCTGAGTGATAGAAAGCAGAGGGTGGTTATCAATGGAGTAAGCTCAGGGGGTGTCAGGGTTACTAGCGGGGGGCCTCAAGGGTCTGTCTTGGGCCCTATATTATTTAATATATTTATTAATGATCTAGTGGAAGGGTTGCATAGTAAAATAGCAATATTTGCAGATGATACTAAACTTTGTAAAGTAGTTAATACAGATGAGGATAGGGCACAGCTACAGAAGGATTTAGATAAATTGGGGAGTTGGGCCAAAAAATGGCAAATGCGGTTCAATGCCGATAAATGTAAGGTCATGCACATGGGAAAGAAAAACAGCAGTCACCCATACATATTAAATGGGAAACCGTTGGGGAAATCTGACATGGAGAAGGACCTGGGCGTCTTGGTTAATAGCAAATTAAATTGGAGTGCCCAGTGTCAGGCAGCAGCTGCGAAGGCAAATAGAGTCATGGTATGCATCAGAAGAGGAATAGGGGCATATGATGAGAACATTGTTCTTCCTCTGTATAAAGCGCTGGTAAGGCCGCACTTAGAATATTGTGCACAGTTCTGGGCTCCGGTGCTCAGGAAAGACATATTGGAGCTAGAGAGGGTACAAAGGAGGGCGACTAAGGTAATAAAGGGAATGGAGGGACTAGAATACCCAGAGAGGTTGTCAAATTTAGGCCTATTTACATTGGAAAAGAGAAGGCTTAAGGGAGACCTCATAAACATGTATAATTACATCAGGGGGCAGTACAGAGATCTCTCCCATGACCTGTTTATACCAAGGATGGTGACAAAGACGAGGGGGCACACTATGCGTCTGGAGGAAAGGAGGTTCCTGCACCAGCATAGAAGGGGATTCTTTACGGTCAGAGCCGTGAGACTCTGGAACTCTCTGGGAGAGGAAGTGGTGATGTCCAACTCACTTAATGATTTCAAGAGAGGCCTGGACACCTCTCTTGAGAACAATAAAATTACATCTTATGCTTAGTTAATTAATCCAGATTGGTGTCGGGAAGTGAATTTTTCCTCAATAATGTAAATTGGCCTATACCGCATGTTTTTTTTTTTGCCTTCCCCTGGATCAACGCTGCGGAATAGCTGCAGTGCACGAGAAATAGGCTGAACTGGATGGACGTTTGTCTTTTTTCGGCCTTATAAACTATGTAACTATGTAACTTCGAAGCTACTTTAATCTATCTGTATGATATAATTATTTATTCAGCCACGTTTGAAGATCATCTCCGCCGACTGGAACAAGTACTATAACGACTTCAGAGGCATGAATTGAAAATCAAGCCTTGTAAGTGTCATCTCTTCAAACGAGAAATTGAATATTTGGGGAACACTGTATCCAGTGCGGGAGTGTATCCCACTGCTGAGAAAGTAGCTGCAGTGCAGAAGTGGCCCACACCGGTCAACTTAAGGGAGTTGAGAGCATTTCTAGGACTCGCTAGATATTACCGCAGATTCATAAAAGATTTTGCTAAGATTGCGGCCCCGCTTAGTGAATTACTAAGGGGAATGGCTGGAGGAGCAAAGCGGCAACCTATTCCGTGGGGACCACGACAAGAAGAGGCGTTTCGAGCATTGAAAATGGCACTAAGGAATGCCCCAATACTGGCCTATGCTGATTTCTCACAGCCTTTTGTATTGTACACTGATGAAAGTCTATATGGACTGGGAGCAATGTTGGCTCAAGTGCAAGAAGGAAAAGAGCTAGTGATCGCGTATGCCAATTGGTCACTTCGGGACGCTGAGAAGAATCCAGATAACTACAGTTCGTTCAAACTGGAGCTCCTGGCACTGGTATGGGCCTTGACTGAGAAATTTGCGGAGTTCTTGTCAGGTTCAGAAATATAAGTGCGGACGGACAATAATCCTTTGGCTCATTTGGAAAACGCAAAGTTGGGCGCATTGGAACAGCGGTGGGTTGCAAGGATGTCTAAATATCAGTACAAAATCGCTTATCGGTCTAAGGCCCTAAACACAAAGGCAGATGCTCTGTCTTGGGTCACTCAGATGGGGCCGAAGAGAGATATAGATGAACAGCTGGAAGGTGACGAGACTCTGGATTTTCGTCAATTCGCTGCAGCTATAATCGATGCTCAGAACTCCAAAGAAAAGGCAAGGCCCACTCAAATCCTGGGTCGGTGAAGAGAAAAGTGGATGCAGAGTTGGCAAAGCTTAGGGAATGGGTCGCTATAGGTCAGAGACCCGACCAGGAGGCTAGAGCTGCTTCACTCCCAACTACCGTACAAATATTAGGTCAGTGGGAAAGACTCTTTTTGAAGGATGGCTTGCTATGCCGGAAAATCCAGCTGCCTCAAGAGTTTGACGTGACCTGGCAGGTATTAGTCCCAGGAACACTAGTAACACAATTAGCCCAGGAGGCTCATGGAAGAGGTGCCCATTTCGGCGTGGAGAAGACCTTCCGGTGATTATGTGACGCCCAGCTGTGCTTGGTATCACAGATCCTAGAAGGGTGTATTGACGGATTCCTCCACAAGAGGCCCCCATAACCATTCACACATCTCCACCTTCCACCTCAGACCACCAGAGGGAGCCCGTTAGGCATAGATAAATAGGGAAGATGAAGCCAGACAGCAGTTAGTCTGGTCTAGACAGGAGTCGAAAGAGAGCAAACCTGTTGAGAGAGTTCCTGCAGTAAAGAAGCCTGAGAGAGGTCAGTCCGCAGTGGAGCACAGTCCAGACTCAGTTGTAGCTCAGAATGGTGAGCTTTAGGTGTGCCGGCGCCATAAGATCGGTGATGCGCGGCGAGCTGCCGTTAGTGTGAGTAGCCTAGTGAGGGCCCGAGTAGGCCGAAGGCAAGAGGAGAGTTAGTACATAGGGGGCAGAGGAGCTTAACTAGCTCACCCCGAAACAGTTACCGTACACCGGGTCCGAAGTTTTCCGGGATCTCTATGACCCAGTAAGATATAACCGGAATCCCTGGGGAACTTCAAGTCCCAAGATCGCTAAAGTGCTGATACGTAACAGAGCCAGGAGACACATAGGCCCCGCAAGCTGAGGATTGTGTACTCCAAGAAAAGGCCCTACCACAAGGTCAGCCAGCGCAGGACAGAGACAAAGTTAGGCCTAGCTCCAGGCAGGTCAGAAACTTACTACGCAGAAGCAAGAAACAGGAGGCCCAAAGTCCGCTCATTGGGGAGGATCCTGACATGCACCCTTCACCCTACAGTGCTCTGGGACGTGCTTGAATTTCCATCAGTAAAAGGTACTGAAGTGACTATCGCGTCTGTCCCTGTTCTTGCTCTGACCCGGCTCGCTCTCGCCTGTCCTGCATTCCCCGTTATTCACTGCCTTGAGGCCTAGCTCCACCTGTAGAGAGCTATACCATGAAGCTGCCTTATCATCGGCCTCAGTGGACTGAGCAGCGCTGGTGATCCTCACCAGAAGCCACAGGTGGAGTCACAAACTCTTTTATAAACTTAACAAATTATCCACCCTTTTTAAGGAGAGACTCCAGGGTACGGGCCCGGGAGCCGACCACCGCGACATCCCTGAAGGCCAGGTTAAAGACCCGGGTACCGAGTCATCCCCCATTCCCCTGGACGAGTCATCTCCAACTGGCGTCACGAACAGGATCACGTGGCCGCTGCAACGACGCCGTGTTTTGCCCGTTGCCACCAGGTACTGTGCGCCTTTATTCTGAACTGTGTATGTAAAGTTGTGGTGAAGGTTGCCGCCATTGTTGGGCCGTTGAGCGAGAAGAAGGGCGTAACCGCGGGAAAATTAGGGGCGTACCTGCAAAAGAGCGCGAAGCTTTGGACACGCCCCCCGCCTCAACGTCAAATCGGGAAGCGCCAGGTCCTGTTAGGAGCGTCGCGAAACGCGCTGACGTATGACGCAAGCGACGCAAGGTCCTGAAGACAACCGTCACCTTCGGAGCTGCGGCCTACCGGAAGAAAAACCAGAAGGTAGGCCACGGTTAACTAGGGGGGCGCTAAGATGTCTGACGAGCAGCAGAACGCCGACCTGCCGGTCAACGTCCCTGAAGTTCAACCCGCGCTCGATGATGAGCAGGCCGAAGCCGCCGCCCCACCAGCAGCGCCTGTAACACCTGTAATTCCTATGACTTTACTGTACATTCCTGGAGTAAAGTGGCTCCCCCAGTACAACGGCAAACCAGATACCCTGTCCGGATTCAAACGGAAGATATGTGGTATCTTGGACATGTACTCCATGACAGGCAGGAGCAGCCGCCCCGTCAGCAGGACCCATATCGCCTATCATACCCATGGCCCTGAATGTCCACAAGGTGGGGGAGGAGAGCAAACCCCCGCCATCTACGGCTGATGACCCGGCTGGGCCAGCCTATCATGGACAGGTGCTTCCCCGGAAGGAGTACCATTATTGAACTGCTGAAAATGTTTTAAATGTTTTTGTTATGCAACGTTTAAGAAATGTGCCTCCCATAAAGGGAAGATTGTTCATGTTTCCTATTGTTATTGTTTTATAAAAATGTACTTCAGCCCGGGAGTGCTGAGTTTAACTAGGGGGGAATGTGACGCCCAGCTGCGCTTGGTATCACAGATCCTAGAAGGGTGTATTGACGGATTCCTCCACAAGAGGCCCCCATAACCATTCACACATCTCCACCTTCCACCTCAGACCACCAGAGGGAGCCCGTTAGGGATAGATAAATAGGGAAGGTGGAGCCAGACAGCAGTTAGTTTGGTCTAGACTGGAGTCGACAGAGAGCAAACCTGTTGAGAGAGTTCCTGCAGTAAAGAAGCCTGAGAGAGGTCAGTCTGCAGTGGAGCACAGTCCAGACTCAGTTGTAGCTCAGAGTGGTGAGCTTTAGGTGTGCCGGCGCCATAAGATAGGTGAAGCGTGGCGAGCTGCCGTTAGTGTAAGTAGCCTAGTGAGGGCCCGAGTAGGCCGAAGGCAAGAGGAGAGTTAGTACATAGGGGGCAGAGGAGCTTAACTAGCTCACCCCGAAGCAGTTACCGGACACCGGGTCCGAAGCTTACCGGGATCTCTATGACCCAGTAAGATATAACCGGAATCCCTGGGGAACTACAAGTCCCAGGATCACTAAAGAGCTGATACGTAACAGAGCCAGGAGACACTTAGGCCCCGCAAGCTGAGGAGCGTGTACTCCAAGAAAAGGCCCTACCACAAGGTCAGCCAGCGCAGGACAGAGACAAAGTTAGGCCTAGCTCCAGGCAGGTCAGAAACTTACTACGCAGAAGCAAGAAACAGGAGGCCCAAAGCCCGCTCATTGGGGAGGATCCTGACATGCACCCTTCACCCTACAGTGCTCTGGGACGTGCCTGAATTTCCATCAGTAAAAGGTACTGAAGTGACTATCGCGTCTGTCCCTGTTCTTGCTCTGACCCGGCTCGGTCTCGCCTGTCCTGCATTCCCTGTTATTCACTGCCCTGAGGCCTAGCTCCACCTGTGGGGAGTTATACCATCAAGCTGCCTTATCATCAGCCTCAGTGGACTGAGCAGCGCTGGTGATCCTCACCAGAAGCCACAGGTGGCGTCACAAACTCTTTTATAAACTTAACAAATTATCCACCCTTTTTAAGGAGAGACTCCAGGGTACGGGCCCGGGAGCCGACCACCGCGACATCCCTGAAGGCCAGGCTAAAGGCCCGGGTACCGAGTCATCCCCCATTCCCCTGGACGAGTCATCTCCAACTGGCATCACGAACAGGATCACGTGCCCGCTGCAACGACGCCGTGTTTTGCCCGTTGCCACAGGGTACTGTGCGCCTTTATTCTGAACTGTGTATGTAAAGTTGTGGTGAAGGTTGCCGCCATTGTTGGGCCGTTGAGCGAGAAGAAGGGCGTAACCGCGGGAAAATTAGAGGCGTACCTGCAAAAGAGCGCGAAGCTTCGGACACGCCCCCCGCCTCAACGTCAAATCGAGAAGCGCCAGATCCTGTAAGGAGCGTCGCGAAACGCGCTGACCTAGGACGCAAGCTATGCAAGGTCCTGAAGACAACCGTCACCTTCGGAGCTGCGGCCTACCGGAAGAAAAACCATTTAGGTTGGTTGTGTACCTTTCCACCTGGAAAGTGTTCGGCAGCAGCCCACCTGGCTGCATCACGGACCCCGGGGTCTGTTGCATTCCATTTAAATAAAGTTGTCTGCAATCGCCCCCCTAACAGTATCTGAGCGCCAGGGTCTTGCCGAACATGGCCGACAATAAACAACTGCAGCGGTACATACAGCAACTGGAGGCCAGACTTAAATCTCTGGAACAAACTGCTCCGGTCGCTGATATTACTGCAGTAGCTACTCAGGCGGCTACTCTAGCAGCCAATATTATTAACTCAGCTGTGGTGAATTCTACAACCACTGCAAGTGCCCCATTACCCCATTTTGCTCTCCTGGAAAAATTTTCTGGAGATAGTAAACTTTGCAGGGGTTTTATTAACGTATGCTCCATTCATTTGGAGATAATGGAGGCACGGTTCCCCTCCGAAAGAGCCAAAGTGGGTTATATCATTTCATTACTCTCACACAGGGTTCTGGAGTGGGCTACTCTTCTATGGGAGCGGAACGACCCGATTGTAGTAAATGCGGGTCGATTCCTTAAGACTCTAAAAAGTGTTTTTCTGGGTCCTCAGGTCACGCATGATACGGCTCTTAAGCTTCTTGCGTTGGTCCAGGGTTCAGCCACCGCCAGCCACTATGCCGTCCAGTTCAGAACCCTAGCGGCTGAACTGGATTGGTCTGAGCGGTCGCTTATCCTGGTATTCTGGAGGGGTCTGGCTGGGCATATTAAAGATGCTTTATCTACTAGAGAAATCCCAACCTCTCTGGAGGAGTTAATATCTCTTGCTGACCGTATTGACTTGCGTCATGCGGAACACAAGTTAGAGCTGGAGGTTGCCAGACCTCAGTATCTGTTTGCACCATCCGCCTTTAGACCCATTTTCAAACCCAAGACACTCGACCCGGAGCCTAAGGCTACGGATGTACCCCGGTCTAAGTCTAGTTCCTCTCGTTCCCGTTCTGCACATATCTCGGAGCTCCCCGTAAATAAGGGTTCCAAGCAGTCGGTAAAACGAGTAGGTCTTACCACCGTTGGAGGAGGGGTATTAAATTCCGGGACTTCTTCCTCCAAATTATTACATAATGTGACTTTGTCCTTTGATAAAGCTGCAGTCACTGCCAAGGCGTGGGTGGATTCTGGTGCTGATGGCAATTTTTTATCATCTACGCTTGCCCAGAGGCATGCCATCCCTATTGAGTTACTCTCAAGACCAATGAACATTAGTATTGTCAATGGTTCACTCCTGGATGTAGAAATCACCCACCAGTCGATTCCTCTCACCATGTCATTTCCCCAGGGCCACCGGGAGGTTATTTCATTTCTTATTATTCCCGGTGGATTAGACGAGGTGTTATTGGGGCTCCCCTGGTTACGTTGTCATACTCCACACATTGACTGGAATACGGGGAGAATATCTTCCTGGAGTGAGAATTGTGCATCTCAGTGTTTAGTCAAAGTCACCCGGAGGGTAGTCTCTGATCCTCCTATCATTGCGACATCCGGTACAGATTCCTTGTCTGTTTCCAGGACCCGGGCCTTGTCAGATAATGTCGCAAAGAACTCTCAGGAAGAGAGGGTGGCTGCAGTGTCCTCCAACCCGGTTTGGTCAGGGAGGACGTTTGTTTCCCCTAATCTACAGAGTAAGGTGCTCTCCTGGGCTCATGCTCCTAAGACCAGAGCTTACCTGGGGGTCAAACGTACCACTAAGTCCCTTCTACGGTCCTATTGGTGGCCCCAGTGGTGCCAGGAAGTCAAGGACTTTGTTCTCGCGTGTCCCGTCTGTGCGAGAGATAAATCTTTTCGCCAGAGACCGGCGGGTCCTTTCTCCCTGTCACCCATGAAGGATCCCACACATAGAGAACCAGTTGTCACTTCTTGCCATCCTGCTTCCCGTCCTAAAAGAGGGTACCCTGTACACCGGAGGGGTCACTGTTTCATGAATCCTCTCTGTGACCCGTTGGACCACATCACCAATGGCGCGTCGATGAGCAGGGCTTAGTCTTTAAAAGGCCCGCCCACAAACAAGGCGACGCGCTCAGATCATTTTTGCAAGTGTTGCTGTTGTGTGGACAAGTGTATTCCACGTGCTCCCTAGCTGCTCTCTCCGTGACCTGCCGATGCCAGAGTTCGCTCGGCTGATTATCACAGGTCACTCAGGCAGGCTTAGATTTGCTTAGGTAGGTAGCTACGTCTTGCAGCCTGGCTCAGCCAAAGGGGTCGCCTAACACCTCGAGCAGCCTGCAGACGCCCTGTCCACGGCTATCGCCTGTTAGCCACGTGGAGTAGTACCCTTCAGTCCGGTGGCACGCCGGCTGGAGGCTCGTGTACCCGTCGCGTAGTCACACACGCATCCTAGCGCCAATCCCTACAGCGTAGCGCCTGTATCGAAGACAGGGCTACTGCTTTTCCCCCGGTCGCACGTCTCCCTGCGGTTCTTGGCACTGAAACCCGCTCCGTGTGCATCAACACGGAGTGGTTCTTCAGTTAAGTAGGAGCTATCCAGGTCACTCTTCTCCCACGCAGTTAACGGAGATAGAGCGAACCGCTATACCCGTTCCTGTGTGCTGTAACACGGAAGGGTTTAACATTTAGGTTGGTTGTGTACCTTTCCACCCGGAAAGTGTTCGGCAGCAGCCCACATGGCCGCATCGCGGACCCCGGGGTCGGTTGCGTTCCATTTAAATAAAGTTGTCTGCAACCGCCCCCCTAACACTGATGATCGGATTATCTGACGATTGGAGCTTCATACAAAGGCTACGGGCATTGTTTGGTAATGACCGATCACTTCACCAAGTTTTCAGTGGTGATACCTACTAGGGATCAGACGGCAGAAACCGCAGCCAAGGCCATTTGTCAAGATTTCATTTGGATCTATGGGTGTCCGAAGCGGATACAGTCTGACAAAGGGGCCTGCTTCCAAGTGCGAGTCATGGATGAGTTATATCACATTTATGGGATCAACAGATCTCAAACAATGCCCTATTACCCCCAGGGAAATGGGGCATGTGAGCGATTCAACCGAACCTTGTTGCAGATGTTACGGACATTGGAAGAGGACAAGAAAATTAAATGGCCCGAGTTCGTGTCCGAGTTGGTGTGGGTGTATAATAATCGAGTTCATGCGACTACTGGTTACACACCCTATATGCTGCTGTTTGGAAGGAATGGACGAGAGATTACTGAGCTGGAGCTAGACTCAGAAGATTCAGGTCCGTACAACAGTCCGAGTACCTGGATTCGAGAACACAGACGGCGGCTTCATACAGTGAGAAAACTGGTTGAGCAGAAATTTCAGGAAATAGAGGATACAGGGCGGCCCCCGATTTCAGTGAGCCCACTCCAACCAGGAGATCGTGTGTTAGTAAGGGCCAAACCGGTTGGGAGTATGCTAGACCATCATTGGGAAGCGGCACCATATCGAGTGGTGAAGCAGATCCATCCAAAGTATTCAGTCTACGAGGTTAGGCCTGAAGTGGGTGATGCCACGACATCTAGGGTGTTGCACCGTAATATGCTACGACCCTGTTCGTCCGAAGCAGAGGACTGTAACAGAATTGAGCCTGCGGAAAAACTAACTGAAGTGCCACACATGGTGACCCTGGAAGACGAAGAAGGATGGGCTACAATGCAAATGAGCCCTTCAGTTCCGAGTGAGATACAAAATGGATCAGGAGGCGATTTACAATCTTCACTGCTTGATTTATCAGATACCCCGGAATCACCTTTGCAGGAGGAACCCCGCAGAACCGAACGGGCTAATGCCGCTATCCCTCCTAACCGATATGCTCAACAGGAGTTTATCTGGTCTCAGATTCAACAGAAAACTGTGCTCACCTCTTGTCTGAACTTACGCTGCCTTGAAGGAGGCATCGATCTCGCAAAGAATCCACTCGCCCGGGGACTGGCGATCACAAAGGAGGGAGGAATGTAATAGAAGGAAAAAAGTCTTTCAGAGAATCAGTGCGAGATGTATGTAATAAGGAGAAAGAGCGCCATCTGGTGAGCATTTCAAGTTTGCACGCTGGACCTGGTCAGGTGACCTCCAGCAGAGGATTTCAAAATGTAACGGAGGAGCGCGCAGTGCCTGAGGTGATTTCGGCGCCAGACACAGAGAGAGACGTGACGCAGGCCGGACGCGCTGAAGGAACCAGCGAGAGAGACCGGGGTGAGAGACCCGTAAGGCAAGACGGGTGGCTGCCGGTGAACGAGCGCGGGATTCAGCGAAGCGGTTCCTTGGGTGTCACTGCTAAGGAAGAGGACTGAGACTTGGATACGACATTAACCCGTTAAGGACCGAAGCATTTTCCATTTTTGCGTTTTCATTTTTTGCTCCCCTTGTTCCCAGAGTCATAGCGTTTTTATTTTTTGGTCAATATGGCCGTGTGAGGGCTTATTTTTTGCGGGACGAGTTGTACTTTTCAACGCCATTACTAGTTTTACCATATCGTGTACGGAAAAAAAATTCCAAGCGCCGTGAAATTGCAAAAAAAGTGCAATACCACAGATGTTTTTTTTTAGTTTTTTTACCACGTTCACTGAATGCTAAAACTGACCGGCCATCATTATTCTCCAGGTCATTACGAGTTCATAGACACCAAACATGTACAGGTTCCTTTTTATTTAAGTGGTGAAAAAAAATTCCAAAGTTTGGTAAAAAAAAAAAATGGTGCCATTTTCCGAAACCCGTAGCGTCTCCATTTTTTGGGATCTGGGGCTGGTGAGGGCTTACTTTTTGCACACCAAGCTGAAGTTTTTATTGATGCTATTTTGGGGTAGATCCGATGTTTTGATCACCCGTTATTGCATTTTATTGCAATGTTGCAGCGACCAAAAAACGTAATTCTGGCGTTTAGAATTTTTTTCTCGCTACGCTGTTTACCGATCGGATTAATTCTTTTTTTATATTGATAGATCGGGCGATTCTGAACGCGGCAATACCAAGTATGTGTTTTTTTTATTATTATTTTATTTTGAATGGGGCGAAAGGGGGGTGATTTAAACTTTTATATTTTTTAAAACATTTTTTTTCACTTTTTGCTTGCTTCTATAGTCTCCATAGGAGACTAGAAGCAGCACTCACTTGATCGGCTCTGCTGTATACAGGGGACGAGCAGATCCCCCGCATGGAGAAGAAATGGTCCTGTGCTATGAGCGCCGACCACTAGGTTGCGCTCATATTGACCAGCTCATGACAACCACTGGTGTCTGCTGCAGACCCAGGGTTGTCATGACCACCCATCGGCGACCCGCGATCATGTGACGGGGTTGCCGATGGGCGGGGCTTAGTACCCGCTTCCCGGAAGCGCGAGTTAAATGCCGCTGTCGGAGATTGACAGCGGCATTTAAGATGTTAACAGCCGCGGGTGGATCGCGATGGAGGGAGCAGGAAGGAGAGAGCAGGAAGGAGAGAGCAGGAAGGAGAGAGCAGGAAGGAGGGAGCAGGAAGGAGAGAGCAGGAAGGAGAGAGCAGGAAGGAGAGGAAGGAGGGAGCAGGAAGGAGGGAGCAGGAAGGAGAGAGCAGGAAGGAGAGAGCAGGGAGGAGAGAGCAGGGAGGAGAGAGCAGGGAGGAGAGAGCAGGAAGGAGAGAGCAGGAAGGAGAGAGCAGGAAGGAGAGAGGAGGAAGGAGAGAGGAGGAAGGAGGGAGCAGGAAGGAGGGAGCAGGAAGGAGGGAGCGGGAAGGAGAGAGCGGGAAGGAGAGAGCGGGAAGGAGGGAGCGGGAAGGAGAGAGCAGGAAGGAGGGAGCAGGAAGGAGAGAGGAGGAAGGAGGGAGCAGGAAGGAGGGAGCAGGAAGGAGAGAGGAGGAAGGAGGGAGCAGGAAGGAGAGAGCGGGATGGAGGGAGCAGGAAGGAGAGAGCAGGAAGGAGAGAGGAGGAAGGAGAGAGCAGGAAGGAGGGAGCACGAAGGAGAGAGCAGGAAGGAGGGAGCACGAAGGAGAGAGCAGGAAGGAGGGAGCAGGAAGGAGAGAGGAGGAAGGAGGGAGCAGGAAGGATAGAGGAGGAAGGAGAGAGCGGGAAGGAGGGAGCGGGAAGGAGAGAGCGGGAAGGAGAGAGCGGGATGGAGGGAGCAGGAAGGAGAGAGGAGGAAGGAGAGAGCAGGAAGGAGAGAGGAGGAAGGAGAGAGCAGGAAGGAGAGAGCACGAAGGATACAGCAGGAAGGAGGGAGCAGGAAGGAGAGAGCAGGAAGGAGAGAGGAGGAAGGAGAGAGGAGGAAGGAGGGAGCAGGAAGGAGAGAGCGGGAAGGAGGGAGCGGGAAGGAAAGAGCAGGGAGGAAGGAGAGAGCAGGGAGGAGGGAGCAGGGAGGAGAGGGCAGGAAGTAGAGGGCAGGATGGAGGGGGCAGGAAGGAGAGAGCAGGAAGGAGAGATCAGGACGGTCTCCAGTGTCTGCTCACCCTCCATCCCCCACTGCAGCAGCCAGTAATCTGCAGGAGAAGCGACAACCTGAGCAGCAGCAGAGGCTGACGGACCCGAGCTGAGATCGCAGGATGGAGCGGACGTCAATATATATTTACACTGGTCCTTTGTATCTCAGCTGCCGGTGATCGCTCTGAGAACAATGCGCCGATCTCTACATCACACACTTCCATGGTAGTTTCCGGGCTCATTGAACGTTCCCCAGGTGACGATTGTCCTGGTCAGAACAGATGTCCACGCTGCAGACGATCGCAGTTAGCAGAGCAGGTTGTTCTATACACATTCCTGCTGCTCTGTACAGGGGAGAGGGGGCGGCGCAGAGTTCCGGGGTCTGCTGCAGTCTGCACTGATATCAGGGGACGTCATGTCGCAGAGCTCTGCGGGGGGAGGGGTCGCTCCATGTGGGATCTATAGAAACCAGTGCAGCCCGGAGTGTAGAGCGATGATGGGGAGATCTGTACAGCGCCGTGTACGAGACATGGAGACTCAGGGAGCGGAAGTGTGTCATGTGGCCAGGTAGTCGGTCACTATTGGCGGCTCAATACTGTACGCAGAAGCCAATGGATGTAGGGGGTGTGGCTTACAGGAGCCAATGAGGATGCGCACACGAGCATAAATACCCTGCTCCCGCCGCTCCGCTCATCACTTCTGTATCCGTCTATACAGCGCTATGGCCAGAACCAAGCAGACCGCCCGTAAATCCACCGGAGGGAAAGCTCCCCGCAAGCAGCTGGCCACTAAAGCCGCAAGGAAGAGCGCTCCTGCCACTGGCGGAGTGAAGAAGCCGCATCGCTACCGGCCAGGAACAGTCGCTCTCCGGGAGATCCGCCGCTACCAGAAGTCCACCGAGCTGCTGATCCGTAAGCTTCCCTTCCAGCGCCTGGTGAGGGAGATCGCCCAGGACTTCAAGACCGATCTGCGCTTCCAGAGCTCGGCGGTGATGGCGCTGCAGGAGGCCAGCGAGGCTTATCTGGTGGGGCTGTTCGAGGACACCAACCTGTGCGCCATCCACGCCAAGAGGGTCACCATCATGCCCAAAGACATCCAGCTGGCCCGCAGGATCCGCGGGGAGAGAGCTTAGATCTGCCCGGGCCCCGAGGACAACACAAAGGCTCTTTTCAGAGCCACCAAATCCTCCAAGACGAGCTGAGAACTCTCATGATTAACCGCCATTCTGCTCCTCTGTCCGTATCCTCCGCGCAGTTACTATCTGTATAATTATAGGGGATCTAGTAGTGAGTGAACTATATTGTGAAAAATGCAATAAGCAGAGGAATAACGTTACATCCATCACGTGATCAGTAATAGAAGCCGCACCTGTGTGACCAGAGCAGCGCGATGCGTTTTGTGCACTGCCGGGGTCTGGGGGAGAGAAGGCGCCGGAGGAAATGTCTACATAAGGAGGAGCGCGGGCACTGAGGGCTTCCATGGAGGAGGAGACTTGTGGTCGGGGATTGGTCGGTTCCTGTGGGCGGAGCTTTACTCCGATGTTTCCTTCTCATTCACTGATCAGTTGGTGGTTGTGAATTTCCCGCTCAGTCGCTGCTCGCGCTCCGGAGGATCATTACCGGTCACTGCTGAGAGCGGAGATCACTGACGTCATTACGGATCGGTCACCACGTCCCTCACCCGCGCTGGGTCCTAGTGCCGCCTGAGCCCATGGTTTGCCGGTTGTGGACGGATGGGCTGTTAACTCTTTCACTGCTCCGCTGCTTTCAGTTGTGCTCTCATCCGCTCTGATCGACCTTTCTGCACTGGATAAATAATATTTCCTCCCCAGACCGGTGACGGCTGCTGCCGATCATTATACCCGGTTCTTATGGTAAGGATTTAGTTTCGGATCCGAATCTCACTTTGTTTTCTTGATGTCATTGATGAAGATAGATCCTTCTCGTGCTCTACAGATCACATGACCGATGTAATTATCTTTGAGTTGTGTCTCATCTGCTCCGGGGATGGATCCGCCCGGGGCCCCGTTACTTGCTGCTCCCCGCTCTGTAGTGACCGGTAATGGCCGCCCGTCCGGGCACCACGTGTAGCATGGACGAGGAGTGACTGCGGGGATGTGATCAGTGATGATGATGATGATCGGCCGCTGCCACTTTCCTGAAGATTTAATGTTTTCGTTTTCTAATATTTTACTTTGGCAGCTGGAGACAGCGACAGAAATTGTACAATGAGCGGGAAATTCACAATCACCCGCTGATCTGAGCTCAGCGAATCAGAGGGGAGGAGCTAATAATGCAAATTCATTAAAAACCATATCAACCGGGAAGCGCGTCTTCTATTTGGAAGGATACGTTATTACATGGAGGTATACAGCAGTAAGTGGGGAATACTGCATTACATGGGGGTAAAGTGTTGTGGAATATGTTGGCTCTATATAAATACAAATTATTATTACACTGAAGTATATGGAGCTATACAGCATATACACCGGGTTTGCAGCACTCTATGGAGATATACGGCCAATGGGAACAAGACTTGTGGAGCCACCAATGAGCTGCAGTGGGCGGTGCTTATTTCATTTTTGGTCACATGACTTTGTCAGCCATTAGAATAGCGATCTGACAGCGGGGCTCATTTGCATGGCTGGGCTATAAATACCGCCGCTCTGGAGGAGCAGGATCATTGTTCTTCTGACTTGTGACCAGACCTGTTGCCTCTCATCATGCCTGATCCCGCCAAGTCTGCTCCAGCGCCCAAGAAGGGCTCCAAGAAAGCCGTGACCAAGACTCAGAAGAAGGACGGCAAAAAGCGGAGGAAGAGCAGGAAGGAGAGCTACGCCATCTACGTGTACAAGGTGCTGAAGCAGGTCCATCCCGACACCGGCATCTCCTCCAAGGCCATGGGCATCATGAACTCCTTCGTCAATGACATCTTCGAGCGCATCGCAGGGGAAGCCTCCCGCCTGGCTCACTACAACAAGCGCTCCACCATCACCTCCCGGGAAATCCAGACCGCCGTGCGCCTGCTGCTGCCCGGAGAGCTGGCCAAGCACGCCGTGTCCGAGGGCACCAAGGCCGTCACCAAGTACACCAGCGCCAAGTGATCTGCTCCTCAGTGCTCTGCACCCGCAACCAAAGGCTCTTCTAAGAGCCACCACCCCGTCACTTCAAGAGCTGCTCCTCACCTGCCTCCTGTAGCTCCATGTCCCGTCACTGCAAGAGCTGCTCCTCACCTCCCTCCTGTAGCTCCATGTCCCGTCACTGCAAGAGCTGCTCCTCACCTGCCTCCTGTAGCTCCATGTCCCGTCACTGCAAGAGCTGCTCCTCACCTCCCTCCTGTAGCTCCATGTCCCGTCACTGCAAGAGCTGCTCCTCACCTGCCTCCTGTAGCTCCATGTCCCGTCACTACAAGAGCCGCTCCTCACCTTCCTCCTGTAGCTCCATGTCCCGTCACTACAAGAGCTGCTCCTCACCTGCCTCCTGCAGCTCCATGTTCAGTGACAAGAGCTGCTCCTCACCTGCCTCCTGTAGCTCCATGTCCAGTCACTACAAGAGCTGCTCCATGTCCCGTCACTACAAGAGCTACTCCTCACCAGCCTCCTGTAGCTCCATGTCCCGTCACTACAAGAGCTGCTCCTCACCAGCCTCCTGTAGCTCCATGTCCCGTCACTACAAGAGCTGCTCCTCACCTGCCTCCTGTAGCTCCATGTCCTGTCACTACAAGAGCCTCTCCTCACCTGCCTCCTGTAGCTCCATGTCCCGTCGCTACAAGAGCTGCTCCTCACCTGCCTCCTGTAGCTCCATGTCCCGTCACTACAAGAGCCGCTCCTCCCCTGCCTCCTGTAGCTCCATGTCCCGTCACTACAAGAGCTGCTCCTCACCTGCCTCCTGTAGCTCCATGTCCCGTCACTACAAGAGCTGCTCCTCACCTGCCTCCTGGCGGGTACGATGTGGAGAAGAATAACAGCCGCCTGAAGTTGGCCGTCAGGTCTCTGGTCACCAAGGGCGCCCTGCTGCAGGTGAAGGGCAGCGGCGCCTCCGGCTCCTTCAAGCTGAACAAGAAGCAGGAGACTAAGGACAAACCGGCCAAGAAGAAGCCGGCGGCTGCGGCCAAACCCAAGAAACCCGCAGCCAAGAAAGCGGCCAAATCCCCAAAGAAGCTCAAGAAGGCTCCGACCGCAGCTAAGAAAAGCCCGAAAAAAGCCAAGAAGCCCGCAGCAGCCGCGGCCAAGAAAGCGGCCAAATCCCCAAAGAAGCTCAAGAAGGCTCCGACCGCGGCCAAGAAAAGCCCGAAAAAGGTCAAGAAGCCCGCAGCAGCCGCAGCCAAGAGCCCCAAGAAGCCGAAGGCCGCTCCGAAGCCCAAGAAGATGACGAAGAGCACGGCTAAGAAGGCGGCCAAACCCAAAGCTGCCAAGAGTCCAGCTAAGAAGGCGACTAAAGCCAAGAAGCCCGCGGCTAAGAAATAAGCCAAAGCCGTCCTGTTATTACACCACAAAGGCTCTTATCAGAGCCACTACCTTGTCCCTGCAGAGCTGTATGATCAGTGCCACCACCTTGTTCCTGCAGAGCTGTATGATCAGTGTCATCACCTTCTCCCTGCAGAGCTGTATGATCATTGTCACCGCCTTCTCCCTGCAGAGCTGTATGATCAGTGCCACCACCTTCTCCCCGCAGAGCTGTATGATCAGTGCCACCACCTTGTCCCTGCAGAGCTGTATGATCAGTGTCACCGCCTTCTCCCTGCAGAGCTGTATGATCAGTGCCACCACCTTGTCCCTGCAGAGCTGTATGATCAGTGCCATCACCTTGTCCCTGCAGAGCTGTATGACCAGTGTCACCACCTTGTCCCCTCAGAGCTGTATGATCAGTGCCACCACCTTGTCTCCGCAGAGCTGTATGATCAGTGCCACCACCTTGTCTCCGCAGAGCTGTATGATCAGTGTCACCACCTTGTCTCCGCAGAGCTGTATGATCAGTGCCACCACCTTGTCCCTGCTGTACAGCGCTGTATCTGCTGTGCAATCTCATATAATCGCCTTCCAGATAACAATGGAATCATTCACATTTGGAGAAATAACTAAACCGAATCAATTTCTAAAACAGAAATGAGACCGAAGAATCAGATCTGAGGAGCAAAGGCTGAAATAAAAGTCACTGAGCTTCTATCAGAAATGAGCAGTACAGTATTAAAAGATCTGATCTGTGAAGAAGCCAGAAGCAGCCGAAGCTTTCTCACAACCTGCTATTTACCCTGTGAGAGACCCGGGCTGTGAACAAGACACAGGAGCAGCCACAGCTCTGATGTAGATGGGGTGGTGGCGGGAGCAGAAGCACTGAGGAGCAGATCACTTGGCGCTGCTCATCCTCCACACAACCAAAGGCTCTTAAACTAATAATTATCTAAATTTATTAGTAATGTAAAAAAAGTGGCATTAAAACAAAATAGTAAAAAGTTAACAGCGAAGACTCAGGTGATTGTGGCATATAGTCCACACAAATTAGGAGGGGGGCAAATAAAGTGTGAACACAAATCTATATATATATATATATATATATATATATATATATATATATATATATACTAGATGGTGGCCCGATTATAACGCATCGGGTATTCTAGAATATGTATGCAGCCGACCGGGCGCGACCAATCAGCGAACCGTGTTAGTGAGGACCGGGGAGCGGCGCTGCCTGTGCGGGTATTTCCGCTGCGAGCAGCCGGTCATCTCCCGGCTACATCGCCGCTGGCCTCCATGCGGCAGATGAGCCGCTAACGGCCGCCATCTTGTTCTGAAATCCTGCGTCGCTGATTGGCCGCGGCTGGACCAATCAGTGACGCGGGATTTCCTGGACAGACAGACGGGATAAGCCGATTATATAGTAGATATATACAGTACAGACCAAAAGTTTGGACACACCTTCTCATTTAAAGATTTTTCTGTATTTTCATGACTTTGAAAATTGTACATTCGCACTGAAGGCATCAAAACTATGAATTACCACATGTGGAATTATATACTTAACAAAAAAGTGTGAAACAACTGAAAATATGTCTTATATTCTAGGTTCTTCACAGTAGCCACCTTTTGCTTTGATGACTGCTTTGTACACTCTTGGCATTCTCTTGATGAGCTTCAAGAGGTAGTCACCGGAAATGGTCTTCCAACAATCTTGAAGGAGTTTCCAGAGATGCTTAGCACTTGTTGGCCCTTTTGCCTTCACTCTGCGGTCCAGCTCATCCCAAACCATCTCGATTGGGTTCAGGTCTGGTGACTGTGGAGGCCAGGTCACCTGGCGTAGCACCCCATTACTCTCCTTCTTGGTCAAATAGCCCTTACACAGCCTGGAGGTGTGTTTGGGGTTATTGTCCTGTTGAAAAATAAATGATGGTCCAACTAAACGCAAACCGGATGGAATAGCATGCCGCTGCAAGATGCTGTGGTAGCCATGCTGGTTCAGTATGCCTTCAATTTTGAATAAATCCCCAACAGTGTAACCAGCAAAGCACCCCCACACCATCACACCTCCTCCTCCATGCTTCACGGTGGGAACCAGGCATGTAGAGTCCATCCGTTCACCTTTTCTGCGTCGCACAAAGACACGGTGGTTGGAACCAAAGATCTCAAATTTGGACTCATCAGACCAAAGCACAGATTTCCACTGGTCTAATGTCCATTCCTTGTGTTCTTTAGCCCAAACAAGTCTCTTCTGCTTGTTGCCTGTCCTTAGCAGTGGTTTCCTAGCAGCTATTTTACCATGAAGGCCTGCTGCACAAAGTCTCCTCTTAACAGTTGTTGTAGAGATGTGTCTGCTGCTAGAACTCTGTGTGGCATTGACCTGGTCTCTAATCTGAGCTGCTGTTAACCTGTGATTTCTGAGGCTGGTGACTCGGATAAACTTATCCTCAGAAGCAGAGGTGACTCTTGGTCTTCCTTTACTGGGGCGGTCCTCATGTGAGCCAGTTTCTTTGTAGCGCTTGATGGTTTTTGCAACTGCACTTGGGGACACATTCAAAGTTTGCCCAATTTTTCGGACTGACCGACCTTCATTTCTTAAAGTAATGATGGCCACTCTTTTTTCTTTACTTAACTGCTTTTTTCTTGCCATAATACAAATTCTAACAGTCTATTCAGTAGGACTATCAGCTGTGTATCCACCAGACTTCTGCACAACACAACTGATGGTCCCAACCCCATTTATAAAGCAAGAAATCCCACTTATTAAACCTGACAGGGCACACCTGTGAAGTGAAAACCATTTCCGGTGACTACCTCTTGAAGCTCATCAATGCCAAGAGTGTGCAAAGCAGTCATCAAAGCAAAAGGTGGCTACTTTGAAGAACCTAGAATATAAGACATATTTTCAGTTGTTTCACACTTTTTTGTTAAGTATATAATTCCACATGTGTTAATTCATAGTTTTGATGCCTTCAGTGTGAATGTACAATTTTCAAAGTCATGAAAATACAGAAAAATCTTTAAATGAGAAGGTGTGTCCAAACTTTTGGTCTGTACTGTATATAATCATCTTTAGTGTACATGGCAAAAGCACTGAGGTGTCCACGGGGGCTAAGCGCCAGAACTGGAACATCTAATGGATCACCATTTCTGGGGCAGCTCGTATTTTTAGGCTGGAAGGGGGCCAATATCCAGGGATCTTTTCAGCCTATTTATACCAGCTCACAGTGGTCTGCTTTACCTTTGTAGGTTAACAAAAATGAGGGGGGCCGCATATAATTTTTTTAGGTTCGCTCCCACTTTTTATAACCAGCAAAGGTTAAGCAGACAGTTGGGGGACTATATTATCAGTCTGGGAAGGTCCATGGTTATCTTCCCATTCCCATCCTAAAAATACCAGCCCCCAGCTGTCTGCTTGACCCAATCCCATCCCACCTCATGCCTAACCTTACTATAGTCTTCATCTCAACCCTAATCCACCTCTTCAACCTGTCACTAACAACTGGTGTCTTCCCCTCATGCTTCAAACGTGCCTCAATCACACTTATCCTCAAAAAGCCCTCCCTTGACCCATCATCTCTGACTAGCTATTGCCCCATATCACTTCTCCCATATGCTTCAAAACTACTGGAACAACTGGACCTGTCAACTGTCTACAACACAGTAGACCATGCCCGCTTAATAGAGACTTGGCCCTATCTTGGATCTTCTCATACCTAACAGACAGGACATTCAGTGTCTTCCAATCACATACCATAGGGCCCCTTCTCTTCTCCATCTACACCTTTGACCTGAGACACTCTTAGAGTCTCGCGGTTTTCAGTATCACCTCTATGCTGATGACACACAGATCTACCTCTCTGGACCTGATATCTCCTCCCTACTAACCAAAATCCCACAATGTCTGTCTGCTATTTTATCCTTCTTCTCTGTGAGATTTCTAAAACTTAACATGGATAAAACTGAATTCATCACCTTTCCACCATCTCACTCAACCACCCCAACAGACCTATCCATCAACGACAATGGCTGCTCACTCTCCCCAGACCCATGAGATCGCTGCCTCGGGGTGACCCTGGACTCTGATCTCAAGTTCAAACCACATATCCAAGCCCTTTCCACTTCCTGCCGACTCCAACTCAAAAATATCTCCCGGATCCGCACATTCCTCAACCACGAATCTGCAAAAACACTAGTGCACGCCCTCATCATCTCCCGCCTTGACTACTGCAACCTCCTGCTCTGTGGCCTCCCATCCAACACTCTTGCACCCCTCCAATCTATCCTAAACTCTGCTGCTCGACTAATCAACCTGTCCCCCCGCTATTCCCCGGCCCCTCCTCTCTGTCAATCTCTTCACTGACTCCCCATTGCCCAAAGTCTCCAGCTCAAAATCTTAACCACAGCATACAAAGCCATCCACAACCTGTCTCCTCCATACATCTGTGACTTAGTCTCCCGATACTTACCTGCACGCAACCTCCGACCCTCACAAGATCTCCTTCTCTACTCCCCTCTAATCTCCTCCCACAATTACATACAAGATCTCTCCCGTGCATCCCCCCTCTACCCCAACATATCAGACCCTCACCTACCGTGGAAACCTATAAAAGGAACCTGAAGACCCTCCTCTTCCGACAAGCCTACAACCTGCAGTAACCACCGCTCCACCATACCGCTGCACGACCAGCTCTACCCTCACCTACTGTATCCTCACCCATCCCTTGTATATTGTGAGCCCTCGCGGGCAGGGTCCTCGCTCCACCATACCGCTGCACGACCAGCTCTACCCTCACCTACTGTATCCTCACCCATCCCTTGTAGACTGTGAGTCCTCGCGGGCAGGGTCCTCGCTCCACCATACCGCTGCACGACCAGCTCTACCCTCACCTACTGTATCCTCACCCATCCCCTGTAGACTGTGAGTCCTCGCGGGCAGGGTCCTCGCTCCACCATACCGCTGCACGACCAGCTCTACCCTCACCTACTGTATCCTCACCCATCCCCTGTAGACTGTGAGTCCTCGCGGGCAGGGTCCTCGCTCCACCATACCGCTGCACGACCAGCTCAGCCCTCACCTACTGTATCCTCACCCATCCCTTGTAGACTGTGAGTCCTCGCGGGCAGGGTCCTCGCTCCACCATACCGCTGCACAACCAGCTCTACCCTCACCTACTGTATCCTCACCCATCCCTTGTAGACTGTGAGTCCTCGCGGGCAGGGTCCTCGCTCCACCATACCGCTGCATGACCAGCTCTACCCTCACCTACTGTATCCTCACCCATCCCCTGTAGACTGTGAGTCCTCGCGGGCAGGGTCCTCGCTCCACTACACCGCTGCACGACCAGCTCTACCCTCACCTACTGTATCCTCACCCATCCCTTGTAGACTGTGAGTCCTCACGGGCAGGGTCCTCGCTCCACTACACCGCTGCACGACCAGCTCTACCCTCACCTACTGTATCCTCACCCATCCCTTGTAGACTGTGAGTCCTCACGGGCAGGGTCCTCTCTCCACCATACCGCTGCACGACCAGCTCTACCCTCACCTACTGTATCCTCACCCATCCCTTGTAGACTGTGAGTCCTCACGGGCAGGGTCCTCGCTCCACCATACCGCTGCACGACCAGCTGTACCCTCACCTACTGTATCCTCACCCATCCCCTGTAGACTGTGAGCCCTCGCGGGCAGGGTCCTCGCTCCTCCTGGACCAGTCGCTGACTCGTTTTTGTTCAAGATTATTGTAAATGTTTCTGCTATTTATACCCCCTTTTTTCACATGTAAAGCGCCATGGAATAAATGGCGCTATAATAATAAAATAGTGATGTGTATCCCGACACCCCCATATAGTGCTGTATAGTGGAGAAGTTACTACAGGCGAGGAGTCTTGTTGATGAGCGGCTGCTGCTTCTTATCCTGAAGGATTTTTTCTGTTCAACATACTTTTAAAAAAACAGAAATGTTACAATGAGCGGGAAATTCTAAATCACTAACTGCTCTGTGACCGACCAATCAGAGAGAAGGAGATGAAGGTGAAATCCGGTAACATACACGCCCTGATCCGCGTCATCAGTCTCCTCTCTGGTCCGCACAGCCGGGTGCTCATCTGTCCTCTGCTCGGTGACTGCAGGGGATGTTCCGCCCGGTAGGACGATCGGGTGTGTATTTATCCCCAGAGCAAACGTCAGGCTCCGGTCACTGAGGAATAAGGAAATCACCGATTATGGAGAACGGCGGCAAGAAATGGTTAACACTGGCGTCTCCTGTGGGCGGAGCCGTGACCTGATGCTCAATGATGATTGGCTGAACCCAGAATTTGAACTTCCCGTTCACTCCTCCTCGCTTTGTCCTCATCCATGTAACACGCGGCGTCAGTGCTGCGGATCTCGGGCGATCTGCTCGTGTATAGTGATCAGCGGCCGATCTCACTCCACACAGGGGAGATCAGACACCAATCTGTACAGGGTCTTATGTCTCCAGATCCAGAATTCTCCCCTGATCACAGCGCAGACCCTCACTGCACTTCATGCCTCATTCTGCAGCCAGTGATCCTGTCAGATCCTCAGCCCTCACAGCTGCGACATCGGTCACCGATCACTTACACATCCGCCGATCTGCTCATCACCGAGCACTCGCCCCTTCTCTCCCCGGTCACTGATGTGACGGATCCCGGGAGCTCAGGGTGGGGGCTTCTGTTTCTCTGTCCTGCAGATATTTCCCCTCATTCCCGCAATTATCAGAGCACAGGACACAACCCCCGGCCCCGCAGCAGGAATCACAGCTTCTCCACTGTACATGTGGGGGGCTCTGATAAGAGCCTTTGGGGGGTGAGAATGGAGCGGAGAACACAATTAACCTCCGAAGCCGTAGAGAGTGCGGCCCTGGCGCTTGAGCGCGTACACCACGTCCATGGCGGTGACGGTCTTCCTCTTGGCGTGCTCGGTGTAGGTGACGGCGTCACGGATCACGTTCTCCAGGAAGACTTTCAGGACGCCGCGAGTCTCCTCATAGATGAGGCCGGAGATGCGCTTGACGCCTCCCCTGCGAGCGAGACGGCGGATGGCAGGCTTGGTGATGCCCTGGATGTTATCACGCAGTACTTTCCTGTGCCGCTTGGCGCCGCCCTTCCCAAGACCTTTCCCTCCTTTACCGCGACCAGACATCATTCAAGAAATCTTCCACCGACTGAGAGATCAGCGCTAAGTCCTCCACTATATAGAGAGTGAACGGACCATAGAGAGAACCGTACAGTGATGACGCCTCTGTGGGGCGTGTCGCACTATAGGCTCCTCCCTCACTATCACTGATTGGCTGATCACACGTCTGTATTTCCCCTTCTTTCTTTCTACTCAGTTATGTGTGATGAGTTGTGTAGTGATAATAACACATCCGGGCCTTGTGTATGATATCCGGACGTAGAGACTAGAAGGCGGAAGTGACTATAACTCCTATCCGGCAGACAAAGCGGGATTCCTGTCCTGTTAGTTACCTGCATTGAGCCGTTCTCTGTAGTGACCACACGGGGGCGATATTACCACACATATTGACCGCACTGACTGACTCATTGCCCCCTAGTGGCAGATCTTAGTGCAGACACATGTATCATTATTGGTCCTTGTCTTATTTATGAGCAGTAATAATAATTACTAGTGTTGAGCGATACCTTCCGATATCGGGAAATATCGGATCGGATTGGATCGGACCGATACCGAAAAAGTATCGGATATCGCCGATTCCGATACCGGAAACCAATGCAAGTCAATGGGACATAAATATCGGAATTAAAATAAACCCTTTCTTTCCTTGTAGGTTATTTCTACATGAAGGAAAACAACTAAGAATAATGTAGAATGTATTGGGGGAGGTGGGGGAGACAATAAAGGCATAGAGGTTTAGCCCAATCAAATGGAATAGCAGGAATTAATATTTTTTTATTATGTTCTGAGTTACGGAAATATTAACTATGTTAAGTATTTTTATATTTTGTCAGATATTTATGTTTCACTACTTCCATGCTCTTCACCTTCTTTTTTACTTCTCCCACACTTTCTCCTTCATCATCCTCAGCATCTTTTTCATCCACTTCTTCTTCACCTTCTTCTTCTTCACCTTCTTCGTATTATTCTTTTTTTTACATTCTTCATATTCTACTTCTTCATCTTCTTCTTCTTCATCATATTCTTATTTGTGACAGGCATTCCTGTAGTTGTTATCTATAAAAGGTTGGACATTACACCTTTCGTTCTGCCCGTCACAAAAGATTTACAACAGGATTTGTCCGCGTTCAGTTTGGCCTGCAGCAGCAGGTCTTTTCCAGGGGCACCACGAGGAGGAACGGACTCACCCCCATACACTGCTTAGTCATCTTCTGCTTATAATTTAGATATTATCTTTTGCTCTGATTTTTAGTCTTATGCTTAATGTTCTTCCGCTTTTTGTTCTGCAGCTTCTTGTATTTCTGCTTCTTGGTTTTCTGTCTCTTGTTTTTCTGTATCTTGGTGCTTGTCTTCTCTTCTTTGTCTTCTTGGTCAACTTCTTCAGGGTCATCTTCTTGGTCTTCTTCGGGGTGGTCTTCAGGGTCGTCGTCTTCGGGGGTCCTCGTCTTCGGGGTCCTCGTCTTCTTCGGGTTGGTCTTCTGGGTCCTCGTCTTCGGGGTCCTCGTCTTCTTCGGGGTGGTCTTCAGGGTCCTCGTCTTCTTCGGGGTGGTCTTCAGGGTCCTCGTCTTCTTCGGGGTGGTCTTCAGGGTCCTCGTCTTCAGGGTCATTGTCTTCGGGGTCCTCGTCTTCTTAGGGTTGGTCTTCAGGGTCCTCGTCTTCAGGGTCCTCGTCAGGGAGATCCAGAGTGATTACCAAGAACCATTTCAAAAAGCTTGAACTTGGAAATGTAGCAGAAGGTACAAGAAAGCTGAGGAACTACCGAGGACCAGCTGACGGTACTGGAACCCGGATGGATAGCAGAAGGTACAAGAGCCAATGGAACTACCGAGGACCAGCTGATGTTACTGGAACTCGGTTACTAAGCAGGAGGTACCTGTGCCAGAAAGCACTACCAAGGACCAGCAGACGTTGGTGGAACTTGGATACCGAGAAGGAGGCACCTAATCCAAAGGCACTGCCGAGAACCAGCTGACGGTACTGGAACCCGGATGGGTAGCAGAAGGTACCCATGTAAAAAAAAAGTTCAAGGCCGCGAGCCGGCCGCAGTTACCAAAACCCACAGTCCTACAGAGGGTGCTTGTCCTATTGGCACTATGGAACCAGCCTTCATTGCCAGATCCCGCAGCCCACATAGGAGTCACCTAAACTGCAGGCACCATAGAGTCGGCTAACCCGACCGCAACACGACAGGACAACGCATTGGAGGCAAAGTGACGTTGACACTACCCGGAAACAGCTGGCGTGCTGGAACCAGGCTGGGCAGGAGGGAGTACCCGTGCCAAAGACACTGCCGAGAACCAGCTGACGGTACTGGAACCCGGATGGGTAGCAGAAGATACAAGAGCAAATGGAACTACCGAGGACCAGCTGACGGTACTGGAACCCGGATGGGTAGCAGAAGGTACAAGAGCCAATGGAACTACCGAGGACCAGCTGATGTTACTGGAACTCGGTTACTAAGCAGGAGGTACCTGTGCCAGAAAGCACTACCAAGGACCAGCAGACGTTGGTGGAACTTGGATACCGAGAAGGAGGCACCTAATCCAAAGGCACTGCCGAGAACCAGCTGACGGTACTGGAACCCGGATGGGTAGCAGAAGGTACCCATGTAAAAAAAAAGTTCAAGGCCGCGAGCCGGCCGCAGTTACCAAAACCCACAGTCCTACAGAGGGTGCTTGTCCTATTGGCACTATGGAACCAGCCTTCATTGCCAGATCCCGCAGCCCACATAGGAGTCACCTAAACTGCAGGCACCATAGAGTCGGCTAACCCGACCGCAACACGACAGGACAACGCATTGGAGGCAAAGTGACGTTGACACTACCCGGAAACAGCTGGCGTGCTGGAACCAGGCTGGGCAGGAGGGAGTACCCGTGCCAAAGACACTGCCGAGAACCAGCTGACGGTACTGGAACCCGGATGGGTAGCAGAAGATACAAGAGCAAATGGAACTACCGAGGACCAGCTGACGGTACTGGAACCCGGATGGGTAGCAGAAGGTACAAGAGCCAATGGAACTACCGAGGACCAGCTGATGTTACTGGAACTCGGTTACTAAGCAGGAGGTACCTGTGCCAGAAAGCACTACCAAGGACCAGCAGACGTTGGTGGAACTTGGATACCGAGAAGGAGGCACCTAATCCAAAGGCACTGCCGAGAACCAGCTGACGGTACTGGAACCCGGATGGGTAGCAGAAGGTACCCATGTAAAAAAAAAGTTCAAGGCCGCGAGCCGGCCGCAGTTACCAAAACCCACAGTCCTACAGAGGGTGCTTGTCCTATTGGCACTATGGAACCAGCCTTCATTGCCAGATCCCGCAGCCCACATAGGAGTCACCTAAACTGCAGGCACCATAGAGTCGGCTAACCCGACCGCAACACGACAGGACAACGCATTGGAGGCAAAGTGACGTTGACACTACCCGGAAACAGCTGGCGTGCTGGAACCAGGCTGGGCAGGAGGGAGTACCCGTGCCAAAGACACTGCCGAGAACCAGCTGACGGTACTGGAACCCGGATGGGTAGCAGAAGGTACAAGAGCCAATGGAACTGCCGAGAACCAGCTGGCGGTGCTGGAGCCCAGGGTAAATACTAAAAACAGAAGAGCCAGAGGTGTATTTGGAGGAGGTTTTAAATCCGTACTACAGTGGATGTGGACAAAGCAGGAGAATTTGCCGGACACACAGCTGGGGATCAGCTGACGTTACTGAATCCCAATAACACTGGAGCAAGCGTTGACTGTGCAGACGGCACTTCTGAGCAGCAACTAGCGGTATTGGAGCCCAGGGTAAATACTAAAAACGGAGGAGCCAGAGGTGTAATTGGAGCAAGTTTTAAATAAGTAGCACAGTGAATATGGACAGAGCAGGAGAAATTGCCGTGAACACAGCAGGGGAACAGCTGACGTTACCGAACCCCAATAACACCGCAGCAAGTGTTGACTGTGCAGACGGCACTTCTGAGCAGCAACTAGCGGTATTGGAGCCCAGGGTAAATACTAAAAACGGAGGAGCCAGAGGTGTAATTGGAGCAAGTTTTAAATAAGTAGCACAGTGAATATGGACAGAGCAGGAGAAATTGCCGTGAACACAGCAGGGGAACAGCTGACGTTACCGAACCCCAATAACACCGCAGCAAGTGTTGACTGTGCAGACGGCACTTCCGAGCGCCAACTGGCGGTGCTGGAGCCCAGGGATAAGAATGAAAACAGAGGAGCCAGAGGTGTAATTCGAGCAACTTTAAAATCTGTAGTAGTGAGAATGTGGACAGAGCAGGAGACATTGCCGTCCGCACAGCAGGGGAACAGCTGACGTTACTGAACCCCAATAACACGGCAGCAAGTGTTGACTGTGCAGACAGCACTTCCGAGCGCCAACTGGCGGTGTTGGAGCCCAGGGTAAATACTAAAAACGGAGGAGCCAGAGGTGTAATTGGAGCAAGTTTTAAATAAGTAGCACAGTGAATATGGACAGAGCAGGAGAAATTGCCGTGAACACAGCAGGGGAACAGCTGACGTTACTGAACCCCAATAACATGGTAGCAAGTGTTGACTGTGCAGACGGCACTTCCGAGCGCCAACTGGCGGTGCTGGAGCCCAGGGATAAGAATGAAAACAGAGGAGCCAGAGGTGTAATTCGAGCAACTTTAAAATCTGTAGTAGTGAGAATGTGGACAGAGCAGGAGAAATTGCCGTCCGCACAGCAGGGGAACAGCTGACGTTACTGAACCCCAATAACACGGCAGCAAGTGTTGACTGTGCAGACACACTTCCGAGCGCCAACTGGCGGTGTTGGAGCCCAGGGTAAATACTAAAAACGGAGGAGCCAGAGGTGTAATTGGAGCAAGTTTTAAATAAGTAGCACAGTGAATATGGACAGAGCAGGAGAAATTGCCGTGAACACAGCAGGGGAACAGCTGACGTTACTGAACCCCAATAACATGGTAGCAAGTGTTGACTGTGCAGACGGCACTTCCGAGCGCCAACTGGCGGTGCTGGAGCCCAGGGATAAGAATGAAAACAGAGGAGCCAGAGGTGTAATTCGAGCAACTTTAAAATGTGTAGTACAGTGGATGTGGACAAAGCAGGAGAAATTGCCGTCCGCACAGCAGGAGAACAGCTGACGTTACTGAACCCCAATAACACGGCAGCAAGTGTTGACTGTGCAGACGGCACTTCCGTGCGCCAACTGGCGGTGTTGGAGCTCAGGGATAATACTGAAAACAGAGGAGCCAGAGGTGTAATTGGAGCAACTTTAAAATCTGTAGTAGTGAGAATGTGGACAGAGCAGGAGAAATTGCCGTCCGCACAGCAGGGGAACAGCTGACGTTACTGAACCCCAATAACATGGTAGCAAGTGTTGACTGTGCAGACAGCACTTCCGAGCGCCAACTGGCGGTGCTGGAGCCCAGGGATAAGAATGAAAACAGAGGAGCCAGAGGAGTAATTGGAGCAACTTTAAAATGTGTAGTACAGTGGATGTGGACAAATCAGGAGAAATTGCCGTCCGCACAGCAGGAGAACAGCTGACGTTACTGAACCCCAATAACACGGCAGCAAGTGTTGACTGTGCAGACGGCACTTCCGAGCGCCAACTGGCGGTGCTGGAGCCCAGGGATAAGAATGAAAACAGAGGAGCCAGAGGTGTAATTGGAGCAACTTTAAAATCTGTAGTAGTGAGAATGTGGACAGAGCAGGAGAAATTGCCGTCCGCACAGCAGGGGAACAGCTGACGTTACTGAACCCCAATAACACGGCAGCAAGTGTTGACTGTGCAGACAGCACTTCCGAGCGCCAACTGGCGGTGTTGGAGCCCAGGGTAAATACTAAAAACGGAGGAGCCAGAGGTGTAATTGGAGCAAGTTTTAAATAAGTAGCACAGTGAATATGGACAGAGCAGGAGAAATTGCCGTGAACACAGCAGGGGAACAGCTGACGTTACTGAACCCCAATAACATGGTAGCAAGTGTTGACTGTGCAGACGGCACTTCCGAGCGCCAACTGGCGGTGCTGGAGCCCAGGGATAAGAATGAAAACAGAGGAGCCAGAGGTGTAATTCGAGCAACTTTAAAATGTGTAGTACAGTGGATGTGGACAAAGCAGGAGAAATTGCCGTCCGCACAGCAGGAGAACAGCTGACGTTACTGAACCCCAATAACACGGCAGCAAGTGTTGACTGTGCAGACGGCACTTCCGAGCGCCAACTGGCGGTGCTGGAGCCCAGGGATAAGAATGAAAACAGAGGAGCCAGAGGTGTAATTCGAGCAACTTTAAAATGTGTAGTAGTGAGAATGTGGACAGAGCAGGAGAAATTGCCGTCCGCACAGCAGGGGAACAGCTGACGTTACTGAACCCCAATAACATGGTAGCAAGTGTTGACTGTGCAGACAGCACTTCCGAGCGCCAACTGGCGGTGCTGGAGCCCAGGGATAAGAATGAAAACAGAGGAGCCAGAGGAGTAATTGGAGCAACTTTAAAATGTGTAGTACAGTGGATGTGGACAAATCAGGAGAAATTGCCGTCCGCACAGCAGGAGAACAGCTGACGTTACTGAACCCCAATAACACGGCAGCAAGTGTTGACTGTGCAGACGGCACTTCCGAGCGCCAACTGGCGGTGTTGGAGCTCAGGGATTACAGTTCAGGTGGTAGAAACATGAACAGAACAGGAGACCTGGATACTGTTGCCAACCAATTATTTATTCTGGAAGAGGACTGGCAAATTCATGAGAGATCCAGGCCTTGTTCATTTTGAGAAAAGTAAGCCGGTCAACGTTATCGGAGGATAGTCGCATGCGACGGTCTGTTAGTACACCACCTGCGGCACTAAAGACGCGTTCCGATAATACACTAGCAGCAGGGCAAGCTAGCACCTCCAGTGCATACTGACTAAGCTCTGGCCATGTATCCAGCTTACAGACCCAAAACTTGAAGGGAGAAGAGCCGTCTGGGAGTACACTAAGAGGGCAAGACATGTAGTCTGTCACCATCTGACGGAAACGTTGCCTCCTGCTGACTGGAGCTGTCTGTGATGGTGTAGACATTTGTGGCGGCGGGGACACAAAACTTTGCCACATTTCGGCCATACTGGTCTTGCCTTGTGCTGAGGTGCTGCTTCTGCTCCCTCTTTGTGCAGAGCTTCCTCCACTGCCTCGACGCACTGAGCTGCTTTGTAAAGCACTAGCAGCACTGCTCTCGGTTGGAATGGAGAACATGATGGAATGCACCAGTGCGTCTTGGTACTCCCGCATTTTACGCTCCCGGTTCAATGGTGTTATGAGGCTTTGTAAGTTGTCCCGGTAGCGAGGATCTAGGAGGGTGGACACCCAATAATCAGCCGTGTTGAGAATGTGGGCGATGCGGCGGTCGTTTCTGAGGCACTGCAGCATGAAATCAACCATGTGCTGCAGACTGCCAACTGGCCAAGAAACGCTGTCCCCTGCTTGAGGCGTGATCTCTGCCTGCTCTGCATCACCCCACCCTCGCTCTAGATACTGACTACTAGAGCATTGTGTACCTCCCTCCTCTGGACAGATGTCTTCCTCATCCATTGACTCCTCCTCATCCTCCTCACAAAGTGTCCCCTGCCTAGGCCTTTGTGAGGAACCACGTTGCGCAGACTGTAGAGAAGCAGATGGCATTTGTGACTCCTCATCCTCCACCTCTTCCAAAACCTCGTCCCTTAGTGCTTGCAGTGTTTTTTCAAGCAGGCAGATAAGGGGGATAGTCATGCTGACTAGTGCATCATCTGCACTCGCCATCCGCGTGGAATAATCGAAGGCACGCAAAACGTGGCAAATGTCCTTCATAGAGGCCCACTCAGTGGTGGTGAAGTGTGAACGGCGCGCACTGCGACTTGTTTGCGCCTGCTGCAGCTGGTACTCCATTACTGCTGCCTGCTGCTCACACAACCTCTCCAACATATGTAACGTTGAATTCCACCTGGTGGGTAGGTCACATATGATGCGATGTTCCGGAAGACATAATCGGCGCTGCAGAGCTGCAATGTGTGATCTTGCATTGCTGGAACGCCGCAAGTGAGCGCACTCTATGCGGACCTTGTGAAGCAGTGCATCAAGATCCGGATAGTCCCTCAAAAAACTCTGCACGACCAAGTTGAGCACATGTGCCAGACATGGGATGTGAGTGAGGTTGCCTAGGCCCAGAGCTGCCACCAGATTTCGGCCATTGTCACACACTACCATGCCTGGCTGGAGATTCGCTGGCACAAACCACACGTCACTCTGCTGCTTGATGGCATTCCAGAGCTCCTGCGCTGTGTGGCTTCGATTCCCCAAAGAAATTAATTTTAATACGGCCTGTTGACGTTTGGCCACGGCTGTGCTCATATCGGTCATCATAACAGGTAACCGTTCACGGGTCGATGTGGAGGTAGACCGTGACGGCTCCTGCAGCGCTGATTCAGAGGAACTGGAGTATGAGGAGGAGTCAATGTGTACAGACTGGATTCCTGCAATCCTTGGAGTTGGCAGAACACGTACAGCGCCACTCTCAAGATCTGTACCCGGCTCCACAACATTTACCCAATGGGCAGTGAGGGAAAGGTATCGTCCCTGTCCATGCTTACTGGTCCACGCATCAGTGGTCAGGTGGACCTTGCTACTGACGGCGTTTTGTAGCGCATGTTTAATTTTTCCCTCCACATGATGTTGCAGGGCAGGGACGGCTTGCCTGCTGAAATAAAAGCGGCTGGGCACGTTGTATTGTGGGACTGCCAATGCCATAAAGTTACGGAATGTGTCAGTCTCCACCAGCCTGAATGATAGCATTTCAAGGGCCAGTAGTTTAGCAATGCCAGCATTCAGAGCCTGTGCTCGGGGGTGGTTTGCCGAGTATGGGCGCCTTTTCTCCCATGCCTGTGCTAACGATGGCTGTAGACTGGCCTGGGAGTGTGAGGATGACTGGGAAAGTGGTGCTGTGGGTGGAATTACACTGTGTCTCTGTACAACAGTGCCAGAGATTCTTCCATGGCGATCCTGTGAGGAAGCCGAACCAGCTGTGTGTGAGCTGGAGGAAGAGGCTACAACACGAGCTGAAGAGGTGGTAGGTGGCGCTGTAGGTTGGCCTAGGTCTTCAGTGTGTTTGTGTAACTCCACCACGTGCTTGGTCCGCACATGTTTCCACATATTTGTGGTATTGAGGTTGCTGACACTTTTCCCTCTTTTCACCTTCTGATTACACAGCTTGCATTTGACAAAGCAAATGTCATCTGCAACTGTGTCAAAAAAGGACCAGGCACTGCAAGTCTTGGGAGCGCCCGCTTTGGATTTTGGAAGAGCCATGCTCCTAATGGGTGCCGAAGTGGAGGCTACAGGCAACCAAGTCTGCCCCCTCCCTCTCCCTCCTTTTTGGGCCGTTCGGGGAATCTCTTCCTCAGAGCTGCTCCCACCACCTTCCTGTCCCTCACGCCATGATGGGTCAAGGACCTCATCATCTACACCACCCTCTTCAAACAACTGCTTCTCCTGGGTAGTCTCGACAGCACAGTACGCACCAGAAAGTGGCACCTGAGTCTCATCATCAGATGCGTACTGAGGTGTGCTGCTGACCATAGGCACTGGCCCACCCGCCTCTTCAGATTCAGAGAGACAAAACGGTTGCGCATCACTGCATACTACCTCTTCTTCAAATTCTCGAATTCTGCTTGGCTGGCCCCCTCTTTCCAAGCCAAGAGATTCAGAGAACAGAAGTAGAGATGGCTCCTGTCCAGGGCTCTCTGACTGCCTGGGCAATTTGGCAGGTGGTGAAGAGACAGATGGGTGCTCTTCAGTGCTCAGGACCTGAGAGGATCTGGAACTAATTGAAGTCGATGCGTTAGCTGCCATCCATCCGACAACGGCTTCAATTTGGTCCTCGCGCAGCAGTGGGGTACGGCTAGCTCCTACAAAGCTGCGCATAAAGGACTGTTCCCTGGTAAAACTGGGGGATGCTGAGTCACTGGTGCCCGCAGCAGGCACAGAATCCCCACGTCCTCTCCCTGCAGGCACAGAATCCTCACGTCCTCTCCCTGTAGAAACTCCACGCCCACGCCCACGACCACGACCACATGCCTTACTCCCTGCCTTCTTCATCTTGGTAGACTGATAAAGATAGGCAGAAAAGTACTAAGGGCTTAGTGTGCTTATTCCTGAACAGCTGCTAACAGGTATAAGAAACACTAATTTTATAAAGTGTGGACTAGACTTTAATATGAGCTAATGTGGCCTACACAACTGTAAAGTGGAGTGTTTGGTGAACTTTATTTAGGTTTTTTTTGTCACAAAAAGACACTGGATGTGCCTAAAGATGTAATAACGATAGTATCACAAACTTTTTGTAGCTATTACAATGTAGGAAGGTAACCTACAATGCAATAGATGAGGCTGCAAAAAATAGGCTAATACTAATCTGGCTGGGGCTGCAGGGCCCAATGCTGCAGAAAGGCTCCTCTATCTACTCCTATATAGTGTGTTTGGAATCAATTTAGCTGAATATGGATGGAACCACCACACTAATAGGAGATATCAGGAAAAATTATGAATTGGCAATAAAGGACAATGTATGAGGCAGTGACACACACTGAGTGCACTACAACCAGACGGGGTTGAAGCACACACTACAGGGTGAGCTGCACTCACACACCAGACCTTGCAGACAGCGGTGAACAGTACAGATGCAGAGCACTGTGCACTAGTGCTGCAAGACGGAAAAAAATTTCTCTATCTACTCCTATATAGTGTGTTTGGAACCAATTTAGCTGAATACAGATGGAACCACCACACTAATAGGAGATATCAGGAAAAATTATGAATTGGCAAAAAAGGACAATGTATGAGGCAGTGACACACACTGAGTGCACTACAACCAGACTTGGCTGAAGCACACACTACAGGGTGAGCTGCACTCACACACACAGACCTTGCAGATAGCGGTGAACAGCACAGGGAACTGTGCACTAGCACTGCAAGGCACAGTGATTTAGAAAGTAGCTTGGGTAAAGCAGTATAGAGCAAATAGGTAGCTAAAACTGTCCCTCAGAACAACAGCGTCCTATCCCTAACTGAATTCACAGCAGAGTGAGCTCAAAATGGCGGCGGTGGCTTTTATAGTGCATCATGACATCATTTCAGCAGCCAATCACAGCCATGCCATTAGTTAAGATGCCTACATGCCTAACAGGATGTGCCCACACTTCTTAGGATCCTCATTGGCTGAATAAAATGAAAATGTCTCATTGCATTATGGGAACTTCCGATTCCGGTATACGATATTGCAATAGTATCGGAATTAAGTATCGGAATTCCGATACCGCGAATATCGGCCGATACCCGATATTTCAGTATCGGAATGCTCAACACTAATAATTACACATCAGAACAAACAGTCGCACGATTCTGGTAAATCGTGAAAGAGCAGCAATATCAGCAGAGAAGGAATGATCTGAACTTACTCTGAAATTACACCTCATCCTTTAACCCCCTCCTGCAGTAGTTACATTTTTCCTTTTTCTATGTATTTCATCACCTTCATCATCCAAGTGTTGTGATCAGCGGATCAGTAAGATTCCAGTTTAGCAGGAAATTTGATTTGTCTTTGTCCCTGGGAGGTCGTGACGACAAGTCATGTGGGAAAAGTCCTGCAACAAAGGGCATCACCAGCCTCTCATGTGCAGCCCCTCCCCCGCAAGCCAGATCTTCCATCTGACTGGTAACTGACTCTTAAGTTCTGCTTATATCTTTTGTACCACTACTGTTGTGTTTGCATCTCTGACCATTATGTATGACCCTTATGTATATAGTGTAATGCAGTGTTTCCCAAACTCCAGTCCTCACGGCCCCCACAGATCATGTTTTCAGGATCTCCTTAGTATTACACAGGTGAGAGAATTCCTGATGCCTTGATAGTATTTCCATCACATGTGTAATACTAAGAAAATCCTGAAAACATGACCTGTGGGGGCCGGGAGGTCTGGAGTTTGGGAAACACTGGTGTAATGTCTAGTGTGCCCATAAGGGGATTAAATATATAATTTAACCTTGAGCCGCTCTATTATCTCGATCCACGAACCCACATGTCTGTTGTTTGGCCTAATCCTCATGCTACCGTGGAGGGTTTCTGGCCCGATATAATTCCTGTTAACGGACCGGGGACTTATATCTAATAGAAACTGGTGGCAGCTCTACCAGGCCGACAAGGTTCTACTTCACTGGAGTTAGTGAAGGGGCCTCTCAGCCTTTCAGGGGTGTGAACAGGGGCGGAATTAACCGCCCATGCAGCCCGTTCATTGAACGGGGGCCCCGAGGGAGAGGGGGCCCCTTCAGCCTCCGGCAGGGCCGCCATCAGGGCATGACTACCCTGACTCCAGTATGGGGCCCCTAAAGTCGGGGCCCCTTCGGAGCCCCATTAAGGCCCCCCTCTTGTGCGTCTCCTCATGGGGCCCCCGGCCCCATGTTGAGCGTTAAGCTCCGGGACATCTCAGCGCTGCTTTCCTCTGCGGCAGCACCTTCATGATTACCCTGACTTCCGGTCATGTGACGGGGTGAGATGCATATGGGGGGGTGAGAGATGCACGGGGGGGTGAGATGCACATGGGGGGGTGTGAGATGCACGGGGGTGTGAGATGCACATGGGGGGTGAGAGATGCACATGGGCGGATGAGAGATGCACGGGGGGGGGATGAGAGATGCACATGGGCGGATGAGAGCTGCACGGGGGGGGATGAGAGATGCACAGGGGGGGATGAGAGCTGCACATGGGCGGATGAGAGCTGCACATGGGGGGATGAGAGATGCACGGGGGGGGGATGAGAGATGCACATGGGGGGGTGAGAGATGCACATGGGAGGATGAGAGATGCACATGGGGGGGGATGAGAGGTGCACATGGGGGGGATGAGAGATGCACATGGGGGGGGTGAGAGATGCACATGGGGGGGGTGAGAGATGCACATGGGGGGATGAGAGATGCACATGGGCGGATGAGAGCTGCACATGGGCGGATGAGAGCTGCACATGGGGGGTGAGAGATGCACATGGGGGGGATGAGAGCTGCACATGGGGGGGATGAGAGATGCACATGGGGGGATGAGAGATGCACATGGGGGGGATGAGAGATGCACATGCATTTTTTGCCCTATGAAGTGTGGGGGCAAAAATTTCTTGCACAGGGGCCCACTACAGTCTGTGTCCGCCCCTGGGTGTGAGCGAGTGTGGTGCGATGTCAATGACTGAGTGGGCCACGTGGTCTCACTCCTGGTGCCTTCCTGTATCCGTGTGGAAAGGGGGTGTCTGTATAGAATTGTACCAATCTGATCTTACGCATCCTCGAGGGGGTGCGGAACGTCACATTGGTGCAAACGGCAGATTCATATCACATGTTCCATCTTACGTAACTGCGACGTCGGGTGGGTGGCGAGGTGTGGATCCTTCACAAGTGGTGGCAGCGGTGGGATTCTGCGGGATCTCTCTGCTGCCATTCTTCACAGGGTGCATTATATTAAATGGAGGGCTATGGGGGTTGCATTATATTGTATGGAGGGCTATGGGGGGTGCATTATACTGTATGGAGGACTATGGGGAAGCATTATACTACATGGAGGACTATGGGGGGTGCATTATACTGTATGGAGGACTATGGGGAGCGCATTATACTATATGGAGGACTATGAGGAGTGCATTATACTATATGGAGGGCTATGGGGAAGCATTATACTACATGGAGGGCTATGGGGAGCGCATTATACTATATGGAGGGCTATGGGGAGCGCGTTATACTATATGGAGGACTATGGGGAGCGCATTATACTATATGGAGGGCTATGGGGAGCGCATTATACTATATGGAGGGCTATGGGGAGCGCGTTATACTATATGGAGGACTATGGGGAGTGCATTATACTATATGGAGGACTATGGGGAGCGCATTATACTATATGGAGGACTATGGGGAGCGCATTATACTATATGGAGGGCTATGGGGGGTGCATTATACTGTATGGAGGACTATGGGGAGCGCATTATACTATATGGAGGACTATGGGGAGCGCATTATACTATATGGAGGGCTATGGGGGGTGCATTATACTGTATGGAGGACTATGGGGAGCGCATTATACTACATGGAGGGCTATGGGGAGCGCATTATACTATATGGAGGGCTATGGGGAGTGCATTATACTATATGGAGGACTATGGGGAGCGCATTATACTATATGGAGGACTATGGGGAGCGCATTATACTATATGGAGGACTATGGGGAAGCATTATACTATATGGAGGACTATGGGGAGTGCATTGTATTGTACAGAGGACCATGGCAGTACATTATACTGTATGGGAGACCATGGGGTGTACATTATACTATATGCAAGGCTATATGGGGCCATTATACTGTATGCAAACAATTATACAGTGTGACGGTCTGTCTGTGGTCTATTATTTTGTGTGGCTAGTGCGGGCCATTATACAGTGTTGGGTCATTATATTGTATGTAGGTCCATTCTACTGCATGGATGGTTGTAAGGGCTGTTGGGGGAGGGGGTACAGTAGGGTCATTATGTGGCGCCCCTGAGGGTTCAGTCGCCACAGGGGTACTGCACCTCAGATAGAGGTGTGGTATCTCCTCTTCCAGGTAAGGATGGATCATCACCCTGGACCCCACTTCACACTCAACGCTACACCACTCCTGTCCTGCAGGGGGCCTAAATGCACCAGGGTGCTGCCCCGTTCCGGGATAGAGGAGATGGGGGGGAACCAAAGATAGTGGGAACAAAGTAGTGGGTGAGGGTGGAGGAAACACTTACAGGAAGCACTTATAGAATCATATATAATATATGGCCATCTTAGTTCAAGGTCTTTTGATTGTGGTCTTCTGTCAGGGTCCAGCAAGGGTTTGTAGCTGGCTGAAGATTCACGGTCCTCGTTCTCAGGCCTTGAGACGAGGAGCGGGTCAGAGTTAACCACTGTCTCTGCCCGGTCAGGGTCCTGTTCTAAGAAGGCCTGGAGGGGAGCGGAGGAGATAGGCTCCACAGGCAAAAGGATCCCAGGGGGATACGGACGGAGCGGAGTCGCCACCTGTATTCTTCACTCTGGCCTAGCCAGAGGGATTCCTGCTACAAGAGGGGTGACCGGCCCCCGATATCTGACTGTGTACTTCACGTCACTGTTGGAAAAGCCCGGCGGCTTAGTGGATCCCAGGGAGGGACACAAGCGGGAGGAGAAGGAGAGGAACACACCAACGGGGTCTTTACACGTGCTCCTGATCTACCTGGGAAGTGCTAAACCCCCTTCCTGGTGGCCGCAGCGCGCCACGAGAAGCAGAGAGAAGCTTTGCAGCTGCTACTTCACTAAAGTGAGTAAAACCTGGATGACTTCATTTACCGTCTCCGCTTGGTTATTCCCGCGCGGCACTGCACCCACCATCCCTCCACACAGTTCATCTAACACTGCCCTGAGGCCTACTCTGCCTGTGGGGAGTAGTACCAACCGAGCCAGAACATCAGACTCAGAGGACGGTGGCAGCGCTGGTGGCCTTCACCAGAAACCACAGGTGGCGTAGTCGATCAACCACTCATCCAAAAAGCCCATTTTTCATGTGGCAGCCCTGGGCACTGACCGGGTCACGGCCACGACGACATCCCACACCGCCACCCTACATTGGCCCGGCACCGAGTACCCCACCGCTCAGGGAGGGCATCACAATTATACTGTGCATGTGTAGGAATTCACCATGGGGGCATCATACAGTGTTTGGTGTATCTTACTTTATGGAGGCAATAAAAGAGGAATCTAGGACTTCAGCAGGAGGAAAATGTCTATGTAAAGGCTGGAAAGTTGTGAGACTTTCCAGCCTTTATGCAATTATTGGGGGGACCCAATTAGAACTTCTGCTATGAGGCCCCATGATTACTATGTATGCCCCTGAGTGGAGGGTGTATGAACAGATGATATGAGGAGCCTAATTTGGAAGAAAGTTTTTGTGTGGGCAAAACAGGGATAGTTTGATAAGTGAGGTGAGGCGATAGGTTGGTCTAAAGAAATGCATTTTTAGGCCACGCTTAAAACTGTGGGTATTGAGGATTAATTGAATTGTCCTAGGTAGTGCATTCCAAAGAAGTGGTGAAGCATGAGAGAAAACTTGTAGACGGGAATGGGAGGTTCGGATTATTGAGGATGTTAGTCTTAGGTCATTGGCAGAACGGAGGGCGCGGGTAGGGTGGTAGAATGAGACGAGGGAGGAGATGTAGAGTGGTGCTGAAGCATGGACGCTTTGTGGGTGAGAGTGATATGTTTATATTGAACTCTGTATTGGATGGGTAACCAGTGCAATGACTGGCACAGGGAAGATGCATCGGTGTAGCGGTTGGATGGGGGGGTGAGAGATGCACGGGGGGGTGAGATGCACATGGGGGGTGAGAGATGCACGGGGGTGTGAGATGCACATGGGGGGTGAGAGATGCACGGGGGGGATGAGATGCACGGGGGATGAGAGCTGCACATGGGGGGGATGAGAGCTGCACATGGGGGGATGAGAGATGCACATGGGCGGATGAGAGATGCACATGGGGGGGGATGAGAGATGCACATGGGGGGATGAGAGATGCACATGCATTTTTTGCCCTATGAAGTGTGGGGGCAAAAATTTCTTGCACAGGGGCCCACTACAGTCTGTGTCCGCCCCTGGGTGTGAGCGAGTGTGGTGCGATGTCAATGACTGAGTGGGCCATGTGGTCTCACTCCTGGTGCCTTCCTGTATCCGTGTGGAAAGGGGGTGTCTGTATAGAATTGTACCAATCTGATCTTACGCATCCTCGAGGGGGTGCGGAACGTCACGTTGGTGCAAACGGCAGATTCATATCACATGTTCCATCTTACGTAACTGCGACGTCGGGTGGGTGGCGAGGTGTGGATCCTTCACAAGTGGTGGCAGCGGTGGGATTCTGCGGGATTTCTCTGCTGCCATTCTTCACAGGGTGCATTATATTAAATGGAGGGTTATGGGGGTTGCATTATATTGTATGGAGGGCTATGGGGGGTGCATTATACTCTATGGAGGACTATGGGGAAGCATTATATTGTACGGAGAACCATGGGGGTGCATTATAGTGTATGGAGGACTATGGGGAAGCATTATACTACATGGAGGACTATGGGGAGCGCATTATACTATATGGAGGACTATGGGGAAGCATTATACTACATGGAGGACTATGGGGAGTGCATTGTATTGTACAGAGGACCATGGCAGTACATTATACTGTATGGGAGACCATGGGGTGTACATTATACTATATGCAAGGCTATATGGGGCCATTATACTGTATGCAAACAATTATACAGTGTGACGATCTGTCTGTGGTCTATTATTTTGTGTGGCTAGTGCGGGCCATTATACAGTGTTGGGTCATTATATTGTATGTAGGTCCATTCTACTGCATGGATGGTTGTAAGGGCTGTTGGGGAGGGGGTACAGTAGGGTCATTATGTGGCGCCCCTGAGGGTTCAGTCGCCACAGGGGTACTGCACCTCAGATAGAGGTGTGGTATCTCCTCTTCCAGGTAAGGATGGATCATCACCCTGGACCCCACTTCACACTCAACACTACACCACTCCTGTCCTGCAGGGGGCCTAAATGCACCAGGGTGCTGCCCCGTTCCGGGATAGAGGAGATGGGGGGGAACCAAAGATAGTGGGAACAAAGTAGTGGGTGAGGGTGGAGGAAACACTTACAGGAAGCACTTATAGAATCATATATAATATATGGCCATCTTAGTTCAAGGTCTTTTGATTGTGGTCTTCTGTCAGGGTCCAGCAAGGGTTTGTAGCTGGCTGAAGATTCACGGTCCTCGTTCTCAGGCCTTGAGACGAGGAGCGGGTCAGAGTTAACCACTGTCTCTGCCCGGTCAGGGTCCTGTTCTAAGAAGGCCTGGAGGGGAGCGGAGGAGATAGGCTCCACAGGCCAAAGGATCCCAGGGGGATACGGACGGAGCGGAGTCGCCACCTGTATTCTTCACTCTGGCCTAGCCAGAGGGATTCCTGCTACAAAATGGGTGACCGGCCCCCGATATCTGACTGTGTACTTCACGTCACTGCTGGAAAAGCCCGGCGGCTTAGTGGATCCCAGGGAGGGACACAAGCGGGAGGAGAAGGAGAGGAACACACCAACGGGGTCTTTACACGTGCTCCTGATCTACCTGGGAAGTGCTGAACCCCCTTCCTGGTGGCCGCAGCGCGCCACGAGAAGCAGAGAGAAGCTTTGCAGCTGCTACTTCACTAAAGTGAGTAAAACCTGGATGACTTCATTTACCGTCTCCGCTTGGTTATTCCCGCGCGGCACTGCACCCACCATCCCTCCACACAGTTCATCTAACACTGCCCTGAGGCCTACTCTGCCTGTGGGGAGTAGTACCAACCGAGCCAGAACATCAGACTCAGAGGACGGTGGCAGCGCTGGTGGCCTTCACCAGAAACCACAGGTGGCGTAGTCGATCAACCACTCATCCAAAAAGCCCATTTTTCATGTGACAGCCCTGGGCACTGACCGGGTCAAGGCCACGACGACATCCCACACCGCCACCCTACATTGGCCCGGCACCGAGTACCCCACCGCTCAGGGAGGGCATCACAATTATACTGTGCATGTGTAGGAATTCACCATGGGGGCATCATACAGTGTTTGGTGTATCTTACTTTATGGAGGCAATAAAAGAGGAATCTAGGACTTCAGCAGGAGGAAAATGTCTATGTAAAGGCTGGAAAGTTGTGAGACTTTCCAGCCTTTATGCAATTATTGGGGGGACCCAATTAGAACTTCTGCTATGAGGCCCCATGATTACTATGTATGCCCCTGAGTGGAGGGTGTATGAACAGATGATATGAGGAGCCTAATTTGGAAGAAAGTTTTTGTGTGGGCAAAACAGGGATAGTTTGATAAGTGAGGTGAGGCGATAGGTTGGTCTAAAGAAATGCATTTTTAGGCCAGGCTTAAAACTGTGGGTATTGAGGATTAATTGAATTGTCCTAGGTAGTGCATTCCAAAGAAGTGGTGAAGCATGAGAGAAAACTTGGAGATGGGAATGGGAGGTTCGGATTATTGAGGATGTTAGTCTTAGGTCATTGGCAGAACGGAGGGCGCGGGTAGGGTGGTAGAATGAGACGAGGGAGGAGATGTAGAGTGGTGCTGAAGCATGGACTCTTTGTGGGTGAGAGTGATATGTTTATATTGAACTCTGTATTGGATGGGTAACCAGTGCAATGACTGGCACAGGGAAGAGGCATCGGTGTAGCGGTTGGAAAAGAATATGATCCTGGCTGCTGCATTCAGGACGGATTGTAGAGGGGAGAGTTTAGTAAGAGGGAGACCGATTAGTAGAGAGTTGCGACTGTCCAGACGAGAATGAATAAGAGCGTCAGTAAGAGTTTTGCTGAGTCAAAAGTAAGAAAAGGTCGGATTCTGGAGATATTTTTGAGGTATAAGTGACATGAGCGATCGGATGTGAGGAGTGAAGGAAAGATCTGAATCAAAGTTGACCCCAAGGCAGCGGGCATGCTACTGGGGAGTAGTGATGGGCGAGCACTAAAATGTTCGGGTACTCGTTGCTTGGGTCGAGCACATTGGAATACTCGGGTGCTCGACCCGAGTAACAAGCCCAATGTTAGTCTAAACTCGAGCATTTTTCCGGCGGCTCCTCCCGGCGGTCTGCAGGGGGCCTAAAAATTGCCCAAATCGATGGGAACAGTGCTCAAATGACATGGGAACAGCATGGGGAAGACCCCTGGAAGCATCTCTGACTCCCAGATCACTGCTGTTAACAACGTGGTCAGAGGTATTACGCCACTTTTACGGACTCACAATAAAACATACAAAAGCGAAACCAAAATGGATTTTCGTGGGAAATATGTTAAGGAACATCCTTTCCAGGGTAATGACTTGTATATAAGGCAAAATAAATAACCAAAAATACTCCTCCACAACTTGGGCTATGTTCACACGTAGCATTTTTGATGCGTTTTTGCACTTTTGCATTGCCTTCAACCAAGACAAATGCATTCAACAGGAAATGTCATTTTAAGATTTTACAACCTTATCTGGCCATGTGGTGTGTGACACATGCATACAGTGCTGAAAAGACATGGGAACAGCATGGGGAAGACCTCTGGAAGCATTTCTGACTCCCAGGTCACTGCCTAAAAGTGTGCCCATCATACGTGATCCTTGGCGCATGCGAAGATGCCTCCCGCCATGCACCTGTCATTGCAGACTTGCAACAATCACCGTCCACGTCCTTGTCCCAGTGGAGCGTTCAGTTGTCCCTACCCCATTCCTTGGAATGCAAGCGCAAGTATGCCGCCAGCCACCTACCCACAGGCTGCAATACTATACTGCCAAATTTTTGACAGCTGTTTGCACTTGAAATGTGGCCTTTTAGGCTCGTGGAGGTGGAAGCTTTTCACAACCTCATGCCGACGGCGTTCCAGGTATCCATACTCGGTCACCAGCCGCCACTATTTATCCTGGTATCGTCTCCGTGTTCCACAAGCACGGGTCCCACAACATTACCCGTGCCCTCCCCAGTGCTCTTACTGGGAAGGACCGCCTAACCACAAACACGTGGACAGGTGTATGTGGCCCAGGACGGTACAGAGCCAGTCCACAGCTTTTTTTGCTGAGACTTGTATTTCACTTCAGCCATATTCTTTAGCTCGGTGAAAGGACTGGCATAGAGGGAAACCGTATCTACTCTGGGTGTCATTTCTCCCAGGAAGTCCTCTAATGCAGCTTGTTGCAGAAGCAATGGCAGCCCGTCCAACATCAGCTTGCACTTGTCGGTGGTGCTTCGACACACAAACATCTTTCTTTGCGCCTTTAATTTCATGACTACAGTGTTGGGCAATGGACTGATCTGTAATGCAGTTTGAGAAATAACATGCATAAGCATGTCCAATCCAAATTAAAAAAGCAGCCATAAAGTGTCCGGAAACCTTCCCACATACTTTTCTTAGCCAGGGCTGCTTCTCGGTAGGGTTGGACGGACCCACTATAGAACCGGAGACTCCTCCGGTGGGCCCTGGCTTCTCCTTCAGGAGAGTTCATAGTGCCGAGGTGAGGCCATGATGATGATAGAGGCCACCATCTGCTTAGTTTTCTGTTACTTGGAATGCAAGCGCAAGTATGCAGCCAGCCACCCACCCACCCACCCACAGGCTGCAACACTAAACTGCCAGATTTCTGGGCAGCTGCTTGCACTTGAAATGTGGCCTTTAAGGCTTGTAGAGGCGGAAGCTGTCCACAACCTCATGGCGGCGGCCGGGGGTCCATACTCGGTCCCCAGCCGTCAATATTTCTCTCGATGTTGTCTCCGCCTTCTACAAGCACGGGTCCCTGAACATTACCGCTGGTACTTTTCTGTGGGAATCTGCTTGCCTTCTGCCAGCCTGGAATATTTCCAGTAAACTATGGTTCAACGCCATGGTGTTAGCACTGCCCCCAGTACCAGTAGCGAAGCCATCCCCAATTTCCGTCTCAGGAATTTCATTTGGTAGACTCATTGGCTGCCCTAATACATTAGTTTCTCACAAAGGAGCTGAAGATAGAGTGGCAGTAGGTGCAAGTTTCTCCAGCCTGTTAGATATCAGAGGGTGAACGGCAGCACATTGGATCAGTGGTTAGCACTGAAGCCTTGCCGCGCTGGGATCCTGGGTTCAAATCCCAGGAAGGACAACACCTGCAAGGATTTTGTATGTTCTCCCCGTTTTTGCTTGGGTTTCCACCTCAGTAAAAAAGCAGCCATAGAGTGTCCGGGAACCTTTTCACACACTTTTCTTAGCCAGGACTGCTTCTCGGCGGGGTTGAACGGTCCCACCAGAGAATCCTCTGGTGTGCCTTGGCTTCTACCTCAGGAGAGTTCATGATAGTGCTAACTTTGCAGCTGCTATGGGGCTCTTGAGCAGGAGAGAAAGGTTAGCCCTCAGAATCAAATCCTCTGGTGGGCACAATGTTTTTCAATCTGAAACAGCTTCTCAGTGGGAGTTGTATTTCACCACAGCCATATTCTTTAGCTCGGTGAAAGGACTGGCATAGAGGGAAACTGTATCTACCCCGGCTGTCATTTCTCCGTCACCAAGTTAAGCCCATTGTCAGAAATGACCATGCCTGGCTGTATGTTCAGCGGTGAGAGCCACAGATCAGGCTGCTGTGTTACAGCTTTCAACAACTCTGCAGCGCTGGGCGGTTTGTCACCTAAGCATTAAGCATGTTATCTTCAGCACAGCCTGTTGCTGCTTGGCCAAGGCAGTGCTGCAGTGCTGTCAGCTTGTGACTGATGTGGTCATTTCGGAAATGGAGGAGGAGGTGCATGAGCTGAACAATGTGATTACATTGAGGTTACATTGGTGACTCTGTTTTTTATACTAAAGAAAGATACTACTTTTTTTTACGTTATTTTTTAAGACAAATGCATTCACCGGGAAATGTCATTTTAACATTTTACAACCTTATCTGGCAATGTGGTGTGTGACACATCATCAGACACTTCCTGTTTCATTTAAGATGGAGGGACTCTGAAAGTCATAAAGCCTATTTTTATAGGGCCATCAGGCGGCCCTTACTATTCTTAAAAGGCCAGCAGTCGGCCCTCGCTATTGTTAGAGAGCCATCAGCCGGCTATGCTTTGTTGTTCCCATTATTAATGAGTTGGTCTTCTATACTGTTATTGCATATGCAGTGACTGCAAGGGCTGCCAAAAATTCGGACGCAACCCAATACTCCTTTGAAGAGACATAGAGGAGGGTTTCAGTAAAAAAAATGTTCTCATTATAAAGCAACGGGTCTCCAATAGTGGTAATGCCCATGCTGTGACTGCAAGGGCTGCCAAAATTTGGGAAAAACTCCACTAAGAATTTAAAGACACAGAGCAGGGCCATAGTAACGACAAATTCCCATTAGAAAGGAGAGAGTCTGCTATACAGTTATAGGGTATGCAGTGAGTGCAACGGCTGACCAAATTTAGGAAAAACCCCACTAACAATTTAAAGGGTCTCCCATACTGTTGGCCTATGCAGTGAATGCAATGGCTGCCAAAAATTGGGAGGCACTCTAATGCCCCTTGGAAGAGAAGTAGAGGGCCTCATATAAAAATGTTCCCATTAGAAAGGAGCGGGCCTCCTATACTTGTAATACCCATGCACTAAGTGTATGGGCTGACAAACATTTACCCCTGGGGGGTATACATGAACATACTGTATAAATTTTTTTTTTATGGGCATCATAAACACCCTTTAAAAAAATTATTTGGGTGTTGCATCACGGACCACGGTCACCCTGGTGATATGGTGGTGGAGTATGAGGAGAAGGAGGAGGACAAGAGAAAATAGCCAAAATCAGGAAGTGTATGTATACCCATGAGTGGGTGTAAAAAGGTGCATGGGAGAATACACCTCTAAAGAAAAGAAACTGGATTTGAGTTTATGTTACGCTGCTATCATTCGGTGGTGTTGAGAAGTCTGGCCCAATCCAGCCCTTGTTCATTTTTATAGGAGTCAGCCTGTCAGCATTTTCAGTTGACAGGCGGATGCGCTTATCAGTTATAATTCCACCAGCGGCACTAAAAACCCGCTCTGATAAAGCGCTGGCGGCAGGGCAGGCCAGGACCTCCAAGGCGTAGAGAGTCAGTTCATTCCACGTATCCAGCTTGGATACCCAATAATTATAAGGCACAGAGGAGTCACGGAGGACGTTGGTACGGTCGGCAAGGTACTCCCTCAGCATCTTCCCAAACTTTCCACTCCTTGTGAGAGTACCCCGCGCCTCAGGGTCTCTGCAATGGGAGGGTCTGAGAAAACTCTCCCAGAACTTTCACAGTGTTCCCCTGCCTCTGCTGGATTGAAGTTGTGTCTCTCTCGCCTGTACTCCTTGGTTGTCCAACGAAGTGTGACCTCTGCCACCAGCGTTTTCAGATGGAAATTTGTTTAATCGTTCCGCAACAAGGGCCTTCTGGTACAGCCACAGTTTTGTAGACCTGTCCGCCTCAGGAATAACAGATATAAAGTTCTCCTTGGGTCTAGAAGTGTCACCAACCAGTAATCACTGTCACCCAAAATTTTGAAAATGCGAGGGTCATGGGAAAGGCAGCGTAACATAAACTCAGCCATGCGTGCCAGAATGCTAACAGGCAAGACTTCCATGTCTTCACCAAGAGGACGAGTGACCATGCTCTCCTCCTCTTCCTCCTCTCTGTCCTCAGGCCATCCACGGTGAACAGACGGTATGACAGTTGTGCAGGTAGTAACGTCTATAGTGCATGAAACTAGCTCCTGTTCTTCCTCCTCCTCCTGCTCTTCCTCATTGTCACCCAATCCAGGTTGGGATGGGATGAGGCTGGGCTGTATGTGATCACTCTGTATGGTTCCTTGCTCCATCTCATTGTGCTCCGCCTGCAATGCATCCTCTTTGATTGTGATCAGAGAGCTTTTCAGAAGACAGAGAAGCAGGATGGTGACGCTAATTATGGCGTCATCACCGCTCACCATCTTGGTGGAGTTCTCAAAGTTTTGGAGGATGGTACATATGTCTGACATCCATGTCCACTCCTGAGGTCTTATGTGTGGAGTCTGAACTGAATACAAACGGCCTTGCTGATGCTGGTACTCAACAACTGCCCTCTTCTGCTCACAAATCCTTCCCAACATCTGCAGTGTAGAGTTCCAACGCGTTGGGACATCACACACCAGTCTGTTAGCCGGAAGCTGCAAACGCTGGTGAAACACGACAAGGGCGGCGGAAGCTGTAGGTGACTTTCTAAAATGGGCACACAGGCGGCGTACTTTAACAAGCAGATCCGGCAGCTCAGGGAAGGATTTGAGAAACCGCTGAACCACGAGGTTAAGCACATGGGCCAGGCATAGTACGTGTGTGAGCTCGCCTCGCCTCAGAGCCGCCACCAGGTTCCGGCCATTGTCACACACGACCATGCCTGGCTGTAGGTTCAGCAGTGTGAGGCACAGATCTGCCTGCTCTTTCACAGCTGTCCACAACTCTTCAGCATTGTGCGGTTTGTCACCTAAGCATATTAGCTTCAGCACAGCCTGCTGCCGCTTGGCCGAGGCAGTGCTGCAGTGCTTCCAGCTTGTGATTGATGTGGTCATTTCAGAGATGGAGGCTGAAGAGGAGTAGGAGGCTAAGGAGGATGAGATGCAAGAGCTGTAGACTGTGGGGGAAACCCTGATTGACCTAGGGCCCGCAATCCTTGGTGTCGGGAGGACGTGTTCCGTTCCAAGGTTCCACTGGGACCCGGCTTCCAGTATGTTAACCCAGTGTGCCATCAGCGAGATGTACCGTCCCTGCCCACAAGCACTTGTCCACGTGTCCGTGGTTAGGTGGACTTTCCCGGTAACTGCTTTGGTGAGGGCACTGCAGGGACGGACTGGGACTGAAATTCAGCTCTGGCATTTGAACTCACACAGGCCCATGCTGTCCCCATCCCCAAGCACCAGATGGGGATAAATATCTAATATTACCCTGCCTGGAGGAAATCAAAATTTACTACAAGACCAATATTTCTAATAATGCCAGTTTTACCGCTATATAAGATTAAACAATTATAATATCAAAATAATAACATTGCAATATTACAGGTAAATAACAACAAACCAGAACCAGATATTGTCAGCATATACAGTATTGATAATACCACTATACTGATTGCTAAAGGGGTTGAGGTTAAAGTTGGGCATTGGGAGCGGCATGTGACCACAAGTATGCGATTTTCACACCTCCAGCCACATTCCGTCTAATTGTACTCGGCTTTGCTAATTTCACTTATATTAAGTGATGCGTGCACGTCTGACAGTCATATCGCATACTTGCAGTGACATGATTAGGAGCGTCACTACAGCAGGTGCGAGGGTTGCATTCGCTCAAGGAGCCTAGGGGGCCCCAAAAGTCCCTTTGGCTTATATGAAAACACCAATGCTATTAATACTTGCAGTAATTGGTGGCCCCATTAGAGCTTTTGCTTTGGGGCCCATTGCTGTTCAAATTACGCCACTGCACATGATCACCAACTCCCAGCGCCTGCACCAGAGAATCCCCTCAGCAAGCAAGCTCTGTGAAGATTCAGAGGTCTGCAATCACATAGATTCACTTATCTTCAAACTTAGACAACTACTTTTACCAAAAACACAGTACTAAGACTAATATTACTACCATATAATGTTAATATCAGTTTTACACCAGTGCTCTGCAGACCATATACAGTTGAAACCAGAAGTTTCCATACACTATATAAAAGTACACATCTGCATGTTTTTCTCAATATCTGACATGAAATCAGAATAAACCTTTCCCGTTTTAGGTCAATTAGGATTTACCATCATTTTTAATATTTGCCAATTGCCAGTATAATGAGAGAGAATGTTTTAAGGCATTTTTATTAGTTACTGCAAAGTCAACAGCTTACATACACTAAGATTACTATGGACGGCCCATATGATGATGTTATGTGTTTGGAAGCTTCTGACAGTTTTTTGGCAACATCTGAGTTAATTAGAGACACACCTGTGGATGTATTTTAATGCACACCTGAAACACACTGCTTCTTTGTGTAGCATCATGGGAAAGTCTAAAGAAATCAGTCAAGATATCAGGAAGAGAATTGTGGACTGCACAAGTCTGGCTCATCCTTGGGTATAATTTCAAGAAACCTGAAGGTGCCTCGTTCATCTGTACAAATAATTAAACGCAAGTATAAACAAGATGGGAATGTCCAGCCATCCTACCGCTCAGGAAGGGGACGGGTTCTCTGTCCCAGAGATGAACGTGCTTTGGTCCAACATGTGCATATCAAAGGACAAAAGCAAAAGACCTTGTGAAGATTATGGTGGAAGCTGGTAAGATTTTGTCAATATCCACAGTGAAACGAGTACTGTATCAACATGGGCTGAAAGGCCACTCTGCCAGGAAGAAGCCATTACTCCAAAAGAAACATAAAAAAGCCAGATTATTGTTTGAAAATGCACACAGGAACAAAGACCTTCATTTTTGGAGACATGTCCTGTGGTCTGATGAAAGTAAAATTAAACTTTTTGGGCATAATGACCATCGTTACGTTTGGTGGAAAAAGGGAGAAGCTTGGAAGCCTAAGAACACCATCCCAACTGTGAAACACAGGGGTGGCAGCATCATGTTGTAGGGTTGTTTTGCTGCAGGAGGGACTGGTGTACTTCACAAAATAGATGGCATCATGAGGAAAGAAGATTATGTGGCAATACTGAAGCAACATCTCAAGACATCAGCCAGGAAATTAAAGGGGTTGTACACTACTATTTAAAATACGCCAAAGCGTTTTTATGATGAAAAGCAGCTTCTTTATAATTAGCTCTCTCTGGTTTTTCTGCCTGTGAGCGGCGCTATTACTGGCTGCTCACAGGCAGCACGTGAACCTCCGCTGATGTTCTGTCTATTGAGGCGTCACTCAGCACGGGGGTCCCCGGTGGCTGCTGGGTTGTGGGCGGGGTTACCCCACCGCGTCACACCCAGCATCCACCGTGTGCTTTCCTAATGAATGGGGATTTGGCAAATATTAAAAATGATGGTAATCCTAATTATCCTAAAACGGGAAAGGTTTATTCTGATTTCATGTCAGATATTGAGAAAAACATTATATGTGGCTTTTTATATAGTGGATGGAAACTTCTGGTTTCAACTGTATGTGTATATTGTGCAGGTTCTCAGCACTGACGTTCTCGCTGATTGTTGTCATTCATGTTCCCCTTTCCTTTGCATTCGGTCCAGAGCACCATGACCTCTTCTTCCATCCATAACTCGTCCCTGTAAAATGTAACATACAGACATGTTCACTTTACTGATCTTCCAGGACCCTCCTCACATCCCCCCCCGATACACAAGCAACAACTTGTGCTGACTTACAATAATTCCCCTGTGCCTCTTTTAATAATGCTCCCCCTTGACCTCTTATAATAATGACCCTATACCTCCTTATAATAATAAAAATATCCTCTGTACTTTCTGATATTAATAATAATGACTCCTTGAATCCCCTAAAAATGCTAATGATCCCCCTATTGTGCCTCCTTATAATAATCGCCCTCAGTGCCTATTTATTGTAATAAGGCTCATGAGCAGGGGAGTACATCGAAATAGCAGGCGCCCCGTAAAAAAAGTCATATCACGTCACAAACTTATAGTCAAAGAAGAGCATATCTCCCAACTTTTTAAGAAACGGAGAAGGAAATGTATTGCAGCACTTGGACAGTTATTTTGCCCTTACTGAAGCCCCCAAGTGGTCTCACTTTATCTCACTCACTTTGATACTACTTTCATGACCCCCGTAGAGTAGAGTATTATGCCCCTACAAAGTATGATGACCCAACACAGTATGATTGCCCCACAAATCTTGCACAAAATATGATGCCCCACAGCACCCCACACAGTAAGATAGTCACCACAGCCTCCCATACAGTATGTTATCCACCACAGCCCCCACTATACAGTATTACAGGTACCACAGTCCCTCACACAGTATGATGTCCACCACAGGCCCTATATAAAGTGTGATGTACACCACAGACCCCCATATATTATGATTAGCCCACAGCCCCTATATAGTATGATGTCCCCCATTACCATCCCATGCACTTTGATAATCACCACAGTTTCCAAAATAGTATAACGTACCCCATAGACCTCCACACAGTATAATGTCCACCACAGCCATCCTACACAGTAAGATGATCACCCACAGCCACCCCACACAGTATGATAGATCCCCCATAGACTATGAAGATCCCCCATAACTCCAATACTGTATGACGGTCCTCCCACAGCCCCCTAAATAGTATGATGGTCCACCTCACAGCCCCCAATATAGTATGATGGTCTCTCCAAGAGTCCCCTATATAATATGATGGTCCCCCCAACACCCCTATATAGTACGATGTTCCACCCCATAGTTCATTGTATATTATGATGGTACACAGCATATCCTCCCATATAGTATGACGGTCCACCTCACAGTCTCACATATAGTATGATGGCCCCCCCCAACAGCCCCCTATTTAGTATGATGGTCCCCCCAACAGTACACTATATAGTACGGTGGTCCAACTCACATAGCCCCATATAGTGTGATGGTACCCCAGAGCCCCCAAATATAAAAAAAATCCCTATACTCACCTAATCCAGACTTCTCATCCTTCGCAGCATCTGTCTCCTCTTCTACCCATTCTCACAGTGGATGCTGGCGGCGCAATGCAGTGACGTTATTGCACCGCTGACGTCCCCTGCTAGGTGCAGGCCTCCAGCAGGCCGCAGACAGAAGGGACACCCACAGCCTGCTGGCGTAAGTGATGGGGCCAGCAACTTTGTGCTCCATCACAGCTGTTAACAGTATGAGTGATTTGAGGATTCCGATTCTGTTAACAACATAGCAGATAAGGCAGCCCACAACCAGACAGGCCCTTCTGGCATTTGCCAGAATTGCCAGATGGCCAGTCCGGCCCTGGGGAACGGCTAATGTTTTGGGACACGTGCTTGTGTAATGAGGGGACGGCACACCTGGAGAAATAGTGGTGGCTCGGGACCGAGAACCGAGGAACGGCCGCCGCCATCAGGTTGCGGAATGCTTCCGTCTCCACAAGCCTAAAAGGCAACATTTCTAGTGCAAGCAGTTACAAAATGTGGGGGAATTTAGTAGTGAGGCCTGTTGGGCGTCGGCTGCGTTTTTGCGCTTGTGTTTCTAAGGACTGGGGTATGGACAACTGAACGCTGCGCTGGGACAAGGACATGGACGTGCTTCCTGATGCTGCTACTTGAGAGTGCGCAACGACAGGTGCAGGGCAGGAGGCATCTTCCCATGCACCATGGACAGGGGATTGGCTTGCATGCACAACAGCGGAAGAAGCAGTGGTGCCACCCGCAGACACTGTTCCTGGACCCTGGAGTTCGGCAAAGAAAGTCGGGTGCTTTGCTGCCATGTGCCTGATCATGCTGGTGGTGATCAGGCTGGTCGTCCCTGCTGATGCTGGCCTGGCAGATGGTGCAAATGGCCTTTTTGGGGTTATCGGCAGAGTCTTCAAAAAACAACCAGACTCGGAAAGCCCTAATAGTTGTACTGGCAACTTCCTTTGTGTTGGTGTTACGGGGAACAGTTGCCTGCCTTCTGTCTACGGCCACCACGCTGCTTCTTCCTGCCTGTTGGGGTGCTCTGCCTCCCTCCCCCTGTGTGCTGCTGTCGTCTCTCTGCATGTCCTCCTGCCAGGTTGGGTCAGTTACTATATCATCCACCACCTCGTCTTCCACTTCCGCACCCTGGTCCTCCTCCTGACTTTATGGCAATTGTGTCTCATCATCGTCCACCTCTTGTGACACTTTCCCACCGTCGCCTTCATGTGACCTTGGCTGTTCAAATAATTGGGCATTGCTACATGCGATCTCCTCCTCTGCTCTATTCTGCCTCGCTTGTCCTCCGCACCTGCTGTTTCGCTCTGCTTTGTTCTGCCTCGCTTGTCCTCTGCACCTGCGGTTTCGCTCTGCTTTGTTCTGCCTCGCTTGTCCTCTGCACCTGCGGTTTCGCTCTGCTCTGTTCTGCCTCGCTTGTCCTCCGCACCAGTGGTTTCACTCTGCCTCGCTTGTCCTCCGCACCTGCGGTTTCGCTTTGCCTCGCTTGTCCTCCACACCTGCGGTTTCGCTCTGCTTTGTTCTGCCTCGCTTGTCCACCATACCTGCACTTTCGCTCTGCTCTGTTCTGCCCTGCTTGTCCTCCGCACCTGCGGTTTCGCTCTGCTCTATTCTGCCCTGCTTGTCCTCCGCGCATGCGGTTTCGCTCTGCTCTGTTCTGCCCTGCTTGTCCTCCGCACCTGTCATTTCGCTCTGCTCTGCTTGTCTTCCTCACCTGCGGTTTTGCTCTGCTCTACTTGTCTTCCGTACCTGCTGTTTCGCTCTGCTCTGCTTGTCTTCCGCACCTGCGGTTTCGCTCTGCTCTGCTTGTCCTCCGCATCTGCGGTTTGTTCCTGTAACCCAGTCTGTACCGGTCCCTATCCAGCCTGCTTTCCTACCTGCCAGTACCCGCCTGTCTGCATACCTGCCAGTACCCGCCTGTCTGCATACCAGCCGTGCCTGCCAGTACCCGCCTGTCTGCATAGCAGCCGTGCCTGCCAATACCTGCCTGTCTGCATACCAGCCGTGCCTGCCTATTCCTGCATTCTCCGGCTTTGGTCAACAGCTGTGACCAGGGTCTGACCTGGAGTAGCACCTGGGCCACCTCCCGCGTCCCTCCTCAGACCACGGAGTCGATTAAGCCGCCGTGTGTTCTTGGTCGGATCTGGTGAGGCCCCTAGTCATGCCCCTCCAGGCACTCCACGTTTCGTGGCCCAGTGGGACCACTAACCACGCTCACGCCAGTCAGTCCGGGCGTGAGCATAACAGTTTGCTCAGGCCATGGTCCCCGTTGAGTCCCACGGCCCTTTGCTCTCAGAGACATTTGAATCATTGTCTGGCGAATACATGCACCAAGAATTTTTTTTTTTCCCAAGCTGAGGACCAGGCGATTTACGCACCAGCCCAAATGGAGCTATCAGCACTCGCTCCTGCGGATCCACCACGGTACTATGGGTATCCAAAACAAAGCCGTGCGTTTGTGGAGCAATGCATGCTGCATTTCAAATTCTATGCTCACTATTTTCCCACCAATCGGGTTAAAGTAGCATTTCTGATGTCCTACCTAGCGGGTGATGCCTTGAATTGGATCACCCCCCTATAGGAAGCACGGAATCCTATCGTCTCTGACCTGCAGGCCTTCCTGGTGGCCTTTCTAATGGTCTTCGATGACCCTACATTGCGTTTGGAGAGCCCCTCTGTGCCCAAACTTTGGAGCTCCCCCACAAGTGACCCCATTTTGGAAACTAGACCCCCCAAGGCACCTTTCTAGATGCATAGTGAGCACTTGGAACCCCCAGGTGCTTCACAAATTGATTCGTAATAATGAAAAAGTGAAAAAAAAAACACTTTTTCATTTTTATGAATCAATTTGTGAAGCACCTGGGGTTCCAAGTGCTCACTATGCATCTAGATAGGTGCCTTGGGGGGTCTAGTTTCCAAAATGGGGTCACTTGTGGGGGAGCTCCAATGTTTGGGCACACAGGGACTCTCCAAATGCAACATGATATCCGCTAACAATTTGAGCCGACAATTTGTTAGCGGATATCATGTTGCATTTGGAGAGTCCCTGTGTGCCCAAACATTGGAGCTCCCCCACAAGTGACCCCATTTTGGAAACTAGACCCCCCAAGGCACCTTTCTAGATGCATAGTGAGCACTTGGAACCCCAGGTGCTTCACAAATTGATTCATAAAAATGAAAAAGTGGTTTTATTTTCACTTTTTCATTTTTACGAATCAATTTGTGAAGCACCTGGGGGTTCCAAGTGCTTACTATGCATCTAGATAGGTGCCTTGGGGGGTCTAGTTTCCAAAATGGGGTCACTTGTGGGGGAGCTCCAAAGTTTGGGCACAGAGGGGCTCTCCAAATGCAATGTGGTGTCCGCTAACAATTTGAGCCGATTTTCCATTCAATTTGTTAGCGGATACCATGTTGCATTTAGAGAGTCCCTGTGTGCCCAAACATTGGAGCTCCCCCACAAGTGACCCCATTTTGGAAACTAGACCCCCCAAGGCACCTTTCTAGATGCATAGTGAGCACTTGGAACCCCAGGTGCTTCACAAATTGATTCATAAAAATGAAAAAGTGTTTTTTTTTTTCACTTTTTCATTTTTACGAATCAATTTGTGAAGCACCTGGGGGTTCCAAGTGCTTACTATGCATCTAGATAGGTGCCTTGGGGGGTCTAGTTTCCAAAATGGGGTCACTTGTGGGGGAGCTCCAATGTTTGGGCACACAGGGGCTCTCCAAACGCAACATGGCGTCCGCTAACAATTTGAGCCGATTTTCCATTCAATTTGTTAGCGGACACCATGTCGCGTTTGGAGAGCCCGTGATGTGCCTAAACAGTGGAGCTCCCCCACAAGTGTCCCCATTTTGGAAACTATACCCCTCAAGGATTTTATTAAGGTGTATAGTGAACATTTTGAACCCAGAGGTACGGCACAGAATTTGTTTACATTAGGTCATCATATTGAATAAGTTGTCATTATTCTTGAGCGCAAGTGCTCGCTACTTGAGTTTGCATCGGGTACTCAGGTATGCACCATGTACAGCGTGTGCTTGAGTGACATGCTCGAGTCCCTGCTCCGCATGTTTCACGGTTATTAGGCACCCAAAAAAAAACATGCGGGGATCGCTCGTGCATGGCAGGCAATCCCCGTAAAGTTTTTTGGCCGCGAAGCATATGGGGCAGAGACTCGAGCATGTCACTCAAATACCCACGATACTCAATGCATACCAGAGCACCCGATGCAAACTCAAGTAGCGAGCACTTGCTCTCAACACTAGTCACCATATCGTCATCTTTTTTTCTTACTTTTGAAAAAAATCCCAACCCCAGCCCTAGCCCTAGCACAACCCTAGCCCTAGCACAACCCTAGCCCTAGCACAACCCTAGCCCCAGCACAACCCTAGCCCCAGCACAACCCTAGCCCCAAACCCAGCCCTAACCCTAGCCCAATCCTAACCCAAGAGTTTATTTTTGACGCCGTTCCTTGTGCGGTATAAGTGATTAGACGACTTTATTCTTCGGGTCGGTGTGATTACAGCAATGCCAGAATCATATGGGGTTTTTATGACTGACAGCTGTCACACACTAAAAGACGCATTTTTTGTAAAATCTAGTTTTTGCATCGCCATATTTTGAGAGCTATAATTTTTCCAGATTTTGGCAGACAGTCATGTGACGGCTCGTTTTTTGCGGGATGACTTGACGTTGTTATTGGTGCCATTTTCAGGCACGTGACATTTTTTGATCGCTTTCTATTCCGATTTTTGGGAGGCAGAATAAACAAAAACCAACAATTCAGGAATTGTTTTTTTTTTTTTTTTTTTATTCTGTTCCGCGTGTGGTAAAATTGATGAGGTAGCTTTATTCTTCGGGTCAGTACGTTTACAGCGGTACCACATTTGTATAATTTTTCTATGTTTTGGCGCTTATACACAATAAAAGCTATTTTATAGAAAAAAATATTTTTTAGCATCGCTTTATTCTGAGAGCTGAAACTTTTTTATTTTTCGGCTGATGGAGCTGTATGGCGGCTTGTTTTTTGTGGGACGAGATGACGTTTTCAGCGGTATCATTTTTATTTATATGCGTCTTTTTGATCGCGTGTTATTCCACTTTTTGTTTGGCGGTATGGTGATAAAGCATTGTTTTTTGCTGCGTTTTTTTTTTTTTACCGTGTTCACTGAAGGGGTTAACTAGTGGGACAGTTTTATAGGTCAGGCTGTTCCGGACGCGGCGATACCAAATATGTGTACTTTTATTGTTTTTTTTTAATTTTTTTTATAATAATATTTATTGATGGGTACATTATATTTTTATTTTTGGTGTATTATTTTTTTTATTTTTTTATAATATTTTTGCACATTTTTTTTTTTCCACTTTCAGACAGTTTGTACACCTTATTACTTTGTCCCACTCTGGGACTTTCACTTTTTTTTTTCTGATCGCCTGCATGGCATAGGAATGGAGCACCATCCCTATGCCATGCAGGCTGTCAGAAGTGCACAGTGTTAAGATTGCTTGGAGATGCACTGCGCATGTCCAAGCAATCTTCCTGCTCTCTGGTGACCCGGATGTTGTCATGACGACATCGGGTCGTCATGGCAACACCCGGGAAGCAGCTGCAGTCTGCGCTGGAAGCCGGAAGAGGAGGTGAGTATCGCCGATCACCTCCCCTTGCCCCCGCAATGCCGCGATCGATTTCGATCGACTTCGATCGCAGCATAGCGGGGGTTAATGTGCTGGGAGCGGTGCAGGACCGCTCCCTGCACATAGTACTGGGTGTCAGCTGTGACAATCAGCTGACACCCGGCGGCGATCGCGCCCGCACAGCCTGTGTGCGCGCGCGATCGCCATGACGTACTAATACGGGTCTGGCTCTTAAGTCCCAGGGCACAGACGCGTATTAGTACGTCAAATGTTATTAAGGGGTTAATGAGACAAATAGACGAAGTAGCAAAAAATTACGAGGTGATTATTATGGGGGACTTCAACTACCCCGATATAGACTGGGAAACCGAAAGCTGTAGATCTCAGAAAGGAAACAGGTTTCTGTCAATTATCAAAGACAATTATTTGTCACAACTTGTGCAGGAACCAACTAGAGGGACGGCCCTTTTACACTTAATATTAACTAACAGGCCAGACAGAATAACTGAGGTGCAGGTCGGGGGGCACCTGGGAAATAGTGACCCCAACATTATACAATTCCACATGTGCTTCAGTAGGTGCCCAGCAAGGGAGTCACAAAAACACTGAACTTCAGCTAAGAGATGCCCTTCACCTTATAGACTGGGATAGTATCTTCAGTAATAGGAGCACGGATAAAAAATGGGAAATTTTCAAAACAGTCCTACATAGTCACTGTAGAAGGTACATACCTTATGGGAATAAAAGGGCTAGGAATAGGAGGAAGCCAATGTGGCTAAATAAGGAAGTCAAGAGGGCAATGAAAAACAAAAAAAGGGCTTTCGGTAAACTTAAACAAGAAGGCAGCGAGGAAGCGCTAATATCTTATAGGGAAAAAAAACAAAATCTGTAAGAAACAAATAAGAATAGCAAAAGAGGAGACAGAGAGACTAATTGCCAAGGAAAGTAAAACCAATCCCAAACTGTTCTTTAACTCTATAAACAGTAAAAGGATTAAAACTGATGGCGTTGGCCCATTGAAAAATAACCTGGGTAAAATCCTAGAGGGCGATGAGGGTAAAGCAAACCTACTCAATAGCTTCTTCTCCACTGTTTTCACAAAAGAAAACAATTTATCGGAGGAAATGCAGAGTGATAAAGTAAACCCTCCGCTAAATATCACCCACCTAACCCAGGAGGAAGTTCAGAAACGCCTAAATAATATCAAAATAGACAAGTCACCAGGCCCAGATGACATACACCCCCAGGTACTAAAAGAATTAAGTAATGTGATAGACAGACCGCTGTATCTTATATTCAAGCACTCTTTATGGACAGGGACTGTCCCACTAGACTGGCGCCAAGCAAATGTGGTACCAATATTCAAAAAGGGGTCTAAAAGTGACCCTGGGAACTATAGAGCAGTCAGCTTAACGTCTATTGTGGGTAAATTGTTTGAAGGATTTCTTAGAGATGCTATTGTAGAATATCTTAATGATAATAACTGTCTAACTCCATATCAACATGGATTCATGAGGGATCGCTCCTGCCAAACAAACCTGATGGCCTTCTACGAGGAGGTGAGCTCACAGCTGGACCGGGGAGAGTCAGTGGATGTTGTAGACCTTGACTTCTCCAAAGCGTTTGATACCGTGCCACACAAAAGGTTGGTATATAAAATGAGAATGCTTGGTCTGGGGGATAATGTGTGCAAGTGGGTAAATAGCTGGCTGAGTGATAGAAAGCAGAGGGTGGTTATCAATGGAGTAAGCTCAGGGGGTGTCAGGGTTACTAGCGGGGGGCCTCAAGGGTCTGTCTTGGGCCCTATATTATTTAATATATTTATTAATGATCTAGTGGAAGGGTTGCATAGTAAAATAGCAATATTTGCAGATGATACTAAACTTTGTAAAGTAGTTAATACAGATGAGGATAGGGCACAGCTACAGAAGGATTTAGATAAATTGGGGAGTTGGGCCAAAAAATGGCAAATGCGGTTCAATGCCGATAAATGTAAGGTCATGCACATGGGAAAGAAAAACAGCAGTCACCCATACATATTAAATGGGAAACCGTTGGGGAAATCTGACATGGAGAAGGACCTGGGCGTCTTGGTTAATAGCAAATTAAATTGGAGTGCCCAGTGTCAGGCAGCAGCTGCGAAGGCAAATAGAGTCATGGTATGCATCAGAAGAGGAATAGGGGCATATGATGAGAACATTGTTCTTCCTCTGTATAAAGCGCTGGTAAGGCCGCACTTAGAATATTGTGCACAGTTCTGGGCTCCGGTGCTCAGGAAAGACATATTGGAGCTAGAGAGGGTACAAAGGAGGGCGACTAAGGTAATAAAGGGAATGGAGGGACTAGAATACCCAGAGAGGTTGTCAAATTTAGGCCTATTTACATTGGAAAAGAGAAGGCTTAAGGGAGACCTCATAAACATGTATAATTACATCAGGGGGCAGTACAGAGATCTCTCCCATGACCTGTTTATACCAAGGATGGTGACAAAGACGAGGGGGCACACTATGCGTCTGGAGGAAAGGAGGTTCCTGCACCAGCATAGAAGGGGATTCTTTACGGTCAGAGCCGTGAGACTCTGGAACTCTCTGGGAGAGGAAGTGGTGATGTCCAACTCACTTAATGATTTCAAGAGAGGCCTGGACACCTCTCTTGAGAACAATAAAATTACATCTTATGCTTAGTTAATTAATCCAGATTGGTGTCGGGAAGTGAATTTTTCCTCAATAATGTAAATTGGCCTATACCGCATGTTTTTTTTTTTGCCTTCCCCTGGATCAACGCTGCGGAATAGCTGCAGTGCACGAGAAATAGGCTGAACTGGATGGACGTTTGTCTTTTTTCGGCCTTATAAACTATGTAACTATGTAACTTCGAAGCTACTTTAATCTATCTGTATGATATAATTATTTATTCAGCCACGTTTGAAGATCATCTCCGCCGACTGGAACGAGTACTATAACGACTTCAGAGGCATGAATTGAAAATCAAGCCTTGTAAGTGTCATCTCTTCAAACGAGAAATTGAATATTTGGGGAACACTGTATCCAGTGCGGGAGTGTATCCCACTGCTGAGAAAGTAGCTGCAGTGCAGAAGTGGCCCACACCGGTCAACTTAAGGGAGTTGAGAGCATTTCTAGGACTCGCTAGATATTACCGCAGATTCATAAAAGATTTTGCTAAGATTGCGGCCCCGCTTAGTGAATTACTAAGGGGAATGGCTGGAGGAGCAAAGCGGCAACCTATTCCGTGGGGACCACGACAAGAAGAGGCGTTTCGAGCATTGAAAATGGCACTAAGGAATGCCCCAATACTGGCCTATGCTGATTTCTCACAGCCTTTTGTATTGTACACTGATGAAAGTCTATATGGACTGGGAGCAATGTTGGCTCAAGTGCAAGAAGGAAAAGAGCTAGTGATCGCGTATGCCAATTGGTCACTTCGGGACGCTGAGAAGAATCCAGATAACTACAGTTCGTTCAAACTGGAGCTCCTGGCACTGGTATGGGCCTTGACTGAGAAATTTGCGGAGTTCTTGTCAGGTTCAGAAATATAAGTGCGGACGGACAATAATCCTTTGGCTCATTTGGAAAACGCAAAGTTGGGCGCATTGGAACAGCGGTGGGTTGCAAGGATGTCTAAATATCAGTACAAAATCGCTTATCGGTCTAAGGCCCTAAACACAAAGGCAGATGCTCTGTCTTGGGTCACTCAGATGGGGCCGAAGAGAGATATAGATGAACAGCTGGAAGGTGACGAGACTCTGGATTTTCGTCAATTCGCTGCAGCTATAATCGATGCTCAGAACTCCAAAGAAAAGGCAAGGCCCACTCAAATCCTGGGTCGGTGAAGAGAAAAGTGGATGCAGAGTTGGCAAAGCTTAGGGAATGGGTCGCTATAGGTCAGAGACCCGACCAGGAGGCTAGAGCTGCTTCACTCCCAACTACCGTACAAATATTAGGTCAGTGGGAAAGACTCTTTTTGAAGGATGGCTTGCTATGCCGGAAAATCCAGCTGCCTCAAGAGTTTGACGTGACCTGGCAGGTATTAGTCCCAGGAACACTAGTAACACAATTAGCCCAGGAGGCTCATGGAAGAGGTGCCCATTTCGGCGTGGAGAAGACCTTCCGGTGATTATGTGACGCCCAGCTGTGCTTGGTATCACAGATCCTAGAAGGGTGTATTGACGGATTCCTCCACAAGAGGCCCCCATAACCATTCACACATCTCCACCTTCCACCTCAGACCACCAGAGGGAGCCCGTTAGGCATAGATAAATAGGGAAGATGAAGCCAGACAGCAGTTAGTCTGGTCTAGACAGGAGTCGAAAGAGAGCAAACCTGTTGAGAGAGTTCCTGCAGTAAAGAAGCCTGAGAGAGGTCAGTCCGCAGTGGAGCACAGTCCAGACTCAGTTGTAGCTCAGAATGGTGAGCTTTAGGTGTGCCGGCGCCATAAGATCGGTGATGCGCGGCGAGCTGCCGTTAGTGTGAGTAGCCTAGTGAGGGCCCGAGTAGGCCGAAGGCAAGAGGAGAGTTAGTACATAGGGGGCAGAGGAGCTTAACTAGCTCACCCCGAAACAGTTACCGTACACCGGGTCCGAAGTTTTCCGGGATCTCTATGACCCAGTAAGATATAACCGGAATCCCTGGGGAACTTCAAGTCCCAAGATCGCTAAAGTGCTGATACGTAACAGAGCCAGGAGACACATAGGCCCCGCAAGCTGAGGATTGTGTACTCCAAGAAAAGGCCCTACCACAAGGTCAGCCAGCGCAGGACAGAGACAAAGTTAGGCCTAGCTCCAGGCAGGTCAGAAACTTACTACGCAGAAGCAAGAAACAGGAGGCCCAAAGTCCGCTCATTGGGGAGGATCCTGACATGCACCCTTCACCCTACAGTGCTCTGGGACGTGCTTGAATTTCCATCAGTAAAAGGTACTGAAGTGACTATCGCGTCTGTCCCTGTTCTTGCTCTGACCCGGCTCGCTCTCGCCTGTCCTGCATTCCCCGTTATTCACTGCCTTGAGGCCTAGCTCCACCTGTAGAGAGCTATACCATGAAGCTGCCTTATCATCGGCCTCAGTGGACTGAGCAGCGCTGGTGATCCTCACCAGAAGCCACAGGTGGAGTCACAAACTCTTTTATAAACTTAACAAATTATCCACCCTTTTTAAGGAGAGACTCCAGGGTACGGGCCCGGGAGCCGACCACCGCGACATCCCTGAAGGCCAGGTTAAAGACCCGGGTACCGAGTCATCCCCCATTCCCCTGGACGAGTCATCTCCAACTGGCGTCACGAACAGGATCACGTGGCCGCTGCAACGACGCCGTGTTTTGCCCGTTGCCACCAGGTACTGTGCGCCTTTATTCTGAACTGTGTATGTAAAGTTGTGGTGAAGGTTGCCGCCATTGTTGGGCCGTTGAGCGAGAAGAAGGGCGTAACCGCGGGAAAATTAGGGGCGTACCTGCAAAAGAGCGCGAAGCTTTGGACACGCCCCCCGCCTCAACGTCAAATCGGGAAGCGCCAGGTCCTGTTAGGAGCGTCGCGAAACGCGCTGACGTATGACGCAAGCGACGCAAGGTCCTGAAGACAACCGTCACCTTCGGAGCTGCGGCCTACCGGAAGAAAAACCAGAAGGTAGGCCACGGTTAACTAGGGGGGCGCTAAGATGTCTGACGAGCAGCAGAACGCCGACCTGCCGGTCAACGTCCCTGAAGTTCAACCCGCGCTCGATGATGAGCAGGCCGAAGCCGCCGCCCCACCAGCAGCGCCTGTAACACCTGTAATTCCTATGACTTTACTGTACATTCCTGGAGTAAAGTGGCTCCCCCAGTACAACGGCAAACCAGATACCCTGTCCGGATTCAAACGGAAGATATGTGGTATCTTGGACATGTACTCCATGACAGGCAGGAGCAGCCGCCCCGTCAGCAGGACCCATATCGCCTATCATACCCATGGCCCTGAATGTCCACAAGGTGGGGGAGGAGAGCAAACCCCCGCCATCTACGGCTGATGACCCGGCTGGGCCAGCCTATCATGGACAGGTGCTTCCCCGGAAGGAGTACCATTATTGAACTGCTGAAAATGTTTTAAATGTTTTTGTTATGCAACGTTTAAGAAATGTGCCTCCCATAAAGGGAAGATTGTTCATGTTTCCTATTGTTATTGTTTTATAAAAATGTACTTCAGCCCGGGAGTGCTGAGTTTAACTAGGGGGGAATGTGACGCCCAGCTGCGCTTGGTATCACAGATCCTAGAAGGGTGTATTGACGGATTCCTCCACAAGAGGCCCCCATAACCATTCACACATCTCCACCTTCCACCTCAGACCACCAGAGGGAGCCCGTTAGGGATAGATAAATAGGGAAGGTGGAGCCAGACAGCAGTTAGTTTGGTCTAGACTGGAGTCGACAGAGAGCAAACCTGTTGAGAGAGTTCCTGCAGTAAAGAAGCCTGAGAGAGGTCAGTCTGCAGTGGAGCACAGTCCAGACTCAGTTGTAGCTCAGAGTGGTGAGCTTTAGGTGTGCCGGCGCCATAAGATAGGTGAAGCGTGGCGAGCTGCCGTTAGTGTAAGTAGCCTAGTGAGGGCCCGAGTAGGCCGAAGGCAAGAGGAGAGTTAGTACATAGGGGGCAGAGGAGCTTAACTAGCTCACCCCGAAGCAGTTACCGGACACCGGGTCCGAAGCTTACCGGGATCTCTATGACCCAGTAAGATATAACCGGAATCCCTGGGGAACTACAAGTCCCAGGATCACTAAAGAGCTGATACGTAACAGAGCCAGGAGACACTTAGGCCCCGCAAGCTGAGGAGCGTGTACTCCAAGAAAAGGCCCTACCACAAGGTCAGCCAGCGCAGGACAGAGACAAAGTTAGGCCTAGCTCCAGGCAGGTCAGAAACTTACTACGCAGAAGCAAGAAACAGGAGGCCCAAAGCCCGCTCATTGGGGAGGATCCTGACATGCACCCTTCACCCTACAGTGCTCTGGGACGTGCCTGAATTTCCATCAGTAAAAGGTACTGAAGTGACTATCGCGTCTGTCCCTGTTCTTGCTCTGACCCGGCTCGGTCTCGCCTGTCCTGCATTCCCTGTTATTCACTGCCCTGAGGCCTAGCTCCACCTGTGGGGAGTTATACCATCAAGCTGCCTTATCATCAGCCTCAGTGGACTGAGCAGCGCTGGTGATCCTCACCAGAAGCCACAGGTGGCGTCACAAACTCTTTTATAAACTTAACAAATTATCCACCCTTTTTAAGGAGAGACTCCAGGGTACGGGCCCGGGAGCCGACCACCGCGACATCCCTGAAGGCCAGGCTAAAGGCCCGGGTACCGAGTCATCCCCCATTCCCCTGGACGAGTCATCTCCAACTGGCATCACGAACAGGATCACGTGCCCGCTGCAACGACGCCGTGTTTTGCCCGTTGCCACAGGGTACTGTGCGCCTTTATTCTGAACTGTGTATGTAAAGTTGTGGTGAAGGTTGCCGCCATTGTTGGGCCGTTGAGCGAGAAGAAGGGCGTAACCGCGGGAAAATTAGAGGCGTACCTGCAAAAGAGCGCGAAGCTTCGGACACGCCCCCCGCCTCAACGTCAAATCGAGAAGCGCCAGATCCTGTAAGGAGCGTCGCGAAACGCGCTGACCTAGGACGCAAGCTATGCAAGGTCCTGAAGACAACCGTCACCTTCGGAGCTGCGGCCTACCGGAAGAAAAACCATTTAGGTTGGTTGTGTACCTTTCCACCTGGAAAGTGTTCGGCAGCAGCCCACCTGGCTGCATCACGGACCCCGGGGTCTGTTGCATTCCATTTAAATAAAGTTGTCTGCAATCGCCCCCCTAACAGTATCTGAGCGCCAGGGTCTTGCCGAACATGGCCGACAATAAACAACTGCAGCGGTACATACAGCAACTGGAGGCCAGACTTAAATCTCTGGAACAAACTGCTCCGGTCGCTGATATTACTGCAGTAGCTACTCAGGCGGCTACTCTAGCAGCCAATATTATTAACTCAGCTGTGGTGAATTCTACAACCACTGCAAGTGCCCCATTACCCCATTTTGCTCTCCTGGAAAAATTTTCTGGAGATAGTAAACTTTGCAGGGGTTTTATTAACGTATGCTCCATTCATTTGGAGATAATGGAGGCACGGTTCCCCTCCGAAAGAGCCAAAGTGGGTTATATCATTTCATTACTCTCACACAGGGTTCTGGAGTGGGCTACTCTTCTATGGGAGCGGAACGACCCGATTGTAGTAAATGCGGGTCGATTCCTTAAGACTCTAAAAAGTGTTTTTCTGGGTCCTCAGGTCACGCATGATACGGCTCTTAAGCTTCTTGCGTTGGTCCAGGGTTCAGCCACCGCCAGCCACTATGCCGTCCAGTTCAGAACCCTAGCGGCTGAACTGGATTGGTCTGAGCGGTCGCTTATCCTGGTATTCTGGAGGGGTCTGGCTGGGCATATTAAAGATGCTTTATCTACTAGAGAAATCCCAACCTCTCTGGAGGAGTTAATATCTCTTGCTGACCGTATTGACTTGCGTCATGCGGAACACAAGTTAGAGCTGGAGGTTGCCAGACCTCAGTATCTGTTTGCACCATCCGCCTTTAGACCCATTTTCAAACCCAAGACACTCGACCCGGAGCCTAAGGCTACGGATGTACCCCGGTCTAAGTCTAGTTCCTCTCGTTCCCGTTCTGCACATATCTCGGAGCTCCCCGTAAATAAGGGTTCCAAGCAGTCGGTAAAACGAGTAGGTCTTACCACCGTTGGAGGAGGGGTATTAAATTCCGGGACTTCTTCCTCCAAATTATTACATAATGTGACTTTGTCCTTTGATAAAGCTGCAGTCACTGCCAAGGCGTGGGTGGATTCTGGTGCTGATGGCAATTTTTTATCATCTACGCTTGCCCAGAGGCATGCCATCCCTATTGAGTTACTCTCAAGACCAATGAACATTAGTATTGTCAATGGTTCACTCCTGGATGTAGAAATCACCCACCAGTCGATTCCTCTCACCATGTCATTTCCCCAGGGCCACCGGGAGGTTATTTCATTTCTTATTATTCCCGGTGGATTAGACGAGGTGTTATTGGGGCTCCCCTGGTTACGTTGTCATACTCCACACATTGACTGGAATACGGGGAGAATATCTTCCTGGAGTGAGAATTGTGCATCTCAGTGTTTAGTCAAAGTCACCCGGAGGGTAGTCTCTGATCCTCCTATCATTGCGACATCCGGTACAGATTCCTTGTCTGTTTCCAGGACCCGGGCCTTGTCAGATAATGTCGCAAAGAACTCTCAGGAAGAGAGGGTGGCTGCAGTGTCCTCCAACCCGGTTTGGTCAGGGAGGACGTTTGTTTCCCCTAATCTACAGAGTAAGGTGCTCTCCTGGGCTCATGCTCCTAAGACCAGAGCTTACCTGGGGGTCAAACGTACCACTAAGTCCCTTCTACGGTCCTATTGGTGGCCCCAGTGGTGCCAGGAAGTCAAGGACTTTGTTCTCGCGTGTCCCGTCTGTGCGAGAGATAAATCTTTTCGCCAGAGACCGGCGGGTCCTTTCTCCCTGTCACCCATGAAGGATCCCACACATAGAGAACCAGTTGTCACTTCTTGCCATCCTGCTTCCCGTCCTAAAAGAGGGTACCCTGTACACCGGAGGGGTCACTGTTTCATGAATCCTCTCTGTGACCCGTTGGACCACATCACCAATGGCGCGTCGATGAGCAGGGCTTAGTCTTTAAAAGGCCCGCCCACAAACAAGGCGACGCGCTCAGATCATTTTTGCAAGTGTTGCTGTTGTGTGGACAAGTGTATTCCACGTGCTCCCTAGCTGCTCTCTCCGTGACCTGCCGATGCCAGAGTTCGCTCGGCTGATTATCACAGGTCACTCAGGCAGGCTTAGATTTGCTTAGGTAGGTAGCTACGTCTTGCAGCCTGGCTCAGCCAAAGGGGTCGCCTAACACCTCGAGCAGCCTGCAGACGCCCTGTCCACGGCTATCGCCTGTTAGCCACGTGGAGTAGTACCCTTCAGTCCGGTGGCACGCCGGCTGGAGGCTCGTGTACCCGTCGCGTAGTCACACACGCATCCTAGCGCCAATCCCTACAGCGTAGCGCCTGTATCGAAGACAGGGCTACTGCTTTTCCCCCGGTCGCACGTCTCCCTGCGGTTCTTGGCACTGAAACCCGCTCCGTGTGCATCAACACGGAGTGGTTCTTCAGTTAAGTAGGAGCTATCCAGGTCACTCTTCTCCCACGCAGTTAACGGAGATAGAGCGAACCGCTATACCCGTTCCTGTGTGCTGTAACACGGAAGGGTTTAACATTTAGGTTGGTTGTGTACCTTTCCACCCGGAAAGTGTTCGGCAGCAGCCCACATGGCCGCATCGCGGACCCCGGGGTCGGTTGCGTTCCATTTAAATAAAGTTGTCTGCAACCGCCCCCCTAACACTGATGATCGGATTATCTGACGATTGGAGCTTCATACAAAGGCTACGGGCATTGTTTGGTAATGACCGATCACTTCACCAAGTTTTCAGTGGTGATACCTACTAGGGATCAGACGGCAGAAACCGCAGCCAAGGCCATTTGTCAAGATTTCATTTGGATCTATGGGTGTCCGAAGCGGATACAGTCTGACAAAGGGGCCTGCTTCCAAGTGCGAGTCATGGATGAGTTATATCACATTTATGGGATCAACAGATCTCAAACAATGCCCTATTACCCCCAGGGAAATGGGGCATGTGAGCGATTCAACCGAACCTTGTTGCAGATGTTACGGACATTGGAAGAGGACAAGAAAATTAAATGGCCCGAGTTCGTGTCCGAGTTGGTGTGGGTGTATAATAATCGAGTTCATGCGACTACTGGTTACACACCCTATATGCTGCTGTTTGGAAGGAATGGACGAGAGATTACTGAGCTGGAGCTAGACTCAGAAGATTCAGGTCCGTACAACAGTCCGAGTACCTGGATTCGAGAACACAGACGGCGGCTTCATACAGTGAGAAAACTGGTTGAGCAGAAATTTCAGGAAATAGAGGATACAGGGCGGCCCCCGATTTCAGTGAGCCCACTCCAACCAGGAGATCGTGTGTTAGTAAGGGCCAAACCGGTTGGGAGTATGCTAGACCATCATTGGGAAGCGGCACCATATCGAGTGGTGAAGCAGATCCATCCAAAGTATTCAGTCTACGAGGTTAGGCCTGAAGTGGGTGATGCCACGACATCTAGGGTGTTGCACCGTAATATGCTACGACCCTGTTCGTCCGAAGCAGAGGACTGTAACAGAATTGAGCCTGCGGAAAAACTAACTGAAGTGCCACACATGGTGACCCTGGAAGACGAAGAAGGATGGGCTACAATGCAAATGAGCCCTTCAGTTCCGAGTGAGATACAAAATGGATCAGGAGGCGATTTACAATCTTCACTGCTTGATTTATCAGATACCCCGGAATCACCTTTGCAGGAGGAACCCCGCAGAACCGAACGGGCTAATGCCGCTATCCCTCCTAACCGATATGCTCAACAGGAGTTTATCTGGTCTCAGATTCAACAGAAAACTGTGCTCACCTCTTGTCTGAACTTACGCTGCCTTGAAGGAGGCATCGATCTCGCAAAGAATCCACTCGCCCGGGGACTGGCGATCACAAAGGAGGGAGGAATGTAATAGAAGGAAAAAAGTCTTTCAGAGAATCAGTGCGAGATGTATGTAATAAGGAGAAAGAGCGCCATCTGGTGAGCATTTCAAGTTTGCACGCTGGACCTGGTCAGGTGACCTCCAGCAGAGGATTTCAAAATGTAACGGAGGAGCGCGCAGTGCCTGAGGTGATTTCGGCGCCAGACACAGAGAGAGACGTGACGCAGGCCGGACGCGCTGAAGGAACCAGCGAGAGAGACCGGGGTGAGAGACCCGTAAGGCAAGACGGGTGGCTGCCGGTGAACGAGCGCGGGATTCAGCGAAGCGGTTCCTTGGGTGTCACTGCTAAGGAAGAGGACTGAGACTTGGATACGACATTAACCCGTTAAGGACCGAAGCATTTTCCATTTTTGCGTTTTCATTTTTTGCTCCCCTTGTTCCCAGAGTCATAGCGTTTTTATTTTTTGGTCAATATGGCCGTGTGAGGGCTTATTTTTTGCGGGACGAGTTGTACTTTTCAACGCCATTACTAGTTTTACCATATCGTGTACGGAAAAAAAATTCCAAGCGCCGTGAAATTGCAAAAAAAGTGCAATACCACAGATGTTTTTTTTTAGTTTTTTTACCACGTTCACTGAATGCTAAAACTGACCGGCCATCATTATTCTCCAGGTCATTACGAGTTCATAGACACCAAACATGTACAGGTTCCTTTTTATTTAAGTGGTGAAAAAAAATTCCAAAGTTTGGTAAAAAAAAAAAATGGTGCCATTTTCCGAAACCCGTAGCGTCTCCATTTTTTGGGATCTGGGGCTGGTGAGGGCTTACTTTTTGCACACCAAGCTGAAGTTTTTATTGATGCTATTTTGGGGTAGATCCGATGTTTTGATCACCCGTTATTGCATTTTATTGCAATGTTGCAGCGACCAAAAAACGTAATTCTGGCGTTTAGAATTTTTTTCTCGCTACGCTGTTTACCGATCGGATTAATTCTTTTTTTATATTGATAGATCGGGCGATTCTGAACGCGGCAATACCAAGTATGTGTTTTTTTTATTATTATTTTATTTTGAATGGGGCGAAAGGGGGGTGATTTAAACTTTTATATTTTTTAAAACATTTTTTTTCACTTTTTGCTTGCTTCTATAGTCTCCATAGGAGACTAGAAGCAGCACTCACTTGATCGGCTCTGCTGTATACAGGGGACGAGCAGATCCCCCGCATGGAGAAGAAATGGTCCTGTGCTATGAGCGCCGACCACTAGGTTGCGCTCATATTGACCAGCTCATGACAACCACTGGTGTCTGCTGCAGACCCAGGGTTGTCATGACCACCCATCGGCGACCCGCGATCATGTGACGGGGTTGCCGATGGGCGGGGCTTAGTACCCGCTTCCCGGAAGCGCGAGTTAAATGCCGCTGTCGGAGATTGACAGCGGCATTTAAGATGTTAACAGCCGCGGGTGGATCGCGATGGAGGGAGCAGGAAGGAGAGAGCAGGAAGGAGAGAGCAGGAAGGAGAGAGCAGGAAGGAGGGAGCAGGAAGGAGAGAGCAGGAAGGAGAGAGCAGGAAGGAGAGGAAGGAGGGAGCAGGAAGGAGGGAGCAGGAAGGAGAGAGCAGGAAGGAGAGAGCAGGGAGGAGAGAGCAGGGAGGAGAGAGCAGGGAGGAGAGAGCAGGAAGGAGAGAGCAGGAAGGAGAGAGCAGGAAGGAGAGAGGAGGAAGGAGAGAGGAGGAAGGAGGGAGCAGGAAGGAGGGAGCAGGAAGGAGGGAGCGGGAAGGAGAGAGCGGGAAGGAGAGAGCGGGAAGGAGGGAGCGGGAAGGAGAGAGCAGGAAGGAGGGAGCAGGAAGGAGAGAGGAGGAAGGAGGGAGCAGGAAGGAGGGAGCAGGAAGGAGAGAGGAGGAAGGAGGGAGCAGGAAGGAGAGAGCGGGATGGAGGGAGCAGGAAGGAGAGAGCAGGAAGGAGAGAGGAGGAAGGAGAGAGCAGGAAGGAGGGAGCACGAAGGAGAGAGCAGGAAGGAGGGAGCACGAAGGAGAGAGCAGGAAGGAGGGAGCAGGAAGGAGAGAGGAGGAAGGAGGGAGCAGGAAGGATAGAGGAGGAAGGAGAGAGCGGGAAGGAGGGAGCGGGAAGGAGAGAGCGGGAAGGAGAGAGCGGGATGGAGGGAGCAGGAAGGAGAGAGGAGGAAGGAGAGAGCAGGAAGGAGAGAGGAGGAAGGAGAGAGCAGGAAGGAGAGAGCACGAAGGATACAGCAGGAAGGAGGGAGCAGGAAGGAGAGAGCAGGAAGGAGAGAGGAGGAAGGAGAGAGGAGGAAGGAGGGAGCAGGAAGGAGAGAGCGGGAAGGAGGGAGCGGGAAGGAAAGAGCAGGGAGGAGAGAGCAGGGAGGAAGGAGAGAGCAGGGAGGAGGGAGCAGGGAGGAGAGGGCAGGAAGTAGAGGGCAGGATGGAGGGGGCAGGAAGGAGAGAGCAGGAAGGAGAGATCAGGACGGTCTCCAGTGTCTGCTCACCCTCCATCCCCCACTGCAGCAGCCAGTAATCTGCAGGAGAAGCGACAACCTGAGCAGCAGCAGAGGCTGACGGACCCGAGCTGAGATCGCAGGATGGAGCGGACGTCAATATATATTTACACTGGTCCTTTGTATCTCAGCTGCCGGTGATCGCTCTGAGAACAATGCGCCGATCTCTACATCACACACTTCCATGGTAGTTTCCGGGCTCATTGAACGTTCCCCAGGTGACGATTGTCCTGGTCAGAACAGATGTCCACGCTGCAGACGATCGCAGTTAGCAGAGCAGGTTGTTCTATACACATTCCTGCTGCTCTGTACAGGGGAGAGGGGGCGGCGCAGAGTTCCGGGGTCTGCTGCAGTCTGCACTGATATCAGGGGACGTCATGTCGCAGAGCTCTGCGGGGGGAGGGGTCGCTCCATGTGGGATCTATAGAAACCAGTGCAGCCCGGAGTGTAGAGCGATGATGGGGAGATCTGTACAGCGCCGTGTACGAGACATGGAGACTCAGGGAGCGGAAGTGTGTCATGTGGCCAGGTAGTCGGTCACTATTGGCGGCTCAATACTGTACGCAGAAGCCAATGGATGTAGGGGGTGTGGCTTACAGGAGCCAATGAGGATGCGCACACGAGCATAAATACCCTGCTCCCGCCGCTCCGCTCATCACTTCTGTATCCGTCTATACAGCGCTATGGCCAGAACCAAGCAGACCGCCCGTAAATCCACCGGAGGGAAAGCTCCCCGCAAGCAGCTGGCCACTAAAGCCGCAAGGAAGAGCGCTCCTGCCACTGGCGGAGTGAAGAAGCCGCATCGCTACCGGCCAGGAACAGTCGCTCTCCGGGAGATCCGCCGCTACCAGAAGTCCACCGAGCTGCTGATCCGTAAGCTTCCCTTCCAGCGCCTGGTGAGGGAGATCGCCCAGGACTTCAAGACCGATCTGCGCTTCCAGAGCTCGGCGGTGATGGCGCTGCAGGAGGCCAGCGAGGCTTATCTGGTGGGGCTGTTCGAGGACACCAACCTGTGCGCCATCCACGCCAAGAGGGTCACCATCATGCCCAAAGACATCCAGCTGGCCCGCAGGATCCGCGGGGAGAGAGCTTAGATCTGCCCGGGCCCCGAGGACAACACAAAGGCTCTTTTCAGAGCCACCAAATCCTCCAAGACGAGCTGAGAACTCTCATGATTAACCGCCATTCTGCTCCTCTGTCCGTATCCTCCGCGCAGTTACTATCTGTATAATTATAGGGGATCTAGTAGTGAGTGAACTATATTGTGAAAAATGCAATAAGCAGAGGAATAACGTTACATCCATCACGTGATCAGTAATAGAAGCCGCACCTGTGTGACCAGAGCAGCGCGATGCGTTTTGTGCACTGCCGGGGTCTGGGGGAGAGAAGGCGCCGGAGGAAATGTCTACATAAGGAGGAGCGCGGGCACTGAGGGCTTCCATGGAGGAGGAGACTTGTGGTCGGGGATTGGTCGGTTCCTGTGGGCGGAGCTTTACTCCGATGTTTCCTTCTCATTCACTGATCAGTTGGTGGTTGTGAATTTCCCGCTCAGTCGCTGCTCGCGCTCCGGAGGATCATTACCGGTCACTGCTGAGAGCGGAGATCACTGACGTCATTACGGATCGGTCACCACGTCCCTCACCCGCGCTGGGTCCTAGTGCCGCCTGAGCCCATGGTTTGCCGGTTGTGGACGGATGGGCTGTTAACTCTTTCACTGCTCCGCTGCTTTCAGTTGTGCTCTCATCCGCTCTGATCGACCTTTCTGCACTGGATAATTACTATTTCCTCCCCAGACCGGTGACGGCTGCTGCCGATCATTATACCCGGTTCTTATGGTAAGGATTTAGTTTCGGATCCGAATCTCACTTTGTTTTCTTGATGTCATTGATGAAGATAGATCCTTCTCGTGCTCTACAGATCACATGACCGATGTAATTATCTTTGAGTTGTGTCTCATCTGCTCCGGGGATGGATCCGCCCGGGGCCCCGTTACTTGCTGCTCCCCGCTCTGTAGTGACCGGTAATGGCCGCCCGTCCGGGCACCACGTGTAGCATGGACGAGGAGTGACTGCGGGGATGTGATCAGTGATGATGATGATGATCGGCCGCTGCCACTTTCCTGAAGATTTAATGTTTTCGTTTTCTAATATTTTACTTTGGCAGCTGGAGACAGCGACAGAAATTGTACAATGAGCGGGAAATTCACAATCACCCGCTGATCTGAGCTCAGCGAATCAGAGGGGAGGAGCTAATAATGCAAATTCATTAAAAACCATATCAACCGGGAAGCGCGTCTTCTATTTGGAAGGATACGTTATTACATGGAGGTATACAGCAGTAAGTGGGGAATACTGCATTACATGGGGGTAAAGTGTTGTGGAATATGTTGGCTCTATATAAATACAAATTATTATTACACTGAAGTATATGGAGCTATACAGCATATACACCGGGTTTGCAGCACTCTATGGAGATATACGGCCAATGGGAACAAGACTTGTGGAGCCACCAATGAGCTGCAGTGGGCGGTGCTTATTTCATTTTTGGTCACATGACTTTGTCAGCCATTAGAATAGCGATCTGACAGCGGGGCTCATTTGCATGGCTGGGCTATAAATACCGCCGCTCTGGAGGAGCAGGATCATTGTTCTTCTGACTTGTGACCAGACCTGTTGCCTCTCATCATGCCTGATCCCGCCAAGTCTGCTCCAGCGCCCAAGAAGGGCTCCAAGAAAGCCGTGACCAAGACTCAGAAGAAGGACGGCAAAAAGCGGAGGAAGAGCAGGAAGGAGAGCTACGCCATCTACGTGTACAAGGTGCTGAAGCAGGTCCATCCCGACACCGGCATCTCCTCCAAGGCCATGGGCATCATGAACTCCTTCGTCAATGACATCTTCGAGCGCATCGCAGGGGAAGCCTCCCGCCTGGCTCACTACAACAAGCGCTCCACCATCACCTCCCGGGAAATCCAGACCGCCGTGCGCCTGCTGCTGCCCGGAGAGCTGGCCAAGCACGCCGTGTCCGAGGGCACCAAGGCCGTCACCAAGTACACCAGCGCCAAGTGATCTGCTCCTCAGTGCTCTGCACCCGCAACCAAAGGCTCTTCTAAGAGCCACCACCCCGTCACTTCAAGAGCTGCTCCTCACCTGCCTCCTGTAGCTCCATGTCCCGTCACTGCAAGAGCTGCTCCTCACCTCCCTCCTGTAGCTCCATGTCCCGTCACTGCAAGAGCTGCTCCTCACCTGCCTCCTGTAGCTCCATGTCCCGTCACTGCAAGAGCTGCTCCTCACCTCCCTCCTGTAGCTCCATGTCCCGTCACTGCAAGAGCTGCTCCTCACCTGCCTCCTGTAGCTCCATGTCCCGTCACTACAAGAGCCGCTCCTCACCTTCCTCCTGTAGCTCCATGTCCCGTCACTACAAGAGCTGCTCCTCACCTGCCTCCTGCAGCTCCATGTTCAGTGACAAGAGCTGCTCCTCACCTGCCTCCTGTAGCTCCATGTCCAGTCACTACAAGAGCTGCTCCATGTCCCGTCACTACAAGAGCTACTCCTCACCAGCCTCCTGTAGCTCCATGTCCCGTCACTACAAGAGCTGCTCCTCACCAGCCTCCTGTAGCTCCATGTCCCGTCACTACAAGAGCTGCTCCTCACCTGCCTCCTGTAGCTCCATGTCCTGTCACTACAAGAGCCTCTCCTCACCTGCCTCCTGTAGCTCCATGTCCCGTCGCTACAAGAGCTGCTCCTCACCTGCCTCCTGTAGCTCCATGTCCCGTCACTACAAGAGCCGCTCCTCCCCTGCCTCCTGTAGCTCCATGTCCCGTCACTACAAGAGCTGCTCCTCACCTGCCTCCTGTAGCTCCATGTCCCGTCACTACAAGAGCTGCTCCTCACCTGCCTCCTGGCGGGTACGATGTGGAGAAGAATAACAGCCGCCTGAAGTTGGCCGTCAGGTCTCTGGTCACCAAGGGCGCCCTGCTGCAGGTGAAGGGCAGCGGCGCCTCCGGCTCCTTCAAGCTGAACAAGAAGCAGGAGACTAAGGACAAACCGGCCAAGAAGAAGCCGGCGGCTGCGGCCAAACCCAAGAAACCCGCAGCCAAGAAAGCGGCCAAATCCCCAAAGAAGCTCAAGAAGGCTCCGACCGCAGCTAAGAAAAGCCCGAAAAAAGCCAAGAAGCCCGCAGCAGCCGCGGCCAAGAAAGCGGCCAAATCCCCAAAGAAGCTCAAGAAGGCTCCGACCGCGGCCAAGAAAAGCCCGAAAAAGGTCAAGAAGCCCGCAGCAGCCGCAGCCAAGAGCCCCAAGAAGCCGAAGGCCGCTCCGAAGCCCAAGAAGATGACGAAGAGCACGGCTAAGAAGGCGGCCAAACCCAAAGCTGCCAAGAGTCCAGCTAAGAAGGCGACTAAAGCCAAGAAGCCCGCGGCTAAGAAATAAGCCAAAGCCGTCCTGTTATTACACCACAAAGGCTCTTATCAGAGCCACTACCTTGTCCCTGCAGAGCTGTATGATCAGTGCCACCACCTTGTTCCTGCAGAGCTGTATGATCAGTGTCATCACCTTCTCCCTGCAGAGCTGTATGATCATTGTCACCGCCTTCTCCCTGCAGAGCTGTATGATCAGTGCCACCACCTTCTCCCCGCAGAGCTGTATGATCAGTGCCACCACCTTGTCCCTGCAGAGCTGTATGATCAGTGTCACCGCCTTCTCCCTGCAGAGCTGTATGATCAGTGCCACCACCTTGTCCCTGCAGAGCTGTATGATCAGTGCCATCACCTTGTCCCTGCAGAGCTGTATGACCAGTGTCACCACCTTGTCCCCTCAGAGCTGTATGATCAGTGCCACCACCTTGTCTCCGCAGAGCTGTATGATCAGTGCCACCACCTTGTCTCCGCAGAGCTGTATGATCAGTGTCACCACCTTGTCTCCGCAGAGCTGTATGATCAGTGCCACCACCTTGTCCCTGCTGTACAGCGCTGTATCTGCTGTGCAATCTCATATAATCGCCTTCCAGATAACAATGGAATCATTCACATTTGGAGAAATAACTAAACCGAATCAATTTCTAAAACAGAAATGAGACCGAAGAATCAGATCTGAGGAGCAAAGGCTGAAATAAAAGTCACTGAGCTTCTATCAGAAATGAGCAGTACAGTATTAAAAGATCTGATCTGTGAAGAAGCCAGAAGCAGCCGAAGCTTTCTCACAACCTGCTATTTACCCTGTGAGAGACCCGGGCTGTGAACAAGACACAGGAGCAGCCACAGCTCTGATGTAGATGGGGTGGTGGCGGGAGCAGAAGCACTGAGGAGCAGATCACTTGGCGCTGCTCATCCTCCACACAACCAAAGGCTCTTAAACTAATAATTATCTAAATTTATTAGTAATGTAAAAAAAGTGGCATTAAAACAAAATAGTAAAAAGTTAACAGCGAAGACTCAGGTGATTGTGGCATATAGTCCACACAAATTAGGAGGGGGGCAAATAAAGTGTGAACACAAATCTATATATATATATATATATATATATATATATATATATATATATATATACTAGATGGTGGCCCGATTATAACGCATCGGGTATTCTAGAATATGTATGCAGCCGACCGGGCGCGACCAATCAGCGAACCGTGTTAGTGAGGACCGGGGAGCGGCGCTGCCTGTGCGGGTATTTCCGCTGCGAGCAGCCGGTCATCTCCCGGCTACATCGCCGCTGGCCTCCATGCGGCAGATGAGCCGCTAACGGCCGCCATCTTGTTCTGAAATCCTGCGTCGCTGATTGGCCGCGGCTGGACCAATCAGTGACGCGGGATTTCCTGGACAGACAGACGGGATAAGCCGATTATATAGTAGATATATACAGTACAGACCAAAAGTTTGGACACACCTTCTCATTTAAAGATTTTTCTGTATTTTCATGACTTTGAAAATTGTACATTCGCACTGAAGGCATCAAAACTATGAATTACCACATGTGGAATTATATACTTAACAAAAAAGTGTGAAACAACTGAAAATATGTCTTATATTCTAGGTTCTTCACAGTAGCCACCTTTTGCTTTGATGACTGCTTTGTACACTCTTGGCATTCTCTTGATGAGCTTCAAGAGGTAGTCACCGGAAATGGTCTTCCAACAATCTTGAAGGAGTTTCCAGAGATGCTTAGCACTTGTTGGCCCTTTTGCCTTCACTCTGCGGTCCAGCTCATCCCAAACCATCTCGATTGGGTTCAGGTCTGGTGACTGTGGAGGCCAGGTCACCTGGCGTAGCACCCCATTACTCTCCTTCTTGGTCAAATAGCCCTTACACAGCCTGGAGGTGTGTTTGGGGTTATTGTCCTGTTGAAAAATAAATGATGGTCCAACTAAACGCAAACCGGATGGAATAGCATGCCGCTGCAAGATGCTGTGGTAGCCATGCTGGTTCAGTATGCCTTCAATTTTGAATAAATCCCCAACAGTGTAACCAGCAAAGCACCCCCACACCATCACACCTCCTCCTCCATGCTTCACGGTGGGAACCAGGCATGTAGAGTCCATCCGTTCACCTTTTCTGCGTCGCACAAAGACACGGTGGTTGGAACCAAAGATCTCAAATTTGGACTCATCAGACCAAAGCACAGATTTCCACTGGTCTAATGTCCATTCCTTGTGTTCTTTAGCCCAAACAAGTCTCTTCTGCTTGTTGCCTGTCCTTAGCAGTGGTTTCCTAGCAGCTATTTTACCATGAAGGCCTGCTGCACAAAGTCTCCTCTTAACAGTTGTTGTAGAGATGTGTCTGCTGCTAGAACTCTGTGTGGCATTGACCTGGTCTCTAATCTGAGCTGCTGTTAACCTGTGATTTCTGAGGCTGGTGACTCGGATAAACTTATCCTCAGAAGCAGAGGTGACTCTTGGTCTTCCTTTACTGGGGCGGTCCTCATGTGAGCCAGTTTCTTTGTAGCGCTTGATGGTTTTTGCAACTGCACTTGGGGACACATTCAAAGTTTGCCCAATTTTTCGGACTGACCGACCTTCATTTCTTAAAGTAATGATGGCCACTCTTTTTTCTTTACTTAACTGCTTTTTTCTTGCCATAATACAAATTCTAACAGTCTATTCAGTAGGACTATCAGCTGTGTATCCACCAGACTTCTGCACAACACAACTGATGGTCCCAACCCCATTTATAAAGCAAGAAATCCCACTTATTAAACCTGACAGGGCACACCTGTGAAGTGAAAACCATTTCCGGTGACTACCTCTTGAAGCTCATCAATGCCAAGAGTGTGCAAAGCAGTCATCAAAGCAAAAGGTGGCTACTTTGAAGAACCTAGAATATAAGACATATTTTCAGTTGTTTCACACTTTTTTGTTAAGTATATAATTCCACATGTGTTAATTCATAGTTTTGATGCCTTCAGTGTGAATGTACAATTTTCAAAGTCATGAAAATACAGAAAAATCTTTAAATGAGAAGGTGTGTCCAAACTTTTGGTCTGTACTGTATATAATCATCTTTAGTGTACATGGCAAAAGCACTGAGGTGTCCACGGGGGCTAAGCGCCAGAACTGGAACATCTAATGGATCACCATTTCTGGGGCAGCTCGTATTTTTAGGCTGGAAGGGGGCCAATATCCAGGGATCTTTTCAGCCTATTTATACCAGCTCACAGTGGTCTGCTTTACCTTTGTAGGTTAACAAAAATGAGGGGGGCCGCATATAATTTTTTTAGGTTCGCTCCCACTTTTTATAACCAGCAAAGGTTAAGCAGACAGTTGGGGGACTATATTATCAGTCTGGGAAGGTCCATGGTTATCTTCCCATTCCCATCCTAAAAATACCAGCCCCCAGCTGTCTGCTTGACCCAATCCCATCCCACCTCATGCCTAACCTTACTATAGTCTTCATCTCAACCCTAATCCACCTCTTCAACCTGTCACTAACAACTGGTGTCTTCCCCTCATGCTTCAAACGTGCCTCAATCACACTTATCCTCAAAAAGCCCTCCCTTGACCCATCATCTCTGACTAGCTATTGCCCCATATCACTTCTCCCATATGCTTCAAAACTACTGGAACAACTGGACCTGTCAACTGTCTACAACACAGTAGACCATGCCCGCTTAATAGAGACTTGGCCCTATCTTGGATCTTCTCATACCTAACAGACAGGACATTCAGTGTCTTCCAATCACATACCATAGGGCCCCTTCTCTTCTCCATCTACACCTTTGACCTGAGACACTCTTAGAGTCTCGCGGTTTTCAGTATCACCTCTATGCTGATGACACACAGATCTACCTCTCTGGACCTGATATCTCCTCCCTACTAACCAAAATCCCACAATGTCTGTCTGCTATTTTATCCTTCTTCTCTGTGAGATTTCTAAAACTTAACATGGATAAAACTGAATTCATCACCTTTCCACCATCTCACTCAACCACCCCAACAGACCTATCCATCAACGACAATGGCTGCTCACTCTCCCCAGACCCATGAGATCGCTGCCTCGGGGTGACCCTGGACTCTGATCTCAAGTTCAAACCACATATCCAAGCCCTTTCCACTTCCTGCCGACTCCAACTCAAAAATATCTCCCGGATCCGCACATTCCTCAACCACGAATCTGCAAAAACACTAGTGCACGCCCTCATCATCTCCCGCCTTGACTACTGCAACCTCCTGCTCTGTGGCCTCCCATCCAACACTCTTGCACCCCTCCAATCTATCCTAAACTCTGCTGCTCGACTAATCAACCTGTCCCCCCGCTATTCCCCGGCCCCTCCTCTCTGTCAATCTCTTCACTGACTCCCCATTGCCCAAAGTCTCCAGCTCAAAATCTTAACCACAGCATACAAAGCCATCCACAACCTGTCTCCTCCATACATCTGTGACTTAGTCTCCCGATACTTACCTGCACGCAACCTCCGACCCTCACAAGATCTCCTTCTCTACTCCCCTCTAATCTCCTCCCACAATTACATACAAGATCTCTCCCGTGCATCCCCCCTCTACCCCAACATATCAGACCCTCACCTACCGTGGAAACCTATAAAAGGAACCTGAAGACCCTCCTCTTCCGACAAGCCTACAACCTGCAGTAACCACCGCTCCACCATACCGCTGCACGACCAGCTCTACCCTCACCTACTGTATCCTCACCCATCCCTTGTATATTGTGAGCCCTCGCGGGCAGGGTCCTCGCTCCACCATACCGCTGCACGACCAGCTCTACCCTCACCTACTGTATCCTCACCCATCCCTTGTAGACTGTGAGTCCTCGCGGGCAGGGTCCTCGCTCCACCATACCGCTGCACGACCAGCTCTACCCTCACCTACTGTATCCTCACCCATCCCCTGTAGACTGTGAGTCCTCGCGGGCAGGGTCCTCGCTCCACCATACCGCTGCACGACCAGCTCTACCCTCACCTACTGTATCCTCACCCATCCCCTGTAGACTGTGAGTCCTCGCGGGCAGGGTCCTCGCTCCACCATACCGCTGCACGACCAGCTCAGCCCTCACCTACTGTATCCTCACCCATCCCTTGTAGACTGTGAGTCCTCGCGGGCAGGGTCCTCGCTCCACCATACCGCTGCACAACCAGCTCTACCCTCACCTACTGTATCCTCACCCATCCCTTGTAGACTGTGAGTCCTCGCGGGCAGGGTCCTCGCTCCACCATACCGCTGCATGACCAGCTCTACCCTCACCTACTGTATCCTCACCCATCCCCTGTAGACTGTGAGTCCTCGCGGGCAGGGTCCTCGCTCCACTACACCGCTGCACGACCAGCTCTACCCTCACCTACTGTATCCTCACCCATCCCTTGTAGACTGTGAGTCCTCACGGGCAGGGTCCTCGCTCCACTACACCGCTGCACGACCAGCTCTACCCTCACCTACTGTATCCTCACCCATCCCTTGTAGACTGTGAGTCCTCACGGGCAGGGTCCTCTCTCCACCATACCGCTGCACGACCAGCTCTACCCTCACCTACTGTATCCTCACCCATCCCTTGTAGACTGTGAGTCCTCACGGGCAGGGTCCTCGCTCCACCATACCGCTGCACGACCAGCTGTACCCTCACCTACTGTATCCTCACCCATCCCCTGTAGACTGTGAGCCCTCGCGGGCAGGGTCCTCGCTCCTCCTGGACCAGTCGCTGACTCGTTTTTGTTCAAGATTATTGTAAATGTTTCTGCTATTTATACCCCCTTTTTTCACATGTAAAGCGCCATGGAATAAATGGCGCTATAATAATAAAATAGTGATGTGTATCCCGACACCCCCATATAGTGCTGTATAGTGGAGAAGTTACTACAGGCGAGGAGTCTTGTTGATGAGCGGCTGCTGCTTCTTATCCTGAAGGATTTTTTCTGTTCAACATACTTTTAAAAAAACAGAAATGTTACAATGAGCGGGAAATTCTAAATCACTAACTGCTCTGTGACCGACCAATCAGAGAGAAGGAGATGAAGGTGAAATCCGGTAACATACACGCCCTGATCCGCGTCATCAGTCTCCTCTCTGGTCCGCACAGCCGGGTGCTCATCTGTCCTCTGCTCGGTGACTGCAGGGGATGTTCCGCCCGGTAGGACGATCGGGTGTGTATTTATCCCCAGAGCAAACGTCAGGCTCCGGTCACTGAGGAATAAGGAAATCACCGATTATGGAGAACGGCGGCAAGAAATGGTTAACACTGGCGTCTCCTGTGGGCGGAGCCGTGACCTGATGCTCAATGATGATTGGCTGAACCCAGAATTTGAACTTCCCGTTCACTCCTCCTCGCTTTGTCCTCATCCATGTAACACGCGGCGTCAGTGCTGCGGATCTCGGGCGATCTGCTCGTGTATAGTGATCAGCGGCCGATCTCACTCCACACAGGGGAGATCAGACACCAATCTGTACAGGGTCTTATGTCTCCAGATCCAGAATTCTCCCCTGATCACAGCGCAGACCCTCACTGCACTTCATGCCTCATTCTGCAGCCAGTGATCCTGTCAGATCCTCAGCCCTCACAGCTGCGACATCGGTCACCGATCACTTACACATCCGCCGATCTGCTCATCACCGAGCACTCGCCCCTTCTCTCCCCGGTCAGTGATGTGACGGATCCCGGGAGCTCAGGGTGGGGGCTTCTGTTTCTCTGTCCTGCAGATATTTCCCCTCATTACCGCAATCATCAGAGCACAGGACACAACCCCCGGCCCCGCAGCAGGAATCACAGCTTCTCCACTGTACATGTGGGGGGCTCTGATAAGAGCCTTTGGGGGGTGAGAATGGAGCGGAGAACACAATTAACCTCCGAAGCCGTAGAGAGTGCGGCCCTGGCGCTTGAGCGCGTACACCACGTCCATGGCGGTGACGGTCTTCCTCTTGGCGTGCTCGGTGTAGGTGACGGCGTCACGGATCACGTTCTCCAGGAAGACTTTCAGGACGCCGCGAGTCTCCTCATAGATGAGGCCGGAGATGCGCTTGACGCCTCCCCTGCGAGCGAGACGGCGGATGGCAGGCTTGGTGATGCCCTGGATGTTATCACGCAGTACTTTCCTGTGCCGCTTGGCGCCGCCCTTCCCAAGACCTTTCCCTCCTTTACCGCGACCAGACATCATTCAAGAAATCTTCCACCGACTGAGAGATCAGCGCTAAGTCCTCCACTATATAGAGAGTGAACGGACCATAGAGAGAACCGTACAGTGATGACGCCTCTGTGGGGCGTGTCGCACTATAGGCTCCTCCCTCACTATCACTGATTGGCTGATCACACGTCTGTATTTCCCCTTCTTTCTTTCTACTCAGTTATGTGTGATGAGTTGTGTAGTGATAATAACACATCCGGGCCTTGTGTATGATATCCGGACGTAGAGACTAGAAGGCGGAAGTGACTATAACTCCTATCCGGCAGACAAAGCGGGATTCCTGTCCTGTTAGTTACCTGCATTGAGCCGTTCTCTGTAGTGACCACACGGGGGCGATATTACCACACATATTGACCGCACTGACTGACTCATTGCCCCCTAGTGGCAGATCTTAGTGCAGACACATGTATCATTATTGGTCCTTGTCTTATTTATGAGCAGTAATAATAATTACTAGTGTTGAGCGATACCTTCCGATATCGGGAAATATCGGATCGGATTGGATCGGACCGATACCGAAAAAGTATCGGATATCGCCGATTCCGATACCGGAAACCAATGCAAGTCAATGGGACATAAATATCGGAATTAAAATAAACCCTTTCTTTCCTTGTAGGTTATTTCTACATGAAGGAAAACAACTAAGAATAATGTAGAATGTATTGGGGGAGGTGGGGGAGACAATAAAGGCATAGAGGTTTAGCCCAATCAAATGGAATAGCAGGAATTAATATTTTTTTATTATGTTCTGAGTTACGGAAATATTAACTATGTTAAGTATTTTTATATTTTGTCAGATATTTATGTTTCACTACTTCCATGCTCTTCACCTTCTTTTTTACTTCTCCCACACTTTCTCCTTCATCATCCTCAGCATCTTTTTCATCCACTTCTTCTTCACCTTCTTCTTCTTCACCTTCTTCGTATTATTCTTTTTTTTACATTCTTCATATTCTACTTCTTCATCTTCTTCTTCTTCATCATATTCTTATTTGTGACAGGCATTCCTGTAGTTGTTATCTATAAAAGGTTGGACATTACACCTTTCGTTCTGCCCGTCACAAAAGATTTACAACAGGATTTGTCCGCGTTCAGTTTGGCCTGCAGCAGCAGGTCTTTTCCAGGGGCACCACGAGGAGGAACGGACTCACCCCCATACACTGCTTAGTCATCTTCTGCTTATAATTTAGATATTATCTTTTGCTCTGATTTTTAGTCTTATGCTTAATGTTCTTCCGCTTTTTGTTCTGCAGCTTCTTGTATTTCTGCTTCTTGGTTTTCTGTCTCTTGTTTTTCTGTATCTTGGTGCTTGTCTTCTCTTCTTTGTCTTCTTGGTCAACTTCTTCAGGGTCATCTTCTTGGTCTTCTTCGGGGTGGTCTTCAGGGTCGTCGTCTTCGGGGGTCCTCGTCTTCGGGGTCCTCGTCTTCTTCGGGTTGGTCTTCTGGGTCCTCGTCTTCGGGGTCCTCGTCTTCTTCGGGGTGGTCTTCAGGGTCCTCGTCTTCTTCGGGGTGGTCTTCAGGGTCCTCGTCTTCTTCGGGGTGGTCTTCAGGGTCCTCGTCTTCAGGGTCATTGTCTTCGGGGTCCTCGTCTTCTTAGGGTTGGTCTTCAGGGTCCTCGTCTTCAGGGTCCTCGTCAGGGAGATCCAGAGTGATTACCAAGAACCATTTCAAAAAGCTTGAACTTGGAAATGTAGCAGAAGGTACAAGAAAGCTGAGGAACTACCGAGGACCAGCTGACGGTACTGGAACCCGGATGGATAGCAGAAGGTACAAGAGCCAATGGAACTACCGAGGACCAGCTGATGTTACTGGAACTCGGTTACTAAGCAGGAGGTACCTGTGCCAGAAAGCACTACCAAGGACCAGCAGACGTTGGTGGAACTTGGATACCGAGAAGGAGGCACCTAATCCAAAGGCACTGCCGAGAACCAGCTGACGGTACTGGAACCCGGATGGGTAGCAGAAGGTACCCATGTAAAAAAAAAGTTCAAGGCCGCGAGCCGGCCGCAGTTACCAAAACCCACAGTCCTACAGAGGGTGCTTGTCCTATTGGCACTATGGAACCAGCCTTCATTGCCAGATCCCGCAGCCCACATAGGAGTCACCTAAACTGCAGGCACCATAGAGTCGGCTAACCCGACCGCAACACGACAGGACAACGCATTGGAGGCAAAGTGACGTTGACACTACCCGGAAACAGCTGGCGTGCTGGAACCAGGCTGGGCAGGAGGGAGTACCCGTGCCAAAGACACTGCCGAGAACCAGCTGACGGTACTGGAACCCGGATGGGTAGCAGAAGATACAAGAGCAAATGGAACTACCGAGGACCAGCTGACGGTACTGGAACCCGGATGGGTAGCAGAAGGTACAAGAGCCAATGGAACTACCGAGGACCAGCTGATGTTACTGGAACTCGGTTACTAAGCAGGAGGTACCTGTGCCAGAAAGCACTACCAAGGACCAGCAGACGTTGGTGGAACTTGGATACCGAGAAGGAGGCACCTAATCCAAAGGCACTGCCGAGAACCAGCTGACGGTACTGGAACCCGGATGGGTAGCAGAAGGTACCCATGTAAAAAAAAAGTTCAAGGCCGCGAGCCGGCCGCAGTTACCAAAACCCACAGTCCTACAGAGGGTGCTTGTCCTATTGGCACTATGGAACCAGCCTTCATTGCCAGATCCCGCAGCCCACATAGGAGTCACCTAAACTGCAGGCACCATAGAGTCGGCTAACCCGACCGCAACACGACAGGACAACGCATTGGAGGCAAAGTGACGTTGACACTACCCGGAAACAGCTGGCGTGCTGGAACCAGGCTGGGCAGGAGGGAGTACCCGTGCCAAAGACACTGCCGAGAACCAGCTGACGGTACTGGAACCCGGATGGGTAGCAGAAGATACAAGAGCAAATGGAACTACCGAGGACCAGCTGACGGTACTGGAACCCGGATGGGTAGCAGAAGGTACAAGAGCCAATGGAACTACCGAGGACCAGCTGATGTTACTGGAACTCGGTTACTAAGCAGGAGGTACCTGTGCCAGAAAGCACTACCAAGGACCAGCAGACGTTGGTGGAACTTGGATACCGAGAAGGAGGCACCTAATCCAAAGGCACTGCCGAGAACCAGCTGACGGTACTGGAACCCGGATGGGTAGCAGAAGGTACCCATGTAAAAAAAAAGTTCAAGGCCGCGAGCCGGCCGCAGTTACCAAAACCCACAGTCCTACAGAGGGTGCTTGTCCTATTGGCACTATGGAACCAGCCTTCATTGCCAGATCCCGCAGCCCACATAGGAGTCACCTAAACTGCAGGCACCATAGAGTCGGCTAACCCGACCGCAACACGACAGGACAACGCATTGGAGGCAAAGTGACGTTGACACTACCCGGAAACAGCTGGCGTGCTGGAACCAGGCTGGGCAGGAGGGAGTACCCGTGCCAAAGACACTGCCGAGAACCAGCTGACGGTACTGGAACCCGGATGGGTAGCAGAAGGTACAAGAGCCAATGGAACTGCCGAGAACCAGCTGGCGGTGCTGGAGCCCAGGGTAAATACTAAAAACAGAAGAGCCAGAGGTGTATTTGGAGGAGGTTTTAAATCCGTACTACAGTGGATGTGGACAAAGCAGGAGAATTTGCCGGACACACAGCTGGGGATCAGCTGACGTTACTGAATCCCAATAACACTGGAGCAAGCGTTGACTGTGCAGACGGCACTTCTGAGCAGCAACTAGCGGTATTGGAGCCCAGGGTAAATACTAAAAACGGAGGAGCCAGAGGTGTAATTGGAGCAAGTTTTAAATAAGTAGCACAGTGAATATGGACAGAGCAGGAGAAATTGCCGTGAACACAGCAGGGGAACAGCTGACGTTACCGAACCCCAATAACACCGCAGCAAGTGTTGACTGTGCAGACGGCACTTCTGAGCAGCAACTAGCGGTATTGGAGCCCAGGGTAAATACTAAAAACGGAGGAGCCAGAGGTGTAATTGGAGCAAGTTTTAAATAAGTAGCACAGTGAATATGGACAGAGCAGGAGAAATTGCCGTGAACACAGCAGGGGAACAGCTGACGTTACCGAACCCCAATAACACCGCAGCAAGTGTTGACTGTGCAGACGGCACTTCCGAGCGCCAACTGGCGGTGCTGGAGCCCAGGGATAAGAATGAAAACAGAGGAGCCAGAGGTGTAATTCGAGCAACTTTAAAATCTGTAGTAGTGAGAATGTGGACAGAGCAGGAGACATTGCCGTCCGCACAGCAGGGGAACAGCTGACGTTACTGAACCCCAATAACACGGCAGCAAGTGTTGACTGTGCAGACAGCACTTCCGAGCGCCAACTGGCGGTGTTGGAGCCCAGGGTAAATACTAAAAACGGAGGAGCCAGAGGTGTAATTGGAGCAAGTTTTAAATAAGTAGCACAGTGAATATGGACAGAGCAGGAGAAATTGCCGTGAACACAGCAGGGGAACAGCTGACGTTACTGAACCCCAATAACATGGTAGCAAGTGTTGACTGTGCAGACGGCACTTCCGAGCGCCAACTGGCGGTGCTGGAGCCCAGGGATAAGAATGAAAACAGAGGAGCCAGAGGTGTAATTCGAGCAACTTTAAAATCTGTAGTAGTGAGAATGTGGACAGAGCAGGAGAAATTGCCGTCCGCACAGCAGGGGAACAGCTGACGTTACTGAACCCCAATAACACGGCAGCAAGTGTTGACTGTGCAGACACACTTCCGAGCGCCAACTGGCGGTGTTGGAGCCCAGGGTAAATACTAAAAACGGAGGAGCCAGAGGTGTAATTGGAGCAAGTTTTAAATAAGTAGCACAGTGAATATGGACAGAGCAGGAGAAATTGCCGTGAACACAGCAGGGGAACAGCTGACGTTACTGAACCCCAATAACATGGTAGCAAGTGTTGACTGTGCAGACGGCACTTCCGAGCGCCAACTGGCGGTGCTGGAGCCCAGGGATAAGAATGAAAACAGAGGAGCCAGAGGTGTAATTCGAGCAACTTTAAAATGTGTAGTACAGTGGATGTGGACAAAGCAGGAGAAATTGCCGTCCGCACAGCAGGAGAACAGCTGACGTTACTGAACCCCAATAACACGGCAGCAAGTGTTGACTGTGCAGACGGCACTTCCGAGCGCCAACTGGCGGTGCTGGAGCCCAGGGATAAGAATGAAAACAGAGGAGCCAGAGGTGTAATTCGAGCAACTTTAAAATGTGTAGTACAGTGGATGTGGACAAAGCAGGAGAAATTGCCGTCCGCACAGCAGGAGAACAGCTGACGTTACTGAACCCCAATAACACGGCAGCAAGTGTTGACTGTGCAGACGGCACTTCCGTGCGCCAACTGGCGGTGTTGGAGCTCAGGGATAATACTGAAAACAGAGGAGCCAGAGGTGTAATTGGAGCAACTTTAAAATCTGTAGTAGTGAGAATGTGGACAGAGCAGGAGAAATTGCCGTCCGCACAGCAGGGGAACAGCTGACGTTACTGAACCCCAATAACATGGTAGCAAGTGTTGACTGTGCAGACAGCACTTCCGAGCGCCAACTGGCGGTGCTGGAGCCCAGGGATAAGAATGAAAACAGAGGAGCCAGAGGAGTAATTGGAGCAACTTTAAAATGTGTAGTACAGTGGATGTGGACAAATCAGGAGAAATTGCCGTCCGCACAGCAGGAGAACAGCTGACGTTACTGAACCCCAATAACACGGCAGCAAGTGTTGACTGTGCAGACGGCACTTCCGAGCGCCAACTGGCGGTGCTGGAGCCCAGGGATAAGAATGAAAACAGAGGAGCCAGAGGTGTAATTGGAGCAACTTTAAAATCTGTAGTAGTGAGAATGTGGACAGAGCAGGAGAAATTGCCGTCCGCACAGCAGGGGAACAGCTGACGTTACTGAACCCCAATAACATGGTAGCAAGTGTTGACTGTGCAGACAGCACTTCCGAGCGCCAACTGGCGGTGCTGGAGCCCAGGGATAAGAATGAAAACAGAGGAGCCAGAGGTGTAATTGGAGCAACTTTAAAATCTGTAGTAGTGAGAATGTGGACAGAGCAGGAGAAATTGCCGTCCGCACAGCAGGGGAACAGCTGACGTTACTGAACCCCAATAACACGGCAGCAAGTGTTGACTGTGCAGACAGCACTTCCGAGCGCCAACTGGCGGTGTTAGAGCCCAGGGTAAATACTAAAAACGGAGGAGCCAGAGGTGTAATTGGAGCAAGTTTTAAATAAGTAGCACAGTGAATATGGACAGAGCAGGAGAAATTGCCGTGAACACAGCAGGGGAACAGCTGACGTTACTGAACCCCAATAACATGGTAGCAAGTGTTGACTGTGCAGACGGCACTTCCGAGCGCCAACTGGCGGTGCTGGAGCCCAGGGATAAGAATGAAAACAGAGGAGCCAGAGGTGTAATTCGAGCAACTTTAAAATGTGTAGTACAGTGGATGTGGACAAAGCAGGAGAAATTGCCGTCCGCACAGCAGGAGAACAGCTGACGTTACTGAACCCCAATAACACGGCAGCAAGTGTTGACTGTGCAGACGGCACTTCCGAGCGCCAACTGGCGGTGCTGGAGCCCAGGGATAAGAATGAAAACAGAGGAGCCAGAGGTGTAATTCGAGCAACTTTAAAATGTGTAGTAGTGAGAATGTGGACAGAGCAGGAGAAATTGCCGTCCGCACAGCAGGGGAACAGCTGACGTTACTGAACCCCAATAACATGGTAGCAAGTGTTGACTGTGCAGACAGCACTTCCGAGCGCCAACTGGCGGTGCTGGAGCCCAGGGATAAGAATGAAAACAGAGGAGCCAGAGGAGTAATTGGAGCAACTTTAAAATGTGTAGTACAGTGGATGTGGACAAATCAGGAGAAATTGCCGTCCGCACAGCAGGAGAACAGCTGACGTTACTGAACCCCAATAACACGGCAGCAAGTGTTGACTGTGCAGACGGCACTTCCGAGCGCCAACTGGCGGTGTTGGAGCTCAGGGATTACAGTTCAGGTGGTAGAAACATGAACAGAACAGGAGACCTGGATACTGTTGCCAACCAATTATTTATTCTGGAAGAGGACTGGCAAATTCATGAGAGATCCAGGCCTTGTTCATTTTGAGAAAAGTAAGCCGGTCAACGTTATCGGAGGATAGTCGCATGCGACGGTCTGTTAGTACACCACCTGCGGCACTAAAGACGCGTTCCGATAATACACTAGCAGCAGGGCAAGCTAGCACCTCCAGTGCATACTGACTAAGCTCTGGCCATGTATCCAGCTTACAGACCCAAAACTTGAAGGGAGAAGAGCCGTCTGGGAGTACACTAAGAGGGCAAGACATGTAGTCTGTCACCATCTGACGGAAACGTTGCCTCCTGCTGACTGGAGCTGTCTGTGATGGTGTAGACATTTGTGGCGGCGGGGACACAAAACTTTGCCACATTTCGGCCATACTGGTCTTGCCTTGTGCTGAGGTGCTGCTTCTGCTCCCTCTTTGTGCAGAGCTTCCTCCACTGCCTCGACGCACTGAGCTGCTTTGTAAAGCACTAGCAGCACTGCTCTCGGTTGGAATGGAGAACATGATGGAATGCACCAGTGCGTCTTGGTACTCCCGCATTTTACGCTCCCGGTTCAATGGTGTTATGAGGCTTTGTAAGTTGTCCCGGTAGCGAGGATCTAGGAGGGTGGACACCCAATAATCAGCCGTGTTGAGAATGTGGGCGATGCGGCGGTCGTTTCTGAGGCACTGCAGCATGAAATCAACCATGTGCTGCAGACTGCCAACTGGCCAAGAAACGCTGTCCCCTGCTTGAGGCGTGATCTCTGCCTGCTCTGCATCACCCCACCCTCGCTCTAGATACTGACTACTAGAGCATTGTGTACCTCCCTCCTCTGGACAGATGTCTTCCTCATCCATTGACTCCTCCTCATCCTCCTCACAAAGTGTCCCCTGCCTAGGCCTTTGTGAGGAACCACGTTGCGCAGACTGTAGAGAAGCAGATGGCATTTGTGACTCCTCATCCTCCACCTCTTCCAAAACCTCGTCCCTTAGTGCTTGCAGTGTTTTTTCAAGCAGGCAGATAAGGGGGATAGTCATGCTGACTAGTGCATCATCTGCACTCGCCATCCGCGTGGAATAATCGAAGGCACGCAAAACGTGGCAAATGTCCTTCATAGAGGCCCACTCAGTGGTGGTGAAGTGTGAACGGCGCGCACTGCGACTTGTTTGCGCCTGCTGCAGCTGGTACTCCATTACTGCTGCCTGCTGCTCACACAACCTCTCCAACATATGTAACGTTGAATTCCACCTGGTGGGTAGGTCACATATGATGCGATGTTCCGGAAGACATAATCGGCGCTGCAGAGCTGCAATGTGTGATCTTGCATTGCTGGAACGCCGCAAGTGAGCGCACTCTATGCGGACCTTGTGAAGCAGTGCATCAAGATCCGGATAGTCCCTCAAAAAACTCTGCACGACCAAGTTGAGCACATGTGCCAGACATGGGATGTGAGTGAGGTTGCCTAGGCCCAGAGCTGCCACCAGATTTCGGCCATTGTCACACACTACCATGCCTGGCTGGAGATTCGCTGGCACAAACCACACGTCACTCTGCTGCTTGATGGCATTCCAGAGCTCCTGCGCTGTGTGGCTTCGATTCCCCAAAGAAATTAATTTTAATACGGCCTGTTGACGTTTGGCCACGGCTGTGCTCATATCGGTCATCATAACAGGTAACCGTTCACGGGTCGATGTGGAGGTAGACCGTGACGGCTCCTGCAGCGCTGATTCAGAGGAACTGGAGTATGAGGAGGAGTCAATGTGTACAGACTGGATTCCTGCAATCCTTGGAGTTGGCAGAACACGTACAGCGCCACTCTCAAGATCTGTACCCGGCTCCACAACATTTACCCAATGGGCAGTGAGGGAAAGGTATCGTCCCTGTCCATGCTTACTGGTCCACGCATCAGTGGTCAGGTGGACCTTGCTACTGACGGCGTTTTGTAGCGCATGTTTAATTTTTCCCTCCACATGATGTTGCAGGGCAGGGACGGCTTGCCTGCTGAAATAAAAGCGGCTGGGCACGTTGTATTGTGGGACTGCCAATGCCATAAAGTTACGGAATGTGTCAGTCTCCACCAGCCTGAATGATAGCATTTCAAGGGCCAGTAGTTTAGCAATGCCAGCATTCAGAGCCTGTGCTCGGGGGTGGTTTGCCGAGTATGGGCGCCTTTTCTCCCATGCCTGTGCTAACGATGGCTGTAGACTGGCCTGGGAGTGTGAGGATGACTGGGAAAGTGGTGCTGTGGGTGGAATTACACTGTGTCTCTGTACAACAGTGCCAGAGATTCTTCCATGGCGATCCTGTGAGGAAGCCGAACCAGCTGTGTGTGAGCTGGAGGAAGAGGCTACAACACGAGCTGAAGAGGTGGTAGGTGGCGCTGTAGGTTGGCCTAGGTCTTCAGTGTGTTTGTGTAACTCCACCACGTGCTTGGTCCGCACATGTTTCCACATATTTGTGGTATTGAGGTTGCTGACACTTTTCCCTCTTTTCACCTTCTGATTACACAGCTTGCATTTGACAAAGCAAATGTCATCTGCAACTGTGTCAAAAAAGGACCAGGCACTGCAAGTCTTGGGAGCGCCCGCTTTGGATTTTGGAAGAGCCATGCTCCTAATGGGTGCCGAAGTGGAGGCTACAGGCAACCAAGTCTGCCCCCTCCCTCTCCCTCCTTTTTGGGCCGTTCGGGGAATCTCTTCCTCAGAGCTGCTCCCACCACCTTCCTGTCCCTCACGCCATGATGGGTCAAGGACCTCATCATCTACACCACCCTCTTCAAACAACTGCTTCTCCTGGGTAGTCTCGACAGCACAGTACGCACCAGAAAGTGGCACCTGAGTCTCATCATCAGATGCGTACTGAGGTGTGCTGCTGACCATAGGCACTGGCCCACCCGCCTCTTCAGATTCAGAGAGACAAAACGGTTGCGCATCACTGCATACTACCTCTTCTTCAAATTCTCGAATTCTGCTTGGCTGGCCCCCTCTTTCCAAGCCAAGAGATTCAGAGAACAGAAGTAGAGATGGCTCCTGTCCAGGGCTCTCTGACTGCCTGGGCAATTTGGCAGGTGGTGAAGAGACAGATGGGTGCTCTTCAGTGCTCAGGACCTGAGAGGATCTGGAACTAATTGAAGTCGATGCGTTAGCTGCCATCCATCCGACAACGGCTTCAATTTGGTCCTCGCGCAGCAGTGGGGTACGGCTAGCTCCTACAAAGCTGCGCATAAAGGACTGTTCCCTGGTAAAACTGGGGGATGCTGAGTCACTGGTGCCCGCAGCAGGCACAGAATCCCCACGTCCTCTCCCTGCAGGCACAGAATCCTCACGTCCTCTCCCTGTAGAAACTCCACGCCCACGCCCACGACCACGACCACATGCCTTACTCCCTGCCTTCTTCATCTTGGTAGACTGATAAAGATAGGCAGAAAAGTACTAAGGGCTTAGTGTGCTTATTCCTGAACAGCTGCTAACAGGTATAAGAAACACTAATTTTATAAAGTGTGGACTAGACTTTAATATGAGCTAATGTGGCCTACACAACTGTAAAGTGGAGTGTTTGGTGAACTTTATTTAGGTTTTTTTTGTCACAAAAAGACACTGGATGTGCCTAAAGATGTAATAACGATAGTATCACAAACTTTTTGTAGCTATTACAATGTAGGAAGGTAACCTACAATGCAATAGATGAGGCTGCAAAAAATAGGCTAATACTAATCTGGCTGGGGCTGCAGGGCCCAATGCTGCAGAAAGGCTCCTCTATCTACTCCTATATAGTGTGTTTGGAATCAATTTAGCTGAATATGGATGGAACCACCACACTAATAGGAGATATCAGGAAAAATTATGAATTGGCAATAAAGGACAATGTATGAGGCAGTGACACACACTGAGTGCACTACAACCAGACGGGGTTGAAGCACACACTACAGGGTGAGCTGCACTCACACACCAGACCTTGCAGACAGCGGTGAACAGTACAGATGCAGAGCACTGTGCACTAGTGCTGCAAGACGGAAAAAAATTTCTCTATCTACTCCTATATAGTGTGTTTGGAACCAATTTAGCTGAATACAGATGGAACCACCACACTAATAGGAGATATCAGGAAAAATTATGAATTGGCAAAAAAGGACAATGTATGAGGCAGTGACACACACTGAGTGCACTACAACCAGACTTGGCTGAAGCACACACTACAGGGTGAGCTGCACTCACACACACAGACCTTGCAGATAGCGGTGAACAGCACAGGGAACTGTGCACTAGCACTGCAAGGCACAGTGATTTAGAAAGTAGCTTGGGTAAAGCAGTATAGAGCAAATAGGTAGCTAAAACTGTCCCTCAGAACAACAGCGTCCTATCCCTAACTGAATTCACAGCAGAGTGAGCTCAAAATGGCGGCGGTGGCTTTTATAGTGCATCATGACATCATTTCAGCAGCCAATCACAGCCATGCCATTAGTTAAGATGCCTACATGCCTAACAGGATGTGCCCACACTTCTTAGGATCCTCATTGGCTGAATAAAATGAAAATGTCTCATTGCATTATGGGAACTTCCGATTCCGGTATACGATATTGCAATAGTATCGGAATTAAGTATCGGAATTCCGATACCGCGAATATCGGCCGATACCCGATATTTCAGTATCGGAATGCTCAACACTAATAATTACACATCAGAACAAACAGTCGCACGATTCTGGTAAATCGTGAAAGAGCAGCAATATCAGCAGAGAAGGAATGATCTGAACTTACTCTGAAATTACACCTCATCCTTTAACCCCCTCCTGCAGTAGTTACATTTTTCCTTTTTCTATGTATTTCATCACCTTCATCATCCAAGTGTTGTGATCAGCGGATCAGTAAGATTCCAGTTTAGCAGGAAATTTGATTTGTCTTTGTCCCTGGGAGGTCGTGACGACAAGTCATGTGGGAAAAGTCCTGCAACAAAGGGCATCACCAGCCTCTCATGTGCAGCCCCTCCCCCGCAAGCCAGATCTTCCATCTGACTGGTAACTGACTCTTAAGTTCTGCTTATATCTTTTGTACCACTACTGTTGTGTTTGCATCTCTGACCATTATGTATGACCCTTATGTATATAGTGTAATGCAGTGTTTCCCAAACTCCAGTCCTCACGGCCCCCACAGATCATGTTTTCAGGATCTCCTTAGTATTACACAGGTGAGAGAATTCCTGATGCCTTGATAGTATTTCCATCACATGTGTAATACTAAGAAAATCCTGAAAACATGACCTGTGGGGGCCGGGAGGTCTGGAGTTTGGGAAACACTGGTGTAATGTCTAGTGTGCCCATAAGGGGATTAAATATATAATTTAACCTTGAGCCGCTCTATTATCTCGATCCACGAACCCACATGTCTGTTGTTTGGCCTAATCCTCATGCTACCGTGGAGGGTTTCTGGCCCGATATAATTCCTGTTAACGGACCGGGGACTTATATCTAATAGAAACTGGTGGCAGCTCTACCAGGCCGACAAGGTTCTACTTCACTGGAGTTAGTGAAGGGGCCTCTCAGCCTTTCAGGGGTGTGAACAGGGGCGGAATTAACCGCCCATGCAGCCCGTTCATTGAACGGGGGCCCCGAGGGAGAGGGGGCCCCTTCAGCCTCCGGCAGGGCCGCCATCAGGGCATGACTACCCTGACTCCAGTATGGGGCCCCTAAAGTCGGGGCCCCTTCGGAGCCCCATTAAGGCCCCCCTCTTGTGCGTCTCCTCATGGGGCCCCCGGCCCCATGTTGAGCGTTAAGCTCCGGGACATCTCAGCGCTGCTTTCCTCTGCGGCAGCACCTTCATGATTACCCTGACTTCCGGTCATGTGACGGGGTGAGATGCATATGGGGGGGTGAGAGATGCACGGGGGGGTGAGATGCACATGGGGGGGTGTGAGATGCACGGGGGTGTGAGATGCACATGGGGGGTGAGAGATGCACATGGGCGGATGAGAGATGCACGGGGGGGGGATGAGAGATGCACATGGGCGGATGAGAGCTGCACGGGGGGGGATGAGAGATGCACAGGGGGGGATGAGAGCTGCACATGGGCGGATGAGAGCTGCACATGGGGGGATGAGAGATGCACGGGGGGGGGATGAGAGATGCACATGGGGGGGTGAGAGATGCACATGGGAGGATGAGAGATGCACATGGGGGGGGATGAGAGGTGCACATGGGGGGGATGAGAGATGCACATGGGGGGGGTGAGAGATGCACATGGGGGGGGTGAGAGATGCACATGGGGGGATGAGAGATGCACATGGGCGGATGAGAGCTGCACATGGGCGGATGAGAGCTGCACATGGGGGGTGAGAGATGCACATGGGGGGGATGAGAGCTGCACATGGGGGGGATGAGAGATGCACATGGGGGGATGAGAGATGCACATGGGGGGGATGAGAGATGCACATGCATTTTTTGCCCTATGAAGTGTGGGGGCAAAAATTTCTTGCACAGGGGCCCACTACAGTCTGTGTCCGCCCCTGGGTGTGAGCGAGTGTGGTGCGATGTCAATGACTGAGTGGGCCACGTGGTCTCACTCCTGGTGCCTTCCTGTATCCGTGTGGAAAGGGGGTGTCTGTATAGAATTGTACCAATCTGATCTTACGCATCCTCGAGGGGGTGCGGAACGTCACATTGGTGCAAACGGCAGATTCATATCACATGTTCCATCTTACGTAACTGCGACGTCGGGTGGGTGGCGAGGTGTGGATCCTTCACAAGTGGTGGCAGCGGTGGGATTCTGCGGGATCTCTCTGCTGCCATTCTTCACAGGGTGCATTATATTAAATGGAGGGCTATGGGGGTTGCATTATATTGTATGGAGGGCTATGGGGGGTGCATTATACTGTATGGAGGACTATGGGGAAGCATTATACTACATGGAGGACTATGGGGGGTGCATTATACTGTATGGAGGACTATGGGGAGCGCATTATACTATATGGAGGACTATGAGGAGTGCATTATACTATATGGAGGGCTATGGGGAAGCATTATACTACATGGAGGGCTATGGGGAGCGCATTATACTATATGGAGGGCTATGGGGAGCGCGTTATACTATATGGAGGACTATGGGGAGCGCATTATACTATATGGAGGGCTATGGGGAGCGCATTATACTATATGGAGGGCTATGGGGAGCGCGTTATACTATATGGAGGACTATGGGGAGTGCATTATACTATATGGAGGACTATGGGGAGCGCATTATACTATATGGAGGACTATGGGGAGCGCATTATACTATATGGAGGGCTATGGGGGGTGCATTATACTGTATGGAGGACTATGGGGAGCGCATTATACTATATGGAGGACTATGGGGAGCGCATTATACTATATGGAGGGCTATGGGGGGTGCATTATACTGTATGGAGGACTATGGGGAGCGCATTATACTACATGGAGGGCTATGGGGAGCGCATTATACTATATGGAGGGCTATGGGGAGTGCATTATACTATATGGAGGACTATGGGGAGCGCATTATACTATATGGAGGACTATGGGGAGCGCATTATACTATATGGAGGACTATGGGGAAGCATTATACTATATGGAGGACTATGGGGAGTGCATTGTATTGTACAGAGGACCATGGCAGTACATTATACTGTATGGGAGACCATGGGGTGTACATTATACTATATGCAAGGCTATATGGGGCCATTATACTGTATGCAAACAATTATACAGTGTGACGGTCTGTCTGTGGTCTATTATTTTGTGTGGCTAGTGCGGGCCATTATACAGTGTTGGGTCATTATATTGTATGTAGGTCCATTCTACTGCATGGATGGTTGTAAGGGCTGTTGGGGGAGGGGGTACAGTAGGGTCATTATGTGGCGCCCCTGAGGGTTCAGTCGCCACAGGGGTACTGCACCTCAGATAGAGGTGTGGTATCTCCTCTTCCAGGTAAGGATGGATCATCACCCTGGACCCCACTTCACACTCAACGCTACACCACTCCTGTCCTGCAGGGGGCCTAAATGCACCAGGGTGCTGCCCCGTTCCGGGATAGAGGAGATGGGGGGGAACCAAAGATAGTGGGAACAAAGTAGTGGGTGAGGGTGGAGGAAACACTTACAGGAAGCACTTATAGAATCATATATAATATATGGCCATCTTAGTTCAAGGTCTTTTGATTGTGGTCTTCTGTCAGGGTCCAGCAAGGGTTTGTAGCTGGCTGAAGATTCACGGTCCTCGTTCTCAGGCCTTGAGACGAGGAGCGGGTCAGAGTTAACCACTGTCTCTGCCCGGTCAGGGTCCTGTTCTAAGAAGGCCTGGAGGGGAGCGGAGGAGATAGGCTCCACAGGCAAAAGGATCCCAGGGGGATACGGACGGAGCGGAGTCGCCACCTGTATTCTTCACTCTGGCCTAGCCAGAGGGATTCCTGCTACAAGAGGGGTGACCGGCCCCCGATATCTGACTGTGTACTTCACGTCACTGTTGGAAAAGCCCGGCGGCTTAGTGGATCCCAGGGAGGGACACAAGCGGGAGGAGAAGGAGAGGAACACACCAACGGGGTCTTTACACGTGCTCCTGATCTACCTGGGAAGTGCTAAACCCCCTTCCTGGTGGCCGCAGCGCGCCACGAGAAGCAGAGAGAAGCTTTGCAGCTGCTACTTCACTAAAGTGAGTAAAACCTGGATGACTTCATTTACCGTCTCCGCTTGGTTATTCCCGCGCGGCACTGCACCCACCATCCCTCCACACAGTTCATCTAACACTGCCCTGAGGCCTACTCTGCCTGTGGGGAGTAGTACCAACCGAGCCAGAACATCAGACTCAGAGGACGGTGGCAGCGCTGGTGGCCTTCACCAGAAACCACAGGTGGCGTAGTCGATCAACCACTCATCCAAAAAGCCCATTTTTCATGTGGCAGCCCTGGGCACTGACCGGGTCACGGCCACGACGACATCCCACACCGCCACCCTACATTGGCCCGGCACCGAGTACCCCACCGCTCAGGGAGGGCATCACAATTATACTGTGCATGTGTAGGAATTCACCATGGGGGCATCATACAGTGTTTGGTGTATCTTACTTTATGGAGGCAATAAAAGAGGAATCTAGGACTTCAGCAGGAGGAAAATGTCTATGTAAAGGCTGGAAAGTTGTGAGACTTTCCAGCCTTTATGCAATTATTGGGGGGACCCAATTAGAACTTCTGCTATGAGGCCCCATGATTACTATGTATGCCCCTGAGTGGAGGGTGTATGAACAGATGATATGAGGAGCCTAATTTGGAAGAAAGTTTTTGTGTGGGCAAAACAGGGATAGTTTGATAAGTGAGGTGAGGCGATAGGTTGGTCTAAAGAAATGCATTTTTAGGCCACGCTTAAAACTGTGGGTATTGAGGATTAATTGAATTGTCCTAGGTAGTGCATTCCAAAGAAGTGGTGAAGCATGAGAGAAAACTTGTAGACGGGAATGGGAGGTTCGGATTATTGAGGATGTTAGTCTTAGGTCATTGGCAGAACGGAGGGCGCGGGTAGGGTGGTAGAATGAGACGAGGGAGGAGATGTAGAGTGGTGCTGAAGCATGGACGCTTTGTGGGTGAGAGTGATATGTTTATATTGAACTCTGTATTGGATGGGTAACCAGTGCAATGACTGGCACAGGGAAGATGCATCGGTGTAGCGGTTGGATGGGGGGGTGAGAGATGCACGGGGGGGTGAGATGCACATGGGGGGTGAGAGATGCACGGGGGTGTGAGATGCACATGGGGGGTGAGAGATGCACGGGGGGGATGAGATGCACGGGGGATGAGAGCTGCACATGGGGGGGATGAGAGCTGCACATGGGGGGATGAGAGATGCACATGGGCGGATGAGAGATGCACATGGGGGGGGATGAGAGATGCACATGGGGGGATGAGAGATGCACATGCATTTTTTGCCCTATGAAGTGTGGGGGCAAAAATTTCTTGCACAGGGGCCCACTACAGTCTGTGTCCGCCCCTGGGTGTGAGCGAGTGTGGTGCGATGTCAATGACTGAGTGGGCCATGTGGTCTCACTCCTGGTGCCTTCCTGTATCCGTGTGGAAAGGGGGTGTCTGTATAGAATTGTACCAATCTGATCTTACGCATCCTCGAGGGGGTGCGGAACGTCACGTTGGTGCAAACGGCAGATTCATATCACATGTTCCATCTTACGTAACTGCGACGTCGGGTGGGTGGCGAGGTGTGGATCCTTCACAAGTGGTGGCAGCGGTGGGATTCTGCGGGATTTCTCTGCTGCCATTCTTCACAGGGTGCATTATATTAAATGGAGGGTTATGGGGGTTGCATTATATTGTATGGAGGGCTATGGGGGGTGCATTATACTCTATGGAGGACTATGGGGAAGCATTATATTGTACGGAGAACCATGGGGGTGCATTATAGTGTATGGAGGACTATGGGGAAGCATTATACTACATGGAGGACTATGGGGAGCGCATTATACTATATGGAGGACTATGGGGAAGCATTATACTACATGGAGGACTATGGGGAGTGCATTGTATTGTACAGAGGACCATGGCAGTACATTATACTGTATGGGAGACCATGGGGTGTACATTATACTATATGCAAGGCTATATGGGGCCATTATACTGTATGCAAACAATTATACAGTGTGACGATCTGTCTGTGGTCTATTATTTTGTGTGGCTAGTGCGGGCCATTATACAGTGTTGGGTCATTATATTGTATGTAGGTCCATTCTACTGCATGGATGGTTGTAAGGGCTGTTGGGGAGGGGGTACAGTAGGGTCATTATGTGGCGCCCCTGAGGGTTCAGTCGCCACAGGGGTACTGCACCTCAGATAGAGGTGTGGTATCTCCTCTTCCAGGTAAGGATGGATCATCACCCTGGACCCCACTTCACACTCAACACTACACCACTCCTGTCCTGCAGGGGGCCTAAATGCACCAGGGTGCTGCCCCGTTCCGGGATAGAGGAGATGGGGGGGAACCAAAGATAGTGGGAACAAAGTAGTGGGTGAGGGTGGAGGAAACACTTACAGGAAGCACTTATAGAATCATATATAATATATGGCCATCTTAGTTCAAGGTCTTTTGATTGTGGTCTTCTGTCAGGGTCCAGCAAGGGTTTGTAGCTGGCTGAAGATTCACGGTCCTCGTTCTCAGGCCTTGAGACGAGGAGCGGGTCAGAGTTAACCACTGTCTCTGCCCGGTCAGGGTCCTGTTCTAAGAAGGCCTGGAGGGGAGCGGAGGAGATAGGCTCCACAGGCCAAAGGATCCCAGGGGGATACGGACGGAGCGGAGTCGCCACCTGTATTCTTCACTCTGGCCTAGCCAGAGGGATTCCTGCTACAAAATGGGTGACCGGCCCCCGATATCTGACTGTGTACTTCACGTCACTGCTGGAAAAGCCCGGCGGCTTAGTGGATCCCAGGGAGGGACACAAGCGGGAGGAGAAGGAGAGGAACACACCAACGGGGTCTTTACACGTGCTCCTGATCTACCTGGGAAGTGCTGAACCCCCTTCCTGGTGGCCGCAGCGCGCCACGAGAAGCAGAGAGAAGCTTTGCAGCTGCTACTTCACTAAAGTGAGTAAAACCTGGATGACTTCATTTACCGTCTCCGCTTGGTTATTCCCGCGCGGCACTGCACCCACCATCCCTCCACACAGTTCATCTAACACTGCCCTGAGGCCTACTCTGCCTGTGGGGAGTAGTACCAACCGAGCCAGAACATCAGACTCAGAGGACGGTGGCAGCGCTGGTGGCCTTCACCAGAAACCACAGGTGGCGTAGTCGATCAACCACTCATCCAAAAAGCCCATTTTTCATGTGACAGCCCTGGGCACTGACCGGGTCAAGGCCACGACGACATCCCACACCGCCACCCTACATTGGCCCGGCACCGAGTACCCCACCGCTCAGGGAGGGCATCACAATTATACTGTGCATGTGTAGGAATTCACCATGGGGGCATCATACAGTGTTTGGTGTATCTTACTTTATGGAGGCAATAAAAGAGGAATCTAGGACTTCAGCAGGAGGAAAATGTCTATGTAAAGGCTGGAAAGTTGTGAGACTTTCCAGCCTTTATGCAATTATTGGGGGGACCCAATTAGAACTTCTGCTATGAGGCCCCATGATTACTATGTATGCCCCTGAGTGGAGGGTGTATGAACAGATGATATGAGGAGCCTAATTTGGAAGAAAGTTTTTGTGTGGGCAAAACAGGGATAGTTTGATAAGTGAGGTGAGGCGATAGGTTGGTCTAAAGAAATGCATTTTTAGGCCAGGCTTAAAACTGTGGGTATTGAGGATTAATTGAATTGTCCTAGGTAGTGCATTCCAAAGAAGTGGTGAAGCATGAGAGAAAACTTGGAGATGGGAATGGGAGGTTCGGATTATTGAGGATGTTAGTCTTAGGTCATTGGCAGAACGGAGGGCGCGGGTAGGGTGGTAGAATGAGACGAGGGAGGAGATGTAGAGTGGTGCTGAAGCATGGACTCTTTGTGGGTGAGAGTGATATGTTTATATTGAACTCTGTATTGGATGGGTAACCAGTGCAATGACTGGCACAGGGAAGAGGCATCGGTGTAGCGGTTGGAAAAGAATATGATCCTGGCTGCTGCATTCAGGACGGATTGTAGAGGGGAGAGTTTAGTAAGAGGGAGACCGATTAGTAGAGAGTTGCGACTGTCCAGACGAGAATGAATAAGAGCGTCAGTAAGAGTTTTGCTGAGTCAAAAGTAAGAAAAGGTCGGATTCTGGAGATATTTTTGAGGTATAAGTGACATGAGCGATCGGATGTGAGGAGTGAAGGAAAGATCTGAATCAAAGTTGACCCCAAGGCAGCGGGCATGCTACTGGGGAGTAGTGATGGGCGAGCACTAAAATGTTCGGGTACTCGTTGCTTGGGTCGAGCACATTGGAATACTCGGGTGCTCGACCCGAGTAACAAGCCCAATGTTAGTCTAAACTCGAGCATTTTTCCGGCGGCTCCTCCCGGCGGTCTGCAGGGGGCCTAAAAATTGCCCAAATCGATGGGAACAGTGCTCAAATGACATGGGAACAGCATGGGGAAGACCCCTGGAAGCATCTCTGACTCCCAGATCACTGCTGTTAACAACGTGGTCAGAGGTATTACGCCACTTTTACGGACTCACAATAAAACATACAAAAGCGAAACCAAAATGGATTTTCGTGGGAAATATGTTAAGGAACATCCTTTCCAGGGTAATGACTTGTATATAAGGCAAAATAAATAACCAAAAATACTCCTCCACAACTTGGGCTATGTTCACACGTAGCATTTTTGATGCGTTTTTGCACTTTTGCATTGCCTTCAACCAAGACAAATGCATTCAACAGGAAATGTCATTTTAAGATTTTACAACCTTATCTGGCCATGTGGTGTGTGACACATGCATACAGTGCTGAAAAGACATGGGAACAGCATGGGGAAGACCTCTGGAAGCATTTCTGACTCCCAGGTCACTGCCTAAAAGTGTGCCCATCATACGTGATCCTTGGCGCATGCGAAGATGCCTCCCGCCATGCACCTGTCATTGCAGACTTGCAACAATCACCGTCCACGTCCTTGTCCCAGTGGAGCGTTCAGTTGTCCCTACCCCATTCCTTGGAATGCAAGCGCAAGTATGCCGCCAGCCACCTACCCACAGGCTGCAATACTATACTGCCAAATTTTTGACAGCTGTTTGCACTTGAAATGTGGCCTTTTAGGCTCGTGGAGGTGGAAGCTTTTCACAACCTCATGCCGACGGCGTTCCAGGTATCCATACTCGGTCACCAGCCGCCACTATTTATCCTGGTATCGTCTCCGTGTTCCACAAGCACGGGTCCCACAACATTACCCGTGCCCTCCCCAGTGCTCTTACTGGGAAGGACCGCCTAACCACAAACACGTGGACAGGTGTATGTGGCCCAGGACGGTACAGAGCCAGTCCACAGCTTTTTTTGCTGAGACTTGTATTTCACTTCAGCCATATTCTTTAGCTCGGTGAAAGGACTGGCATAGAGGGAAACCGTATCTACTCTGGGTGTCATTTCTCCCAGGAAGTCCTCTAATGCAGCTTGTTGCAGAAGCAATGGCAGCCCGTCCAACATCAGCTTGCACTTGTCGGTGGTGCTTCGACACACAAACATCTTTCTTTGCGCCTTTAATTTCATGACTACAGTGTTGGGCAATGGACTGATCTGTAATGCAGTTTGAGAAATAACATGCATAAGCATGTCCAATCCAAATTAAAAAAGCAGCCATAAAGTGTCCGGAAACCTTCCCACATACTTTTCTTAGCCAGGGCTGCTTCTCGGTAGGGTTGGACGGACCCACTATAGAACCGGAGACTCCTCCGGTGGGCCCTGGCTTCTCCTTCAGGAGAGTTCATAGTGCCGAGGTGAGGCCATGATGATGATAGAGGCCACCATCTGCTTAGTTTTCTGTTACTTGGAATGCAAGCGCAAGTATGCAGCCAGCCACCCACCCACCCACCCACAGGCTGCAACACTAAACTGCCAGATTTCTGGGCAGCTGCTTGCACTTGAAATGTGGCCTTTAAGGCTTGTAGAGGCGGAAGCTGTCCACAACCTCATGGCGGCGGCCGGGGGTCCATACTCGGTCCCCAGCCGTCAATATTTCTCTCGATGTTGTCTCCGCCTTCTACAAGCACGGGTCCCTGAACATTACCGCTGGTACTTTTCTGTGGGAATCTGCTTGCCTTCTGCCAGCCTGGAATATTTCCAGTAAACTATGGTTCAACGCCATGGTGTTAGCACTGCCCCCAGTACCAGTAGCGAAGCCATCCCCAATTTCCGTCTCAGGAATTTCATTTGGTAGACTCATTGGCTGCCCTAATACATTAGTTTCTCACAAAGGAGCTGAAGATAGAGTGGCAGTAGGTGCAAGTTTCTCCAGCCTGTTAGATATCAGAGGGTGAACGGCAGCACATTGGATCAGTGGTTAGCACTGAAGCCTTGCCGCGCTGGGATCCTGGGTTCAAATCCCAGGAAGGACAACACCTGCAAGGATTTTGTATGTTCTCCCCGTTTTTGCTTGGGTTTCCACCTCAGTAAAAAAGCAGCCATAGAGTGTCCGGGAACCTTTTCACACACTTTTCTTAGCCAGGACTGCTTCTCGGCGGGGTTGAACGGTCCCACCAGAGAATCCTCTGGTGTGCCTTGGCTTCTACCTCAGGAGAGTTCATGATAGTGCTAACTTTGCAGCTGCTATGGGGCTCTTGAGCAGGAGAGAAAGGTTAGCCCTCAGAATCAAATCCTCTGGTGGGCACAATGTTTTTCAATCTGAAACAGCTTCTCAGTGGGAGTTGTATTTCACCACAGCCATATTCTTTAGCTCGGTGAAAGGACTGGCATAGAGGGAAACTGTATCTACCCCGGCTGTCATTTCTCCGTCACCAAGTTAAGCCCATTGTCAGAAATGACCATGCCTGGCTGTATGTTCAGCGGTGAGAGCCACAGATCAGGCTGCTGTGTTACAGCTTTCAACAACTCTGCAGCGCTGGGCGGTTTGTCACCTAAGCATTAAGCATGTTATCTTCAGCACAGCCTGTTGCTGCTTGGCCAAGGCAGTGCTGCAGTGCTGTCAGCTTGTGACTGATGTGGTCATTTCGGAAATGGAGGAGGAGGTGCATGAGCTGAACAATGTGATTACATTGAGGTTACATTGGTGACTCTGTTTTTTATACTAAAGAAAGATACTACTTTTTTTTACGTTATTTTTTAAGACAAATGCATTCACCGGGAAATGTCATTTTAACATTTTACAACCTTATCTGGCAATGTGGTGTGTGACACATCATCAGACACTTCCTGTTTCATTTAAGATGGAGGGACTCTGAAAGTCATAAAGCCTATTTTTATAGGGCCATCAGGCGGCCCTTACTATTCTTAAAAGGCCAGCAGTCGGCCCTCGCTATTGTTAGAGAGCCATCAGCCGGCTATGCTTTGTTGTTCCCATTATTAATGAGTTGGTCTTCTATACTGTTATTGCATATGCAGTGACTGCAAGGGCTGCCAAAAATTCGGACGCAACCCAATACTCCTTTGAAGAGACATAGAGGAGGGTTTCAGTAAAAAAAATGTTCTCATTATAAAGCAACGGGTCTCCAATAGTGGTAATGCCCATGCTGTGACTGCAAGGGCTGCCAAAATTTGGGAAAAACTCCACTAAGAATTTAAAGACACAGAGCAGGGCCATAGTAACGACAAATTCCCATTAGAAAGGAGAGAGTCTGCTATACAGTTATAGGGTATGCAGTGAGTGCAACGGCTGACCAAATTTAGGAAAAACCCCACTAACAATTTAAAGGGTCTCCCATACTGTTGGCCTATGCAGTGAATGCAATGGCTGCCAAAAATTGGGAGGCACTCTAATGCCCCTTGGAAGAGAAGTAGAGGGCCTCATATAAAAATGTTCCCATTAGAAAGGAGCGGGCCTCCTATACTTGTAATACCCATGCACTAAGTGTATGGGCTGACAAACATTTACCCCTGGGGGGTATACATGAACATACTGTATAAATTTTTTTTTTATGGGCATCATAAACACCCTTTAAAAAAATTATTTGGGTGTTGCATCACGGACCACGGTCACCCTGGTGATATGGTGGTGGAGTATGAGGAGAAGGAGGAGGACAAGAGAAAATAGCCAAAATCAGGAAGTGTATGTATACCCATGAGTGGGTGTAAAAAGGTGCATGGGAGAATACACCTCTAAAGAAAAGAAACTGGATTTGAGTTTATGTTACGCTGCTATCATTCGGTGGTGTTGAGAAGTCTGGCCCAATCCAGCCCTTGTTCATTTTTATAGGAGTCAGCCTGTCAGCATTTTCAGTTGACAGGCGGATGCGCTTATCAGTTATAATTCCACCAGCGGCACTAAAAACCCGCTCTGATAAAGCGCTGGCGGCAGGGCAGGCCAGGACCTCCAAGGCGTAGAGAGTCAGTTCATTCCACGTATCCAGCTTGGATACCCAATAATTATAAGGCACAGAGGAGTCACGGAGGACGTTGGTACGGTCGGCAAGGTACTCCCTCAGCATCTTCCCAAACTTTCCACTCCTTGTGAGAGTACCCCGCGCCTCAGGGTCTCTGCAATGGGAGGGTCTGAGAAAACTCTCCCAGAACTTTCACAGTGTTCCCCTGCCTCTGCTGGATTGAAGTTGTGTCTCTCTCGCCTGTACTCCTTGGTTGTCCAACGAAGTGTGACCTCTGCCACCAGCGTTTTCAGATGGAAATTTGTTTAATCGTTCCGCAACAAGGGCCTTCTGGTACAGCCACAGTTTTGTAGACCTGTCCGCCTCAGGAATAACAGATATAAAGTTCTCCTTGGGTCTAGAAGTGTCACCAACCAGTAATCACTGTCACCCAAAATTTTGAAAATGCGAGGGTCATGGGAAAGGCAGCGTAACATAAACTCAGCCATGCGTGCCAGAATGCTAACAGGCAAGACTTCCATGTCTTCACCAAGAGGACGAGTGACCATGCTCTCCTCCTCTTCCTCCTCTCTGTCCTCAGGCCATCCACGGTGAACAGACGGTATGACAGTTGTGCAGGTAGTAACGTCTATAGTGCATGAAACTAGCTCCTGTTCTTCCTCCTCCTCCTGCTCTTCCTCATTGTCACCCAATCCAGGTTGGGATGGGATGAGGCTGGGCTGTATGTGATCACTCTGTATGGTTCCTTGCTCCATCTCATTGTGCTCCGCCTGCAATGCATCCTCTTTGATTGTGATCAGAGAGCTTTTCAGAAGACAGAGAAGCAGGATGGTGACGCTAATTATGGCGTCATCACCGCTCACCATCTTGGTGGAGTTCTCAAAGTTTTGGAGGATGGTACATATGTCTGACATCCATGTCCACTCCTGAGGTCTTATGTGTGGAGTCTGAACTGAATACAAACGGCCTTGCTGATGCTGGTACTCAACAACTGCCCTCTTCTGCTCACAAATCCTTCCCAACATCTGCAGTGTAGAGTTCCAACGCGTTGGGACATCACACACCAGTCTGTTAGCCGGAAGCTGCAAACGCTGGTGAAACACGACAAGGGCGGCGGAAGCTGTAGGTGACTTTCTAAAATGGGCACACAGGCGGCGTACTTTAACAAGCAGATCCGGCAGCTCAGGGAAGGATTTGAGAAACCGCTGAACCACGAGGTTAAGCACATGGGCCAGGCATAGTACGTGTGTGAGCTCGCCTCGCCTCAGAGCCGCCACCAGGTTCCGGCCATTGTCACACACGACCATGCCTGGCTGTAGGTTCAGCAGTGTGAGGCACAGATCTGCCTGCTCTTTCACAGCTGTCCACAACTCTTCAGCATTGTGCGGTTTGTCACCTAAGCATATTAGCTTCAGCACAGCCTGCTGCCGCTTGGCCGAGGCAGTGCTGCAGTGCTTCCAGCTTGTGATTGATGTGGTCATTTCAGAGATGGAGGCTGAAGAGGAGTAGGAGGCTAAGGAGGATGAGATGCAAGAGCTGTAGACTGTGGGGGAAACCCTGATTGACCTAGGGCCCGCAATCCTTGGTGTCGGGAGGACGTGTTCCGTTCCAAGGTTCCACTGGGACCCGGCTTCCAGTATGTTAACCCAGTGTGCCATCAGCGAGATGTACCGTCCCTGCCCACAAGCACTTGTCCACGTGTCCGTGGTTAGGTGGACTTTCCCGGTAACTGCTTTGGTGAGGGCACTGCAGGGACGGACTGGGACTGAAATTCAGCTCTGGCATTTGAACTCACACAGGCCCATGCTGTCCCCATCCCCAAGCACCAGATGGGGATAAATATCTAATATTACCCTGCCTGGAGGAAATCAAAATTTACTACAAGACCAATATTTCTAATAATGCCAGTTTTACCGCTATATAAGATTAAACAATTATAATATCAAAATAATAACATTGCAATATTACAGGTAAATAACAACAAACCAGAACCAGATATTGTCAGCATATACAGTATTGATAATACCACTATACTGATTGCTAAAGGGGTTGAGGTTAAAGTTGGGCATTGGGAGCGGCATGTGACCACAAGTATGCGATTTTCACACCTCCAGCCACATTCCGTCTAATTGTACTCGGCTTTGCTAATTTCACTTATATTAAGTGATGCGTGCACGTCTGACAGTCATATCGCATACTTGCAGTGACATGATTAGGAGCGTCACTACAGCAGGTGCGAGGGTTGCATTCGCTCAAGGAGCCTAGGGGGCCCCAAAAGTCCCTTTGGCTTATATGAAAACACCAATGCTATTAATACTTGCAGTAATTGGTGGCCCCATTAGAGCTTTTGCTTTGGGGCCCATTGCTGTTCAAATTACGCCACTGCACATGATCACCAACTCCCAGCGCCTGCACCAGAGAATCCCCTCAGCAAGCAAGCTCTGTGAAGATTCAGAGGTCTGCAATCACATAGATTCACTTATCTTCAAACTTAGACAACTACTTTTACCAAAAACACAGTACTAAGACTAATATTACTACCATATAATGTTAATATCAGTTTTACACCAGTGCTCTGCAGACCATATACAGTTGAAACCAGAAGTTTCCATACACTATATAAAAGTACACATCTGCATGTTTTTCTCAATATCTGACATGAAATCAGAATAAACCTTTCCCGTTTTAGGTCAATTAGGATTTACCATCATTTTTAATATTTGCCAATTGCCAGTATAATGAGAGAGAATGTTTTAAGGCATTTTTATTAGTTACTGCAAAGTCAACAGCTTACATACACTAAGATTACTATGGACGGCCCATATGATGATGTTATGTGTTTGGAAGCTTCTGACAGTTTTTTGGCAACATCTGAGTTAATTAGAGACACACCTGTGGATGTATTTTAATGCACACCTGAAACACACTGCTTCTTTGTGTAGCATCATGGGAAAGTCTAAAGAAATCAGTCAAGATATCAGGAAGAGAATTGTGGACTGCACAAGTCTGGCTCATCCTTGGGTATAATTTCAAGAAACCTGAAGGTGCCTCGTTCATCTGTACAAATAATTAAACGCAAGTATAAACAAGATGGGAATGTCCAGCCATCCTACCGCTCAGGAAGGGGACGGGTTCTCTGTCCCAGAGATGAACGTGCTTTGGTCCAACATGTGCATATCAAAGGACAAAAGCAAAAGACCTTGTGAAGATTATGGTGGAAGCTGGTAAGATTTTGTCAATATCCACAGTGAAACGAGTACTGTATCAACATGGGCTGAAAGGCCACTCTGCCAGGAAGAAGCCATTACTCCAAAAGAAACATAAAAAAGCCAGATTATTGTTTGAAAATGCACACAGGAACAAAGACCTTCATTTTTGGAGACATGTCCTGTGGTCTGATGAAAGTAAAATTAAACTTTTTGGGCATAATGACCATCGTTACGTTTGGTGGAAAAAGGGAGAAGCTTGGAAGCCTAAGAACACCATCCCAACTGTGAAACACAGGGGTGGCAGCATCATGTTGTAGGGTTGTTTTGCTGCAGGAGGGACTGGTGTACTTCACAAAATAGATGGCATCATGAGGAAAGAAGATTATGTGGCAATACTGAAGCAACATCTCAAGACATCAGCCAGGAAATTAAAGGGGTTGTACACTACTATTTAAAATACGCCAAAGCGTTTTTATGATGAAAAGCAGCTTCTTTATAATTAGCTCTCTCTGGTTTTTCTGCCTGTGAGCGGCGCTATTACTGGCTGCTCACAGGCAGCACGTGAACCTCCGCTGATGTTCTGTCTATTGAGGCGTCACTCAGCACGGGGGTCCCCGGTGGCTGCTGGGTTGTGGGCGGGGTTACCCCACCGCGTCACACCCAGCATCCACCGTGTGCTTTCCTAATGAATGGGGATTTGGCAAATATTAAAAATGATGGTAATCCTAATTATCCTAAAACGGGAAAGGTTTATTCTGATTTCATGTCAGATATTGAGAAAAACATTATATGTGGCTTTTTATATAGTGGATGGAAACTTCTGGTTTCAACTGTATGTGTATATTGTGCAGGTTCTCAGCACTGACGTTCTCGCTGATTGTTGTCATTCATGTTCCCCTTTCCTTTGCATTCGGTCCAGAGCACCATGACCTCTTCTTCCATCCATAACTCGTCCCTGTAAAATGTAACATACAGACATGTTCACTTTACTGATCTTCCAGGACCCTCCTCACATCCCCCCCCGATACACAAGCAACAACTTGTGCTGACTTACAATAATTCCCCTGTGCCTCTTTTAATAATGCTCCCCCTTGACCTCTTATAATAATGACCCTATACCTCCTTATAATAATAAAAATATCCTCTGTACTTTCTGATATTAATAATAATGACTCCTTGAATCCCCTAAAAATGCTAATGATCCCCCTATTGTGCCTCCTTATAATAATCGCCCTCAGTGCCTATTTATTGTAATAAGGCTCATGAGCAGGGGAGTACATCGAAATAGCAGGCGCCCCGTAAAAAAAGTCATATCACGTCACAAACTTATAGTCAAAGAAGAGCATATCTCCCAACTTTTTAAGAAACGGAGAAGGAAATGTATTGCAGCACTTGGACAGTTATTTTGCCCTTACTGAAGCCCCCAAGTGGTCTCACTTTATCTCACTCACTTTGATACTACTTTCATGACCCCCGTAGAGTAGAGTATTATGCCCCTACAAAGTATGATGACCCAACACAGTATGATTGCCCCACAAATCTTGCACAAAATATGATGCCCCACAGCACCCCACACAGTAAGATAGTCACCACAGCCTCCCATACAGTATGTTATCCACCACAGCCCCCACTATACAGTATTACAGGTACCACAGTCCCTCACACAGTATGATGTCCACCACAGGCCCTATATAAAGTGTGATGTACACCACAGACCCCCATATATTATGATTAGCCCACAGCCCCTATATAGTATGATGTCCCCCATTACCATCCCATGCACTTTGATAATCACCACAGTTTCCAAAATAGTATAACGTACCCCATAGACCTCCACACAGTATAATGTCCACCACAGCCATCCTACACAGTAAGATGATCACCCACAGCCACCCCACACAGTATGATAGATCCCCCATAGACTATGAAGATCCCCCATAACTCCAATACTGTATGACGGTCCTCCCACAGCCCCCTAAATAGTATGATGGTCCACCTCACAGCCCCCAATATAGTATGATGGTCTCTCCAAGAGTCCCCTATATAATATGATGGTCCCCCCAACACCCCTATATAGTACGATGTTCCACCCCATAGTTCATTGTATATTATGATGGTACACAGCATATCCTCCCATATAGTATGACGGTCCACCTCACAGTCTCACATATAGTATGATGGCCCCCCCCAACAGCCCCCTATTTAGTATGATGGTCCCCCCAACAGTACACTATATAGTACGGTGGTCCAACTCACATAGCCCCATATAGTGTGATGGTACCCCAGAGCCCCCAAATATAAAAAAAATCCCTATACTCACCTAATCCAGACTTCTCATCCTTCGCAGCATCTGTCTCCTCTTCTACCCATTCTCACAGTGGATGCTGGCGGCGCAATGCAGTGACGTTATTGCACCGCTGACGTCCCCTGCTAGGTGCAGGCCTCCAGCAGGCCGCAGACAGAAGGGACACCCACAGCCTGCTGGCGTAAGTGATGGGGCCAGCAACTTTGTGCTCCATCACAGCTGTTAACAGTATGAGTGATTTGAGGATTCCGATTCTGTTAACAACATAGCAGATAAGGCAGCCCACAACCAGACAGGCCCTTCTGGCATTTGCCAGAATTGCCAGATGGCCAGTCCGGCCCTGGGGAACGGCTAATGTTTTGGGACACGTGCTTGTGTAATGAGGGGACGGCACACCTGGAGAAATAGTGGTGGCTCGGGACCGAGAACCGAGGAACGGCCGCCGCCATCAGGTTGCGGAATGCTTCCGTCTCCACAAGCCTAAAAGGCAACATTTCTAGTGCAAGCAGTTACAAAATGTGGGGGAATTTAGTAGTGAGGCCTGTTGGGCGTCGGCTGCGTTTTTGCGCTTGTGTTTCTAAGGACTGGGGTATGGACAACTGAACGCTGCGCTGGGACAAGGACATGGACGTGCTTCCTGATGCTGCTACTTGAGAGTGCGCAACGACAGGTGCAGGGCAGGAGGCATCTTCCCATGCACCATGGACAGGGGATTGGCTTGCATGCACAACAGCGGAAGAAGCAGTGGTGCCACCCGCAGACACTGTTCCTGGACCCTGGAGTTCGGCAAAGAAAGTCGGGTGCTTTGCTGCCATGTGCCTGATCATGCTGGTGGTGATCAGGCTGGTCGTCCCTGCTGATGCTGGCCTGGCAGATGGTGCAAATGGCCTTTTTGGGGTTATCGGCAGAGTCTTCAAAAAACAACCAGACTCGGAAAGCCCTAATAGTTGTACTGGCAACTTCCTTTGTGTTGGTGTTACGGGGAACAGTTGCCTGCCTTCTGTCTACGGCCACCACGCTGCTTCTTCCTGCCTGTTGGGGTGCTCTGCCTCCCTCCCCCTGTGTGCTGCTGTCGTCTCTCTGCATGTCCTCCTGCCAGGTTGGGTCAGTTACTATATCATCCACCACCTCGTCTTCCACTTCCGCACCCTGGTCCTCCTCCTGACTTTATGGCAATTGTGTCTCATCATCGTCCACCTCTTGTGACACTTTCCCACCGTCGCCTTCATGTGACCTTGGCTGTTCAAATAATTGGGCATTGCTACATGCGATCTCCTCCTCTGCTCTATTCTGCCTCGCTTGTCCTCCGCACCTGCTGTTTCGCTCTGCTTTGTTCTGCCTCGCTTGTCCTCTGCACCTGCGGTTTCGCTCTGCTTTGTTCTGCCTCGCTTGTCCTCTGCACCTGCGGTTTCGCTCTGCTCTGTTCTGCCTCGCTTGTCCTCCGCACCAGTGGTTTCACTCTGCCTCGCTTGTCCTCCGCACCTGCGGTTTCGCTTTGCCTCGCTTGTCCTCCACACCTGCGGTTTCGCTCTGCTTTGTTCTGCCTCGCTTGTCCACCATACCTGCACTTTCGCTCTGCTCTGTTCTGCCCTGCTTGTCCTCCGCACCTGCGGTTTCGCTCTGCTCTATTCTGCCCTGCTTGTCCTCCGCGCATGCGGTTTCGCTCTGCTCTGTTCTGCCCTGCTTGTCCTCCGCACCTGTCATTTCGCTCTGCTCTGCTTGTCTTCCTCACCTGCGGTTTTGCTCTGCTCTACTTGTCTTCCGTACCTGCTGTTTCGCTCTGCTCTGCTTGTCTTCCGCACCTGCGGTTTCGCTCTGCTCTGCTTGTCCTCCGCATCTGCGGTTTGTTCCTGTAACCCAGTCTGTACCGGTCCCTATCCAGCCTGCTTTCCTACCTGCCAGTACCCGCCTGTCTGCATACCTGCCAGTACCCGCCTGTCTGCATACCAGCCGTGCCTGCCAGTACCCGCCTGTCTGCATAGCAGCCGTGCCTGCCAATACCTGCCTGTCTGCATACCAGCCGTGCCTGCCTATTCCTGCATTCTCCGGCTTTGGTCAACAGCTGTGACCAGGGTCTGACCTGGAGTAGCACCTGGGCCACCTCCCGCGTCCCTCCTCAGACCACGGAGTCGATTAAGCCGCCGTGTGTTCTTGGTCGGATCTGGTGAGGCCCCTAGTCATGCCCCTCCAGGCACTCCACGTTTCGTGGCCCAGTGGGACCACTAACCACGCTCACGCCAGTCAGTCCGGGCGTGAGCATAACAGTTTGCTCAGGCCATGGTCCCCGTTGAGTCCCACGGCCCTTTGCTCTCAGAGACATTTGAATCATTGTCTGGCGAATACATGCACCAAGAATTTTTTTTTTTCCCAAGCTGAGGACCAGGCGATTTACGCACCAGCCCAAATGGAGCTATCAGCACTCGCTCCTGCGGATCCACCACGGTACTATGGGTATCCAAAACAAAGCCGTGCGTTTGTGGAGCAATGCATGCTGCATTTCAAATTCTATGCTCACTATTTTCCCACCAATCGGGTTAAAGTAGCATTTCTGATGTCCTACCTAGCGGGTGATGCCTTGAATTGGATCACCCCCCTATAGGAAGCACGGAATCCTATCGTCTCTGACCTGCAGGCCTTCCTGGTGGCCTTTCTAATGGTCTTCGATGACCCTAACCCTGAAGCTTCTGCTAAAGCTTCCCTTCCCAATATCCTGGAGCAGTCGAGATGGGTGATGCGTGTAGGTAGCCCACCAGTTCCCCAGCCTGAAGAGGCTGCTGCCCATGCAGAATCCACACAGGATTACAATGCTCCGCAGAATACTTCCCTTCCCCACCTCAAGAGGCAGTCCAGACAAGCAAGGCATAGAGGTAAACTGTGGCGCCCCTGAGGGTTTAGTCGCAACAGAGGTACTCTTCACGCGCCCAGGGGATGGGTGCGACTCGGTACCCGGGCTTTGCCTGGTTTGGGGATGTCGCGGTGGTCGGCTTCCGGGCCCGTACCCTGGGGTCACTCTTGAAAAAGGGGATTGGAACTTGGATAGAAATAAAAATAAAGTAAATAGTTCGTGACGCCACCTGTGGTACCTGGTAAGGATTACCAGCGCTGCTGCAGACCTCCGGGGGGTGATGGGACGGCAGCTGGGATGTTTCTGCTCCCCACAGGCAGAGCGGGACCCGGGGCAGTGTGGAGTTTGATGGTGGGTGGTGATGCTGGGGCTTGAAGTGCAGACAGGATGGCACAGCAGAAGTAACTGACAGAGACAGAGGATTCGGATCAATACCTTTACTGGTGCGGATGTCAGGTACGGTCCAGGGTACTCAGTAGGATGGGTGCACTTCAGGACTTCTCCCCAGTGAGCGGCTATAAGGCCTCCTGGTCCGTGTTTGCCTCTCTGTATGCTCCTGGCCAGCCTGCAACTGGGCCTAGCTTATGTGTCGTGCTGTTCCTTCACCTGTCGCTTGGTAGTGGGACCTTCTGCTGGCAACCACTATCCCTGGTCGCCGGGGCCTTCGTGGTTCCTGGTCCTGTAATGGGTCTAGCGTCAGGTCTGCCAGGGACTTGTAGTCCTCCTGGAATTCCGGTGGTCCCTACTGGGTATAAAGGACCCTGTAGGCGCGGACCCGGTGTCCGGTTTGTATACTCGGGGGTGAGCCTATGATGCTCCTCTGCCCCCTCAACTCCTCTCTCCTCTCCTCTTTGCCTTCGGCCACACTCGGGGCCCTCAATACGGCAGCAGACGTGCTGCGTCTTCACTGGTCTTGTGAGGGTCGTGACGACAAATCACTCGTCCTCCAGTCACTCCAAATTCAAACTATGAGCATGGGTCAACCATTCAAAGAATGAGTCAGACAACAAGCTGGTTCAAACTCAGAGCACGCTCAAAAGACTACTACAGACAACGTACTCAGCAATGTTCTGAGTTTATTCCTACATACACAAACCTAAATACACTACATAATGGGGAGGGGAAAGGGGTTGTCCGGGGCGGGGTAAGCCATGAAAGTCCAGTGTCTGGCCACTCCTGATTGGTCCACATCTCCTTATCTCAGTCTCTGGGCAGATATTGCAGCCGTCAGCTTATAATCTTGTTTCGTTTCTCTGAAATAAGTCTTGGCAACACTGGAACTGTCTTAGTTTAAGTTTCGATTTAAGTAATACGTAGCAAGGAAAGCTTATTGTTATAAGACACAAAATGGTGGTTAGTACATTAGCAAAAAAACGTATAAAAGTTACAAAAGTATAAAAGTTACAAAATATATATATTCTCTTTTACCCCGACATTCCCCCCTAAACACTAAGCTTTCCCTTGCTTCGGGGCCTTTGAGACTGTCCATGTGTGGGGAGAGGGGAGGTGGATTTCTTCACCCAATCATCTTAGAAGCTGCCCCCTAATGGGACGCTCCCAGATAATCGAGCCCTACCCTAAATGACACATGGAGTTCTCCCAACTGTCCCTAAACTAAATCTCTCAATTGGACTTTGTCATGGGGGGGCTGGTCAGGCTTGTTCAAAGGAGTGTATTTCTCCATATCTTCTCTTGATTCAGAAAGGTCCCGGAGGTTGGGACAGCATTGGTTATAGCTTTCCTGTATAAGGGGACTATGCAGCACAGGACCACCAGGCCCAGTACTAGTAGACCTCCCATTACTAGACAAACTTGTTGAAAGAATCCCTTGAGCCCTCCCAACCAACCTGAGAAGAAGGAGGTATCTACCCCTGTGTGGTAGCTGTCCACCCTGGGACAGACAATAAGCATATGGAAAGGATATAGAAGAAGGTAGTCATCTTTTATAGACTCGTTCTGTCTCTCTTGCAGTGGGAGGCGTGAATCCAGGTGCTCTTGCCCTCAAGCTTCAGAGCCGTCGGGGTGGTGAGAAGCACAGTGTACGGTCCCTCAAACCGCGGCTGGAGGCAGTCTTTCCGGACAAACTTCTTCACATACACTAGATCGCCTGGGATGAAATCATGTACTGCATCACCTGTAGATTCTGGGAGAGAAGCAGATACTGGAGAGCGGGTGTTAGTCAATTCTCTAGACAAGGCAATCACAAATTTTACCACTCTATCATGTGTTTCAGACAACTCTTGGGGCCTAATCTCTCCTATCTTGGGTGGGGCCCCAAACAAAATTTCGTAGGGAGTTAGCCCATGTTTAGCTTGTGGGGTGTGTCTGATATGATACAGTACTATGGGGAGTAGGTCGGGCCAGGGGAGGGGATGATCTTGGGTCATTTTCAAGAGCTGGGTCTTGAGTGTGGAGTTCATCCTTTCCACTTTGCCTGAACTGGCAGGATGGTATGGAGTGTGGAGGCCCAAATCTGTTCCCAACATGTTCCAGAGTTCTTTGTAGATATTTGCTGTGAAAGCTGGTCCTTGGTCCGATTCTATGACTTGGGGAACTCCAAATCTGCAGGCAATTTCAGTGATCAGTTTCTTGGCTGTGACTTTAGCAGTCATGTTGACAACCGGGTAGGCCTCGGGCCAGGCTGAGAACATATCCACGGCTACCAAAACGTACTCGTATTTTCCTGCTTTAGGCATTTGGATATGGTCGACTTGTATTCTCTGCCAAGGGTAGTCTGGTTTAGCCAGGTGTTGGAGAGGGACCCGTGCCGTACACGTTGGGTTGCAGGTAGCGCAGACAGAGCAGGATTTTGAGTACGCAGTCACAGTGGAAGAGATTCCGGGTGCAAAGTACAGTTTCTTGATACATGCCAAGGCTTGATTCTTTCCTCTGTGTGTAGGCCCGTGAGCCCATGCTGCCACAGCTGAGTACATGCGTCTAGGCAAGCAAGGCTTCCCATCCACTTGGTAAAGAGTCGAGTTGACCTTTGAATCTTTGCGACCTGCCAGCACGGCTCCTGCCGCTTTCCATTGCTTGACTTCTTCAGTGGGGGTCTTCCTTTGTTCCTCACACAATTTTTCTTCAGGCATCCTGACCCCCCTGGATTCCACTCGTGTCTCCGCTGGACTTGTATGATCTTCCGCCGGCTGTTCTTTGGCTCTTGCTCTAGTGAGCGCCACAGCTACGGTTTGCAGGGTTTCCCCCATCTCTTCTTCCTTTTCCTGCCACTTTGATGACACATTCTCCACTGCTGCAGTCTTGGCTGCTTGGTCAGCTAAGTGGTTGCCCCTGGCTTCCCTGGAATCTAGTCTTCCATGAGCCTTGACCTTGATAACAGCAACCTGAATGGGTAGTTCCAGGGCCTTCATTAGGGCCTTAATCCATGAGGCATGTTTCACTGGTGTACCTGCAGCTGTGATGAATCCTCTAGACTTCCACAAGAGTCCAAAATCATTGCAAATTCCATGTCCATACCTGGAATCGGTATATATATATTCGCCGTTGTTCCTGCTGCCAGGTGGTAGGCCTCTGTGAGAGCCACAAGTTCAGCTTCTTGTGCAGACATGTATGGTGGTAGAGCTTCAGCCTTGAGGACTGTTAGGTCTGTTGTGACAGCATATCCCGTGTGGAACTTCCCTTGAGGGTCTGCGAAACGGGATCCATCAGTCCATAGGTGCAAGGCAGGGTCTGCGAGCGGATGTGCCACCATATTCTCTGGAGCAGAAGTCTCTTCCTGCAAAATTTTTATACAATCATGAGGTTCCACCAATGGACCTTCACCCTCTTCACCTTCCCCCCTAGAAGGTGGAAGCAAAGTGGCAGGATTGATAGTCAGACATCTGGTAAATGTTATATTGGAGGGCAACAATAGGGAACACTGCAGCCGCAGGTGTCTTTGGTTGGTTAGATGTTTCGGAGATGTTTGTTGCAGAACAGCCGAGAGATCATGGCCGGCCTGTATAACTAGATCATGTCCAAGGATGATATCAGCTGACTTGTCAAGGAGGATGTGAGCAGCGTGGACCGCCTTAAGGCACGTGGGGGCAGTTCGGGCGACAGGGTCCAGGCGGGCTGAGTAGTAGCCCAAAGGCCGATACTTATGATCATAACGTTGTGCTAGAACTCCAGAGGCATGACCTTCCGATTCCGAGACAAAAAGGTGAAATGGCTGAGTATAGTCTGGTAAGCCCAAGGCCGGGGCAGAGACAACAGCCTGTTTAAGGCGGTCAAAACATAGTCTGTGTTGATGAGAAACACGTGGATCTTCAGCATGAAGCCAAACTGAGCCTTCATTCTTGAGACAGTCGTACAGAGGTTGCATGAGCTTTGAGGCATCAGGGATCCATTGCCTGCAGTAAGTGATGAGGCCAAGGAAAGTCTGCATAGCGGAATAGGTGGTTGGGAAGGTGATATCCATGATGGCTTTCTTTCTTTCTTCAGTCAGATGTCTAGCACCTTGTGAAATACAATGTCCGAGGAAAATGACCTTGGGCAGACACCATTGGACTTTGCCTTTCGAGACTTTACAGTTAGCTGAGTGAAGAAACCAGAGAAGGGATACTGACATCTCTGGCAAATTTTCTTCAGTGCCACAGAGTAAAAGATCATCCACATACTGTAGAAGGGTGACCTGAGGGTTCTCTTGAACCCATGGCTCCAGAATAGACTTCATAGAATGAGTGAATTGGTTAGGAGAGTTCTGGGCTCCTTGTGGAGTCCTGGTCCATGTAAACTGTGCTCCTTGAAAGGTGAAGGCAAAAAGAAACCACGAATCTTCATGTAAGGGTATACTGAAGAAGGCGTTGGCCAGATCTAACACCGTAAACAAGGTGGCCGTTGGAGGCACCTGAGACAAAAGGGTGTTTGGGTTGGGTACCACTGGAGTTTCTAAAATGGTAGCTGCATTGACGGCTCTGAGATCCTGAACCAACCGGTATCTTGGAGGCTCTCCCGGAGTGGTTTTCTTTTTTACAGGAAAGAGGGGTGTATTGCATGGAGATACACATCTGACAAGGACTCCTGATTCCAGGAGGGAAGCGACTTGGGTACCCAAGCTTTGTTCTTGTCCAGCCTTGAGGGGGTATTGTGGCAACCGTGGGTACCTATGTCCAGGCTTGAGGTGTACTCGGACCGGGGGAACCTGCAGGAGGCCGACGTCCTCTGGCCCACTGGACCACAGAGAGTGAGGGAACTGTGAGGTATCAAGAAGAGTGTGAGGTTGTATGGTCATCATCATGATAGGGAAGGCTTTAAGAACACAGCAGTCTTCAGTCCCTTGTTCGGAATGAGGGTCCCGCAAAAGAAGCTCCATACCATGGTTTCCGAAGGTAATTGTTGCCTTCATCCGCTCTAAGAGATCGGCTCCCAACAGATTGACAGGGCAAGTTTCAGAGACCAAGAATCTTGTGAGGACTCCGGTGAACGGTCCTGCAGACACAGGGACTGTGAGTGGAGAGGAAATATGTTGGCCTTCCACCCCAACACAGGTGAGGGTATCCGGTGATAGGGATACAGAAGGAGGGAGCTGTGCAGAGGAAATGACAGATGTGGCCGCCCCAGTGTCCACCAGGAACTCCAGTGGTTGATGGTCCACCTGTAAAGTGACAGTCCCACAGGCGGCCGTGAGATGCGTAGCCGGGAAAGTGGACACTGGTTGACCGAGCCGTCATTGGCGTGGATGAGATGGTTCACGGGAAGGTCCATGGTTGTGTGGACCGTCATGAAATGAGCGGTCATGGTACTGTCTGCGGGTTGGACAGTCTCTGAGAATGTGATTAGGGTTACCACATTCCCAACACAGTATGTGTCCTTCAGAATTACGAGATTGTCTCTTGTCTCTAGGTGGCCCCCTGTCATTTCTTCTGTCTTGTCTTCTATATGTGGGAGGAGTATCATCACCTGTGCCTTTAACCATTACCCACTTGATTCCATGTTGGTTGCCAGGGGGTGGGTAGCTTTCATGAGCTTGATATACCATGGCAGGAGCGGCTTTCTTCCTTGGCTTAGTATCCTTTTCCATTTTTAGCATTGATTTTTGGAAAGCTTTAACGATGTCCACCGTGTCGTTGAAGGAAGAAGAACGAATCTCGGGCCGTACTCTCAGGACTTCATCTCTGAGAGCGTCTTGTAGGCCATCTACTAGGGCCTGAACCAACAGGACGGCCTGCGTCTTGACGTGAGGACTGTATCCGAGATCCTCAAAATGCATGCTGAGTCTTGCAGCATATCTTTCCACTGATTTATCAGGGTCTTGTTGAACATCTTGTACAGATCCAGCTTGATCTGACAAGCAATCCTGAGCCCAGGCTTTTAACTGTTTCATGTATTCTAGGCCGGATTCATACGTACTAAGGGATCCTGCTTTTGTGGAATCCATGGCCTTTTCGATAGTAGGCAAGAAATATTCCTTGGCCTTCACAGATGTGATACCTGCTAAATCAGCCCAGGTTGCACCATAAATGGCTCTGGTTGTGTCCAAGCGTCTAGCATACTGCATGGGAGATTTATCGGGATCAGGAAGCTTTGAGACCAGAGTGTCTACTTGTACTGGGGTAAAGGGTTGATATTTAATCATCCCTAAAGGTCCAGGAACTTGTTGAGGACCGGGCAGCGTCGCTTGTTCCTTGGTGGTGTTTGGGGTGGCCTCTAGGGAGGATTCTTCAGGCAACAGAACCGCATTGGGAATCGGTGTCGGGGAGGAGGTTGCCACTAGTAGCTTAAGGGCCAAAGGCATAGCAACATGAACTGCTGGACTACGGACACAGACAATGCGTATCGAGTCCAATCCATGAGGGAGAGTCTCTATTCCTTCCTTGAGGGCCAATACGTGTTCCTCCATGCACGGCCCGAGTGGGTAGCCGAAAATTCCAGAAGATATGAGTGGTATCGCTAAAGTGCGTCTGGGCATATCCTGATGGCTCAATTTTCCTGCATGAAGGAGTACTGAACGGATGGTAGATGCGAGAGTGGAACGTGACTCTTCAGGGTTCCGGGAGTCATAAATAGGACCCACTGCATGTATGATGACATCAGCGGGCAGTCTACCCGCATGGGTGACTAAGGTCTGGCCTTGTGAAAGCTCTCCATTTTCGGCTAAGTGAGCCTGGCATTCTGCAGCCAGAGTAGAACCAGCAGCAAGGGAAATTTTGCGAGCCAATCCTCCAATATGGCTCATACAGGTGTTTGCAGGGTTGACTATGGCCCCCACCCGATGTGTAAGGATGTCACCATAGCCTATTGACAGAGTGACAGGGCATCCTGATGGGTGTAGTGCCGGCGTCCCTGCCCTCTGCTAGGCAGGGACGCTGTTCCCCTCACCGCTCTGCTCCGTGCCCGGCGTCCCTCTCCCGCTCTGCTGGCAGCGTGCGCTCCTTCCCGGCCACTGTGCTTAGGGCGCGCGCGCGCGCCCTCCCTCCCTCTTAAAGGGGCCGCGCGCGCCGTCCTAAGGAGTCCCCGGCCAATGGCCGGAGGACTTTACCATATGTAAGGCACCTCCTCCAAAATGGAGGTGCCCGAGCAATGTTGTTGCACCGTTCTACTCTGCTTCAGCCCTCAGGTCCCGTTGCCAGTTACCTGCCAGATTCCTGCCAGCTTGCTGTCCTAATCCTGCCTGATTTCCTGTTACCTGCCTGCCTGCCTGCCTGAGGTCCGACGGTCTGCCTTACAACTCCGGTCAGTCTGTCTAAGGACCAACTTGCCCGCTCACCTGGGAGCGCACATCAGCTACCTGCCTGCTTGCCTGAGGTCCAACGGTCTGCCTTACAACTCCGGTCAGTCTGTCTATGGACCAGCTTGCCCGCTCACCTGGGAGCGCTTCTCCGCTACCTGCCTGCTTGCCTGCCCGGAGGCTCCGCTGTCACGTGCTGTGACCACCAGCTATTCCAGACTCTTGCCCGCTCACCTGGGAGCGCTTCTCCGCTACCTGCCTGCTTGCCTGCCCGGGGGCTCCGCTGTCACGTGCTGGGACCACCAGCTATTCCAGAGACTCTTTCCCGCTCACCTGGGAGCGCTTCTCCGCTACCTGCCTGCTTGCCTACCTGGAGGCTCCGCCGTCACGTGCTGTGACCACCTGCTATTCCAGAGACTCTCACTTGCTCACCTGGGAGCACACATCCTCCATCTGCCTTGCTAGCCTACCTGGAGGTTCAGCCATCACAGGTCGTACCTACCCTTTACCTAGAGACTGCCCCGGTCACTTGCCGTGACCTCCAGCCCGTTCTTCCAGAGACTGCCCCGGTCACTTGCCGTGACCTCCAGCCCGTTCTTCCAGAGACTGCCCTGATCACTTGCCGTGACCTCCTGCCCGTACACCCAGAGACTGTCCCGATCACCTGCTGTGACTGCCTGCCTGGTCGCCACCCGCTCCCTTACAAGGACCGCTCCCTTGTATAGTAGCCCAGAGGTTCCGCCTCCCAGACCCGTTACAGTTTGCTCGGGCCATGGAACCCGGTGGCACCCAAGCTCCCTAGCTCTCGGACCTGTGTCATGAACTGTCCCGTCAAAGGTCCCAACAGGAGTCCATCCTGGGTCACCTGCGGAATGTCAATACTCGCCTGGATACTCTGACTGCTCCACCAACAACCTCCGCCAGTGCCATGTCTCGCAATCCGGCAGCTCCGCTGTCCACTAACACCATGATATCCTACCCCGGACCTCGGCTTTCTGCACCTCCTCGCTTCGGAGGCGACTCAGCCCAGGCTCGGGGCTTCATAAATCAGTGCACCCTGCACTTTGAACTATTGTCCCACCAGTTTAACTCCGACCGAGCCAAAATTGCATTCATCATGTCCCATCTCACCGGGGAGGCCCTGGCCTGGCTAAATCCTCTATGGGAGAGAGGAGACCCCCTGGTGTCCAACTTGCCTGCTTTTCTCACGGCTTTCCGGAAAGTCTTCGACGAACCCGGACGGAAGACCTCATCCGCATCATCGTTGCTACGCCTCTGTCAGGAAAGTCTCACCGTGGGCCAATATGCCATACGGTTCCGTACCCTTGCCTCGGAGCTGGCCTGGGATAACGACGCTCTGGTTTCCGTCTTCTGGGAGGGTCTGTCCGGCCGTATTAAAGATGAACTTGCCGGTCGGGACATTCCTACCACTCTCGATGACTTAATAACTCTTGCCACCCGGATTGACCTACGGTTCCAGGAGCGTGCCAGAGAGGTCACCCGTGAGAGGAGGTTACCACGTCTAGCTCCTACTTTTCAGAAACCCGTCACTCCTTCTGTCTCTAACCAGGTACACCCTCCTGAGCCTATGCAGGTCGACCAGACCAAGATGGTCAAGACCCGTCAGGACTTACGCCGTGCCGAGGGGACCTGCTTCTACTGTGGCAGTAAGGAGCACCGGATCCGTGCCTGCCCGGAGAGGTCGGGAAACGCCTGTGTCTAGGTTCGCTCAGAGAGGTCCACCTAGACAAGAATAAATCCTCTCCATCCCTGCTGTTGTCAGTTTCAATCGTCTACGGGGAGAACCGTTATTTCGAACTAGCCCAACTGGACTCTGGAGCAGCCGGGAATCTTATTTCACAGTCCCTGGTAGAGAAATACCGCATCCCCACCAAACCTCTGGCTGTATCCTTGTCTGTTGCTGCCGTGGATGGGGGGCTCTTACCACGCCCCATCCAACTCATCACCGAATCCATTACTCTGCAGGTGGGAATGCTGCATTCTGAAAGTATCTCCTTCCATGTTCTGCCTGGACTCTCTCACGCCCTCTTGCTAGGCCTACCTTGGCTCCAGAAACATGCACCCGTTCTTGACTGGCAGACCGGAGAAGTCCTTCGCTGGGGACAGGGCTGCCATAAGACCTGTCTGGTTCCCGTTCATCCCGTCCGTCCTTCTCCTACCCCAGCTAATCTACCTGGACTTCCGATTCCTTATTGGTCTTATGCTGATGTCTTTAATAAAAAGGAGGCAGAGACACTACCCCCTCATAGACCATACGACTGCCCTATCGACCTGTTACCTGGTACTTCTCCTCCCCGTGGGCGTATTTATCCATTATCCGCTGCTGAGACCCGGTCGATGTCCGAATATATTGAGGAGAATCTGGCCAGGGGATTCATCCGGAAATCTACCTCCCCGGCGGGAGCAGGCTTCTTTTTCGTCAAAAAGAGGGACGGCTCTCTCCGTCCCTGTATAGACTATAGAGGCCTTAACCAGATCACGGTGAAGAATAAGTACCCCCTTCCGCTCATTCCGGAGTTATTTGATCGTCTGAGGGGGGCTAGAATCTTCACCAAACTGGACCTCCGTGGGGCGTACAACCTGGTTCGTATCCGTCAGGGGGATGAATGGAAGACGGCATTCAACACCCGGGACGGCCACTATGAATATCTGGTAATGCCCTTTGGCCTCTGTAACGCTCCTGCCGTCTTTCAAGAGTTGGTCAATGACATCTTCCGGGACCTTCTCTACTCCTGCGTAGTGGTGTACCTGGACGACATCTTGGTCTTCTCTCCGGATCTCCAGACTCACCGGAGGGATGTTCGTCAGGTCCTGCTCAGGCTCAAGCAGAACCATCTCTACGCTAAATATGAGAAGTGCCTCTTTGAGCAGACCTCGCTTCCGTTTCTGGGCTACATTATCTCTCAGACCGGCCTACAAATGGATCCTGAGAAACTGTCTGCCATCGAGAAATGGCCCCGACCAGAGGGGTTGAAGGCTATTCAACGGTTCCTGGGCTTCGCCAACTATTACCGCCTCTTCATACCACACTTCTCTTCCCGGACTGCCCCAATTTCCGCGCTCACCCGTAAGGGTACTAATCCCAAAGAGTGGCCGCCCGAAGCAGAGGAGGCCTTTCTTTCCCTAAAACAGGCCTTCTCTTCCGCCCCGGTGCTGCATCGCCCGGACGGCAACAAGCAGTTCTTCCTGGAAGTTGACGCCTCCTCCTCTGGAGCCGGAGCGGTACTTACTCAAAAATCATCTTCCGGGAGAATGGTAACTTGTGGCTTCTTCTTCAAACTCTTCTCCTCTTCTGAGCGCAACTATTCCATAGGAGACCGAGAGTTATTGGCCATCAAGCTGGCGTTGGAGGAGTGGCGTTACCTACTCGAGGGGGCTCTTCATCCGGTAATAATTTACACTGACCACAAGAACTTGGCTTACCTCCAGCATGCCCAGAGACTTAACCCGCGCCAAGCCCGGTGGTCCTTGTTTTTTGCTCGCTTTGATTTTGTTCTTCATTTTCGCCCGGCTGACAAAAACGTCAAAGCAGACGCCTTGTCCCGATCCTTTCTGGTGTCCGATCTCGAGGAAGAACCTAAACATATCATCGATCCCGCCAGAGTAATGCAGGTGGCTCCCGTGAGTCTAAATCGTCTCCCTCCCGGTAAGACGTTTGTTTCAGTACCTGATCGGGAGAAGATCCTACACTGGGGCCATTCGTCTAAACTAGCTGGCCACGCCGGTCAGAAAAAGACCCTCCAGCTTATTGCCCGGCACTATTGGTGGCCTACCCTGCACAAGGACATAATAGACTTTGTTTCTGCCTGTGTGTCCTGCGCCCGCAACAAAGTCCCGAGACATCTGCCAGCCGGACGCCTCCTTCCGCTTCCTGTACCTGCTGCCCCCTGGCAGCATATAGCAATGGACTTTATAACTGATCTCCCCGTCTCTGCCGGTTGTACGGTCATTTGGGTGGTCGCTGACCGCTTTTCCAAGATGGCTCACTTTATTCCCCTGCCAGGCCTTCCGTCTGCACTCGAGCTGGCTAAAGACTTTATCCGCCACATCTTCCGTCTTCATGGCCTGCCCCTCCACATCGTGTCGGATCGTGGGGTACAGTTCACCTCACGTTTCTGGAGAGCCACTTGTAAACTACTAGACGTCACCCTGGACTTCTCTTCCGCTTACCACCCACAGTCCAATGGTCAAGTGGAGCGGATCAATCAGAACCTGACCAGTTACCTCCGGCACTTCGTTAATGCCCACCATTCTGACTGGGTGGATCTCCTACCATGGGCCGAGTTCTCTTATAATAATCACGAGAGCGAATCCTCCTCCAAATCCCCGTTTTTTGTAGTCTTTGGTCAGCATCCTCGGATTCCTTTTCCTGTCTCCACCTCTGTGGACAACCCGGCTGCGGAATCTCTCGTTAGCAAATTTTCCTCCATATGGGAGAGTACCCGGTCCGCACTCCTTCTGTCATCCGAGCGTATGAAAAGACACGCTGACAAAAAACGCCTGGATCCTCCACAATTTCGTCCAGGAGATAAAGTCTGGCTCTCATCTAAATATGTTCGACTCAAGATACCTTCTTACAAGTTAGGGCCTCGGTTCATCGGTCCTCTGGAGGTCATCAGTCAGATCAACCCGGTGGCCTATAAATTGAAACTCCCGGCCAACTTACGGATCCCTAACTCCTTCCATGTATCTCTCCTCAAACCTGTGGTGCTTAACTCTTTTTCCAAGTCTACAGGTACGCCTCCTGCTCCGGTTTCTGCTGAGGACGAGTTTGAGGTAGAGAACATTCTTGCCACCAAAAGGGTAAGAGGAAAGACCTTTTTTCTGGTAGATTGGAAGGGGTTTGGTCCTGAGGAGAGAACGTGGGAGCCCCGGGAGAACATCCATGCCCCTCTCATCCTAGCTAAATTTCTATCTGGCCTAAAAAAGGGGGGGCCTAAAGGGGGGGTACTGTAGTGCCGGCGTCCCTGCCCTCTGCTAGGCAGGGACGCTGTTCCCCTCACCGCTCTGCTCCGTGCCCGGCGTCCCTCTCCCGCTCTGCTGGTAGCGCGCGCTCCTTCCCGGCCACTGTGCTTAGGGCGCGCGCGCGCGCCCTCCCTCCCTCTTAAAGGGGCCGCGCGCGCCGTCCTAAGGAGTCCCCGGCCAATGGCCGGAGGACTTTACCATATATAAGGCACCTCCTCCAAAATGGAGGTGCCCGAGCAATGTTGTTGCACCGTTCTACTCTGCTTCAGCCCTCAGGTCCCGTTGCCAGTTACCTGCCAGTTACCTGCCAGATTCCTGCCAGCTTGCTGTCCTAATCCTGCCTGATTTCCTGTTACCTGCCTGCCTGCCTGAGGTCCGACGGTCTGCCTTACAACTCCGGTCAGTCTGTCTAAGGACCAACTTGCCCGCTCACCTGGGAGCGCACATCAGCTACCTGCCTGCTTGCCTGAGGTCCGACGGTCTGCCTTACAACTCCGGTCAGTCTGTCTATGGACCAGCTTGCCCGCTCACCTGGGAGCGCTTCTCCGCTACCTGCCTGCTTGCCTGCCCGGAGGCTCCGCTGTCACGTGCTGTGACCACCAGCTATTCCAGACTCTTGCCCGCTCACCTGGGAGCGCTTCTCCGCTACCTGCCTGCTTGCCTGCCCGGGGGCTCCGCTGTCACGTGCTGGGACCACCAGCTATTCCAGAGACTCTTGCCCGCTCACCTGGGAGCGCTTCTCCGCTACCTGCCTGCTTGCCTACCTGGAGTCTCCGCCGTCACGTGCTGTGACCACCTGCTATTCCAGAGACTCTCGCTTGCTCACCTGGGAGCACACATCCTCCATCTGCCTTGCTAGCCTACCTGGAGGTTCAGCCATCACAGGTCGTACCTACCCTTTACCTAGAGACTGCCCCGGTCACTTGCCGTGACCACCAGCCCGTTCTTCCAGAGACTGCCCCGGTCACTTGCCGTGACCTCCAGCCCGTTCTTCCAGAGACTGCCCTGATCACTTGCCGTGACCTCCTGCCCGTACACCCAGAGACTGTCCCGGTCACCTGCTGTGACTGCCTGCCTGGTCGCCACCCGCTCCCTTACAAGGACCGCTCCCTTGTATAGTAGCCCAGAGGTTCCGCCTCCCAGACCCGTTACAATGGGTCTACTAGATTACGGGAGCGGCAGGGGTCCCAAACTTCTGAGAGGCTGGGGGGTGGTGTTCTTTCAGCAGTTGCTTGGAGCAAGGGCCGGAGTACGGGTAATGGATGTGGGGTGGAGGATGCCATAGGAGACGTATGGGGTAAAGGAGGGGGGGGCTGGAGTATCTTGAGCCCATCCCTCATCTGGCTCCGTATCGTCTTGAGTAACAGTATGTTGGCGGAGGGAGAGCAGTCTGGCCTGAAATTCTGGGGAGTTGAGGAGGATATCCCCAGGGTTGTGGGTGACTCCCATAGGAAACAGGGGAAGCGTCTCAGCATCGTGGACTGGAGCAGAGGGTGTCACATTAGTTTCAGATGGGTGCTCTGGGACTGCGGGCTTTTCCACCTGTGCTGGTGGCTGGTAATATGCACCGGACGGATCTAGTAGTGGATATAGGCCGGATTGGGGCTTTCCGGGCCTCCCACAACAAGTAAGAGGTGTAGCAAGATGGCCGTGGGAGGGAGGAGTTAGAGTGGAAGTGGGATTGTTCTTGGAGGCAGGCTGGGCATCGTGCCATGGGCGGCCCGCCCCACAGACACAGCAGAACTCCGCCCAGGGTGGGTTTTGCTCTCCACACCCCCGACACGTCCACCCCTCCGGTGATTTGTTGTCGGCACCATTATAGGGCGGTGGCTGAGGGCTCGGTGTAGTGACAGGCATCAAAGGTGCAACGGCCATTTTGGGGGCACATAACAAATCACAGTCTGCAGCTTTCATGTATCCGAACAAAGGCTCGGCATTCTCTGTCCCCCCCACACCATCCACTTCTTTCCAGCCTTCAGACTTCAAATCACTCGCTACTCTAAGATGTGCTTGAGCCTGGTGCAGAAGTCCTAAATCACTCAACTTTCCCTTTCTCTGTGTGACGCATTCTTTCCAAACTGAAGGCTGGAGCCTGCCTGTACTAGATAAGCCTATCAATTTATACAAATTCTTAACATTCCTAACAGCCTTCTTGCCTTCCCGCGACTCTACTAATTGGATAACCCCCACAGCACCGTCCGGCAACTTGTGAAGTCTCTCAGATTTGAATATACGCAACATTTTCTTATAGAATGCAATGGTCTGTCGCGACTCAGATCACTGGTGCAGTCCACAGGTCGCCACTCCTCAGTGTAGAGCACACCTCAATACACTGATGAGATAGAGAGACACCTCAATCTAACTCCTTTCCTAGCCTTGAATGGCGACTTTACAGTGCAACTCACCACGGCACCCTGACTACAGGTCACCACCCGTCAGTGTAGAGACACCTCAATACACTGATGAGATAGAGAGACACCTCAATCTATCTCCTTTCCTACCACAGCACCACCCGACAGTGTAGAGACACCTCAATACACTGATGAGATAGAGAGACACCTCAATCTATCTCCTTTCCTACCACAGCACCACCCGACAGTGTAGAGACACCTCAATACACTGATGAGATAGATTGAGGTGTCTCTCTATCTCCTTTCCTAACCTTGACTTTACAGCAGTCTCTGTGTTAGACGAAGAGCACTCCTCAATTCGCCACAGATTCTTTCTCCCTTACACTACAATTCAGGAATGCTTTGAAACCTCGACTATCAATCACGGGAGGCAGCTATCTAAAGAGAGTTCAGTGACCGGAGGAGGAGGAGATGGTGTTCACACGAGCACGCGCAGGCATGCGACGTCACTCATTTTAACACTTGCTGGTTCAGGACGTGGTGCGGGATGCCTGAGGTCTCACCACTCGACCGATCACCCACCCAGATCCAACCTGACAGCCCCACAGAAACCAATGCGGCTGACACACAGGCAAGTGAAACATATAAAATATATATATCTCAACTTACCGTGTTCGATGGAGGTTGATCAGGCCTCAAATTCAGCCACCGCGGTCACCACCAGGGAAATCAGCGATATGGGTCCGGGAGGGCGGCGTACCGCTAGCCACGCCGCACGTTGAGCGCCATTTGTGAGGGTCGTGACGACAAATCACTTGTCCTCCAGTCACTCCAAATTCAAACTATGAGCATGGGTCAACCATTCAAAGAATGAGTCAGGCAACAAGCTGGTTCAAACTCAGAGCACGCTCAAAAGACTACTACAGACAACGTACTCAGCAATGTTCTGAGTTTATTCCTACATACACAAACCTAAATACACTACATAATGGGGAGGGGAAAGGGGTTGTCCGGGGCGGGGTAAGCCATGAAAGTCCAGTGTCTGGCCACTCCTGATTGGTCCACATCTCCTTATCTCAGTCTCTGGGCAGATATTGCAGCCGTCAGCTTATAATCTTGTTTCGTTTCTCTGAAATAAGTCTTGGCAACACTGGAACTGTCTTAGTTTAAGTTTCGATTTAAGTAATACGTAGCAAGGAAAGCTTATTGTTATAAGACACAAAATGGTGGTTAGTACATTAGCAAAAAAACGTATAAAAGTTACAAAAGTATAAAAGTTACAAAATATATATATTCTCTTTTACCCCGACAGTCTCAGCGCCAGCACGCTCTCAGAACAACTAACTGACTGCCTTTCTCCACCCTCCATATATATATCCCTATCAGGGCTCCCTCTGGTGGTATGAGGTGGAAGGGTGGAGGTGTTTGTATGTAATGAGGACCTCTTGTGGAGAAGTCCATCCATGCACCCTTTTGGGTCCTGTGGTACCTGTAAACAGCAGGGTGCCACACTGCACCTCACCTGAGGTGTGGCATCTCCTTCTCTCAGGTAAAGAGGAAGTACTGCCCGGGACCCCAACACCCGCATTCAACACTACACTACTCCAGGCCGGCAGGAAGGGCATTATGCACTTCTTCTGCTGCCCTGTCCCTGGCTATAGTGGGGGGAACCAAAGAGAGGGGGAACCAGTAGTGGCTGTGGGTGGAGGACGTAGAACAGGGGAGCACTTGAATAGTAGATATATAAAGGGGAGCCATCTTAGGGTGTCAGTGCAGTGCTGTGCAGTGAAGTGAGCAGTAAGGAGAGGAGGGGAGCAGAGTCTCTTCAGGAGCTGTGCTCCAGAGTGGGGCCTAGTAGGATGGAGGCCCAAGAGTGTGAGGGGAGTCAGGGAGGAAGGCTCCGGTAACAGAAGGGATCCCAGGGGGTACAGTGAGTTCAGGACGGCACCCACACGCCCGAATCTGCCAGGCGTCAGAGGGATCAGGCCGCAGGAAGGGAACCGGTCCCTGGACCAGCCGTGTTACTCCAGGTCTCGGCTGGAAAACCGGAGGCTTCTGCACTTCCATGGTGCAGTTGCCACAGCCTCACCCTAGTCGCCGTGAAGGGCATCAAGTAGGTCCGGGAACTCCAGGTTGCTCAGAGCGACTTCAGAGCACCCGATTGGGACTGTGTGTGGGAGCGCAGGGCAGGAGGGAGAAGACCCAGCGCGGGAAGTCGGCCAAGGAAGGAACATAAAGGAAGGGGGTCTAATTAAGTGCTTCTGATATACTTGAAGGAGTGCTGAACCCCTGCCTGGCAAATGCAGTGCGACGCGGTAGTCTGACACCTGGACAGTGTACCCGAGGAACCTAAAAAGAACTGTGAGTAAACTCGGGTGACTGCACTCCACTGTCTCTGTCAGTTATTTCCACCACGCTACCGCACCTGCACTACAACACCCAGTATCACCATCTGCACCTACACTGCCCCGGGGGCCCGCTCCGCCTGTGGGGACAGAAACATCCCAGCTGCCATCCCATCACTCCCGGAGGTGTGCAGCAGCGCCGGTACTCATTACCAGGAACCACAGGTGGCGTCATGAGACAAACTGTTAACAAAAAATCCATTTTAAAGAGTGACCCCAGAGGACGGGCCCAGGAGCCGACTGCCGTGACATCCTACAAAGAAGGTAAAGGCCCGGGTGCCGACTCTCCCCCATATCTCCCCTGGGCGAGTCATAAACCATCACGTCAGGTTCTGTCCTCCCGAAGACCTCCTGTTCCCCAGCCTGTAGAGGCAGCTACCCGCACAGAATCCATGAAGGTTGACCATGTTCGTCAGGCAAAGCAGAGGCTGGAACTAAGTCATAAAATCGTATTGTGGACCCGCCTCGGTTGTTTGGAACACCCTGATGGTCTTTGTCCCGCGAAAGTTGGAGAGTCCCAAGATATTAGGTCTGTAGGAGAGGCTGCCCTTGGTGTTAGTGTTTCCTCTCCACAGATGATCGTGACTGTCTCCGTGACAAGTGAAGGCCTCGGATTAACCGGAAGTTTCTGGTTGAAAGCCGTGAAGAATCGGTGCTTGATCCCCGTCCGACTTCTCCAGAATCCGGTTTGGGCATTGTCAGCGGAAGGACGAGCCCTGGTCAGAAACAGTCAAAATATGTCTTGTAAGGTAGAGCTATTCATCACGCTGAGGGCCCTCGCTTCATCGGGTCAATTAAAGCACACATGCAACATTTTCCGGTAATATGTAGTCCAGCAGTTTATTACACCTCATAAACTGTTTATAACATAGTCCATCTCAATGGCTCGCAGGAATGTTACACATGTATATCCTCGAGCCTTTTCAGTGGCAGCTATGCCCGCTTGGCTACAGATACAGACTTCAGCAAGGTACAGCAACAATATTCATGTAAAGCGCCGATTTACCTTTGCTGGGTCTCAGCTGCTTCTATCAGCTCTGTTCTGCCACAGCTGTGGCTTTAAGGCTCCTGAGACGTGGTCTCCAGGCCACGTGCCTTCCAAGGCTACTGGTATCCCAGACACAGGGATCCAGCCTCTGCCTTCCAGGCTAGTGGAGTCCCAGACACAGGGACCATGCCTCTTGCCTCACCAGGCCTCTTGCCTCACCAGGCCTCTCTCTCTCTCTCCCTGTTTCAAAACCACCAGGATTTATATATCCTTTTGTGCACACGGGACCTGTGATGATGTCACAGTCATGTGATCAGTCACCTGAGGGGGAGGTAAATGGTCAGCCAGAACACACCCCCTGGACATTTTAGCAATGCAGCAAGCCACTGCATTACATACCCCCCCCCCCTGTTCAAACTTGTGGGGTTGAACACATAATATACACAATCACATTATAACCCACGTTTCACACAGAGACCATGTACTTGACAATTGCGCTGCTCAGCCCCTGGAACATTAGTCATCAACATTAGCCCATTCCTTAGGGGCCTACCATCTGTCATTGTCACTAAGTTCGTCAAGTCACATTTCCGAGTCGTAAGCTTGTCAGGCCTTCCCCGCTCCCAGCGGTCAATACAGCAGTGTAACTTACTTGCCCTTGTATCTAAGGTCAAGTCTGACGTCGTGCTGTCCCGTACTCAATTGGGTCGTTTGTATGGGCCTCTCAGACCTGAATTACTGGAGGTCTCACTACCTCTAAACCCACGCCCACTATCCTCAGGACATCTTGAAAGGTCTATATAATCTACTGTAGCCGTCCTATTATTTGAAGGGCCCTTTCTCTGTCTGGTCTCACAATTTCTAGACGGCTGCCACCATCTGCTGCTCAGACGATGCTGTCTTTCCATTCGCAGTCTGGCGAGATTCAACTGTTCTACCTCTCACAGGTAGGTCATTCGGTACTCCATCAGCATGCGTATATATGCAAGATTTTCTTCCGTTCCTACAGCGGAGAATGACACCATGCCGTCTTCATCTGGTATCCAGTCCTGACGATCACGTGGACTGCTTACTTTCATCACACCAAACTTCTTTACCATCATTTGCATGGCTTGGCCATTTCTCCCAATGAGCTTTCTTACCAGAGCATGAGGCACCCGGATGACTTTTTCCCGCAGACTTTGAGCTTTTCTCATAAGCTCCAGTTGTCTAATGGCTTGTTCCGTCTTCAACCGGACAAACTGCTTCGTGTGAATACATCGCCAGTGCATGTCACTTAGGATAGCCACCCTCTTCACTGAGACTTCGGTTGTGGACAAGACTACCAGCTGTTTAGCTTCTGAGGTCGAGCACACCTTACAGGCTCCCATGGCCTTCTTGAACTCTTTATGCTCTGACTCTCTGGTGCATTCTTCTCTCAAATCTTCAGGTACATATATGAGGCACTTGTACCGAGACATTTCTGTTTCACCAGTGGTCTCCAAATGATCATCTGGCTCAGGTTTCAGGGACAACTGACTTTCAGCTTCTTCACCCTGTATGCTGCCCCTGAGCTGACTCACAGCTATGAACTCAAGAATTCTCGTCTTGACCACTTCCATTTCCTACTTATCTTCTTTTAACACTCTCTCAGCTCTCCTCAGGTCCACCTTCTCATGGTATAAAGGATTAAGTGCAACTTGTTTGCCCTTTTCTTTCTCCAAAGAGGCCTCGTACACTGATTGGTACTTTGCCAGGCGACCTTTGAGCTCGAAAACTTCTTCCTCTAGCTCAGTTACTCGCCTATCCACAGCCCATCTCTTAAGCTCTTCCTGCTTCAACTGCTCCTTTAACAGTAGAGTTTTCTCAGACCTCTCTGTCTCCAATGCGCCCAATCGGCTCTCAACAGCCAGTCTCTCAAGCTTCTCTTGCTTTAAATGGGCGTGTAGCGTCTCCTTGAGCTCCTTGATCTCGGCTCTTACATCCACCAAATCATCCGAGCTCGCATTATTCGAAGAGGCATTTGCTTCATACCTCCCTTCTCCGATAGACTCCTCCATCCTGCAGATTCTATCCTTAAGGCACGTCTCTGCCCTCTGGAGATCATCACAGAATGTCTGCAGCTCCTTCCCCTGAGCTTCCAGTCCTGGGATCTTTCTGCGGAGATCATCATTCTCATCCCGGGTGTCCTATAGAGTGGACTCAATCACTCGGCACATGTGTTCTGCATCCGCCTTATCATCCTGTAGTTTTTCCTTAACCTTGAGGAGATCCTCATAGTCTCACTTAATTTGTTGCAGATCCTTACTGAGTTTACCATACTCCTTCTTGGATTCACACAGCTACCGGTTGAACTGTTCGCGCAGTCGTTCTAGGTTTTGATCACGTCCAGAAACTTCATCCTGCAGCGCCTCTTTTAAGGCAGACCGCTCCCTATCCCTCTGGTGTAGACTCTCATCCAGCTTCTGCTTCACCTGCATCAGCTCTAACTGTACCAGGGAGAAACGATCTTTCATCTCGCACAGCTCATCTTCAAACTTCGCTTTGTCAAGCTCCAACTGAAAAACCTCCTCTTTATTTTTCTGGAACTTTTTCTTCCATTTGTTGATTTCCTCACTGCTTTCCTCCAGTTCTCACTGCAAGTTCCTCAAAACCTGATTTATTTTCTGCCGTTCAGACTCCAGGCTCAGCTGGTCCGGGGATACGATCTCCAGGTTTTCCCATAGTTGCTGCACGTCACTCTGATACTGCTGCCTGATAGGCTCCAGCTCTTTGTCATGATTGGCCACCTCCTCTTTCAGGGATGTCGGTTCCTTATCCTTCTGTCTCAGTAGATCATCCTGCTTGTAATGAATCTGCAGAACTGCATCCAACTCTTCCACATGATCTTCATTGTTGTCTGATACAGTACCGGAGGTTGCTACTGGCAACGTCACCTCCTCTTCCATCCTAATCTACTCTGCTTCTAAAGGAGGATCCACACTCAGAATAAAGGCTCACAGCATTGCATTTTATTTATTTGCCCTTTCAGGAGCAACTTTTTTGTGGCCCTTGCGCCATCGACGACGAGAGGGGGACTTTCTCACCTCGTTTAGCTCCTCCTAACCGAACTCTCTTTCTACTTTCATAGTGTCACTGTCAGCTTTGGGGTCTGTGTCACTTCCCTTGGTGTTATGGACCAACAAGTCACCTCCCACTTTGACGTCAACCCCTTCTACTGGAGCTACCCCGTTATCAACGGTCAAATTGTAATTTTTAGGCGGTACCAACCCACAACCAGTAACCAATTTTGGTTTTCTATACTCCATGCTCTTTTGAAACTCCGCCCCCTTTTGAGACTCCACCCCCTTTTAAACACCCACACCTGTAGGGGGATTTTTTTAAAAAAAACACGTGATATTCTTAGGACCCAGTTCACAACATCTCTTACCACCTCCCCGGGCACTCTGGGACAATACCGGCACCCCAGGAGAACTGTCAGAATGGTCCGCTGCCGCCATTCTATACGGTGCCAACAGCTCCTGCCGTTCCTGCACCATGTCCTGTTGCTGTAACTTTAACAGGTACCTTAACTGCTCAGCAGCTTCAGTCTCATCTGCTGCTCCCTTCACAGCCATCTTTATCTGCTCCTGCATTTCTTCAGAAAACTCCATTTTGCTGACGAGGGTTTGCAGCCGGTCATCTAACCACTTCTCCTTTCCGACTGGGGATACTGCTCCATTCATAGCCATCGTGGTACACTGTTCACATTAGACACTTCACACCACTCTCCCCGGAAAATTTTTGTGGCCCCACCAAGCCACAACAAACCAGGTTTGAGTGCGACGACAATTTTCGTAACCCCGCCGAGTTACAGCCAGATGCTTTAATCTTCGTGACCCCGCCGAGCCACAGCAAACCAGGTTTGAGTGTGACGACAATTTTCGCAACCCCGCTGAGTTACAGCCAGGTGCTTTAATCTTCGTGACCCCGCCGAGCCACAGCAAGATGGTTGCATCCACATTCGTTGTCCTGTGCCGTTACCCCTAGCAACCAGGCTGCAGTTGCCCGCATTCTCCACCACATGTAAGGTAGCGCTATTAATCACGCTGAGGGCACTCGCTTCACCGGGTCAATTAAAGCACACATGTAACGTTTTCTGGTAATATGTAGTCCAGCAGTTTATTACACCTCATAAACTGTTTATAACATAGTCCATCTCAATGGCTCGCAGGAATGTTACACATGTAATATCCTAGAGCCTTTTGAGTGACAGCTATGTCCGCTTGGCTACAGATACAGACTTCAGCAAGGTACAGCAACAATATTCATGTAAAGCGCCGATTTACCTTTGCCAGGTCTCAGCTGCTTCTATCAGCTCTGTTCTGCCACTGCTGTGGCTTTAAGGCTCCCGAGACGTAGTCTTCAGGCCACGTGCCTTCCAAGTTTATTGGTATCCCAGACACAGGGTTCCAGCCTTTGCCTTCCAGGCTAGTGGAGTCCCAGACACAGGGACCAGGCCTCTTGCCTCACCAGGCCTCTTGCCTCACCAGGTCTCTCTCTCTCTCCCTGTTTCAAAACCACCAGGATTCATATATCCTTTTGTGCACACAGGACCTGTGATGATGTCACAGTCATGTGATCAGTCACCTGAGGGGGAGGTAAATGGTCTGCCAGAACACACCCCCTGGACATTTTAGCAATGCAGCAAGCCGCTGTATTACAGTCTGTACAAATTAAGCTTCAGATTGGAGCATTACACATGAAGTTCACATTCCAGGTGCTGTCTGGTTTACCCACAGATCGTCCAGAGCCGAGAGAGCTAGTGCCCGCTCAGGTCTGGAGATCCTGGGACTGCTGAGGTACAAGGAGTGTCCAGTCCCCATACCTTCAGGGCAGTCAGCAATGTCTTCTTCTTCTTCACCAGATCTGCTAGTCACTGACTCGCTGTGCGCTGAAGTCTCCGAAGGAAGGGAAGCGGAGGCAATGTCCCCACACAGTCTCAACGATTGTACCAATGATCTGGCTTCAGGTACCGCCCCGCCTCGCAGACGAATCATCTCAGAAACCAGACTGAAGTTGGTCCCAAAGCAAGGATCCTCCATCTCTAATAAATCTGGCAATAAGTCCATCAAGGCGGTGGCAATCCTCCAAGTCTCTGCACCCCTCCAACCAGGCGGAGGACCTCCAGTTGTCTCCTGAATCCTCCAGGGTGCTACCTGATAACAAATGGAGAGAGACTTTCCTACACCCTGTACCTGGTACTTCGCCCACTTCATCCAGTAAGCTTGGCAAAGTGTATGTCAAGGCTGTGGTTACCCCCGAGTCTCTGCACCCCTCCAACCCGGTGGAGGATCTCCAGTTGTCCCGTGAATCCTTTGGGGTGCTACCCGATATTAACAAATGGAGCGAGACTTTCCTGTGTCCTGTTCCTGGTACTTCACCCACTTCATCTGTTGCTGAGGATGGCTCGATGGGAGGAAGCATCCTAGTCACCAAGATGGTGAGACCAGTTTCGTTCCCTCTAGTGGACAGAAGAGGTAATCTTCTTGAAAAGAAGGATCGGCCTCAAAATTCTCTGCAGAAAATCCTTGCAGGCTTGAAGAAGAGGGGACCGAAAGGGGGGGGGGGGTACTGTAACATCCCTGGCGGCGTGCTGGCACGGCTTACCATCTCCCACCATGCAAGACCGCCAACTTACCTATCAGTCCAGGCTGCACACTTTGCTCCAGTACTTGCTGTGCACATGTCTCTTGTCTGATTGCTTAGGGCGGCGGCGCGGTTACTCCCTGATTCTTAAAGTTACAGTGTGCGCACTCCTAATGCGTCCCCACCTATTGCTGTGAGTCACTGGATACTTAAACCCCCTCCAGCCAGTAGAAGGTGCCTGAGCAACACTTTATTTCAGTGTGTTCTGTGCAACTGAGTTGCAGGGTCCTGTCCTGTCCTGTATTTTGTCTGTTTCCACCACCCTGGGGGTTGTATACCCATGCCTGTCACCTGTATATGTGACTTCTAGTCTGTTTCTGCCACCCTGGGGGCTGAGTTCCCAGACTTGTTCCTGTATCTTGCTCCGGGTTCAGATCCTGTCTGAACCGTGTCCTAGCCCATTACCTGTTTGTCTCTATGTCCGTACCTTCCCTTTTCCTGCAGTGTCTGAACCTGCACCTAACACCAACTCGTTGTCCCTGTACTTCTGTTTGTGAGTTTTGTGTCCGCTCGCTTCTTCATTGTAAGCACCTTGTGTGTATCTGGTTCTGCTTGTCCCGTTTCCCTGCCTCCGTATCTATCTCCTGTGTTCTAACTATCTTCCTTTGTTTCCAAGTCTGTTTCATGTGAACAGAGCCCTGTCCTGTCTGCCTGCACCTTCTGCTCTGCGGTTTCAATCTGCTCTGTTCTGCTCCGCTTGTTCCTCCGCACCTGCAGTTTCGCTCTGCTCTGTTCTGCTCCGCTTGTTCCTCCGAACCTGCGGTTTCGCTCTGCTCTGTTTTGCCTCGCTTGTCCTCTGCACCTGCGGTTTCACTCTGCTGTGTTCTGCCTTGCTTGTCCTCCGCACCTGCGGTTTCGCTCTGCTCTGTTTTGCCTCGCTTGTCCTCTGCACTTACGGTTTCGCTCTGCTCTATTCTGCCTCGCTTGTCCTCCACACCTGCGGTTTCATTCTTCTTTGTTCTGCCCTGCTTGTCCTCCGCACCTGCGGTTTCGCTCTGCTTTCTTCTGCCTCACTTGTCCTCCGCACCTGCGGTTTCACTCCGCCTCACTTGTCCTCCGCACCTGCGGTTTCGCTCTGCCTCGCTTGTCCTCCGCACCTGCGTTTCACTCTGCCTCGCTTTTCCTTTGCACCTGCGGTTTCGCTCTGCCCTGTTCTGCCTCGCTTGTCCTCCGCACCTGCGGTTTCGCTCTGCTCTGCTTGTCTTCCGCACCTGCAGTTTTGCTCTTCTTTGCTTGTCCTCCGCACCTGCAGTTTCGCTCTGCTCTGCTTGTCCTCCGTACCTGCGGTTTTGCTCTGCTCTGCTTGTCCTCTGCACCTGCGGTATTGCTCTGCTCTGCTTGTCCTCCGTACCTGCGGTTTCGCTCTGCTCTGCTTGTCCTCTGCATCTGCGGTTTCTCTTTGCTCTGCTTGTCTCCGCACCTGCGGTTTCACTCTGCTTGTCCTCCGCACCTGCGGTTTTGCTCTGCTCTGCTTGTTCTCCGCACCTGTGGTTTTGCTCTGCTCTGCTTGTCCTCCACACCGGCGGTTTCGCTCTGCTCTGCTTGTCCTACGCACCTGCGGTTTGTTCCTGTATTCCAGTCTGTACTGGTCCCTATCCAGCCTGCTTTCCTACCTGCCAGTACCCGCCTGTCTGCATACCTGCCAGTACCCGCCTGTCTGCATACCAGCAGTGCCTGCAAGTACCTGCATGTCTGAATACCAGCCGTGCCTGCCTGTTCCAGCATTCCCCGGTGTGGCCAGGGTCTGACCTGGAGTAGCACTTGGACCAACTCCCAAGTCCCTCCTCAGACCACGGAGTCGATTAAGCCGCCGTGTGTTCATGATCGGATCTGGCGAGGCCCCTAGTCATGCCCCTCCAGGCTCTCCTCAGTTCATGGCCCAGTGGGACCACTAACCACGCTCACACCAGTCAGTCGGGGCGTGAGCGTAACAGCCGGCCAGAAGAAGACACTTCTGCTCATTGCCCGACACTATTGGTGGCCCACCCTGCGCTAGGATGTTGCGGATTTTGTTGCGGCTTGTTCCTCTTGTGCCCGTAACAAGATACCTAGGCAGCTTCCAGCCGGTCGCCTCCTTCCTCTTCCCGTGCCTTCCGCTCCGTGGCAACATATTGCAATGGATTTCATCACGGATCTCCCTGTATTGGTCGGTTGTACAGTCATTTGAGTGGTCGCCGACCGCTTCTCCAAGATGACTCACTTCATCCCTCTACCTGGTCTTCCATCTGCACCTGTGCTGGCTAAGGACTTCATCCGTCACATCTTCCGTCTCCACGGCTTACCCCTCCACATTGTCTCGGACCGAGGAGTTCAGTTCACTTCTCACTTTTGGAGAGCCACGTGCAAGCTGCTGGATGTCTCTTTGGATTTTTCTTCGGCCTATCATCCTCAGTCCAATGGTCAAGTGGAACGTATCAATCAGATCCTTACCAGCTTTCTTTGGCACTTTGTCAATGTTCACCATAGCGATTGGGTTGAGCTACTGCCCTGGGCTGCCCTGGGCTGGGCCGAATTTTCCTATAACAACCAAGTGAGTGAGTCTTCTGCTAAGTCTCCGTTTTTTGTGGTCTACGGTCGACACCCCCGGATTGCGTTTCCCGTCTCCTCTTCAGTGGACAATCCTGCCGCGGAGTCTCTCGTCTGTGAATTTTCTGCGTTTTGGGAAAACACTAGATCTGCTCTCCTTTAGTCCTCCGAGTGGATGAAGAAGCATGCTGATAAGAGACATCTGGATCCGCCTCAATTCCGTCCGGGAGACAAGGTCTGGCTTTCCTCCAAATATGTTCGCCTCAAGATACCATCTTTCAAGTTGGGTCCACGGTTCATCGGTTCCTTCGAAATTCTGAACCAAATAAATCCAGTGGCTTACAAGCTGAAACTCCTGGCCTCCTTACAGATCCCCAACTCCTTTCACGTGTCTCTCCTCAAACCGGTTGTCCTTAATTCTTTCTCTGACGATCCAGGTACCACTCCAGCTCCAGTCTCCGCTGAGGAGGTCTTTGAGGTAGAAAACATTTTGGCCATCAAGAGGGTAAGAGGAAAGATTTTCTTTCTTGTGGATTGGAAGGGGTTTGGCCCTGAGGAGAGATCTTGGGAACCCAGGGAGAACATTCATGCCCCTCGTCTTTTAGAAAAATTTCTTGCGGGCCTAAAGAAGAGGGGGCGTAAAGGGGGGGGTACTGTAGCACCGGCATCTCTGCCTCCTGCCGGGCAGAGATGCCACTCCCCTCACCGCTGTGGTCCTGGTCCGGCGTCCTCCAGCTCCCCTGCTGCTGTTGCGCGCACCGCACGCAGCTTCCCGGGCACTGTGCTTAGGGTGCGTGCTCCCTCCCTCTTAAAGGGGCTGCGCGCGCCATCCTCAAGAGTCCCCGGCAAATTGCCGGAGGACCACTCCTTTTTAAAGCACCTCCTCCAAAATGGAGGTGCCTGCGCAAGGTTGTTGTTTGTGTGCTAACACTCTCCTCAGCCCTCAGGTTCCAGTGCCGTGCCCGCCTGCCTGTCTATCAGCCGTGCCCGCCAGCCTGTCTACCTGCCGTGCCCTCCGGCTTACCTACCCGGATCACCTGTCTGGCTACCAGCCGTACCCGCCTGCTTGCCTACCCGGATCACCCGTCAAGCTACCTGCCGTACTCTTCCGCTGTACCAAAATTTGAAAACAATTTCTTTCCAAATCAGACAATGTGACTTTCAGGATTTGTTTTCTCATTTTGTCTCTCATAGTTGAGGTCGACCTATGATGTCAATTACAGATCTCTCTCGTCTTTTAAAGTGGGAGAACTTGCACAACTGGTGACTGACTTAATACTTTTTTTTTCCTCACTGTATATAATCAGTGCTTTGTATGTTTGTATTACTGTTCATGTCATTTATTAATGAATGAGTACATTTCTTGAAAAAAAATGGTGTGGGGTTCCCCGTCAGAGGGTAAGCAGACAGTTGTGGGCGGATGTTTTTAGCCTGGGAAGGGGGTAACACCCATAGAGCTTCCCAGGCTACTAATATCAGCCCACAGCTGTATACTTAGTCTTCACTGGCTATTAAAAAGGGGACCGCCCCCCAAAGAAATGATGTGGGATCCCCCTATTTTAATAGCTAGCAAAGGCTATGCAGACAGCTGGGGGCTGATTTTAATAGCCTAGGAAGGGGCCATGAATATTGGCCCTCTCCGAGGCTACAAACAGGAGCCCTCAGCCGCCCCAGAAATGGCACATCCATAGGAAGGCCACACTGACAGAGAATAAGAGAAGGTTGTTGTCAGAGAGCGGGAGAGGAGAGTTAGTAAACTACAGGACTCTGACTCGTTATTCTGTGCACACAGGCCTGGACATGCACTATCTCCCTCCAATCACTACTGTCCCTGGGCTGTGCAATGGCGTCGGTGTGCAGAGCCGGGCCTTTTATAACCCCTGAGGATGTCATACGGCCAGCCAATCACAGTAGTGCCACTACCGAGATGGCTACGGCATTACAATGACACACAGGCAATCCCAGCATGCTTATTGGCTGCGTAACAGACTCCAAACATGCAGGGCAGGGATTCGAGTTTCAAATCCGAGCACCACCCAGTAATGAGCATATCCGAGCACCGCCCAATGCTTGCCAAGTAACAGTGACAGGTGACAGGCAGAGACGCTGTCCCACTTACCGCCGCGCTCCCTGCCCGGCGTCCTCCGGCCTCTGTTGCTGCCAGCACGCGCAGCTTCCCGGGCACTGTGCTTAGGGCGCGCGCGCTCCCTCTTAAAGGGGCCGCGCGCACCGTCCTAAGGAGTCCCCGGCCAATGGCCGGAGGACCTTTCATATAAAAGGCACCTCCTCCAAAATGGAGGTGCCCGTGCAAGATTGTAACTTTGTGTGTTTTACTCTGCTTCAGCCCTCAGGTCCCGCTGCTAGCCTCATTACCAGTCCAGCCCGCCAGCCTTACTACAAGTCCAGCCCGCCAGCCTGACTACAAGTCCAGCCCGCCGGCTTGACTACAAGTCCAGCCCGCGGCCTGACTACAAGTCCAGCCCGCCAGCCTGACTACAAGTCCAGCCCGCCGGCCTGACTAAAAGTCCAGCCCGCCGGCCTGACTACAAGTCCAGCCCGCCGGCCTGACTACAAGTCCAGCCCGCCGGCCTGACTACAAGTCCAGCCCGCCGGCCAGACTACAAGTCCAACCCGCCGGCCTGACTAAAAGTCCAGCCCGCCGGCCTGACTACAAATCCAGTCCTCCTGCCTGACTACAAGTCCTGTCCGCCAGCCAGACTACAAGTCCAGTCCGCCAGCCTGACTGCAAGTCCTGTCCGCCAGCTTGTTTACTCTCCAGCCCAACAGTCTGTCTACAGTCCAGTCCGCCAGTCTGTCTATGGGCTCTGCCCGCCTGCTTACCTGGAAGCACCGGCTCGTTACCTGCCGTGCCTGCCAGCCCACTTCCCTCAAGCACCTGCCTGTTACCTGCTGTGCCTGCCAGCCCGCTTACCTAGAAGCACCTGCCTGTTACCTGCTGTGCCTACCAGCCAGCCTACCTGGAGGCTCCTGCTTGTTACATGCCGTGTCTGCCAGCCCGTCTGCCTGGATCACCCGTCAGCCTGCCTGCCGTGCTCAACTGCTGTACCGGTCAGTCCCTGCCTTCTGACCCGTGGGAGTCACCTGCTCTCATAAAAGGTCGGTCCCCAGAGTAGCACCTGGTCCCTCTGCTCGTTCCTTCCCTGGTCACGGAGTTGATTGAGCCGCCGTACGACCTTGGTCGGTCCGAGTTGATACCTAGTTACGCCCCTCTGGTCCCTCCTTGCACCGCAGCACAGAGGTTTCACCACCCGGATCTGTAACAGTTTGCACAGGCCATGGAACCCGGTGGCCCCCAGGCCCCGTCGCTTGCTGACCTGTACCAGGAGGTTTCTCATCAGAGATCCCAACAGGAAACCATCCTGACCTACCTGCGGTCTGTCAATTCTCGCCTGGACACGCTGTCTGTTCCACCTGTGTCCGCCCCAAGTCGAGCGACACCCGCTCCGGCAGCGCCGCTGCCTACCAATACCACAGCATCCAGCCTAGAACCCCGGCTTTCTGCACCTCCTCGTTTTGGAGGTGACCTCGTCCTATGTCGGGGCTTTCTGTACCAGTGCACACTGCACTTTGAACTTCTGCCACATCAGTTTTGCCTCCGACCGGGCCAAGGTGGCGTTCGTCACGTCTCACCTCACCGGGGAAGCACTGTCATGGCTAAACCCTCTATGGGAGAGAGGGGATTCCCTGGTGTCCGATCTTCTGGCTTTCCTCACTGCCTTACGGAAGGTCTTCGATGAACCCGGACGAAGTATTTGTACTGCCTCCTCATTGCTCCGTCTCCGCCAAGGGAGTCTCACCGTGGCCCAGTATGGCATACGGTTCCGTACCCTCGCTTCTGAGCTTGCCTTGGACAACGAGGCCCTGGTGTCCACCTTCTGGGAGGGCCTTTCCGGTCGGATTAAGGACGAGTTAGCCTACCACCCTGGATGACCTTGTGTCACTAGCAACCCGGATTGACATCCGTTTCCTAGAACGTGCTAAGGAGACTACCCGGGAGAGAAGATTTCCTCGTCTTGCTCCTGTTTTCCAGAAACCGGATTCCCAATCAACAACTCCCTGGGCACGCTCGCCCGAACCTATGCAGATCGACCAGACCAAGATGGTCAAGTCTCACCAAGAAACACGCCGAGCCGAGAGGAGCTGCTTCTACTGTGGTAGTAAGGAGCACCTGATCCGTTCCTGCCTGGTGAAGCCAGGAAACTCCAGTGTCTAGGACCGCTCGGAGAGGTCGTCCTGGGCAAGAATAAATCCTCTCCGTTCTTGACTTTGTCTGTCTCTATCTCCTGTGGAGAGAACTAGTGTTGAGCCACCCCCGTAGTGTTCGAGTTCGGTTCGGTTCGTCGAACACCCGTGTGTTCGCCGAACTGTTCGTCGAACTGTTCGTCGAACACCTTCGAACACCGTTAAAACCAATGGCAGGCAAACAAAAACACATAGAAACACATAGAAAACACCTTCAAAGGTGTCCAAAAGCTGACAAACTGCTCAGAAGACACAACTAACACATGGAAAAGTGACAAGTACATATAGTCATGCGAAAAGAAAAGAGGTGGAGGAGTAAAAGGAGGGGGAGACACAGATATAGGCATGTCATGCCCTTCTAAAATCCAAAAAGTGAGAAGCCGAGACGGCCAGTCCGCTCCTGCCCGTGCCACCTCCGTGTCGCCGGGTTTGTGCCAGAGCCGCGGTGAACCCTGACGGCCAGCCCCCCTCTCCCAATACTGGTGCCTGTCCGCTGGTGGGTCGAGAGAGCCCCCCTGTGGTGGAGGCAGCTCTAAGCTTTTTAATTTAAATTGTCCCTCTAATTTGAATGAATACACTTTAAATCCATTTACAAGGATCTATTGGAGGGCAAGTCTCATGCCAGCAGCCGCGTAATTCCAGCTCCAGTAGCGTCCACTAAAGCTGCTGCAGTTAAAAAGCTTTTATAAGGATCGAGCTCGGCTGTCCACCGCAAGGCATCCTAGTGCCAGTCCCAGCCCCTATGCCTTGGGGTGCCTCCTGATGCTCTTCACTAAGTATCCCGTGGTCCCGAAGCATTTCCTTTGAAAAAATTAAGTGTCCAAACTACAGGTGGTGTAGCTTGCTTAACAGCCGGGATAATCCGCTGACTAGCAGACACTGCTACTAGGCACAAAGTATTTCCTGGGCTAGATGCAGTTAAAAATTTGTAAGTAGATACTCTCGTTGGATGCTGAGAAAGCATTCCATAGAGTCTCCTGGCACGCCATATATGATTCTCTTAAAAAGCTTGGGGTAGGGGTCTAGGGGACCCTTTTATAGCCAAAATCACGGCCCTGTATCACAATACGTCACCTAGGCTGAAGATAAATGGAACTGTAGCACCGAGGGCTCGGTTGCTACAGACGTATTGCACCTCACCCAGAGGTGTGATATCTCACTCTCAGATAAGGATGGAGTGTGGATCAGGACCCGACACCTGCATGCATTACACCACATTGCCGTGGGGCAGGGCGACCAATATGCCCCTGAGATGGGCACGACAGTCCCTGTCCCTGGCTGGAGTGGGGGGAGGGAACACTGAGGAAGGGGAACCCTGCAGTGCAGGAGCAGGGAGGAAGCAGTTCCTGGGTGCATTGAGAAGGGAGTATAAAAGGTGGGCACCATCTTAGTTCAGTGCAGAGAAGTCTGAGCAGAAGTGGCAGGGAGCAGGGGCTCTGCATGAGCTCTGCTCCGGAGGCGGGCCTAGTAACAGAGGCCCAGGCCTGCAAGAGGGAGAAGGAAGGAAGAGGAGCGGAGAAGGCTCCAGGAACGAGGAATGAAGGGATCCCAGGGGTGCGGACGGGCGAGTCGCCACCGCACGCCCGAATCCACCTGCGTGGAGGGGTCAGGCCAAAGGGGGAGACCGGTCCCCGAACTAGTGGAGGCAGGAAACGACCCTCAGCTAGAAACCGGAGGCTCTGACATTTTATGTGGCGCAGCCCCTTGCTCCACCCGCTAGGAAGGCACCACATAGGGTCAGGGAAACTGGCGCCAAGTTTACCAAGAGGAGGCCCGAGGCAGCCGGACAGAAGTGTTGGTAAGAAAGGCCAGACAAAGGACACACAAAGGGGGTCCTGTGAAGCGCTCCAAAGTTATCTGGGAGTTGTCTGAGCCCCTCACCTGGTGAGCACAGTACGACGTGGGCAGCCGTTACCTGCAGACGTGGTCTGGATAATAAGAACTGTGAGTAAAGGCCCTGAACTGCATCACTGACTCCGTGTCGTTACTGCTGCTGCCCTGCACCATCACCCCCATCCTCCGCATACACTGCCCTGAGGCTATACTCCTCCCGTGGGGAGTTATGCTACGCTCTGCTGCACCCACAACACCAGCCTTAGCGGTCTGCCCTGTAGCGGCGGTTCACTCTGACCGCAATCCACGGGTGGCGTAGTCGGACATTTAAACATCAAAACCACATAAATAGTTCCGCCACTGGTTTGACCGCCCTGAGCCACGGAACCGGATCGCCGCCACGAAGACTACAACCACCAGCATCCACCAAAAAGGGTCCGGCTCCGGGTGTCCCAAGGCCCAGGGGGTGCGTCAGAACATTTTCATCACCTTTCACAATCACCAATGGGACAAGGCAGGGATGTCCTCTGTCCCCTCTCTTATACATCCTAGTGACGGAGCACCTGCTCTCATCAATTCGCCATAACCCCAATATTAGGTGGATTGAGGTGGGAGGCACCGAGTACAAGTGCTCTCTATTTGCTGATGATGTCCTAGTATATATCACTCAATCACATATATCCATCCCTGCTGTTATGGCTGAAATAGATCACTTTGTTACATGGTAAAATTTTAAAATCAATGCAGCGAAGTCTGAGGCCCTCGATGTCTCCCTCCCCAAATCCATACAGGATTCCATCCAGTCCAACTTTCCCTTTGCCTGGCCCTCACAGGGTATCAAATTCTTAGGAATTCCTATTCATAGAGACCTCTCCCATCTATGTTATCTTAATTTTGGGCCCTTTATTGAACAACTCCATACAGACCACGGTTGGCAAGTTAGAACTGTAAGATTCACTACGTGAACCACTGGTGTTTTGTGGAAAAGCACATGTACACCGCGTTCCAAATTATTATGCAAAAAGTGTTTAGGAGTGATAAGGGAAGAATTTGTTTGTTTGTCAGTTAAACTCATTGATGGTGATGTGTGTCAGGGCTCTTTATATCACTGTAAGCAATTGCAGACACCTGTGCTAATTAGTTTGGCAGGTGTGTCCAATGAAAGGCAAGACTACTTAAGAAGGCTCTCTCACATTATTAAGCAGCCTACATTTTCTGCCAAAATGGGAAAGAAAAAGGATGTGTCGGCTGCTGAGAAGCAACAAATTGTGGAGTGTTTAGGTCAAGGCATGACTACAATCAACATTGTGCGATGATCAGGATGAAGTGTCTTGGCAATCAAGAAGTATGTAGCTGATTCACAGTACACACGTGTGCGTGCTGATAAGGGCAAATTGAGGACTCTTTCCTACAGGCAATTACGTCAGGTTGAAACAGCAGCGGCAAAAAAGCCTTGTCATAGCAGCAGACAAGTTTTTGAAGCTGCTTGTGCCTCCAACGTCCCCCGAACAACAAGATGCAGGGTCCTTCAGAGGTTTGCAGCTGTGCATACGCCATCCTGTCGACCTCCTCTATCCACTTCACACAAGCAGAAACGGCTCCAGTGGGCCAAACATTACATGAAGACTGATTTCAAAACTGTTTTGTTCACGGATGAGTGCCGTGCAGCGCTCGATGGTCCAGATGAATGGAGTGGAGGATGGCTGGTTGATGGACACCCCACGCAAACACGGCTACAGCGCCAACAAGGAGGAGGTGGAGTAATGTTTTGGGCTGGAATCATGGGGAGAGAGATTGTCGGCCCCTTTAGGATCCCTGAAGGCGCTAAAGATGAACTCCATAATGTATGTGGATTTTCTCAAACAGCACTTCCTGCCATGGTTCAAGAAGAAGAACCGTGTATTTCACAGCAAGATCATTTTTCTGCATGATAATGCACCATCTCATGCTGCACATAAAACATCTGCATCTCTGGCTGATATGGGCATAAAAGGGGACAAACTTATGGTGTGACCCCCATGCTCCCCTGACCTCTACCCCATTCAGAACCTTTGGAGCATCATTAAAAGGAGTGTCTATGATGGCGGGAGGCAGTTCACATCTAAGCAACAGCTCTGGGAGGGTATTCTGTCCTCATGCAAAACAATTGAAGCAGAAACCATCCAAAACCTGACAAATTCAATGGACGAGAGAGTTCAGAAGCTCCTTTCGAACAAGGGGTCCTATGTGAAAATGTAACATCACCTAGAATAAAGTTTTGAGTTGAAAACTGTTTGATTTCAGTTTCTAACAACCTGCTAATGCTTATAATTTCAAAAATGACCATTTTTTTGGTCTTTATTAAAATGAAAAGGTTGATCGAAAAGTTTGGGGGATCTAAGAGTGTGGCAACCCAGTAGTCATGATTACTTCGAATTCTGACAATATGAGGGTCATGCTGCAGGTAGTGCAGCAAGAAGGCACTTATGTGTCTTGCGCATCTCGGAGCCCCAAAATTATTTTCCGGGCTAGATGCAGCTAAAAATTATTTTTAATTTTAAATCTGGTGAAGCTTATTATAGATGGCCTAATAGGATCAGTGCTGCACACTGCTACAAAGCCCAAATTATTTTCCAGTCAAGATACAGATAAACATGATTAGTAATTTGAAAGCTTAAAACGGTTGGTAGGGTGATTTTAACCAATCATCAAGCTTTTACTCTCCCCAGGATGACACAGGGGTAGAAAAGTCGTTTCGGATCCATGATTTGTTCATCTTTATGAACGTGAGTCTGTCTACATTATCAGTGGAGAGCCGCGTGCGCTTATCTGTCAGCACACCACCAGCAGCGCTGAACACACGTTCAGACAGAACGCTGGCTGCGGGGCATGACAAGATCTCCAAGGCGTAAGTGGCTAGCTCCGGCCATTTATCCAGATTGGAAGCCCAAAAAGAGCAAGGGTCCAGTGACACAGTCGTGGCTTCAATGTTTACTTGGAGATACTCCTGTACCATCGTCTCTAGGCGTTGACTATGTGTCAGACTTCTTGTCTCCTGTGGCCTTGCAAAGGATGGGCTAAAAAAGTGGTGAAATGATTCCGCAAAATTGATGTTACCAGCAGATACTGTGGTTCTGTTACGGTTTGAGTGCTGAACACTTGACGGTCCCACGGTTGGCAAGTTGGAACTGTGAGATTCACTACGTGCACCACTGGTATTTTGTGGAAAAGCACATGTAAGATTCTGCAACAGTCTCTGCTGATACTCCTGCATGCGTGCATCCCTTTCAAAGGCAGGAATAATTTCTGCAAATTTACTTTTGTACCGGGGATCTAACAGTGTGGCAACCCAGTAGTCAGGATTATTTCTAATTCTCACAATTCGAGGGTCATGTTGCAGGTAGTGCAGCAAGAAGGCACTCATGTGTGTTGCGCATCCAGGAGCACCAAGTCCCTGTTGTGTTGGTGGCGAGGTAGCAATCATGCTTCCTTCCTCTGTCCTCTCCCCCCCAACCTCGCACAACAGAAATGTGATCAAGGTCTCCCTCATCTGATGAGTCTTCCATCAGTTCGTCCTCCACTTCTTCCTGGGCTCCTGCACCTTCCTCACTAGTTTGGCTGCTACCATGCGCCCTGGTAAAATCATCTCCCCCACCCTCACATGCCTGCCGCCTTGGTGCTGCCGACCGTCTGGACCTTGCAGATGTTAGCCCTTCCGCATACAACTCCTCCTCCTCTACTTCCTCCACCTCCTCTTGTGCCACCACCTGACTCCGAATTCTGTTTAACATGTGCTCCAGCATGTAAATCACCGGAATAGTCATGCTGATAATGGCATCGTCAGCACTAAACATCTTCGTCACCATTTCAAAACTGTGCAGAAGGGTGCATAGGTCCCTGATCTGAGACCACTCCTCCAGCGTGATTTGCCCCACCTCTGAATCTCGTTGGCCCAGGCTATACGTCAGAACGTATTGCACCAGGGCTTGTCGGTGCTGCCACAGTCGCTGCAACATGTGCAGAGTTGAATTCCACCGGGTAGGCACATCGCATTTTAGCCGGTGAAGTGGCAGGCCCAACGACTTCTGTAGAGATGTAAGTCGCTGAGCTGCGGGATGCGAACGGCGGAAGTGAGCACACAGCGACCGTGCCCTCTGCAGAAGGCCATCTAGTCTGGGATAGTGGGCTAAAAATTGCTGGACAACCAGGTTCAACACGTGAGCCATACAAGGCACGTGTGTGACATTGCCCCGGCGAAGGGCCGCACCCAGGTTTGCAGCATTGTCGCACACGGCCTTCCCTGGTTTCAGGTCCAGTGGAGACAACCATTCATGAAATTGGTTCTCCAGAGCTGACCACAACTCCTCAGCTGTGTGACTCACATTTCCCAGACATTTCAATGTAAAAACCGCCTGATGACGTTGAGCCCTACTGCCAGCATAGTAAGGAGGTGTGCAGGATCCCTTCTGCGCAGTTAGAAAGCTTGTGGCATGACCAGACAGGCTTTGGGTGCAGGTGGAAGACCGAGAGGAGGTTGAGGAGGCAGAAGCAGTGGAGGAAAAATGACATAAAGAGGATTGACGCACAACTCGTGGGGACGGCAAGACTTGGACAGCAGCCCCTTGTCCTGCTGTCACCATAGTTACCCAGTGCCCAGTCAGCGACATGTAACGCCCCTGTCCATGCCTACTCGTCCAAGTGTCTGTGGTGAAATGCACCCTGTCACACACAGAGTTTCTCAAAGAAGCGGTGATGTTGTGTGCGACATGCTGGTGGAGCGCAGGCACACCTTTCTTTGAGAAGTAGTGCCGACTGGGCATCTGGTACTGGGGCACTGCGACGGACATAAGGTCTCGAAAATCCTCTGTGTCCACCAGGCGGAAAGGCAGCATTTCTGTAGCCAAGAGCTTGCAGATGGTGAAATTCAACCTCTTAGCTTTCTCATGGCTAGGAGGAAATGGTCTTTTACTTGTCCACATCTGAGGGACCGAGGGCTGGCTATTGTGCTTAGACGGGGTTGATAAGGGTGTCCCCGGCAAACTGCCGGTCTGTGAGGAAGATGCAGGCGGACATGTTAGGTTGCCTTGATCCAAAGGTGGTGCTATCGATGTCGGACAGCGCTCAAGACCAGCTGGTGTTACCACCTCCAAAGAAAATGATGACCTGCCAATCACGCTGGCTGTTGCGGGTAAAGAGGTGGCAGGTCTGCGCCCCAAAACAGGTGTGACTGCTGTCCCCCCAGTCACAGAGGATGAAGAGGCCGCGGATGCACAAGATATGGCAGACGGTGGTTGGCCCGGCCGGCTAGACCGCATTGTAGCACACTGAGCTTCCCACTGCAACTTATGCTTCATGTCCATGTGCCGGTTCATGCATGAAGTACTCAAACTATGTATTTTTTGGCCTCTACTTAGCTTTTGCTGACAAATGTTACAGATAACACGAGTTGGGTCATCTTTATCGATCTGAAAAAATGCCCAGGCTATGCAAGGCTTAGCACCCATGCGACCTGAAGAGCCACCACGACTTGTGGTGAGAGGCAGAGTTGTGTTTGAGGATGCAGTTGTTGACGTGCTTCCAGTACTACGTCTCTGTCCAGGAAGGCGCAACCTGACCTCGTCGTCACTAGCATCTTCCTCCACCTCCTCTGCTGACCTCATCTCTTGGCTGACTGTGGGTTGACAGTAAGTGGGATCTCCGACCTCATCATCATCACCCTGTGCGTTATCACACCCGTCGTCCTCAGAGCCAACCTGTTCCTGCCCTGACAAAAAACTAAAGTTGTCGCTCCAATCAGGTATTTGAGTCTTATCATCGTCTTCCTCATTGTCTCCACCAACAGGAGTTACAGTTTGGGAATGAGGGTCTACATTATGGTCAGAACCTTCTGCGTCTGGTCCTGGATCCGACTCATAAAGATTCTGGGCATCAGTGCAGATCATTTCCTCGTCTGGATTCACAGAAGCGCTGGAGTCGACCTCTGATTCCCAGGCTATAGTATGAGTAAACAGCTCTGCAGACTCAACCATCTGTTCTACCTCATACTCAGACGGGCAGCTGGAGATTTGGGAGCTGTGAGGAAGCAAGTGCGATTTGGGTGACACCTTTGAGGACTGGAGTATTTGTGATGTTGAAGTTGATGTGGAGGAGAGCCCACTTAAAGGAGCACTTGATATCCGTTGAAGCACCTGCTGTTTTTGTGCCTCATCTGGAATTTGTAGCGATTGGCGTGGCCGTAAGAAAGGGATCTTATCACATTGTCCGCTAAAAGAAGTAGACATTTTAGTTTGGCTGGAAGATGGTCTTTCTTCTGCACCTACCCCACGGACACAACCTTTTTTCCCCTTCCCAACACGCCTATTCCCCTTTCCACCAGCAGCAGGCCTTTTTCCACTCATTTTGGTGGTTAACTAATTCACAACTCTGGAGTTGTTTGCACAAAAAAACAATGGATGGTAACCGAGCAGAGCTGAGTGGCCAAACTGTGGTATTAGGCCAAAACTATTGGCTGGGTTAGATGCAGAAAAAAATTATTTTTAATTTGCAACCTGATGGAGGTCAGTATAGATGGACTAATAGACCAAGTCCCACACACCGCTAGAAGCCCAAATATTTTTTCAGAGCTAGATGCAGAAAATTTTTTTATTCAATTTGCAACCTGATGGAGGTCAGTATAGATGGACTAATAGACCAAGTCCCACACACTGCTAGAAGCCCAAATATTTTTTCAGAGCTAGATGCAGAAAAAAATTATTTTTAATTTGCAACCTGATGGAGGTCAGTATAGATGGACTAATAGACCAAGTCCCACACACCGCTAGAAGCCCAAATATTTTTTCAGAGCTAGATGCAGAAAAAAATTATATTCAATTTGCAACCTGCTGGAGGTCAGTATAGAAGGACTAATAGAACAAGTCCCACACACTGCTAGAAGCCCAAATATTTTTTCAGAGCTAAATGAAGAAAAAAATTATTTTTAATTTGCAACCTGATGGAGGTCAGTATAGATGGACTAATAGACCAAGTCCCACACACTGCTAGAAGCCCAAATATTTTTTCAGAGCTAGATGCAGAAAAAAATTATATTCAGTTTGCAACCTGATGGAGGTCAGTATAGATGGACTAATAGAATGATGCTATGCCCAAAAGATTTTACTTCACTAGGTGCAGTAAAAAAATTGGTATTCTATACACAGGTGGTATATCTTGCAACACAGATAGGCTACTCCACTGACTAACACACTCTGCAATAGGCCAAAAAGGATTAGCTTTGCTAGATTCAGCCAAATGCTGTGAAAAAAACTTGCACAGCACTGGCACAGACCTGCCTGGCAAAAACTGATAGGAACTGATGTAACCTAGTCCTGAAAAGGACTCCAATTACAATTAGTCTTTACTCCCACAATCTATCTATTTAAGAGCACAGACCTGCCTGATAAAAGTCATAGGAAATGCTGTAACCTAGTCCTTAAAAGGACTGCAATCACAACTATTCCCTACTCCCAAGCTATCTGTATATTTGTGCGAAAATTGGCTTGAAATTAACAAGGTATAGCGCACACAGCAACAGCGGTGCCGTCTAACACGCAGCTGCAGCAGTGAGAAAATGGTGGCGACGGGGAAAATGGCTTGGTCTTATAGGGCAAGGACATGTGACATACACTGCCAATCACACATGCCCTTGCTTGTGTGAAAAAAAGCACTTCGCTCCGTGTGTGCGCTGCTGATAGGCTGACAGATTGCACCTCCCCACTGCAAATGCGGGAAAGAGAAAAAAAAATGGAGATCTTCATTGTTCCTGCAGAGATCCATCCCCTGCCCCTCCCCCCGCCCCGCTGTACACTCAAACTGCGTATTAACATTAATTTTCATCATTACTGAGAAAAAATCCAGTTATGATTTTGGTGCACGAACAGTTATCGAACATAACCTCGAACAGCCGAATTTTTCTCAAATTGTTCGTGTTCGCCGACCGGCTCGAACACCGCCCAAAACAGCTCGAATTTGAGATTGGCGAACAGTTCGAGTAGAACAACGCTCATCTCTAGAGAGAACCGCTTCTTTGAGACCGCCCATCTAGACTCCGGAGCCACTGGGAATCTCATTTCCCAGTCCCTTGTACAGAAATATCAGATTCCTACCAAATCTCTGGCTGAATCATTGGCAGTCGCTTCCGTGGATGGAAGACTCCTTCCAGTGACCATCTTGCTCGTCACAGAGCCCGTAACCCTGCAGGTGGGAATGCTGCACTCAGAGAGGATCTCCTTCCATGTGCTTTCCGGACTCTCTTACCCTCTTTTGCTAGGTCTACCCTGGTTACAGAGACATGAACCCATTCTGAACTGGCAATCCGGTGAGGTGCTCCGTTGGGGGCAGGATTGCCATAAGACCTGCCTGGTTCCGGTTCGTCCAGCTCGACCTCCATCTACTCCGACTAATTTACCCGGTCTACCGGCACCTTACTGGTCCTATGCCGATGTCTTCGACAAGAAGGAGGCAGAGACACTGCCACCTCATAGGCCATATGACTGCCCTATCGACCTGATACCCGGTGTCACTCCGCCCTGTGGGAGTATTTACCCATTGTCGTTGGTCGTAACCCGGGTCATGTCGGAGTACATCGAAGAAAATCTGGCTAGGGGATTCATCCGGAAATCTTCCTCCCTGGCTGGAGCCGGATTTTTCTTCGTAAAAAAGAAAGACGGTTCACTACGCCCATGTATCGATTATAGAGGTCTCAACCAAATCACTATCAAACACAAATACCTCCTGCCGCTCATCTCTGAGCTGTTCGACACCTTAAAGGCGCGAAGATCTTCACCAAGCTCGATCTTCGTGGGGCGTATAACTTGGTCCGGATCCGCCAAGGAGACGAGTGGAAGACGGCATTCAATACCCGGGACGGTCACTATGAATACCGTGTGATGCCCTTCGGCCTCTGTAATTCTCCCGCCATCTTCCAAGAATTAGTTAACGACATCTTCCGTGACCTCTTATATTCTTGCGTGGTGGTGTACCTGGACGACATCTTGGTCTTCTCTCCGGATCTTCCCACACACCGGAGGGATGTTCGTCAGGTCTTGCTTAGGCTCAGGCAGAATCACCTTTATGCAAAATTTGAGAAGTGCCTCTTCGAGCAGACCTCCCTTCCATTCCTGGGCTATATTATCTCTAAGACTGGTCTACGGATGGACCACGAGAAGGTCTCTGCTATCTTAAAGTGGCCCCGTCCGGAGGGCTTAAAGGCGATTCAGCGATTCCTGGGCTTCGCCAACTATTACCGTCTCTTCATTCCACATTTCTCTTCCCGGACTGCTCCCATCTCTGCGCTCACCCGAAAGGGAGCAAATCCTAAGGAATGGCCGTCCGAAGCGGAGGAGGCCTTCCTTTCCTTAAAACAAGCCTTCTCTTCTGCCCCTGTGCTGCACCGTCCAGATAGCAACAAACAGCTCTTTCTGGAGGTTGATGCTTCCTCTTCCGGAGCCGGAGCGGTGCTCACCCAGAAATCTCCATCCGGGAGAATAGTAACCTGTGGCTTCTTCTCCAAGCTCTACTCCACGTCTGAGTGCAACTACTTCATAGGAGACCGAGAACTGCTAGCCATCAAATTGGCGCTGGTGGAGTGGCGTTAACTGCTCGAGGGGACTCTGCACCCTGTGGTCATCTATACTGACCACAAAAACCTGGCTTATCTACAGAATGCCCAGAGACTCAACCGTGTCAGGCCCGGTGGTCTTTGTTCTTTGCCCGCTTCAACTTTACCCTACATTACCACCCGGCGGACAAGAACGTTAAAGCCGACGCCTTGTCCCGATCCTTCCTGTCGTCCGATCAAGAGGAGGAGCCTATGCATATCATCGATCCCTCCAAAGTGATGAATGTGGCCCCCTTGGACCTTTCTCGTCTCCCACCCGGTAAGACGTTTGTAGCGGTTCCAGATCGTAAGAAGGTTCTTCACTGGGGTCATTCATCTAAACTAGCCGGCCATGCTGGCCAGAAGAAGACCTTCCTACTCATGACCTGGCATTACTGGTGGCCTACGCTGCGCCAGGATGTGGTAGACTTCGTCACGGCCTGTTCGTCCTGTGCTCGCTATAAAGTTCCCAGACATCTTCCAGCCGGCCGTCTCCTGCCTCTTCCCGTACCAGCTGCCCCGTGGCAACACATTGCTATGGACTTTATTACTGATCTCCTTGTTTCTGCCGGTTGTACGGTCATTTGGGTGGTCGCTGACCGCTTTTCTAAAATGGCCCACTTCATCCCTCTGCCTGGTCTCCCGTCTGCATCTGTGCTGGCTAAGGATTTCATCCATCACATCTTTCGTCTCCACGGCCTACCCCTCCACATAGTGTCTGATCGAGGGATCCAGTTCACTTCGCCCTTCTGGAGAGCTACGTGTAAACTGCTGAATGTCACCCTGGATTTCTAATCTGCTTACCATCCGCAGTCCAATGGCCAAGTGGAACGTATCCTTACCAGCTACCTCCGACACTTCGTCAATGCTCACCATACCGATTGGGCGGAGCTCCTACCATGGGCCGAGTTCTCCTACAACAACCATGAGAGCGAATCTTCTTCCAAGTCCCCGTTCTTTGTGGTCTACGGTCAACATCCCCGGATTCCGTTTCCCATTTCCGCTGCTGTGGACAACCCTGCCGCGGAGTCAGCGAATTTTCTACCATTTGGGAGGACTCTAGGTCCGCACTTCTTCAATCCTCCGAGTGAATGAAGAGAATTGCTTATAAGAGACGTCTGGATCCGCCTCAATTCCGTCCGGGAGACAAGGCTTGGCTCTCCTCCAAACATGTTCGTCTCAAAATACCCTCCTATAAGTTGGGTCCACGGTTCATCGGCCCATTTGAAGTCCTCCAGCGAATCAACCCAGTAGCTTACAAGTCAAAACTCCCGGCCACCTTACGGATTCCCAACTCCTTCCACGTATCTCTCCTCAAACCAGTTGTGCTTAATTCTTTTTCCGACAATCCAGGTACCTCCCCAGCTCCGGTCTCCGCTAAGGACGTCTATGAGGTAGAGAACATTCTGGCCACAAAGAGGATAAGAGGAAAAACCTTTTTTCTGGTGGATTGGAAGAGGTTTGGCCCAGAGGAGAGAACTTGGGAACCCAGCGAGAACATCCACACCCTGCTTGTCCTTAAAAAATTTCTTTCAGGCCTAAAAAAGGGGTGCGGTACTGTAGTATTGGCGTCTTTGCCCCCTGACAGGCAGAGACGCCATCCCACTTACCGCCGCACTCCCTGCCCGGCGTCCTCTGGCGCTCCTGCCTCTGTTGCTGCCGGCACACGCAGCTTCCCGGGCACTGTGCTTAGGGCGCGCGCTCCCTCCCTCTTACAGGGGCCGTGCGCGCCATCCTAAGGAGTCCCCGGCCAATGGCCGGAGGACCTTTCATATAAAAGGCACCTCCTCCAAAATGGAGGTGCCCGTGCAAGGTTGTAGCTTTGTGTGTTTTACTGTGCTTCAGCCCTCAGGTCCCGCTGCTAGCCTGACTACAAGTCCAGCCCGCCAGCCTGACTACAAGTCCAGCCCGCCGGCCGGACTACAAGTCCAGCCCGCCGGCCTGACTACAAGTCCAGCCCGCCGGCCTGACTACAAGTCCAGCCCGCCAGCCTGACTACAAGTCCAGTCCGCCGGCCTGATTACAAGTCCAGTCCGCCGGCCTGACTGCAAGTCCAGTCCGCCAGCCAGACTACAAGTCCAGTCCGCCAGCCTGACTACAAGTCCTGTCCGTCAGCTTGTCTACTCTCCAGCCCGACAGTCTGTCTATGGGCTCTGCCCGCCTGCTTACCTGGAAGCCCTTGCCCGTTACCTGCCGTGCCTGCCACCCGCTTACCTGCAAGCACCTGCCTGTTACCAGCCGTGCCTGCCAACCCGCTTACCTAGAAGCACCTGCCTGTTACCTGCCGTGCCTACCAGCCAGCCTACCTGGAGGCTCCTGCTTGTTACCTACCGTGTCTGCCAGTCCGTCTGCCCGGATCACCCGTCAGCCTGCCTGCCGTGCTCATCTGCTGTACCGGTCAGTCCCTGCCTTCTGACCCGTGGGAGTCACCTGCTCTCATACAAGGTCTATCCCCAGAGTAGCACCTGGTCCCTCTGCTCGGTCCTTCCCTGGTCACGGAGTCGATTGAGCCGCCGTACGACCTTGGTCAGTCCGAGTTGATACCTAGTTACGCCCCTCTGGTCCCTCCTTGCACCGCAGCACAGATGTTCCACCACCCGTATCCGTAACACATAGCTGAGCGCCAACATACTCGAGTGAGAATAAAGAGCGGCGGCTGTAACCGCAACCCCAGCCCTGACTGACAGCCGGCTCCAGTGTAGATGGAGTGTCAGTCAGGGCCGGGGATAAGGTTACAGCGGCCACTCTATACACTCAGAGTTGTGATTGTTGAAGCAGCGCTGCCCCCATGACTGAATCCGAATGCTGGCGGGGAGAATAAAGTTAATTTTCTCCCGGCAGCATTTGGCTACGTGTAGGCGCCGGGCAGCATAATAACGCTGTTAACTTGCAGACTAATCGCATATCTGCAGGTGAACAGTATTATTTCTGGTGACAGGTTCCCTTTAAGCCCTTTCATCCCTCGAGGGTCTTGTCACTTTGTGACTTTTCCTCCCCCTCATCCACTCATGTCACTATACAGTAATGCAGCTTCAGGGTTCTTTAATGTTGCGTCGTGTAATGGGCTGACAAAATAGACAAGTCACCAGGCCCAGATGGCATACACCCCCGGGTACTAAAAGAATTAAGTAATGTGATAGACAGGCCGCTGTATCTTATATTCAAGCACTCTTTATAGACAGGGACTGCCCCACTAGACTGGCGCCAAGCAAATGTGGTACCAATATTCAAAAAGGGGTCCAAAAGTGACCCTGGGAACTATAGACCAGTCAGCTTAACGTCCGTTGTGGGTAAATTGTTTGAAGGATTTCTTAGAGATGCTATTGTAGAATATCTTAATGATAATAACTGTCTAACTCCATATCAACATGGATTCATGAGGGATCGCTCCTGCCAAACAAACCTGATCGCCTTCTACGAGGAGGTGCGCTCACAGCTGGACCTGGGAGAGTCAGTGGATGTTGTATACCTTGACTTCTTCAAAGCGTTTGATACCGTGCCACACAAAAGGTTGGTATATAAAATGAGAATGCTTGGTCTGGGGGATAATGTGTGCAAGTGGGTAAATAGCTGGCTGAGTGATAGAAAGCAGAGGGTGGTTATCAATGGAGTAAGCTCAGGGTGTGTCAGGGTTACTAGTGGGGGGCCTCAAGGGTCTGTCTTGGGCCCTATATTATTTAATATATTTATTAATGATCTAGTGGAAGGGTTGCATAGTAAAATAGCAATATTTGCAGATGATACTACACTTTGTAAAGTAGTTAATACAGATGAGGATAGGGCACAGCTACAGGAGGATTTAGATAAATTGGGGAGTTGGGCCAAAAAATGGCAAATGGGGTTCAATGCCGATAAATGTAAGGTCATGCACATGGGAAAGAAAAACAGCAGTCACCCATACATATTAAATGGGAAACCGTTGGGGAAATCTGACATGGAGAAGGACCTGGGCATCTTGGTTAATAGCAAATTAAATTGGAGTGCCCAGTGTCAGGCAGCAGCTGCGAAGGCAAATAGAGTCATGGCATGCATCAGAAGAGGAATAGGGGCATATGATGAGAACATTGTTCTTCCTCTGTATAAAGCGCTGGTAAGGCCGCACTTAGAATATTGTGCACAGTTCTGGGCTCCGGTGCTCAGGAAAGACATATTGGAGCTAGAGAGGGTACAAAGGAGGGCAACTAAGGTAATAAAGGGAATGGAGGGACTAGAATACCCAGAGAGGTTGTCAAAATTAGGCCTATTTACATTGGAAAAGAGAAGGCTTAGGGGAGACCTCATAAACATGTATAATTACATCAGGGGGCAGTACAGAGATCTCTCCCATGACCTGTTTATACCAAGGATGGTGACAAAGACGAGGGGGCACACTATGCGTCTGGAGGAAAGGAGGTTCCTGCACCAGCATAGAAGGGGATTCTTTACGGTCAGAGCCGTGAGACTCTGGAACTCTCTGGGAGAGGAAGTGGTGATGTCCAACTCACTTAATGAGTTCAAGAGAGGCCTGGAAGCCTTTCTTGAGAACAATAAAATTACATCTTATGCTTAGTTAATTAATCCAGGGATTTAATCTGACTGCCAGATTGGTGTCGGGAAGTGAATTTTTCCTCAATGATGTAAATTGGCCTATACTGCATGGTTTTTTGTTGCCTTCCCCTGGATCAACGCTGCGGAATAGCTGCAGTGCACAAGAAATAGGCTGAACTGGATGGACGCTTGTCTTTTTTCGGCCTTATAAACTATGTAACTATGTAACTATGTAACTATATTAGCTGCTGGATGCACTCTTCATTTTGTCGTCTGCCTCCATTCACATGGACGGTAACCATCCTACAGTATTGGGAGGCGGACATATTGCTGATTTTATCCATGTGTTTTGTATACTCTTTACTGACTGAATGGATCTGATCATCATGGTGTCATTACATATTATATACGCGCCATTAACACCTAGAAACTTATGAAGAATCTACAGTCATTATCGGCCCCGGTCTCCTCCCTCTCATGTACTGACTCTGCACTGAAGCATTATAATTAGTGTTGAGCATTCCGATACTGAAATATCGGGTATCGGCCGATATTCGCGGTATCGGAATTCCGATACTTAATTCCGATACTTTTACAATATCGAATACCGGAATCGGAAGTTCCCATAATGCCTGTGCTCTGCAGTGTCTCTGAAGGATGACAAGCTGGATGGCAGCGCTCAGCTGCGATCCAGCCTGTCATCAGAATGCCATCCCAGCGTGGGAGAATTCTCCTGATTGTTTAAAAGCCGGCGGGCGGTAAAAAGCCGCCGGCTTTTAAACAATCACACAGCCCCATACTGCTTCCCCGCAGCCTCCCACCCCGATCCTCCACTCCCCTCGCCACCTCCCATCCCGATCGTAAGTTAGGACCGGGCGGGGAGCGCAGCACCAAGGAGCGGGGAGCGAAGGACCCGGGCGGGGAAGCCCGCAGTGAAAAGACTTCACCGCGGGCTTTCCCGTTCTGTGCTGCGCTCTCCCGCCGGTTATTTCAAATGAACAGCTGAGGTATCAGGTGATGCCGATCAGCTGTTCATTTGAAGTAGCCGCGGTGCCCTCAGAGGGTTCATGTGAGTTCATGCTTGACTGCATTGCATGAACTCACATGAACTTTCCCACGGCCGCACAGGTCAGCCACACCTCCCAGACCATCAGCCCGTCATGATTAGTGTGTGCGCGGTGTCTGTGCGATGTCTGCGGGTGTGTGCGTTGTCTGTGCGATGTCTGTGCGATGTCTGTGCGATGTCTGCGGTGTCTGTGCGATGTCTGCGGGTGTGTGCGCGGTGTCTGTGCGATGTCTGCGGGTGTGTGCGCGGTGTCTGTGCGATGTCTGCGGGTGTGTGCGCGGTGTCTGTGCGATGTCTGCGAGTGTGTGCGGGTGTGTGCGGTGTCTGTGCGATGTCTGCGGGTGTGCGCGGTGTCTGTGCGATGTCTGGGGGGTGTGTGCGTGCAGGCAGACATAGGCCGATGTGACACTACTACTCCCATCGGCCTATGTCTGTCCCCCGTCCACTCGTGCCAGCAGGATCAGCTCGATGGAAGCAGTAGTTCCCATCAGCCTGATCCTGCTATTTAAATTGCCCTACTGTGTCCCCAATAAATTTTAAATACATGTCATTGGTGGCCAGTGGTTACCTATGATAAATTAGTTCATACATTATCTGTCCCCGCCGATCGCCACCTAAAATAAAGTAAAAAATAAAAAACTACACCTATACTCACCTAGACACCTAATTCCCCGAAGCCATCGATCTCCTGTAATAAAATCTAAAATAATAAACCACAACCTTATCCTTACCCCTCCGTAGTAGTCCACGAGTGTCCCACGATGATCTCCAGTTTAGAGCAGCCACATAAAATGTGACCGCTCTGAACCGCTGCCGCCGCTAGAATGACGGGGCCGTAAAGCGTCCCCGTCACTGCATAAGCGGGCTCGCCGGAGTTCAGGCAGCGCTGCTCCGGTTAGCTCCTTTACGGCCCTGCTGTATCGTGAGAAATTCCCACGGTACAGCAGTGCCGTAAAAGAGGTCTCCGGAGCTGCGCTGCCTGAATGCACTCCGGTGACCTCAGTCAGTGGCTCCTGCTGCCGGGAGCGGACGTGTTCCCGGCAGTGTGAGCTTACAGCAGCCATGCACAGCTGTCACCATCTCCAGATGTGACAGCTGTGCATGGGAGATCAGCGCAGGAACGTGGACAGGTAACTATTTTTTTTTAGTAAACTAAGAATTAAATAAAATGGTGTGTTTTATTTCAATTAAATTATTTTTTTCTGGGTGTAGTGTGTTTTTTTCTTTTTAACACTTTGTAGATTAGTAATGGGGGTGTCTTATAGACGCCCATCATTACTAACCTGGGCTTCATGGCAGCTGGCGCTGACATGAACCCCAACCCTATTACCCCCTGCCACCGCACCAGGGCAGCGTGGAAGAGCGAGGCTAAGTGCCAGAATTGGCGCATCGATGCGCCATTTCTGGGGCGGCTGACGGCTGGTGTTTCTAGCCTGGGAGGGGGCCAATATTCATGGCACCCTTCCTGGGCTATTAATATCAGCCCCCAGCTGTCTGCCTAGCCTTTGCTAGCTATTAAAATAGGGGGGACCCCACGTCATTTTTTTGGGGGGGGTCCCCATTTTAATAGCTAGTAAAGGCTAGGTATTCAGCTGGGGGCTGATATTAGTAGTCTGGGAAGCTCCGTGGGTATTACCCCCTTCCCAGGCTTCAAACATCTGCCCCAGCCGTTGGCTTAATCTCCGCTAGAGACTAAAATTATGGGGGAACCCACGCCAATTTTTTTTAAATAAATCCTTTATTTTAACACTAAATGACATTTGAAGAGTTAATAAAGATGCAGTCCCTAAATTATTATTTATTTTTTAATTAATTTTTCCCAAAAATTTTGACTTGGGCTTTGCCATATTTTTGTATGCCAGCCAGGTACAGCATCCAGCTTCTATGAACGCGCCGTTTTCCGGGGTGGCTGCGGACTGCAATTTGCAGCGGGGGGGGAGGGGGGCAGAAAGCTTGGGCCTCCCTGCGCTGCAGATTCCATCCCCCAGCTGCCTAGTTGTACCTGGCTGGACACAAAAATAGGGAGAAGCCCCACGTATTTTTTTTTTAAATTATTTCAGGAAATTCATGAAATAATTAAAAAAAAATTGATGTGGGGCTTCGCCCTATATTTGTGTCCAGCCAGGTACAGCAGGCAGGAGCGGGCTGCCCCCAACCACCAGCTGCCTATTTGTACCTGGCCGGACACAACAATATAGGGAAGCCCTTTTTTTCTTAATTATTTCGTGAATTTCATGAAATAATTAAAAAAAAAAATACGTGGGGCTTCGCCCTATTTTTGTGTCCAGCCAGGTACAACTAGGCAGCTGGTGGCTGGAATCTGCAGCGCAGGGAGGCCCAAGCTTTCTGGGCCACCCCCGTTGCAAAATGCAGTCCGCAGCCACCCCGGAAAATGGCGCGTTCATAGAAGCGCCATCATCTGGCGCTGTACCCAACTCATCCAGGGCCCTGGTGCGGTGGCTCACTGGGTAATAAAGGGGTTAGGGCCAGCTTGGCATTATCAGCTGGCCCTAAGCCCGAAATTCATGGGGTCACGCCAATATTAGACATGACCGCCATGAATTTCTAGTAAAGTATTTAAAAAAACACAACACCCAGAATAAAGTCCTTTAATTGAAATAAACACACAATTCTTTATTGTTCTAAATTAAACCATACTTACTGTAGCGCCGGCGTCCCTGCCCTCTGCTAGGCAGGGACGCTGTTCCCCTCACCTCCCTGCTCCGTGCCCGGCGTCCTCCTCCCGCTCTGCTGGCAGCGCGCGCTCCTTCCCGGCCACTGTGCTTAGGGCGCGCGCGCGCGCTCTCCCTCCCTCTTAAAGGGGCCGCGCGCGCCGTCCTAAGGAGTCCCCGGCCAATGGCCGGAGGACTTCACCATATATAAGGCACCTCCTCCAAAATGGAGGTGCCCGAGCAATGTTGTTGCACTGTTCACTACTCTGCTTCAGCCCTCAGGTCCCGTTGCCAGTTACCTGCCAGATACCTGCCAGTTTCCTGCCAGCTTGCTGTCTTGTTCCTGCCTGATATTCCGCTACCTGCCTGCTAGCCTGAGGTCCGACGGTCTGCCTTACAACTCCTGTCAGTCTGTCTAAGGACCAGCTTGCCCGCTCACCTGGGAGCGCACTTCAGCTACCTGCCTGCTTGCCTGAGGTCCGACGGTCTGCCTTCCAACTCCTGTCAGTCTGTCTATGGACCAGCTTGCCCGCTCACCTGGGAGCGCACATCTGCTACCTGTCTGCTAGCCTACCTGGAGGCTCCGCCGTCACGTGCTGTGACCACCTGCCTGTCCAGTGACTCCTGTCCGCTCACCTGGGAGCGCTTATCTGCTGCCTGTCCGCTAGCCTACCTGGAGGCTCTGCCGTCACGTGCTGTGACCACCCGCTTATCCAGAGACTCTCGCCCGCTCACCTGGGAGCGCTCATCTGCCGCCTGTCTGTTGGTCTTCCTGGAGGCTCCGCCGTCACATGCTGTGACCACCCGTTTATCCAGAGACTCTCGCCTGCTCACCTGGGAGCTCAAGTCTACCATCAGCCGCCACAGGTCGTACCTACCCTTTACCCAGAGACTGCCCCGGTCACTTGCCGTGACCATCTGCCCGTTCACCCAGAGACTGCCCCAGTCACTTGCCGTGATCTCCTGCCCGTTCTTCCAGAGACTGTCCCGGTCACTTGCCGTGACCATCTGCCCGTTCACCCAGAGACTGCCCCAGTCACTTGCCGTGATTTCCTGCCCGTTCTTCCAGAGACTGTCCCGGTCACCTGCTGTGACTGCCTGCCTGGTCGCCACCCGCTCCCTTACAAGGACCGCCCCCTTGTATAGTAGCTCAGAGGTTCCGCATCCCAGACCCGTTACAGTTTGCTCGGGCCATGGAACCCGGTGGCACCCAAGCTCCCTCGCTCTCGGACCTCTGTCATGAACTGTCCCGTCAGAGGTCCCAACAGGAGTCCATCCTGGGTCACCTGCGGAATGTCAATTCTCGCCTGGACACTCTGACTGCTCCACCAGCAACCACCGCCAGTGCCATGACTCGCAACCCGGCAGCTCCGCTGCCCACCAATACCATGATATCTTACCCCGGACCCCGGCTTTCTGCACCTCCTCGCTTCGGAGGCGACTCCGCCCAGGCTCGGGGCTTCATTAATCAGTGCACCCTGCACTTTGAACTATTGTCCCACCAGTTTAACTCCGACCGGGCCAAAATTGCCTTCATCATGTCCCATCTCACCGGGGAGGCCCTGGCCTGGCTAAATCCTCTATGGGAGAGAGGAGACCCCCTGGTGTCCGACTTGCCTGCCTTCCTCACGGCTTTCCGGAAAGTCTTCGACGAACCCGGACGGAAGACCTCATCCGCATCATCTCTGCTACGCCTCCGTCAGGGAAGTCTCACCGTGGGCCAATATGCCATACGGTTCCGTACCCTTGCCTCGGAGCTGGCCTGGGATAACGACGCTCTGGTATCCGTCTTCTGGGAGGGTCTGTCCGGCCGTATTAAAGATGAACTTGCCGGTCGGGACGTTCCTACCACTCTCGATGACCTAATATCTCTTGCCACCCGGATTGACCTACGGTTCCAGGAGCGTGCCAAAGAGGTCACCCGTGAGAGGAGGTTTCCACGTCTAGCTCCTACTTTTCAGAAACCCGTCACTCCCTCCGTCTCTCCCCAGGTACACTCTCCTGAGCCTATGCAGGTCGACCAGACCAAGATGGTCAAAACCCGTCAGGACTTACGCCGTGCCGAGGGGAGCTGCTTCTACTGTGGCAGTAAGGAGCACCGGATCCGTGCCTTCCCAGAGAGGTCGGGAAACGCCTGTGTCTAGGTTCGCTCAGAGAGGTCGACCTAGACAAGAATAAATCCTCTCCATCTCTGCTGCTGTCAGTTTCAATCGTCTGCGGGGAGAACCGTTATTTCGAACTAGCCCAACTGGACTCTGGAGCAGCCGGGAATCTTATTTCACAGTCCCTGGTAGAGAAATACCGCATCCCCACCAAACCTCTGGCTGTACCCTTGTCTGTTGCTGCCGTGGATGGGGGCCTCTTACCACGCCCCATCCAACTCATCACCGAATCCATTACTCTGCAGGTGGGAATGCTGCATTCTGAGAGTATCTCCTTTCATGTTCTGCCTGGACTCTCTCACGCCCTCTTGCTAGGTCTACCTTGGCTCCAGAGACATGCACCCGTGCTTGACTGGCAGACCGGAGAAGTCCTTCGCTGGGGACAGGACTGCCATAAGACCTGTCTGGTTCCCGTTCATCCCGTCCGTCCTTCTCCTACCCCAGCTAATCTACCTGGACTTCCGATTCCTTATTGGTCTTATGCTGATGTCTTTAATAAAAAGGAAGCAGAGACACTACCCCCTCATAGACCATACGACTGCCCTATCGACTTGTTACCCGGTACTACTCCTCCCCGTGGGCGTATTTATCCATTATCCGCTGCTGAGACCCGGTCGATGTCCGAATATATTGAGGAGAATCTGGCCAGGGGATTCATCCGGAAATCTACCTCCCCGGCGGGAGCAGGCTTCTTCTTCGTAAAAAAGAAGGACGGCTCTCTCCGTCCCTGTATAGACTATAGAGGCCTTAACCAGATCACGGTGAAGAATAAGTACCCCCTTCCGCTCATTCCGGAGTTATTTGATCGTCTGAGAGGGGCTAGAATCTTCACCAAACTGGACCTCCGTGGGGCGTACAACCTGGTTCGTATCCGTCAGGGGGATGAATGGAAGACGGCATTCAACACCCGGGACGGCCACTATGAATATCTGGTAATGCCCTTTGGTCTCTGTAACGCTCCTGCCGTCTTTCAAGAGTTGGTCAATGACATCTTCCGGGACCTTCTCTACTCCTGCGTAGTGGTGTACCTGGACGACATCTTGGTCTTCTCTCCGGATCTCCAGACTCACCGGAGGGACGTTCGTCAGGTCCTACTCAGGCTCAGGCAGAATCACCTCTTCGCTAAATACGAGAAGTGCCTCTTTGAGCAGACCTCGCTTCCGTTTTTGGGCTACATTATTTCTCAGACCGGCCTACGAATGGATCCAGAGAAACTGTCTGCCATCGAGAAATGGCCTCGACCGGAGGGGTTGAAGGCCATTCAGCGGTTCCTGGGCTTCGCCAACTACTACCGCCTCTTCATACCACACTTCTCTTCCCGGACTGCCCCAATTTCCGCGCTCACCCGTAAGGGTACTAATCCCAAAGAGTGGCCGCCCGAAGCAGAGGAGGCCTTTCTTTCCCTAAAACAGGCCTTCTCTTCCGCCCCGGTGCTGCATCGCCCGGACGGCAACAAGCAGTTCTTCCTGGAAGTTGACGCCTCCTCCTCTGGAGCCGGAGCGGTACTTACTCAAAAATCATCTTCCGGGAGGATGGTAACTTGCGGCTTCTTCTCTAAACTCTTCTCCTCCTCAGAGCGCAATTATTCCATAGGAGACCGAGAGTTATTGGCCATCAAACTGGCATTGGAGGAGTGGCGTTACCTGCTCGAGGGGGCTCTTCACCCGGTAATAATTTACACTGACCACAAGAACTTGGCTTACCTCCAGCATGCCCAGAGACTTAACCCGCGCCAAGCCCGGTGGTCCTTGTTTTTTGCTCGCTTTGATTTTGTTCTTCATTTTCGCCCGGCTGACAAAAACGTCAAGGCGGACGCCTTGTCTCGATCCTTTCTGGTGTCTGATCTCGAGGAAGATCCGAAACACATCATCGATCCCGCCAGAGTAATGCAGGTGGCTCCCGTGAGTCTAAATCGTCTCCCTCCCGGAAAGACGTTCGTATCAGTACCTGATCGGGAGAAGATCCTTCACTGGGGTCACTCGTCTAAACTGGCTGGCCATACCGGTCAGAAAAAGACCCTCCAGCTTAGTACCCGGCACTACTGGTGGCCTACCCTGCACAAGGACGTAATAGACTTTGTTTCTGCCTGTGTGTCCTGCGCCCGCAACAAGGTTCCGAGACATCTGCCAGCCGGTCGCCTCCTTCCGCTCCCAGTACCTGCTGCCCCCTGGCAGCATATAGCAATGGACTTTATAACAGACCTCCCAGTCTCTGCCGGTTGTACGGTCATTTGGGTGGTCGCTGACCGCTTCTCCAAGATGGCTCATTTCGTTCCCCTGCCAGGCCTCCCGTCTGCACCCGAGCTAGCTAAAGACTTTATTCGTCACATCTTTCGTCTTCATGGCCTGCCCCTCCACATCGTGTCGGATCGTGGGGTACAGTTCACCTCACGCTTCTGGAGAGCCACTTGTAAACTGCTAGATGTCACCCTGGACTTCTCTTCCGCTTACCACCCACAGTCCAATGGTCAAGTGGAGCGGATCAATCAGAACCTGACCAGTTACCTCCGGCACTTCGTTAATGCCCATCATTCAGACTGGGTGGATCTCCTACCATGGGCCGAGTTCTCTTATAACAATCACGAGAGCGAATCCTCCTCCAAATCCCCGTTTTTTGTAGTCTTCGGTCAGCATCCTCGGATTCCTTTTCCTGTCTCCACCTCTGTGGACAACCCGGCTGCGGAATCTCTCGTTAGCAAATTTTCCTCCATTTGGGAGAGTACCCGATCCGCACTCCTTCAGTCGTCCGAACGGATGAAAAGACACGCTGACAAAAAACGCCTGGATCCTCCACAATTTCGTCCCGGAGATAAAGTCTGGCTCTCATCTAAATATGTCCGACTCAAGATACCTTCTTACAAGTTAGGGCCTCGGTTTATCGGCCCCCTGGAGGTCATCAGTCAGATCAACCCGGTGGCCTATAAATTGAAACTCCCGGCCAACTTACGGATCCCTAACTCCTTCCATGTATCTCTCCTCAAACCTGTGGTACTTAACTCTTTTTCCAAGTCTACAGGTACGCCTCCTGCTCCGGTTTCTGCTGAGGACGAGTTTGAGGTAGAGAACATTCTTGCCACCAAAAGGGTAAGAGGAAAGACCTTTTTTCTAGTAGATTGGAAGGGGTTTGGTCCTGAGGAGAGAACGTGGGAGCCCCGGGAGAACATCCATGCCCCTCTTATCCTTGCTAAATTTCTGTCTGGCCTAAAAAAGGGGGGGCCTAAAGGGGGGGGGTACTGTAGCGCCGGCGTCCCTGCCCTCTGCTAGGCAGGGACGCTGTTCCCCTCACCTCCCTGCTCCGTGCCCGGCGTCCTCCTCCCGCTCTGCTGGCAGCGCGCGCTCCTTCCCGGCCACTGTGCTTAGGGCGCGCGCGCTCTCCCTCCCTCTTAAAGGGGCCGCGCGCGCCGTCCTAAGGAGTCCCCGGCCAATGGCCGGAGGACTTCACCATATATAAGGCACCTCCTCCAAAATGGAGGTGCCCGAGCAATGTTGTTGCACTGTTCACTACTCTGCTTCAGCCCTCAGGTCCCGTTGCCAGTTACCTGCCAGATACCTGCCAGTTTCCTGCCAGCTTGCTGTCTTGTTCCTGCCTGATATTCCGCTACCTGCCTGCTAGCCTGAGGTCCGACGGTCTGCCTTACAACTCCTGTCAGTCTAAGGACCAGCTTGCCCGCTCACCTGGGAGCGCACTTCAGCTACCTGCCTGCTTGCCTGAGGTCCGACGGTCTGCCTTCCAACTCCTGTCAGTCTGTCTATGGACCAGCTTGCCCGCTCACCTGGGAGCGCACATCTGCTACCTGTCTGCTAGCCTACCTGGAGGCTCCGCCGTCACGTGCTGTGACCACCTGCCTGTCCAGTGACTCCTGTCCGCTCACCTGGGAGCGCTTATCTGCTGCCTGTCCGCTAGCCTACCTGGAGGCTCTGCCGTCACGTGCTGTGACCACCCGCTTATCCAGAGACTCTCGCCCGCTCACCTGGGAGCGCTCATCTGCCACCTGTCTGTTGGTCTTCCTGGAGGCTCCGCCGTCACATGCTGTGACCACCCGTTTATCCAGAGACTCTCGCCTGCTCACCTGGGAGCTCAAGTCTACCATCAGCCGCCACAGGTCGTACCTACCCTTTACCCAGAGACTGCCCCGGTCACTTGCCGTGACCATCTGCCCGTTCACCCAGAGACTGCCCCAGTCACTTGCCGTGATCTCCTGCCCGTTCTTCCAGAGACTGTCCCGGTCACTTGCCGTGACCATCTGCCCGTTCACCCAGAGACTGCCCCAGTCACTTGCCGTGATTTCCTGCCCGTTCTTCCAGAGACTGTCCCGGTCACCTGCTGTGACTGCCTGCCTGGTCGCCACCCGCTCCCTTACAAGGACCGCCCCCTTGTATAGTAGCTCAGAGGTTCCGCCTCCCAGACCCGTTACACTTACCATCACGCCCATTCCAGCTGAAGCCAACGATCTCCTGCAATAAAAATAAAATAATAAACCAACCTCATCCTTACCTTTCCATGGTTCCCAGGACAGCTTCAGCTCTACTACATCGAGATGACAAGCTGGACCTGCAGAATGCTGCCATCCAGCCTGTCATCCCGCGGACACTGAGGAGCGCAGGCATGCTTGCGCTCCTCAGTGTCAGGCTGTGACGGCATCCCGATGAGCCGAGTCTCTCACGCTCCCCGCATGCGCAGTAGAAGTTTCCCACGCTGTCAGTGACGGACGTGCATGAGGTGAGCTGAGTTCATTGTCGGCTCATCTGGATGCCGTCACAGCGAGACACTGAGGAGCACAAGCATGCCTGCGCTTCTCAGTGTCTGCGGGATGACAGGCTGGATGGCAGCGTTCTGCTGCGGTCCAGCCTGTCATCTCGATGTAGCAGAGCTGAAGCCGTCCTGGGAACCATGGGAAGGTAAGGATGAGGTTGGTTTATTATTTTACTTTTATTGCAGGAGATCGTTGGCTTCAGCTGGAATGGGCGTGATGGTAAGTATGGTTTAATTTAGAACAATAAAGAATTGTGTGTTTATTTCAATTAAAGGATTTTATTCTGGGTGTTTGTGTTTTTTTTTAACTTTGACTATGGGGTTAGTAATGGGGGTGTCTTATAGACGCCTCTCCATTATTAACCTGGGCTTGATGTCAGCTGGTATTATAAGCTGACATCAACCCCAACCCCATTACCCCACTGCCACCGCTACAGGGCAGTGGGAAGAGCGAGGCTAAGTGCCAGAATTGGCGCATCCTATGGATGCGCCATTTCTGGGGCGGCTGACGGCTGGTGTTTCTAGCCTGGGAGGGGGCCAATATTCAAGGCACCCTTCCTGGGCTATTAATATCAGCCCCCAGCTGTCTGCCTAGCCTTTGCTAGCTATTAAAATAGGGGGGACCCCACGTAGTTTTTTTGGGGGGGTCCCCCATTTTAATAGCTAGTAAAGGCTAGGTATTCAGCTGGGGGCTGATATTAGTAGTCTGGGAAGCTCCGTGGGTATTACCCCCTTCCCAGGCTTCAAACATCTGCCCCAGCCGTTGGCTTAATCTCCGCTAGAGACTAAAATTATGGGGGAACCCACGCCAATTTTTTTAAAATAAATCCTTTATTTTAACACTAAATGACAAGTACAGTAACCAACAGTATCACTGTACTTATTATATATGTGACTGACATGTTCCTATCTATCTAATCTATGTGTGATGCTCTATTCTTTCTGTTATAAATTGTCGGGTACTGATGCTGAATTGCCGGCCGGCTTTTTTAAAGAGACAGTGCATGAAAACACTAATATTTTTTTAAATAAATCCTTTACACTAAATGACAAGTACTGTAAGCAACACTGTCACTGTACTTCATATATGTGACTGACATGTTTCTATCTATCTAATCTATGTGTGATTCTCTATTCTTTCTGTTATAAATTGTCGGGTACCGATGTATGCCGCTGCTGAATTGCCGGCTTTTCATGTTTCACTGTGAGCACTGTTCCCATCGATTTGGGCAACCACCTCCCCCAATACATTCTACATTATTGTTAGTTGTTTTCCTTCATGTAGAATTAACCTACAAGGAAAGAAAGGGTTTATTTTCATTCCGATATTTGTGTCCCATTGACTTGCATTGGTTTCCGGTATCGGAATCGGCGATATCCGATACTTTTTGGGTATCGGCCCGATCCAATCCGATCCGATATTTCCTGATATCGGAAGGTATCGCTCAACACTAATTATAATGATACATTGCAGAGCGCCCTGGATGAAGCTGCACCTCCTACACATAGAACAACTCTGCACAGACGGCGTGAACCCCGGCACACGCTGCAAACACGTTTTCTCCAGCGGTGCTCCAGGTGCCGAACGTCTGTTGAGAAAATCCAGTGTGGCCGCTGATTTCATCCATTATAAATTTATTCTTAAAACCTACAACTCTGCCCTTCATCTCTAAACACAAGCGACTTCACCGCCCTCATCACCTCACTATCCAATAATCCTAAATGACACTTTTCATTCCTTCCTCAGTCCAAGAGTTCAGGCCCCGACCACCGACCTCAGCGCTGATGAACTGGCCAATTATTTCAAAACAAAAAGTGACCATATTTGGACTGGAAATTTTTTCCCAAACCCCTAATATCATGCATTCTCCTCCCTCCCGCACTGCTTCTAGCTCACTTTCTGTCTTTGAACCCGCCATGGAAGAATAAAAATTCCTCTTCACTCTCGTCTGAATGGCAAGGGGTTCAACTTAAAAATCATGGGGGACAGATATAAACGCATGGCGGATAAGAAACGGTTGTCAGGTCCGGACCTGGGTGTAAATGATATAGTATGGCTGTCCACCAGAAATATTAAACTGAAAATTCCTTTGTGGAAATGAGGTCCTAGGTTTATTGGTCCTTACAAGGTGGTCGCCGTAATTAACCCTGTGGCTTTTCGTCTTGAGCTTCCTCTGACTGTCAAAATCCACAACGTTTTTCACTGGTCATTGTTTAACCCTCCGTCACATACAATAGGCCTGACAGGCACATTTCTTTTACTTTCATTTCTCCTTCCTCACCAGATTGTGAGGAAATCCCCTCCTTCCAGGTAGTCTCCTGTCTCTAGCAGCTCTGTGAAACCTCATACCACAGTTGGATTGCAGAGCTTCAGGAGGACAGATATAACTGCGCTAATCTCTCAGGCTCATTGTATGTGAACACGTCACACTCAATAAGGTTGGTATTTTATGTTTTTATTCATTACAATTGTTTATTTAGCTTGTTTTATGAATGTATAGCACAAAGTGTGAGGATATTTCATAGAAATAAGGCAGATTAAAAAAGAAAGTGTGCTGCTCAGGCATATACAGTAGTTCCCTAACACATATTCTTGCTTCAGATTATCTGCTGAAATGGAGAGGAAAATGTACAATTTATCAAAAAACCTTGATGTTGAGGAAGTAACAAACATGCTGCTAGATGATGCAGACCACACACTGAATGAGGATTTAGGAGAGGAAAGTGAGATTGATTCTCATGATGAGGTGGAAGTATGTGAAGTGGATTCTGAAACAGAGCAAGATGGTGACAGTGATGAGGATGAAGATGTAGAATCTTATTATATGGGAAAAGATAAAAAAAAAACCAATGGAACAAGAAGCCACTCCAGAAAAAACGTAGGGAACCTCAAAACATTATTACTCACCTTCCTGCAGTTATAGGAACTGCAAGTAATGCAAAAACTGCAGTAGAATGCTGGAATAGTTTATTCACAGATGACATTCTGGACTCTATTGTCACATATACCAACCAATATATAGACATTATAAAGGACAAGTTCATCTGCAACAGAACCATCAAGGCCACAGATGAAATAGAACTACGTGCTTTTTTTTGGATTATTATACCTTGCAGGAGCTTATAGGGCAAATAGACAAAGTTTGGAGGAACTTTGGAGTAAAGATGGGGATGAAGTTGAAAAATTTGGCCTTGTTATGTCCATAAACAGATTCAAGCTTCTAATTCGTTGCCTTCAGTTTGACGACAGGACTACCCGAACCGAACGTAAAACACATGACCGACTTGCTCCAATTCGTGATATATTCCAAAAATTTGTTGAAAACTGTAAAAAAAGCTATTGCCCTGGGGAGAATCTCACTATTGACGAAATGCTGCCTGGTTTTCGTGGTAGATGTGCCTTTCGTCAATATATTCCATCAAAGCCTAACAAATATGGAATAAAAATGTATGCCCTTGTTGATGCCAGTAAGACCTACACTTACAACCTAGAAGTTTATGCAGGAAAACAACCAGAAGGTCCTTACTGTGTCAGCAACAAACCCAGTGATGTTGTAAAAAGACTGGCTGAGCCCTTATTTGGATCGGGTCGCAATATAACAGCTGACAATTGGTTTTCAAATTGTGATCTGATTGATTATCTGAAAATGCAGAAGCTTTCATATGTCGGAACTGTAAGAAAAAAAAAAAAAGAATTACCTACACAGTTTGTAAGTGTGAAAGGGAGACAACAGTACAGCAGTATGTTTGCATTCCATAATGGAAAGGTTTTGGTTTCCTATGTACCACAAGCAAAAAAAATTGTACTTCTTCTATCAACACTTCATGATGATGATGCCATCGATCCTGGGACTGAGGCACAAAAAAAACCGGAGATAATTACATTTTATAATGCAACCAAAGGGGGTGTTGATACAGCTGATCAGATGTGCTCAACTTTCAACGTTAGCAGAAACACCAAACGCTGGCCAATGGTCATATTTTTTGCTATGTTGAATTTGGGTGGTATAAATTCACATGTCATTTACCTTGAAAACAAGCTTGAACCACAACGTAGACGATTCTATGTGAAAAAATTGGCCCATGAACTAGTGCTTGGAGAGCTACGCAGGAGAAGTATGAAAACAATCGGTATCCCCTCTCGCCTTCAAGTTCAGCTCAAAAGATTCCGCCCAGAAGATGATAGTGAAAATTCACCACCTGCACCACCTCCCAAAAGAAGGAGATGCACCACCTGCACCACGGAAAGCGGAATCAGAAGGCTTTCTAATTATGAAAGTCACAAATGTCATAATGCAATCTGCCTGACACATGCAAAAATGATGTGTAATTCTTGCTCTTTGCTCTGCAAGTGTAATTTTTCTGGGGAAACTTCAGGATCTAATTCTGATTGAATATGTGTTTAATAGTACTTAAGGTACCTTAAAATTAAGTTTGTTTCCATAAATTTTCGTTGTAGAGTTTTTTGACAGAGTCGAACTGGGGACTATTTGGCGGGAGTTTTGAAATGTTTGTATTTCAGAGTTATTAGTTTTATGTTAAGTAAATGTTTTTTTTTTGCACCTGATTATGTGTAGTCTCTTTTATTACATCCCTATGAAGGTCACTGATCACTTTTAGAGCACTGAAATTGCAAACATTAGATATTATAGGTATTTTTCTAGCCTGCGCCTGACAGTCACATTGTATGTGAACTCGTTAGAACCGATATTGTATGTGACGGAGGGTTAAAAATATGTGGCGCCTGTGGAGCCGTCACCTTTGCTGCCGCCACCGGTTATTGTTGATGGTAATGTGAAGTTCCAGGTGGTGAGAATTGTGGATTCCCATATGGTTCTCTGCTCTTTACAATACTTGGTGGACAGGAAGGGGTATGGTCCTGAGGAGAGGATGTGAGTACCGGCATCAGAGGTTAATGCAGGTAAACTTATTCAGTTCTTCCATGCAGCCCATCTGGATAAACCCGGTTCCGAGGCTCCAGTGGCACCTCGTAGAAGGAGGGGTACTGTCACGAGGATGTCATGTCCCCCTGAGAGACCCGGAGTTAGAAGGTCACAGCGGGTAATAAATCGCAGGTCCTCTTGAGATAATGAGATTTGTGTCCTATTTTAAATGGATTTCCTTTCCATTGGTGCTGAAAGGGTTAAGGACTCTTTCCATGGTGGCTGGGAACATACAGGTGGTTTCTCCCAGCCACGACCGTATTTGGAGCTTCTGCTGCCCTAGCCACTGTCAGGTGTCCCCCCCCCCCAGTCACGCCCACCCTCACCCCCCCGTCACGTCCCCCCCACGTCGTGCCCCCCTCGCATCCAATATCTCCCCCCCGTCGTGGCCGTTTCCCCAAGTTTCATGTAGTTTCCCCCCCCATTTCATGTAGCACATATAAAAGGTTTATAGGGGTAAATTCCTGCAGACAAACTCCACCAAAATGGTCACCGACTCTGACTCCACAGCCCATGCTGCAGCTCTATGGGCCAGGGCCGGCCCTCCCCTATATAGCATGCTACAGCAGGTCTGTGTGGGCCGCTCCCATCCCCACCCCCATATGCAATGCTGCAGTGCCTGCTACAGCAGGTCTGTGTGGGCCGCTCCCATCCCCACCCCCATATGCAATGCTGCAGTGCCTGCTGCAGCCCAGGTCTGTGTGTGGGGGCCGCTGTCATCCCTCCTCCCCACCCCCATATCATATGGGGGTGGGGGGATGGGAGCGGCCCACACAGACCACAGGGCTGCAGCAGACACTGCAGCATTGCATACATATGGGGGGGATGGGAGCGAGCAACCCACACAGACCTGGGCTGCAGCAGGCACTGCAGCATTGCATATGGGGGTGGGGATGGGAGCGGCCCACACAGACCTCTGGGCTGCAACAGGCACTGCAGCATTGCATATGGGAATGGGGATGGGAGCGGCCCACACAGACCGCTGGGCTGCAACAGGCACTGCAGCATTGCATATGGAGGTGGGGATGGGAGCAGCCCACACAGACCTGGGCTGCAGCAGGCACTGCAGCATTGCATATGGGCCATATGCAATGTTGCAGCCCAGGTCTGTGTGTGGGGGCCACTGTCATCACTCCCCCCCACCCCCATATCATATGGGGGTGGGGGGATGGGAGCAGCCCACACAGACCACAGGGCTGCAGCAGGCACTGCAGCATTGCATATGGGGGTGGGGGGATGGGAGTGGCCCACACAGACCACAGGGCTGCAGCATTGCATATGGGAGTGGGGGGGATGGGAGCGGCCCACACAGACCACAGGGCTGCAGCATTGTATATGGGGGTGGGGAGGATGGGAGCGGCCCACACAGACAACAGGGCTGAAGCATTGCATATGGGGGTGGGGGGGATGGGAGCGGCCCAAACAGACCACAGGGCTGCAGCATTGCATATGGGGGTGGGGGGATGGGAGCGGCCCACACAGACAACAGGGCTGAAGCATTGCATATGGGGGTGGGGGGGGATGGGAGCGGCCCACACAGACAACAGGGCTGAAGCATTGCATATGGGGGTGGGGGGGGGGATGGGAGCGGCCCACACAGACCACAGGGCGGCAGCATTTCATACGGGGGTGGGGGGGGTGGGAGCGGCCCACACAGACCACAGGGCTGCAGCATTGCATATGGGGGTGGGGGGGATGGGAGCGGCCCACACAGACCACAGGGCTGAAGCATTGCATATGGGGGTGGGGGGGATGGGAGCGGCCCACACAGACCACAGGGCTGCAGCATTGCATATGGGTGGGGGGGAAGGGAGCGGCCCACACAGACCACAGGGCTGCAGCATTGCATATGGGGGTGGGGGGGGGTGGGAGCGGCCCACACAGACCACAGGGCTGCAGCATTGCATATGGGGGTGGGGGGGATGGGAGCGGCCCACACAGACCACAGGGCTGCAGCATTGTATATGGGGGTGGGGGGGATGGGAGCGGCCCACACAGACCACAGGGCTGCAGCATTACATATGGGGGTGGGGGGGATGGGAGCGGCCCACACAGACCACAGGGCTGAAGCATTGCATATGGGGGTGGGGGGGATGGGAGCGGCCCACACAGACCACAGGACTGCAGCATTGCATACGGGGGTGGGGGGGATGGGAGCGGCCCACACAGACCACAGGGCTGCAGCATTGTATATGGGGGTGGGGGGGATGGGAGCAGCCCACACAGACCACAGGGCTGCAGCATTGCATACGGGGGTGGGGGGGATGGGAGCGGCCCACACAGACCACAGGGCTGCAGCATTGCATACGGGGGTGGGGGGGATGGGAGCGGCCCACACAGACCACAGGGCTGCAGCCCACACAGAAATGGGCTGCAGCAGGCACTGCATCATTGCATATGGCCCATATGCAATGCTGCAGTGCCTGATGCAGCCCATCTCTAGGATTCAGACCCCACTGTGTACCTCCCTGCTGCTGCCTGCCATCATGTCTGACCCGTGACAACAGTCACAGACTAGTCAGACTCCTCAGAGTCTGAGACTAGTCAGAGACTCAGGCAGTCTGGGCTCTGTCAGGCTGGCACTGCTGCCCGCTGGCTGTACTGTCTGTGCACAGCACAGAACACAGTACCGGCGGCAGCTGCTGACTGTGCGTCTGCGCCTAAACTATGATCCCGCCGCCCGCCTCACCGCCTGCTGCCCGCCATCATCAATTATGCTGCAGTCTGCAGAGGCGGCAGCTCCTCAGCCAGCATCATGCACCGGAACCACGGCCCGGGTGGCAGTGTCGGCGCAATGGCACATCACAACAGGAAACAATTACCGGCGCTGCCTGCTGAGATGAGCCTCCTCCAGCGATGTGCTGCCCGGGCCTCCGCGGGAACTTCAAGTGCCCGGGCTCCTCCTCTTCTTTCCAGATCGCAGCAGCAGAGCAGACTAGAGAGGTGAGGTGGGTGGACGTGACCGTAGGGCGAGAGGGCGCGATGACAGGGGGGGGGGGCATGCTCAGGGCACGAACAAAAAAAAAACACACAAAAAAAAAAAAAACACGCTCAGGCGCCCGTGCCTACAAGTGCCTAAGGGCAAATACGACCCTGCTCCCAGCTGTAGCAGCTGAGCCTGACATCATCTCATCTCCTTATATTTCCTTACTCTGGGTGTCTCTTCCTTACTGGTGAAAGAATCTTCTTCCTGGAAAATGCTGTTGGTAGTTATTGGAGAGTTCTGTCTGCTGTAGGTTTGTGTCAATTAAATTCCTGGTCCTCATTCCTATTTGATTTGCTTATCCCGTCCTTTTCTTTCCTTCCTTCCTATTTTTGATGAGTGTTTTGAATCATACTGGTTTTCTGTTATATCCTGTCTGTGTCTTGTTTCCTTTAAATTTCTGTCCCATGCCTCATGGGGTGTGGGAGGGGACATATTAGGGTTGTCGGAGACCCAGGCCTCTCTACCATCAAGTGTACCCTGGGACAGGGATAGTTAGTGTCCCAGTTCCAGGGACTGGTTGAGGCCCCTCTCCATTACTTCAGACCGTCACATTGTGACTGGTGTTACACATGGTCCCGTTATTCTGGGAAGTAACCCAAGAAAGTCCAACTTATAAGTCTTTATTCTCAAACTTTCAAAATAAATCCAGAACTTTTATCCTCCGGTTCACAGCCGAAGGGTCTGTATCCGCCGGTTGGCATGGGCGGCTGCACCACTATATCACTCGTGGGTGCGTCAGTAACTTTGCCTTCGCTGGCTCAAGTTCAGACTCAAACCTTTACTGAAAGTTTATATGGGTTTCATGGACATGAACCACTCCCAAGACCCAGAGTGGACAGAAAAATCCATCCCACTACCATCATATAGATCTCTCCAAAAATAAAAGCCATGTCAGGTTTTCTTAAATCTGACTTTGTCAAATAGTTAGACCAAGTCCACACTCTTATTTTCCATCGTAATCACAGCTGTGGCTGTAATTACAATATGCTCCAGCAGGCTTGATATGCCTTTAAACGCATCCTGAGGGATAGATACCGTCCCTCGCAAATGATTCCCCTAAATATCTCACATACCCCCCCACTCTGTTCAAACTTGGGGGGGTTGAACACCTCTCACCATACAAAGTGCCCATGGCAGGGCATCCACATTTCATTGCACCTTCCCAGTTCGATGTTCCACTGAAAACCTAAAATTTTGCAATGACAGAAACCATTTGGTGACTCAACCATTCTCTCCTTAGCATTTTTCATCCAGACCAAGGGTGAATGGTCCGTTACCAAGTGAAACTGTCGCCTGAGTACATAATAACGTAGGGACTCAAATGCCCACGGCCAAACACTTCTTCTCCAATACGCTATATTTTTTTTCTGCCGGGGTAAATTTCCTACTCAAATAGGGGACTAGATGTTTTTCTCCATTCACCTCTTGTGACAGTACTGATCCTAGGCCTACGTCAGAGGCATCTGTTTGCACGATAAAGCCTTTCATGAAGTTGGGACTGGTGAGGACTGGCTGTCCACACAACGCCAACTTCATGAATTGGAAAGCTTCCACCGCTTGAGGGTTCCACCAAACCATGACCAATTTTCTTCCCTTTAAGAGATCGGTCAAGAATGCCGATCTCTGGGCAAAATTAGGAATAAACAGTCTATAATATCCAATGATACCGAGGAACGCTCTTACCTGTTTAGTACTAAGAGGCTGGGGCCAGTTTTAAATGGCCTTTGTTTTCTTTATTTGGGGTTTGATAACCCCACGGCCAATCAGGTACCCTAAGTACCGGGCTTCCTCGAGACCTACTGCACATTTTTTGAGTTTCGCTGTCAGGCCCGCTGCTCGGAGCGAATCCACTACTGTTTGCACCTGGGACAAGTGGGTATGCCAATCGGTACTAAAGATGATAATATCCAAATACGCTGATGTAGCACCCCGAGGGCTCGGTTGCTACAGAGGTATTGCATCTCAACCAGATGTGCGATATCTCACTTCCAGGTAAGGATGGAGTGTGGATCAGGACCCCGACACCTGCATGCATTACACCACATTTCCGGGGGGGGCAGGGCGACCGATATGCTCCAAGTAGAGAATGACAGTCCCTGTCCCTGGCTGGAGTGGGGGGAGGAAACACCGAGGAAGGGGGGAAACCTGTAGTGCATAGGAGGGAGAGGGCAGTTCCTGGGTGCACCTAGAGGGAGGTATAAAAGGTGGGCACCATCTTAGGGACAGGGAGAAGTTGAGTTCAGTCAGAGGAGAAGACAGGGAGCAGAGGCTCAGACCGAGCTCTGCTCCGCAAGCAGGCCGGCTACAGCGGCGGGAGCCTGGAGGAAGGAGAAGGAAGGAAGAGGAGCGGAGGAGGCTCCAGGGACAGGGAACGAAGGGACCCCACGGGTGTGGACCGGTGAGTCACCACCGCACGCCTGAATCTACCTGCGTAGGGGGGTCAGGCCAAAGGGGGAGACCGGTCCCCGAAACTAGTGGAGGCAGGGAACTACCCTCAGCTAGAAACCGGAGGCTGTGACATTTCATGTGGCGCAGCCCCTCGCTACACCCGCTGGGAAGGCACCATGTAGGGACAGGGAAACGGCACCAAGGTTTACCAGAGAAGGCCCGAGGCAGCCGCACAGAAGCGAGGTCACTGGCGGGGTATGACAGGCCAGAGAAAGGACACACAAAGGGGGTCCTGTGAAATGCTCCAAAGTTATCTGGGAGTAGGCCGAGCCCCTCACCTGGTGAACACAGTGCGACGTGGGACGTTATGACCAGCTGTAGTAACGTGGATAAAGAACTGTGAGTAAATACCCTGGACTGCATTACAGGACTCTGTGTCGTTACTGCTGCTCCTGCGCACCATCACCCCCAACTTCCACACTTGCTGCCCTGAGGCTATACTCCTCCCGTGGGGAGTTATACTTCCCTCTGCTGCATCCACAACACCAGCTTCAGCGGTCTGCCCTGCAGCGGTGGTTCACTCTGACCGCAATCCACGGGTGGCGTACTCGGACATTTAATAATCACAAAACCCTATAAATAGACTGCCATTTGGGTTGACCACCCTGAGCCACGGGACCGGGTCCCCGCCACGCAAGGACTACAACTCCCAGCATCCACAACGGGTCCGGTTCCGGGTATCCCCACACGCATGCGGCCCAGGGGGCGCGTCACTGATGCATACTTCTGATGGGTATCTAAAAATATGGCCATTAGCCTCTGGAACGTGGCTGGGGTCCCATGTAACCCAAAAGGCAAGACAACATAGTAATAGAGACCCTCCAGCGTTATGAAGGCGGTCTTTTCTTTTGCCGACTCTCCGAGGCACCATTCAGTAATCCTTGGTCAGATCGAGTGTCGTAAAGTACTGGACCTATCCCAGTCTTTCAATCAGCCCGGAGCATTGGATAAAGGTTACATTTTGACACTTCATAAAATTTTTGGAAATCATTACAAAATCGTAACGGTCCGTCTGGCTTCGGAATCAGTACAATGGGGCTAGCCCACTCACTCCTGGATTCCTCGATGACTCCTAACTGGAGCATTTGTTTCACCTCAGCCGCGATGGCTTGCCTCAGGGCCTCTGGCACATGGTACGGTTTCATTCGTACCCTTACCCGAGGCTCAGTGACAATGTCATGTCGGACCACAGATGTATGGTCGGGCATTTCTGAGAATACGTCCGTATTCTGCTGCACTAATCTCCGAGCCTCCCGTCGCTGCTGTTTAGAGATGGCGTCACTTATCTTTACCTCTGTCCCTTGCTCCTCTCGGGCCGGTGTCGGAGGCTCCACAGATGATATGACGGGAGTCAAGGCCGTAGCCATACATACCCAGTCCTTACATGCTTTTAGCAGATTTACTTGATATAGTTGATCAGGTTTTCTCTTCCCCGACTGATATATCCTGTAATTCACCTCCCCAACCTTTTCCAAGATTTCATATGGCCCTTGCCACTTGGCCATGAGCTTAGTCTTAGTACCCACAGCAAAAAGTAATACCCGATCCTCTTTTTTAAAGGACCTGATTGGGGGCTTTCTATTATACGCTCGGCTCTGAGCTGCCTGGGCATCCACGAGATGTTCCATTACTATCAGCATCACCGCCACGATCCGGTCCTGCATACTCTCCACATGCTCTATTACGCTTTTATGAGGCATAGGCTCCTGTTCCCATGTCTCTTTGGCTACGTTCAACAGTCCCTTAGGATGTCTACTGTATAAAAGCTTGAAGGGAGAGAACGCCGTTGAAGACTGAGGTACCTCTCAGACGGCAAACATTAAATAGGGCAGTAACATATCCCAATCCCTTCCATCCTTGGAGACCACCTACTTTAGCATAGATTGAAGGGTTTTGTTAAATGTTTCCACAAGACCATCGGTCTGTGGGTGGTAGACCGACGTGCACAATTGTTTAATCTGGAGCAGCCTGCACATTTCCTTTGTCACCTTAGACATAAAAGAAGACCCCTGATGCCTAAGGAGATCCTTAGGTAGCCCAAGGCAGCAGAACATGGCAAACAGCTCCTGGGCAATAAGTTTAGCCGAGGAGTGACGAAGCGGAATGGCCTCCGGGTAAAGAGTAGCATAGTCTACTACCACTAATATGTGTTGGCGGCCACGGGCTGACTTTACTATTGGCTCTACCAGATCCATTGCAATCCATTTAAAAGGTACTTCTATAATAGGCAGAGGAACTAATGGACTATGGAAGCTTGCGGTGGGTGTGGTCAGCTGACACTCTGGGCATGACTCACAACACTTCAGAGCATCGGCATAAATCCCGGGCCAAACATACCACTGCAGAGTATGCTCTTGCGTCTTTTTAACCCCTAGTTCACCTCCCAGTAAATGTTTGTAGGTCATCTCGAGCAGCGCAAGGTGATATGATTGGAGCTCTACCAGCTGTTCCACTACCACGTACCGTATTTTGTCAAACCGATAGAGCAGCTCCTGGTTGACAGCCATATGTGGAAAAACCGCTTCTGTCCCCGGTTGCTGAGCCACCTCATTTACCTCTATCATCCTCTCCCGTGCCTGGGTCACAGTGGGATCCTGGAGCTTTGAGATCGACAGGGTCTCCTCGACCTCTCCTGCCAACATCTCTATGGGAGACCTGTCGGGTTCACACTATTTCCCTATGAGGGTGACCCCTATGGCAGGCATCCCTGACTTGGGATCTTCGGATTCTGCACCCAGACAGAACTTTACCCTAGGATGGTTAATTTTTACTCTTCCACTAGGCAAAGTCTCTTCCCAAAACAGTCCCGTAAGGAAGGGTCTTCACTAGTGATGAGCGAGCATGCTCGCCATTGCTTGGTACTCGCCCGAGCATCTCACTGCTCGAGATGCTCGGCGCTTGCTGAGTATTTCCGGGGTTGCTCTGCGGGAGCTCGGGCCCCCTCTCTGCATGTTTGGCGCTCTTTAGAGCACCAATCAACATGCAGGGATTGCCTGCCACTCATTGTAATGCCGCAGCCATGGTGGTTGTGGCATTACAGTGATTGGCTGGCCGCACAGCGTCATCAGGTCTATATCAGACCTGGCGCCGCCATGCTCGTCACAGTCACTCCGGATCAGACAGTGTAGGGAGAGCTGCTGCTGCGTCAGGGAGAGATTAGCTTGTGTATTAGGTAGTGTAGAGAGAAAAACTGTACATTACACATATCCATCTTAACAAACAGTCCTTCTGAGGACTAACTAATCCATCTGCTGAGATATCAGGCAGGCAGTGTATATAGGCAGGCAGGCAGGCTATATAGCAGACTACAGTGCATATAGCACAAGAGGCTCCATTCCAATTCTGCCTTCTGCTGCTGTTAAATATTTCTATACAAAGGCCCAGGTCTCAGGGGCCAGGAATAATTTTCTTTGTCCTAATCCTCATAATTTGCTTAAAAAGCAATCCAGAGAACACCGTTTTTCTGCGCCATTTGCTTGTTGGCACTGCAGAATACAGCCAGGTCCTTTCCATATTACAACGCTAAAAATCCAGCTATTTAAAACTGTGTTTTCTCCGTCACACGGATCACATATACGTTTTCAGAAAATACTGCCATTTTTGGCCTCCATTAAAAATTTCTTTCAGTGTGTCAGTGAAGCAATTCCCACCAGTTTGCTGTTCAAACTACTTACTTACAGGCCAGGTGTTTAAAACTCTGTTTTCTCCGTCACACGGATCACATATAAGTTCGCTCCAAACTCAGTCATTTGTATTGAGCGTGGAAGATACTGTCCTCCATTTAAAATGGGCAAGGCACGTGGCAAGGGACAGGGAACTGGACGTGATGGTGATAGTGCATGCAGAGGCCGAGGACAAGGCCGTGGGCAAGCTGAAATTGTGCAACAACAAACACCCACATCTTCTTGCCCGACCTTCCTGTCCCAATTCCTAGGGGACCGCAGCATACCACTATTGAACCCAGAGCAGTGTCAAAAGGTTATTGGTTGGATAGTGGATAATGCTTCCAGTCACTTAGCCACCACCACCACCACCCTGTCTTCCACACGGTCAAGTCTCAGTAGCCGTGAGTCTGGACCGCATATTCCTCACCCTGAACCTCCTTCCTCTCACCATGCCGAGTGCCTGGACTGGAGACAACTGATCCCACACTTGGACACTCAGAAGTGCTGTTCACTTTTCCATTTATAGATTCTGGCCTCTCGCCCGGTCCACTTGAAGCGGGGCAAGAGGAGATAGCATGTAGCGATGCCCAAATATTTGAGCAGCCACGGTCACACGAAGGCGACGGTGGGAAAGTGTCACAAGAGGTGGACGATGATGAGACACAATTGCCAGAAAGTCAGGAGGAGAACCAGGGTGCGAAAGTGGAAGATGAGGTGGTGGATGATATAGTAACTGACCCAACCTGGCAGGAGGACATGCAGAGCGAGGACAGCAGCACACAGGGGGAGGGAGGCAGAGCACCCCAACAGACAGGAAGAAGCAGTGTGGTGGCCGCAGACAGAAGGCAGGCTACCGTTCTCCGTAACACCAACACGAAAGAAGTTGCCAGTACAACTATTAGGTCTTCCCGAGTCTGGTTGTTTTTTTAAAGACTCTGCCGATAACCCCAAAAAGGCCATTTGCACCACCTGCCAGGCCAGCATCAGCAGGGGTGGAAAAACGACCAGCCTGACCACCACCAGCACGATCAGGCACATGGCAGCAAAGCACCCGACTTTGTGGGCCAAACCCCAGGGTCCAGGAACAGTGTCTGAGGGTGGCACCATTGCTTCTTCCGCTGTTGGGCATGCAAGCCAATCCCCTGTCCATGGTGCATGCGAAGATGCCTCCTGCCCTGCACCTGTCGCTGCACACTCTCAAGTAGCAGCATCAGGAAGCATGTCCATGTCCTTGTCCCAGTGTAGCGTTCAGTTGTCCATACCCCAGTCCTTGGAACGCAAGCGCAAATATGCAGCCAACGCCCCACAGGCCACACTACTAAATTCTCACATTTCACGGCTGCTTGCGCTCAAAATGTTGCCTTTTAGGCTCGTGGAGACGGAAGCTTTCCGCAACCTGATGGCGGTGGCCGTCCCTCGGTACTCGGTCCCCAGCCGCCACTATTTCTCCCAGTGTGCCGTCCCCGCATTATGCAAGCACATGTCCCAAAACATTAGCCGTGCCCTCAACAACGCAGTTACCGGGAAAGTCCACCTAACCACGGACACGTGGATAAGTGCTTGTGGGCAGGGACTGTACATCTCGCTGACGGCACACTGGGTTAACATAGTGGAAGCCGGGACCCAGTCGGACCTTGGGACGGAACAAGTCCTCCCGACACCAAGGATTGCAGCCTCTAGGTCAATCAGGGTTGCCCCCCCACGGTCTACAGCTCCTGCACCTTATCCTCCTCAGCCTCCTCCTCCTCTTCAGCCTCCATCTCCGAAATTACCACATCAGTCACAAGCTGGAAGCACTGCAGCACTGCCTCGGCCAAGCGGCAACAGGCTGTGCTGAAGCTAATATGCTTAGGTGACAAACCGCACAATGCTGAAGAGTTGTGGACGGCTCTGAAAGAGCAGGCAGATCTGTGGCTCACACCGCTGAACCTACAGCCAGGCATGGTCGGTGTTATAATGATGGGAACCTGGTGGCGGCTCTGAGGCGAGGCGAGCTCACACATGTACCATGCCTGGCCCATGGGCTTAACCTTGTGGTTCAGCGGTTTCTCAAATCCTACCCGGAGCTACCAGAGCTGCTTGTTAAAGTACGTAACCTGTGTGCCCATTTTAGAAAGTCAGCTACTACTGCTTCCGCCGCCCTTGCCGTGTTTCAGCAGCGTTTGCAGCTTTCGGCTCACAGACTGGTGTGTGATGTTCCCACACGTTGGAACTCTACACTGCAGATGTTGGGAAGGATTTGTGAGCAGAAGAGGGAAGTTGTTAAGTACCAGCATCAACAAGGCCGTCGGTATTCAGTTCAGACTCCACACATAAGACCTCAGGAGTGGACATGGATGTCAGACATTTGTACCATTCTCCAAAACTTTGAGGACTCCACCAAGACGGTGAGCGGCGATGAAGCCATAATTAGAGTCACCATTCCGCTTCACTGTCTTCTGAAACACTCTCTGCTCTCAATCAAAGAGGATGCATTGCAGACAGAGCGCAATGAGATGGAGCAAGGAACCATACAGGGTGATTACACACAGCCAAGCCTCATCTCATCCCAACGTGGATTGGGTGACAATGAGGAAGAGGAGGAGGAGGAGGAAGGACAGGAGCTAGTTTCATGCGCTATAGACGGTACTACCTGCACAGCTGTCATACCGTCTGTTCAGCGTGAATGGCCAGAGGACAGAGAGGAGGAGGAGGAGGAGAGCATAGTCAGTCATCCTCTTGGTGAGGAGTGGACACAGAAGTCTTGCCTGTTAGTAGTCTGGCACGCATGGCTGAGTTTATGTTACGCTGCCTTTCCCATGACCATCGCGTTCTCAAAATTTTGGGTGACAGTGATTACTTGTTGGTGACACTTCTAGACCCATGCTGCAAGGAGAACTTTATATCTCTTATTCCTGAGGCGAACAGGTGTACAAAAATGGGGCTGTACCAGAAGGCTCTTGTTGCGGAACTATTAAAAAAATTCCCATCTGAAAACGCTGGCGGCAGAGGGCACACTTCTCTGGACAACCAAGGAGTACATGCGAGAGAAACACAACTCCAATCCAGCAGAGGCAGGGGAACACTGTAAAAGTCCTGGGAGAGTTTTCTCAGCCCCTCCCATCGCAGAGGCCCTGAGGCGCCGGGTACTCTCACAAGGAGGGCAAAGTTTGGGAAGATGGTGAGGGAGTACCTTGCTGACCATACCAATGTCCTCTGTGATTCCTCTGTGCCTTATAATTATTGGGTATCCAAGCTGGATACGTGGAATGAACTGGCTCTCTACGCCTTGGAGGTCTGGCCTGCCCTGCCGCCAGCGTTTTATCAGAGCGGGTTTTTAGTGCCGCTGGTGGAATTATAACTGATAAGCCCATCTGCCTGTCAACTGAAAATGCTGACAGGCTGACTCTTATAAAAATGAACAAGGGTTGGATTGGGCCAGATTTCTCAACACCACCGAATGATAGCAGAGTAACATATACTCAAATCCAGTGTCTTTTCTTGGGAGGTGTATTCCCATGCACCTCTTCACACCTACACATGGGCATACGCTTCCTGATTTTGGCTATTTGCTCTTGTTCTCCTCCTTCTTCTCATCCTCCACCACCATATCACCAGGGCGACCGTGGTCCATGGTGCAACACCCACATAATTTTTTTAAAGGGTGTTTATGATGCCCGTAAAAAATTTTTTTTATACAGTATGTTCATGTATACTCCCCAGGGGTAAATGTTTGTCAGCCCATACACTTAGTGCATGGGCATTACAAGTATAGGAGGCCCGCTTCTTTCTAATGGGAACATTTTTTTATGAGGCCCTCCTCCACGTCTCTTCCAAGGGGCATTGAAGTGCCTCCAAATTTTTGGCAACCCTTGCATTCACTGCATAGGCCAACACTATGGGAGACTCTCTCCTTTCTAATGGGAATTTGCCATTACTGTGGCCCTGCTGTAAGTCTCTTTAAATTGTTAGTGTGTTTTTTCCTAAATTTGGTCAGCCGTTGGACTCACTGCATGCCCTATAACTGTATAGCAGACCCTCTCCTTTCTAATGGGAACATGTCGTACTCGTTACTGTGGCCCTGCTCTATGTGACTTTCAGAGTCCCTCCATCATAAATGAAACAGGATGTGTCTGATGATGTGTCACACACCACACGGCCAGATAAGGTTGTAAAATGTTAAAATGACAATTCCCGGTGAATGCATTTGCCTTAAAAAATAACGTAAAAAAAAACAGTAGGATCTTTCTTTAGTATGAATTACAGAGTCGCCAATGTAACCTCAATGTAATCACATTGTTCAGCTCCTGCACCTCCTCCTCCATCTCCGTAATGACCACTTCAGTCACAAGCTGACAGCACTGCAGCACTGCCTTGGCCAAGCAGCAACAGGCTGTGCTGAAGATAACATGCTTAATGCTTAGGTGACAAACCGCCCAGCGCTGCAGAGTTGTTGAAAGCTGTAACACAGCAGCCTGATCTGTGGCTCTCACCGCTGAACATACAGCCAGGCATGGTCATTTCTGACAATGGGCTTAACTTGGTGACGGAGAAATGACAGCCGGGGTAGATACAGTTTCCCTCTATGCCAGTCCTTTCACCGAGCTAAAGAATATGGCTGTGGTGAAATACAACTCCCACTGAGAAGCTGTTTCAGATTGAAAAACATTGGGCCCACCAGAGGATTTGATTCTGAGGGCTAACCTTTCTCACCCGCTGAAGAGCCCCATAGCAGCTGCAAAGTTAGCGTTATCATGAACTCTCCTGAGGTAGAAGCCAAGGCACACCAGAGGATTCTCTGGTGGGACTGTCCAACCCTGCCAAGAAGCAGTCCTGGCTAAGAAAAGTGTGTGGGAAGGTTCCCGGACACTCTGTGGCTGCTTTTTTACTGAGGTGGAAACACACACAAACATGGGGAGAACATACAAAGTCCTTGCAGATGTTGTCCTTGCTGGAATTTGAACCCAGAATCCCAGCACTGCAAGTCTTCAGTGCTTACCACTGATCCAATGTGCTGCCGTTCACCCTCTAATATCTAACAGGCAGGAGAAACTTGCACCGGCTGCCACTCTATCTTCAGCTCCTTTGTGATAAAATGTATTTGGGCAGCCACTCAGTCTACCAAATAAAATTCCTGAGAAGGAAATTGGGGATGGTTTCGCTACTGTTACTGGGGGCAGTGCTAATACCATGGCGTTGTACCATAGTTTACTGGAAATATTTCAGGCTGGTAGGAGGCAAGCAGATTGCCACAGAAAAGTACCAGCAGTAATGTTAAGGGACCCGTGCTTGTGGAAGGCGGAGAAGATACCGGTAGAAATAGTGGCGACTGGCGACTGAGTATGGACAGCCAGCCGCCGCCGGCATGAGGTTATGAAAAGCTTCCGCCTCCACGAGCCTAAAAGGCCACATTTCAAGTGAAAGCAGCTTTAGAGGACTTCCTGGGAGAAATGAAAGCTGGGTAGATATGGTTTCCCTAGTCTTTTCACCAAGCTAAAGAATATGGCTGTGGTGAAATACAACTCAGCAAAAAAAGCTGTGAACTGGCTCCGTACCGTCCCTGGCTACATTCACCTGTCCACGTGTTTTTGCTTAGGTGGGTTAGGTAAGTGCACTGGGGAGGGCACGGGTAATGTTGTGGGACCCGTGCTTGTGGAAGGCGGAGACGACACCGGGACAAATAGTGGCGGCTGGGGACCCGGGGACAGCTTCTGCCTCCGCGAGCCTAAAAGGCCACATTTCAAGTGCAAGAAGCTGTCAAAAATTTGTCAGTATAGTATTGCAGCCTGTGGGTGGCTGGCTGCATACTTGCGCTTGCATTCCAAGGAATGGGGTAGGGACAACTGAACGCTACACTGGGACAAGGATGTGGGCGGTGATTGTTCCAAGTCTGCAACAACAGCTGCATGGCAGGAGGCATCTTCGCATGCGCCAAGGTTCACTTATGATGGGCACACTTTTAGGCAGTGAACTGGGAGTCAGAGATGCTTCCAGAGGTCTTCCCCATGCTGTTACCATGTCTTTTCAGCACTGTATGGATGTGTCTGATGATGTGTCACACACCACATGGCCAGATAAGGTTGTAAAATGTTAAAATGACATTTCCTGGTGAATGCATTTGTCTTGGTTGAATGCAATGCAAAAGTGCAAAAACGCATCAAAAACGCTACGTGTGAACATAGCCCAAGGTGTGGAGGAGTATTTTTGTTTTTGGTTATTTATTTTGCCTTATATACAAGTCATTACCCTGGAAAGGATGTTCCTTAACATATTTCCCTGGAAAATCCATTTTGGTTTAGTTTTGGAAGTATGTTTTATTGTGAGTCCGTAAAAGTGGCGTAATACCTCTGACAACATTGCTGACAGCAGTGACCAGGGAGTCAGAGATGCTTCCATGGGACTTCCCCATGCTGTTCCCATGTCATTTGAGCACTGTTCCCATCGATATGGCCAGTTTTTAGTCCCTCTGCAGACCGCCAGGGGGAGCCGCCTGAAAAATGCTCGAGTTTCCCATAGACTTACATAGGGCTCGTTGCTCGGGTCGAGCACCCGAGAATTCCAATGTGCTCGACCTGAGCATCGAGTACCCGAGCATTTTAGTGCTCGCCCATCACTAGTCTTCACCACTCCCACCACATGTTTAACCTCCCTGCACGGAGTGGAAAAGGTAACCTCTGCCGTCGGATACTCATGGAGTTCGCCATGAATACAAACGACCCAGACTTTTACCCCAGTGGGTTCTAACCCGGAGATCAATGACCCATGGATGAGTTTGACTAGGATCCCTGAGTCCAAGAGAGCCTCTGTTTGGGGTCCGTTGATGCGCACCAGGCACAGATGGGGTTCACCCACTGGGGCAACGGCGTCCGCAGTGTAAATGGCCTGGGAAAACATTGATACCCAGCAAGCAAACTCGCAGTACATGGGTTAAGCTGTTAAGGTGCAGTTGGTAGCCATGTCCTGGCCCTTGGCACCGCCAGCACCTAATAGAGGTGAAACCGCTAATCCACGAGATCAGTTTAGGGGAAACTGGTCTCCTTCCACCCTCACTTCGGGGTAACCCCTCAGGCTTTGTTCTGACTGACCCCAGCAGAGGGTCATGTCCTTCTTCCAGTCTCCTGGGCTTGCAAGGGCCGGCGTGATAGAAGCAGTGGGGCAAAGTCACATATGAAGTCCTGTAAAACGCTCGATCAGGCTAACCACCTGATCTAGGTTGCCTGTGTTTTCTTGCCTCACCCAACGCTGTATGGCTGCTGACAGAGTTCTCACAAGCCGGTCGACCACCACCCTCTCTACCATCTGGGATGGAGTCAAGATCTCAGGCTGGACCCATTTTTGTACCAGCTGTAATAAGTCAAATGCCTGAGACCTAGTGGGTCAGGCAGCCACAAATGTCCACTGATATACCCGCTATGCCCGTACATGGATGTTGACCCCCATCCGGGCAAGGATCTCACCTTAAGGCGTCCATAGTCCTGAGTGTCCTCACAGCTGAGGTCAAAGTATGCCTTGTGGGCATCTCCTACCAGGAACGGGGCCACTACTTCAGCCCAGGCTGGCAAGTTCTCCCATCCCGCGGTTCATGCGAAGACTGTGAGGAAGGCTTCCAGGTCGACCTGCTGACTAATTTTCCTCAGCGCTGCTCTGATTTTGTCCCGGGCCTCTGGACGGGCCGGGATTGGTGGTGGGGGCACCTCTCACAGGGCCACAATTAGCTGCAGCATCAGGCTATTAGTCTGCTGCTGTTGTGCATTGGAGAGGGCCAATTGTTTCAGTATTTCCTCCATCTTGTTGACAGGCCTGGGCTGAAGCACTGCAGGCTTAACTATGGACATGTTGCTTTCATTGTGGGTATGTGTCAAGCCAGGTGTAAGTGACGCGCCCCCTGGGCCAGTGCTGTAGTGCGGCGCACGTGTGCGCGGGGGAATACCCGGAGCCGGATCCGATGGGGGTAGTAGTCTCCGAGTGGCGGGGACCCGGTCCGTGCCCAGGGTGGTCAAACTAAGTGTGTGGCAGTCTTTGTAGATGTTGTTTAAGTGTCGACTACGCCACCGGTTGATTTGCGGCCGCAAGGCCGCTGCTGCAGAACAGTCCGCTGAGGCCGGTGGTATGTGTGCAGCAATGGTGGTATAACCCCCAACGGGAGAGGTTTGGCCTCAGGGCAGCTGGTGCGGGTGAAGGGAGTGATAGAAAGGGCGTCCCGGTACCTTTAGTGCTGGTAGTACGATGGAACACAGAGACTGATGGCAGTTTTCAATGCTTTACTCACAGATGTTATCAGTGTCAGTCCTGCAGGTGATGACGACCCGAGCCGTGCTGCGTCCACCAGGTACGGGGCTCGACCAACCCCCAGGCAGTTCCAGAGTGTGACCTTGAACTCCTTTCTCCGTTCCTTTCTCTGGCCGTCCCCACTAGGGACCCACCCATGTCCAGCTTCCTCGGGCCTTCTGGTGGCGAAACCTATCTCCGGTTTCCCTGACCCTATGTGGCGTGCCTTCGTGGTGAGTGTAGTGAGTGGTCGCGCCAAGACGTGGCCACGACCTCCGGTTCCTGGCTGAGGATAAGTGGCCTCCACCAGTTCGGGATCCGGTACCCTGATCTGCCAACCCTTCACCCGTTTTAGCTCACTCGTGGGATCTCAGGGTTCCCTCTTCCTTCATGTCTCTGGGCCTTTCTCCAGGTTCCATTCCTTCCTTGTTCCTTGTTCCTTTCCTCTTGTCTTTCTCTCTCTTGCTCCCTTCAGGAGCAGCACCCAGACAGGGCTGCTGCTCCCTGTCACTACTCTTCTCCTCTTCTTCTGTCTGACTGAACTGACTCCTAAGATGGTGCCCACCTTTTATACTCCCTCTGACACCCGAGCCCAGGTGACTAGCCACCAATGGGCTCCTTACTATGCCCAGAGTCCCTCCCCTCTCTGCTCCTGCACCACTGGGATGTTCCAGCCCCCTCCCCACTCCAGCCAGGGACAGACACTGTCGTACCTGCACATTCACCTAGTGGGAGTACCATTGATCTGTCCCCCGGAAATGGGATGTATGTGGTGCATGCAGCTAACAGAGTTCCAGTCCACACTCCATCCTTACCCGGGAGTGGAATACCACACCTCTGGTTCGAGGTGCAATACCCCTGTAGCAGCCGAGCCCTCGGGGTGCTACATTCCCCCCTGGTAAACCACAGCACGTCCTCGGGCTGAAATAGAGTAAAAACAATTTTTAAAGTGTACGTACACATAAAACACATCAACTTTCTTCCATCCCTTTATGGGAGGTTTTCTCAACAGCTGGCTAATGCCACCGGAACTCTTTTACAAAATCACTATGTAAAACTTTGGCATCATATCAAATTTCACATTAAGGCATTCTCAAATAAAACATTCTTGAATTCTCGGGTTCTTGGGATCTTGGGATCTGGCCGCTCTCAGTCCTCGGTCAGGTTAGGGATTAGGGCATCAATAGGCAACAGTTCTCTTTCTGTCCCAACGGGGACCACACTCTTAGTGGAAACAGTCCCACAACAGTCCTTATACCCGGTCGGGTAACTATTTACATCTCCTCTTTTACCGTTTACGATTAACGGTGTGCTCCACACGCTCCTTTCTCTTCCTCAGGTTCAGACCCGTCCACTGTGCCCCTCCGGTAGGTGGGACTCTACGTCGCTCCTGTTTACAAACACCTGGCTTATGGTCTTCGGGTCTTGGATGATGCCCCAGCCACATGCCATGTGAAACTCAACAACAGTCCCGGTGACTCGGGGACCGTGAACTGTACGGGGGGGGGTCCTGGCGGGTCCTTGTCTTCTGCTCCACGTTTCTAATGTGGAGCCACTCCTCCTTCACTTTCCTCTCTCTCCGCTCCCGCTCAAACGTTGCCAGTTGTTGGCGGCAGGTCTCATAGCGCCGGGCGGCGCCTGCCCGGGTCTCCTGAGTGAACCCCATCAGGTCTTCTCCAGTGGGGTCCCCCTCGAATTGGGCGTCCTCCAGCGGGGTGAAGAGAGGTCCACGGGCTCCGGAGCTGGGATTAGCGGTTCATCTGGGGCCCTTGCTCCTACGGGATGACTCTTCCTGGAGCGGGGGTTGGTGTACTCAGGCGGCCAGACGAATGGTGTCCCATCCGGGCAGGTGTGCTGCTCATACAGGTCTTTCCCCAATGATGGCACGACTGGGGGCCCCGGCTGGGGTGCAGCGCCCGCGGGCACTCGGCCTTTTAACCAGGCCGGTGACTTTCTGATCGTGCCCGGTGTTGGGGAGCACGGTTCAGGGCTAGGCTCCGCTGCAGAGCTTGCTGCTGGAGGGCTGACTACTGGTGGTGGAGGTACGGTGGGCGGTGCGGCACCCAGAGCTTTGGGTCCCGCGGCGGGAGGTAGGGGCAGGTCCGCGGCCTCAGGGCCCGAAGTAACGGCGTCCCCCTTACTTGTCGTTGCGGCCTCCCCCGCGGCGTCGTCCTCGGCCTCCGATCCGCTTCTGCTGCCTCTCGGGATCGACGCGGTGCTGGATGGTGGCTGCACCTCCGGTTGGCAGGTCAGCGTGCGCCGGGTTAACTCCTCCTTCCACCCGGCGAGCACGTCTCGTTGCGCCCAGATCATCCTCCTGTTCAGCTCTTCCAGCGCGGCCTGCGCGTACTCCGGTTCTTCCTTCTGGAGCACCGCTAGCAGCTCTGCAATCTGGTATGGCGGCTGTGGCGGTGAAGCTCTCCTCCGTATCCGACATCCTCCTCCCCCCTAGTGGACCGTGGCCTACCTGGCGATGATCCTCTTCCGTAGGCCGCGGCTCCGCAGTGGATCGTCAGGGTTGAGGACCTTCCGTCGCGCTCCTGTGACGTCGGCGTCACTGAGCTCCTTCCAGGACCTTACGCAACGTCCGGACGTGAGGCGGGGCTTCAGTTCTCGCGGGCTCTCGGAGTCCACACCCCTCTTCTTCTTGCGCGGCGTCCTCAAGATGGCGCCCAATGGCGGGAAAACTCCACGGATGGCGGGAAGAAGGCAGAAGATGGCGTCGGATGGCGGGAATCGGCTCCGGACGGCGGGAAACTTCACCACAGGTAAGTAAAAAGTCTCTTTTTCAGGCACGCAGTACCCGGTGGTTACGGGCACGAGATCCTGCCGACTACGCCAAAGTTGACGCGCCCCCTGGGCCAGTGCTGTAGTGCGGCGCACGTGTGCGCGGGGGAATACCCGGAGCCGGATCCGATGGGGGTAGTAGTCTCCGAGTGGCGGGGACCCAGTCCGTGCCCAGGGTGGTCAAACTAAGTGTGTGGCAGTCTTTGTAGATGTTGTTTAAGTGTCGACTACGCCACCCGTTGATTTGCGGCCGCAAGGCCGCCGCTGCAGAACAGTCCGCTGAGGCCGGTGGTATGTGTGCAGCAATGGTGGTATAACCCCCAACGGGAGAGGTATGGCCTCAGGGCAGCTGGTGCGGGTGAAGGGAGTGATAGAAAGGGCGTCCCGGTACCTTTAGTGCTGGTAGTACGATGGAACACAGAGACTGATGGCAGTTTTCAATGCTTTACTCACAGATGTTATCAGTGTCAGTCCTGCAGGTGATGACGACCCGAGCCGTGCTGCGTCCACCAGGTACGGGGCTCGACCAACCCCCAGGCAGTTCCAGAGTGTGACCTTGAACTCCTTTCTCCGTTCCTTTCTCTGGCCGTCCCCACTAGGGACCCACCCATGTCCAGCTTCCTCGGGCCTTCTGGTGGCGAAACCTATCTCCGGTTTCCCTGACCCTATGTGGCTTGCCTTCGTGGTGAGTGTAGTGAGTGGTCGCGCCAAGACGTGGCCACGACCTCCGGTTCCTGGCTGAGGATAAGTGGCCTCCACCAGTTCGGGATCCGGTACCCTGATCTGCCAACCCTTCACCCGTTTTAGCTCACTCGTGGGATCTCAGCGTTCCCTCTTCCTTCATGTCTCTGGGCCTTTCTCCAGGTTCCATTCCTTCCTTGTTCCTTGTTCCTTTCCTCTTGTCTTTCTCTCTCTTGCTCCCTTCAGGAGCAGCACCCAGACAGGGCTGCTGCTCCCTGTCACTACTCTTCTCCTCTTCTTCTGTCTGACTGAACTGACTCCTAAGATGGTGCCCACCTTTTATACTCCCTCTGACACCCGAGCCCAGGTGACTAGCCACCAATGGGCTCCTTCCTATGCCCAGAGTCCCTCCCCTCTCTGCTCCTGCACCACTGGGATGTTCCACCCCCCTCCCCACTCCAGCCAGGGACAGACACTGTCGTACCTGCACATTCACCTAGTGGGAGTACCATTGATCTGTCCCCCGGAAATGGGATGTATGTGGTGCATGCAGCTAACAGAGTTCCAGTCCACACTCCATCCTTACCCGGGAGTGGAATACCACACCTCTGGTTAGAGGTGCAATACCCCTGTAGCAGCCGAGCCCTCGGGGTGCTACATAAGTGCAACACAACGGTAAAGGGAGAGGGAGCCCAGACACTAGGGAAAGGGGGAAGTGGAGACCTCCCAGTCTGGTCTAGCGTCACCCTGTCTCAACTACCGTCCCTATATAGCCTCCTCAGCTATCGCCGATCGCGTGCCTCGCCCTACTTTCCCTGGCGTAAGGCTACGGCTAGGGATGGAAGGAGATGAGCACTAGTCAACCTCCACTAAAACTCTAAAGATAGCAAGGGTAGACAAAACAGGGGAAAATGGCTTAGCTTTAGATGAACTCCAAATGTGCAGACGGCCTCAAGCTCCAGAGAGGACAAAGTACTGCTCCTGCTAAGCTTCACAAGTAGAAATGAATATAACCGGCGATGCCCTCTCAGACACACCAGGTATATATATGTGTCACCATGGCCTGGAAGCCACAAATGTTTAATAAAGCTGTATCTGAGAGCAAGCGGGAGGTTCCCTAGTTAGGGACCATTAGCATGCAGCACCTCCTGTCCCAGGCCAGTAGGGGGAGCAGGCTGCCCCTATAAAAGCTGGAACTGGGGGCAGGGTTAGAGAGTTCTGGACGACCTGTCTCTGGAGTGAGAGGTGTCCCAGAGAAGGGAGAGCCAGTTTAGCTGAGGCTGAGGAGGACGAGTGGCAGTAGAGGAGCCACGAGCCAGGGCTGGAAGGCGAGGGGAGCCTGTGCTGGCTGAGAGAGAAACTGAATTACCGGACTTTGGTGTCCGAGGCTGTTAGGATTCCAAGTCCTACAGCAAATAACCAATCCGCAGGGGATTGTATGTCCCTTGGCCTAAGAAGCCCGGAAGTTCCGCCACAGCAGAAGGGACCAGCAAAGCTGCACCAGGCCAAGAATAGAAAGGAACCCAAGTTGCAAGCCATACGGGCGAGAAGACACGCCGAGCTCAGGAACGTGGGCTGTTACACCACCAGGAGGAAAAAAGCCAGAAAGAGCGCAGAGAATACGGTAGGCCTTCCCCCCCACCCTGACCAGGGCCAGCTTCCCACTTGTTCTCCGACATCCAGGCCCCCTCCTAGCCGGGACTGTTTTTGGGTCGCCTCACCTGTTCTAATAAAGACCCTGAACTGTTTAAGAGGCCTCCGTCTCCTGGCTATTGCAATCGGAATCATCCCCTCCATCATCCATCTATATACTGCCCTGGGACCACACTCCTCCCGTGGGGAGTTATACTACTTAGTGCTGCACACCTACAACTGCCCCAGCGGTCTACACTGCAGCGGCGGTTAACCCTGACCGCAATCCACGGGTGGCGTAGTCGGACATTTAAAACCCAACAAACAGACTGCCACAACGTTTGGTCTGACCACCCTGAGCCACGGACCGGGTTGCCACTACTACCCCCATTATTGCCCTGTTGCCCGGCTCCGAGTGCCCAAGGCCCAGGGGGCGAGTCATATACACCCAGGCCAGAGAGAAAATTAGCAAGAGAGAGGTAGCCGCTCGGTCCTAAAGACAGCCTCCTATCTAAGCAGCTGTCTGCAATGCCAAACGTGGAGATCTCCTGCAACCCACTGCAGGGCGACTGTCTGTCACCAGTGACACACCCATGACAGTACCCTCCCACACTATACTTGTGGCCTCCGGACACTCAGGACCGGGTTTGTCAGGAAAAGAGGTGTGGAATGAGGGAACCAATCTGACCTCTGATACTGAAACTCACATCCTCTCCTCTGAACCATAGCCTTTCCAGTGCATCAAGTATTGTAGAGAACGACTTTGGAGACGAGAATCTACATTGCTCTAAATCTGAAACTCCAGATTACCATCAACCATTACTGGGGGGCGGTGGTAGAGGTGAGATTCTTGACGATGATTATCGATGGCAAATTCTGCCAAAGGTAAGTAGGATACCCAATCCTCCTGATTTTTGGTGACAAAACACCTGATGTATGTCTCCAAGTTCTGGTTGACACGCTCGGTCTGACCATTTGACTGAGGGTGGAAGGCAGAGGAAAAGGACAGCTGCACCCCCAGATGAGAACAGAATGCTTTCCAGAACTTGGAAACAAACTGGGTCCCCCTATCTGACACCACATCGGAGGGAACCCCGTGAAGCTTCACAATCTCATTTATGAACATCTGAGCAAGTGTCTTGGCATTTGGAAGTGCAGGTAAAGCGACAAAGTGAACCATTTTACTGAACCTATCTACTACCACCAAAACCAGAGTTTGACTCCAGAAACCGGTAGGTCAGTAATAAAATCCATGGACAAGTGTGTCCATGGCCTACTAGGGATAGGTAGTGGAAGAAGAGTACCAGACCGATGGGTATGCAAAACCCTAGAATGCACGCAAATACTACAAGCAGACACGTGTTCAATTACATACCGATGCAACTCTGGCCACCAAAAACGACGAGAGAGGAGCTCTGCGGTTGCCTTACCACCTGGATGCCAGCAAGCACAGAGTTATGATGTTCCTTGATTACTTTGCGGCGCCGATCAGATGGTACAAATAACTTTCATGAAGGGCAGGAGGCAGGGGTGTCCCACTAAGCCTCCAACACCTCACCCTCCAGTTCAGGATAAAGAGCCGAAATGAATAGCCCTTTCTGTAATATTGGGGCAGGTTTCTCATGGTCACCACCACCAGGGAAGCTCCAGGACAAAGCGGGAACTGCAGTTTGGCCACAAATGCACCCCTATTTTTCCAACTCCAGACTACCGAAAGTTAATCGAGTTTCCTTTTGTTTAGGATTTGAAGGACAGGTCCCAACAAAGTGTCCCTTTTTCCCACAAAAAAAACATGCGCCTTTTTTCTTTCGAATCTCGGGGGAGATGTATGATGTAGAGACACCCCCTAACTGCATGGGTTCCTCCACCTCCCCCAGTAGTGGTTCACCCCCAGACCGCTCCCCTGGCAAAGGTACACAACCCTGACCAGAAGGCCCCGGAGAAAGTGGTCGCACCCGTCTATCCCGAAGGCCCCTATCCAAGCGTATGGCCAAAAACATGGCAGCCTCCAAGGACTGAGGGGTTTCATATACTGCCAAGGCATCTTTCAACCTTTCCGTTAGCCCCTCACAAAATTGACTTTTAAGGGCTGAGTCATTCCATTTGGAATCCGTTGCCCATCTACGGAATTCCGAACTGTACGTTTCCACTGACTGAATCCCCTGCTGAAGGCAACGTAGCCTAGACTCAGCCAAGGCGACTCGGTCAGGGTCATCACAGATGAGGGCCAGAGCTCAAAAAAGCCCCTCCACAGATTGGAGACAAACCGAGTCCTGCGGTAATAAAAACGCCCATGACTGATGATCGCCCTGCAATAGAGAGATCAAAATACAAACCCGTTGCTCCTCATTACCGGAGGAGTAGGGACGAAGTTTGAAATACAATTTGCATGCCTCCTTAAATACAAAAAACATGTCCCTACTAGTGTTGAGCCACCCCCGTAGTGTTCGAGTCCGGTTCGGTTCGTCGAACACCCTTGTGTTCGCCGAACTGTTCGTCGAACTGTTCGTCAAACACCTTCGAACACCGTTAAAACCAATGGCAGGCAAACAAAAATACATAGAAACACATAGAAAACACCTTCAAAGGTGTCCAAAAGCTGACAAACTGCTCAGAAGACATAACTATCACATGGAAAAGTGACAAGTACATATAGTCATGCAAAAAGAAAAGAGGTGGAGGAGTAAAAGGAGGGGGAGACACAGATATAGGCATGTCATGCCCTTCTAAAATCCAAAAAGTGAGAAGCCGACACGGCCAGTCCGTTCCTGCCCGTGCCACCTCCGTGTCGCCGGGTTTGTGCCAGAGCCGCGGTGGACCCTGACGGCCAGCCCCCCTCTCCCAATACTGATGCCTGTCCGCTGGTGGGTCGAGCAAGCCCCCCTGTGGTGGAGGCAGGTCTAAGCTTTTTAATTTAAATTGTCTCTCTAATTTGAATGAATACACTTTAAATCCTTTTACAAGGATCTATTGGAGGGCAAGTCTCATGCCAGCAGCCGCGTAATTCCAGTTCCAGTAGCGTCGACTAAAGCTGCTGCAGTTAAAAAGCTTTTATAAGGATCGAGCTTGGCGGTCCACCGCAAGGCGTCCTACCGCCAGTCCCAGCCCCTATGCCTTGGGGTGCCTCCTGATGCTCCTCACTGAGTATCCCGGGGTCCCGAAGCATTTCCTTTGAAAAAATTAAGTGTCCAAACTACAGGTGGTGTAGCTTGCTTAACAGCTGGGATAATCCGCTGACTAGCAGACACTGCTACTAGGCACAAAGTATTTCCTGGGCTAGATGCAGTTAAAAATTTGTAATTAGATGCTCTCGTTGGATGCTGAGAAAGCATTCCATAGAGTCTCCTGGCACGCCATATATTATTCTCTTAAAAAGCTTGGGGTAGGGGTCTAGGGGACCCTTTTATAGCCAAAATCACGGCCCTGTATCGCAATACGTCACCTAGGCTGAAGATAAATGGAACTGTAGCACCCCGAGGGCTCGGTTGCTACAGAGGTATTGCACCTCACCCAGAGGTGTGATATCTCACTCTCAGGTAAGGATGGAGTGTGGATCAGGACCCCGACACCTGCATGCATTACGCCACATTGCCGTGGGGCAGGGCGACCAATATGCCCCTGAGATGGGCACGACAGTCCCTGTCCCTGGCTGGAATGGGGGGAGGGAACATTGAGTAAGGGGAACCCTGTAGTGCAGGAGCAGGGAGGAAGCAGTTCCTGGGTGCATTGAGAAGGAAGTATAAAAGGTGGGCACCATCTTAGTTCAGTGCAGAGAAGTCTGAGCAGAAGTTACAGGGAGCAGGGGCTCTGCATGAGCCCCGCTCCGGAGGCGGGCCTAGTAACAGAGGCCCAGGCCTGGAAGAGGGAGAAGGAAGGAAGAGGAGCGGAGAAGGCTCCAGGAACGGGGAACGAAGGGATCCCAGGGGTGCGGACGGGCGAGTCGCCACCGCAAGCCCGAATCCACCTGCGTGGAGGGGTCAGGCCAAAGGGGGAGACCGGTCCCCGAAACTAGTGGAGGCGGGAAACGACCCTCAGCTAGAAACCGGAGGCTGTGACATTTTAGGTGGCGCAGCCCCTCGCTAGACCCGCTAGGAAGGCACCACATAGGGTCATGGAAACTGTCGCCAAGTTTACCAAGAGGAGGCCCGAGGCAGCCGGACAGAAGCGTTGGTAAGAAAGGCCAGACAAAGGTCACACAAAGGGGGTCCTGTGAAGCGCTCCAAAGTTATCTGGGAGTTGTCTGAGCCCCTCACCTGGTGAGCACAGTACGACGTGGGCAGCCGTTACCTGCAGAAGTGGTCTGGATAATAAGAACTGTGAGTAAAGGCCCTGGACTGCATCACTGACTCCGTGTCGTTACTGCTGCTGCCCTGTACCATCACCCCTATACTCCGCATACACTGCCCTGAGGCTAAACTCCTCCCGTGGGGAGTTATACTACGCTCTGCTGCACCCACAACACTAGCCTCAGCGGTCTGCCCTGCAGTGGCGGTTCACTCTGACCGCAATCCACGGGTGGCGTAGTCGGACATTTAAACATCAAAACCACATAAATAGTTCCGCCACTGGTTTGACCGCCCTGAGCCACGGAACCGGGTCGCCGCCAAGGAGACTACAACCACCAGCATCCACCAAAAAGGGTCCGGCTCCGGGTGTCCCAAGGCCCAGGGGGTGCGTCAGAACATTTTCATCACCTTTCATAATCACCAATGGGACAAGGCAGGGATGTCCTCTGTCCCCTCTCTTATACATCCTAGTGACGGAGCACCTGATCTCATCAATTCGCCATAACCCCAATATTAGGTGGATTGAGGTGGGAGGCACCGAGTACAAGTGCTCTCTATTTGCTAATGATGTCCTAGTATATATCACTCAATCACATATATCCATCCCTGCTGTTATGGCTGAAATAGATCACTTTGTTACATGGTCAAATTTTAAAATCAATGCAACGAAGTCTGAGGCCCTCGATGTCTCCCTCCCCAAATCCATACAGGATTCCATCCAGTCCAACTTTCCCTTTGCCTGGCCCTCACAGGGTATCAAATACTTAGGAATTCCTATTCATAGAGACCTCTCCCGTCTATGTTATCTTAATTTTGGGCCCTTTATTGAACAACTTCATACAGACCACGGTTGGCAAGTTAGAACTGTAAGATTCACTACGTGAACCACTGGTGTTTTGTGGAAAAGCACATGTACACTGTGTTCCAAATTATTATGCAAAAAGTGTTTAGGAGTGATAAGGGAAGAATTTGTTTGTTTGTCAGTTAAACTCATTGATGGTGATGTGTGTGAGGGCTCTTTATATCACTGTAAGCAATTGCAGACACCTGTGCTAATTAGTTTGGCAGGTGTGTCCAATGAAAGGCAAGACTACTTAAGAAGGCTGTCCCACATTATTAAGCAGCCTACATTTTCTGCCAAAATGGGAAAGAAAAAGGATGTGTCGGCTGCTGAGAAGCAACAAATTGTGGAGTGTTTAGGTCAAGGCATGACTACAATCAACATTGTGCGATGATCAGGATGAAGTGTCTTGGCAATCAAGAAGTATGTAGTTGATTCACAGTACACACGTGTAGGGCAAATTGAGGACTCTTTCCTACAGGCAATTATGTCAGGTTAAAAGAGCAGCGGCAAAAAAGCCTTGTCATAGCAGCAGACAAGTTTTTGAAGCTGCTGGTGCCTCCAACGTCCCCTGAAAAACAAGATGCAGGGTCCTTCAGAGGTTTGCAGCTGTGCGTAAGCCATCCTGTTGACCTCCTCTATCCACTGCACACAAGCAGAAACAGCTCCAGTGGGCCAAACAATACATGAAGACTGACTTCAAAACTGTTTTGTTCACGGATGAGTGCCGTGCAACGCTCGATGGTCCAGATGGATGGAGTGGAGGATGGCTGGTTGATGGACACCCCACGCAAATACGGCTACAGCGCCAACAAGGAGGAGGTGGAGTAATGTTTTGGGCTGGAATCATGGGGAGAGAGATTGTCGGCCCCTTTATGATCCCTGAAGGGGTAAAGATGAACTCCATAATGTATGTGGAGTTTCTCAAACAGCACTTCCTGCCATGGTTCAAGAAGAAGAACCGTGTATTCCACAGCAAGATCATTTTCATGCATGATAATGCACCGTCTCATGCTGCACATAACATATCTGCATCTCTGGCTGATATGGGCATAAAAGGGGACAAACTTATGGTGTGACCCCCATGCTCCCCTGACCTCTACCCCATTCAGAACCTCTGGAGCATCATCAAAAGGAGTGTCTATGATGGTGGGAGGCAGTTCACATCTAAGCAACAGCTCTGGGAGGGTATTCTGTCCTCATGCAAAACAATTGAAGCAGAAACCATCCAAAACCTGACAAATTCAATGGACGAGAGAGTTCAGAAGCTCCTTTCGAACAAGGGGTCCTATGTGCAAATGTAACATCACCTAGAATAAAGTTTTGAGTTGAAAACTGTTTGATTTCAGCTTGTAATAACCTGCTAATGCTTATAATTTCAAAAATGACCATTTTTTTGTTCTTTATTAAAATGAAAAGGTTGATCGAAGAGTGTGGGGGATCTAAGAGTGTGGCAACCCAGTAGTCAGGATTACTTCAATTTCTGACAATCTGAGGGTCATGTTGCAGCTAGTGCAGCAAGAAGGCACTCATGTGTCTTGCGCATCTAGGAGCCCCAAAATTATTTTCCGGGCTAGATGCAGCTAAAAATTATTATTAATTTTAAATCTGGTGGAGCTTAGTATAGATGGCCTAATAGAATCAGTACTGCACACTGCTACAAAGCCCAAATTATTTTCCAGCCAAGATACAGATAAACATGATTAGTAATTTTAAATCTGGTGGAGCTTAGTATAGATGGCCTAATAGAATCAGTACTGCACACTGCTACAAAGCCCAAATTATTTTCCAGCCAAGATACAGATTAACATGATTAGTAATTTTAAATCTGGTGGCGCTTAGTATAGATGGCCTAATAGAATCAGTACTGCACACTGCTACAAAGCCCAAATTATTTTCCAGCCAAGATACAGATAAACATGATTATTAATTTTAAATCTGGTGGAGCTTAGTATAGATGGCCTAATAGAATCAGTACTGCACACTGCTACAAAGCCCAAATAATTTTCCAGCCAAGATACAGATAAACATGATTAGTAATTTGAAAGCTTAAAACGGTTGGTGAGGTGATTTTAACCAATCATCAAGCTTTTACTCTCCCCAGGATGACACAGGGGTAGAAAAGTCATTTCGGATCCATGATTTGTTCATCTTTATGAACGTGAGTCTGTCTACATTATCAGTGGAGAGCCGCGTGCGCTTATCTGTCAGCACACCACCAGCAGCTCTGAACACACGTTCAGACAGAACGCTGGCTGCGGGGCATGACAAGATCTCCAAGGCGTAAGTGGCGAGCTCCGGCCATTTATCCAGATTGGAAGCCCAAAAAGAGCAAGGGTCCAGTGACACAGTCATGGCTTCAATGTTTACTTGGAAATACTCCTGTACCATCGTCTCTAGGCGTTGACTATGTGTCAGACTTCTTGTCTCCTGTGGCCTTGCAAAGGATGGGCTAAAAAAGTGGTGAAATGATTTCGCAAAATTGATGTTACCAGCAGATACTGTGTTTCTGTTACGGTTTGAGTGCTGAACACTCGACGGTCCCACGGTTGGCAAGTTGGAACTGTGAGATTCACTACGTGCACCACTGGTGTTTTGTGGAAAAGCACATGTAAGATTCTGCAACAGTCTCTGCTGATACTCCTGCATGCGTGCATCCCTTTCTATGGCAGGAATAATTTCTGCAAATTTACTTTTGTACCGGGGATCTAACAGTGTGGCAACCCAGTAGTCAGGATTATTTCTAATTCTCACAATTCGAGGGTCATGTTGCAGGTAGTACAGCAAGAAGGCACTCATGTGTGTTGCGCATCCAGGAGCACCAAGTCCCTGTTGTGTTGGTGGCGAGGTAACAATCATGCTTCCTTCCTCTGTCCTCTCCCCCCAACCTCGCACAACAGAAATGTGATCAAGGTCTCCCTCATCTGATGAGTCTTCCATCAGTTCGTCCTCCACTTCTTCCTGGGCTCCTGCACCTTCCTCACTAGTTTGGCTGCTACCATGCGCCCTGGTAAAACCATCTCCCCCACCCTCACATGCCTGCCGCCTTGGTGCTGTCGACCGTCTGGACCTTGCAGATGTTAGCCCTTCCGCATACAACTCCTCCTCCTCTACTTCCTCCACCTCCTCTTGTGCCACCACCTGACTCCGAATTCTGTTTAACATGTGCTCCAGCATGTAAATCACCGGAATAGTCATGCTGATAATGGCATCGTCAGCACTAAACATCTTCGTCGCCATTTCAAAACTGTGCAGAAGGGTGCATAGGTCCCTGATCTGAGACCACTCCTGCAGCGTGATTTGCCCCACCTCTGGATCTCGTTGGCCCAGGCTATACGTCAGAACGTATTGCACCAGGGCTTGTCGGTGCTGCCACAGTGGCTGCAACATGTGCAGAGTTGAATTCCACCGGGTAGGCACATCACATTTTAGCCGGTGAAGTGGCAGGCCCAACGACTTCTGTAGAGATGTAAGTCGCTGAGCTGCGGGATGCGAATGGCGGAAGTGAGCACACAGCGACCGTGCCCTCTGCAGAAGGCCATCTAGTCTGGGATAGTGGGCTAAAAATTGCTGGACAACCAGGTTCAACACGTGAGCCATACAAGGCACGTGTGTGACATTGCCCCGGCGAAGGGCCGCACCCAGGTTTGCAGCATTGTCGCACACGGCCTTCCCTGGTTTCAGGTCCAGTGGAGACAACCATTCATGAAATTGGTTCTCCAGAGTTGACCACAACTCCTCAGCTGTGTGACTCACATTTCCCAGACATTTCAAAGTAAAAACCGCCTGATGACGTTGAGCCCTACTGCCAGCATAGTAAGGAGGTGTGCAGGATCCCTTCTGCGCAGTTAGAAAGCTTGTGGCATGACCAGACAGGCTTTGGGTGCAGGTGGAGGACCGAGAGGAGGTTGAGGAGGCAGAAGCAGTGGAGGAACTTTGAGATAAAGAGGATTGACGCACAACTTGTGGGGACGGCAAGACTTGGACAGCAGCCCCTTGTCCTGCTGTTGACGCGCCCCTGGGCCTGTGTCGCGCTGCGTTGCGCACGCGGAAGCTTACCCGGAGCCGGATCTCTTGAGGGTTGTAGTCTCGTGGCGGTGATCCGGTCCGTGCCCAGGGAGTCAGACTAAGTGGCGCTGTATCAGCGGTAGATGATGGACGACTACGCCACCCGTTGAATGCAGCTATGGAGCTGCCGCTGCAGGGCAGACCGCTGAGGCCGGTGGAAGGATGGTGCAGCGTGGATGGTATAACCCCCAACGGGAGGGGTATGGCCTCAGGGCAGCCGACGTGGATGATGGGGGTAGCAGGAACCACTCAGAGACTATGCGGTGTAGTTCAGGGTCTTTACTGGTGACAAAGATAGACCCTCCCGGAGTACTGGCTAGCGGTTGGGGCCTGGTCAGTCCTTGAGCAGATGGGATCTCCCCTGGCCAGGCGGAGTTGTAGGCCTCCCAAACTAACGATACTCTTCTGGCTACCTTGCTAGAAGCGAGTATAAGTAGCCCACGTCCCTGAGTGTACCGTGTGGTGCTCACCCGTATGGCCGGTGACTCGGGGCCTTCTAGTAGCTTCCGCTCCACGACGGCGGTGCTGGTCCCATACGTGTGACCGTGCCTTCGGGTTTCTTGGCCAGAGGACCTGAAATCCCCTGCCTGACGGATTCTGCTGCTGGGTAGGAGTTAGTCCCCACAGCCTCGGACTCCGGGTCCGGTAAGAAATCTTCTCAGTCAGGGCGAGCTCTGCAGCTGCCAGCCCCTGACTCTTTGTAACACTGCTCCCACAGAGCTCCTGTTGTTTCTTCCTATGCTGCTTCTCTTCTCTACTTCTGGCATGGCCCAGGAGCTGGGCCCAGCCGGAGCCACAGCTCCCTGTCAGCCCTCCTGGCTGAACTCTCCCTCTCAACTCTCTAACCCTGCCTCAGCCCCAGGTTTATACAGGGGAAGTTCTTCCCCTCCCAGGACTGGGCAGGAGGTGTGGCATGCATAGGATTCCTGACCAAGAGACCTCCCACCTGCTCTCAGACATAACATTGCTGTTACTGTGGAAACCAGACCCCTGGGGTGCCACATTCCCCCCTAGTGAAATTTAGTACTCCGGGACTAAACATATTTTTAAACATAACAAGGTATAAACAATAATAGTACAATAAGAAAAACATATAAAGATGGTCACGGCGTGTCCGCAACCGGGTGCAGTTTTTGAAGAAAAGCAAGGTGTCCATTTCACCAAAACAGGGAGACGTAACCAGGTAGGGGTCTGTCCTGCCCCGAGTCCTTAACAGTCTTTAGTCCATTCCTGGGTTACGCTCCAACCATGTACAAGGATTCCCGGTAAATCCACCAAGGACTCCTATAAATAACTAGAAACACATAATTATACACAAGATATGGCCGCTCTCAGTCCTCGGCCAGTGGGGATAAGGATTGGCTGCTCACAGTCCTCAGCCTGGTAAGGGATAGGGGATGGCTGCTCACAGTCCTCAGCCTGGTAAGGGATAGGGACACACGGGGAACAATTCACTAATCCCAACGGGGACCATATTTTAATTAGCAGCAGTCCTTGTACCCTAACGGGTAACTATGTACAGCTCTTTATTCACGCTACTTCCCTTCAGTAGCTATGTCCTCTTTGTGCTCCCTCCTGAGGGTAGTCCTCAGACCCGTCCGGGTCCTCTTGGCTTTCCTCGTATTGGTAGTACTGCAGCTCCTCCTCGGTTAGCTGGGTTAGTATCTCTGCGACAGTCCTCCTCCCAGGTGGCCAGGACTTTACCTCCCTTTGGGCTGCCCCGGTTAATTGGGCCACCAGGATGCTCACTTTTTGCTCCTCTTTGAGGGGGTACACCTGGAAGAGGCTATCCAGCTTTTCTCTAAAGTCATGCAGAGTATGTGACTCCCCTGAGTACTGGGGTAGCCAGGCTGCCCCCGGGATATAGGGCATGGCGAAAGGCATGACCGCAACAGCGGTGGCGCTGGCGGGGGTTGAAGCGGTGAAGCTCTCCTCCGTATCCGACATCCTTCTCCCCCCTAGTGGACCGTGGCCTACCTTGCGATGATCCTCTTCCGTAGGCCGCGGCTCCGCAGTGGATCGTCAGGGTTGAGGACCTTCCGTCGCGCTCCTGTGACGTCGGCGTCTGCTGGGCTCCTTCCAGGACCTTACGCAACGTCCGGACGTGAGGCGGGGCTTCAGTTCTCGCGCGCTTTCGGAGTCCGCGCCCCTCTTCTTCCCGCGCGGCGTCCTCAAGATGGCGTCCAATGGCGGGAAAACTCCACGTGTGGCGGGAAGAAGGCTGAAGATGACGCCGGATGGCGGGAAAACTCCACCGATGGCGGGAAGGAAGCGGAAGATGGCGCCGGATGGCGGGGATCTTCACCACAGGTAAGTTTGAACAGTCTTTTTCAGGCACGCAGTACCCGGTGGTTGCGGGCACGAGATCCTGCCGACTACGCCAAAAGTTGACGCGCCCCTGGGCCTGTGTCGCGCTGCGTTGCGCACGCGGGAGCTTACCCGGAGCCGGATCTCTTGAGGGTTGTAGTCTCGTGGCGGTGATCCGGTCCGTGCCCAGGGAGTCAGACTAAGTGGCGCTGTATCAGCGGTAGATGATGGACGACTACGCCACCCGTTGAATGCAGCTATGGAGCTGCCGCTGCAGGGCAGACCGCTGAGGCCGGTGGAAGGATGGTGCAGCGTGGATGGTATAACCCCCAACGGGAGGGGTATGGCCTCAGGGCAGCCGACGTGGATGATGGGGGTAGCAGGAACCACTCAGAGACTATGCGGTGTAGTTCAGGGTCTTTACTGGTGACAAAGATAGACCCTCCCGGAGTACTGGCTAGCGGTTGGGGCCTGGTCAGTCCTTGAGCAGATGGGATCTCCCCTGGCCAGGCGGAGTTGTAGGCCTCCCAAACTAACGATACTCTTCTGGCTACCTTGCTAGAAGCGAGTATAAGTAGCCCACGTCCCTGAGTGTACCGTGTGGTGCTCACCCGTATGGCCGGTGACTCGGGGCCTTCTAGTAGCTTCCGCTCCATGACGGCGGTGCTGGTCCCATGCGTGTGACCGTGCCTTCGGGTTTCTTGGCCAGAGGACCTGAAATCCCCTGCCTGACGGATTCTGCTGCTGGGTAGGAGTTAGTCCCCACAGCCTCGGACTCCGGGTCCGGTAAGAAATCTTCTCAGTCAGGGCGAGCTCTGCAGCTGCCAGCCCCTGACTCTTTGTAACACTGCTCCCACAGAGCTCCTGTTGTTTCTTCCTATGCTGCTTCTCTTCTCTACTTCTGGCATGGCCCAGGAGCTGGGCCCAGCCGGAGCCACAGCTCCCTGTCAGCCCTCCTGGCTGAACTCTCCCTCTCAACTCTCTAACCCTGCCTCAGCCACAGGTTTATACAGGGGAAGTTCTTCCCCTCCCAGGACTGGGCAGGAGGTGTGGCATGCATAGGATTCCTGACCAAGAGACCTCCCACCTGCTCTCAGACATAACATTGCTGTTACTGTGGAAACCAGACCCCTGGGGTGCCACACTGTCACCATAGTTACCCAGTGCCCAGTCAGCGACATGTAACGCCCCTGTCCATGCCTACTCGTCCAAGTGTCTGTGGTGAAATGCACCCTGTCACACACAGAGTTTCTCAAAGAAGCGGTGATGTTGTGTGCGACATGCTGGTGGAGCGCAGGCACACCTTTCTTTGAGAAGTAGTGCCGACTGGGCATCTGGTACTGGGGCACTGCGACGGACATAAGGGATCGAAAATCCTCTGTGTCCACCAGGCGGAAATGCAGCATTTCTGTAGCCAAGAGCTTGCAGATGGTGAAATTCAACCTCTTAGCTTTCTCATTGCTAGGAGGAAATGGTCTTTTACTTGTCCACATCTGAGGGACCGAGGGCTGGCTGTTGTGCTTAGACGGGGTTGATAAGGGTGTCCCCGGCAAACTGCCGGTCTGTGAGGAAGATGCAGGCGGACATGTTAGGTTGCCTTGATCCAAAGGTGGTGCTATCGATGTCGGACAGCGCTCAACACCAGCTGGTGTTACCACCTCCAAAGAAAATGATGACCTGCCAATCACGCTGGCTGTTGCGGGTAAAGAGAAGGCAGGTCTGCGTCCCAAAACAGGTGTGACTGCTGTCCCCCCAGTCACAGAGGATGAAGAGGCCGCGGATGCACAAGATGGGGCAGACAGTGGTTGGCCCGGCCGGCTAGGCCGCATTGTAGCACAGTGAGCTTCCCACTGCAACTTATGCTTCATGTCCATGTGCCGGTTCATGCATGAAGTACTCAAACTATGTATTTTTTGGCCTCTACTTAGCTTTTGCTGACAAATGTTACAGATAACACGAGTTGGGTCATCTTTATCAATCTGAAAAAATGCCCAGGCTATGCAAGGCTTAGCACCCATGCGACCTGAAGAGCCACCATGACTTGTGGTCAGAGGCAGAGTTGTGTTTGAGGATGCAGTTGTGCTTCCAGTACTACGTCTCTGTCCAGGAAGGTGCAACCTGACCTGGTCGTCACTAGCATCTTCCTCCACCTCCTCTGCTGACCTCATCTCTTGGCTGACTGTGGGTTGACAGTAAGTGGGATCTCCAACCTCATCATCATCACCCTGTGCGTTATCACACCCGTCGTCCTCAGAGCCAACCTGTTCCTGCCCTGACAAAAAACTAAAGTTGTCGCTCCAATCAGGTATTTGAGTCTCATCATCGTCTTCCTCATTGTCTCCACCAACAGGAGTTACAGTTTGGGAATGAGGGTCTACATTATGGTCAGAACCTTCAGCGTCTGGTCCTGGATCCGACTCATAAAGATTCTGGGCATCAGTGCAGATCATTTCCTCATCTAGATTCACAGAAGCGCTGGAGCCGACCTCTGATTCCCAGGCTATAGTATGAGTAAACAGCTCTGCAGACTCAACCATCTGTTCTACCTCATACTCAGACGGGCAGCTGGAGATTTGGGAGCTGTGAGGAAGCAAGTGCGATTGGGGTGACACCTCTGAGGACTGGAGTATTTGCGATGTTGAAGTTGAGGTGGAGGAGAACCCACTTAAAGGAGCACTTGATATCCGTTGAAGCACCTGCTGTTTTTGTGCCTCATCTGGAATTTGTAGCGATTGGCGTGGCCGTAAGAAAGGGATCTTATCACATTGTCCGCTAAAAGAAGTAGACATTTTAGTTTGGCTGGAAGATGGTCTTTCTTCTGCAGATGTTACTGTTGCTTTAACACCTACCCCACGGACACAACCTTTTTTCCCCTTCCCAACACGCCTATTCCCCTTTCCACCAGCAGCAGGCCTTTTTCCACTCATTTTGGTGGTTAACTAATTCACAACTCTGGAGTTGTTTGCACAAAAAAACAATGGATGGTAACCGAGCAGAGCTGAGTGGCCAAACTGTGGTATTAGGCCAAAACTATTGGCTGGGTTAGATGCAGAAAAAAATTATATTCAATTTGCAACCTGATGGAGGTCAGTATAGATGGATGAATAGAACAAGTCCCACACACTGCTAGAAGCCCAAATATTTTTTCAGAGCTAGATGCAGAAAAAAGTTAACAGCGGTGCCGTCTAACACGCAGCTGCAGCAGTGAGAAAATGGTGGCGACGGGGAAAATGGCTGGGTCTTATAGGGCAAGGACATGTGACATACACTGCCAATCACACATGCCCTTGCTTGTGTGAAAAAAAGCAGTTCGCTCCGTGTGTGCGCTGCTGATAGGCTGACAGATTGCACCTCCCCACTGTAAATGCGGGAAAGAGAAAAAAAAATGGAGTTCTTCATTATTCCTGCAGAGGTCCATCCCCTGCCCCTCCCCCTGCCCCACTGTACACTCAAACTGCGTATTAACATTAATTTTCAGCATTACTGAGAAAAAATCCAGTTATGATTTTGGTGCACGAACAGTTATCGAACATAACCTCGAACAGCCGAATTTTTTTCAAATCGTTCGTGTTCGCCGAACGGCTCGAACACCGCCCAAAACAGCTCGAATTTGAGATTGGCGAACAGTTCGAGTCGAACAACGCTCATCTCTAGTCCCTACCTCCTGAAAACCTGTCTGGGAGGGCAACCTTGGATTCAGACTGGACAGGCCTACTTGCAGAGACCCCTACATTGGCGGCCTGTAACCGCTGATGCTACTGCTGAACCTCACAGCGGAGGTCATTTGTGTCACCCAGGCCTGGATGCCACAAAATATAATAAAGCTGTGTCTGAGAGCAAGGGGGAGGTTCTCTAGTCCAGGGTTCCCCAACTCCGGTCCTCAAGGCCCACCAACAGGTCATATTTTCAGGATTTCCTTAGTGTTGCTCAGGTGATGGAATTATTGCCTGTGCAGGTGATGTAATTATCACCTGTGCAATACGAAGGAAATCCTGAAAACATGCCCTGTTGGTGGGCCTTGAGGACTGGAGTTGGGGAACCCTGCTCTAGTCAGGGGAACATTAGCATGCAATGCCTCCTGTCTCAGGCCAGTAGGGGGAGCAGGCTGCCCCTATAAAAGCTGGTGCTGGGGGCAGGGTTAGGGAGAACTGGACGACCTGTCTCAGGATTCAGGTCCCAGAGCAGAGCAGGGACAGAAAGTTGATTGCACCTAAGAGGAAGTGTGGCAGCAGGAGAGCCACAAGCCAGAGACAAGAGGCGAAGTGAGCCTGTCTTGGCAGATAACGGACTTAATTTACCAGACTTTGGTGTCTGAGGCTGGGAGGATTCCACATTCTCCAGCAGATAACCAGTCCGCAGGGGACTGTATATTCCTTGGCCTAAGAAGCCTGGAGGCCCTGCCACAACCGAAGGGACCAGTAAAGCCGTACAAGGCTGGGAGCAGAAAGGAACCCACGTCGCAGGCCATACAGGCGAGAATACACGGAAAGCTCGGAAAAGTGGGCTGTTACCCTATAACGAGGAGATAGCCAGAAGGAGCACAGAAAGCACGGTAGGCCTACACCCTCACCCTGACCAGGGCCAATTTCCCCGTTGCTCTCAGACATCCAGGTCCCCTCCTAGCTGGGACTGTTTGTGGGTCAATTTACCTGTTCTAGTAAAGACCCTGGACTGCAACCTGTTGTCTGCGTGCTCCTTGCTCCTCCAGCACTATCAGCACTGGGACTCTCACTACCATCACTCCCAACATCCATTTTACTGCCCTGGGGCCGCACTCTTCCCGTGGGGAGTCACACTACCCTAGCTGCACACCTCATCAGCCCCAGCGGTCTGCATGCAGCGGCGGTTTCTAATAACCGCAATCCACGGGTGGCGTAGTCGGACATTATCATCAGCGCATAACGGACTACCACTGGCCTGACCACCCTGAGCCACGGAACCGGGTTGCCACTACTACTCCCATCATTCCCCTACTGCCCGGATCCGAGTGCCCCACGGCCCAGGGGGCGAGTCATATTCACCTCCAGAGACAGTCAGCGAAACTGCTCTGCAAGCTCTGCAACTGATCCCATACTAAGGTAGAAAGGAAAAAAAAGATGCACGTCCAAAAACACAAAAAGAAAAAAAGTCAGTATTTTTTTTTTCCTCCCTAAACGTGCTCGGCCGGTAATAATGTCACGCCAGGTATAAGTACAACACAGAGGGAACAAGGAGAGGGAGCCCAGACACTAGGGAAAGGGGGACGTGGAGATCTCCTAGTCTGGTCTAGCGTTACCCTGTCTCAACTAACGTCCCAAGCCTTCTGAGCTATCGCCGATCGCGTGCCTCGCCCTGCTTTTCCTGGCGTACGGCTGCGACTATGGATGGAAGGAGATGAGCACTAGTCAACCTCCACTAAAACTCTAAAGACAGCAAGGGTAGACAAAACAGGGCAAAATGGCTTAGCTTTAGATGAACGCCAAATGTGCAGACGGCCTCAAGCTCCAGATAGGACGAAGTACTGCTCCTGCTCAGCTTCACAAGTAGAAATGGATATAGCCGGTGACTCTCAGACACACCACGTATATATACACCCAGGCCAGAGAGCAAATTGGCAAGAGAGAGGTAGTCGCTCGGTCCTAAAGACAGCCTCCTATCTAAGCAGCTGTCTGCAATGCCAAATGTGGAGATCTCCTGCAACCCACTGCAGGGCCACTGTCTGTCACCTTTGACACACCCATGACAGTTTGCCTTAGTTCACATTGCCCCGCATTCTCCACCATATGTAAGGCAGTGGCTTTCGTGTCCATGCGGCAACGAGGCAGTGACACAAGAAAGTCCAACTTAAACATCTTTATTCTCAAACTTACAAAATCCAGAACTTTTATCCTCTGGTTCACAGCCAGAACGTCTTGTTGCCGTGGACGACTGCACCACTTTATTGCTCGTGAGTGCGTCAGTAGCTTTGCCTTCTCTGGCCCGAGTTCAGACTCACACAGACCTGGTTTACAGAGTCTTCTGCTCTGCTACTTTCAAGCAAAACACTGACACCCCTAAACCTTAACTGAAAGTTTAAATGGGTTTTTGTGGACATGGGCCACTCCCAAAACTTGAAGTGGAGGGAGCGATCCATCCCACTACCATCCTATAGATCTCTCCAAAAATAAAAGCCCATGTCAGGTTTTCATAAATCTGCCTTGGTAAAATAGTTTGACCAAACCCAGTCTCTCTTTTATTTTGCATTATAACCACAGCTGTGGCTGTAACTACAATGCACTCCAGCGGGTTCAGTATGTTTCTATGCGCATCCTGGAGGACACATAAAGACCCTCGCATTTGATTCCCCTCACAGGTGTTATATACGGCCCTGTTATACTGGAGTGTTATATACAGTCTCCTTATTATGCTGCGTTTTTATATGGTCCCGTTACCCTGTGGCATTATATATACGGTCCCAGTAATCTGGGGTGTTTTATACACGGCCCCGGTATTCTGGCGTATTATATACTGTATATGGCCAGGGTATTCTGGGGCGTCATATACATATATACGGCCCTGATATCCTAAGGTGTCCATCTCCTCACATTTCCCTCCCGGTCCCTACGGCAGCAGGCTGTAATATTGTTGTCAGATATCTGGAAAAAGTATTAATTTACTTTTTTTAATATCTGCTCCTCCTTGCTACAGACCGGCTCCTCTGGTGGTGGGAGGAGTAATATCGGCTCCGGCTGTCAGCAGCACACAGGTAGGAGGAGCTAGATACAAGCTGCTCTGATTGGAGGAGCAGCAGACACTGACTGTCAGGACGTCCTGTGCGCTCCAACTGTCAGATTCCTGCCGGCTGCTGAGCGATCTCTGCACAGTACGTCATTCCCCACACTGATTGTGGTACAGGAGGATCGCATGGTCCTGGAGTGACCGGTAACATCCGGGGAGAGGGTCACACTGTGTCAGTGTACTGATCCCCCGCCCTGTAATGGGGGCACAAACCGGTGGTCCATGGGGCTCAGACCCATCCTCCAAGGTGGCATCTGTGGCTAGAAACACGCTGGTGAGACCCCAGGACGAAAAAAAATACTGCACAAAGATTTCCCAATGTCCGACAAACACGTGCAACACATGAGGGGGAGGGCATAACAGATGTGGGAGGAGCTAGAGTGTGTCTGTGGGGGGGGGACCAGAAAAATGCTCGAGTTTCCCATAGACTTACATTGGGCTCGTTACTCGGACAATACGATTTGCTCGACCCGAGCAACGAGTCATTAGGTGTGGCAATATTTAGACTAATACAAACAGGGGCGTATCTAGTGGGGGGTCCGGCGGGGCACGTGCCCCGGGCGCAGCCGGCAGAGGGGCGCAGTCGGGCCACCTAATGCGGCGGTCCGATGTGTCCTTCTCCCCCCCGGCGGCTTCTTTCTGCTGCCCCCCAGACTGGGAGTCGGCAGTTCTCTGAGCAGTGTGTCAAGCTGACACCGCGCTCAGAGAAGCTGCAGCTCCCAGCGTTAAAGCTTTGATCTCAGGACCAGAGTGATGCCAGCAGCGTGATCCGGTTATGTGATCCGGTCATGTGATCACGTGGCTGACGTCACTCACAGGCGCTGCAGCTCAGGCAGATGCGGCCATTCATGGCAAGTGCTCCACACTTAATAATTGGGGGGATGATTATTTATTGTATGGCTGGGGGGGTGATTTATTGTATGGCTGGGGGGTGATTTATTGTATGGTTGGGGGGGGTGAATTATTGTATGTGTGACGCCCAGCTGTGCTTGGTATCACAAATCCTAGAAGGGTGTATTGAAGGATTCCTCCACAAGAGGCCCCCATAACCATTCACACATCTCCACCTTCCACCTCAGACCACCAGAGGGAGCCCGTTAGGGATAGATAAATAGGGAAGGTGGAGCCAGGCAGTCAGTTCCTGCAGAGTGAGACACAGAAACAGGTCAGTCTGCAGTGGAGCTCAGTGATTCAGCAATTTCTCTGGAGAGTTCAGTTAGTGCAAGCCTGAATACTGAGTTGAGCCAGTTGAATCGTAGCTCAGAGAGGTGAGCTTTAGGTGTGCCGGCGCCATAAGATCGGTGAAGCACGGCAAGCTGCCGTTAGTGTGAGTAGCCTATTGAGGGTCCGAGTAGGCTGAAGGCGAGTAGAGAGAGTTAGTACATAGGGGGCAGAGGAGCTTAACTAGCTCACCCCGAAGAAGAATTTACCGGACACCGGGTCCGAAGTTTACCGGGATCTCCATGACCCAGTAAGATAAACCGGAATCCCTGGGGAACTACAAGTCCCAGGATCGCTAAAGTGCTGATACGTAACAGAGCCAGGAGACACATAGGCCCCGTAAGTCGGGAGCGTGTAATCCAACAGAAGGCCCTACCACAAGGTCAGCCAGTGCAGGACAGAGACAAAGTTAGGCCTAGCTCCAGGCAGGTCAGAAACTTACTACGCAGAGTCAAGAAGCAGGAGGCCCAAAACCCGCTCATTGGGGAGGATCCGGCCATACACCCTTCACCCTACAGTGCTCTGGGGAGTGCCTGAATTTCCATCAGCAAAAAGTACTGAAGTGACTATCTTGTCTGTCCCTGTTCTTGCTCTGACCCGGCGGGGTCTCTTCATTCTGCTTTCCCCGTTCATACACTGACCTGAGGCCTAGCTCCACCTGTGGGGAGCTATACCATCCAGCTGCCTTATCACCAGCCTCAGTGGACTGCACAGCGCTGGTGATCATCACCAGAAGCCACAGGTGGCGTCACAAACTCTTTTATAAACTTAAAAAAGGGGGGTTAGTGATTTGTTAAGGAGAGGCCCAGGGTACGGGCCCGGGAGCCGACCACCGCGACATCCCTAAAGGCCAGGCTAAAGGCCCGGGTACTGAGTCATCCCCATCTCCCCCTGGGCTAGTCATCTCCTACTTGGCGTCACGAACAGGATTGCGTGCCCGCTCCAACGACGCCGTGTTTTGCCCGTTGCCACCGGGTACTGTGCGCCTTTATTCTGAACTGTGTACGTGAAGTTGTGGTGAAGGTTGCCGCCATTGTTGGGCCGCTGAGCGAGAAGAAGGGCGTAACCGCGGGAAAATAAGGGGCGTACCTGCAAAAAAGCGCGAAGTCCCAGACACGCCCCACGCCTCGACGTCAAATCAGGAAGCGCCAGGTCCTGTACGGAGCGTCGCTGAACGCTCTGACGTAGGACACAAGCGACGCAAGGTCCTGAAGATAACCGTCACCTGCGGAGCTGCGGCCTACCAGAATAAAAAACAGAAGGTAGGCCACGGTTAACTAGGGGGGCGCTAAGATGTCCGACAAGCAGCAGAACGCCGACCTGACGGTCAACGTCCCTGAAGTCCAACCCGCGCCGGATGATGAGCAGGCCGAAGCCGCCGCTCCACCAGCAGTGCCAGTAACATCAGTCATTCCTTTGACTTTACCGTACATTCCTGGAGCAAAGTGGCTCCCCCAGTACAACGGCAAACCAGATACCCTGTCTGGATTCAAACGGAAGATATGTGGTATCTTAGACATGTACTCTATGACCGGCAAACAAAGAGCTGCCGTTGTATTAGGATAACTGACCGGTGCTGCGGAACGGGAAGTGGAAACATGGTCGGCCGCAGACCAAGAGTCAGTGTCCACAATATTCCAAAAACTACAGACTGTATTTGACGACCTTACTGAGGCGGACCTCCGGATGAGGTTCTACAGCTGCTCCCAACAACCAGAGGACAATGTTCGGGACTATGCCTGGCGTCTCCAAGGGGCCCTGCGGGCTCTGAACCAGGTTAGTCCAACCAGCATTGAGAATGAGAACAAAATGCTGAAGGAACAGTTTGTCCGGGGGCTGAAGTCTCCAGAGGAGAGCAGGACTGTGCGTTGGTGGTCCCTGGATCATCCGGATGCCACCTTTGACAATCTTAAGGACATGGCAATAAAAGGACTGCAGCCCCTGGAAACAAATGCCATCCAACGTTACCAGGGTGGGGCTACTCCAGTGTCTGCTACACCCACCTTATCCCCAGTGGCTGCTGAAGTTAAAGTCCCAGCAACGCCCCCTAAAGAACTGGACAGTCTGCGCTCTGAGGTGCGTCAGTTGAGCAAAACTCTGACCACCGTGCTGAGTGCTCTGCAGTTGCGGACGGAGCCCGAGGAAGGAGGGAAGATCCTGCTAGCTGATAGCCCTGAGGATGTCCCCTGGATGCACAGGAGGAGGAGGCCAACACCACCCTCGCCAAGGACCAGTGACCAGCGCCGTCCACCGAGGGAACCAACCTGCTACCGATGCCGTAAGACCGGACACCTCACCCAGAAGTGTTCTTTAAACGAGAAAACCCTGGGTCCGAGGGCCAACTCCCAGGAGTAGACTCACCAGGCCTATCAGACTGGTACAACAGGTTCGTCGGAGGACGACCTTTCCTGTCCATTGTACTGGACGGGATCCCGACGCATGCCCTGCTGGACACAGGATCTCAGGTAACCATCATGCCTGAAGTCCTCTGCAAGAGGTTCTGGTTCATAGACAATCTACATCCGCCAGCTCCTAATTTGTCTGTATATGCTTCAAATGGACGCCCCCTTAACCTACTCGGGGTTAAGAATGTGACTGTAAAGGTGGGGAGAGTGGAGCTGAAGGACCAGGGACTAATTGTAGTAGAGACCAATCCTGATGACACTAATCCGTATATGGTACTTGGCACTAACATTGTTGGTAACTGTTTGGGAGAGGTTGTGTTCTTGCTCCAACAGATCGCGGACACTGCCAAACCAGGACAGAGAAGGGTACTGCAAAGGGAGATCCGAGTCCTGATGTATCAACAGCAAGTAAGGCTAACAGACGGTGAAATCGGTAACGTGAGGGTAACAGACCCCATACCCATTGTCATCCCCCCAATGAGTGAAATGCTCCTCTGGTGTAGAGCTGCCATGGGTCTTAGAGGACAGAGCTACCAGGCGGTAGAATCATAGAATCATAGAATCATAGAATGGTAGAGTTGGAAGGGACCTCCTGGGTCATCTGGTCCAACCCCCTGCTCAAAGCAGGATTCACTAGATCATCTCAGACAGATGTCTGTCCAGCCTCTGTTTGAAGACGTCCATTGAAGGGGAACTCACCACCTCTCGTGGCAGCCTGTTCCACTCATTAATCACCCTAACTGTCAAAAAGTTTTTTCTAATATCTAATCTGTGTCTCCTCCCATTTAGTTTCATCCCATTGCTTCTAGTCTTTCCTTGTGCAAATGAGAATAAAGATGATCCTTCTACAATGTGACAGCCCTTGACATATTTGTAGACAGCTATTAAGTCTCCTCTCAGGTAGTAGAACCCCTTTGCTCTGAGCACAGACCCACGCTCTTAACTGCCAGGGGAGTGGTAGATGTACGTAATGGGAGGGTGCCTGTCCGTCTCCTCAATTTAGGGGAAGATGAGGTCAAACTGCCACGTTATGCCACTGTTGCCAAATTACATGCTGTCAATAACAACTGCATCCATGGGGCGGAGTCCTTAACCTCACCAGATGAAGTAGAGGATAATGACCCTGCAACCCAGGTGGAGGATTGGTGTCAACAGCTCCATGTTGGGACGGACACCACTCCTGCCCATCAAAAACAGGGTGTACACCGGATGCTTCAAGAGTACTCACAGGTGTTCAGTAAACATCCACTAGACTTCGGGAGGGTTAAGGGGGTTCAACATCATATCCCCACAGGCAACCATTCCCCAATCAAAAAACGTTATAGGCCTATACCCCCAGCTCACTACCAGAAGGCAAAAGAAATGCTGCATGACATGAGGAAGGTGGGAGTGATAAGGGATAGTTGTAGTCCCTGGGCGGCTCCCCTAGTGCTGGTTAGGAAAAAGGACGGGAGCATGAGAATGTGTGTAGATTACCGTCAAGTAAATCGCATTACACATAAGGATGCATACCCTTTACCAGGCATAGAGGAGTCACTAGCTGCCTTAAAGTCTGCAAATTACTTTTCCACCCTTGACCTCACTAGTGGATACTGGCAAGTAGCTGTCGCTGAGGAGGATCGGGAGAAGACGGCCTTCACCATCCCGATGGGACTCTGCGAGTTCAACAACATGCCGTTTGGACTCTGCAATGCCCCCGGAACGTTCCAGAGATTGATGGAGTGCTGCCTGGGACACCGCAACTTCGAGACTGTGTTACTTTACCTGGATGACGTAATTGTGTACTCCAGAACGTACGAGGATGACTTGAAACACCTGGCAGAGGTATTTGAGTCACTGTCCCGGTACGGGATGAAGTTTAAACCCTCAAAGTGCCATCTGCTCAAGAAGAAGGTACAGTACCTGGGACACATTTTCAGTCCGGAAGGCGTAGCACCAGACCCGGAGAAAGTCACAGCCATACAGAAGTGGCCGGAGCCGAAGAACCTCATGGAGGTGCGTCAGTTCTTGGGACTAGTAGGATACTACCGGAGGTTAGTAAAGGACTACACAAAGAAAGCAGCTCCTCTGCAAGACCTCCTGGTAGGGCAGTCCCCCAAAGGCAAAAACCCTCCATTCCACTGGGGTAAGGAGCAAGCGGAGTCGTTTCAGGAGATGAAGGAGATCCTGACAGGTGATGAGATCCTAGCCTACCCTAACTACAGCCAACCGTTCCTGCTGTATACAGATGCCAGCAACAAAGGGCTGGCTCTGTCTTAAGTCAGAAGCAGAATGGGCAAGAGAAAGTCATCGCATACGCAAGCAGGAAGCTCCGCTCGACTGAGAGGAACCCAGAGAACTATAGCAGCTTTAAGTTGCAGTTCCTGGCCTTGGTCTGGGCCATCACTGAACAGTTCAAGCACTATTTGGCTTCCAGCAAGTTCACTGCCTTTACTGATAACAACCCCTTGACCCATCTTGAAACAGCTAAGTTGGGGGCTCTGGAACAATGATGGCTCGGCTGTCAAACTACCAATTTACAATCAAATACCGGGCGGGCCGCAAGAACACCAACGCCGATGCCCTGTCCAGGATGCCTCACCAGTCGGACACAGAAGAAGAAGTGGATGACCTGGAAGAGATTGAGCTGCCTGCCTTTCACCAGAATGGGATGATCCATGAGCAACGAGCCTCCAGGAAGCAGCGTGGAAAGACATTAAACCCCCTGCCTCACCACAGCTGGAAAGAGACCCAGGACAGCGACCCGGTTGTCAGCCGCATCAAACAGCTAATAACCCAAGAAGATGCCTCCCTGGAGAAAGATGCGTCTCTGCAAGCAAAGCAGCTGTGGAACGAGAGAAGCCGGCTGTTTATCTACCGTGAGAAGCTGTGCCGGAGGTAATTTAATCCAAGAACCCATGAGATGGTATGGCAGATAGTGGTCCCGAAGACAGACATTCAGATGGTATTAGAGGCTTACTACGATCAGGCGGGGCACTTTGGCTGGAAAAAGCTAGAGACCCTGCTGAAGTGCCGATTCTACTGGGTAGGAATGCGCAGCTCCATTAAAAGGTGGTGCCGGGACTGTGGACCCTGCGGCCTAAGAAGGAAAGACTTCAGCAGCCAGAAGGCACCCCTGCAGCCCATCAACACGACTCAGCCCCTGGAAATCGTGGCCCTGGACCATGTCAAGCTCTCCCCCAGCAGGTCAGGGTACTCCTATGCTCTGACCATGGTAGATCACTACTCACTTTTCCTGGTGGTCACCCCCGTCAAAGACCTGATGGCAGAGACAGCAGCAAAGACCTTCCAAGCGTATTTCTGCAGACCCCATGGCTACCCTGAGCAGGTGCTGACGGACCAGGGCCCGGCCTTTGAGGCTGAGTTGTTCAAGGAGTTCTGCCATCTCTACGAGTGTAAAAAGATAAGAACTACACCATACCACCCACAAACAAATGGTCTCTGCGAAAAGATGAACAACATCATCATCAACCTGCTAAAGACCATACCACTTGAGGAGAGAAACCAGTGGCCAGACCTACTACCAGACCTAGTGGATCTGTACAATCATATACCAGTCAGTTCCACCAAATGCACTCCGGCATATCTCATGCGGGCAAGGCCAGGAAAGCTGCCCATGGATTTGGAGCTTGGTGTTGTTGAACCTGAAGCTGATATGACCACTGATGACTGGGACAAGACCAGACAAGAGCAGTACAGAAGGGTACAAGCTTGTGTCAAGGACAGTCTTACTCGGGTGAGAGAAAAGCAGGAAATGCACTACAACAAAAACGCATCAGCAGAACCTTTTACACCAGGTGAAACAGTACTAAAAAGGAAAAGACGTAACCACAAACTTGATGACCAGTGGGAAAAAGACCCCTACACTGTGTTACCGTCAAGATTTGACAACAAAAAGACTTGTATAATCAGTCGTGATGGAGGAAAAACATCTGCTACAGTGTCCAGGGACCACCTAAAATTGTGTCCAGATTTACTGAAACCCCAAGAAAAAGTGCCTCTCACAATCCAGGAAGAACCTAAAGAAGCGGTGATACACACTGACCTTGGAGACTTCCCAGCTGATTGGCCTCAGATAGGAGGTGCAGTAATCATTCCAGTACTCCAATTCTATGAACAACCAGAAAACCCTCTACAGCAAGTTGTACCTGTAAGTGCAGCAGAAGAGCCAGCTCAAGAAGTATCCCCGGATGAAGGATCCCCGGCAGGAGCAGAGCAAGAAGGCCCAGCCAATGGTAGACAGTTTTACAACATGCTTACACGTAGAACTGATAGAGTAACTGAGGATACAGACACTGACACTCCACCAACCACAGCACTACGCAGATCAGTACGCAGCACAAGAGGTAAACCTCCTGCTAGGTACACTGAGTAAAGTAGCAAAATTTCAGAGAGTGTAGATAGTTACCCCTGGGGTACGGTATGTTAAATTGTAATGTACTGCATAATTGTGTATTTTCCATGCATATGTACATTATTTTGTGTTTTGCTTATTTTTGAACAGTTTAAGTGATATGGACACTTTGCCTATTTACTTCTTTATTTATCAAAGGACTGCGTGGCTGAGGACTGTGTGCAGCCCAAAAACTTTTATGTATATAATTGCGCTCCCTGGAGTGCCCTTTAAGTGACCTCAGAAGGAAAACCTGTCTGGAGTGGCTCTCTTGGAGGTCCAACTCGGGATCTTCATGCCCTGCAGTCACCCCAGGGCCTACGTAGAGGGATTAGGACAGGTCCCTCAAAACCTCCAAAGTACTCTACCTTGTGAGATGGACATCCTGTATGGGAACCTCACCACAGGAGACTTGGATTCTGAGGACGCTTTGTATTTGTTTAATTGTTATGCAACGTTTAAGATTTGTGCCTCCCATAAAGGGAAGATTGTTTTAGTATTGCTTATGTTCCTATTGTTATTGTTTTATAAAATGTACTTCAGCCCGGGAGTGTTGAGCTTAACTAGGGGGGAATGTGACGCCCAGCTGTGCTTGGTATCACAAATCCTAGAAGGGTGTATTGAAGGATTCCTCCACAAGAGGCCCCCATATCCATTCACACATCTCCACCTTCCACCTCAGACCACCAGAGGGAGCCCGTTAGGGATAGATAAATAGGGAAGGTGGAGCCAGGCAGTCAGTTCCTGCAGAGTGAGACACAGAAACAGGTCAGTCTGCAGTGGAGCTCAGTGATTCAGCAATTCCTCTGGAGAGTTCAGTTAGTGCAAGCCTGAATACAGAGTTGAGCCAGTTGAATCGTAGCTCAGAGAGGTGAGCTTTAGGTGTGCCGGCGCCATAAGATCGGTGAAGCACGGCAAGCTGCCGTTAGTGTGAGTAGCCTATTGAGGGTCCGAGTAGGCTGAAGGCGAGTAGAGAGAGTTAGTACATAGGGGGCAGAGGAATTTACCGGACACCAGGTCCGAAGCTTACCGGGATCTCCATGACCCAGTAAGATAAACCGGAATCCCTGGGGAACTACAAGTCCCAGGAGCGCTAAAGTGCTGATACGTAACAGAGCCAGGAGACACATAGGCGTGAGTCGGGAGCGTGTAATCCAACAGAAGGCCCTACCACAAGGTCAGCCAGCGCAGGACAGAGACAAAGTTAGGCCTAGCTCCAGGCAGGTCAGAAACTTACTGCGCAGAGTCAAGAAGCAGGAGGCCCAAAACCCGCTCATTGGGGAGGATCCGGACATACACCCTTCACCCTACAGTGCTCTGGGGAGTGCCTGAATTTCCATCAGTAAAAGGTAATGAAGTGACTATCTTGTCTGTCCCTGTTCTTGCTCTGACCCGGCGGGGTCTCTTCGTCCTGCTTTCCCCGTTCATACACTGACCTGAGGCCTAGCTCCACCTGTGGGGAGCTATACCATCCAGCTGCCTTATCACCAGCCTCAGTGGACTGCGCAGCGCTGGTGATCATCACCAGAAGCCACAGGTGGCGTCACAAACTCTTTTATAAACTTAACAAATCACTAACCCCCCTTTTTAAAGGAGAGGTCAAGGGTACGGGCCCGGGTACCGAGTCATCCCCATCTCCCCCTGGGCTAGTGTAACATACCTGGCGGCGTCCTTGCATAGTGGTCCATCTCCCACTGTGCAAGAGAACGCACTTGATCTCCAATTCTGAATGTCTCTCTGGCTTCCCTCCATGCTGTTTGTTTGTCTCTGTTTCTGCTGCTTAAGGGCGGCGCCCGATCACTTCCTGCTTTTTGTACCTGCTGCAGGCACACCCCTTGTGCGTCCTCAGCCTATCGCTGTCTGTCACCTGGTATTTAAACCAGCTGCTCCAATTAACCCATGCCTGAGCATCTTGCCCTGTCAGTTGGCTTTTTGTCTCTGACATGCCAGGTCCTGTGTATGTTACCTGTCTTGCAGTATTTGTTCCCGTGTCTGTACTGTGTCCTACCTGTGTACTCTAACCTGCAGTCTGTACACGCTCTCTAGCCTGTTGTTTTCTGCCTATCCCGGAGGCTGTATTTCCAGGCCAGTGTGAACACGCTCCTAGCCTGTTCTTTCCGCCTTCTAGGGGCCGCATACCTAGACCCGTTCCTGTATCTTGCCTGCTCTTGTTTGTATACTCTTCTAGCCTGTTATCTGTTTTTCTCTATGTCCGTACCTTCCCTTTTCTCGCAGAATCTGATCCCGTACCTATCTCCTACTCTTTGTCTTTGTACTCCCGTTTGTGAGTTTGGAGTCCACTCTCTACTTCATTGCAAGTATCCTGTGTGTATCTGGTTCTGCCTTTCCCTTCCAGTCTGTTCCGTGTGAACAGAGCCCTGTCCCCTCCGCGTCTGCAGTTTCGCTTTGCTCAGCTCTGTCCACCGCGTCTGCGGTTTCGCTTTGCTCAGCTCTGTCGACCGCGTCTGCGGTTTCGCTTTGCTCAGCTTTGTCCACCGCGTCTGCGGTTTCGCTGTGCTCAGCCCTGTCCACCGCGTCTGCGGTTTTGCTTTGCTCAGCCCTGTCCACCGCGTCTGCGGTTTCGCTTTGCTCAGCCCTGTCCACCGCGTCTGCGGTTTCGCTTTGCTGAGCCCTGTCCACCGCGTCTGCGGTTTCACTTTGCTCAGCTTGGTCCACCGCGTCTGCGGTTTCGCTTTGCTCAGCTCTGCCCACCGCGTCTGCGGTTTCGCTTTGCTCAGCCCTGTCCACCGCGTCTGCGGTTTCGCTTTGCTCAGCCCTGTCCACCGCGTCTGCGGTTTCGCTTTGCTCAGCCCTCTCCACCGCGTCAGCGGTTTCGCTTTGCTCTGCCCTGTCCACCGCGTCTGCGGTTTCGCTTTGCTCTGTCCTGTCCACCGCGTCTGCGGTTTCGCTTTGCTCTGCCCTGTCCACCGCGTCTGCGGTTTCGCTTTGCTCTGCCCTGTCCACCGCGTCTGCGGTTTCGCTTTGCTCAGCCCTGTCCACCGCGTCTGCGGTTTCGCTTTGCTCAGCCCTGTCCACCACGTCTGCCGTTTCGCTTTGCTCAGCTCTGTCCACCGCATCTGCGGTTTCGCTTTGCTCAGCTCTGTCCACCGCGTCTGCGGTTTCGCTTTGCTTTGCCCTGTCCACCGCGTCTGCGGTTTCGCTTTGCTCAGCCTTGTCCACCGCGTCTGTGGTTTCGCTTTGCTCTGCCCTGTCCACCGCGTCTGCGGTTTCGAATTTGTCTCCCAGTCTGTACTGGACCCTACCCAGCCTGCGCTCTAGTCTGCCTGTTCCTGTATTCCCCGGTGTGGGTCAACAGCCGTGTCCGGAGTCTGACCTGGTGTAGACCCTGGTCCCTCTGCTCGGTTCCTCCCTGGTGCACTGGCGTCGTATGCCGTCGTGCGACCTTGGTCGAATCGGGCAGATACTTAGTTACGCCCCTCCAGGCACTCTCCGGTTCATGGCACAGTGGAAACACTACATACACACGCACACGCCACTCTGTCCGGGCGTGTGCATTACAGCATGCTCAGGCCATGGTTCCCGTTGAGCCCCACGGCCTTCGCTCTCTGAGACTTTTTCCAGCGAATATGTGCATTAAAAATAAATAAAAAGAAAATATATTTATTTATTTATTTTTTTCTTTAGCTGAGTTCCAGGCGAATTACGCACCCGTCCAGATGGATCTTTCTGCACTCGTTCCTGCGGATCCGCCATGGTACTATGGGGATCCAAGACAGAGTCATGCATTTGTGGAGCAATGCATGCTACACTTTAAGGCCTACCCTCTCTATTTTCCTTCCGATTGGGCTAAAGTGGCCTTTATGATTGACTACCTAGCGAGTGATGCCTTGAAATGGGTCACCCCCCTATGGGAAGCATGGGATCCTGTCGTCCTTGACCTGCAGGCCTTCCTGGTGGCCTTTCGTATGGTCTTTGAGGACCCTAACCCTGAAGCCCCTGCTGAAGCTTCACTTCCCAATATCCCGGAGCAGCCCCGACCGGTAATGTGTGTGGGTAGCGCACTAGTCCTCCTGCCCGAAGAGACTACTGCCCACCCAGAATCCACACAGGATGACTACGCTCTCCGGAATACTTCTCACGACCTCAAGAGGCAGTCCAGACGTGCTAGGCGTAGAGGCAAGCCGTCACGCCAAGGTCTGTTCTCCCAAAGACCTCCTGATTCCAACCTTGAGGTTCCTGCTGAAGCTTCATTTCCCGGTATCCCGGAGCAGCCTCGACGGGTGATGTGCGTGGGTAGCGCACCAGTTCTCCTGCCCGAAGAGACTACTGCCTACCCAGAATCCACACTGGAGGACTTCCTGCACCCGGTATCTGATGCTTCACCCACTTTAACCGGTGAGCCTGTCCAAGGGTACTCTGAAGCAGTGATTACCTCCGAGTCTGTGCATCTCTACTACCTGGCGGAGGACCCCCTGTTGCTTCCTGAATCCTCCGGGATACCACCTGATGACAAATGGAGAGAGACTTCCCTACACCCGGTATCCGATACTTCGTCTGCTCCGTCCTGTGAGCCTGACAATGGGTACCTCAAAGCGGTAGTTAATCCCGAGTCTCTACTCCCCTCTGACCAGGCGGAGGACCTCCAGTTGTCTCCAGAACCCTTCGGGGTGCTACCTGGTAGCGAATGGACAGAGCCTTCCCTATACTCTGCACCTGATACCTCGCCCACTTCATCCAGTGAGTTCGACTTAGTGTTCTCCGAAGCAGAGGTTACCCCCGAGTCTCTACACCCCTCCGATCAGGCGGAGGATCTCCCGTTGTCTCCTGAACCCTTCGGGGTGCTACCTGGTAGCGAATGGACAGAGACTTTCCTATACTCGGTACCTGATACCTCGGCTGCTTCATCCAGTGAGTCCGACCTAGTGTACTCCGAAGCAGAGGTTATCCATGAGTCTCTTCACCCCTCCGACCTGGCGGAGGACCTCCAGTTGACTCCTGAGCCCTTCGGGGTGCTACCTGGTAACGAAAGGACAGAGACTCTCCTATACTCTGTAGCTGATACCTCGCTCACTTCGTCCAGTGAGTCCAACCTAGTGTACTCCGAAGCAGAGGTTACTCCCGAGTCTCTACACCCCTCCGACCAGGCGGAGTACCTCCAGTTGTCTCCAGAACCCTTCGGGGTGCCACCTGGTGGTGAATGGACAGAGATTTTCCTATATCTTGGATCTGATACCTCGCTCGCTTCGCCTAGTGAGTCTAACCTAGTATACTCCGAAGCAGAGGTTATTCCCGAGTCTCTACACCCCTCCGACCAGGCGGAGGACCTCCAATTGTCTCCAGAACCCTTCGGGGTGCCACCTGGTGGTGAATGGACAGAGACTTTCCTATACTCGGCACCCGATACCTCGCCTTCTTCGTCCAGTGAGTTCGATCTAGTGTTCTCTGAAGCAGAGGTTACCCCCGAGTCTCTGCACTCCTCTGACCCGGCAGAGGACCTCCAGGTGTCTCCTGAACCCTTCGGGGTGCTACTTGATAGCGAATGGACTAAGACTCTCCTATACTCGGTACCTGATACCTCGCCTGCTTCATCCAGTGAGTCTGAACAAGTGTACTCCGAAGCGGAGGTTACCCCCGAGTCTCTGCCCCCCTCCACCCCGGCGGAGGACTTCCAGTTGTCTTCTGTACCCTCTGGGGTGCCACCTGAAAATATGTGGAGAGAGACTTCCTTGTGTGCTGTTCCTGGTACTCCACCCGTTTCGTCTGTTGCTGAGGATGGCTAGATAGGAGGTAGCATCCTAGCTACCCAGATGAGACCAGTTTTTCCTGTGGACAGTGGAAGTGATCTTCTTGAAGTGAAGGATTGGCCCTCGAATTCCCTGCGGAAGATTCTGGCAGGCCTGAAGAAGAGGGGGCGTAAGGGAGGGGGTACTGTAACATACCTGGCGGCGTCCTTGCATAGTGGTCCATCTCCCACTGTGCAAGAGAGCTCACTTGATCTCCAATTCAGAATGTCTCTCTGGCTTCCCTCCATGCTGTTTGTTTGTCTCTGTTTCTGCTGCTTAAGGACGGCGCCCGATCACTTCCTGCTTTTTGTACCTGCTGCAGGCACACCCCTTGTGCGTCCTCAGCCTATTGCTGTCTGTCACCTGGTATTTAAACCAGCTGCTCCAATTAACCCATGCCTGAGCATCTTGCCCTGTCAGTTGGCTTTTTGTCTCTGACATGCCAGGTCCTGTGTATGTTACCTGTCTTGCAGTATTTGTTCCCGTGTCTGTACTGTGTGCTACCTGTGTACTCTAACCTGCAGTCTGTACACGCTCTCTAGCCTGTTGTCTTCTGCCTATCCTGGAGGCTGTATTTCCAGGCCAGTGTGAACACGCTCCTAGCCTGTTCTTTCCGCCTTCTAGGGGCCACATACCTAGACCCGTTCCTGTATCTTGCCTGCTCTTGTTTGTATACTCTTGTAGCCTGTTATCTGTTTTTCTCTATGTCTGTACCTTCCCTTTTGTTGCAGAATCTGATCCCGTACCTATCTCCTACTCGTTGTCTTTGTACTCCCGTTTGTGAGTTTGGAGTTCACTCTCTACTTCATTGCAAGCATCCTGTGTGTATCTGGTTCTGCCTTTCCCTTCCAGTCTGTTCCGTGTGAACAGAGCCCTGTCCCCTCCGCGTCTGCGGTTTCGCTTTGCTCAGCTCTGTCCACCGCGTCTGCGGTTTCGCTTTGCTCAGCTCTGTCCACCGCGTCTGCGGTTTCGCTTTGCTCAGCTCTGTCCACCGCGTCTGCGGTTTCGCTTTGCTCAGCTCTGTCCACCGCGTCTGCGGTTTCGCTTTGCTCAGCCCTGTCCACCGCGTCTGCGGTTTCGCTTTGCTCAGCCCTGTCCACCGCGTCTGCGGTTTCGCTTTGCTCAGCCCTGTCCACCGCGTCTGCGGTTTCGCTTTGCTCAGCCCTGTCCACCGCGTCTGCGGTTTCGCTTTGCTCTGCCCTGTCCACCGCGTCTGCGGTTTCGCTTTGCTCTGCCCTGTCCACCGCGTCTGCGGTTTCGCTTTGCTCTGCCCTGTCCACCGCATCTGTGGTTTCGCTTTGCTCTGCCCTGTCCACCGCGTCTGCGGTTTCGCTTTGCTCTGCCCTGTCCACCGCGTCTGCGGTTTCGCTTTGCTCTGCCCTGTCCACCGCATCTGCGGTTTCGCTTTGCTCTGCCCTGTCCACCGCGTCTGCGGTTTCGCTTTGCTCTGCCCTGTCCACCGCGTCTGCGGTTTCGCTTTGCTCTGCCCTGTCCACCGCGTCTGCGGTTTCGCTTTGCTTAGCCCTGTCCACCGCGTCTGCGGTTTCGTTTTGCTCAGCCCTGTCCACTGCGGTTTCGCTTTGCTCAGCCCTGTCCACCGCGTCTGCGGTTTCGTTTTGCTCAGCCCTGTCCACTGCGGTTTCGCTTTGCTCAGCCCTGTCCACCACATCTGCGGTTTCGCTTTGCTCAGCCCTGTCCACCGCGTCTGCGGTTTCGCTTTGCTCAGCCCTGTCCACCGCGTCTGCGGTTTCGCTTTGCTTTGGCCTGTCCACCGCGTCTGCGGTTTCGCTTTGCTCAGCCTTGTCCACCGCGTCTGCGGTTTCAAATTTGTCTCCCAGTCTGTACTGGACCCTACCCAGCCTGCGCTCTAGTCTGCCTGTTCCTGTATTCCCCGGTGTGGGTCAACAGCAGTGTCCGGAGTCTGACCTGGTGTAGACCCTGGTCCCTCTGCTCGGTTCCTCCCTGGTGCACTGGCGTCGTATGCCGTCGTGCGACCTTGGTCGAATCGGGTAGATACTTAGTTACGCCCCTCCAGGCACTCTCCGGTTCATGGCACAGTGGAATCACTACATACACACGCACACGCCACTCAGCCCGGGCGTGTGCATTACAGCTAGTTATATGGCTGGGGGGTGAATTATTGTATGGCTGGGGGGTGATTTATTGTATGGCTTGGGGGGTGAATTATTGTATGGCTGGGGGGGTGAATTATTGTATGGCTGGGGGGGTGATTTATTGTATGGCTGGGGGGGTGAATTATTGTATGGCTGGGGGGGTGAATTATTGTATGGCTGGGGGGTGAATTATTGTATGGCTGGGGGGTGAATTATTGTATGGCTGGGGGGGTGAATTATTGTATGGCTGGGGGGTGAACTATTGTATGGCTGGGGGGGTGATTTATTGTATGGCTGGGGGGTGATTTATTGTATGGTTGGGGGGTGAATTATTGTATGGCTGGGGGGGTGATTTATTTCATGGCTGGGGGTGATTTATTGCATGGCTGGGGGGTGATTTATTGTATGGCTGGGGGGGGTGAATTATTGTATGGCTGGGGGGGTGATTTATTGTTTGGCTGGGGGAGGATTTATTGCATGGCTGGGGGGGTGATTTATTGTATGGCTGGGGGCTGATTTATTGTATGGCTGGGGGGGTGATTTATTGTTTGGCTGGAAGGGATGATTTATTGCATGGCTGGGGGGGTGATTTATGCTATGGCTGGGGGGGGTGATATATGCTATGGCTGGGGGGGATGATTTATGCTATGGCTGGGGGGATGATTTATGCTATGGCTGGGGAGGGATGATTTATGTTATGGCTGGGAGGGATGATTTATTGTATGGCTGGGGGGATGATTTATTGTATGGCTGGGGGGGTGATTTATTGTATGGCTGGGGGGGGTGATTTATTGTATGGCTGGGGGTGTGATTTAATGTTTGGCTGGGGGGTGATTTATTGTATGGCTGGGGGGATGATTTATTGTTTGGCTGGGGGGTGATTTATTGTTTGGCTGGGAGGGATGATTTATTGTATGGCTGGAGGGGTGATTTATGCTATGGCTGGGGGGTGATTTATGCTATGACTGGAGGGGATGATTTATGCTATGGCTGGGGGGTGATTTATGCTATGGCTGGGGGGATGATTTATGTTATGGCTGGGGGGGTGATTTATGCTATGACTGGGGGGGATGATTTATGCTATGGCTGGGGGGGATGATTTATGCTATGGCTGGGGGGATGATTTATTGTATGGCTGGGGGGATGATTTATTGCATGGCTGGGGGGATGATTTATTGTATGGCTGGGGGGTGATTTATTTTATGGCTGGGGGGTGATTTATGATATGGCTGGGGGGTGATTTATGCTATGGCTGGGGGGATGATTTATGCTATGGCTGGGGAGGGATGATTTATGCTATGGCTGGGGAGGGATGATTTATTGTATGGCTGTGGGGGATGATTTATTGTATGGCTGGGGGGGTGATTTATTGTATGGCTGGGGGGCTGATTTATTGTTTGGCTGGGAGGGATGATTTATTGTATGGCTGGGAGGGTGATTTATTGTATGGCTGGGGGGGGTGACTTATGCTATTGCTGGGGGGATGATTTATTGTATGGCTGGGGGGGTGATTTATTGTATGGCTGGGGGGATGATTTATTGTATGGCTGGGGGGGATGACTTATGCTATGACTGGGGGGGATGATTTATGCTATGGCTGGGGGGGATGATTTATGCTATGGCTGGGGGGATGATTTATTGTATGGCTGGGGGGACGATTTATTGCATGGCTGGGGGGATGATTTATTGCATGGCTGGGGGGATGATTTATTGTATGGCTGGGGGGGGTGATTTATTGTATGGCTGGGGGGATGATTTATTGTATGGCTGGGGGGTGATTTATTGTATGGCTGGGGGTGTGATTTATTGTATGGCTGGGGGGTGATTTATTGCATGGCTGGGGGGATGATTTATTGTATGGCTGGGGGGGTGATTTATTGTATGGCTGGGGGGATGATTTATTGTATGGCTGGGGGGTGATTTATTGTATGGCTGGGGGGATGATTTATTGTATGGCTGGGGGGTGATCTATTGTTTGGCTGGGAGGGATGATTTATTGTATGGCTGGGGGGGTGATTTATTGTATGGCTGGGGGGTGATTTATTGTATGGCTGGGGGGGATGACTTATGCTATGGCTGGGGGGGATGATTTATTGTATGGCTGGGGGGGTGATTTATTGTTTGGCTGGGAGGGATGATTTATTGTATGGCTGGGGGGGGTGATTTATTGTATGGCTGGGGGGGATGACTTATGCTATTGCTGGGGGGATGATTTATTGTATGGCTGTGGGGGTGATTTATTGTATGGCTGGGGGGATGATTTATTGTATGGCTGGGGGGATGATTTATTGCATGGCTGGGGGGTGATTTATTGTATGGCTGGGGGGATGATTTATGTTATGGCTGGGAGGGATGATTTATTGTATGGCTGGGGGGGTGATTAATGCTATGGCTGGGGGGGAGATTTACTATGGGGAGAGATTTATTGTATGGCTGGGGGGGACATTTAGTGTGGAGGGAGGGGTGGTGGATATTTTATGTGTGGGCGATTGATGCGGACACAGTATGGGGAGCGAGGGTGGTGTGATGTGTGCAGACACAGTATGGAGAATTAGGGGGATGTGTGAGGAGGAAATATATGAGGAGACAGTATGGTTAGCAGGGGTATGTGAGAGAAGACAGCATGAGGAGGAGGAGGAGGGGGAAATAATGGGGGGAGAATAGTGTGAGTGGGCACAGAATAGAGACTGAGTAGTGTTGAGGGACAGTATAAGGTCACAGCCAGGAGGGGACAGTAAGCCAAGGAGGGGGGGTATGATGAGGGGGCACAGTATAGAGACTGGGCCCTATAGGGGGGACACAGTGTGAGGAGGGGGCCCAGTATGGTAAGGGGGGGGGGCAGTGTGGGGGTGATATTTTGTGCAGGGAATATAGTGAGGGGCAATTATTTATTCAGGGGCTCAGTGTAGGGCAGATACTTGTATGCAGGAGCATTCTAATGACTCTGTATCTTTAAGGGCATCGTGTCGGGATGTGCTGCAGAAGAGCGGAGAAGATGGAAGTCTGCAGAGACGAGGTGTGGATGAGAAAAGTCATCATGGCGTCAGGACCAGATGAAGAAAGAAAGAGAACGACTCCAGAGACAACGTCATCTATCAGGTGCCTGGATGGAAATTTTATTTGTGATACTGACTAATGCTCATATTTTTATTTATGTGAGGAGCATAAAAGGGTTGTCCAGGTTTATGATGAGTCTGTAGTCATTCTATGTGACTGCAGACTTCTGAATTCTCACAGTGCGCACTGCACGCTGTCAGGATTCTCTTGTGCCGGCGATTTGTATACTTGCGATAACATGCCGACTAGACATGCGTGGCCTCACTCAATTACAATGAATTGAGCGAGACCGGACACGTCTAGTCGGAATGTGGCCAGAAGTATACAAATCTTATACTTGAGCTGACATGACCGTCCTCTTGCCACCGGTGAGGTAGAATCCTAAAAGTGTGCAGTGCAGGCGCTGTGAGAATTCAGAAGCCTGCAGTCATCTAGAGTGACTATAGACTTTCATCTCAAACCTGGACAAGCCCTTTAATTACAAAATGAAGCCCTGTAGCCAATCCCAACAGCGTGTAATATCCTCACTGTCAGGATTCAGCTCTGCTTGCTGGTTCCAGCAGTCATCACATGGCCACTTCATTCATACTTACGGTCACCTGACTATGAGCTTCTCTTCTGCTTCTCTCCGTTTTTCACTGAACATTGAGAGAATTAGAGAGAGCAGCTCGTCAGCAGGTGACTAAGTGTGCAGATCTCATATGTGCTGGAGCGGGCGCCAAACTGAACTCTTGCCCCGGGTGCCAGGAAGCCTAGATACACCTCTGAATACAAATATTGATTGAAGTATTTGTTTTTTAGAATAGCCAGAGGAAATACTATGTGGTTTTAGCTTGAAACTAATAAATCTATACTGGTTTTCTAGTTGAGTATTAGTAATATTGATATTTATAGAAACACCTTGATACAAAACCTTATTGTGACTTTAGACCAGGAACATTAAGGCCTTTAGTCAATGTATTGGTTATATAATGTATTTTTATAAGGTATCCATACTATAACACCATATCATTAGTTATACCACATAGTGAACGCCAAGAAAAAAGAAATACACAAAAAACTATGTCAGAATTTCTGTTTTTATACACAGCTCAAAAAAATACAGGGAACACTCAAGTAACCCATCCTAGATCTGAATGAATGAAATCTTCTCATTGAATACTTTGTTCTGTAGAAAGCTGAATGTGCTGACAACAAAATCACACAAAAATCATCAATGGAAATCACATTTATTAACCAATGGAGGCCTGGATTTGGAGTCACCCCCAAAATTAAAGTGGAAAAACACACCACAGGCTGATCCAACTGTGATGTAATGTCCTTAAAGTCGGCCAGTGGCGTCTTTGCCAATCCTGGTGTTCTGTGGTAAATGCCAAGCGTCCTGCACGGTGTTGGGCTGTGAGCTCAACCCCCATCTGTGGACGTCGGGCCCTCATACCACCCTCATGGAGTCAGTTTCTAACCGTTTGTGCAGACACATGCACATTTGTGGCCTGCTGGAGGTCATTTTGCCGGGCTCTGGCAGTGCTCCTCCTGATCCTCCTTGCACAAAGGCGGAGGTAGCGGTCCTGCTGCTGGGTTGTTGCCCTCCTACGGTCCCCTCCACGTCTCCTGGTGTACTGGCCTGTCTCCTGGTAGCGCCTCCAGCCTCTGGACCCTACGCTGACAGACACAACAAACCTTCTTGCCACAGCTCGCACTCATGTGCCATCCTGGATGAGCTGCACTACCTGACCAACTTCTGTGGGTTGTAGAGTCTGTCTCATGCTACCACGAGTGTGAAAGCACAACCAACATTCAAAAGTGACCAAAACATCAGCCAGAAAGCATTGGTACTGAGATGTGGTCTGTGGTCCCCTCTAGTGTTGAGCCACCCCCGTAGTGTTCGAGTTCGGTTCGGTTCGTCGAACACCCGTGTGTTCGCCGAACTGTTCGTCGAACTGTTCGTCGAACACCTTCGAACACCGTTAAAACCAATGGCAGGCAAACAAAAACACATAGAAACACATAGAAAACACCTTCAAAGGTGTCCAAAAGCTGACAAACTGCTCAGAAGACATAACTAACACATGGAAAAGTGACAAGTACATATAGTCATGCGAAAAGAAAAGAGGTGGAGGAGTAAAAGGAGGGGGAGACACAGATATAGGCATGTCATGCCCTTCTAAAATCCAAAAAGTGAGAAGCCGACACGGCCAGTCCGCTCCTGCCCGTGCCACCTCCGTGTCGCCGGGTTTGTGCCAGAGCCGCGGTGAACCCTGATGGCCAGCCCCCCTCTCCCAATACTGGTGCCTGTCCGCTGGTGGGTCGAGCGAGCCCCCCTGTGGTGGAGGCAGCTCTAAGCTTTTTAATTTAAATTGTCTCTCTAATTTGAATGAATACACTTTAAATCCATTTACAAGGATCTATTGGAGGGCAAGTCTCATGCCAGCAGCCGCGTAATTCCAGCTCCAGTAGCGTCCACTAAAGCTGCTGCAGTTAAAAAGCTTTTATAAGGATCGAGCTCGGCTGTCCACCGCAAGGCATCCTAGTGCCAGTCCCAGCCCCTATGCCTTGGGGTGCCTACTGATGCTCTTCACTAAGTATCCCATGGTCCCGAAGCATTTCCTTTGAAAAAATTAAGTGTAGAAAACTACAGGTGGTGTAGCTTGCTTAACAGCCGGGATAATCCGCTGACTAGCAGACACTGCTACTAGGCACAAAGTATTTCCTGGGCTAGATGTGTAGCACCCTGAGGACTCGGCTGCTACAGGGGTATTACACCTCAAGCCAGAGGTGTGGTATTCCACTCCCGGGTAAGGATGGAGTGTGGAACTGAGCTAGTAGGCTGCATGCACTACATACATCCCATTTCCGGGGGACAGAACGACGGTACTCCCACCAGTATATGTGCAGGTACGACAGCGTCTGTCCCTGGCTGGAGTGGGAGGGGGGTGGAACATCCCAGTAGTGTAGGGGCAGATAGGGGGAGTAGTCTGGGTAAAGATAGGAGCTCATTGGGTGCTGGTCACCTGAGCTCACACATAGAGGGAGTATATAAGGTGGGCACCATCTTAGAACAGGGTGAGTTCAGTCAGGCAAGAGGAGCAGAGCAGAGGAGCTCAGCCAGAAGGGCTGACAGGGAGCTGTGGCTCCGGCTGGGCCCAGCTCCAGAGCAGAGCCTGCAGAGAGAGAGAGAGGAGTGAGAAGGACCCAGAGAGGAAACAAGAAGGAATCCCAAGATCCCAGAATAAGGACAGAAGGGTGAAGGGTTGGCGGACAAGGGTACCGGATCCCAAGCTGGCGGAGGCCAAAACGAACCTTAGCCAGGAACCGGAGGTCGTGGTCAGGATCTGCCACGACCCTCACCAAATCCACTAGAAAGGCACACCGAGTATAGGGTCAGGGAGCCCAGAGGAGGCTTGACCACCAAGAGACCCGAGGGAGCCGGCCAAAAGTGGATCCCTGGTGGGAACGGCCAGAGGAAGGGAGAGTCAGAAAGGAGCTCAGGACCACGCTCCGGAATTGCCTGGGGGTTGGCCGAGTCCAGGACCTGGTGGACGCAGCACGGCTCGGGTGGCCAGAGTGACCAAGAGAACACCAGTAAGTAAAAACCCTGAACTGCATCTCCTGACTCTGAATCTTCTTTCTGCATCATCACAACCCCCATCATCTACACCTGCTGCCCTGAGGCCATACCCCTCCCGTTGGGGGTTATACCATCACTGCTGCACATATACCACCGGCCTCAGTGGACTGCTCTGCAGCGGCGGCTTCAAAGCCGCACTCAACGGGTGGCGTAGTCGACAATCAAGTTAACATCTACTGCCATAGACTGCCACTTAGTTTGACACCCTGGGCACGGACCGGGTCACCGCCACAAGGACTACTACCCCATCGAGATCCGGCTCCGGGTATCCCCTACAGCACTGGCCCAGGGGGCGCGTCAGATGCAGTTAAAAATTTGTAATTAGATACTCTCGTTGGATGCTGAGAAAGCATTCCATAGAGTCTCCTGGCACGCCATATATGATTCTCTTAAAAAGCTTGGGGTAGGGGTCTAGGGGACCCTTTTATAGCCAAAATCACGGCCCTGTATCGCAATACGTCACCTAGGCTGAAGATAAATGGAACTGTAGCACCCTGAGGGCTCGGTTGCTACAGACGTATTGCACCTCACCCAGAGGTGTGATATCTCACTCTCAGGTAAGGATGGAGTGTGGATCAGGACCCGACACCTGCATGCATTACACCACATTGCCGTGGGGCAGGGCGACCAATATGCCCCTGAGATGGGCACGACAGTCCCTGTCCCTGGCTGGAGTGGGGGGAGGGAACACTGAGGAAGGGGAACCCTGTAGTGCAGGAGCAGGGAGGAAGCAGTTCCTGGGTGCATGAGAAGGGAGTATAAAAGGTGGGCACCATCTTAGTTCAGTGCAGAGAAGTCTGAGCAGAAGTGGCAGGGAGCAGGGGCTCTGCATGAGCTCTGCTCCGGAGGCGGGCCTAGTAACAGAGGCCCAGGCCTGAAAGAGGGAGAAGGAAGGAAGAGGAGCGGAGAAGGCTCCAGGAACGAGGAATGAAGGGATCCCAGGGGTGCGGACGGGCGAGTCGCCACCGCACGCCCGAATCCACCTGCGTGGAGGGGTCAGGCCAAAGGGGGAGACCGGTCCCCGAACTAGTGGAGGCAGGAAACGACCCTCAGCTAGAAACCGGAGGCTCTGACATTTTATGTGGCGCAGCCCCTTGCTCCACCCGCTAGGAAGGCACCACATAGGGTCAGGGAAACTGGCGCCAAGTTTACCAAGAGGAGGCCCGAGGCAGCCAGACAGAAGTGTTGGTAAGAAAGGCCAGACAAAGGACACACAAAGGGGGTCCTGTGAAGTGCTCCAAAGTTATCTGGGAGTTGTCTGAGCCCCTCACCTGGTGAGCACAGTACGACGTGGGCAGCCGTTACCTGCAGACGTGGTCTGGATAATAAGAACTGTGAGTAAAGGCCCTGAACTGCATCACTGACTCCGTGTCATTACTGCTGCTGCCCTGCACCATCACCCCCATCCTCCGCATACACTGCCCTGAGGCTATACTCCTCCATCAATTCGCCATAACCCCAATATTAGGTGGATTGAGGTGGGAGGCACCGAGTACAAGTGCTCTCTATTTGCTGATGATGTCCTAGTATATATCACTCAATCACATATATCCATCCATGCTGTTATGGCTGAAATAGATCACTTTGTTACATGGTCAAATTTTAAAATCAATGCAGCGAAGTCTGAGGCCCTCGATGTCTCCCTCCCCAAATCCATATAGGATTCCATCCAGTCCAACTTTCCCTTTGCCTGGCCCTCACAGGGTATCAAATACTTAGGAATTCCTATTCATAGAGACCTCTCCCATCTATGTTATCTTAATTTTGGGCCCTTTATTGAACAACTCCATACAGACCACGGTTGGCAAGTTAGAACTGTAAGATTCACTACGTGAACCGCTGGTGTTTTGTGGAAAAGCACATGTACACTGTGTTCCAAATTATTATGCAAAAAGTGTTTAGGAGTGATAAGGGAAGAATTTGTTTGTTTGTCAGTTAAACTCATTGATGGTGATGTGTGTCAGGGCTCTTTATATCACTGTAAGCAATTGCAGACACCTGTGCTAATTAGTTTGGCAGGTGTGTCCAATGAAAGGCAAGACTACTTAAGAAGGCTCTCTCACATTATTAAGCAGCCTACATTTTCTGCCAAAATGGGAAAGAAAAAGGATGTGTCGGCTGCTGAGAAGCAACAAATTGTGGAGTGTTTAGGTCAAGGCATGACTACAATCAACATTGTGCGATGATCAGGATGAAGTGTCTTGGCAATCAAGAAGTATGTAGCTGATTCACAGTACACACGTGTGCGTGCTGATAAGGGCAAATTGAGGACTCTTTCCTACAGGCAATTACGTCAGGTTGAAAGAGCAGCGGCAAAAAAGCCTTGTCATAGCAGCAGACAAGTTTTTGAAGCTGCTTGTGCCTCCAACGTCCCCCGAACAACAAGATGCAGGGTCCTTCAGAGGTTTGCAGCTGTGCATATGCCATCCTGTCGACCTCCTCTATCCACTTCACACAAGCAGAAACGGCTCCAGTGGGCCAAACATTACATGAAGACTGATTTCAAAACAGTTTTGTTCACGGATGAGTGCCGTGCAACGCTCGATGGTCCAGATGGATGGAGTGGAGGATGGCTGGTTGATGGACACCCCACGCAAACACGGCTACAGCGCCAACAAGGAGTAGGTGGAGTAATGTTTTGGGCTGGAATCATGGGGAGAGAGATTGTCGGCCCCTTTAGGATCCCTGAAGGCGCTAAAGATGAACTCCATAATGTATGTGGATTTTCTCAAACAGCACTTCCTGCCATGGTTCAAGAAGAAGAACCGTGTATTTCACAGCAAGATCATTTTTCTGCATGATAATGCACCATCTCATGCTGCACATAAAACATCTGCATCTCTGGCTGATATGGGCATAAAAGGGGACAAACTTATGGTGTGACCCCCATGCTCCCCTGACCTCTACCCCATTCAGAACCTTTGGAGCATCATTAAAAGGAGTGTCTATGATGGCGGGAGGCAGTTCACATCTAAGCAACAGCTCTGGGAGGGTATTCTGTCCTCATGCAAAACAATTGAAGCAGAAACCATCCAAAACCTGACAAATTCAATGGACGAGAGAGTTCAGAAGCTCCTTTCGAACAAGGGGTCCTATGTGAAAATGTAACATCACCTAGAATAAAGTTTTGAGTTGAAAACTGTTTGATTTCAGTTTCTAACAACCTGCTAATGCTTATAATTTCAAAAATGACCATTTTTTTGGTCTTTATTAAAATGAAAAGGTTGATCGAAAAGTTTGGGGGATCTAAGAGTGTGGCAACCCAGTAGTCATGATTACTTCGAATTCTGACAATATGAGGGTCATGCTGCAGGTAGTGCAGCAAGAAGGCACTTATGTGTCTTGCGCATCTCGGAGCCCCAAAATTATTTTCCGGGCTAGATGCAGCTAAAAATTATTTTTAATTTTAAATCTGGTGAAGCTTTAGTATAGATGGCCTAATAGGATCAGTGCTGCACACTGCTACAAAGCCCAAATTATTTTCCAGTCAAGATACAGATAAACATGATTAGTAATTTGAAAGCTTAAAACGGTTGGTAGGGTGATTTTAACCAATCATCAAGCTTTTACTCTCCCCAGGATGACACAGGGGTAGAAAAGTCATTTCGGATCCATGATTTGTTCATCTTTATGAACGTGAGTCTGTCTACATTATCAGTGGAGAGCCGCGTGCGCTTATCTGTCAGCACACCACCAGCAGCGCTGAACACACGTTCAGACAGAAAGCTGGCTGCGGGGCATGACAAGATCTCCAAGGCGTAAGTGGCTAGCTCCGGCCATTTATCCAGATTGGAAGCCCAAAAAGAGCAAGGGTCCAGTGACACAGTCGTGGCTTCAATGTTTACTTGGAGATACTCCTGTACCATCGTCTCTAGGCGTTGACTATGTGTCAGACTTCTTGTCTCCTGTGGCCTTGCAAAGGATGGGCTAAAAAAGTGGTGAAATGATTCCGCAAAATTGATGTTACCAGCAGATACTGTGGTTCTGTTACGGTTTGAGTGCTGAACACTTGACGGTCCCACGGTTGGCAAGTTGGAACTGTGAGATTCACTACGTGCACCACTGGTATTTTGTGGAAAAGCACATGTAAGATTCTGCAACAGTCTCTGCTGATACTCCTGCATGCGTGCATCCCTTTCTATGGCAGGAATAATTTCTGAAAATTTACTTTTGTACCGGGGATCTAACAGTGTGGCAACCCAGTAGTCAGGATTATTTCTAATTCTCACAATTTGAGGGTCATGTTGCAGGTAGTGCAGCAAGAAGGCACTCATGTGTGTTGCGCATCCAGGAGCACCAAGTCCCTGTTGTGTTGGTGGCGAGGTAACAATCATGCTTCCTTCCTCTGTCCTCTCCCCCCAACCTCGCACAACAGAAATGTGATCAAGGTCTCCCTCATCTGATGAGTCTTCCATCAGTTCGTCCTCCACTTCTTCCTGGGCTCCTGCACCTTCCTCACTAGTTTGGCTGCTACCATGCGCCCTGGTAAAACCATCTCCCCCACCCTCACATGCCTGCCGCCTTGGTGCTGCCGACCGTCTGGACCTTGCAGATGTTAGCCCTTCCGCATACAACTCCTCCTCCTCTACTTCCTCCACCTCCTCTTGTGCCACCACCTGACTCCGAATTCTGTTTAACATGTGCTCCAGCATGTAAATCACCGGAATAGTCATGCTGATAATGGCATCGTCAGCACTAAACATCTTCGTCTCCATTTCAAAACTGTGCAGAAGGGTGCATAGGTCCCTGATCTGAGACCACTCCTCCAGCGTGATTTGCCCCACCTCTGAATCTCGTTGGCCCAGGCTATACGTCAGAACGTATTGCACCAGGGCTTGTCGGTGCTGCCACAGTCGCTGCAACATGTGCAGAGTTGAATTCCACCGGGTAGGCACATCGCATTTTAGCCGGTGAAGTGGCAGGCCCAACGACTTCTGTAGAGATGTAAGTCGCTGAGCTGCGGGATGCGAACGGCGGAAGTGAGCACACAGCGACCGTGCCCTCTGCAGAAGGCCATCTAGTCTGGGATAGTGGGCTAAAAATTGCTGGACAACCAGGTTCAACACGTGAGCCATACAAGGCACGTGTGTGACATTGCCCCGGCGAAGGGCCGCACCCAGGTTTGCAGCATTGTCGCACACGGCCTTCCCTGGTTTCAGGTCCAGTGGAGACAACCATTCATGAAATTGGTTCTCCAGAGCTGACCACAACTCCTCAGCTGTGTGACTCACATTTCCCAGACATTTCAATGTAAAAACCGCCTGATGACGTTGAGCCCTACTGCCAGCATAGTAAGGAGGTGTGCAGGATCCCTTCTGCGCAGTTAGAAAGCTTGTGGCATGACCAGACAGGCTTTGGGTGCAGGTGGAAGACCGAGAGGAGGTTGAGGAGGCAGAAGCAGTGGAGGAACTTTGACATAAAGAGGATTGACGCACAACTCGTGGGGACGGCAAGACTTGGACAGCAGCCCCTTGTCCTGCTGTCACCATAGTTACCCAGTGCCCAGTCAGCGACATGTAACGCCCCTGTCCATGCCTACTCGTCCAAGTGTCTGTGGTGAAATGCACCCTGTCACACACAGAGTTTCTCAAAGAAGCGGTGATGTTGTGTGCGACATGCTGGTGGAGCGCAGGCACACCTTTCTTTGAGAAGTAGTGCCGACTGGGCATCTGGTACTGGGGCACTGCGACGGACATAAGGTCTCGAAAATCCTCTGTGTCCACCAGGCGGAAAGGCAGCATTTCTGTAGCCAAGAGCTTGCAGATGGTGAAATTCAACCTCTTAGCTTTCTCATGGCTAGGAGGAAATGGTCTTTTACTTGTACACATCTGAGGGACCGAGGGCTGGCTATTGTGCTTAGACGGGGTTGATAAGGGTGTCCCCGGCAAACTGCCGGTCTGTGAGGAAGATTCAGGCGGACATGTTAGGTTGCCTTGATCCAAAGGTGGTGCTATCGATGTCGGACAGCGCTCAACACCAGCTGGTGTTCCCACCTCCAAAGAAAATGATGACCTGCCAATCACGCTGGCTGTTGCGGGTTAAGAGGTGGCAGGTCTGCGCCCCAAAACAGGTGTGACTGCTGTCCCCCCAGTCACAGAGGATGAAGAGGCCGCGGATGCACAAGATATGGCAGACGGTGGTTGGCCCGGCCGGCTAGGCCGCATTGTAGCACACTGAGCTTCCCACTGCAACTTATGCTTCATGTCCATGTGCCGGTTCATGCATGAAGTACTCAAACTATGTATTTTTTGGCCTCTACTTAGCTTTTGCTGACAAATGTTACAGATAACACGAGTTGGGTCATCTTTATCGATCTGAAAAAATGCCCAGGCTATGCAAGGCTTAGCACCCATGCGACCTGAAGAGCCACCACGACTTGTGGTGAGAGGCAGAGTTGTGTTTGAGGATGCAGTTGTTGACGTGCTTCCAGTACTACGTCTCTGTCCAGGAAGGCGCAACCTGACCTCGTCGTCACTAGCATCCTCCTCCACCTCCTCTGCTGACCTCATCTCTTGGCTGACTGTGGATTGACAGTAAGTGGGATCTCCAACCTCATCATCATCACCCTGTGTGTTATCACACCCGTCGTCCTCAGAGCCAACCTGTTCCTGCCCTGACAAAAAACTAAAGTTGTCGCTCCAATCAGGTATTTGAGTCTTATCATCGTCTTCCTCATTGTCTCCACCAACAGGAGTTACAGTTTGGGAATGAGGGTCTACATTATGGTCAGAACCTTCTGCGTCTGGTCCTGGATCCGACTCATAAAGATTCTGGGCATCAGTGCAGATCATTTCCTCGTCTGGATTCACAGAAGCGCTGGAGTCGACCTCTGATTCCCAGGCTATAGTATGAGTAAACAGCTCTGCAGACTCAACCATCTGTTCTACCTCATACTCAGACGGGCAGCTGGAGATTTGGGAGCTGTGAGGAAGCAAGTGCTATTTGGGTGACACCTTTGAGGACTGGAGTATTTGTGATGTTGAAGTTGATGTGGAGGAGAGCCCACTTAAAGGAGCACTTGATATCCGTTGAAGCACCTGCTGTTTTTGTGCCTCATCTGGAATTTGTAGCGATTGGCGTGGCCGTAAGAAAGGGATCTTATCACATTGTCCGCTAAAAGAAGTAGACATTTTAGTTTGGCTGGAAGATGGTCTTTCATCTGCAGATGTTACTGTTGCTTTAACACCTACCCCACGGACACAACCTTTTTTCCCCTTCCCAACACGCCTATTCCCCTTTCCACCAGCAGCAGGCCTTTTTCCACTCATTTTGGTGGTTAACTAATTCACAACTCTGGAGTTGTTTGCACAAAAAAACAATGGATGGTAACCGAGCAGAGCTGAGTGGCCAAACTGTGGTATTAGGCCAAAACTATTGGCTGGGTTAGATGCAGAAAAAAATTATATTCAATTTGCAACCTGATGGAGGTCAGTATAGATGGACTAATAGAACAAGTCCCACACACAGCTAGAAGCCCAAATATTTTTTCAAAGGTAGATGCAGAAAAAAATATATTCAGTTTGCAACCTGATGGAGGTCAGTATAGATGGACTAACAGAGAAAGTCCCACACACTACTAGAAGGCCAAATATTTTTTCAGAGCTAGATGCAGAAAAAAATTATATTCAGTTTGCAACCTGATGGAGGTCAGTATAGATGGATTAATAGAACAAGACCCACACACAGCTAGAAGCCCAATATTTTTTCAGAGGTAGATGCAGAAAAAAATATATTCAGTTTGCAACCTGATGGAGGTCAGTATAGATGGACTAATACAACAAGTCCCACACACAGCTAGAAGCCCAATATTTTTTCAGAGGTAGATGCAGAAAAAAATATATTCAGCTTGCAACCTGATGGAGGTCAGTATAGATGGACTAATAGAACAAGTCCCACACACTGCTAGAAGCCCAAATATTTTTTCAGAGCTAGATGCAGATAAAAATTATTTTTAATTTGCAACCTGATGGAGGTCAGTATAGATGGACTAATAGAGAAAGTCCGACACACTACTAGAAGGCCAAATATTTTTTCAGAGGTAGATGCAGAAAAAAATATATTCAGTTTGCAACCTGATGGAGGTCAGTATAGATGGACTAATACAACAAGTCCCACACACAGCTAGAAGCCCAAATATTTTTTCAGAGGTACTGTAGATGCAGATAAAAATTATTTTTAATTTGCAACCTGATGGAGGTCAGTATAGATGGACTAATAGAGAAAGTCCGACACACTACTAGAAGGCCAAATATTTTTTCAGAGCTAGATGCAGAAAAAAATTATATTCAGTTTGCAACCTGATGGAGGTCAGTATAGATGGATTAATAGAACAAGACCCACACACAGCTAGAAGCCCAATATTTTTTCAGAGGTAGATGCAGAAAAAAATATATTCAGTTTGCAACCTGATGGAGGTCAGTATAGATGGACTAACAGAGAAAGTCCCACACACTACTAGAAGGCCAAATATTTTTTCAGAGCTAGATGCAGAAAAAAATTATATTCAGTTTGCAACCTGATGGAGGTCTGTATAGATGGATTAATAGAACAAGACCCACACACAGCTAGAAGCCCAATATTTTTTCAGAGGTAGATGCAGAAAAAAATATATTCAGTTTGCAACCTGATGGAGGTCAGTATAGATGGACTAATACAACAAGTCCCACACACAGCTAGAAGCCCAATATTTTTTCAGAGGTAGATGCAGAAAAAAATATATTCAGTTTGCAACCTGGTGGAGGTCAGTATAGATGGACTAATACAACAAGTCCCACACACAGCTAGAAGCCCAAATATGTTTTCAGAGGTACTGTAGATGCAGATAAAAATTATTTTTAATTTGCAACCTGATGGAGGTCAGTATAGATGGACTAATAGAGAAAGTCCGACACACTACTAGAAGGCCAAATATTTTTTCAGAGCTAGATGCAGAAAAAAATTATATTCAGTTTGCAACCTGATGGAGGTCAGTATAGATGGATTAATAGAACAAGACCCACACACAGCTAGAAGCCCAATATTTTTTCAGAGGTAGATGCAGAAAAAAATATATTCAGTTTGCAACCTGATGGAGGTCAGTATAGATGGACTAATAGAACAAGTCCCACACACTGCTAGAAGCCCAATATTTTTTCAGAGGTAGATGCAGAAAAAATATATTCAGTTTGCAACCTGATGGAGGTCAGTATAGATGGACTAATACAACAAGTCCCACACACAGCTAGAAGCCCAATATTTTTTCAGAGGTAGATGCAGAAAAAAATATATTCAGTTTGCAACCTGATGGAGGTCAGTATAGGTGGACTAATAGAACAAGTCCCACACACTGCTAGAAGGCCAAATATTTTTTCAGAGCTAGATGCAGAAAAAAATTATATTCAGTTTACAACCTGATGGAGGTCAGTATAGATGGATTAATAGAACAAGACCCACACACAGCTAGAAGCCCAATATTTTTTCAGAGGTAGATGCAGAAAAAAATTATATTCAGTTTGCAACCTGATGGAGGTCAGTATAGATGGATTAATAGAACAAGACCCACACACAGCTAGAAGCCCAATATTTTTTCAGAGCTAGATGCAGAAAAAAATTATATTCAGTTTGCAACCTGATGGAGGTCAGTATAGATGGATTAATAGAACAAGACCCACACACAGCTAGAAGCCCAATATTTTTTCAGAGGTAGATGCAGAAAAAAATATATTCAGTTTGCAACCTGATGGAGGTCAGTATAGATGGACTAACAGAGAAAGTCCCACACACTACTAGAAGGCCAAATATTTTTTCAGAGCTAGATGCAGAAAAAAATTATATTCAGTTTGCAACCTGATGGAGGTCTGTATAGATGGATTAATAGAACAAGACCCACACACAGCTAGAAGCCCAATATTTTTTCAGAGGTAGATGCAGAAAAAAATATATTCAGTTTGCAACCTGATGGAGGTCAGTATAGATGGACTAATACAACAAGTCCCACACACAGCTAGAAGCCCAAATATTGATTCAGAGGTACTGTAGATGCAGATAAAAATTATTTTTAATTTGCAACCTGATGGAGGTCAGTATAGATGGACTAATAGAGAAAGTCCGACACACTACTAGAAGGCCAAATATTTTTTCAGAGCTAGATGCAGAAAAAAATTATATTCAGTTTGCAACCTGATGGAGGTCAGTATAGATGGATTAATAGAACAAGACCCACACACAGCTAGAAGCCCAATATTTTTTCAGAGGTAGATGCAGAAAAAAATATATTCAGTTTGCAACCTGATGGAGGTCAGTATAGATGGACTAACAGAGAAAGTCCCACACACTACTAGAAGGCCAAATATTTTTTCAGAGCTAGATGCAGAAAAAAATTATATTCAGTTTGCAACCTGATGGAGGTCTGTATAGATGGATTAATAGAACAAGACCCACACACAGCTAGAAGCCCAATATTTTTTCAGAGGTAGATGCAGAAAAAAATATATTCAGTTTGCAACCTGATGGAGGTCTGTATAGATGGATTAATAGAACAAGTCCCACACACAGCTAGAAGCGCAATATTTTTTCAGAGGTAGATGCAGAAAAAAATATATTCAGTTTGCAACCTGATGGAGGTCTGTATAGATGGATTAATAGAACAAGTCCCACACACAGCTAGAAGCCCAATATTTTTTCAGAGCTAGATGCAGAAAAAAATTAGATTCAGTTTGCAACCTGATGGAGGTCAGTATAGATGGACTAATAGAACAAGTCCCACACACTGCTAGAAGCCCAATATTTTTTCAGAGCTAGATGCAGAAAAAAATTAGATTCAGTTTGCAACCTGATGGAGGTCAGTATAGATGGACTAATAGAGAAAGTCCCACACACTGCTAGAAGCCCAATATTTTTTCAGAGCTAGATGCAGAAAAAAATTAGATTCAGTTTGCAACCTGATGGAGGTCAGTATAGATGGACTAATAGAATGATGCTATGCCCAAAAGATTTTACTTCACTAGGTGCAGTAAAAAAATTGGTATTCTATACACAGGTGGTATATCTTGCAACACAGATAGGCTACTCCACTGACTAACACACTCTGCAATAGGCCAAAAAGGATTAGCTTTGCTAGATTCAGCCAAATGCTGTGAAAAAAACTTGCACAGCACTGGCACAGACCTGCCTGGCAAAAACTGATAGGAACTGATGTAACCTAGTCCTGAAAAGCACTGCAATTACAATTAGTCTTTACTCCCACAACCTATCTATTTAAGAGCACAGACCTGCCTGATAAAAGTCTTAGGAAATGCTGTAACCTAGTCCTTAAAAGGACTGCAATCACAACTATTCCCTACTCCCAAGCTATCTGTATATTTGTGCGAAAATTGGCTTGAAATTAACAAGGTATAGCGCACACAGCAACAGCGGTGCCGTCTAACACGCAGCTGCAGCAGTGAGAAAATGGTGGCGACGGGGAAAATGGCTTGGTCTTATAGGGCAAGGACATGTGACATACACTGCCAATCACACATGCCCTTGCTTGTGTGAAAAAAAGCACTTCGCTCCGTGTGTGCGCTGCTGATAGGCTGACAGATTGCACCTCCCCACTGCAAATGCGGGAAAGAGAAAAAAAAATGGAGATCTTCATTGTTCCTGCAGAGATCCATCCCCTGCCCCTCCCCCCACCCCGCTGTACACTCAAACTGCGTATTAACATTAATTTTCATCATTACTGAGAAAAAATCCAGTTATGATTTTGGTGCACGAACAGTTATCGAACATAACCTCGAACAGCCGAATTTTTCTCAAATTGTTCGTGTTCGCCGACCGGCTCGAACACCGCCCAAAACAGCTCGAATTTGAGATTGACGAACAGTTCGAGTAGAACAACGCTCATCTCTAGTCCCCACCTGCAGAACCACTCCTTTATTGAGGGTGTCTTGATAATTGGCAATAATTTCCATCTATTGTCTATTCCATTTGCACAACAGCATGTGAGATTGATTGTCAATCAGTGTTGCTTCCTAAGTGGACAGTTTGATTTCACAGAAGTTTGATTTACTTGGAGTTATATTCTGTTGTTTTAGTGTTCCCTTTAGTGTTTTGAGCAGTGTATATATTCCTCCAACCAAAAAATGGAACCAGTGAAAGCGACATCTTGTCATGCAACTCTATAGACAGAAAAATGTAAAAGTTATGTCTCCCAGAATGTGGTGACCAAAAACTATTTTTTTCAGTGTTTTTATTGTAGAAAAGTCATACAACAAAAATAGAACTACGTAAAATTGGTTTTGCTGTAATCGCACTGATGCAGAACGAAGATAATGATTTATTGAATGTGAATAACCAACAGGAAATTAATGTTTTTTTTCTATTTCTCCCTGTAAAGAGTTAATACGAGTTTGGTAATAATAAGTTACACGTACCTCACAATGGTGCCGCTGGGAATCACAGCTCATTTGAGTGGATAGACGATTATTTGTTTAAGGACGAAATATCCTTTTAAACCAAATCGGTAAAAATATATATTTTTTTAGATGGTAACAGCTGCGTTTTCTGGATCCCCTGCTTCTCATCTCTCAGCTACAATAAAGTTCTTGCGGCCACCACTAGAAGGCGCTCAGAGCGCAGAGACTTCTACAGCTATTATTACATTGAATAACCAATCTTTAAATGGAATCTGTCACCCCCTGGGGCCTATCAGACCTCTACTATGGGCATACAGGGTTTAGAAATGTAAATCTATACATATCTGTATGTCCCATATTAGCGGTCTGCTTGCAGAGAAATGTAGTTTTATAAAATCAGTTTTCATCTGCTTGGCGCCCGGGAGGCGCCAAGAAATCCCCGCCTATCTGCTTACGAATTCCAGAAATCCGCGCCTATCAGCTTATTTTGCATTTTTCTCCCCTCCCTTGCACCTCATAGGGCCCTGTGATGTGCACTCTTCTCATTGACATCCCACGCATGCACAAAGCGCCGCTAACATCAGGAGCATTTTTTTTCCTCCCGGTCCCCTGTTTTCCAGCTGTGCTGTAGTGCGCAGGCGCCGGGGAGTCACTCTGCCTACCCGGCGGCTGCGCACAAGTTTCCTGCTCCATATGGCTACGCAGACTGCAGGACGAAGATATGGGACATACCGGTAGGTATAAATTCACATTTCTATCACCTGTATGTCCATATTAGGGATCTGATAGGTCCCAAGGGGGTGACAGATTCCCTTCAAGCAGTGAGCTCCCCCAGAGGCGGCAGCAGGGATTGTATCCTTTTAAAGGGTTTATTCAGACTTCAACACTTTAAGGCTATGTTCACACGCTGCTTTTTTGCTGCAGCCAAAACCTCATCTCTTGGCATTAAAATAAATCCCAGAATGTAATGCAGGGGCAGCCTGGGGCTAAAAATCAGCTCTAACATTAGAAAGCACACAGGCAGGGCCAGGATTAGGGGGAAGGCAGACTAGGCATTTGCCTAGGGCCCCCTCTCCATGCAGCCCCTATGCGGACCGTGAGTCAGGGTGCCAGGCACCCCCCCTGCATCACGCTTTCAGCTGTATCGGTATCATAGATGCTAATACATTTGAAAGCAATGATGGAGGAGAGAGCGTCAAGTGATGCTCCCTCTCCCATCATTCCCCCTCTGCCTCCGACACAGAGGGTGCAATAATGTCACTTCATCGCCCCGGGCTGTGCCGGCAGTGGAGCTGAGTAGACGCGCTGCAGAGACCGGAGCAGCGGGAGAACAAGGAGAGGTGAGTATTGTATTTATTTTTATATCAGTGAGTACGTGGTGACCATAAAATTGCAGGATTATGGGGTGTGCATTATATTATATGGGGGCGGCATTATAATCCTATAAGTGGGGGGGGGCTGCATTACACTCTGTTTTGTGGCTGTATTATACTCTATGGGGGGGCTGCATTATACTCTATGGGGGAGCTGCTTTACACATTCAGAGCTGTATGACCAGCATCACCACCTTGTCCCTGCAGAGCTGTATGATCAGTGCCACCACCATGTCCCTGCAGAGCTGTATGATCAGTGCCACCACCTTGTCCCTGCAGAGCTGTATGATCAGTGTCACCACCTTGTCACTGCAGAGCTGTATGATCAGTGCCACCACCATGTCCCTGCAGAGCTGTATGATCAGTGTCACCACCTTGTCCCTACAGAGCTGTATGATCAGTGCCACCACCTTGTTCCTGCAGAGCTGTGTGATCAGTGTCATCATCCTTGTCCCTGCAGAGCTGTATGATCAGTGTCACCACCTTGTTCATGCAGAGCTGTATGAACAGTGTCACCACCTTGTCCCTGCAGAGCTGTATGATCAGTGCCATCACCTTGTCCCTGCAGAGCTGTATGATCAGTGTCACCACCTTGTCCCTGCAGAGCTGTATGATCAGTGTCACCACCTTGTTCATGCAGAGCTGTATGAACAGTGTCACCACCTTGTTCATGCAGAGCTGTATGATCAGTGTCACCACCTTGTTCATGCAGAGCTGTATGATCAGTGTCGCCACCTTGTCCCTGCAGAGCTGTATGATCAGTGTCGCCACCTTGTCCCTGCAGAGCTGTATGAACAGTGTCACCACCTTGTCCCTGCAGAGCTGTATGATCAGTGCCATCACCTTGTCCCTGCAGAGCTGTATGATCAGTGTCACCACCTTGTCCCTGCAGAGCTGTATGATCAGTGTCACCACCTTGTTCATGCAGAGCTGTATGAACAGTGTCACCACCTTGTTCATGCAGAGCTGTATGATCAGTGTCACCACCTTGTTCATGCAGAGCTGTATGATCAGTGTCGCCACCTTGTCCCTGCAGAGCTGTATGATCAGTGTCGCCACCTTGTCCCTGCAGAGCTGTATGATCAGTGCCACCACCTTGTCCCTGCAGAGCTGTATGATCAGTGTCACCACCTTGTCCCTGCAGAGCTGTATGATCAGTGTCACTGTTGAGGGAGGGCAATGGCCCTTCACGGTTGACCAAGTGAGTGTCAAATTATTATGTTGATTGCACAATCCAACAGGAAGCCAGACGGAGGCAGTGCTCTGTATGGGAGGATTCAAAGGAATCTCTGATCCCATTTATTTTGCTTAGCATTTTATATTGTTTTGAGTTTATTAATGTCCAATCATCTACAGCCGTACTACAGTACTACAGGCTTGAACCAATGTTAGTACAATTATTAAGGAAACACATATGTGGTCATATTATCGTTAGTTCGAAGCACGCTGGAAATTTACAAGGTCGTACATTCTGGCCTAGACTAGTTAGATAACAGGAGCAGAGTGTCTGACAAAATGTTCTTGTGATAAAAAGTTAGTGTGAGAAAGTTCCATGTTATTGTATGTTATGCAAGGAGTGATAATAACATGATTGTAAAGCAAGCAGACAAAATGGAGTTGCTCTAGCATGAATATTAATATGTCCTTTACATATTTTATTTGCATTGGTGGTTCAGTGGTAGAATTCTCGCCTGCCACGCGGGAGGCCCGGAGTCCCAGAAGTTATCGAAAGTGATCAAGGACCAGCCTTTTCCTCATGCGTATATCAAGAAATACTTGCCATGATCGGATCAACAGTGACGTTACATACTCCTTACCATCCACAGTCAAGTGGCAAGGTGGAGAGATTGAATGGCACACTGAAAAGGCAATTAGCCAAAATGATGCAGGAGACTACGGCCCAGTGGCCTGAGCTCCTTCACATTGCACTGTATCACATACGCACCACCCCCATAGGGAAGCACAAACTGTCACCCTATGAGATACTATTTGGGTCACAACCAGCCATAGCTCGATTTACCCCACAACAGTTATCAGAAGAAACAGATCATGTTGTGCAGTATGTGATTCAGCTTGCCAAAGCCTTAACTAACACCCATGCGTTAGTATCATCTTCTATTCCAGATCCAGCTGATGCAGAAGGCTGTCACACCCTCAAGCCTGGAGATTATGTGTATGTGAAGAAGCATGTTCGGAAACACGGACTAGAACCATTGTATGACGGACCAAACCAAGTGCTCCTGACAACCCCAACAGCTGAGATGTTTTATGATAATATGTATGGTTAAACTAGTCAATACCTGGAATAGCCTACAACAGAGTACTGACCCCTTTAATAACAAGTTCATTACCACCAGATTTGGTAGATAAATTAGTATTAGGCTAAGTGCCCGCGTTGTGGAAATGAAGCATATTTTTTACGCTTCTCCCTGGCAAGAAAAACGCATGCGGATTTTACATGCGGTTTTCCCGCCAGGTAGAAGCGTCTGTGAAGCGTTCTTCACATGCATTTCTGCATGTGGGTTATCAAGCACTTTTCCAAGCGATTTTAGCATCACTTGGAAAAGTGCTTGACAACTTGTTCACACTATATAAATCCATGCAACCGGCAACCAGCAACCGGCATGGATTTATTGTAGTGTGACCAAGTTATTTAAAATAAAGAATAAGAATGGTGAAAAATAAAAAAAATAAAGTTTATACTCACCTTCCAATGTCTTCCCGGTGTTTTGTCTGCTCCGTCCGGTGTCTTGCACTGCTTGCGGCGGTGTGAAGGACCTGCGGTGACGTCATTGAGCCATGTGATGGGTCACATGACTCAGTGACGTCATGGCAGGTCCTTCACATCTACGCGAACATTGCAAGAGACCGAACGGAGCAGACAAAACACCGGGAAGACATCGGAAGGTGAGTATAAACTTTATTTTTTATTTTAAATTCTTTTTTTTACAGTTTCTATGGTACCCAGGTCTGGATGAGAGTCTCCTCTCCTCCAGACCTGGGTACCATCCACACATTGAAACGCATATAATCCGTGAGTACAAATGTACTGACACTGATTATATGCGTCTCAATGCAAGTCAATGGTGGCGATTACGCAGCGCTTCCGCAAAATTAATGGACATGCTGTGGATTTTTGAGCGCAGCATAAACGCTGGGGAAAAATCCGCAGCATGGGCATTGAAAGTGCGGCTTGTCATTAGGGACCGTGGGGGGCGGATTACCAAGCATTTCCCAAGCGTTTATGCTTCGGAAATTCCGCAGCATATCCGCTTGAAAAACGCTACATGGGCACTTAGCCTTGCAGCACTCTGTTTTATGGGACCTGCCATTAGCCACATATTGGGTCTGTGGGAATAATGCGTATAAATGGCTCCCAGTCGAAGTAGGGGGGACTTGTACGTTGGCCCGGCTAACTCCAGCCACTTATCTTATTCCCCATAGTAAAGCAGATTTGAGAGCCATCCCTCTTCATACCATCTATAAACGTGCTAAGGACAACACCCCACGCCCATCAGGAAGACCCCATTTAGTTCAAATGAGTATAACCAATAAGATAGCCAGTACTGTCTTCCTCTACCCTATGGTAACACAAATGTGGGACAAATTAGTGGAAGTCACTGATTACTTAGATGACCAGATTTGGAGTATTTTGGAAGTAATTAATACTACTGTTGCGGTGCAGAGTCAGCTTATCATAGTGGCTAATCAACATACTTTAGTGCTGGACTATTTGACAGCAGCCCAAGGAGGGATGTGTCAGGTTATAGGCCCAGCCTGTTGTCACTATATTGACCCCGACTCTACCATACGGTTAAAGACTAAAATGGAAGACATTAGGAAACTCAGGGAAGAGTATAACAAACATAACGAATTGACCAAAGACAGTTGGTGGTCTGATACGTTTTCCTTTTTAAATCCTGCTAATTGGTTTAAAGGGATTGGTGGATGGATTGCTGGAATATTACAAGGAGTGTTGCATATTGCTGCTTGCATCTTGTTAATATATGTTTTACTAAAACTAGTCTTTTATTGTATCCCATTTTGCATGAGGAAAACCTGCCAGTCATCAGAGAGCAAGGAGGACACTGTCAACTGACATCCAGTGCTACTGTACACGGACCTCCCAGATGTAACCAGCATTGAGGACCTGGACAACAAGAGAATGATGACCTTTACCCGCTTGCCCCAACCAACCTCACATCTGAACTTTATGATTATGTCAACAAACAAGGGGGGATGGACATGCGGCGACGACCTCAATTGGTAACAAGGGCACTAATTGGGTGAAGACCAATGTCCCTCAGGCTCAAAACATGACCCTGGGAAAGCACCTCTATTGTTGATAATAACATAATTTTTAGGGGGGAATGTAAAGGACATATTGATACTCATGCTAGAGCAACTCCATTTTGTCTGCTTGCTTTACAATCATGTTATTATCACTCCTTGCATAACATACAATCTTTCCTTCTTTACATGGAACTTTCTCACACTAACTTTTTATCACAAGAACATTTTGTCAGACACTCTGCTCCTGTTATCTAACTAGTCTAGGCCAGGATGTACGACCTTGTAAATTTCCAGCGTGCTTCGAACTAACGATATGACCATATATGTGTTTCCGTAATAATTGTACTAACATTGGTTCAAGCCTGTAGTACTGTAGTACGGCTGTAGATGATTGGACATTAATAAACTCAAAACAATATAAAATGCTAAGCAAAATAAAAGGGATCAGAAATTCCTTTGAATCCTCCCATACAGAGCACTGCCTCCGTCTGGTTCCCTGTTGGATTGCGCAATCAACATAATTTGACACCCACTTGGTCAACCCTGAAGGGCCATTGCCCTGCCTCCTTGTTCCTGCAGAGCTGTATGATCAGTGTCATCACCTTGTCCCTGCAGACCTGTATGATCAGTGCCACCACCTTGTCCCTGCAGAGCTGTATGATCAGTGCCACTACCTTGTCCCTGCAGAGCTGTATGATCAGTATCACCACCTTGTCCCTGCAGAGCTGTATGATCAGTGCCACTACCTTGTCTCTGCAGAGCTGTATGATCAGTGTCATCACCTTGTCCCTGCAGAGCTGTATGATCTGTGCCCAGACTTCTTTAGATGTTCTTTGATTATGTAACTTGAGCTGCTGATTATCCGCCTCTGGATGCCGGTTGTAGTGTGAGGATGAGGGGATGGGTGTGACCTGGTGATAGGCTATGTGCCCACGTTGCGGAAATGAAGCAGAAAATTTCTGCTTCATTTCCGCATGTCCTCTCCCGGAAAAACGCATGCGGAATTCCGCACGCGTTTATTGCACGTTTATCACGCGTTTTCCACATGTGGAATTGCTTTTCGTTTTTAATGCATTGCACAAGGCAATTCCGCATGCGGAAACGCAAAATTAGGCTGTGTGCCCACGTAGCGTTTTACAAGCGTTTTTGATGCGGAATTTCCGCAGCGGAAACGCTTGTAAAATGCTTGGTAACCCGCACCCCATGATCCCCAATGGGTTTCCGCAACTTCTATGCACATGCTGCGGCTTTTTCCGCAGCGTTTATGCCGCGTTCAAAAATCCGCAGCATGTCATTTAATTTTGCGTTTCCGCATGCAGAATTGCCTTTGTCCAATGCATAAAAAACGCAAGGCAATTCCGCATGTGGAAAACGCGTGAAAAACGCGCGAAAAAAGCGCGATAAACGCGTGCGGAATTCCGCATGCGTTTTTCCGGGAGAGGACTTGCATTTATGCAGCAGAAATTTTCTGCTTCATAAATGCAACGTGGGCACATAGCCTAAATGGACATGCTGCGGATTTTTGAACGCGGCATAAACGCTGCGGAAAAATCCGCAGCATGGGCATAGAACTTGCGGATTCTCATTGGGGACAATGGGATGCGGATTACCAAGCGTTTTACAAGCCTTTCCGCTGCGGAAATTCCGCATCAAATACGCTTGTAAACGCTACGTGGGCACATAGATGATGGGACTTGATTTCTTACAGCTGCAGGAAATGAGCGTGAACTGCTGAGAGCAGCATCGTGGAAGGGGCGGGGTTATTGGGGAAGACAGAGCTTAATCTTAATGATGATTGGTTAAAGAAGTCACGTGTTAATTGGACTCTTTTTATATAAGAACCAATGGCGCGCAGGGGGCGTGTTTCCCAGAGACCAATGAGGACGCGCACACGAGCATAAATACCCTTCTCCCGCCGCTTCGCTCATCACTTCTGTATCCGTCTATACAGCGCTATGGCCAGAACCAAGCAGACCGCCCGTAAATCCACCGGAGGGAAAGCTCCCCGCAAGCAGCTGGCCACTAAAGCCGCCAGGAAGAGCGCTCCTGCCACTGGCGGAGTGAAGAAGCCGCATCGCTACCGGCCAGGAACAGTCGCTCTCCGGGAGATCCGCCGCTACCAGAAGTCCACCGAGCTGCTGATCCGTAAGCTTCCCTTCCAGCGCCTGGTGAGGGAGGTCGCCCAGGACTTCAAGACCGATCTGCGCTTCCAGAGCTCGGCGGTGATGGCGCTGCAGGAGGCCAGCGAGGCTTATCTGGTGGGGCTGTTCGAGGACACCAACCTGTGCGCCATCCACGCCAAGAGGGTCACCATCATGCCCAAAGACATCCAGCTGGCCCGCAGGATCCGCGGGGAGAGAGCTTAGATCTGCCCGGGCCCCGAGGACAACACAAAGGCTCTTTTCAGAGCCACCAAATCCTCCAAGACGAGCTGAGAACTCTCATGATTAGCCGCCATTCTGCTCCTCTGTCCGTATCCTCCGCGCAGTTACTATCTGTATAATTATAGGGGATCTAGTAGTGAGTGTTGAATTGAGGAGACTTGTGGGCGGGGATTGGTCGGTTCCTGTGGGCGGAGCTTTACTCTGATGTTTCCTTCGGGAAATTGTACAATGAGCGGGAAATTCACAATCACCCGCTGATCTGAGCTCAGCGAATCAGAGGGGAGGAGCTAATAATGCAAATTAATTAAAAAACATATCTCCCGGGAAGCGCGTCTTCTCTGCAGTTTCCGGTCCGGAACCATCTATATAACGGAATGACTCGGCGCTTTATGGAGAGTAGATGTACTACATGGAGGTAATACAGCACTGGGGACATATACTGTACTATAAAGGCTTTTCAGCACTATATGGGGGTGCACATTAATATATGATGGATGCTGGATATACAGCACTATATGGGTGTAAAGAGAACTATTTTGAAGGATACGTTATTACATGGAGGTATACAGCAGTAAGTGGGGAATACTGCATTACATGGGGGTAAAGTGCTGTGGAATATGTTGGCGCTATATAAGTACAAATTATTATTACACTGAAGTATATGGAGCTATACAGCATATACACCGGGTTTGCAGCACTCTATGGAGATATATGGCCAATGGGAACAAGACTTGTGGAGCCACCAATGAGCTGCAGTGGGCGGTGCTATTTTCATTTGTGGTCACATGACTTTGTCAGCCATTAGAATAGCGATCTGACTGCAGAGCTCATTTGCATGGCTGGGCTATAAATACCGCCGCTCTGGAGGAGCAGGATCATTGTTCTTCTGACTTGTGACCAGACCTGTTGCCTCTCATCATGCCTGATCCCGCCAAGTCTGCTCCAGCGCCCAAGAAGGGCTCCAAGAAAGCCGTGACCAAGACTCAGAAGAAGGACGGCAAGAAGCGGAGAAAGAGCAGGAAGGAGAGCTACGCCATCTACGTGTACAAGGTGCTGAAGCAGGTCCACCCCGACACCGGCATCTCCTCCAAGGCCATGGGCATCATGAACTCCTTCGTCAATGACATCTTCGAGCGCATCGCAGGGGAAGCCTCCCGCCTGGCTCACTACAACAAGCGCTCCACCATCACCTCCCGGGAAATCCAGACCGCCGTGCGCCTGCTGCTGCCCGGAGAGCTGGCCAAGCACGCCGTGTCCGAGGGCACCAAGGCCGTCACCAAGTACACCAGCGCCAAGTGATCTGCTCCTCAGTGCTCTGCACCCGCAACCAAAGGCTCTTCTAAGAGCCACCACCCCGTCACTACAAGAGCTGCTCCTCACCTGCCTCCTGTAGCTCCATGTCCCCTCAGTACAAGAGCTGCTCCTCACCTCCCTCCTGTAGCTCCATGTCCCGTCACTACAAGAGCTGCTCCTCATCTGCCTCCTGTAGCTCCATGTCCCCTCATTACAAGAGCTGCTCCTCACCTCCCTCCTGTAGCTCCATGTCCCGTCACTACAAGAGCTGCTCCTCACCTCCCTCCTGTAGCTCCATGTCCCGTCACTACAAGAGCTGCTCCTCACCTGCCTCCTGTAGCTCCATGTCCCGTCACTACAAGAGCTGCTCCTCACCTGCCTCCTGTATCTCCATGTCCTGTCACTACAAGAGCTGCTCCTCACCTGCCTCCTGTAGCTCCATGTCCCGTCACTACAAGAGCTGCTCCTCACCTGCCTCCTGTAGCTCCATGTCCCGTCACTACAAGAGCTGCTCCTCCCCTGCCTCCTGTAGCTCCATGTCCCGTCACTACAAGAGCTGCTCCTCACCTGCCTCCTGTAGCTCCATGTCCCTTCACTACAAGAGCCGCTCCTCACCTGCCTCCTGTAGCTCCATGTCCCGTCACTACAAGAGCCGCTCCTCACCTGCCTCCTGTAGCTCCATGTCCCGTCACTACAAGAGCTGCTCCTCACCTGCCTCCTGTAGCTCCATGTCCCTTCACTAGAAGAGCCGCTCCTCACCTGCCTCCTGTAGCTCCATGTCCCTTCACTACAAGAGCTGCTCCTCACCTGCCTCCTGTAGCTCCATGTCCCGTCACTACAAGAGCTGCTCCTCCCCTGCCTCCTGTAGCTCCATGTCCCGTCACAAGAGCTGCTCCTCACCTGCCTCCTGTAGCTCCATGTCCCGTCACTACAAGAGCTGCTCCTCACCTGCCTCCTGTAGCTCCATGTCCCTTCACTACAAGAGCCGCTCCTCACCTGCCTCCTGTAGCTCCATGTCCCGTCACTACAAGAGCTGCTCCTCACCTGCCTCCTGCAGCTCCATGTCCCGTCACTACAAGAGCTGCTCCTTCCCTGCCTCCTGTAGCTCCATGTCCCGTCACAAGAGCCGCTCCTCACCTGCCTCCTGTAGCTCCATGTCCCGTCACAAGAGCTGCTCCTCACCTGCCTCCTGTAGCTCCATGTCCCGTCACTACAAGAGCTGCTCCTCACCTGCCTCCTGTAGCTCCATGTCCCGTCGCTACAAGAGCTGCTCCTCACCTGCCTCCTGTAGCTCCATATCCCGTCACTACAAGACCTGCTCCTCACCTGCCTCCTGTAGCTCCATGTCCCGTCACTACAAGAGCTGCTCCTCACCTGCCTCCTGTAGCTCCATATCCCGTCGCTACAAGAGCTGCTCCTCACCTCCCTCCTGTAGCTCCATGTCACGTCGCTACAAGAGCTGCTCCTCACCTGCCGCCTGTAGCTCCATGTCCCGTCACTACAAGAGCTGCTCCTCACCTGCCTCCTGTAGCACCATGTCCCGTCACTACAAGAGCTGCTCCTCACCTGCCTCCTGTAGCTCCATGTCCCGTCACTACAAGAGCTGCTCCTCACCTGCCTCCTGTAGCTCCATGTCCCGTCACTACAAGAGCTGCTCCTCACCTGCCTCCTGTAGCTCCATGTCCCGTCACTACAAGAGCTGCTCCTCACCTGCCTCCTGTAGCTCCATGTCCCGTCACTACAAGCGCTGCTCCTCACCTGCCTCCCGTAGCTCTATGTCCCCTCACTACAAGAGCTGCTCCTCACCTGCCTCCTGCAGCTCCATGTCCCGTCACTACAAGAGCTGCTCCTCACCTGCCTCCTGTAGCTCTATGTCCCGTCACTACAAGAGCTGCTCCTCACCTGCCTCCTGTAGCTCCATGTCCCCTCAGTACAAGCGCTGCTCCTCACCTGCCTCCTGTAGTTCCATGTCCCGTCACTACAAGAGCTGCTCCTCACCTGCCTCCTGTAGCTCCATGTCCCCTCAGTACAAGCGCTGCTCCTCACCTGCCTCCTGTAGCTCCATGTCCCCTCAGTACAAGCGCTGCTCCTCACCTGCCTCCTGTAGCTCCATGTCCCGTCACTACAAGAGCTGCTCCTCACCTGCCTCCTGTAGCTCCATGTCCCGTCACTACAAGAGCTGCTCCTCACCTGCCTCCTGTAGCTCCATGTCCCGTCACTACAAGAGCTGCTCCTCACCTGCCTCCTGTAGCTCCATGTCCCGTCACTACAAGAGCTGCTCCTCACCTGCCTCCTGTAGCTCCATGTCCCGTCACTACAAGAGCTGCTCCTCACCTGCCTCCTGTAGCTCCATGTCCCGTCACTACAAGAGCTGCTCCTCACCTGCCTCCTGTAGCTCCATGTCCCGTCTACAGCTCATCCGTGGTCGTTTCTGTGTTGCTCTTCTATTCCCGGGGAACATGTGGCTGCACTGAGAGGCTCCTATTACCCGGAAGCTCAGATCGGGTGATAGTGAGAAGTAGAAAGTGCGCGGTATATCGGGGTACAGGGGAGCGCTGTATTTGGGGACAGATTCAAGCTCTGCCGTCCTCTCCCGGAGCGCTGGGTCCCAGTGCCGCTGTCTCCATTGTTCTGCTGTAATGTGCGGAGATGAGCTGGTAACTCAGTGACATTTCCAGCAGTTTCTCTCTGTGATCGGTTCTCTTCATTTTTCGCTGATTTACCGATGAAGTTACATTAACCATTTGCTCCCCAGATCGGTGGAGGCGTCTGATCGATGATGAACTCCCAGACTGATCTATTTCCAGTTATAAATCTCACATTGTCATTAATGGTCGGATCCGGTGTCTCCTGTGGTTCTGCTTAGTGCTGATTGGCTGATCTCTGAATTTGAATCTCCCGCACATTGGCTGACAGTTTCTCTGCTTTGTCTCAGTCTGTGTAACACCCGGTCTCCGGTCAGGCGACTCTCAGGAGATCTGCTCGTGTTTATTGATCGGCCGATCTTCTCCCACACAGAAGACTGATCGCCCGAATTAATGGCGCAGTGTCCGCTCCTGTGATACCGGCTGCGGGGAGGGAGCGGGATGTGATCCGCTTTATCCTCCATCACACCGAGCACAGGAGATCGCTGCCGGCTGTAGCTCCGGCCGAACATTACACTGATGCCGGGATCCTCCGGAATAATCTGTGTCCACGTGTGGATCATAGAGAAGGAGGACATGCAGAGTGAGACCAGCAGCACACAGGGGGAGGGAGGCAGAGTACCCCAACAGGCAGGAAGAAGCAGTGTGGTGGCCGCACACAGAAGGCAGGCAACAGTTCCCCGTAACACCAACACGAGGGACGTTGCCAGTACAACCTGTAGGTCTTCCAGAGTCTGGAATTTTTTTAAAGACTCTGCTGATAACCCCAAAAAGGCCATTTGTACCACCTGCCATGCCAGCATCAGCAGGGGTGACAAAACTACCAGCCTGACCACCACCAGCATGATCAGGCACATGGCAGCAAAGCACCCGACTTTGTGGGGCTAACCCCAGGGTCCACAACCAGTGTCAGCGGGTGTCACCACTGCTTCTTCTGCTGTTGTGCGTGTAACGCAATTACTGGGAGAGTCCACCTGACAACGGACACGTGGACAAGTGCTTGTGGCCAGGGATGGTACATCTCCCTGACGGCACACTGGGTAAACATAGTGGAAGCCGGGACCCAGTCGGACCTTGGGACGGAACACATCCTCCCCACACCGAGGATTGCGGGCCCTATATCAGTCAATGTTGCCCCCACAGTGTACAGCGCCTGCGCATCATCCTCCTCCTCATGTTCAGCCTCCATCTCAGATATCACTACATCAGTTACAAGCTCAGCTCATTTTCGGAAGTTGGCTACAGCTTCCGCCGCCCTTGCTGTGTTGCAGCAGCGTTTGCAGCTTCCCGCACACCGACTGGTGTGTGATGTCCCCATACATTGGAACTCTGCCCTCCACATGTTGCAAAGGATTTGTGAGCAGAAGAGAGCAGTTGTGGAGTACCAGCTGCAACAAGGCCATCGATATTCAGGTCAGACTCCACACATAAGACCTCAGGAGTGGACCTGGATGTCTGACATATGTACCATCCTGACAAAATTTGAGGAGGCCACCAAGATGGTGAGTGGCAGCATCCCACTTGTCTGTCTTTTGCAACGCTCTCTGTAGAGAATTAAAGAGGAGGCATTGCAGCCAGAGTATGATGAGATGGATCAAGAAGCCGTAGCGGGCGATTACACACAGCCCAGCCTCATCTCATCCCAAAGTGCATTGGGGGACAATGAGGGAGAGGAGAGCATGGTCAGTCGTCATCTTGGTGAGGACACGGAAGTCTTGCCCGTTACCAGTCTGGCACGCATGGCTGACTTTATGTTACGCTGCCTTAACCGTGACCCTCGCGTTGTCAAAATGTTGGGTGACAGTCATTACTGGTTGGTGACACTTGTAGACCCCCGCTACAAGGAGAACTTCCACTCTCTTGTTCCTGAGGTGGAGAGGTCTACAAAAATGGGGCAGTACCAGAAGACCCTTTCTGCAGAACTGTTAAAAAAATTCCCATCTGAACATACTAGCGGCAGAGGTCACAGTTTGTTGCCCAACCAAGGCGCACAGGCGAGAGAGACGCAACTCCAATCCAGCAGAGACAGGGGAACACTGTCAACATTCTGGGACAGTTTTCTGAGACCCGACCAGCTTACAGGCCCTGAGGCGCGGGGTACTCTCACAAGGAGTGGAAAGTTTCAAAAGATGGTGAGTCAGTACCTTGCCGACCGTACCAGTGTCCTCCGTGATTCCTCTGTGCCTTTTAATTATTGGGTATCCAAGCTGGACACTTGGAATGAACTCGCTCTGTACGCCTTGGATGACCGTGGTCCGTGTTTCCAGCATTGCAAGTTACTCCGTCCTAATTTTTGGCAGCTTTTGCTTGGAAGGCATAGGCAAAGACTATGGGAGACCCACTTCCCAATAATGGGAATAATGTTTTTAATATGCTATACTGCATGGCTCTTGTAAGGGGCATTGAAGGTTCCTCCGTCCTAATTTTTGGCAGCTGTTGCTTGGAAGGCATAGGCAAAGACTATGGGAGACCCACTCCCCAATAATGGGAATAATTTTTTTAATATGCTGTACTGCATGGCTCTTGTAAGGGGCATTAAAATCATCTTGTTAAGCTACTGTGAACTCCAGGTCTCTTCCAAGGGTCATTGATATTGTCTTTTTATTCCACTGTGACCTCCACATCTCTTCCAAGGGGCATTAAATTAAAACCGTCTTGTTAAACCACTCTGAACTCCACGTCTCTTCCAAGGGGCATTAAAATCGTCTTGTTAAGCTAATGATACCTCCACATCTCTTCCAAGGGTCATTGATATTGTCTTTTTATTCCACTGGGACCTCCACCCCTCTTCCAAGGGGAATTGATATTGTCTTTTTATTCCACTGGGACCTCCACGTCTCTTCCAAGGGGCATTAAAACCGTCTTGTAAACCACTCTGAACTTCACAGCTCTTCCAAGGAGCATTGAAATGTTCTTTTTAATTACCTCTAACCTGCACGACTCTTCCAACGGGCATTGCATTTCCTCCTAATTTTAGTCCGCTACCACCACTTGTGAAGGATCCACACCTCGCCACCCGCCCGACGTCACATGGAACATGTGATATGGATCTGCTGTTTGCATCAACGTGACGTTCCGCACCCCCTCGAGGATGCGTAAGATTAGATTGGTACAATTCTACACAGACACCCCCTTTCCACACGGATACAGAAAGGCACCAGGAGAGAGACGAGATGGCCCACTCAGTCATTGACATGGCACCACACTCGCTCACACCCCTGAAAGGCTGAGAGGCCCCTTCACTAACTCCAGTGAAGTAGAACCTTGTCGGCCTGGTAGAGCTGCCACCAGTTTCTATTAGATATAAGTCCCCGGTTCGTTAACGGGAATTATATCGGGCCAGAAACCCTCCACGGTAGCATGAGGATTAGGCCGAACAACAGACATGTGGGTTCGTGGATCGAGATAATAGAGCGGCTCAAGGTTAAATTATATATTTAATCCCCTTATGGGCACACTAGACATTACACCAGTGTTTCCCAAACACCAGACCTCCCGGCCCCCACAGGTCATGTTTTCAGGATTTTCTTAGTATTACACATGTGATGGAAATACTATCAAGGCATCAGGAATTCTTTCACCTGTGTAATACTAAGGAGATCCTGAAAACATGATCTGTGGGGGCCGTGAGGACTGGAGTTTGGGAAACACTGCATTACACTATATACATAAGGGTCATACATAATGGTCAGAGATGCAAACACAATAGCAGTGGTACAAAAGATATAAGCAGAACTTAAGAGTCAGTTACCAGTCAGATGGAAGATCTGGCTTGCGGGGGAGGGGCTGCACATGAGAGGCTGGTGATCCCCTTTGTTGCAGGACTTTTCCCACATGACTTGTCGTCACGACCTCCCAGGGACAAAGACAAATCAAATTTCCTGCTAAACTGGAATCTTACTGATCCGCTGATCACAACACTTGGATGATGAAGGTGATGAAATACATAGAAAAAGGAAAAATGTAACTACTGCAGGAGGGGGTTAAAGGATGAGGTGTAATTTCAGAGTAAGTTCAGATCATTCCTTCTCTGCTGATATTGCTGCTCTTTCACGATTTACCAGAAATGTGCGACTGTTTGTTCTGATGTGTAATTATTATTACTGCTCATAAATAAGACAAGGACCAATAATGATACATGTGTCTGCACTAAGATCTGCCACTAGGGGGCAATGAGTCAGTCAGTGCGGCCAATATGTGTGGTAATATCGCCCCCGTGTGGTCACTACAGAGAACGGCTCAATGCAGGAAACTAACAGGACAGGAATCCCGCACTGTCTGCCGGATAGGAGTTATAGTCACTTCCGCCTTCTAGTCTCTACGTCCAGATATCATACACAAGGCCCGGATGTGTTATTATCACTACACAACTCACCACTAGTGTTGAGCGATACCTTCCGATATCGGGAAATATTGGATCGGATTGGATCGGACCAATACCCAAAAAGTATCGGATATCGCCGATTCCGATACCGGAACCCAATGCAAGTCGATGGGACAGAAATATCGGAATGAAAATAAACCCTTTCTTTCCTTGTAGGTAAATTCTACATGAAGGAAAACAACTAAGAATAATGTAGAATGTATTGGGGGAGGTGGGGGAGACAATAAAGGCATAGAGGTTTAGCCCAATCAAATGGAATAGCAGGAATTAATATTTTTTTTAAGACGTTCTGAGTTACGGAAATATTGACTATGTTAAGTATTTTTATATTTTGTCAGATATTTATGTTTCACTACTTCCATGCTCTTCACCTTCTTTTTTATTTCTCCCACACTTTCTCCTTCATCATCCTCAGCATCAGCATCTTTTTCATCAACTTCTTCTTCACCTTCTTCGTATTATTCTTTTTTTTTACATTCTTCATATTCTTCTTATTCAACTATTATTCTTCTTCATATTCTACTTCTTCATCTTCTTCATCTTCTTCTTCTTCATCATATTCTTATTTGTGACAGGCATTCCTGTAGTTGTTATCTATAAAAGTTTGAACATTACACCTTTCGTTCTGTCCGTCACAAAAGATTTACAACAGGATTTGTCCGCGTTCAGTTTGGCCTGCAGCAGTAGGTCTTTTCCAGGGGCACCACGAGGAGGAACGGACTCACCCCCATACACTGCTTAGTCATCTTCTGCTTATAATTTAAATAATATCTTTTGCTCTGACTTTTAGTCTTATGCTTAATGTTCTTCCTCTTTTTGTTCTGAAGCTTCTTGTACTTGTGCTTCTTGGTTTTCTGTCTCTTGTTCTTCTGTATCTTGGTGGTTGTCTTCTTGTTCTTTGTCCTCTTGGTCAACTTCTTCAGGGTCATCTTCTTGGTCTTCTTCGGGGTGGTCTTCAGGGTCATCGTCTTCAGGGTCATCGTCTTCAGGGTTGTTGTCTTCGGGGTCCTCGTCTTCAGGGTCCTCATCTTCGGGGTCCTCGTCTTCTTCGGGTTGGTCTTCAGGGTCGTCGTCTTCAGGGTCCTCGTCTTCTTCGGGGTGGTCTTCAGGGTCGTCGTCTTCAGGGTCGAGGTCTTCGGTGTCCTCGTTTTCTTCGGGGTGGTCTTCAAGGTCCTCGTGTTCGGGGTCCTTGTCTTCTTCGGGGTGGTCTTCAGGGTCATCGTCTTCAGGGTCCTCGTCTTCGGGGTGGTCTTCAGGGTCCTCGTCTTCAGGGTCGTCATCTTCGGGGTCCTCGTCTTCTTCGGGTTGGTCTTCAGGGTCCTCGTCTTCAGGGTCCTCGTCTTCGGGGTCCTCGTCTTCTTCGGGGTGGTCTTCAGGGTCCTCGTCTTCAGGGTCCTCGTCAGGGAGATCCAGAGTGATTACCAAGAACCATTTCAAAAAGGTTGAACTTGGAAATGTAGCAGAAGGTACAAGGAGGCTGAGGAACTGCCGAGAACCAGCTGATGGTGCTGGAACCCGGATGGGTAGCAGAAGGTACAAGAGCCAATGGAACTACCGAGGACCAGCTGACTGTACTGGAACTCAGTTACTAAGCAGGAGGTACCTGTGCCAGAAAGCACTACCAAGGACCAGCAGACGTTGGTGGAACTTGGATACCGAGAAGGAGGCACCTAAGCCAAAGGCACTGCCGAGAACCAGCTGACAGTACTGGAACTCGGATGGGTAGCAGAGGGTACCCATGAAAAAAAAAGTTGCAAGGCCGCGAGCCGGTCTGAGTTGCCGAAACCCACAGTCCTACAGGGGGTGCTTGTCCTATTACCACTATGGAACCAGCCTTCATTGCCAGATCCCGCAGCCCACATAGGAGTCACCTAAACTGCAGGCACCATAGAGTCGGCTAACCCGACCGCAACACAACAGGATAACGCATTGGAGGCAAAGTGACGTTGACACTACCCGGAAACAGCTGGCGTGCTGGAACCAGGCTGGGCAGGAGGGAGTACCCGTGCCAAAGACACTGCTGGGAAACACCTGGCGGTGCTGGAACCCAGGGTAAATACTAAAAACAGAGTGGAGCCAGAGGCCTAATTGGAGCAAGTTTAAAATCAGTAGTAGTGTGAATGTGGACAGAGCAGGAGAAATTGCCGTACGCACAGCAGGGGAACAGCTGACGTTACTGAACCCCAATAACACGGCAGCAAGTGTTGACTGTGCAGACAGCTCTTCTGAGCGCCAACTGGCGGTGTTGGAGCTCAGGGATAATAATGAAAATAGAGGAGCCAGAGGGGTAATTGGAGCAAGTTTTAAATCAGTAGTACAGTGGATGTGGACAGAGCAGGAGAATTTGCTGGACACACAGCTGGGGATCAGCTGACGTTACTGAACCCCAATAACACTGGAGCAAGCGTTGACTGTGCAGATGGCACTTCTGAGCAGCAACTAGCGGTATTGGAGCCCAGGGTAAATACTAAAAACAGAGGAGCCAGAGGTGTAATTGGAGCAAGTTTTAAATCTGTAGTACAGTGGATGTGGACAGAGCAGGAGAATTTGCCGGACACACAGCTGGGGATCAGTTGACGTTACTGAACCCCAATAACACTGGAGCAAGCGTTGACTGTGCAGACGGCACTTCTGAACAGCAACTGGTGGTGTTGGCGCTCAGGGATTACAGTTCAGATGGTAGAAACATGAACACAACAGGAGACCTGGATACTGTTGCCAAACAATTATTTATTCTGGAAGAGGACTGGCAAATTCATGCGAGATCCAGGCCTTGTTCATTTTGAGAAAAGTAAGCCGGTCAACGTTATCGGAGGATAGTCGCATGCGACGGTCTGTTAGTACACCACCTGCGGCACTAAAGACGCGTTCCGATAATACACTAGCAGCAGGGCAAGCTAGCACCTCCAATGCATACTGGCTAAGCTCTGGCCATGTATCCAGCTTACAGACCCAAAACTTGAAGAGGGAAGAGCCGTCTGGGAGTACACTGAGAGGGCAAGACATGTAGTCTGTCACCATCTGACGGAAACTTTGCCTCCTGCTGACTGGAGCCGTCTGTGATGGTGTAGACATTTGTGGTGGCGGGGACACAAAATTTTGCCACATTTGGGCCATACTGGTCTTGCCTTGTGCTGAGGCGCTGCTTCTGCTCCCTCTTTGTGCAGAGCTTCCTCCACTGCCACGACGCACTGAGCTGCTTTGTAAAGCACTAGCAGCACTGCTCTCGGTTGGAATGGAGAATAAAATGGAATGCACCAGTGCGTCTTGGTACTCCCGCATTTTACGCTCCCGGTTCAACGGTGTTATGAGGCTTTGTAAGTTGTCCCGGTAGCGAGGATCTAGGAGGGTGGACACCCAATAATCAGCCGTGTTGAGAATGTGGGCGATGCGGCGGTCGTTTCTCAGGCACTGCAGCATGAAATCAACCATGTGCTGCAGACTGCCAACTGGCCAAGAAATGCTGTCCCCTGCTTGAGGCGTGATCTCTGCCTGCTCTGCATCACCCCACCCTCACTCTAGATACTGACTACTAGAGCATTGTGTACCTCCCTCCTCTGGACAGATGTCTTTCTCCTCCATTGACTCCTCCTCATCCTCCTCACAAAGTATCCCCTGCCTAGGCCTTTGTGAGGAACCACGTTGCGCAGACTGTAGAGAAGCAGATGGCATTTGTGACTCCTCATCCTCCACCTCTTCCAAAACCATGTCCCTTAGTGCTTGCAGTGTTTTTTCAAGCAGGCAGATAAGGGGGATAGTCATGCTGACTAGTGCATCATCTGCACTCGCCATCCGCGTGGAATAATCGAAGGCACGCAAAACGTGGCAAATGTCCTTCATAGAGGCCCACTCAGTGGTGGTGAAGTGTGAATGGCGCACTGCGACTTGTTTGCGCCTGCTGCAGCTGGTACTCCATTACTGCTGCTTGCTGCTCACACAACCTCTCCAACATATGCAACGTTTAATTCCACCTGGTGGGTAGGTCACATATGATGCGATGTTCCGGAAGACGTAATCGGCGCTGCAGAGCTGCAATGCACGATCTTGCGTTCCTGGAACGTCGCAAGTGAGCGCACTCTATGCGGACCTTGTGAAGCAGTGCATCAAGATCCCGATAGTCCCTCAAAAAACTCTGTATGACCAAGTTGAGCACATGTGCCAGACATGGGATGTGAGTGAGGTTGACTAGGCCCAGAGCTGCCACCAGATTTCGGCCATTGTCACACACTACCATGCCTGGCTGGAGATTCGCTGGCACAAACCACACGTCGCTCTGCTGCTTGATGGCATTCCAAAGCTCCTGTGCTGTGTGGCTTCGATTCCCCAAAGAAATTAATTTTAATACGGCCTGTTGACGTTTGGCCACGGCTGTGCTCATATCGGTCATCATAACAGGTAACCGTTCACGGGTCGATGTGGAGGTAGACCGTGACGGCTCCTGCAGCGCTGATTCAGAGGAACTGGAGTATGAGGAGGAGTCAATGTGTACAGACTGGATTCCTGCAATCCTTGGAGTTGGCAGAACACGTACAGTGCCACTCTCAAGATCTGTACCCGGCTCCATAACATTTACCCAATGGGCAGTGAGGGAAAGGTATCGTCCCTGTCCATGCTTACTGGTCCACGCATCGGTGGTCAGGTGGACCTTGCTACTGACGGCGTAGCAAGCACATGTTTAATTTTTCCCTCCTCACGCTGTTGCAGGGCAGGGACGGCTTGCCTGCTTAAAAAAGACATAGACAAACTGGAGCAAGTTCAGAGAAGAGCGACCAGAATGGTGACTGGTCTGCAAACCATGTCCTATGAGGAACGGTTACAGGATTTGGGAATGTTTAGCTGCAAAAAAGAAGACTGAGAGGAGACTTAATAGCTGTCTACAAATATGTCAAGGGCTGTCACATTGTAGAAGGATCATCTTTATTCTCATTTGCACAAGGAAAGACTAGAAGCAATGGGATGAAACTAAATGGGAGGAGACACAGATTAGATATTAGAAAAAACTTTTTGACAGTTAGGGTGATTAATGAGTGGAACAGGCTGCCACGAGAGGTGGTGAGTTCCCCTTCAATGGACGTCTTCAAACAGAGGCTGGACAGACATCTGTCTGAGATGATCTAGTGAATCCTGCTTTGAGCAGGGGGTTGGACCAGATGACCCAGGAGGTCCCTTCCAACTCTACCATTCTATGATTCTATGATTCTATGAAATAAAAGCGGCTGGGCACGTTGTATTGTGGGACTGCCAATGCCATAAAGTTACGGAAGGTGTCAGTCTCCACCAGCCTGAATGATAGCATTTCAAGGGCCAGTGGTTTAGCAATGCCAGCATTCAAAGCCTGTGCTCGGGGGTGGTTTGCCGAGTATGGGCGCCTTTTCTCCCATGCCTGTGCTAACGATGGCTGTAGACTGGCCTGGGAGTGTGAGGATGACAGGGAATGTGGTGCTGTGGGTGGAATTACACTGTGTCTCTGTACAACAGTGCCAGAGGTTCTTCCATGGCGATCCTGTGAGGAAGCCGAACCAGCTGTGTGTGAGCAGAAGGAAGAGGCTACAACACGAGCTGAAGAGGTGGTAGGTGGCTCTGTAGGTTGGCCTAGGTCTTCAGTGTGTTTTGTAACTCCACCACGTGCTTGGTCCGCACATGTTTCCACATATTTGTGGTATTAAGGTTGCTGACACTTTTCCCTCTTTTCACCTTCTGATTACACAGCTTGCATTTGACAAAGCAAATGTCATCTGCAACTGTGTCAAAAAAGGACCAGGCACTGCAAGTCTTGGGAGCGCCCGCTTTGGATTTTGGAAGAGCCATGCTCCTAATGGGTGCCGAAGTGGAGGCTACAGGCAACCAAGTCTGCCCCCTCCCTCTCCCTCCTTTTTGGGCTGTTCGGGGAATCTCTTCCTCAGAGCTGCTCCCACCACCTTCCTGTCCCTCACGCCATGATGGGTCAAGGACCTCATCATCTACACCACCCTCTTCAAACAACTGCTTCTCCTGGGTAGTCTCGACAGCACAGTACGCACCAGAAAGTGGCACCTGAGTCTCATCATCAGATGCGTACTGAGGTGTGCTGCTGACCATAGGCACTGGCCCACCCGCCTCTTCAGATTCAGAGAGACAAAACGGTTGCGCATCACTGCATACTACCTCTTCTTCAAATTCTCGAATTCTGCTTGGCTGGCCCCCTCTTTCCAAGCCAAGAGATTCAGAGAACAGAAGTAGAGATGGCTCCTGTCCAGGGCTCTCTGACTGCCTGGGCAATTTGGCAGGTGGTGAAGAGACAGATGGGTGCTCTTCAGTGCTCAGGACCTGAGAGGATCTGGAACTAATTTAAGTCGATGCGTTAGCTGCCATCCATCCGACAACGGCTTCAATTTGGTCCTCCCGCAGCAGTGGGGTACGGCTAGCTCCTACAAAGCTGCGCATAAAGGACCGTTCCCTGGTAAAACTGGGGGATGCTGAGTCACTGGTGCCCGCAGCAGGCACAGAATCCCCACGTCCTCTCCCTGCAGGCACAGAATCCTCACGTCCTCTCCCTGCAGAAACTCCATGCCCACATGCCTTACTTCCTGCCTTCTTCATCTTGGTAGACTGATAAAGATAGGCAGAAAAGTACTAAGGGCTTAGTGTGCTTATTCCTGAACAGCTGCTAACAGGTATAAGAAACACTAATTTTATAAAGTGTGGACTAGACTTTAATATGAGCTAATGTGGCCTACACAACTGTAAAGTGGAGTGTTTGGTGAACTTTATTTACGTTTTTTTTTGTCACAAAAAGACACTGGATGTGCCCAAAGATGTAATACCGATAGTATCACAAACTTTTTGTAGCTATTACAATGTAGGAAGGTAACCTACAATGCAATAGATGAGGCTACAAAAAATAGGCTAATACTAAACTGGCTGGGGCTGCAGGGCCCAATGCTGCAGAAAGGCTCCTCTATCTACTCCTATATAGTGTGTTTGGAACCAGTGTAGCTGAATATCGATGGAACCACCCCACTAATAGGAGAAATCAGGAAAAATGATCAATTAGCAAAAAAGGACAATGTATGAGGCAGTGACGCACGCTGAGTGCACTACAACCAGACGTGGCTGAAGCACACACTACAGGGTGAGCTGCACTCACACACACAGACCTCGCAGACAGCGGTGAACAGCACAGAGAACTGTGGAGTGTGCACTAGCGCTGCAAGGCACAGGGGTTTACAAAGTAGCTTGGGTAAAGCAGAATAGAGCAAATAGGTAGCTAAAACTGTCCCTCAGAACAGCAGCGTCCTATCCCTAACTGAATTCACAGCAGAGTGAGCTCAAAATGGCGGCGGCGGCTTTTATAGTGCATCATGACATCATTTCAGCAGCCAATCACAGCCATGCCATTAGTTAAGATGCCTACATGCCTAACAGGATGTGTCCACACTTCTTAGGATCCTCATTGGCTGAATAAAATGAAACTGGCTCATTGAATTAAGGGAACTTCCGATTCCGGTATAAGATATTCTAAAAGTATCGGAATTAAGTATCTGTATGCTCAACACTACAGTCATCACACATAAATGAGTAGAAAGAAAGAAGGGGAAATACAGACGTGTGATCAGCCAATCAGTGATAGGTGAGGGGAGGAGCCTATAGTTCTACACGCCCCACAGAGGCGTCATCACTGTACGGTTCTCTCTATGGTCCGTTCACTCTCTATATAGTGGAGGACTTAGCGCTGATCTCTCAGTCGGTGGAAGATTTCTTGAATGATGTCTGGTCGCGGTAAAGGAGGGAAAGGTCTTGGGAAGGGCGGCGCCAAGCGGCACAGGAAAGTACTGCGTGATAACATCCAGGGCATCACCAAGCCTGCGATCCGCCGTCTCGCTCGCAGGGGAGGCGTCAAGCGCATCTCCGGCCTCATCTATGAGGAGACTCGCGGCGTCCTGAAAGTCTTCCTGGAGAACGTGATCCGTGACGCCGTCACCTACACCGAGCACGCCAAGAGGAAGACCGTCACCGCCATGGACGTGGTGTACGCGCTCAAGCGCCAGGGCCGCACTCTCTACGGCTTCGGAGGTTAATTGTGTTCTCCGCTCCATCCTCACCCCCCAAAGGCTCTTATCAGAGCCCCCCACATGTACAGTGGAGAAGCTGTGATTCCTGCTGCGGGGCCGGGGGTTGTGTCCTGTGCTCTGATGATTGCGGTAATGAGGGGAAATATCTGCAGGACAGAGAAACAGAAGCCCCCACCCTGAGCTCCCGGGATCCGTCACATCAGTGACCGGGGAGAGAAGGGGCGAGTGCTCGGTGATGAGCAGATCGGCGGATGTGTAAGTGATCGGTGACCGATGTCGCAGCTGTGAGGGCTGAGGATCCGACAGGATCACTGGCTGCAGAATGAGGCATGAAGTGCAGTGAGGGTCTGCGCTGTGATCAGGGGAGAATTCTGGATCTGGAGACATAAGACCCTGTACAGATTGGGGTCTGATCTCACCTGTGTGGAGTGAGATCGGCCACTGATCACTATACACGAGCAGATCGCTCGAGATCCGCAGCACTGACGACGCGTGTTACATGGATGAGGACAAAGCGAGGAGGAGTGAGCGGGAAGTTCAAATTCTGGGCTCAGCCAATCATCATTGTGGATCAGGTCACGGCTCCGCCCACAGGAGACGCCAGTGTTAACCATTTCTTGCCGCCGTTCTCCATAATCGGTGATTTCCTAATTCCTCAGTGACCGGAGCCTGACGTTTGCTCTGGGGAGAAATACACACCCGATCGTCCTACCGGGCGGAACATCCCCTGCAGTCACCGAGCAGAGGACAGATGAGCACCCGGCTGTGCGGACCAGAGAGGAGACTGATGACGCGGATCAGGGGCGTGTATGTGACGCGCCCCTGGGCCTTCTGTGTCGTGCGGCATCGCGTGCACGGGGGCTTACCCGGAGCCGGATCAGATGGGGGTAGTAGTCTCGTGGCGGTGATCCGGTCCGTGCCCAGGGAGTCAGACTAAGTGGCGCTGTATCAGCGGTAGATGATGGACGACTACGCCACCCGTTGAATGCAGCTATGGAGCTGCCGCTGCAGGGCAGACCGCTGAGGCCGGTGGTAGGATAGTGCAGCGTAGATGGTATAACCCCCAACGGGAGGGGTATGGCCTCAGGGCAGCCGACGTGGATGATGGGGGTAGCAGGAACCACTCAGAGATGATGCGGTGTAGTTCAGGGTCTTTACTGGTGACAAAGATAGACCCTCCCGGAGTACTGGCTAGCGATTGGGGCCTGGTCAGTCCTTGAGCAGATGGGATCTCCCCTGGCCAGGCGGAGTTGTAGGCCTCCCAAACTGACTGTACTCTTCTGGCTACCTTGCTAGAAGCGAGTATAAGTAGCCCACGTCCCTGAGTGTACCGTGTGGTGCTCACCCGTATGGCCGGTGACTCGGGGCCTTCTAGTGGCTTCCGCTCCACGACGGCGGTGCTGGTCCCACGCGTGTGACCGTGCCTTCGGGTTTCTTGGCCAGAGGACCTGAAATCCCCTGCCTGACGGATTCTGCTGCTGGGTAGGAGTTAGTCCCTGCAGCCTCGGACTCCGGGTCCGGTAAGAAATCTTCTCAGTCAGGGCGAGCTCTGCAGCTGCCAGCCCCTGACTCCTTGTAACACTGCTCCCACAGAGCACCTGTTGTTTCTTCCTATGCTGCTTCTCTTCTCTACTTCTGGCATGGCCCAGGAGCTGGGCCCAGCCGGAGCCACAGCTCCCTGTCAGCCCTCCTGGCTGCACTCTCCCTCTGAACTCTCTAACCCTGCCTCAGCCCCAGGTTTATACAGGGGAAGTTCTTCCCCTCCCAGGACTGGGCAGGAGGTGTGGCATGCATAGGATTCCTGACCAAGAGACCTCCCACCTGCTCTCAGACATAACATTGCCGTTACTGTGGAAACCAGACCCCTGGGGTGCCACATATGTTACCGGATTTCACCTTCATCTCCTTCTCTCTGATTGGCCGGTCACAGAGCAGTTAGTGATTTAGAATTTCCCGCTCATTGTAACATTTCTGTTTTTTTATTTTTTAAATATATATTGGAAAAAAATGATATCTATTTATATATACACACAGCACTATATTGGGATGTCGGGATATACCGCACTATATGGGGGTATACATATATATATACAGTGCCTACAAGTAGTATTCAACCCCCTGCAGATTTAGCTGGTTGACACATGTAGGAATTAACTTGGCATTGTGACATTTGTACTGTAGATCAGCCTGGAAGTGGGAAATGCACTGCATCAAATTTTGCTTTTGTTTTTTTTTTTTGTTTTTTTTAAAACGTTAAAAGTTAATTCAGAGTGTCATTTATTATTCACAAGAATTCTGTTTGGTCCCCCTAAAGTATTAAGAAGTAGTTCAGACACCAAGAATAATGAGCTTCACATGTGTGGATTAAAGATCTCTTTTGCCGGCCTTTTCTGACTATTTAAGACCCTCCCCAAACTTGTGAACAGCACTCAGACATGGTCAACATGGGAAAGACAAAGGAGCATTCCAAGGCCATCAGAGACAAGATCGTGGAGGGTCACAAGGCTGGCAAGGGGTACAAAACCCTTTCCAAGGAGTTGGGCCTACCTGTCTCCACTGTTGGGAGCATCATCCATAAGTGGAAGGCTTATGGAACTACTGTTAGCCTTCCACGGCCTGGACAGCCTTTGAAAGTGTCCTCCCGTGCCGAGGCCAGGCTTGTCCGAAGAGTCAAGGCTAACCCAAGGACAACAAGGAAGGAGCTCCGGGAAGATCTCATGGCAGTGGGGACATTGGTTTCAGTCAATACCATAAGTAACATACTCCACCTCAATGGTCTCCGTTCCAGACGAGCCTGTATGGTACCTTTACTTTCAAAGCGTCATGTCAAGGCTCGTCTACAGTTTGCTCATGATCACTTGGAGGACTCTGAGACAGACTGGTTCAAGGTTCTATGGTCTGATGAGACCAAGATCGAGATCTTTGGTGCCAACCACACGTGACGTTTGGAGACTGGATGGCACTGCATACGACCCCAAGAATACCATCCCTACAGTCAAGCATGGTGGTGGCAGAATCATGCTGTGGGGCTGTTTCTCAGCCAAGGGGCCTGGCCATCTGGTCCGCATCCATGGGAAGATGGATAGCACGGCCTACCTGGAGATTTTGGCCAAGAACCTCCGCTCCTCCATCAAGGATCTTAAGATGGGTCGTAATTTCATCTTCCAACAAGACAACGACCCAAAGCACACAGCCAAGAAAACCAAGGCCTGGTTCAAGAGGGAAAAAGTCAAGGTGTTGGAGTGGCCTAGTCAGTCTCCTGACCTTAACCCAATTGAAAACTTGTGGAAGGAGCTCAAGAATAAAGTCCACATGAGACACCCAAAGAACCTAGATAACTTGGAGAAGATCTGCATGGAGGAGTGGGCCAAGATAACTCCACAGACCTGTGCCGGCCTGATCAGGTCTTATAAAAGACGATTATTAGCTGTAATTGCAAACAAGGGTTATTCCACAAAATATTAAACATAGGGGTTGTATAATAATTGACCCACAGTTTTATGTTTAAAATTTAATAAAATTCAACTGAGCAACATAACTTTTTGGTTTGTAAGATTTATGCTTCTGTTCATAAAACCTACTCTCGTTTGCAGTTTGAAGGCTCTAACTTATTTGCATCTTATCAAACCAGCTAAATCTGCAGGGGGTTGAATACTACTTGTAGGCACTGTATACAGCATCTATCCGCTAAATCTAATACATAATTTCAGTGAACACAGATAAAGATGAACAGGTCTGTGATGGGAGGATTGTATCCAGCGACTACACCGGATGACATTCCTAAAATCTCCTTAGTTTGGCTCATACTGTATTATGCAGTGGATTTTATGGTCACAATCTGTGAGGAAAACCTTCACCAAATGCGACAGATGATGAGAGAATAAATGATCCTCCTCCTCAGCACATGAGGAAGGACAGGAAGGAAGGTACGGGAAGGAGGGAGCAGGAAAGAGGGAGCAGGAAGGAGAGAGCAGGAAGGAGGGAGCAGGAAGGAAGGAGAGAGCAGGATGGAGGGAGCAGGAAGGAGAGAGCAGGATGGATGGAGCAGGATGGAGGGAGCAGGAAGGAGGGAGCAGGAAGGAGAGAGGAGGAAGGAGGGAGCAGGAAGGAGAGAGCAGGGAGTAGAGGAAGGAGGGAGCAGGAAGGAAGGAGAGAGCAGGATGGAGGGAGCAGGAAGGAGAGAGCAGGATGGAGGGAGCAGGATGGAGGGAGCAGGAAGGAGAGAGCAGGATGGAGGGAGCAGGAAGGAGAGAGCAGGATGGAGGGAGCAGGATGGAGGGAGCAGGAAGGAGAGAGCAGGAAGGAGGGAGCAGGAAGGAGGGAGCAGGAAGGAGAGAGGAGGAAGGAGGGAGCAGGAAGGAGGGAGCAGGAAGGAGAGAGCAGGAAGGAGGGAGCAGGAAGGAGGGAGCAGGAAGGAGAGAGCAGGAAGGAGGGAGCAGGAAGGAGGGAGCAGGAAGGAGAGAGGAGGATGGAGGGAGCAGGAAGGAGAGAGCAGGATGGAGGGAGCAGGATGGAGGGAGCAGGAAGGAGAGAGCAGGAAGGAGGGAGCAGGAAGGAGAGAGCAGGATGGAGGGAGCAGGATGGAGGGAGCAGGAAGGAGAGAGCAGGAAGGAGGGAGCAGGAAGGAGGGAGCAGGAAGGAGAGAGCAGGAAGGAGGGAGCAGGAAGGAGGGAGCAGGAAGGAGAGAGGAGGAAGGAGGGAGCAGGAAGGAGAGAGCAGGGAGTAGAGGAAGGAGGGAGCAGGAAGGAAGGAGAGAGCAGGATGGAGGGAGCAGGAAGGAGAGAGCAGGATGGAGGGAGCAGGATGGAGGGAGCAGGAAGGAGAGAGCAGGATGGAGGGAGCAGGAAGGAGAGAGCAGGATGGAGGGAGCAGGATGGAGGGAGCAGGAAGGAGAGAGCAGGAAGGAGGGAGCAGGAAGGAGGGAGCAGGAAGGAGAGAGGAGGAAGGAGGGAGCAGGAAGGAGGGAGCAGGAAGGAGAGAGCAGGGAGTAGAGGAAGGAGGGAGCAGGAAGGAAGGAGAGAGCAGGATGGAGGGAGCAGGAAGGAGAGAGCAGGATGGAGGGAGCAGGATGGAGGGAGCAGGAAGGAGGGAGCAGGAAGGAGGGAGCAGGAAGGAGAGAGCAGGATGGAGGGAGCAGGAAGGAGAGAGCAGGATGGAGGGAGCAGGATCGAGAGAGCAGGAAGGAGAGAGCAGGATGGAGGGAGCAGGAAGGAGAGAGCAGGAAGGAGAGAGCAGGAAGGAGAGAGCAGGATGGAGGGAGCAGGATGGAAAGAGCAGGATGGAGGGAGCAGGATGGAGAGAGCAGGAAGGAGAGAGCAGGATGGAGGGAGCAGGAAGGAGAGAGCAGGAAGGAGAGAGCAGGAAGGAGAGAGCAGGATGGAGAGAGCAGGAAGGAGAGAGCAGGAAGGAGAGAGCAGGATGGAGGGAGCAGGAAGGAGAGAGCAGGAAGGAGAGAGCAGAAAGGAGAGAGCAGGATGGAGGGAGCAGGATGGAGAGAGCAGGATGGAGGGAGCAGGATGGAGAGAGCAGGAAGGAGAGAGCAGGAAGGAGAGAGCAGGATGGAGGGAGCAGGAAGGAGAGAGCAGGAAGGAGAGAGCAGGAAGGAGAGAGCAGGATGGAGGGAGCAGGATGGAGAGAGCAGGATGGAGGGAGCAGGATGGAGAGAGCAGGAAGGAGAGAGCAGGAAGGAGAGAGCAGGATGGAGGGAGCAGGAAGGAGAGAGCAGGATGGAGAGAGCAGGAAGGAGAGAGCAGGATGGAGGGAGCAGGATGGAGAGAGCAGGAAGGAGAGAGCAGGAAGGAGAGAGCAGGATGGAGAGAGCAGGAAGGAGAGAGCAGGATGGAGGGAGCAGGAAGGAGGGAGCAGGAAGGAGGGAGCAGGAAGGAGAGAGCAGGAAGGAGAGAGCAGGATGGAGGGAGCAGGAAGGAGGGAGCAGGAAGGAGGGAGCAGGATGGAGGGAGCAGGAAGGAGGGAGCAGGAAGGAGGGAGCAGGAAGGAGGGAGCAGGAAGGAGAGAGCAGGATGGAGGGAGCAGGAAGGAGAGAGCAGGATGGAGAGAGCAGGAAGGAGAGAGCAGGATGGAGGGAGCAGGATGGAGAGAGCAGGAAGGAGAGAGCAGGAAGGAGAGAGCAGGATGGAGAGAGCAGGAAGGAGAGAGCAGGATGGAGGGAGCAGGAAGGAGGGAGCAGGAAGGAGGGAGCAGGAAGGAGAGAGCAGGAAGGAGAGAGCAGGATGGAGGGAGCAGGAAGGAGGGAGCAGGAAGGAGGGAGCAGGATGGAGGGAGCAGGAAGGAGGGAGCAGGAAGGAGGGAGCAGGAAGGAGGGAGCAGGATGGAGGGAGCAGGATTGAGGGAGCAGGAAGGAGGGAGCAGGAAGGAGAGAGCAGGAAGGAGAGAGCAGGATGGAGGGAGCAGGAAGGAGGGAGCAGGAAGGAGGGAGCAGGAAGGAGAGAGGAGGAAGGAGGGAGCAGGAAGGAGAGAGCAGGATGGAGAGAGCAGGAAGGAGAGAGCAGGATGGAGGGAGCAGGATGGAGGGAGCAGGAAGGAGAGAGCAGGAAGGAGGGAGCAGGATGGAGGGAGCAGGAAGGAGGGAGCAGGAAGGAGGGAGGAGGAAGGAGGGAGCAGGAAGGAGAGAGCAGGATGGAGAGAGCAGGAAGGAGAGAACAGGATGGAGGGAGCAGGAAGGAGGGAGCAGGAAGGAGAGAGCAGGATGGAGGGAGCAGGATGGAGGGAGCAGGAAGGAGAGAGCAGGATGGAGAGAGCAGGAAGGAGAGAGCAGGATGGAGGGAGCAGGATGGAGGGAGCAGGAAGGAGAGAGCAGGAAGGAGGGAGCAGGATGGAGGGTGCAGGAATGAGGGAGCAGGAAGGAGGGAGCAGGATGGAGGGAGCAGGAAGGAGAGAGCAGGATGGAGAGAGCAGGAAGGAGAGAGCAGGATGGAGAGAGCAGGATGGAGGGAGCAGGAAGGAGAGAGCAGGAAGGAGGGAGCAGGATGGAGGGAGCAGGATGGAGAGAGCAGGATGGAGGGAGCAGGATGGAGGGAGCAGGAAGGAGGGAGCAGGAAGGAGGGAGCAGGAAGGAGAGAGGAGGAAGGAGGGAGCAGGAAGGATACAGGAGGGAGCAGGAAGGAGAGAGCAGGAAGGAGACAGGAGGGAGCAGGACCGTCTCCAGTGTCTGCTCACCCTCCATCCCCCACTGCAGCAGCCAGTAATCTGCAGGAGAAGCGACAACCTGAGCAGCAGCAGAGGCTGACGGACCCGAGCTGAGATCGCAGGATGGAGCGGACGTCAATATATATTTACACTGGTCCTTTGTATCTCAGCTGCCGGTGATCGCTCTGAGAACAATGCGCCGATCTCTACATCACACACTTCCATGGTAGTTTCCGGGCTCATTGAATGTTCCCCAGGTGACGATTGTCCTGGTCAGAACAGATGTCCACGCTGCAGACGATCGCAGTTAGCAGAGCAGGTTGTTCTATACACATTCCTGCTGCTGGTGTCCTCACCTGTACCGGAAACTGATAGCCACTGATCTCCGATGTCCTATAATCTGGTGAGTTCTCACCCGCATGCAGGGTGCAGCACATGGAGCATCACCTCCATCATTCATCTATCCCCAGGCAGGATGTTGTTTATCGCTGTGCAGGCAGTGAGCTGCAGGGAGCATCCCGTGTTTTACCCTGGGTGTTGGGAGACTCGGTGTCGGGCCCTGTGATGGACAGATGGGATGCAGCTGTGGCCCGGACCCGACCCGTGCTCAGGGCCGTCACATTAGAAAGAGATGGTGTGGGCTTGTCCGGGTTGAGTGGCTGATTAACGACTACGCCACCTGTGGTGCCTGGTGAAGGCCACCAGCGCCGCTGCAGTCCGCTGAGGCCCGGTGTCATGGCGGCCAAAGTTCTCACTGCTCCCCACAGGCGGAGCAAGGCCTCAGGGCAGAGGGACAGGATGGAGGGGGTAGTAGTGCGGGGAGTACGGGCACCGCGTCGCATGGTATGGCGCATAATGAACAGTCCGGAGGCCATAGAGGTGAACTTCCAAGGCTTTACTCACTTAGAGATGATAGCGGGAAGGCGACTCCCTGCTCCCCGCGGAGTCCTGCAGCCACCAGGGACAGGGGTCCGACTACCTCCGAGAAAGTCCAGTGTTCGGTAGCGACCCTGCACCAGAGTGTTCCTGCACTACAGACTTCACCCTTTCCCGTCTGTGCGTGTGTAGATAGGACGGGTCTCCCTCTGAGCTCCTCTCAGGACTAGGGCACGGGTGGCAATTCCTCTCCATCCGATGCCCAGTGGGATCCTCAGGGCCTAACCAGGCTTTCCCGTCCAGGACATGGAGTACAAGGTCGGGTATCGGGGGCCGGTACCCCTCTTGCAGCCGGAATCCCTCTGAATAGATCAGGTAGGTGAGGACAGGTGGCGTGCTCCGCTCCGTCTGCATCCTCCCCGGGACCCATTTGCTGGGGAGCCACACTCTAAAGCTCCCGGGCCTTCTTGATCCTGGTCCTTGGCCGGGTTGAGACATTCCTTGTCTACAACCTACCTCTCGTCCCAAGGCCAGGGTACGAGGGCTGTGTCCCATGCCGGTGCAGGCCCACACAGGATCTGCGCTCCCGGAGGGAAGTCACTTTACACACAGTAGTTTGACAGCACAGTACGACCACTAGAACCGACGACTTAGGACAAAGATCAAAGATGGCTTTTTATTAAATATTAGATCTGAAGTGTAACTAACTTGTAAGTCCTCCACCCTCACCCACTAACTGGTTCCTATCACTTTGTGTTCTCCAGTCTCCCTGTAACCAGGGGAGCAGCACCTAGTGCATACTAGCTCCCTCTGGTGGAGAAGTGTGGTGTTGGATGCAAAGACTGGGTCACGACTATCACACTGGCCTTACCTCAGAGGAGGAACACCACACTCCATTAGAGAAGTGCAGCATTCCTGTGGCAGTCGAACCCTCAGGGGCGCCACATATATATATATATATATATATATATATATATATATAAAACAGGAGAGTAGCTGCGGGGAGTGGAGCAGCCGCCTGTGTCCCCCTATGTCCCCCGGCTGGATGACCGCGACCAATCAGTGAGATTGGCGCCAAATTTAAACAACGCTCTGCTGATTGGTCGCGGCCGCCGACTGCGAACAATCAGCGAGATTGGCACCAAATTTAAACAACGCTCCGCTGATCGGTCGCGGCCGCCGGCCAGCTGCGACCAATCAGCGAGATTGGCGGCAAATTTAAACACCGCTCTGCCGATTGGTCGCCGGCCGCGACCAATAAACATTATTGGCTGCAAATTTAAACACCCCACTGCTGATGGGTTGCGGCCGGCGACCGCGACCAATCAGCGATTTTAGCGCCAAATTTAAACAAGCTCTCCGGTCCTCACTAACACAGTTCGCTGATTGGTCGCGGCCGCCACCCGCGAGCAATCACCGATATTGCCGCCAAATTTAAACAACGTTTTGCTGATTGGTCTCGGTAGCCTGCCGCGATTTTGGCAGCAAATTTAAACAACGCCCTGCTGATTGTGCCCGGTCGGCTGCATACATATTCTAGAATAGCCGATGCGTTAGAATCGGGCCACCATCTAGTATATATATATATATGTACAGTACAGACCAAAAGTTTGGACACACCTCATTTAAAGATTTTTCTGTATTTTCATAACTATGAAAATTGTACATTCACACTGAAGGCATCAAAACTATGAATTAACACATGTGGAATTATATACTTAACAAAAAAGTGTGAAACAACTGAAAATATGTCTTATATTCTAGGTTCTTCAAAGTAGCCACCTTTTGCTTTGATGACTGCTTTGCACACTCTTGGCATTCTCTTGATGAGCTTCAAGAGGTAGTCACCAGAAATGATCTTCCAACAATCTTGAAGGAGTTCCCAGAGATACTTAGCACTTGTTGGCCCTTTTGCCTTCACTCTGCGGTCCAGCTCACCCCAAACCATCTCGATTGGGTTCAGGTCTGGTGACTGTGGAGGCCAGGTCATCTGGCGTAGCACCCCATCACTCTCGTTCTTGGTCAAATAGCCCTTACAAAGCCTGGAGGTGTGTTTGGGGTCATTGTCCTGTTGAAAAATAAATGATGGTCCAACTAAACGCAAACTGGATGGAATAGCAAGCCGCTGCAAGATGCTGTGGCAGCCATGCTGGTTCAGTATGCCTTCAATTTTGAATAAATCCCCAACAGTGTCGCCAGCAAAGCACCCCCACACCATCACACCTCCTCCTCCATGCTTCACGGTGGGACCCAGGCACATACAGTCCATCCGTTCACCTTTTCTGCGTCGCACAAAGACACGGTGGTTGGAACCAAAGATCTCAAATTTGGATTCATCAGACCAAAGCACAGATTTCCACTGGTCTAATGTCCATTCCTTGTGTTCTTTAGCCAAAACAAGTCTCTTCTGCTTGTTGCCTGTCCTTAGCAGTGGTTTCCTAGCAGCTATTTTACCATGAAGGCCTGCTGCACAAAGTCTCCTCTTAACAGTTGTTGAAGAGATGTGTCTGCTGCTAGAACTCTGTGTGGCATTGACCTGGTCTCTAATCTGAGCTGCTGTTAACCTGTGATTTCTGAGGCTGGTGACTCGGATAAACTTATCCTCAGAAGCAGAGGTGACTCTTGGTCTTCCTTTCCTGGGGCGGCCCTCATGTGAGCCAGTTTCTTTGTAGCGCTTGATGGTTTTTGCAACTGCACTTGGGGACACTTTCAAAGTTTTCCCAATTTTTCGGACTGACTGACCTTCATTTCTTAAAGTAATGACGGCCACTCGTTTTTCTTTACTTAGCTGCTTTTTTCTTGCTATAATACAAATTCTAACAGTCTATTCAGTAGAACTATCAGCTGTGTTTCCACCAGACTTCTGCACAACACAACTGATGGTCCCAACCCCATTTATAAGGCAAGAAATCCCACTTATTAAACCTGACAGGGCACACCTGTGAAGTGAAAACCATTTCCAGTGACTACCTCTTGAAGCTCATCAAGAGAATGTCAAGAGTGTGCAAAGCAGTCATCAAAGCAAAAGGTGGCTACTTTGAAGAACCCAGAATATAAGACATATTTTCTGTTGTTTCACACTTTTTTGTTAAGTATATAATTCCACATGTGTTAATTCATAGTTTTGATGCCTTCAGTGTGAATGTACAATTTTCATAGTTATGAAAATACAGAAAAATCTTTAAATGAGAAGGTGTGTCCAAACTTTTGGTCTGTACTGTATATATATATATATATATTATATACATATATATATACATACATATGTATATAAAACAGGAGAGGAGCTGCAGGGAGCGGAGCAGCCGCCTCTGTCCCCCATACACTACAAACACTGGATATATATATATATATATATATATATATATATATATATATATATACATATATATATATATATCAGGAGAGGAGCTGCAGGGAGCGGAGCCGCCTGTGTCCCCCATACACTACACACACTGGATATATATATAAAAGGAGACGAGCTGCAGGGAGCGGAGCCGCCTGTGTCCCCCATACACTGTACACACTGGATATATATATATAACAGGAGAGGAGCTGCAGGGAGCAGAGCCTCCTGTGCCCCCCATACACTGCACAAACTGGATATATATATAACAGGAGAGGAGCTGCAGGGTGCAGAGCCTCCTGTGCCCCCCATACACTGCACACACTGGATATATATATATATAACAGGAGAGGAACTGCAGGGAGCGGAGCCGCCTGTGTCCCCCATACACTGTACACACTGGATATATATATATAACAGAAGAGGAGCTGCAGGGAGCGGAGCCGCCTGTGTCCCCCATACACTGTACACACTGGATATATATATATAACAGGAGAGGAGCTGCAGGGAGCGGAGCCGCCTGTGTCCCCCATACACTGCACACACTGGATATATATAACAGGAGAGGAGCTGCAGGGAGCAGAGCCTCCTGTGCCCCCCATACACTGCACACACCGAATATATATATAACAGGAGAGGAGCTGCAGGGTGCAGAGCCTCCTGTGCCCCCCATACACTGCACACACTGGATATATATATATAACAGGAGAGGAACTGCAGGGAGCGGAGCCGCCTGTGTCCCCCATACACTGTACACACTGGATATATATATATAACAGAAGAGGAGCTGCAGGGAGCAGAGCCTCCTGTGCCCCACATACACTGCACACACTGAATATATATAACAGGAGAGGAGCTGCAGGGAGCAGAGCCTCCTGTGCCCCCCATACACTGCACACACTGGATATATATATAACAGGAGAGGAGCTGCAGGGTGCAGAGCCTCCTGTGCCCCCCATACACTGCACACACTGGATATATATGACGCGCCCCCTGGGACATATTCCTTTTTGAGGGGAATACCCGGCACCGGATCAGATGGGGGGTTGTAGTCTCCGAGCGGCTGTGACCCGGCCCGTGCCCAGGGCGTCAAGCTCAGTGTTATGTGGCAGTCCTACAGATGTTATTAAGAGTTCTTTTGTGTCGACTACGCCACCCGTTGTGATGCGGTCACTGTGGCCGCCGCTGCAGCAGGGTCCGCTGAGGCTGATGGTGGGTGCGCAGCTTGGTGGGATAACCCCCAACGGGAGGGGTATAGCCTCAGGGGGGACAGGTGCAGAGGATGGGGGTTGTGGTGGTGCAGTGCAGACGGCAATGAAGACAGAGTCGGGTTGTGCAGTTAAGGGTGTTTACTTACTGCAGATGTTGTACTGGTCACTCCAGCTTCGAGTGACCACCCGAGCCGTGCTGCGTCCACCAGGTCCTGGATCCAGCCAACCCCCAAACAAGTCCGGAGCGTGGCCCTGAGCTCTCCTTCTGTCCCGTTCTCTGGCCGTCCCCACCAGTGATCCACCTAGGTCCAGCTCCCTCGGGCCTTCTGTTGGGACACCCTTGGCCTTGGGTTCCCTGACCCTTCATGTGGTGTGCCTTCGGGGTGGATGTGATGGGTGACCGTGACAAACGCTGCCCACGGTCTCCGGTCTCTGGCTGGGGTGTGTTTTGCCCCCCCCACCAGCTTGGGTTCCGGTACCCTGTGCCGACTCTTCACCCGGGGATTTAAGTTGGGATCTTGGAGTCCTTTTCTGCTGTTTCCCCCTCTGGGTCTCTCTCTCTCTTCTCCTCTCTCACTCTGGGTCTTTCTTCTCTGCTTGCTGACTTGTTCTCTGCATCTGACTTGTTCTCTGCATCTGACCCTGTTCTTAGTTGGTGCCCTCCTTTTATACACCCTCTATGTGTGAGCTCAGGTGACCAGCACCCAATGAGCTCCTATCACTACCCAGACTGCTCCCCCTATCCGCCCCTACACTACTTAGGATGTACCACCCCCCTCCCACTCCAGCCAGGAACAGACTCGGTCGTACCTGCACATTTCTAAGTGGGAGTACCGTCGGTCTGCTCCTCGGAAATGGGATGTGTGTAGTGCATGCAGCCTACCGAGCTCAGTTCCACTCTCCATCCTTGCCCGGGAGTGGAATATCACACCTCTGGGTTGAGGTGCAATACTCCTGTAGCAGCCGAATCCTCAGGGTGCTACATATATATATCAACAGGAGAGGAACTGCAGGGAGAGGAGCCTCCTGTGTCCCCCATACACTACACACACTGGATATATATATATATATATATATATATATATGACGCGCCCCCTGGGCCATGTTCAGGGGATACCCGGAGCCGGATCTGGATAGGGGTAGTAGTCCTTGTGGCGGTGACCCGGTCCGTGCCCAGGGTGTCAAACTAAGTGGCAGTCTATGGCAGTAGATGTTAAATTGATCGACTACGCCACCCGTTGAATGCAGCTATGGAGCTGCCGCTGCAGGACAGTCCGCTGAGGCCGGTGGTACGTTTGTGCAGCGTAGATGGTATAACCCCCAACGGGAGGGGTATGGCCTCAGGGCAGCAGATGTGGATGATGGAGGTAGTGATGGTGCAGCAAGGAGAGTCAGAAACGTATAATGCAGTTTCAGGGTTTTTACTCACAGGTGTTACTTCAGTCACTTCGGCCGGGAGTGACCACCCGAGCCGTGCTGCGTCCACCAGGTGCGGGACTCGGCTAACCCCCAGGCAATTCCGGAGCGTGGTCCTGAGCTCCCCTCTCTCTCTCTCTCTCTCCGGCCGTCCCCACCAGGGATCCACCTTTGTCCGGTTCCCTCGGGTCTCTCAATGGCAAAACCTTTTATGGCTTTCCTGACCCTACTCGTGGTGTACCTTCCTGGTGGATGTGGTGAGGGTCGTGGCAAAACTTGGCCACGACCTCCGGTTCCTGACTAAGGATGTTTTGCCTCCGTCAGTTTGGGATCCGGTGCCCTCTTCTGCCAACCCTTCACCCTTTTGGTTCACTCGTGGGATCTCGGGGTTCCCTTTTGTTCTTATGTCTCCGGGCCTCTCTTCCTCCTTCTCTCTGCTTCAGGCCTGGCCCTGGAGCTGGGCCCAGCCGGAGCCACAGCTCCCTGTCAGCCCTCCTGGCTGAACTCTCTCCTGGACTCTCTGACCCTGTTCCTAAGATGGTGCCCACCATATATACTCCCTCTATGTGTGAGCCCAGGTGACTAGCACCCAATGGGCTCCTACTTCTATGCCCAGAGCCCCTCCCCTATCTGCCCCTACACTACTGGGATGTTCCTCCCCCCCTCCCACTCCAGCCAGGGACAGACGCTGTCGTACCTGCACATCTAACTGGTGGGAGTACCGTAGTTCTGTCCCCCGGAAATGGGATGAGTGTAGTGCATGCAGCTAGCTGAGCTCAGTCCCACACTCCATCCTTACCCGGGAGTGGAATACCACACCTCTGGTTGAGGTGCAATACCCCTGTAGCAGCCGAGTCCTCGGGGTGCTACATTCCCCCCTGGTAAATCACAGCACGTCCTCGGGCTGTAAAAGAGTAAAACAATATAAAACATACAAAAATATTAAAGTGCACTTACATATAAAACTATAACTCATCCCTTTATGGGAGGTACTTTTCTCTTAAAACGTTACGGGTATAAAACATTTTAACTCTTTTGACGCATAACACATAACTTCCTCATTATTACTCTAGCAGCATATAACTTTCGATATAATCTTGATTTCTGGCCACTGTGCAAATTGGTGACCAGGTAAAAGTGCAACAGTCACAAAAACAGTTCCTTATAAAACCGGTAGGGGGCGCCTTAGGAAGCGCAACTATTTACAGGGTGGCCGCTCTCAGTCCTCGGCCAGTGGGGAAAAAGGGATGGCTGCTCACAGTCCTCAGCCTGTGGGGAAAAAGGGATGGCTGTTCACAGTCCTCAGCCTGTGGGGATAGAGACACACGGGAACAACTCACTAGTCCCAACGGGGACCATATTCTATTTAGCAGCAGTTCTTGTACCCTTACGGGTAACTATGTACAGTTCCACTTTACCGTACTTCAGTAACGGCGTCCTCCTGCTCCTTCCCGCGGGTAGTCTTCGAACCCGTCCGGGTCCTCTTGTTCCTCCTCGCACTGTAGCTCTTCCTCAGTCAGTCGGTGCACATGAAGAGCATATGGTCCCTTAGCACACTGATGCCGGGTGAAGGTGACCTCGTCACCCGGGTAAAGGTCACGTCCTCTGTGTCCCTCCGGCAGATGACTCTCGACATCTCTGCGGGTGACAAAGACGTCGCCGGGGGTTCTGTGATCCCGGATAAAGCCCCAACCGTGCTCCAGTTGGAACTTGATTATGGTCCCGGTGGCGCGGGGACCGTGGGCTGCACGGGGGTTTCGCCGGGTCCGACGTTTCTGCTCCGCACTCTGGACTTGCAGCCGCTCCTCGCGGACCCGCCTCTCCCGCCGTTCCCGGTCAAAGACCTCCAGCTGTTGCCGGCAGCACTCCGCTCGCTGGGCTGCGGCCGCCCGGGTCTCGTGGGTAAACCCAATGAGGTTTTCTCCGGTGGGGTCCCATTCGAATTGGGCCTCCTCCAACGGGAGCGGGACGATCTTGACAGGCGCCGGAGCTGGGATTAGGGGTTCACACAAGGGCCGTTCCCTCCGGAGTCGTGGGTTGGTATACTCCGGTGGCCATTCGAACGGCAGCCCGTCCGGGCTAGTGTGCTGCGCGTACAGGTCCTCGCCCAGTTGTGGCACTGTGGAGGTAGAGGGCGCTGTGGGGGCAGCGGCGCCCGGGGGCTCTTGGCAATGCGTCCAGGCCGGAGGCATCCTGAAAGTGAAGGGCGCTTTAGAGGCAGCGGCGCCCGGGTCCACCAGGTCTTGCGACCAGGCCGGTGGCTTAGTGGAGGTAGAGGGCGCTGTTGGAACCGCGGCGCCCGGGGGTACTCGGCCTTGCGACCAGGCCGGTGGCGTTTCCTGCTTGGCCGCGTTCTGGATTGAGGCGCGTGACGTCACAGGGGGCGCGGCCGCGGCTCCGGCCGCTTGAGGCCTAGTTTGGAGCGGTGGCGGTGCAGGAACGGGCACGGTCGGTGGGATTTCGGGCTCTGCGACGGGGAGCTGGGGCAGGCTTACGGCTACTAGGCTTGGGGTGGTGACGTCCCCTTTACCTGCTTCCGTCTCTTCAGCTCCTTCCACGGCGTCGTCTCCGGCCTTCGTCCCTCCTGCACCATCCTCAGAGGCTGTCAGACTCCTCGTCTCGGGTGGCGTCCTTTGCCGGCGGGTTCCAGCCTGTAGGGCCATTTCTCTACTCCACTCGGCCATCACCTCTCGCTGCACTCGGGCCATCCTCCGAGCCAAGCCCTCCAGCGCAGTCTGTGCATGCTCCCGATCTCTGGGGAGCTGTGCCAGAATCTCCACCAGGCCTTCCGGGGTGGCGGCCTGCAACAGGCTCCTGACCACAGGGTCGGTGCTGCCTGACTCTCCCTCCATCTCCGGGTGCGATCTTTCCAGACTCCTCCAGGCTGCACCCATCCTCTCTCTTTTGTTCTTGATCCGCCCACACCGAGGGTGGTCCCGGGGCAACTTGGTGATTGTCAGTTCCAGGGGCAGACCCCTCACTCTGATGGACATCTCGATCATCGCAGTCTCTGCTGGTGGGGGCGGTCTCCGCTTTTGGCGCTCTTCTGGGACCAGGCCCACGATGGGAGGTGGTCTCTTGCCACCCTCTGGCACGCCCATAATGGCGTCCGCTCTGCCAGGGCGGGAAATCGTCTCAGATGGCGGGAATCGTCTCCTAATGGCGGGAAACTCCGTGGATGGCGGGAAAAGGCTGCAGATGGCGGGCAAACGGCGGGAAACGACCCGAGATGGCGTCCGATGACGGGGACCCTCTGGAATTGGCGGGAGACTCCTTTTTACGGTAAATATGAACTTTTCTTCAGGCACGCAGTACCCGGTGGTTGCGGGCACGTGATCCTGCCGACTACGCCAAAGTCGACGCGCCCCCTGGGCCATGTTCAGGGGATACCCGGAGCCGGATCTGGATAGGGGTAGTAGTCCTTGTGGCGGTGACCCGGTCCGTGCCCAGGGTGTCAAACTAAGTGGCAGTCTATGGCAGTAGATGTTAAATTGATCGACTACGCCACCCGTTGAATGCAGCTATGGAGCTGCCGCTGCAGGACAGTCCGCTGAGGCCGGTGGTACGTTTGTGCAGCGTAGATGGTATAACCCCCAACGGGAGGGGTATGGCCTCAGGGCAGCAGATGTGGATGATGGAGGTAGTGATGGTGCAGCAAGGAGAGTCAGAAACGTATAATGCAGTTTCAGGGTTTTTACTCACAGGTGTTACTTCAGTCACTTCGGCCGGGAGTGACCACCCGAGCCGTGCTGCGTCCACCAGGTGCGGGACTCGGCTAACCCCCAGGCAATTCCGGAGCGTGGTCCTGAGCTCCCCTCTCTCTCTCTCTCTCTCCGGCCGTCCCCACCAGGGATCCACCTTTGTCCGGTTCCCTCGGGTCTCTCAATGGCAAAACCTTTTATGGCTTTCCTGACCCTACTCGTGGTGTACCTTCCTGGTGGATGTGGTGAGGGTCGTGGCAAAACTTGGCCACGACCTCCGGTTCCTGACTAAGGATGTTTTGCCTCCGTCAGTTTGGGATCCGGTGCCCTCTTCTGCCAACCCTTCACCCTTTTGGTTCACTCGTGGGATCTCGGGGTTCCCTTTTGTTCTTATGTCTCCGGGCCTCTCTTCCTCCTTCTCTCTGCTTCAGGCCTGGCCCTGGAGCTGGGCCCAGCCGGAGCCACAGCTCCCTGTCAGCCCTCCTGGCTGAACTCTCTCCTGGACTCTCTGACCCTGTTCCTAAGATGGTGCCCACCATATATACTCCCTCTATGTGTGAGCCCAGGTGACTAGCACCCAATGGGCTCCTACTTCTATGCCCAGAGCCCCTCCCCTATCTGCCCCTACACTACTGGGATGTTCCTCCCCCCCTCCCACTCCAGCCAGGGACAGACGCTGTCGTACCTGCACATCTAACTGGTGGGAGTACCGTAGTTCTGTCCCCCGGAAATGGGATGAGTGTAGTGCATGCAGCTAGCTGAGCTCAGTCCTACACTCCATCCTTACCCGGGAGTGGAATACCACACCTCTGGTTGAGGTGCAATACCCCTGTAGCAGCCGAGTCCTCGGGGTGCTACATATATATATCAGGAGAGGAGCTGCAGGGAGCGGAGCCGCCTGTGTCCCCCATACACTACACACACTGGATATATATATAAAAGGAGAAGAGCTGCAGGGAGCGGAGCCGCCTGTGTCCCCCATACACTGTACACACTGGATATATATATATAACAGGAGAGGAGCTGCAGGGAGCAGAGCCTCCTGTGCCCCCCATACACTGCACAAACTGGATATATATATAACAGGAGAGGAGCTGCAGGGTGCAGAGCCTCCTGTGCCCCCCATACACTGCACATACTGGATATATATATATATAACAGGAGAGAAACTGCAGGGAGAGGAGCCGCCTGTGTCCCCCATACACTGTACACACTGGATATATATATATAACAGAAGAGGAGCTGCAGGGAGCGGAGCCGCCTGTGTCCCCCATACACTGTACACACTGGATATATATATATAACAGGAGAGGAGCTGAAGGGAGCGGAGCCGCCTGTGTCCCCCATACACTGCACACACTGGATATATATAACAGGAGAGGAGCTGCAGGGAGCAGAGCCTCCTGTGCCCCCCATACACTGCACACACCGAATATATATATAACAGGAGAGGAGCTGCAGGGTGCAGAGCCTCCTGTGCCCCCCATACACTGCACACACTGGATATATATATATAACAGGAGAGGAACTGCAGGGAGCGGAGCCGCCTGTGTCCCCCATACACTGTACACACTGGATATATATATATAACAGAAGAGGAGCTGCAGGGAGCAGAGCCTCCTGTGCCCCCCATACACTGCACACACTGAATATATATAACAGGAGAGGAGCTGCAGGGAGCAGAGCCTCCTGTGCCCCCCATACACTGCACACACTGGATATATATATAACAGGAGAGGAGCTGCAGGGTGCAGAGCCTCCTGTGCCCCCCATACACTGCACACACTGGATATATATATATCAACAGGAGAGGAACTGCAGGGAGAGGAGCCGCCTGTGTCCCCCATACACTACACACACTGGATATATATATATATATATATATATATCTATCAGGAGAGGAGCTGCAGGGTGCAGAGCCTCCTGTGCCCCCCATACACTGCACACACTGGATATATATATATATAACAGGAGAGGAACTGCAGGGAGCGGAGCCGCCTGTGTCCCCCATACACTGTACACACTGGATATATATATATAACAGGAGAGGAGCTGCAGGGAGCGGAGCCGTCTGTGTCCCCCATACACTGCACACACTGGATATATATAACAGGAGAGGAGCTGCAGGGAGCAGAGCCTCCTGTGCCCCCCATACACTGCACACACTGGATATATATATATATCAACAGGAGAGGAACTGCAGGGAGCGGAGCCGCCTGTGTCCCCCATACACTACACACACTGGATATATATATATATCAGGAGAGGAGCTGCAGGGAGCGGAGCCGCCTGTGTCCCCCATACACTGCACACACTGGATATATATAACAGGAGAGGAGCTGCAGGGAGCAGAGCCTCCTGTGCCCCCCATACACTGCACACACCGAATATATATATAACAGGAGAGGAGCTGCAGGGTGCAGAGCCTCCTGTGCCCCCCATACACTGCACACACTGGATATATATATATAACAGGAGAGGAACTGCAGGGAGCGGAGCCGCCTGTGTCCCCCATACACTGTACACACTGGATATATATATATAACAGAAGAGGAGCTGCAGGGAGCAGAGCCTCCTGTGCCCCCCATACACTGCACACACTGAATATATATAACAGGAGAGGAGCTGCAGGGAGCAGAGCCTCCTGTGCCCCCCATACACTGCACACACTGGATATATATATAACAGGAGAGGAGCTGCAGGGTGCAGAGCCTCCTGTGCCCCCCATACACTGCACACACTGGATATATATATATCAACAGGAGAGGAACTGCAGGGAGAGGAGCCGCCTGTGTCCCCCATACACTACACACACTGGATATATATATATATATATATATCTATCAGGAGAGGAGCTGCAGGGTGCAGAGCCTCCTGTGCCCCCCATACACTGCACACACTGGATATATATATATATAACAGGAGAGGAACTGCAGGGAGCGGAGCCGCCTGTGTCCCCCATACACTGTACACACTGGATATATATATATAACAGGAGAGGAGCTGCAGGGAGCGGAGCCGCCTGTGTCCCCCATACACTGCACACACTGGATATATATAACAGGAGAGGAGCTGCAGGGAGCAGAGACTCCTGTGCCCCCCATACACTGCACACACTGGATATATATATATATCAACAGGAGAGGAACTGCAGGGAGCGGAGCCGCCTGTGTCCCCCATACACTACACACACTGGATATATATATATATCAGGAGAGGAGCTGCAGGGAGCGGAGCCGCCTGTGTCCCCCATACACTACACACACTGGATATATATATATAACAGGAGAGGAGCTGCAGGGAGCGGAGCCGCCTGTGTCCCCCATACACTGTACACACTGGATATATATATATAACAGAAGAGGAGCTGCAGGGAGCGGAGCCGCCTGTGTCCCCCATACACTGTACATACTGGATATATATATATAACAGGAGAGTAGCTGCAGGGAGCGGAGCCGCCTGTGTCCCCCATACACTGCACACACTGGATATATATAACAGGAGAGGAGCTGCAGGGAGCAGAGCCTCCTGTGCCCCCCATACACTGCACACACTGGATATATATATAACAGGAGAGGAACTGCAGGGTGCAGAGCCTCCTGTGCCCCCCATACACTGCACACACTGGATATATATATATCAACAGGAGAGGAACTGCAGTTAGCGGAACCGCCTGTGTCCCCCATACATTGTACACACTGGATATATATATATAACAGAAGAGGAGCTGCAGGGAGCGGAGCCGCCTGTGTCCCCCATACACTGCACACACTGGATATATATAACAGGAGAGGAGCTGCAGGGAGCAGAGCCTCCTGTGCCCCCCATACACTGCACACACTGGATATATATATATAACAGGATAGGAGCTGCAGGGAGCGGAGCCGCCTGTGTCCCCCATACACTGCACACACTGGATATATATATAACAGGAGAGGAGCTGCAGGGAGCGGCGCCGCCTGTGTCCCCCATACACTGCACATACTGGATATATATATAACAGGAGAGGAGCTGCAGGGAGCGGAGCCGCCTGTGTCCCCCATACACTGCACATGCTGGATATATATATAACAGGAGAGGAGCTGCAGGGAGCGGAGCCGCCTGTGTCCCCCATACACTGCACACACTGGATATATATATAACAGGAGAGGAGCTGCAAGGAGCAGAGCCGCCTGTGTCCCCGATACACTGCACACACTGGACACACCTTCTCATTTAAAGATTTTTCTGTATTTTCATGACTATGAAAATTGTACATTCACACTGAAAGCATCAAAACTATGAATTAACACATGTGGAATTATATTCTTAACAAAAAAGTGTGAAACACCTGAAAATATGTCTTATATTCTAGGTTCTTCACAGTAGCCACCTTTTGCTTTGATGACTGCTTTGCACACTCTCGGCATTCTCTTGATGAGCTTCAAGAGGTAGTCACCGGAAATGGTCTTCCAACAATCTTGAAGGAGTTCCCAGAGATGCTTAGCACTTGTTGGCCCTTTTGCCTTCACTCTGCGGTCCAGCTCACCCCAAACCATCTCGATTGGGTTCAGGTCTGGTGACTGTGGAGGCCAGGTCATCTGGTGTAGCACCCCATCACTCTCCTTCTTGGTCAAATAGCCCTTACACAGCCTGGAGGTGTGTTTGGGGTCATTGTCCTGTTGAAAAATAAATGATGGTCCAACTAAACGCAAACCGGATGGAATAGCATGCCGCTGCAAGATGCTGTGGTAGCCATGCTGGTTCAGTATGCCTTCAATTTTGAATAAATTCCCAACAGTGTCACCAGCAAAGCACCCCCCACACCATCACACCTCCTCCTCCATGCTTCACGGTGGGAACCAGGCATGTAGAGTCCATCCGTTCACCTTTTCTGCATCGCACAAAGACACGGTGGTTGGAACCAAATATCTCAAATTTGGACTCATCAGACCAAAGCACAGATTTCCACTGGTCTAATGTCCATTCCTTGTGTTCTTTAGCCCAAACAAGTCTCTTCTGCTTGTTGCCTGTCCTTAGCCGTGGTTTCCTAGCAGCTATTTTACCATGAAGGCCTGCTGCACAAAGTCTCCTCTTAACAGTTGTTGTAGAGATGTGTCTGCTGCTAGAACTCTGTGTGGCATTGACCTGGTCTCTAATCTGAGCTGCTGTTAGCCTGCGATTTCTGAGACTGGTGACTCGGATAAACTTATCCTCAGAAGCAGAGGTGACTCTTGGTCTTCCTTTCCTGAGGCGGTCCTCATGTGAGCCAGTTTCTTTGTAGCGCTTGATGGTTTTTGCAACTGCACTTGGGGACACTTTTAAAGTTTTTCCAATTTTTCAGACTGACTGACCTTCATTTTTTAAAGTAATGATGGCCACTCGTTTTTCTTTACTTAGCTGCTTTTTTCTTGCCATAATACAAATTCTAACAGTCTATTTAGTAGGACTATGAGCTGTGTATCCACCAGACTTCTGCACAACACAACTGATGGTCCCAACCCCATTTATAAGGCAAGAAATCCCACTTATTAAACCTGACAGGGCACACCTGTGAAGTGAAAACCATTTCCGGTGACTACCTCTTGAAGCTCATCAAGAGAATGCCAAGAGTGTGCAAAGCAGTCATCAAAGCAAAAGGTGGCTACTGTGAAGAACCTAGATTATAAGACATATTTTCAGTTGTTTCACACTTTTTTGTTAAGTATATAATTCCACATGTGTTAATTCATAGTTTTGATGCCTTCAGTGTGAATGTACAATTTTCATAGTCAGGAAAATGCAGAAAAATCTTTAAATGAGAAGGTGTGTCCAAACTTTTGGTCTGTACTGTATATAACAGGAGAGGAGCGGCAAGGAGCGGAGCCGCCTGTGTCCCCCCATACACTGCAGACAGTGGATATGTAGCACCCTGAGGATTCGGCTGCTACAGGGGTATTGCACCTCAACCCAGAGGTGTGATATTCCACTCCCGGGTAAGGATGGAGTGTGGAGCTGAGCTCAGTCAGCTGCATGCACTACACACATCCCATTTCCGGAGGGCAGACCAACGGTACTCCCACTTAGAAATGTGCAGGTACGACCGAGTCTGTCCTTGGCTGGAGTGGGAGGGGGGTGGACCATCCCAGTAGTGTAGGGGCAGATAGGGGGAGCAGCCTGGGTAAAGCTAGGAGCTCATTGGGTGCTGGTCACCTGAGCTCACACATAGAGGGAGTATTTAAGGTGGGCACCATCTAAGATCAGGGTCAGTCAGTCAGTCAGCCACAGTCAGTCAGTCTGTGAGTCTTTGCAGAGCAGTGGAAGAGAGCAGAAGAGCAGAGCAGCCCCAGCCCAAGAGTGAGAGAGGAGAGCAAGAAAGACCCAGAGGGGGAGAAAGAAGGAACTCTGAGACCCCAAATACAACCACAGGGTGAAGAGTTGGCAACAGGGTACCGGATCCCAAACTGGTGGGGGCTACAGCATACCTCAGCCAGAGACCGGAGGCCGTGGGCAGCATCTGCCACGGCCACCCACCATATCCACCCGGAAGGCAGACCACGCATAGGGTCAGGGAACCCAGAGGCAAAGGGTTCGCCAACAAGAGGCCCGAGGGAGCCGGACATAGGTGGATCCCTGGTGGGGAAGGCCAGAGACGAGGACAGGACAGAACGGGAGCTCAGAACCACGCTCCAGAACTACTTGGGGGTTGGCCGAGTCCAGGACCTGGTGGACGCAGCACGGCTCGGGTGGTCACTCAAGGCCGGAGTGACCGGAACATCTGCAGTAAGTAAAGAACCCTGAACTGCACAACCCGACTCTGACTCTCATTACCATCATCCCTGCACCTCCACAACCACCATCCTCTGCACCTGACCCCCCTGAGGCTATACCCCTCCCGTTGGGGGTTATACTACCTAAGCTGCACACACACCATCAGCCTCAGCGGACCCTGCTGCAGCGGCGGCCGTAGTGACCGCAATTCAACGGGTGGCGTAGTCGACATAAAGAACTTTAGTAACATCAGTAAGGACTGCCACACACTGAGCTTGACACCCTGGGCACGGACCGGGTCACAGCCACTCGGAGACTACAACCCCCATCTGATCCGGCTCCGGGTATTCCCTTAAAGAATATGGCCCAGGGGGCGCGTCAACTTTGGCGTAGTCGGCAGGATCTCGTGCCCGCAACAACCGGGTACTGCGTGCCTGAAGAAAAGAACAAGTTTACCTCAAAAAGAAGTCTCCTGCCGGTTCCGGAGGGTCCCCGCCATCGGACTCCATCACAGATCGATTCCCGCCGGTTGTCCGCCATTAACAGCTTTTTCCCGCCATCTGCAGAGTTTCCCGCCACTGGGAGACGATTCCCGCCATTTCCAAAGGTTTCCCGCCTTGTCAGAGCGGACGCCATTATGGGCGTACCAGAGGATGGCAAGAGGCCGCCTCCCATCGTGGGCCAGGACCGAACATGGCGCCAAAAGTGGAAACCGCCCCCACCAACAGAGACTGTGATGCTAGAGGTGTCTGTCAGCGTGAAAGAACTGCCCCTGGATCTGACAATCACCAAGTGGCCCCGGGACCGCCCTCGGAGTGGGAGGACTGAGAACAAGAGAGCAAAGATGGGTGTCGCCTGGAGCAGTCTGGAGAGAGCGCACCCGGAGACAAGAAGCCTGGAGCAGAGTCCAGAAAGAGCCTACCCGGAGATGGAGGGAGAGCCAGGCAGCACCGACCCAGTGGTCAGGAGCCTGATGCGGGCCGCCACTCCAGGCAGCACCGACCCAGTGGTCAGGAGCCTGTTGCCGGTCGCCACTCCAGAAGGTCTGCTGGAGGCAGCGGGAGGAGAGCAGAGCAGCACCGACCCGTTGGTCAGGAGCCTGCTAGAAGCAACGACCCCACTAGGCTTAGTGGAGGTCTTGGCACAGCTCCCCCGAGATCGGGAGTGTGCACAGACTGCGCTGGAGGGCCTCGCACGGAGGATGGCCCGGGTGCAGCGAGAGACGTTAGCAGAATGGAGCCGTGAGATGGCCCAGCAGACAAGAACTCGTCAGCGGAGCACGCCACCCGAGACGAGGAGACAGACCGCCTCTGAGGATGGCGCAGGAGGACTGAAGGCCGGAGACGGCGCCGAGAAGGGAGCCGAACGAAAGGAGGCATGTAAAGGGGACGTCTCTACCCCAAACCGGGAAACCGCGTACCTGCCCCAGCTCCCCGTCGCAGAGCCCGAAGTACCCCCTGCCGTGCCCGTAACCGCAACGTCACCACCACAGACTAGGCCTCAACCGGAAGCCGTAGCCGCGACCCCTGTGACGTCACACGCCTCGACCCCGAGCGTGACCAAGCAGGAAGTACCACCGGCCTGGTCGCAAGGCCTAGTACCCCCGGGCGCCGCAATACCAACAGCGCCCCCTACCTCCGCGGAGCCACCGGCCTGGTCGCAGGGCCAAGTAGCCCAGGGCGCCGTCGTCCTTACGGTGCCCTTCACTTTCCAGGTGCCCCAGGCCTGGCCGCAAGGCCTGGGCAACCCGGGCGCCACCACCACCGCGCCCATAAAACCAAGAGTGCCGCATCTGGGAGAAGATCTGTTCGCCCAACATACGTGCCCGGATGGGCAGCCCTTTATATGGCCACCGGAGTTTCACCATCCCCGACTCCGGAAAGAGAGACCCCTAGACGAACCCCTGATTCCGGTTCCAAAGCCCGTAAAAAGGACCTCGCCCCCGCTAGAGGAGGCACAGTTTGAGTGGGACCCCACCGGAGGAGATCTCATGGGGTTCACTCAGGAGACCCGGGCAGCTGCAGCGGAGCGTGCAGAGTGCTGCCGGCAACAGCTCGAGGTCTTCGAGAGGGAGCGGAGAGAGAGGCGGGTCCGGGAACAACAAGCCCAAATAAAGAGCGCGGAGCAGAAGAGCCGGGCCAGGAGGAGTCCCCGTGCAGCTCATGGTCCCCCTTCCACCGGGACTGTGATCAAGTTTAATATGCAGCACGGGTGGGGCTTCATCCGAGATCACCGCACCCCAGGCGACGTCTTCGTGACAAGAAGAGACGTTGAGTCCCACCTACCGGAGGGACACAGAGGTCGTGACCTTTATATAGGGGACGAGGTCACCTTCACCCGGCACAAGTGTGCCAAAGGACCCTACGCCCTCCATGTGCATCGCCTGACGGAGGAGGAGCTGCGGTGTGAGGAGGAGCAAGAGGACCCGGACGGGTCTGAAACTGAAACTGTCCACAAAGAAAGAGCAGGAGGACGCCGTCGTTGAGTACGGTAGTGTAGAGACTGTATATAGTTGCCCGTCGGGGCACAGTGAACCGTTGCTGCTAATATAGTCCCCGTTGGGACAAGTGTGAACTGTTCCAGTGTGTCCCATTTTCCCACTGACCGAGGACTGAGAGCGGTCAATCCTCCCTAATACCTGGCCGAGGACTGAGAGCGGCCATATCCCTTTGTAAATAGTTGCGCGTCCTAAAGCGCCCCCTACTGGTTTTATAGGAAAACCATTTTCTTCAAGAGACTGTCGCACTTTACCCGGTCACAAGTTGCACCGTGACCGGAGGTACCAGAAGACAAGAATGTTTATATGAAAAGTTTATGCTGATATATATGATGTTTTATATGTTTTATATGTTTATGTTTATGAAAAAAAAAAATGTATGTTTTGGATGTTTTGTATCTTACAGCCCGAGGACGTGCTGTGATTTACCAGGGGGGAATGTAGCACCCTGAGGATTCGGCTGCTACAGGGGTATTGCACCTCAACCCAGAGGTGTGATATTCCACTCCCGGGTAAGGATGGAGTGTGGAGCTGAGCTCAGTCAGCTGCATGCACTACACACATCCCATTTCCGGAGGGCAGACCAACGGTACTCCCACTTAGAAATGTGCAGGTACGACCGAGTCTGTCCTTGGCTGGAGTGGGAGGGGGGTGGACCATCCCAGTAGTGTAGGGGCAGATAGGGGGAGCAGCCCGGGTAAAGCTAGGAGCTCATTGGGTGCTGGTCACCTGAGCTCACACATAGAGGGAGTATTTAAGGTGGGCACCATCTAAGATCAGGGTCAGTCAGTCAGTCAGCCACAGTCAGTCAGTCTGTGAGTCTTTGCAGAGCAGTGGAAGAGAGCAGAAGAGCAGAGCAGCCCCAGCCCAAGAGTGAGAGAGGAGAGCAAGAAAGACCCAGAGGGGGAGAAAGAAGGAACTCTGAGACCCCAAATACAACCACAGGGTGAAGAGTTGGCAACAGGGTACCGGATCCCAAACTGGTGGGGGCTACAGCATACCTCAGCCAGAGACCGGAGGCCGTGGGCAGCATCTGCCACGGCCACCCACCATATCCACCCGGAAGGCAGACCACGCATAGGGTCAGGGAACCCAGAGGCAAAGGGTTCGCCAACAAGAGGCCCGAGGGAGCCGGACATAGGTGGATCCCTGGTGGGGAAGGCCAGAGACGAGGACAGGACAGAACGGGAGCTCAGAACCATGTGTGACACCCCAGGGGTCTGGTTGCCACAGTGATAGAGATATTATGTCTGAGAGCAGGTGGGAGGTCCTTTGGTCAGGGATCCTGTGCATGCCACACCTCCTGCCCAGTCTTGGGAGGGGAAGAACTTCCCCTGTATAAACCCGGGGCTGAGGCAGGGTGAGTCAGACAAGGAGAGTGGAGAAGAGAAGCAGCATAGGAAACAGCAGAGTTACAAGGAGTCAGGGGCTGGCAGCTACAGAGCTCGCCCTGACTAAGAAGATTCTTTACCGGACCCGGAGTCCGAGGCTGTGGGGACTAACTCCTACCCAGCAGCAGAATCCGTCGGGCAGGGGATTTCAGGTCCTCTGGCCCAGAAGCCCGAAGGCACGGTCACACGCGTGGGACCAGCACCGCCATCGTGGAGCGGAAGCCATTAGAAGGCCCCGAGTCACCGGCCATACGGGTGAGCACCACACGGTACACTCAGGGACGTGGGCTACTTACATCAGCTTCTAGCAAGGTAGCCAGAAGAGTACAGTCAGTTTGGGAGGCCTACAACTACGCCTGGCCAGGGGAGATCCCATCTGCTCAAAGACTGACCAGGCCCCGTTTGCTAGCAAGTACTCCGGGAGGGTCTGTCGTTGTTACCAGTAAAGACCCTGAACTACACCGTACCGTCTCTGAGTGGTTCCTGCTACCCCCATCATCCACGTCGGCTGCCCTGAGGCCATACCCCTCCCGTTGGGGGTTATACTATCACGCTGCACAATCCTACCACCGGCCTCAGCGGTCTGCCCTGCAGCAGCAGCTTCCTGGCTGCACTCAACGGGTGGCGTAGTCATCAACTATTTACTACTAATAGACTGCCGTCTAGTTTGACTCCCTGGGCACGGACCGGGTCACCGCCACGAGATTACAACCCTCCACGGATCCGGCTCCGGGTAAGCTCCCGCGTGCGCACCGCAGCGCGACACAGGCCCAGGGGCGCGTCAACTTTGGCGTAGTCGGCAGGATTTCGTGCCCGCAACCACCGGGTACTGCGTGCCTGAAAAGCAAAGACTGTTCAAACTTACCAGTGGTGAAGGTTTCCCGCCATCCGGCGCCATCTTCTACCTTCTTCCCGCCATCCGCGAAGTTTTCCCGCCATCCGGCGCCATCTTCGACCGTCTTCCCGCCATCCGTGGAGTTTTCCCGCCATTGGACGCCATCTTGAGGACGCCGCGCGGGAAGAAGAGGGGCGTGGACTCCGAAAGCGCGCAAGAACTGAAGCCCCGCCTCACGTCCGGACGTTGCGTAAGGTCCTGGAAGGAGCCCAGCAGACGCTGACGTCACAGGAGCGCGACGGAAGGTCCTCAACCCTGACGATCCACTGCGGAGCCGCGGCCTACGGAAGAGGATCATCGCAAGGTAGGCCACGGTCCACTAGGGGGGAGGAAGATGTCGGATACGGAGGAGAGCTTCACTGCCTCAACCCCCGCCAGCGCTACCGCTGCTGCAGTTATGCCCTTCACCATGCCCTATATCCCGGGAGCAGCTTGGCTACCCCAGTACTCAGGGGAGTCACATACCCTGCATGACTTTAGAGAAAAGCTGGATAGCCTCTTCCAGGTGTACCCCCTCACAGAAGAGCAAAAAGTGAGCATCCTGGTGGCCCAACTAACCGGGGCAGCCAAAAGGGAAGTAAAATCCTGGCCACCTGGGAGAAAGACTGTCGCAGGGATACTAACCCGGCTGAAGGACACCTTTGATACCCGCACCTCAGCCGAGATTAAGCTTAGATTCTACGGGTGCAAGCAGCGAGCGCATGAGAGTATAAGGGACTATGCACTAAACCTACAAGAGGCCCTGAGGGCCATAAAGCAGACCGACCCTGATGGGGTGGGAAACGAGGACAGGCTATTGACTGAACAATTTATAGAGGGTTTATATTGCAATGCCCACCGAACCCAGTTGCGGGCAATGGCCTTACAGGATCCCCATCTGGACTTTGCACAGTTCAAGGATAGAGCTATCCGGGTGCTCCGAGAACCAGCACCGGGTGGCGTTGTTACCCACAGGCGCCCAGCTATCACTTACCACCAGGAGGCGGCGCCCTTGTCGGCAGGGCCTGTGGGAGCTGATGCGCAGGCTTTGGACAATGACCCGGCTCCAGACCTACACCATCAGGTCCAAGAGCTAGCTAAGAGCGTTGCTGCGCTAACCCGAACTGTGCAGTCTTTACAGGTTTCCACCCCAGGGAAGATCCAGCTGGCATCCGGACCAGAGGACATCCCGTGGCGTCGACCAAGGAGGACCCCACCGGCCAGAGGAAGACCCAGTGACCGATACAGCGAGGACGGACGACCCATCTGCCGCCGCTGCAATCAACCCGGACATATGGAAAGGTACTGTTCTTTAAACGGGCACAACCTGGGGTAGAGGGCCAACCCCCAGGAAAAAGATCACCAGGCCCATCGAACTGGCGCGACAGATATGTGGGAGGACGTCCAGTCTTGCCTGTGGTACTGGATGGCATTCCCATGAGTGCCCTACTGGATACCGGGTCACAGGTCACCACCATCCCGTACGTGCTCTTCAAGCAGTACTGGAATGACTCGGATATTACCCGCTACCCTGACGACGACTTGAGTATCATCGCCAGCAATGGCCAGCCCGTGCCACAGATCGGATTTAAAGAGGTGACCCTCAAAATCGGTAGAGTCGAACTGGCCGCACAGGGACTGATTATTGTAGATATTGATAAACATGAGAGTCACCCAAAAATAACTCTAGGAACTAACGTAATTGAAAATTGTCTTGCAGAGGTGATTTTCCTTTTACAGCAGGTTGCCAAGAACGCCAGCTCCGGCGAGCAGCGGGTGCTCCAGAAAGAGATCCGGGCACTGATGCAACGGCAACAAGTGGAACTCTCCGGCGGTGAGATTGGTAGCGTAAGAATGTGTGACCCTTTTCCTATTGCCATGCCCCCAAAAAGTGAAATGATGATTTGGTGCCGGGCAGCTATTGGTCTGAGAGGTAGAGATTACCAGGCAATGGTAGAACCAGTTTACTCAGACAGTAGGCCCACCATTTTGACAGCACGGGGGGTGGTCAATGTACGCCATGGGAGGGTGCCCATTCGCATAATAAATATCGGGGAGAGGGAAGTGTACCTGCCCCGGTATGCCACGCTAGCCAAATTATATACCACTAATCAAAATTCTATACAATCTGTGGAACCCTTGCCTCCATCTCACCCGGAGGAAGGTAACGGCTCTAAGAAAGACATGGAGGACTGGTGTCAGCAACTACATTTGGGTACTGATTCCACTCCCTCACATCAGAAACAAGGAGTCTATCGGGTGGTTCAAGAGTATGAGAGAGTGTTTAGTAAACACCCGTTAGACTTCGGGCGAATCAAGGGGGTAGAACACCGCATCCCCACGGGAGATCATCCTCCCATAAAAGAGAGGTATCGACCCGTACCCCCTGCACATTACCAACACGCCAAGGGGATGCTTAGAGACATGAAGGAGGCTGGGGTAATCCGGGATAGCTGTAGCCCCTGGGCAGCCCCACTAGTTTTAGTCAAAAAGAAAGACAACACCATGAGGATGTGTGTAGATTACCGGAAAATCAACCGTATCACACACAAGGATGCGTACCCCTTACCAAGGATAGAGGAGTCATTGGCTGCTTTAAGATCTGCTAACTTCTTCTCTACCTTGGATCTCACTAGCGGGTACTGGCAGGTTCCTGTAGCAGAGGCGGACCGGGAGAAGACCGCATTCACCACCCCGATGGGACTTAGCGAGTTCACCTGCATGCCGTTCGGACTCTGCAATGCCCCAGGAACCTTCCAACGATTAATGGAGTGCTGTCTGGGCCACAGAAACTTCGAGACGGTCCTGTTGTACCTGGACGATGTCATCGTATACTCCAAAACTTATGAGGACCACCTGAAACACCTGGCGGAGGTGTTCGAAGCTCTGGCGAGTTACGGCCTAAAGGTGAAACCCTCCAAGTGTCACCTCCTGAAACCAAAGGTGCAATACCTGGGACACGTGGTGAGCGCTGACGGAGTGGCTCCCGACCCCGATAAGATCACCGCAATTAAGGGATGGCCAAGCCCCTCCAGCGTAAAAGAAGTGCGGCAGTTCGTAGGGTTGGTAGGCTACTACCGAAGGTTTATTCCCGGTTTCACCAAAAAGGCAGCGCCTATGCAGGACCTCCTGATAGGCCAGTCCCGAAAGGCCAAGAACCAGAAGCCGCCCTTCAAATGGGAAGAGCTAGAAGAAGAGTCCTTCCGCCAGCTGAAGATGGCCCTCACGGGGGATGAAATCTTGGCGTACCCGGACTATAGCCAGCCCTTCATCCTCTACACCGACGCCAGTAACATCGGGCTAGGAGCCGTACTGTCCCAGATTCAGCAGGGGAGAGAACGAGTAATCTCCTATGCCAGCCGAAAACTGCGACCCACCGAAAGGAACCCCGAGAATTACAGCTCATTTAAGCTAGAGTTCCTGGCCGTGGTATGGGCAGTCACCGAGCGCTTTAGGCATTACCTCGCTTCTTCCCGGTTCACCGTATACACGGATAACAACCCGTTGACACACCTGGACACGGCAAGACTCGGTGCCCTGGAGCAGAGGTGGATGGCCCGTCTGTCCAACTACGAGTTCACAATCAAATACCGGGCAGGGCGCTCCAATACTAACGCGGATGCCCTGTCCAGGATGCCCAACCTGCCGGACGAAGGAGAAGATCCGGAGGGACTGGAAGAAGTTGAACTCCCTGCGTTCCACCGTCATGGGACTATCCAGTATTCCCACCGGGTAAGGGGTAAGCAGGCTGCTACGTTGAACCCCTTACCCCACTACAACTGGGCGGAAACGCAAGACAGCGACCCTGCCGTCCGACTGGTGAAGGAGATGCTGACTCGGCCGGAGGCTCGCCTTGAACCAGACGCTCCGGAGGAAGCCAAACAACTATGGGCGGAGAAGAGTCGACTATTCCTTTACAAGGGGAAGTTGTGCCGCAGAATGGTCAACTCCCGGACGCATGAACTACTCTGGCAAGTAGTGGTGCCACGAAGAGACGCAGCCATGGTGATGGAGGCATACCACGACGGAGCTGGACACTTCGGGTGGAAAAAGCTGGAGTTCCTGCTGCGCGAGCGGTTCCACTGGGTAGGCATGAGGGGAACCATCGAGAAGTGGTGCAGAGACTGTGGCCCGTGCAATCTGAGAAGGAAGGACCGGGCCAGCCAGAAGACTCCCCTGCAGTCCATCGTCACCCGGCAACCGTTGGAACTGGTAGCCTTGGATCATGTAAAACTGACCCCAAGCAGAAGTGGCTACGTCTACGCGTTAACCATCGTGGATCATTACTCCCGGTTCTTGGTTGTCGTCCCCGTCAAGGACTTAACGGCTCAAACAGCAGCTAGAGCCTTCCAGCAGCACTTCTGCCGTCCACACGGGTACCCGGACCAAGTGCTGACGGACCAGGGACCTGCCTTTGAAGCGGAGGTCTTTCAGGAATTCTGCAATCTGTATGGCTGCCGGAAGATAAGGACGACACCCTACCATCCGCAAACTAATGGACTTTGTGAAAAAATGAACCAGGTGGTAATGGATCTTCTAAAAACATTGCCCCTGGAAGAACGCAGTCTGTGGCCTGAGAAGCTGCCCGATCTGGTGGACCTATACAACCACATCCCGGTAGGTTCCACCAACTGTACCCCGGCTTACCTAATGAGGGCAAGACCTGGTAAGTTACCTGTTGACCTGGAAATGGGAGTCCTGACCCCCGAGGACACTTCACCAGAAACAGACTGGGACACAGAGAGGCAGCAGCAGTACCGGAGAGTACAGGAGAGCGTGGAGCGAAGTCTCTGTCAGGCTAGGGAAAGACAAGAGAAAACTTACAACCAGTATGCTCCCGCTGTTCCCCTGGTACCCGGAGAGCAGGTCTTGAAGAGGAAGAGACGGCTCCACAAGTTGGACGACCAGTGGGAGAAGGACCCGTACACCGTACTGCCCTCAAGCCACGAGAACCCGAAGGTCTGTACCATCAGTAAAGACGGAGGGGAAACCACAGCCATTGTATCCCGGGACCACCTGAAGAAGTGTCCCGAACAACTGAGGAACCCTGAAGAGGAACAAGAAGACCATCGACCCGTGGAAGAAAGGGAAGATATGGTTAGTACCGTGCTCGGGGACTTTCCTCAGTCTTGGACTCAAGTCAATGGTGCAGTTGTGGTACCCGTACTCACCTTCCTCCAACCATCATCCCAAGAACCTACGGAGCAACGGGTAGAGCTGGAAGAACAGCCGGTCCAGGAGGCAGAAGACTCCACACAAGCAGAACAGGAGAATCAACCCTCTGCTTATAGTGAGCCTGCCGTACCCCTAGTGAGACAAAGAGCCGGTAGACAGCTGCCCAGTTTACCCTTGACAGCTCCTACACCCTGTAGTTCAGGGCCAGACAGTCAGCTCCGTAGGTCCACTCGGGCCACTAGAGGCCAGTTACCCGCACGCTGGAGAATTTAAAGTGTATAAATTGTTTTATTTATGTTTTTCTGTGTCTTGTTGCTTGTGTATAATTTTGTGTTTCTAGTTATTTTTAGGAAACCTTGGTGGATTTACCGGGAATCCTTGTATATAGTTGGAGCGTAACCCAGGATGGACTAGAGACTGTTAAGGACTCGGGGTAGGACAGACCCCTACCTGGTTACGTCTCCCTGTGTTGGTGAAATGGACACCTTTGCTTTTCTTCAAAGACTGCATCCGGTTGCGGACACGCCGTAACCATCTTATGTGTTTTTCTTATAGTATTGTTATTGTTATACTTTGTTATGTTTTTCTAAATGTGTTTAGTCCCGGAGTACTAAATTTCACTAGGGGGGAATGTGACACCCCAGGGGTCTGGTTGCCACAGTGATAGAGATATTATGTCTGAGAGCAGGTGGGAGGTCCTTTGGTCAGGGATCCTGTGCATGCCACACCTCCTGCCCAGTCTTGGGAGGGGAAGAACTTCCCCTGTATAAACCCGGGGCTGAGGCAGGGTGAGTCAGACAAGGAGAGTGGAGAAGAGAAGCAGCATAGGAAACAGCAGAGTTACAAGGAGTCAGGGGCTGGCAGCTACAGAGCTCGCCCTGACTAAGAAGATTCTTTACCGGACCCGGAGTCCGAGGCTGTGGGGACTAACTCCTACCCAGCAGCAGAATCCGTCGGGCAGGGGATTTCAGGTCCTCTGGCCCAGAAGCCCGAAGGCACGGTCACACGCGTGGGACCAGCACCGCCATCGTGGAGCGGAAGCCATTAGAAGGCCCCGAGTCACCGGCCATACGGGTGAGCACCACACGGTACACTCAGGGACGTGGGCTACTTACATCAGCTTCTAGCAAGGTAGCCAGAAGAGTACAGTCAGTTTGGGAGGCCTACAACTACGCCTGGCCAGGGGAGATCCCATCTGCTCAAAGACTGACCAGGCCCCGTTTGCTAGCAAGTACTCCGGGAGGGTCTGTCGTTGTTACCAGTAAAGACCCTGAACTACACCGTACCGTCTCTGAGTGGTTCCTGCTACCCCCATCATCCACGTCGGCTGCCCTGAGGCCATACCCCTCCCGTTGGGGGTTATACTATCACGCTGCACAATCCTACCACCGGCCTCAGCGGTCTGCCCTGCAGCAGCAGCTTCCTGGCTGCACTCAACGGGTGGCGTAGTCATCAACTATTTACTACTAATAGACTGCCGTCTAGTTTGACTCCCTGGGCACGGACCGGGTCACCGCCACGAGATTACAACCCTCCACGGATCCGGCTCCGGGTAAGCTCCCGCGTGCGCACCGCAGCGCGACACAGGCCCAGGGGCGCGTCACATGCTCCAGAACTACTTGGGGGTTGGCCGAGTCCAGGACCTGGTGGACGCAGCACGGCTCGGGTGGTCACTCAAGGCCGGAGTGACCGGAACATCTGCAGTAAGTAAAGAACCCTGAATTGCACAACCCGACTCTGACTCTCATTACCATCATCCCTGCACCTCCACAACCACCATCCTCTGCACCTGACCCCCCTGAGGCTATACCCCTCCCGTTGGGGGTTATACTACCTAAGCTGCACACACACCATCAGCCTCAGCGGACCCTGCTGCAGCGGCGGCCGTAGTGACCGCAATTCAACGGGTGGCGTAGTCGACATAAAGAACTTTAGTAACATCAGTAAGGACTGCCACACACTGAGCTTGACACCCTGGGCACGGACCGGGTCACAGCCACTCGGAGACTACAACCCCCATCTGATCCGGCTCCGGGTATTCCCTTAAAGAATATGGCCCAGGGGGCGCGTCAGATATATATATAACAGGAGAGGAGCTGCAGGGAGAGGAGCCGCCTGTGTCCTCCCATACACTGCAGACAGTGGATATATATATAACAGGAGAGGAGCTGCAGGGAGCGGAGCCGCCTGTCCCCCCCCCATACACTGCACACACTGGATATATATAACAGGATAGGAGCTGCAGGGAGCGGAGCCGCCTGTGTCCCTCCCCATACACTGCACACACTGGATATATATATAACAGGAGAGGAGCTGTAGGGAGCAGAGCCGCCTGTTTCCCCCCCCCATACACTGCACACACTGGATATATATATATATATATAACCGGAGAGGAGCCACCTGTGTCCCCATACACTGCACACACTGGATATATATATAACAGGAGACGAGCTGCAGGGAGCGGAGCTGCCTGTGTCCCCCCCATACACTGCACACACTGGATATATATATAACAGGAGAGGAGCTGCAGGGAGCGGAGCCGCCTGTGTCCCCCCTCATACACTGCACACACTGGATATATATATAACAGGAGAGGAGCTGCAGGGAGCGGAACCGCCTGTGTCCCGCATACACTGCACACACTGAATATATATATATAACAGGAGAGGAGCTGCAGGGAGCGGAGCCGTCTGTGTCCCCAATACACTGCACACACCGGATATATATATAACAGGAGAGGAGCTGCAGGAAGCGGAGCCGTCTGTGTCCCCCATACACTGCACACACCGGATATATATATAACAGGAGAGGAGCTGCAGGGAGCGGAGCCGCCTGTGTCCCCCATACACTGCACACACTGGATATATATAACAGGAGAGGAGCTGCAGGGAGCGGAGCCATCTGTGTCTCCCATACACTGTACACACTGGATATATATATATATGACAGGAGAGGAGCTGCAGGGAGCGGAGCCGTCTGTGTCTCCCATACACTGCACACACTATATATATATATATATATATATATATATATATATATATATAAAACAGGAGAGGAGCTGCCTGTGTCCCCCATACACTGCACACTCTTTAGTTATAGCTTCTAATTTTCACATTTATTTCAACTTTCACATATTTTTAATATTATCATTCACTTTTGCTTAGTACTCATTTACTACATGGATTTTTCACCTTACTCTCCCTTTTTTTATATTCACACATTCCTCACTTGGTCACACTTAACATTTCATTTAAGCATGTGTTTGCATCATATATGCTTCACTTCACATGCACATACTAATTTTTTAATCACTGTCCTACCTTCCCCCTTTTATCTATGTTCTATTCTATGTTTGTAGTATACTGATTGACATCTCCTTGATATCTTCTTGACTCGTTCTTTGTAGCCATCACACTTATCTCTGCTTCTATGTTGATACATTCCCCGTGATCATTGGCACGCCTCCTCCAAACATCGCTACCTCCATATGGGGATTCCAAAACAGAGAGTGCGCATGCGCGTGAACGGACCCATCGAACTTCCGGTCCTGCGCAATAGACACGCTATGCGTTCCATCGCATGCGTGCCACGCGCAGGACTACGGAAGTTCTTATCAACAGATGGAATACCTACGTAGCTGACGCATGCGTCGTAACCCCTCTGACTCATGTAACCTTAATTTGATTAAATTACACTCAGCTGGTTAGAATAGGTATAAAAGCGGTACCTTCTGCACATATGTTAGCGCCCCTATTGAAGAAGCTCATGGCGAAACGGCGTAGTCGGGGTTAACTTTACCATCCCTCCTCTGGTCAACTTATTGCTTTTTGAACTACTATATGTGAGTACCCCCCATTGGCATTTATGTTCTGTCATAGCACACTTTAATGCAGCTATATTATATGCACAGTCTTAGCAATTAGTACATTCAATATGCATTAGCTTGGTGCTCTTATACCCTTTGCTTATCAACTGACATACTTATAGTACATAGAGGATATATGCTCCAGTAGTTGAACTTCTGTCTGTATAAGATTCTTGTGTTGCTATTTTGATGCTAATTTTCCTATATACCTAAACAAAACCCCCCTCTTTTGAACTTGCACTTTATTTTTTTAGGGGGTTTTATATGTATTTTTTCATTTACCGATTAATTGGCGATAGCACTTTATAATAGGGCTAGTGCAATACCAAGTTCATGATTTTAAATTTACCATGGATGGGTCAGCTCTCACGTACTAAAATAGCTAAGATGGAGGTTTGGCTGTTGTAATATTTGAAGGCACCTGTTTTTTTTTATTAAAAAAATATATTTAAAAACTATTGAAATAAATTATATTGATTTTATATGTGTTTATTTATCTTCCTTTAAACCTGGCCTATACAGCTTGAGTTTTTTTGTTTTTTTATATAAATTATTTTGGGAGTGATAACTTTGACCTTGTTGAGCTACACACTGGAGATATATATATAACATGAGTGAAGCTGCAGGGAGCGGAGCCGCCTGTGTCCCCCCCCCAATACACTGCACACACTGGATATATACAGCACAGACCAAAAGTTTGGACACACCTTCTCATTTAAAGATTTTTCTGTATTTTCATGACTATGAAAATTGTACATTCACACTGAAAGGATCAAAACTATGAATTACCACATGTGGAATTATATACTTAACAAAAAAGTGTGAAACACCTGAAAATATGTCTTATATTCTAGGTTCTTCAAAGTAGCCACCTTTTGCTTTGATGACTGCTTTGCACACTCTTGGCATTCTCTTGATGAGCTTCAAGAGGTAGTCACCGGAAATGGTCTTCCAACAATCTTGAAGGAGTTCCCAGAGATGCTTAGCACTTGTTGGCCCTTTTGCCTTCACTCTGCGGTCCAGCTCACCCCAAACCATCTCGATTGGGTTCAGGTCTGGTGACTGTGGAGGCCAGGTCATCTGGCGTAGCCCCCCATCACTCTCCTTCTTGGTCAAATAGCCCTTACACAGCCTGGAGGTGTGTTTGGGGTCATTGTCCTGTTGAAAAATAAATGATGGTCCAACTAAACGCAAACCGGATGGAATAGCAAGCCGCTGCAAGATGCTGTGGTAGCCATGCTGGTTCAGTATGCCTTCAATTTTGAATAAATCCCCAACAGTGTCACCAGCAAAGCCCCCCCACACCATCACACCTCCTCCTCCATGCTTCACGGTGGGAACCAGGCATGTAGAATCCATCCGTTCACCTTTTCGTCGTCGCACAAAGACACGGTGGTTGAAACCAAATATCTTAAATTTGGACTCATCAGACCAAAGCACAGATTTCCACTGGTCTAATGTCCATTCCTTGTGTTTTTTAGCCCAAACAAGTCTCTTCTACTTGTTGCCTGTCCTTAGCCGTGGTTTCCTAGCAGCTATTTTACCATGAAGGCCTGCTGCACAAAGTCTCCTCTTAACAGTTGTTGTAGAGATGTGTCTGCTGCTAGAACTCTGTGTGGCATTGACCTGGTCTCTAATCTGAGCTGCTGTTAGCCTGCGATTTCTGAGACTGGTGACTCGGATAAACTTATCCTCAGAAGCAGAGGTGACTCTTGGTCTTCCTTTCCTGGGGCGGTCCTCATGTGAGCCAGTTTCTTTGTAGCACTTGATGGTTTTTGCAACTGCACTTGGGGACACTTTTAAAGTTTTTCCAATTTTTCAGACTTACTGACCTTCATTTCTTAAAGTAATGATGGACACTCGTTTTTCTTTACTTAGCTGCTTTTTTCTTGCAATAATACAAATTCTAACAGTCTATTCAGTAGGACTATCAGCTGTGTATCCACCAGACTTCTGCACAACACAACTGATGGTCCCAACCCCATTTATAAGGCAAGAAATCCCACTTATTAAACCTGACAGGGCACACTTGTGAAGTGAAGACCATTTCCTGTGACTACCTCTTGAAGCTCATCAAGAGAATGTCAAGAGTGTGCAAAGCAGTCATCAAAGCAAAAGGTGGCTACTGTGAAGACCCTAGATTATAAGACATATTTTCAGTTGTTTCACACTCTTTTGTTAAGTATATAATTCCACATGTGGTAATTCATAGTTTTGATGCCTTCAGTGTGAATGTACAATTTTCATAGTCAGGAAAATGCAGAAAAATCTTTAAATGAGAAGGTGTGTCCAAACTTTTGGTCTGTACTGTATATAACAGGAGAGGAGCTGCAGGGAGCGGAGCCGCCTGTGTCCCTCCCCATACACTGCACACACTGGATATATATATAACAGGAGAGGAGCTGCAGGGAGCAGAGCCGCCTGTGTCCCCCCCCATACACTGCACACACTGGATATATATATATATATAACAGGAGAGGAGCCACCTGTGTCCCCATACACTGCACACACTGGATATATATATAACAGGAGACGAGCTGCAGGGAGCGGAGCCGCCTGTGTCCCCCCCATACACTGCACACACTGGATATATATATAACAGGAGAGGAGCTGCAGGGAGCGGAGCTGCCTGTGTCCCCCCCCATACACTGCACACACTGGATAGATATATATAACAGGAGAGGAGCTGCAGGGAGCGGAGCCACCTGTGTCCCGCATACACTGCACACACTGAATATATAAATATATATAACAGGAGAGGAGCTGCAGGGAGCGGAGCGGCCTGTGTCCCCCCCCCATACACTGCACACACTGGATATATATATAACAGGAGAGAAGCTGCAGGGAGCGGAGCTGCCTGTGCACCCCCCCCCATACACTGCACACACTGGATATATATAACAGGAGAGGAGCTGCAGGGAGCTGAGCCGCCTGTGTCCACCATACACTGCACACACTGGGTATATTTGTAACAGGAGAGGAGCTACAGGGTGCGGAGCCGCCTGTGTCCACCATACACTGCACACACTGGGTATATATATATAACAAGAGAGGAGCTGCAGGGAGCAGAACCGCCTGTGTCCCCCATACACTGCACACACTGGATATATATAACAGGAGAGGAGCTGCAGGGAGCGGAGCTGCCTGTGTCCACCATACACTGCACACACTAGGTATATATATAACAGGAGAGGAGCTGCAGGGAGCAGAGCTGCCTGTGTCCACCATACACTGCACACACTGGATATAGATATAACAGGAGAGGAGCTGCAGGGAGCGGAGACGCCTGTGTCCCCCCATACACTGCACACACAGGATATATATAACAGGAGAGGAGCTGCAGGGAGTGGAGCCGCCGGTGTCCCCCATACACTGCACACACTGGATATATATATAACAGGAGAGGAGCTGTAGGGAGCGGAGCCGCCTGTGTCCCCCATACACTGCACACACTGGATATAGATATAACAGGAGAGGAGCTGCAGGGAGTGGAGCCGCCTGTGTCCCCCATACACTGCACATACTGGATATAAATATAACAGGAGAGGAGCTGCAGGGAGCGGAGCCGCCTGTGTCCCCCATACACTGCACACACTGGATATATATATAACAGGAGAGGAGCTGCAGGGAGCAGAGCCACCTGTGTCTCCCATACACTGCACACACTGGATACATATATAACAGGAGAGGAGCTGCGGGGAGCGGAGGCGCCTGTGTCCCCTATACACTGCACACACTAGATACATATATAACAGGAGAGGAACTGCAGGGAGCGGAGCCGCCTTTGTCCCCCATACACTGCACACACTGGATATATATATACAGTACAGATCAAAAGTTTGGACACACCTTCTCATTTAAATATTCTTCTGTATTTTCATGACTTGGAAAATTGTACATTCACACTGAAGGCATCAAAACTATGAATTACCACATGTGGAATTATATACTTAACAAAAAAGTGTGAAACAACTGAAAATATGTCTTATATTCTAGGGTCTTCACAGTAGCCACCTTTTGCTTTGATGACTGCTTTGCACACTCTTGGCATTTCTTGATGAGCTTCAAGAGGTAGTCACCTTAAATGGTTTTCACTTCACAGGTGTGCCCTGTCAGGTTTAATAAGAGGGATTTCTTGCCTTATAAATGGGGTTGGGACCATCAGTTGTGTTGTGCAGAAGTCTGGTGGATACCCAGCTGATAGTCCTACTGAATAGACTGTTAGAATTTGTATTATGGCAAGAAAAAAGCAGCTAAGTAAAGAAAAACGAGTGGCCATCATTACTTTAAGAAATGAAGGTCAGTCAGTCCGAAAAATTGGGCAAACTTTGAAAGTGTCCCCAAGTGCAGTTGCAAAAACCATCAAGTGCTACAAAGAAACTGGCTCACATGAGGACCACCCCAGGAAAGGAAGACCAAGAGTCACCTCTACTTCTGAGGCTAAGTTTATCTGAGTCACCAGCCTCAGAAATCGCAGGTTAACAGCAGCTCAGATTAGAGACCAGGTCAATGCCACACAGAGTTCTAGCAGCAGACACATCTCTTCAACAACTGTTAAGAGGAGACTTTGTGCAGCAGGCCTTCATGGCAAAATAGCTGCTAGGAAACCACTGCGAAGGACAGGCAACAAGCAGAAGAGACTTGTTTGGGCTAAAGAACACAAGGAATGGACATTAGACCAGTGGAAATCTGTGCTTTGGTCTGATGAGTCCAAATTTGAGATCTTTGGTTCATAGTTACATACATAGTTACATAGTTTATAAGGCCGAAAAAAGACAAGCGTCCATCCAGTTCAGCCTATTTCTTGTGCACTGCAGCTATTCCGCAGCGTTGATCTAGGAGAAGCAAAAAAAAACCATGCAGTATAGGCCAATTTACATCATTGAGGAAATATTCACTTCCCGACACCAATCTTGCAGTCAGATTAAATCCTTGGATTAATTAACTAAGCATAAGATGTAATTTTATTGTTCTCAAGAAAGGCGTCCAGGCCTCTCTTGAACTCATTAAGTGAGTTGGACATCACCACTTCCTCTCCCAGAGAGTTCCAGAGTCTCACGGCTCTGACCGTAAAGAATCCCCTTCTATGCTGGTGCAGGAACCTCCTTTCCTCCAGACGCATAGTGTGCCCCTCGTCTTAGTCACCATCCCTGGTATAAACAGGTCATGGGAGAGATCTCTGTACTGCCCCCTGATGTATTTATACATGTTTATGAGGTCTCCCCTAAGCCTTCTCTTTTCCAACGTAAATAGGCCTAATTTTGACAACCTCTCTGGGTATTCTAGTCCCTTCATTCTCTTTATTACCTTAGTCGCCCTCCTTTGTACCCTCTCTAGCTCCAATATGTCTTTCCTGAGCACCGGAGGCCAGAACTGTGCACAATATTCTAAGTACGGCCTTACCAGTGCTTTATACAGAGGAAGAACAATATTCTCATCATATGCCCCTATTCCTCTTCTGATGCATGCCATGACTCTATTTGCCTTCGCAGCTGCTGCCTGACACTGGGCACTCCAATTTAATTTGCTATTAACCAAGACGCCCAGGTCCTTCTCCATGTCAGATTTCCCCAACGGTTTCCCATTTAATATGTATGGGTGACTGCTGTTTTTCTTTCCCATGTGCATGACCTTACATTTATCGGCATTGAACCCCATTTGCCATTTTTTGGCCCAACTCCCCAATTTATCTAAATCCTCCTGTAGCTGTGCCCTATCCTCATCTGTATTAACTACTTTACAAAGTATAGTATCATCTGCAAATAATATCATCTGCAACCACCGTGTCTTTGTGCAATGCAGAAAAGGTGAGCGGATGGACTCTACATGCCTGGTTCCCACCGTGAAGCATGGAGGAGGAGGTGTGATGGTGTGGGGGGGCTTTGCTGGTGACACTGTTGGGGATTTATTCAAAATTGAAGGCATACTGAACCAGCATGGCTACCACAGCATCTTGCAGCGGCATGCTATTCCATCCGGTTTGCGTTTAGTTGGACCATCATTTATTTTTCAACAGGACAATGACCCCAAACACACCTCCAGGCTGTGTAAGGGCTATTTGACCAAGAAGGAGAGTGATGGGGTGCTACGCCAGATGACCTGGCCTCCACAGTCACCAGACCTGAACCCAATCGAGATGGTTTGGGGTGAGCTGGACCGCAGAGTGAAGGCAAAAGGGCCAACAAGTGCTAAGCATCTCTGGGAACTCCTTCAAGATTGTTGGAAGACCATTTCCGGTGACTACCTCTTGAAGCTCATCAAGAGAATGCCAAGAGTGTGCAAAGCAGTCATCAAAGCAAAAGGGGGCTACTTTGAAGAACCTAGAATATAAGACATATTTTCAGTTGTTTCACACGTTTTTGTTAAGTATATAATTCCACATGTGTTATTTCATAGTTTTGATGCCTTCAGTGTGAATGTACAATTTTCATAGTCATGAAAATACAGAAAAATCTTTAAATGAGAAGGTGTGTCCAAACTTTTGGTCTGTACTGTATATAACTGTAGAGGAGCTGCAGGGAGCGGAGCCGCCTGTGTCCCCCATACACTGCACACACGGGATACATATATAACAGGAGAGGAGCTGCAGGGAGCGGAGCCGCCTGTCCCCCATACACTGCACACACTGGATATATATATATATATATATAACAGGAGAGGAGCTGCAGGGAGCGGAGCCACCTGTGTCCCCCATACACTGCACACACTGGATATATATAACAGGAGAGGAGCTGCAGGGAGCGGAGCCGCCTGTGTCTCCCATACACTGCACACACTGGATACATATATAACAGGAGAGGAGCTGCAGGGAGCGGAGCCGCCTGTGTCCCCCATACACTGCACACACTGGATACATATATAACAGGAGAGGAGCTGCAGGGAGCGGAGCCGCCTGTGTCCCCCATGCACTGCACACACTGAATATATATATATAACAGGAGAGGAGCTGCTGGGAGCGGAGCCGCCTGTGTTCCCCATACACTGCACACACTGGATATATATAACAGGAGAGGAGCTGCAGGGAGTGGAGCCGCCTGTGTCCCCCATACACTGCACACACTGGATATATATATAACAGGAGAGGAGCTGCAGGGAGTGGAGCCGCCTGTGTCCCCCATACACTGTACTCACTGGATATATATATAACAGGAGAGGAGCTGCAGAGAGTGGAGCCGCCTGTGTCCCCCATACACTGCACACACTGGATATATATATAACAGGAGAGGAGCTGCAGGGAGCGGAGCCGCCTGTGTCCCCCACACACTGCACACACTGGATATATATATATATATATAACAGGAGAGGAGCTACAGGGAGCGGAGCCGCCTGTGTCCCCCATACACTGCACACACTGGATATATATATAACTGGAGAGGAGCTGCAGGGAGCGGAGCCGCCTGTGTCCCCCATACACTGTACACACTGGATATATATATATATATATATATGACAGGAGAGGAGCTGCAGGGAGCGGAGCCGCCTGTGTCCCCCATGCACTGTACACACTGGATATATATATATATGACAGGAGAGGAGCTGCAGGGAGCGGAGCCGCCTGTGTCCCCCGTACACTGCACACACTGGATATATATATATAACAGGAGAGGAGCTGCAGGGAGCGGAGCCGCCTGTGTCCCCCGTACACTGCACACACTGGATATATATATATAACAGGAGAGAAGCTGCAGGGAGCGGAGCCGCCTATGTCCCCCATACACTGCACACACTGGATATATATATATATGACAGGAGAGGAGCTGCAGGGAGCGGAGCCGCCTGTGTCCCCCGTACACTGCACACACTGGATATATATATAACAGGAGAGGAGCTGCAGGGAGCGGAGCCGCCTGTGTCCCCCATACACTGTACACACTGGATATATATATATGACAGGAGAGGAGCTGCAGGGAGAGGAGCCGCCTGTGTCCCCCATACACTGCACACACTGGATATATATATAACAGGAGAGGAGCTGCAGGGAGCGGAGCCGCCGTCTGTGTCTCCTTCCGGCCTCTCAGCAGATCCAGGTCGTCCTCACATCGTACAATCAGCTTCCTGCACGATACAGATCGGGGTACAGATCCCGGTGATGGTGACCGGTGCCGGGAATAGAAGGGACGAGCTCCCGCAGCGGTTTTATCTCCGCAGATACACAGTGAGGTGCAGCCCGGGAGGACTATGGGGAGATCCCGGCTCCTCCTCCGGCTCCTTCCTGCCTCCTCCTCCGCCAGTGACGGCTGTAGACATGTAGGGGAGATGTCAGGGAGGAGGAGGACACGGAGGAAGCGCGCTCTGCTGCCCGGTCCTGGCCGGTAATGGGCTCTTATCCCGGGCAGGGAAGCACAAGGGAGAGCGGAGCTTCACTCGGCTCAGACAGGAGGGGGCGGGGCCTGTGTCCAGTGTCAGCCAATAGAAGCTCCTGATGACACTCAATCAACTTCACCTGGTTAATCTGCATAGACTCTAGGAGAGGTGCTGTAGCAGGGGCTTGCTGGGTGATCGGCTTTTAGAAGGTGGGGGCTAGGTGCCCAGATCTTCTTTTGTGGGTCGCTTCATTGGCTTGCTACTGCAACCTGATGTCTATTTGGGCTCTCAGGGACACCAGGTCATCCAAGGAGGTGGGTATTTGCCGACCGGCCTGCTCGTCCTTGATTCGCCCGGAGCGGCCCTGTCAGTAGGTCGCCACCAGAACCTCATTATTCCAAGGGAGTTCAGACAACAGGGTATGAAAACGAACTGCATACTGGCCCACTGTGAGGTTACCGTAGCGTAGCCTGAGCAGAGACAATGCTGAACAAGAAGTGGGGCCCGATAGAAGACCTTATGGAAGGCCTCTAAGCAGGTCTGGAGGTTTGACATCGGGGGATCCCCTTGCTCCCATAGGGGATTGAGCCATGCTAGAGCTTCGCCGGTGAAATGGGACATAATGAAGGCCACTTTGGCCCTATCGGAAACAAACTGATGGGCCAAGAGCGCCAAGTCTAATATGCACTGGTTAATAAACCCTCAACATAGAGCAGGGTCCCCACCATAGTGTGGAGGGGCAGACAGACTGGGTCCAAAGCCTAGTACATAAATAGCAGACTGCTGAGGCACATCCGTAGTTGTTGCAGCTTAGATTGACGCGGATGCAGCCAGAGTTGTCAGCGCGACCAGGCGCGTGTTAACAGTCCGCAGGTAGGACAGGATTGTGTCTTGTTGGGTTTTCTGGTGGGAGACCTCCTGGTATAGGTCAGAGATGGAGGAAGCCTGAAAGCCAGTGGATTCCATGGCCTGAGCAAACTGTAACAGGGTGAATGGTGGAACCACTTTGCTGTGAACCGAGGAGAGCTTGGAAGGGTGTGACCTGGTGCCTCACCGTGTCCGACTTCGCATTCACGGCGGCTGACGATATCGTGATCAGAGGAGGTGCGAGAAAGGCCGGACCAGGTGCTACACAAGGACCGACCTTGGGTGAATGGCAGCTGACCCCCAAGTGACAGGAGGCAGGAACGACCAGGAATGGTAGACTTGGCAAGCACAGGCGGACACGGTTGATAAACAGGCAGGCTTTCTGGATACTAGCACTGTGACCTGAGAAAAGGCAAGCGTGTTAGTGACAGACATACAATATTGCTCAGGCACCTCCATGCAGGAGGAGGTGCCTTATATAGTAAGTGTCCTCCAGCTGTTGGCTGGGGACACTAGGACATCGGGGGATCCCCTTGTGCGGCCCCTTTAAGAGACAGGGAGCACACGCCCCCTAAACACAGTGCCTGGAGGTCTGCACGCTGTGCACACACCCCGAGCGCCGATCCAGAAGAAGGAGTAAGTGCGGGTAAGGGGCCGCGATAGTGAGTGAACTGACGTCAATGCCTTGGAAGAGGGACGATGTGCAGGGACGCTGGCGCTACAACAGTGAGGGCAACTGATGTCTTCATATAAGATTGAAGGTCTGTAGACGGGTATTTCTTATAATCCTAAGAATTTATTATAATCACCTAATATAGCAGTAAAAAATTGTTGCTTATTGTGATTTTTTGAAAAACTCTCCAGAAAAAATAACAAACAGCAAATCTGGTGCTGACACTTTATTCTGCTACTGGCAAACAGGACATGAGCATCCCTGCAGCCTCCTAGCCCATTACACATGGTACATACGGTGCTCAGTCAGTGCGAAGTACAGTATACAGTGGTGGCCAAAAGTATTGGCACCCCTGCAATTCTGTCTGATAATACTCAGTTTCTTCCTGAAAATGATTGCAATTACAAATTCTTTGGTATTATTATCTTCATTTAATTTGTCTTCAATGAAAAAAACACAAAAAGAATTGTCCTAAAGCCAAATTGGATATAATTCCACACCAAACCTAAAAAAGGGGGTGGACAAAAGTATTGGCACTGTTTGAAAAATCATGTGATGCTTCTCTAATTCATGTAATTAACAGCACCTGTAACTTACCTGTGGCACCTAACAGGTGTTGGCAATAACTAAATCACACTTGCAGCCAGTTAACATGGATTAAAGTTGACTCAACCTCTGTCCTGTGTCCTTGGGTGTACCACATTGAGCATGGAGAAAAGAAAGAAGACCAAAGAACTGTCTGAGGACTTGAGAAACCAAATTGTGAGGAAGCATGAGCAATCTCAAGGCTACAAATCCATCTCCAAAGACCTGAATGTTCCTGTGTCTTCCGTGCGCAGTGTCATCAAGAAGTGTAAAGCCCATGGCACTGTGGCTAACCTCCCTAGATGTGGACGGAAAAGAAAAAATGACGAGAGATTTCAACGCAAGATTGTGCGGATGGTGGATAAAGAACCTCGACTAACATCCAAACAAGTTCAAGCTGCCCTGCAGTCCGAGGGTACAACAGTGTCAACCCGTACTATCCGTCGGCGTCTGAATGAAAAAGGACTGTATGGTAGGATACCGAGGAAGACCCGACTTCTTACCACGAGACATAAAAAAGCCAGGCTGGAGTTTGCCAAAACTTACCTGAGAAAGCCTAAAACGTTTTGGAAGAATGTTCTCTAGTCAGATGAGACAAAAGTAGAGGTTTTTGGGAAAAAGCATCAACATAGAGTGTACAGGAAAAAAAGAGGCATTCAAAGAAAAAAACACGGTCCCTACAGTCAAACATGGCGGAGGTTCCCTGATGTTTTGGGGTTGCTTTGCTGCCTCTGGCACTGGACTGCTTGACCGTGTGCATGGCATTATGAAGTCTGAAGACTACCAACAAATTTTGCAGCATAATGTACGGCCCAGTGTGAGAAAGCTGGGTCTCCCTCAGAGGTCATGGGTCTTCCAGCAGGACAATGACCCAAAATACACTTCCAAAAGCTGGAGACTTCTAAGGTGGCCAGCAATGAGTCCAGACCTGAATCCCATAGAACACCTGTGGAGAGATCACAAAATGGCAGTTTGGAGAAGGCACCCTTCAAATATCAGGGACCTGGAGCAGTTTGCCAAAGAAGAATGGTCTACAATTCCAGCAGAGCATTGTAAGAAACTCATTGATGGTTACCGGAAGCGGTTGTTCGCAGTTGTTTTGGCTAAAGGTTGTGCAACCAAGTATTAGGCTGAGGGTGCCAATACTTTTGTCCGGCCCTTTTTTGGAGTTTTGTGTGAAATGATCAATGATTTGATTTTTGCTTCTTTCTCTTTTGTGTTTTTTCCTTGCAAGCAAATTAAATGAAGATAATAATACCAAAGAATTTGTGATTGCAATCATTTTCAGGAAGAAACTGAGTATTATCTGACAGAATTGCAGGGGTGCCAATACTTTTGGCCACCACTGTATATGTAAGGGGATGTAGGAGTGAAGAGCCAAACAAAACAGTGTCTAATAATAATAATAATCTTTATTTATATAGCGTCAACATATTCTGCAGCGCTTTACAATTCAGAGATTCATATACAACAGTCATAAGTAACATAGTTAAAGATAATACAATAATTAAAGCAAAAACAATGATGCCCCTGCTCGTAAGAGCTTACAATCTACAATAAGGTGGGGGTGACACAAAGTATAGGGGCTTATTTACAGTGATGGTCCAGCCATTTTGAGGGGTTGAGGGATAGATAAAGGCTGCATGAGATCATCACCAGCCGGTATCTGTAATGCTTTTGGGTTCGGTGGAGTTTGGTGGAAACTTATGTTTGGAGAAATAATGAATGGTCTATAAAAATAGAAAAAGAACTTTGATTAGGGAACGTGATAGGCCGTCCTAAACAGGTGTGTTTTAGGGGGCGTCTAAAACTGTGTAAGTTCTGGTTCGTCCTAATTTCTTGGGCTAGAGCATTCCAAAGAATAGGTGCAGCTCGGGAGAAGTCTTGGGAGTGGGAGGTACGGATTAGTGCAGATGTTAGTCAAAAGTCTCTTGAGGAGCATAGAAAACGGGTAGGCCGATAAACAGAGATGAGGGAAGAGATGTAGGGGGGTGCCGCATCCAATTTAAACTGGATCCTGTAATTCATGGGCAGCTAGTGCAATGACTGGCATAGAGTCTAAGCCGTGTGTCTGCAAGCAAACATCGCCATCTGCTGACCAAACATGATAAGAATAGAGAAAGAGGAGAGAATGACAATAGTAAGAACCCAAGAGTGAAGTAAATGATTCCTTGGGGAGGAGATTGGAGGAGACACCGAGACAGCTTTGGAGTAGTTAATAATTTTAGAAAGCCCGGGAAGGAAAAGAACGGGAGGAGTCGGCGCCTGGACCTGTAGCAGAACGGACGTGCGATGCAGGGGAGTTGGCTTATAGCCGAAATTACGAGTACCCATCTGCGAGCGAAGAACCAGGTACCCAGCTCCAAGAAAAGGATTGAGTAACAAGATCCGGGTGACCACAGCCAGGGACGAGAACCAGAGCGGAGAGATCCAAGCCAAGTGAATAGAGCCAGGGCCGAGAAAGACGAACAGGCTGCAGAGAGTGAGAGAGAGAAGATCGTGTGAGCTGTTACTTCTAACGTAGACGCTACAGAGTATGGGCCTGGGTCGCACTTCAGGAAACGAAGACGGCCAGTGTGATGAGCGTACCGTGTACCAAGTAACTCACCAATCCGGGACTAGCGGACAGCATCACCGACTCCCGTTAGGGCCTGTGTGAAGTCTTGAGCCACCTAGAGAAAAGACATCAATGGCGGGCCCGGTAGTGAGAGTGATGCCTTTTAGGTTGGGGAATTAGGACTGGGGACTGATAATAGTCCCTTAACTGTAAATATAGAGGACAGTGTATATACCTATATAACGTTGTGTAGATATCCTGTTTAGTTGCATTACCGTGTTTGGCTTGTGCCATAATTTACTGTACTGTCATTATTCTCCTTGACACCATGGCTACATATATATAGATATTTGTGCTAGCCAAATAAATAATTGTTCAGTACCACTGTCTCCTCATAGCCTGAGCTGTTGCATCCGCGTACCTGTTAACATATACATGACTATATACATATTTCCATGGCATACTGTATATACCTAACAATTGCAGTGACATGTCTGTGCGCCGTTCCCCTGTTTGTAGGGTGTCTTGAGGTTTTGATGATCGGCTGCACCCAGAGCCTATTCTTATCCCAGTATCAGTGACACCTTTATTTACCTGAAAAACAGGACTAATTGCTTCCCAGTTACCCGTCCCCTCCTGCAAACCCGGCCGCACTGATCTCGAGCATGGGGCATTATGTACCTGACATTATTAAAACCACCTGCCTGGTATAATGTAGACCAGGGGTCTCGAAGACTCCTGCGGACCCTGTGCTGTCATCTGCAGCCCATAGGGCACAGGAGCTCGACATCCTCGGGACAGCAGGAATTTTTTAACCCCTTCTCAAAAGCCTCTGTAGATGTATTGTGCAGCGGGAAGTAACTACCTGCACATTGATAGACATGTGTGACACCATGATGAAGCCAATTCCATCATTAGCTACATATCATATATATCATAGCTGACACAGTACTGCAGCACCCAGGATCAGTATCAGCATAGATCGTGCCCGTTTAACCCCTTAGACACTGCTGTCAATCGTGACAACGGTATTTAGATAGTTATTTGAGGGAGGGGGCTCCATCTTTAAGCCATTGAGCACTCCGCAATCACCATATCACCCCAAGGCAACACAATGGCCTTCAGATCAACCAGCTGTGGTGGCCTGTAAGGTCCTGTAATAAGCAAGGTCTAACAGGCAAAGTGTAACACTGACAGAGCCGCCATCATTTTGAATCATAACTTTCTAAAATTATTTTTTTCTGTACACGATAATGATATTTTCATGGTTGTAAACATGTTGTTTTTTTCCTCCTATATATCTGATAACAATATTACTGATGAGGGTCAGTTTTTATGATTGACATAAGACCTTATATTCGGAGACAGAGCGTTTCCCACTTGTGAGTGGTTGGATTGTCAGCTCTTCTGAGGACAGATTTGGTGTTCGCCATGGTTGACTCTTGAGCCCACTGCTGTATGTGTTTGTGAAGATGAACCAATGGAAGGGTTGGTCTTTGACCCTAAGGGAAAAGGTAAACCTGATCAAAACGCTCCTCCCTTTACTAATTTATCTGGGCAGTGTGTGCATCTTGCCGGTTCCTCTCTGGACTCGGGTCTACAGTTTGTTCTTCCAATTGTTATGGTGGAATAGACTGAACCTGGTCAAGAGGGAGGTTACTTACCATACGAGGAGACTAGGAGGGTTGGGTATGGTCAACCCTGAGGTATTTCTTGTGAACACCTTCCTTAAGATCAATATTGCAAACCTCTGGAAAGAGAGGGCTCCTCCGTGGGTATTCTGCAGAAGATGGTTTCAGCCTTTCTTCCAGGAATGGGAGACAGGAGGGCAAGTGAAGGATCTACGCACACCGCATGGACAACTTCTGGCGTACGCTACCCTGGTTCTGAAGGCAATTCTCGGGTGGGGTCTGGGAATGTAGGAGATCAGGACTCTTCCAAGGAAGCTCCTTGACAAAAGGGTTCTGTTGACCCATTTTCAGAGGCCTTTGGCTCTCGCTCTCAGGGATTGCCCAATTCGGGATCTTGGGGTGGATTTGCATCTTATGAATTCTATGAGGATCCCCTCAAAGTTTTGGGACTTGGCATGGTTCTGCTTCCATAGGAAACTGTGTATGAAGGACAATCTGAAGTGTAGGAGCTCTGAGGACAGGAACTGTCCTCGGGAGCATTGTGGTACCATGCTGGAAAGCATGGACCACTTCCTGCTTCGTTGTCCCTTTAACACATAATTGTACAACAGAGTGGGCGACTCCATTGGCTGGCCGGTCTCTCTTATGCGGAATGGGCCTATGGAGCATTCGGGAACCTGGGTGGTCGGGACCACTGCACCTTATTTCTAGTTAGCACAGTGGTTAGGTATCACACGTGGAACGCACGGTGCTTAGTATCGACGCAACGGAAAATCCTCCCAGTGGACGATGTGTTTAGGACCATACTCGGTGACCTGGTGAAGGTGCGTTCTCTGGAGTATGAGAGACTGGGTACACATAGGGCCGCTCTCCTCTGGAGGGGTTTTTCTTTTAGTGTGCCCTAGTCTGGTCATCTTCTTTCTTGGTGATGGGCTGTAACATTTTGTTTTGGTTAGTATGTGTAATACTGTATATAATGCAGGGCTGCAGGTGCTAAGCTTGAGCCTTCATGGGTGAGTTGATGGTTTTGTTATGTAATGTTTCTATGTTGTTCAGGCCTTCAGATATATTGTAGGCGGTGGTAGTATTTATATATATATGTATTTATACTGTATTGCGGCAGTGTTCACACTGTGTGTGCAGTAAATGAGGCAGTGACCAAGGAAAGTCCAACTTAAACGGCTTTGTTTGCCAAAACTCACAACTCATATGCAAAAGCAGTCCTCCGGATTTCAGCCGGGGTATCCACACAGTCTGTGTAAAGCCGGTTGCCGTGGGAGATGGCCACGCCGTGTCACTTAGGCCTGTGAAGGCAACGTATCTGATGCACCCTGTGGTCAACATCACACAAGCTTACAGAGCTTTCTGGTCTGCTGCTAGCAATCCCAACACTGACACACCCAAACCTTTGCTGCAGTTTTTAGAAGGGATCTGTGGCCATGAGCCACTTGTAACACCGGGCTGGAGAGAGTGGACCGCTCCACTGCCATCCTGTAGTTCACGCCAAGAATACAAGCCCATGCCGGGTTTTCTTAAATCCAACTTGGCCAAATAGCTTGACCAAGTTCAAACTTTACCTCTATTCTTCACTGCAACCACAGCTGTGTCTGTGATAGCAATGCACTCCAGCAGGTTTACTATGCCTCTATGCGCATCCTAGGAGAAACATACCATCCCTCGCATGTGAACCCTCTCACTGCCTCACAGTGTATATATATATACAGTACAGACCAAAAGTTTGGACACACCTTCTCATTTAAAGATTTTTCTGTATTTTCATGACTATGAAAATTGTACATTCACACTGAAGGCATCAAAACTATAAATTAACACATGTGGAATTATATACTTAACAAAAAAGTGTGAAACAACTGAAAATATGTCATATTCTAGGTTCTTCAAAGCAGCTACCTTTTGCTTTGATGACTGCTTTGCAAACTCTTGGCATTCTCTTGATGAGCTTCAAGAGGTAGTCACCGGAAATGGTCTTCCAACAATCTTGAAGGAGTTCCCAGAGATGCTTAGCACTTGTTGGCCCTTTTGCCTTCACTCTGCGGTCCAGCTCACCCCAAACCATCTCGATTGGGTTCAGGTCTGGTGACTGTGGAGGCCAGGTCATCTGGCGTAGCACCCCATCACTCTCCTTCTTGGTCAAATAGCCCTTACACAGCCTGGAGGTGAGTTTGGGGTCATTGTCCCGTTCAAAAATAAATGATGGTCCCACTAAACGCAAACTGGATGGAATAGCATGCCGCGGCAAGATGCTGTGGTAGCCATGCTGGTTCAGTATGCCTTCAATTTTGAATAAATCCCCAACAGTGTCACCAGCAAAGCACCCCCACACCATTACATCTCCTCCTCCATGCTTCACCGTGGGAACCAGGCATGTAGAGTCCATCCGTTCACCTTTTCTGCGTCGCACAAAGACACGGTGGATGGAACCAAAGATTTCAAATTTGGACTCATCAGACCAAAGCACAGATTTCCACTGGTCTAATGTCCATTCCTTGTGTTCTTTAGCCCAAACAAGTCTCTTCAGCTTGTTGCCTGTCCTTAGCAGTAGTTTCCTAGCAGCTATTTTACCATGAAGGGCTGCTGCACAAAGTCTCCTCTTAACAGTTGTTGAAGAGATGTGTCTGCTGCTAGAACTCTGTGTGGCATTGACCTGGTCTCTAATCTGAGTTGCTGTTAACCTGTGATTTCTGAGGCCGGTGACTCGGATAAACTTATCCTCAGAAGCAGAGGTGACTCTTGGTCTTCCTTTTCTGGGGCGGTCCTCATGTGAGCCAGTTTCTTTGTAGCGCTTGATGGTTTTTGCAACTGCACTTGGGGACACATTCAAAGTTTTCCCAATTTTTTGCACTGACTGACCTTCATTTCTTAAAGTAATGATGGCCACTCGTTTTTCTTTACTTAGCTGCTTTTTTCTTGCCATAATACAAATTCTAACAGTCTATTCAGTAGAACTATCGGCTGTGTATCCACCAGACTTCTGCACAACACAACTGATGGTCCCAACCCCATTTATAAGATAAGAAATCCCACTTATTAAACCTGACAGGGCACACCTGTGAAGTGAAAACCATTTCCGGTGACTACCTCTTGAAGCTCATCAAGAGTGTGCAAAGTAGTCATCAAAGTAAAAGGTGGCTACTTTGAATAACCTAGAATAAAAGACATATTTTCAGTTGTTTCACACTTTTTTGTTAAGTATATAATTTCACATGTGTTAATTCATAGTTTTGATGCCATCAGTGTGAATGTACAATTTTTATAGTCATGAAAATACAGAAAAATCTTTAAATGAGAAGGTGTGTCCAAACTTTTGGTCTGTACTGTATATATATATATATATAATGAGAAGGTATATCAAAAGGCAGCACTCCAAGTAATTTTTAAGAAAAAATGGACTTTATTGAGCCAAAAAAGCAACGTTTCGGTTCACAGAACCTTTTTCAAGCGTGGCTTGAAGCGAGGCTTGAAAAAGGTTCTGTGAACCGAAACATTGCTTTTTGGGCTCAATAAAGTCCATTTTTTCTAAAAAATTATTTGGAGTGCTGCCTTTTGATATACCTTCTTTGATATGCAACAATTTGGACGGACTGTTTGGAGGCCTGGCACCCATCAGTGAGCTACACACTGGAGATATATATATAACAGGAGAGGAGCTGCAGGGAGCGGAGCCGCCTGTGTCCCCCCCCCCCATACACTGCACACACTGGATATATACAGCACAGACCAAAAGTTTGGACACACCTTCTCATTTAAAGATTTTTCTGTATTTTCATGACTTTGTAAATTGTACATTCACACTGAAGGCATCAAAACTATGAATTAACACATGTGGAATTATATACTTAACAAAAAAGTGTGAAACAGCTGAAAATATGTCTTATATTCTAGGTTCTTCAAAGTAGCCACCTTTTGCTTTGATGACTGCTTTGCACCCTCTTGGCATTCTCTTGATGAGCTTCAAGAGGTAGTCACCGGAAATGGTTTTCACTTCACAGGTGTGCCCTGTCAGGTTTAATAAGTGGGATTTCTTGCCTTATAAATGGGGTTGGGACCATCAGTTGTGTTGTGCAGAAGTCTGGTGGATACACAGCTGATAGTCCTACTGAATAGACTGTTAGAATTTGCATTATGGCAAGAAAAAAGCAGCTAAGTAAAGAAAAACAAGTGGCCGTCATTACTTTAAGAAATGAAGGTCAGTCAGTCCGAAAAATTGGGCAAACTTTGAAAGTGTCCCCAAGTGAAGTTGCAAAAACCATCAAGTGCTACAAAGAAACTGTCTCATATGAGGACCGCCCCAGGAAAGGAAGATCAAGAGTCACCTCTGCTTCTGAGGATAAGTTTATCCGAGTCACCAGCCTCAGAAATCGCAGGTTAACAGCAACTCAGATTAGAGACCAGGTCGATGCCACACAGAGTTCTAGCAGCAAACACATCTCTACAACAACTGTTAAGAGGAGACTTTGTGCAACAGGCCTTCATGGTAAAATAGCTGCTAGGAAACCGCTGCTAAGGACAGGCAACAAGCAGAAGAGACTTGTTTGGGCTAAAGAACACAAGGAATGGACATTAGACCAGTGGAAATCTGTGCTTTGGTCTGATGAGTCCAAATTTGAGATCTTTGGTTCCAACCACCGTGTCTTTGTGTGACGCAGAAAAGGTGAACGGATGGACTCTACATGCCTGGTTCCCACCGTGAAGCATGGAGGGGGAGGTGTGATGGTGTGGGGGTGCTTTGCTGGTGACACTGTTGGGCATTTATTCAAAATTGAAGGCATACTGAACCAGCATGGCTACCACAGCATCTTGCAGCGGCATGCTATTCCATCCGGTTTGCGTTTAGTTGGACCATCATTTATTTTTCAACAGGACAATGACCCCAAACACACCTCCAGGCTGTGTAAGGGCTATTTGACCAAGAGGGAGAGTGATGGGGTGCTACGCCAGATGACCTGGCCTCCACAGTCACCAGACCTGAACCCAATCGAGATGGTTTGGGGTGAGCTGGACCGCAGAGTGAAGGCAAAAGAGCCAACAAGTGCTAAGCATCTCTGGGAACTCCTTCAAGATTGTTGGAAGACCATTTCCGGTGACTACCTCTTGAAGCTCATCAAGAGAATGCCAAGAGTGTGCAAAGCAGTCATCAAAGCAAAAGGTGGCTACTTTGAAGAACCTAGAATATAAGACATATTTTCAGTTGTTTCACACTTTTTTGTTAAGTATATAATTCCACATGTGGTAATTCATAGTTTTGATGCCTTCAGTGTGAATGTACAATTTTCATAGTCATGAAAATACAGAAAAATCTTTAAATGAGGTGTGTCCAAACTTTTGGTCTGTACTGTATATACTGTATATATTTCCATTTTGCTGCCTGTGTTTGGGAATGTTTAGTTATAGTCAGCTTTGGGTGAGATTTTGGCTCATTTTTTATGTTCTTGCATCTGGTGGTGGACCAGTTTTTCTTTAGGATTAGCTTCTTCTTCTTCTTTCTCTGTTATAATTTTGGATGATGAGGAGTGTGGTGTGTGATAGGGAAGGTGATGTGTTGGGCTGGTGACTGGACATGGCTAGTGGCCTGACAACTTTGACTCATTTAGTTTCTGACTACATTTATCCCTTTGTTTATGTGCCAGGCTGGCACTAGTGATGATGGACAGAGAGGCAGGATGTCCTAGACTTATGTTCTTCTAATGTTTTCAGAATTTTCTGTAATAGTTTTTGCTTTTATAAATAAATAAAGAGCCCTGACACCTTTCTATCATAGCTGCAATGCTCTGTGTGTCCTGACACCTTTCTATCATAGCTGCAATGCTCTGTGTCTCCTGACCTCTTTCTACAGAGTTGCAATGCTCTGTGTGTCCTAAAACCTTTCTATCATAGCTGTGATGCTCTGTGTGTCCTGACTAGTGATGAGCGAGCATGCTCGCTACTGCTCCGTGCTCGCCCGAGCTTCTCAATGCTCGAGATGCTCGGCGCTCGCCGAGTATTTCCGGGGTTGCTTGGCGGGAGCTCGGACCCCCTCCCTGCATGTTTGGCGCTCTTTACAAAGCCAATGAACATGCTGGGATTGCCTGCCACTCACTGTAATACCGCAGCCATGTTGGTTGTGGCATTACAGTGATTGGCTGGCCGCACAGTGTCATCAGGTCTATATCAGACCTGGCACCGCCATGCTCGTCAGTCACTCCGGAATCAGACAGTGTAGGGAGAGGTGCTGCTGCTGAGCTAGGGAGAGATTTGCTTGTTTCTAGTTAGTGTATTAGAGACACATATCCATCTCAACAAACAGTCCTTCTGAGGACTAATCCATCTGCAGAGATATCAGGCGGGCAGTGTATATAGGCAAGCAGGCTGGGTATATAGCAGACTGCAGTGCATATAGCACAAGAGGCTCCATTCCAATTCTGCCTTCTGCTGCTGTTAGATATTTCTAGAAATAGGCCCAGGTCTCAGGTGCCAGTAATACATTTGTTTTGGATCTTAATCCTCATTATTTGCAAAGCAATCCAGAGAACACCGTTTTTCTGCGCCATTTGCTTGTTGGCACTGCAGAATTAAAAATTTGTTTCAGTGTGTTAGTGAAGCTATTGACACAAGTTTGCTGTTCAAATAGTTACCTACAGGCCAGCTATTTAAAGCTGTGTTTTCTCCGTCACACGGATCACATATATACTTTTTCAGAAAATACTGCCATTTCTGGCCTCCATTAAAAATTTTGTTTCAGTGTGTCAGCGAAGTTTTTGACACCGGTTTATTTTCAAAATAGTTACCTACAGGCTAGCTATTTAAAACTGTGGTTTGTCCGTCACACGGATCACATATAAGTTCGCTCCCAATTCAGTCATTTGTAGTGAGAGTGGAAGATACTGTCCTCCATTTATAATGGGCAAGGCACGTGGCAAGGGACGGGGAACTGGACTTGATGGTGATGATGCATGCAGAGGCCGAGGCTGTGGGCAAGCTGAAATTGTGCCACATCAAACACCCACATCTCGCCCTAACTTCCTGTACCAATTAATAGGGGACCACAGAACACCACTATTGAATACAGAGCAGTGTGAAAAGGTTGTTGGTTGGATAGCAGATAATGCTTCCAGTTTCTTAGCCAACACCACCCTGTCTTCCACACGGTCAAGTCTCAGTAGCCGTGAGTCTGGACCGCATATTCCTCACCCTGATCCTCCTTCCTCCCACCATCCTGAGTGCGCAGAGACAACTGATCCCACACTTGGACGCTCCGAAGAGCTGTTCACTTTTCCATTTACAGATTCGGGCTTCTCGCCCGGTCCACTTGAAGCGGGGCAAGAGGAGATCGAATGTAGCAATGCCCAAATATTTGAGCTGCCAAGGTCACGCTAAGGCGACTTTGGGAAAGTGTCACATGAGGTGGATGATGATGAGACACAATTGCCAGAAAGTCAGGAAGGAGGACCAGGGTGCGGAAGTGGAAGACGAGGTGGTGGATGATATAGTAACTGACCCAACCTGGCAGGAGGATATGCAGAGCGAAGACAGCAGCACACAAGGGAAGAGAGGCAGAGCGCCCCAACAGGCAGGAAGAAGCAGTGTGGTGGCCGCAGACAGAAGGTGGGCAACCATTCCCCGTAACACCAACACGACAGAAGTTGCCAATACAACTGTTAGGTCTTCCCGAGTCTGTTTGTTTTTTAAAGACTCTGCCGATAGCCACAAAAAGGCCCTTTGCACCACCTGCCAGGCCAGCATCAGCAGGGGTAGCAAAACAAGCATCCTGACCACCACCAGCATGATCAGGCACATGGCAGCAAAGCACCTGACTTTGTGGGCCGAACCCCAGGGTCCAGGAACAGTGTCTGTGGGTGGCACCACGGCTTCTTCCGCTGTTGTTCATGTGTAGCACCCCGAGGACTCGGCTGCTACAGGGGTATTGCACCTCAACCAGAGGTGTGGTATTCCACTCCCGGGTAAGGATGGAGTGCGGGACTGAGCTCAGTAAGCTGCATGCACTACATACATCCCATTTCCGGGGGACAGATCAACGGTACTCCCACCAAGTAGATGTGCAGGTACGACAGCGTCTGTCCCTGGCTGGAGTGGGAGGGGGGAGGAACATCCCAGTAGTGTAGGGGCAGATAGGGGAGGGGCTCTGGGCATAGAAGTAGGAGCCCATTGGGTGCTAGTCACCTGGGCTCACACATAGAGGGAGTATATATGGTGGGCACCATCTTAGGAACAGGGTCAGAGAGTCCAGGAGAGAGTTCAGCCAGGAGGGCTGACAGGGAGCTGTGGCTCCGGCTGGGCCCAGCTCCAGGGCCAGGCCTGAAGCAGAGAGAAGGAGGAAGAGAGGCCCGGAGACATAAGAACAAAAGGGAACCCCGAGATCCCACGAGTGAACCAAAAGGGTGAAGGGTTGGCAGAAGAGGGCACCGGATCCCAAACTGACGGAGGCAAAACATCCTTAGTCAGGAACCGGAGGTCGTGGTCAAGTTTTGCCACGACCCTCACCACATCCACCAGGAAGGTACACCACGAGTAGGGTCAGGAAAGCCATAAAAGGTTTTGCCATTGAGAGACCCGAGGGAACCGGACAAAGGTGGATCCCTGGTGGGGACGGCCGGAGAGAGAGAGAGAGAGAGAGAGGGGAGCTCAGGACCACGCTCCGGAATTGCCTGGGGGTTAGCCGAGTCCCGCATCTGGTGGACGCAGCACGGCTCGGGTGGTCACTCCCGGCCGAAGTGACTGAAGTAACACCTGTGAGTAAAAACCCTGAAACTGCATTATACGTTTCTGACTCTCCTTGCTGCACCATCACTACCTCCATCATCCACATCTGCTGCCCTGAGGCCATACCCCTCCCGTTGGGGGTTGTACCATCTACGCTGCACAAACGTACCGGCCTCAGCGGACTGTCCTGCAGCGGCAGCCCTAAGGCTGCATTCAACGGGTGGCGTAGTCGATCAATTTAACATCTACTGCCATAGACTGCCACTTAGTTTGACACCCTGGGCACGGACCGGGTCACCGCCACAAGGACTACTACCCCTATCCAGATCCGGCTCCGGGTATCCCCTGAACATGGCCCAGGGGGCGCGTCACATGCAAGCCAATCCCCTGTCCATAGTGCATGCGAAGATGCCTCCTGCCCTGCACCTGTCATTGCACACTCTCAAGTAGCTGCATCAGGAAGCACGTCCTTGTCCCAGGGCAGCTTTCAGTTGTCTATACACCAGTCCTTGGAACACAAGCTCAAATACGCAGCCAACGCCCTACAGGCCTCACTACTAAATTCCCACATTTCACGACTGCTTGCGCTCGAAATGTTGCCTTTTAGGCTCGTGGAGACGGAGGCATTCCACAACCTGATGGCGGTGGCCGTCCCTTGGTACTCGGTCTCCAGCCGCCACTATTTCTCCCGGTGTGCCGTCCCTGCATTACACAAGCACGTGTCCCAAAAGATTAGCCATGCCCTCAACAATGTAGTTACTGGGAAAGTCCACCTAACCATGCGCACATGGACAAGTGCTTGTGGGCAGGGACGGTACATCTCGCTGACAGCACACTGGGTTAAAATAGTCGAAGCCGGGACCCAGTCAGACCTTGGGACGGAAGACACCCTCACAACACCAAGGATCGCAGGTCCTAGGTCAATCAGGGTTGCTCCCACAGTCTACAGCTCCTGCACCTCGTCCTCCTCAGCTTCCTCCTCGTCTTCAGCCTCCATATCTGAAATGACTACATCAGTCACAAGCTGGAAGCACTGCAGCACTGCCTCGGTCAAGTGGCAACAGGATTTGCTGAAGCTAATATGCTTAGATGACAAACCGCACAATGCTGAAGAGTTGTGCACAGCTCTGAAAGAGCAGGCAGATCTGTGGCTGACACAGCTGAACCTACAGCCAGGCATGGTCATGTGTGACAATGGCCGGAACTTGGTGGCGGCTCTGAGGCGAGGCAAGCTCACACATGTACCATGCCTGGCCCATGTGCTCAACCTCGTGGTTCAGCCGTTTCTCAAATCCTACCCGGAGCTGCCAGATCTGCTTGTCAAAGTAAGCCACCTGTGTGCCCATTTTAGAAAGTCACCTACAGCTTCCGCCACCCTTGCCGTGTTTCAGCAGCATTTGCAGCTTCCGGCTCACAGACTGGTGTGTGATGTCCCCACGCTTTGGAACTCTACCCTGCAGATGTTGTGAACAGAAGAGGGCAGTTGTTGAATACCAGCATCAACAAGGCCGTCGGTATTCAGTTCAGACTCCACACATAAGACCTCAGGAGTGGACATGGATGTCAGACATATGTACCATCCTCTCCTCCAAAACTTTGAGGATTCCACCAAGATGGTGAGCGGCGATGATGCCATAATTAGTGTCACCTTCCCGCTTCTCTGTCTTCTGAAACGCTCTCTGCTCACAATCCAAAGAGGATGCATTGCAGGTGGAGCACGATGAAATGGAGCAAGGAACCATACAGGGCGATTGCACACAGCCCAGCCTCATCTCATCCCAAATTGGATTGGGTGACAGTGAGGAAGAGGAGGAGGAGGAAGAACAGGAGCTAGTTTCATGCGCTATAGATGGTACTACCTGCACAACTATCATACCGTCTGTTCAGCGTGGATGGCCTGAGGACAGAGAGGAGGAGGAGGAGAGCATGGTCAGTCATCCTCTTGGTGAGGACACGGAAGTCTTGCCTGTTAGCAGTCTGGCACACATGGCTGAGTCTATGTTCCGCTTTCTTTCCCGTGACCCTCACATTCTCAAAATTTTGGATGACAGTCATTACTGGTTGGTGATAGTTCTAGACCCACACTACAAGGAGAACTTTATATCTCTTGTTCCTGAGGCAGACAGGTCTACAAAAATGGGGCAGTACCAGAAGGTCCTTGTTGCGGAACTATTAAAAAAAATTCCCATCTGAAAAAGCTGGCGGCAGAGGTCACAATTCGTTGGACAACCAAGGAGTACAGGCGAGAGAGAGACGCATCTTCAATCCAGCAGAGGCAGGGGAACACTGTCAAAGTCCTGGGAGAGTTTTCTCAGCCCCTCCCATCGCACAGGCCCTGAGGCGCGGGGTACTCTCACAAGGAGTGCAAAGTTTGGGAAGATGCTGAGGGAGTACCTTGCCGACCGTACCAATGTCGTCCGTGATTCCTCTGTGCCTTATAATTATTGGGTATCCAAGCTGGATACGTGGAATGAACTGGCTCTCTACGCCTTGGGGGTCCTGGCTTGCCCTGCCGCCAGCGTTTTATCAGAGCGGGTTTTTAGTGCCGCTGGTGGAATTATAACTGATAAGCGCATCCGCCTGTCAACTGAAAATGCTGACAGGCTGACTCTTATAAAATTGAACAAGGGCTGGATTGGGCCAGACTTCTCAACACTACCGAATGATAGCAGCGTAACATAAACTCAAATCCAGTGTCTTTTTTTGGGAGGTGTATTCCCATGCAACTTTTCACACCCACACATGGGTATACTCTTCCTGATTTTGGCTATTTGCTCTTGTCCTCCTCATCCTCCACCACCATATCATCAGGGTGACCGTGGTCCGTGATGCAACACCTACATCATTTTTTTAAAGAGTGTTTATGATGCCCGTAATTTTTTTTTTTTTTATACAGTATGTTCATGTATACCCCCCAGGGGTAAATGTTTGTCAGCCCATGCACTTAGTGCATGGTAATTACAAGTATAGGAGGCCCGCTGCTTTCTAATGGGAACATTTTATATGAGGCCCTCCTCCACCTCTGTTCCAATGGAGTGCCTCCCAATTTTTTGCAGCCATTGCATTCACTGCATTGGTCGACACTATGAGAGACCCACTTCCTGATAATGGGAACATAGTTTTCAGGAGGCTCTCCGACCTCTACGTCTCTTCCACGGGGAATTGGAGTGCCTCCAATTTTTTGGCAGCTTATGCATTCACTGCATAGGCAAACACTATGGGAGACCCACTTCCTAATAATGGGAACATTGTTTTTAGGAGGCTCTCCGACCTCTTTGTCTCTTGCAAGGGGCATTGGAGTTCCTCCAAATTTTTGGTAGCTGTTGCTTCACTGCATAGGCAAACACTATGGGAGACCCACTCCTTTGTAATGGGAATTTGTCGTTACTGATGCCCTGCTATATGTGTCTTTATTAATGGGGTTTTTCCTAAATTTTGTCAGCCCTTGGACTCACTTCATACCCTATAACTGTATAGCAGACCCTCTCCTTTGTAATGGAAACATGTCATTACTGTGGCCCTGCTCTATGTGTCTTTAAATTCTTAGCGAGGTTTTTCCCAAATTTTGGCAGCCCTTGCAATCACAGCATGGGCATTACCACTATAGGAGACCCTCTCCTTTATAATGGGAATATTTTTTTTTACTGGGACCCTTCTTCTATGTCTCTTCAAAGGGGTATTGGGTTGCGTCCGAATTTTGGCAGCCCTTGCAGTCACTACATACGCAATAACAGTATAGGAGACCAACTCGATAGCGATGGCCAACTGCTGGCCCTTTATGAATAGTAAGGGCCGCCTGATGGCCCCATAAAAATAGGCTTTGTGACTTTGAGAGTCCCTCCATCATAAATGAAACAGGATGTGTCTGATGTGTCACACACCACATGGCCAGATAAGGTTGTAAAATGTTAAAATGACATTTCCCAGTGAATGCATTTGTCTTAAAAAATAACTTAAAAAAAAAAAAAACAGTAGGATTTTTCTTTAGTATAAAAAATAGTCGCTAATGTAACCTCAATGTCATCACATTGTTCAGCTCCTGCACCTCTTCCTCCATCTCGGAAATGACCTCATCAGTCACAAGCTGACAGCACTGCCGCACTGCCTTGGCCAAGCGGCAACAGGCTGTGCTGAAGATAACATGCTTAATTGATAAACCGCCCAGCGCTGCAGAGTTGTTGAAAGCTGTAACACAGCAGCCTGATATGTGGCTCTCACCGCTGAACATACAGCCAGGCATGGTCGTGTGTGACAATAGGCGGAACCTGGTGACGGAGAAATGACAGCCGGGGTATATACAGTTTCCCTCTATGCCAGTCCTTTCACCGAGCTAAAGAATATGGCTGTGGTGAAATACAACTCCCACTGAGAAGCTGTTTCAGATTGAAAAACATTGGGCCCACCAGAGGATTTGATTCTGAGGGCTCACCTTTCTCCGCCGCTCAAGAGCCCCATAGCAGCTGCAAATTTAGCGCTGTCATTAACTCTCCTGATGTAGAAGCCAGGGCACACCAGAGGATTCTCTGGTGGGACCATCCAACCCTTCCGAGAAGCAGTCCTGGCTAAGAGAAGTGTGTGGGAAGGTTCCCGGACACTCTATTGCTGCTTTTTTACTGAGGTGGAAACCCACGCAAACATGGGGAGAACATACAAAATCCTTGCAGATGTTGTCCTTGCTGGGATTTGAACCCAGGATCCCAGCGCTGCAAGGCTTCAGTGCTAACCACTGATCCAATGTGCTGCCGTTCACCCTCTGATATCTAACAGGCTGGAGAAACTTGCACCTACTGCCACTCTATCTTCAGCTCCTTTGTGAGAAAATGTATTTGGGCAGCTACTCAGTCTACCAAATAAAATTCCTGAGAAGGAAATTGGGGATGGCTTCGCTACTGGTACTGGGGGCAGTGCTAATACCATGGAGTTGTACCATAGTTTACTGGAAATATTCCAGGCTGGTAGGAGGCAAGCAGACTCCCACAGAAAAGTACCAGCAGTAACAGCAGTAAGATTCTACAGGTGAACAACTGGCTTCGTCGATGGTGCCGTCAACAAGGATTTGGATTTCTGGATCGCGGAATGAATTACCTATACGATGGACTACTTGCTAGAGATGGAGTGCACCTTACGAAGACTGGAAAACATGTATTTGGAAGTCGCCTTGCTACACTCATCAGAAGAGCTTTAAACTAGAACAATGTGGGAAGGGAAGCAAAAGGCCAGAAAAAGCCATACAGCTGACAAATACTATTGAGATCTCTGCTACTGGAAGTGGAAAGGAAGAACAAAGACAAAACAATTTAAATAATAAAAATATGGGAGGAAGAGAAACCAATCACAAACTAAAATGTTTTTATACAAATGCACAAAGCATGGGCAACAAACAAGGAGAACTGGAACTACTAATGCAGGAAAAGGAATATGATGTCATTGGAATCACTGAAACTTGGTGGGACGATACACATGATTGGAATAAAAGGCTAAAAGGATACAACTTATCTGCAAGAAACAGACTTGATAAACGAGGAGGAGGTGTCGCATTGTATGTTAGAAAAGCGTATATCTGCACAGAGATTGAAGCTTCAGAGACTGGGAGTTCTGTGGAAACTGTTTGGGTAAGAATACAAGGAGAGAACAACGGAAAGGACACCATTGTAGGCATTTACTACAGGCCACCTGGGCAAGCTGAAGATATGGATGAACTCTTTATGTATCAAATGACCAAGTTCTCCAAAAAATATGGCGTAGTGGTCATGGGAGATTTCAACTATCCGGACATTTGTTGGGAATCTCTCTCAAGTAAAACTAACAGGTCAAGCAAATTCTTATCCTCTCTTGCTGACAACTTTATCTTCCAAAAGGTAGGGGAGAAAACAAGGGGATCTGCTACTTTGGATCTAATCCTTATAAACAGAGAGGAAATGGTTGAGGAGGTAAAAGTGGCTGGGACCCTAGGAGCAGCGATCATGCTATTATAGAATTTTGGATAACTGGAGGAGGAAGACATGTGAAGACTAGTGTTGAGCAAATGTAGCACCCTGAGGATTCGGCTGCTACAGGGGTATTACACCTCAAGCCAGAGGTGTGGTATTCCACTCCCGGGTAAGGATGGAGTGTGGAACTGAGCTCAGATAGCTGCATACACTACATACATCCCATTTCCGGGGGACAGATCGACGGTACTCCCACCAATATATGTGCAGGTACGATAGTGTCTGTCCCTGGCTGGAGTGGGAGGGGGGTGGAACATCCCAGTAGTGTAGGGGCAGATAGGGGGAGCAGTCTGGGTAATGCTAGGAGCTCATTGGGTGCTGGTCACCTGAGCTCACACATAGAGGGAGTATATAAGGTGGGCACCATCTTAGGACAGGGTCTTTTGTAGAGTGAGTCAGTCTGTAGCAGAGCAGAGAAACTCAGCCAGAAGGGCTGACAGGGAGTTGTGGTTCCGGCTGGGCCCAGCTCCAAGGCCAAGTCTGAGAGAGAGAGAGAGGAGTCAGAAGGACCCAGAGAGAAGAAGAAGGAACCCCAAGACCCCAGAATACAAACAGCAGGGTGAAGGGTTGGCACCCAGGGTACCGGATCCCAAGCTGGTGGAGGCCACTAATCCTCAGCCAGAGACCGGAGGTCGTGGGCAGGATCTGCCACGACCCTCACTAAATCCACTAGGAAGGCATACCAAGTATAGGGTCAGGGAACCCAGAAGAGGTGTACCCACCAAGAGACCCCAGGGAGCCGGACATAAGTGGATCCCTAGTGAGAACGGCCAGGAGAGAGGGAAAGTCAGACAGGAGCTCAGGACCACGCTCCAGAATTGCTTGGGGGTTGGCCGAGTCCAGGACCTGGTGGACGCAGCACGGCTCGGGTGGTCGCTTCAGGCCAGAGTGACCATAAGAACACCCGTAAGTAAAAACCCCTGAACTGCACAGCCCGACTCTGAGTCTTCTTGCTTAGCTCTCCTGCACCTGCACAACCACCTTCCTCTACATCTGACCCCCTGAGGCTATACCCCTCCCGTTGGGGGTTATACTACCACAGCTGCACACATACCAACAGCCTCAGCGGACCCTGCTGCAGCGGCGGCCTTTTGACCGCAAATCAACGGGTGGCGTAGTCGACACTAAAGAACACCAATAACATCTATCAAGACTGCCACACACTGAGTTTGACACCCTGGGCACGGACCGGGTCGCCGCCACTCGGAGACTACAACCCCCATCTGATCCGCCTCCGGGTAATCCCCAAACAGCACTGGCCCAGGGGGCGCGTCAACTTTGGCGTAGTCGGCAGGATTCCGTGCCCACAACCACCGGGTACTGCGTGCCTGAAGAGAAGTTCAAATTTACCTTAAGAAGAAGTCTCCCGCCGGTTCCAGAGGGTCCCCGCCATCGGACGCCATCACGGATCGTTTCCCGCCGGTTGCCCGCCATCTGCAGCTTTTTCCCGCCATCCACGGAGTTTCCCGCCACTGGGAGACGATTCCCGCCATTTCCAGAAGATTTCCCGCCTTGGAAGAGCGGACGCCATTATGGGCGTGCCAGAGGGTGGCAAGAGGTCACCTCCCATCGTGGGCCAGGTCAAGGAATGGCGCCAAAAGCGGAAACCGCCCCCACCAACAGAGACTGTGATGCTGGAGATGTCCATCAGCGTGAGAGAACTGCCCCTGGAACTGACAATCACAAAGTGGCCCCGGGACCACCTTCAATGTGGGCGGAGACAGAACAAAAGAGAGAAGATGGGTGCAGCCTGGAGGAGTCTGGAGAGAGCGCATCCGGAGACAAGAAGTCTGGAGAGGACTCCGGAGAAGCCGTACCCGGAGATGGAGGGAGAGGCAGGCAGCACCGACCCAGTGGTCAGGAGCCTGTTGCAAGCGACAACCCCAGAAGGCCTGGTGGAGATCCTGGCACAGCTCCCCCGAGACCGGGAGCGTGCACAGACCGCACTGGAGGGCTTGGCTCAGAGGATGGCCCGAGTGCAGCGGGACGTACTGGCCGCATGGAGCAGAGAGATGGCCCAGCAGGCAAGAACCCGCCAGCGAAGCACGCCACCCGAGACGAGGAGACAGACCGCCTCTGAGGATGGTGCAGGAGGAGTGAAGGCCGGAGACGGCACCGAGAAGGGAGCTGAACAGATGGAGGCAGGTAAAGGGGACGTCACTACCCCTAGCCGAGAAACCGCGTGCCTGCCCCAGCTCCCCGTCGCAGAGCCCGAAATTCCCCCTGCCGTGCCCGTCGCTGCATCGTCACCGCTCCAGACAAGGCCTCAAGCAGAAGCCGCGGCCGCGACCCCTGTGACGTCACGCGCCTCAACCCTGAGCGCGGCAAAGCAGGAAACACCACCGGCCTGGTCGCAAGGTCTAGTACCCCCGGGCGCCGCAGTACCAACAGCGCCCTCTACCTCCACTGAGCCACCGGCCTGGTCGCTGGGCCAAGTAACCCCGGGCGCCGCCGTCTTCACGGTGCCCTTTACGTTCAGGGTACCCCAGGCCTGGTCGCAAGGCCTGGCGAACCCGGGCGCCGCCACCACCACCGCGCCCTCAACATCTAGAGTGCCGCACCTGGGTGAAGATTTGTTTGCCCAACACACGTGCCCGGATGGGCAGCCCTTTGTGTGGCCACCGGAGTACCACCATCCCCGACTCCGGAAAGAAAGACCCCTAGATGAGCCCCTGATTCCGGTTCCGAAGCCCGTTAAGATTAGTGTTGAGCCACCCCCGTAGTGTTCGAGTTCGGTTCGGTTCGTCGAACACCCGTGTGTTCGCCGAACTGTTCGTCGAACTGTTCGTCGAACACCTTCGAACACCGTTAAAACCAATGGCAGGCAAACAAAAACACATAGAAACACATAGAAAACACCTTCAAAGGTGTCCAAAAGCTGACAAACTGCTCAGAAGACACAACTAACACATGGAAAAGTGACAAGTACATATAGTCATGCGAAAAGAAAAGAGGTGGAGGAGTAAAAGGAGGGGGAGACACAGATATAGGCATGTCATGCCCTTCTAAAATCCAAAAAGTGAGAAGCCGAGACGGCCAGTCCGCTCCTGCCCGTGCCACCTCCGTGTCGCCGGGTTTGTGCCAGAGCCGCGGTGAACCCTGACGGCCAGCCCCCCTCTCCCAATACTGGTGCCTGTCCGCTGGTGGGTCGAGAGAGCCCCCCTGTGGTGGAGGCAGCTCTAAGCTTTTTAATTTAAATTGTCCCTCTAATTTGAATGAATACACTTTAAATCCATTTACAAGGATCTATTGGAGGGCAAGTCTCATGCCAGCAGCCGCGTAATTCCAGCTCCAGTAGCGTCCACTAAAGCTGCTGCAGTTAAAAAGCTTTTATAAGGATCGAGCTCGGCTGTCCACCGCAAGGCATCCTACTGCCAGTCCCAGCCCCTATGCCTTGGGGTGCCTCCTGATGCTCTTCACTAAGTATCCCGTGGTCCCGAAGCATTTCCTTTGAAAAAATTAAGTGTCCAAACTACAGGTGGTGTAGCTTGCTTAACAGCCGGGATAATCCGCTGACTAGCAGACACTGCTACTAGGCACAAAGTATTTCCTGGGCTAGATGCAGTTAAAAATTTGTAAGTAGATACTCTCGTTGGATGCTGAGAAAGCATTCCATAGAGTCTCCTGGCACGCCATATATGATTCTCTTAAAAAGCTTGGGGTAGGGGTCTAGGGGACCCTTTTATAGCCAAAATCACGGCCCTGTATCACAATACGTCACCTAGGCTGAAGATAAATGGAACTGTAGCACCGAGGGCTCGGTTGCTACAGACGTATTGCACCTCACCCAGAGGTGTGATATCTCACTCTCAGATAAGGATGGAGTGTGGATCAGGACCCGACACCTGCATGCATTACACCACATTGCCGTGGGGCAGGGCGACCAATATGCCCCTGAGATGGGCACGACAGTCCCTGTCCCTGGCTGGAGTGGGGGGAGGGAACACTGAGGAAGGGGAACCCTGCAGTGCAGGAGCAGGGAGGAAGCAGTTCCTGGGTGCATTGAGAAGGGAGTATAAAAGGTGGGCACCATCTTAGTTCAGTGCAGAGAAGTCTGAGCAGAAGTGGCAGGGAGCAGGGGCTCTGCATGAGCTCTGCTCCGGAGGCGGGCCTAGTAACAGAGGCCCAGGCCTGCAAGAGGGAGAAGGAAGGAAGAGGAGCGGAGAAGGCTCCAGGAACGAGGAATGAAGGGATCCCAGGGGTGCGGACGGGCGAGTCGCCACCGCACGCCCGAATCCACCTGCGTGGAGGGGTCAGGCCAAAGGGGGAGACCGGTCCCCGAACTAGTGGAGGCAGGAAACGACCCTCAGCTAGAAACCGGAGTCTCTGACATTTTATGTGGCGCAGCCCCTTGCTCCACCCGCTAGGAAGGCACCACATAGGGTCAGGGAAACTGGCGCCAAGTTTACCAAGAGGAGGCCCGAGGCAGCCGGACAGAAGTGTTGGTAAGAAAGGCCAGACAAAGGACACACAAAGGGGGTCCTGTGAAGCGCTCCAAAGTTATCTGGGAGTTGTCTGAGCCCCTCACCTGGTGAGCACAGTACGACGTGGGCAGCCGTTACCTGCAGACGTGGTCTGGATAATAAGAACTGTGAGTAAAGGCCCTGAACTGCATCACTGACTCCGTGTCGTTACTGCTGCTGCCCTGCACCATCACCCCCATCCTCCGCATACACTGCCCTGAGGCTATACTCCTCCCGTGGGGAGTTATGCTACGCTCTGCTGCACCCACAACACCAGCCTCAGCGGTCTGCCCTGTAGCGGCGGTTCACTCTGACCGCAATCCACGGGTGGCGTAGTCGGACATTTAAACATCAAAACCACATAAATAGTTCCGCCACTGGTTTGACCGCCCTGAGCCACGGAACCGGATCGCCGCCACGAAGACTACAACCACCAGCATCCACCAAAAAGGGTCCGGCTCCGGGTGTCCCAAGGCCCAGGGGGTGCGTCAGAACATTTTCATCACCTTTCACAATCACCAATGGGACAAGGCAGGGATGTCCTCTGTCCCCTCTCTTATACATCCTAGTGACGGAGCACCTGCTCTCATCAATTCGCCATAACCCCAATATTAGGTGGATTGAGGTGGGAGGCACCGAGTACAAGTGCTCTCTATTTGCTGATGATGTCCTAGTATATATCACTCAATCACATATATCCATCCCTGCTGTTATGGCTGAAATAGATCACTTTGTTACATGGTAAAATTTTAAAATCAATGCAGCGAAGTCTGAGGCCCTCGATGTCTCCCTCCCTAAATCCATATAGGATTCCATCCAGTCCAACTTTCCCTTTGCCTGGCCCTCACAGGGTATCAAATACTTAGGAATTCCTATTCATAGAGACCTCTCCCATCTATGTTATCTTAATTTTGGGCCCTTTATTGAACAATTCCATACAGACCACGGTTGGCAAGTTAGAACTGTAAGATTCACTACGTGAACCACTGGTGTTTTGTGGAAAAGCACATGTACACCGCGTTCCAAATTATTATGCAAAAAGTGTTTAGGAGTGATAAGGGAAGAATTTGTTTGTTTGTCAGTTAAACTCATTGATGGTGATGTGTGTCAGGGCTCTTTATATCACTGTAAGCAATTGCAGACACCTGTGCTAATTAGTTTGGCAGGTGTGTCCAATGAAAGGCAAGACTACTTAAGAAGGCTCTCTCACATTATTAAGCAGCCTACATTTTCTGCCAAAATGGGAAAGAAAAAGGATGTGTCGGCTGCTGAGAAGCAACAAATTGTGGAGTGTTTAGGTCAAGGCATGACTACAATCAACATTGTGCGATGATCAGGATGAAGTGTCTTGGCAATCAAGAAGTATGTAGCTGATTCACAGTACACACGTGTGCGTGCTGATAAGGGCAAATTGAGGACTCTTTCCTACAGGCAATTACGTCAGGTTGAAAGAGCAGCGGCAAAAAAGCCTTGTCATAGCAGCAGACAAGTTTTTGAAGCTGCTTGTGCCTCCAACGTCCCCCGAACAACAAGATGCAGGGTCCTTCAGAGGTTTGCAGCTGTGCATATGGCATCCTGTCGACCTCCTCTATCCACTTCACACAAGCAGAAACGGCTCCAGTGGGCCAAACATTACATGAAGACTGATTTCAAAACTGTTTTGTTCACGGATGAGTGCCGTGCAGCGCTCGATGGTCCAGATGAATGGAGTGGAGGATGGCTGGTTGATGGACACCCCACGCAAACACGGCTACAGCGCCAACAAGGAGGAGGTGGAGTAATGTTTTGGGCTGGAATCATGGGGAGAGAGATTGTCGGCCCCTTTAGGATCCCTGAAGGCGCTAAAGATGAACTCCATAATGTATGTGGATTTTCTCAAACAGCACTTCCTGCCATGGTTCAAGAAGAAGAACCGTGTATTTCACAGCAAGATCATTTTTCTGCATGATAATGCACCATCTCATGCTGCACATAAAACATCTGCATCTCTGGCTGATATGGGCATAAAAGGGGACAAACTTATGGTGTGACCCCCATGCTCCCCTGACCTCTACCCCATTCAGAACCTTTGGAGCATCATTAAAAGGAGTGTCTATGATGGCGGGAGGCAGTTCACATCTAAGCAACAGCTCTGGGAGGGTATTCTGTCCTCATGCAAAACAATTGAAGCAGAAACCATCCAAAACCTGACAAATTCAATGGACGAGAGAGTTCAGAAGCTCCTTTCGAACAAGGGGTCCTATGTGAAAATGTAACATCACCTAGAATAAAGTTTTGAGTTGAAAACTGTTTGATTTCAGTTTCTAACAACCTGCTAATGCTTATAATTTCAAAAATGACCATTTTTTTGGTCTTTATTAAAATGAAAAGGTTGATCGAAAAGTTTGGGGGATCTAAGAGTGTGGCAACCCAGTAGTCATGATTACTTCGAATTCTGACAATATGAGGGTCATGCTGCAGGTAGTGCAGCAAGAAGGCACTTATGTGTCTTGCGCATCTCGGAGCCCCAAAATTATTTTCCGGGCTAGATGCAGCTAAAAATTATTTTTAATTTTAAATCTGGTGAAGCTTATTATAGATGGCCTAATAGGATCAGTGCTGCACACTGCTACAAAGCCCAAATTATTTTCCAGTCAAGATACAGATAAACATGATTAGTAATTTGAAAGCTTAAAACGGTTGGTAGGGTGATTTTAACCAATCATCAAGCTTTTACTCTCCCCAGGATGACACAGGGGTAGAAAAGTCGTTTCGGATCCATGATTTGTTCATCTTTATGAACGTGAGTCTGTCTACATTATCAGTGGAGAGCCGCGTGCGCTTATCTGTCAGCACACCACCAGCAGCGCTGAACACACGTTCAGACAGAACGCTGGCTGCGGGGCATGACAAGTTCTCCAAGGCGTAAGTGGCTAGCTCCGGCCATTTATCCAGATTGGAAGCCCAAAAAGAGCAAGGGTCCAGTGACACAGTCGTGGCTTCAATGTTTACTTGGAGATACTCCTGTACCATCGTCTCTAGGCGTTGACTATGTGTCAGACTTCTTGTCTCCTGTGGCCTTGCAAAGGATGGGCTAAAAAAGTGGTGAAATGATTCCGCAAAATTGATGTTACCAGCAGATACTGTGGTTCTGTTACGGTTTGAGTGCTGAACACTTGACGGTCCCACGGTTGGCAAGTTGGAACTGTGAGATTCACTACGTGCACCACTGGTATTTTGTGGAAAAGCACATGTAAGATTCTGCAACAGTCTCTGCTGATACTCCTGCATGCGTGCATCCCTTTCTATGGCAGGAATAATTTCTGCAAATTTACTTTTGTACCGGGGATCTAACAGTGTGGCAACCCAGTAGTCAGGATTATTTCTAATTCTCACAATTCGAGGGTCATGTTGCAGGTAGTGCAGCAAGAAGGCACTCATGTGTGTTGCGCATCCAGGAGCACCAAGTCCCTGTTGTGTTGGTGGCGAGGTAGCAATCATGCTTCCTTCCTCTGTCCTCTCCCCCCAACCTCGCACAACAGAAATGTGATCAAGGTCTCCCTCATCTGATGAGTCTTCCATCAGTTCGTCCTCCACTTCTTCCTGGGCTCCTGCACCTTCCTCACTAGTTTGGCTGCTACCATGCGCCCTGGTAAAATCATCTCCCCCACCCTCACATGCCTGCCGCCTTGGTGCTGCCGACCGTCTGGACCTTGCAGATGTTAGCCCTTCCGCATACAACTCCTCCTCCTCTACTTCCTCCACCTCCTCTTGTGCCACCACCTGACTCCGAATTCTGTTTAACATGTGCTCCAGCATGTAAATCACCGGAATAGTCATGCTGATAATGGCATCGTCAGCACTAAACATCTTCGTCGCCATTTCAAAACTGTGCAGAAGGGTGCATAGGTCCCTGATCTGAGACCACTCCTCCAGCGTGATTTGCCCCACCTCTGAATCTCGTTGGCCCAGGCTATACGTCAGAACGTATTGCACCAGGGCTTGTCGGTGCTGCCACAGTCGCTGCAACATGTGCAGAGTTGAATTCCACCGGGTAGGCACATCGCATTTTAGCCGGTGAAGTGGCAGGCCCAACGACTTCTGTAGAGATGTAAGTCGCTGAGCTGCGGGATGCGAACGGCGGAAGTGAGCACACAGCGACCGTGCCCTCTGCAGAAGGCCATCTAGTCTGGGATAGTGGGCTAAAAATTGCTGGACAACCAGGTTCAACACGTGAGCCATACAAGGCACGTGTGTGACATTGCCCCGGCGAAGGGCCGCACCCAGGTTTGCAGCATTGTCGCACACGGCCTTCCCTGGTTTCAGGTCCAGTGGAGACAACCATTCATGAAATTGGTTCTCCAGAGCTGACCACAACTCCTCAGCTGTGTGACTCACATTTCCCAGACATTTCAATGTAAAAACCGCCTGATGACGTTGAGCCCTACTGCCAGCATAGTAAGGAGGTGTGCAGGATCCCTTCTGCGCAGTTAGAAAGCTTGTGGCATGACCAGACAGGCTTTGGGTGCAGGTGGAAGACCGAGAGGAGGTTGAGGAGGCAGAAGCAGTGGAGGAAAAATGACATAAAGAGGATTGACGCACAACTCGTGGGGACGGCAAGACTTGGACAGCAGCCCCTTGTCCTGCTGTCACCATAGTTACCCAGTGCCCAGTCAGCGACATGTAACGCCCCTGTCCATGCCTACTCGTCCAAGTGTCTGTGGTGAAATGCACCCTGTCACACACAGAGTTTCTCAAAGAAGCGGTGATGTTGTGTGCGACATGGTGGTGGAGCGCAGGCACACCTTTCTTTGAGAAGTAGTGCCGACTGGGCATCTGGTACTGGGGCACTGCGACGGACATAAGGTCTCGAAAATCCTCTGTGTCCACCAGGCGGAAAGGCAGCATTTCTGTAGCCAAGAGCTTGCAGATGGTGAAATTCAACCTCTTAGCTTTCTCATGGCTAGGAGGAAATGGTCTTTTACTTGTCCACATCTGAGGGACCGAGGGCTGGCTATTGTGCTTAGACGGGGTTGATAAGGGTGTCCCCGGCAAACTGCCGGTCTGTGAGGAAGATGCAGGCGGACATGTTAGGTTGCCTTGATCCAAAGGTGGTGCTATCGATGTCGGACAGCGCTTAAGACCAGCTGGTGTTACCACCTCCAAAGAAAATGATGACCTGCCAATCACGCTGGCTGTTGCGGGTAAAGAGGTGGCAGGTCTGCGCCCCAAAACAGGTGTGACTGCTGTCCCCCCAGTCACAGAGGATGAAGAGGCCGCGGATGCACAAGATATGGCAGACGGTGGTTGGCCCGGCCGGCTAGACCGCATTGTAGCACACTGAGCTTCCCACTGCAACTTATGCTTCATGTCCATGTGCCGGTTCATGCATGAAGTACTCAAACTATGTATTTTTTGGCCTCTACTTAGCTTTTGCTGACAAATGTTACAGATAACACGAGTTGGGTCATCTTTATCTATCTGAAAAAATGCCCAGGCTATGCAAGGCTTAGCACCCATGCGACCTGAAGAGCCACCACGACTTGTGGTGAGAGGCAGAGTTGTGTTTGAGGATGCAGTTGTTGACGTGCTTCCAGTACTACGTCTCTGTCCAGGAAGGCGCAACCTGACCTCGTCGTCACTAGCATCTTCCTCCACCTCCTCTGCTGACCTCATCTCTTGGCTGACTGTGGGTTGACAGTAAGTGGGATCTCCGACCTCATCATCATCACCCTGTGCGTTATCACACCCGTCGTCCTCAGAGCCAACCTGTTCCTGCCCTGACAAAAAACTAAAGTTGTCGCTCCAATCAGGTATTTGAGTCTTATCATCGTCTTCCTCATTGTCTCCACCAACAGGAGTTACAGTTTGGGAATGAGGGTCTACATTATGGTCAGAACCTTCTGCGTCTGGTCCTGGATCCGACTCATAAAGATTCTGGGCATCAGTGCAGATCATTTCCTCGTCTGGATTCACAGAAGCGCTGGAGTCGACCTCTGATTCCCAGGCTATAGTATGAGTAAACAGCTCTGCAGACTCAACCATCTGTTCTACCTCATACTCAGACGGGCAGCTGGAGATTTGGGAGCTGTGAGGAAGCAAGTGCGATTTGGGTGACACCTTTGAGGACTGGAGTATTTGTGATGTTGAAGTTGATGTGGAGGAGAGCCCACTTAAAGGAGCACTTGATATCCGTTGAAGCACCTGCTGTTTTTGTGCCTCATCTGGAATTTGTAGCGATTGGCGTGGCCGTAAGAAAGGGATCTTATCACATTGTCCGCTAAAAGAAGTAGACATTTTAGTTTGGCTGGAAGATGGTCTTTCTTCTGCACCTACCCCACGGACACAACCTTTTTTCCCCTTCCCAACACGCCTATTCCCCTTTCCACCAGCAGCAGGCCTTTTTCCACTCATTTTGGTGGTTAACTAATTCACAACTCTGGAGTTGTTTGCACAAAAAAACAATGGATGGTAACCGAGCAGAGCTGAGTGGCCAAACTGTGGTATTAGGCCAAAACTATTGGCTGGGTTAGATGCAGAAAAAAATTATTTTTAATTTGCAACCTGCTGGACGTCAGTATAGAAGGACTAATAGAACAAGTCCCACACACTGCTAGAAGCCCAAATATTTTTTCAGAGCTAAATGAAGAAAAAAATAATTTTTAATTTGCAACCTGATGGAGGTCAGTATAGATGGACTAATAGACCAAGTCCCACACACCGCTAGAAGCCCAAATATTTTTTCAGAGCTAAATGAAGAAAAAAATTATTTTTAATTTGCAACCTGATGGAGGTCAGTATAGATGGACTAATAGAACAAGTCCCACACACAGCTAGAAGCCCAAATATTTTTTCAGAGCTAGATGCAGAAAATTTTTTTATTCAATTTGCAACCTGATGGAGGTCAGTATAGATGGACTAATAGACCAAGTCCCACACACTGCTAGAAGCCCAAATATTTTTTCAGAGCTAGATGCAGAAAAAAATTATTTTTAATTTGCAACCTGATGGAGGTCAGTATAGATTGACTAATAGACCAAGTCCCACACACTGCTAGAAGCCCAAATATTTTTTCAGAGATAAATGAAGAAAAAAATTATTTTTAATTTGCAACCTGATGGAGGTCAGTATAGATGGACTAATAGACCAAGTCCCACACACTGCTAGAAGCCAAAATATTTTTTCAGAGCTAGATGCAGAAAAAAATTATTTTTAATTTGCAACCTGATGGAGGTCAGTATAGATGGACTAATAGACCAAGTCCCACACACCGCTAGAAGCCCAAATATTTTTTCAGAGCTAGATGCAGAAAAAAATTATATTCAATTTGCAACCTGATGGAGGTCAGTATAGAAGGACTAATAGAACAAGTCCCACACACAGCTAGAAGCCCAAATATTTTTTCAGAGCTAAATGAAGAAAAAAATTATTTTTAATTTGCAACCTGATGGAGGTCAGTATAGATGGACTAATAGACCAAGTCCCACACACTGCTAGAAGCCCAAATATTTTTTCAGAGCTAGATGCAGAAAAAAATTATATTCAGTTTGCAACCTGATGGAGGTCAGTATAGATGGACTAATAGAATGATGCTATGCCCAAAAGATTTTACTTCACTAGGTGCAGTAAAAAAATTGGTATTCTATACACAGGTGGTATATCTTGCAACACAGATAGGCTACTCCACTGACTAACACACTCTGCAATAGGCCAAAAAGGATTAGCTTTGCTAGATTCAGCCAAATGCTGTGAAAAAAACTTGCACAGCACTGGCACAGACCTGCCTGGCAAAAACTGATAGGAACTGATGTAACCTAGTCCTGAAAAGGACTCCAATTACAATTAGTCTTTACTCCCACAATCTATCTATTTAAGAGCACAGACCTGCCTGATAAAAGTCGTAGGAAATGCTGTAACCTAGTCCTTAAAAGGACTGCAATCACAACTATTCCCTACTCCCAAGCTATCTGTATATTTGTGCGAAAATTGGCTTGAAATTAACAAGGTATAGCGCACACAGCAACAGCGGTGCCGTCTAACACGCAGCTGCAGCAGTGAGAAAATGGTGGCGACGGGGAAAATGGCTTGGTCTTATAGGGCAAGGACATGTGACATACACTGCCAATCACACATGCCCTTGCTTGTGTGAAAAAAAGCACTTCGCTCCGTGTGTGCGCTGCTGATAGGCTGACAGATTGCACCTCCCCACTGCAAATGCGGGAAAGAGAAAAAAAAATGGAGATCTTCATTGTTCCTGCAGAGATCCATCCCCTGCCCCTCCCCCCGCCCCGCTGTACACTCAAACTGCGTATTAACATTAATTTTCATCATTACTGAGAAAAAATCCAGTTATGATTTTGGTGCACGAACAGTTATCGAACATAACCTCGAACAGCCGAATTTTTCTCAAATTGTTCGTGTTCGCCGACCGGCTCGAACACCGCCCAAAACAGCTCGAATTTGAGATTGGCGAACAGTTCGAGTAGAACAACGCTCATCTCTAGTTAAGATCACCCCACTCTCGTTGGAGGAAGCGCAGTTTGCGTGGGACCCCACCGGAGGATACCTCATGGGATTCACCCAAGAGACTCGGGCAGCCGCAGCTGAGCGTGCGGAGTGCTGCCGGCAGCAGTTAGAGGTCTTTGACCGCGAGCAAAGAGAGAGGAGGGTCCGAGAGCAGCGGCTGCAGGAACAGAGCGCAGGGCAGAAGAGCCGGACCAGGAGGAACCCCCGTGCAGCCCACGGTCCCCGTGCCACCGGGACTGTAATTAAATTCCAACTGCAGCACGGTTGGGGTTTCATCAGGGATCATCACACCCCCGGCGACGTCTTTGTCACCCGCAGAGACGTGGAGTCCCATCTGCCGGAGGGACACAGAGGTCGTGACCTATATGTAGGGGACGAGGTCACATTCACCCGGCACAAGTGTGCCAAAGGACCCTACGCCCTCCATGTACACCGGCTGACGTAGGAGGAGCTACGGTGTGAAGAGGAGCAAGAGGATCCGGACGGGTCTGAAGGAGGAGCAGGAGTACGCCGTCATTAAAGTACGGTAAAGAGACTGTACATAGTTACCCGTCAGGGTATATGCCATGCTGCTAACTTAAAATAAGGTCCCCGTTGGGACAAGTGTGAACTGTTCCAGTGTGTCCCATCTCCCCACAGGCTGAGGACTGTGAGCAGCCATCCCTTTTCCCCACTGGTCGAGGACTGAGAGCGGCCACCTTCCCTTGTATATAGTTGCGCTTTCTAAGGCGCCCCCTACCGGTTTTATAGGAAACTGTTTTTCTTGAAGAGACTGTCGCACTTTACCCGGTCACAAGTTGCACCGTGGCCGGAGGAACAAGAGTGTTATTTATGAAAAGCTTTATATGAAAAGTTTATGCTGATAATATATGAAGTTTTATATGTTTATGTTTTATGAAAAAAAAATGTATGTTTGTGGATGTTTTTATTCTTTTACAGCCCGAGGACGTGCTGTGATTTACCAGGGGGGAATGTAGCACCCTGAGGATTCGGCTGCTACAGGGGTATTACACCTCAAGCCAGAGGTGTGGTATTCCACTCCCGGGTAAGGATGGAGTGTGGAACTGAGCTCAGATAGCTGCATACACTACATACATCCCATTTCCGGGGGACAGATCGACGGTACTCCCACCAATATATGTGCAGGTACGATAGTGTCTGTCCCTGGCTGGAGTGGGAGGGGGGTGGAACATCCCAGTAGTGTAGGGGCAGATAGGGGGAGCAGTCTGGGTAATGCTAGGAGCTCATTGGGTGCTGGTCACCTGAGCTCACACATAGAGGGAGTATATAAGGTGGGCACCATCTTAGGACAGGGTCTTTTGTAGAGTGAGTCAGTCTGTAGCAGAGCAGAGAAACTCAGCCAGAAGGGCTGACAGGGAGTTGTGGTTCCGGCTGGGCCCAGCTCCAAGGCCAAGTCTGAGAGAGAGAGAGAGGAGTCAGAAGGACCCAGAGAGAAGAAGAAGGAACCCCAAGACCCCAGAATACAAACAGCAGGGTGAAGGGTTGGCACCCAGGGTACCGGATCCCAAGCTGGTGGAGGCCACTAATCCTCAGCCAGAGACCGGAGGTCGTGGGCAGGATCTGCCACGACCCTCACTAAATCCACTAGGAAGGCATACCAAGTATAGGGTCAGGGAACCCAGAAGAGGTGTACCCACCAAGAGACCCGAGGGAGCCGGACATAAGTGGATCCCTAGTGAGAACGGCCAGGAGAGAGGGAAAGTCAGACAGGAGCTCAGGACCACGCTCCAGAATTGCTTGGGGGTTGGCCGAGTCCAGGACCTGGTGGACGCAGCACGGCTCGGGTGGTCGCTTCAGGCCAGAGTGACCATAAGAACACCCGTAAGTAAAAACCCCTGAACTGCACAGCCCGACTCTGAGTCTTCTTGCTTAGCTCTCCTGCACCTGCACAACCACCTTCCTCTACATCTGATCCCCTGAGGCTATACCCCTCCCGTTGGGGGTTATACTACCACAGCTGCACACATACCAACAGCCTCAGCGGACCCTGCTGCAGTGGCGGCCTTTTGACCGCAAATCAACGGGTGGCGTAGTCGACACTAAAGAACACCAATAACATCTATCAAGACTGCCACACACTGAGTTTGACACCCTGGGCACGGACCGGGTCGCCGCCACTCGGAGACTACAACCCCCATCTGATCCGGCTCCGGGTAATCCCCAAACAGCACTGGCCCAGGGGGCGCGTCACGAACATGCTTGACACTGCTCTGTACTCGCCCGAGCATCTCACTACTCTGGATGTTCGGCGAGCACCGAGCATTTCCGGGTTACTCGGGCGGGAGCTCCGGTCTCCGCCCTGCATGTTTGGCGCTCTTTACAGAGCCAATGAACATGCAGGGATTGCCAGCCAGTCACTGTAATGCCGCAGCCATGTTGTTTGTGGGCATTACAGTGATTGTCTGGCCGCACAGCGTCACCTCGAGTATTTAAAACCGGGCGCCGCCATCTTGGACACAGTCGCTCCGGATCAGATAGTGTAGGGTCAGTGCTGCTGAGTTAGGGAGAGATATATAGTGCGAAATGAAATAGTTAGTGTAGGGTCTCTAAAGCCTGCCAAATCAAACAAACAGTCCTTCTCAGGACTAATATCCATCCCAGATATCAGGCAGGCAGGCAGGCTGTATAAGAGACGCAGTGGTTATACCAGCAAACGCTGCATTACAGTTCTGTGTGCTCCTGTTGCTGAAATTGCAAGACTTAGCTCCAGGTCTCGGGGGCCAGGAAAAATCCGCTTTTTTTTCATCCAAATCCTCTTTTTTTTTTTTTTTCCTTTTTCACAGTGTACAAATACCAGTCTTATTAACCTTTTGTCAGACACAAATATATCTGTTGAAGATAGTTTGGTGTAGGCCAGAGAAACAGAAGTGTGGTTTTGCAGTTCCACGGTTCAAACCTCTGTATTATCCACTTTTGGGCCATTTGTATCTAAAAAAACACAGTTTGAGTGTGTCACTCACTGTTCAGTCGCAAATATATATATTTAAAAAAGTCTGGTATACCCCAGTAAATTATAACTGTGGTTTTGCAGTTCCACGGTAAAAAATCTCTATTATTCAGCTTTTGGTATTTTTTCCGTAAAGAAAAACAGTAATAGTTTCTCCCTGATTGTTCAGATTGTTTAAAAGAGTCGGGTGTAGGCCAGAGAAATAGAACTGTGGTTTTCCTCTTCCACGGTTCTAATCTACTTTTTCTTACCCTTTTTCCATTGATAGTGCGAGTGTAAACTATTTTACTTCATTTACAATGGGCAAGGCGCGTGGCAAGGGACGTGGAACTGGATGTTCTGGTGATGGTGCGTGCAGAGGACGGGGCCGTGGCCAAGGTGAAAATGTGCCACAACCAACAGCCACATCTTCTCGCTCCCACTTCTTGACCGAATTACTAGGGAAGCACACAACAACACCAGTATTGCGAACTGATCAGTGTGAACAGGTTATTAATTGGATAGCAGATAATACTTCCAGTTACCTGGGCACCACCACCTCCGGTCTGTCTTCCACACGGTCGACTCTTAGTAGCCGTGATTCTCGACCGCATACTCCTCCTCACCCTGATGCTCCATCCTCCCACCATGCTGAGTGTCGTCAGACACAAACTGATCCCACACTTGGACACTCTGAAGAGCTGTTCACTTGTCCATTTCCAGATTTGTGCCCCTCGCCTGCTCCGCTTGAAGTGGTGGAAGAGGAGATCCCATGTAGCGATGCCCAAATATTTGAACAGCCACGGCCACAGGAAGTCGACGCTGGCAATTTGACACAAGAGGTGGACGATGACGAGACACAATTGCTAGGAAGTGAGGAGGAGGATCGTGGTGCGCAAGTGGAAGAGGAGGAGGTGGTGGATGATCTAGTAACTGACCCAACGTGACAGGAGGACATGCAGAGTGAGACCAGCAGCACACAGGGGGAGGGAGGCAGAGTACCCCAACAAGCAGGAAGAAGCAGTGTGGTGGCCGCACACAGAAGGCAGGCAACAGTTCCCCGTAACACCAACACGAGGGACGTTGCCAGTACAACCTGTAGGTCTTCCAGAGTCTGGAATTTTTTTAAAGACTCTGATGATAACCCCAAAAAGGCCATTTGTACTACCTGCCATGCCAGCATTAGCAAGGGTGACAAAACTACCAGCCTGACCACCACCAGCATGATCAGACACATGGCAGCAAAGCACCCGACTTTGTGGGGCACCCTCCTCTCAGTCTTCAATTGTTATGGCAGTTTCTCAAGAAACAGCATTCACGTCCCACCGCAGCGTTCAATTGTCCATATCCCAGACCTTTGAACGAAAGCGGAAATTCGCAGCTAACGCCCCACAGGCCACAGTCCTAAATTCGCACATTTCACTACTGCTTGCGTTGGAAATGCTGCCTTTTAGGCTGGTGGAGACGGAATCCTTCCGCAACCTTATGACGGTTGCCATCCCTCGGTACTCGGTCCCCAGCCGACACTATTTTGCCCGGTGTGCCATCCCCGCACTTCACAAGCACATGTCCAAAAACATCTGCCGTGCCCTCAACAATGCAGTTACTGGGAGAGTCCACCTGACAACGGACACAAGGACAAGTGCTTGTGGCCAGGGATGGTACATCTCCCTGACAGCACACTGGGTAAACATAGTGGAAGCCGGGACCCAGTCTTACCTTGGGACGGAACACATCCTCCCCACACCGAGGATTGCGGGCCCTATGTCAGTCAGAGTTGCCCCCAAAGTGTACAGCTCCTGCGCATCCTCCTCCTCCTCCTCCTCATGTTCAGCCTCCATCTCAGATATCAAAACATCAGTTACAAGCTGGAAGCACTGCAGTACTGCCTCCGCCAAGCGGCAACAGGCTGTGCTGAAAATCCTAAGCTTAGGTGAGAAACCTCACACTGCTTGTGAGTTGTGGACAGCTGTGAAAGAGCAGGCAGATCTGTGGCTGAGACCGCTGACCCTACATCCAGGCATGGTCGTGTGTGACAATGGCCGTAACCTGGTGGCGGCTCTGAGGCGAGGCGACATCACACACGTACCATGCCTGGCTCATGTGCTTAACCTCGTGGTTCAGCGGTTTCTTAATTCGTACCCCGATTTGCCAGATCTGCTCGTCAAAGTACGCCGCCTGTCAGCTCATTTTCGCAAATCGGCTACAGCTTCCACCGCCCTTGCTGTGATGCAGCAGCGTTTGCAGCTTCCGTCACACCGACTGGTGTGTGATGTCCCCACACGTTGGAACTCTACCCTCCACATGTTGCAAAGGATTTGTGAGCAGAAGAGAGCAGTTGTGGAGTACCAGCTGCAACAAGGCCATCGATATTCAGGTCAGACTCCACACATAAGACCTCAGGAGTGGATCTGGATGTCTGACATCTGTACCATCTTGACAAACTTTGAGGAGTCCACCCAGATGGTGAGTGGCGATGACGCCATCATTAGCGTCAGCATTCCACTTGTCTGTCTTTTGCAACGCTCTCTGCAGAGAATTAAAGAGGAGGCATTGCAGCCAGAGTATGACGAGTTGGATCAAGAAGCCGTAGCAGTCGATTGCACACAGCCCAGCCTCATCTCATCCCAACGTGCATTGGGGTACAATGAGGGAGAGGAGGAGGAGGAGGAGGAGGAAGAACAGGAGCTTGTATCATGCGCTGTAGACGGTAGTACCTGTACGACTGTCATACCGTCGGTTCAGCGTGGGTGGCCTGAGGACAGGGGGGAGGAGGAGGAGGAGGAGAGCATGGTCAGTCGTCATCTTGGTGAGGACACGGAAGTCTTGCCCGTTACCAGTCTGGCACGCATGGCTGACTTTATGTTACGCTGCCTTAACCGTGACCCTCGCATTGTCAAAATGTTGTGTAACAGTCATTAATGGTTGGTGACACTTTTAGACCCCCACTACAAGGAGAACTTTCACTCTCTTATTCCTGAGGTGGAGAGGTCTTCAAAAATGGGGCAGTACCAGAAGGCCCTTGCTTCAAAACTGTTAAAAAAGTTCCCATCTGAACACGCTAGCGGCAGAGGTCACAGTTCGTTGACCAACCAAGGCGCACAAGCGAGAGAGAGGCAACTCCAATCCAGCAGAGGCAGGGGAACACTGTCAACGTTCTGGGACAGTTTTCTGAGACCCGCCCAGCTTACAGGCCCTGAGGTGCAGGGTACTCTCACAAGGAGTGGAAAGTTTCAAAAGATGGTGAGGGAGTACCTTTCCGACCGTACCAGCATCCTCCGTGATTCCTCTGTGCCTTTTAATTATTGGTTATCCAAGCTGGACACTTGGAATGAACTCGCTCTGTACGCATTGGAGGTCCTGGCCTGCCCTGCCGCTAGCGTGTTATCGGAGCGTGTTTTTAGTGCCGCTGGGGGAATTATAACTGATAAGCGCACTCGCCTGTCAACTGACAATGCTGACAAGCTGACCCTTATCAAAATTAACAAGGGCTGGATTGGGCCAGACTTCTCATCACCACCAAATGACAGCAGAGTAACATAAAGTCAAATCCACTTTGTTATTTCGGGAGGTGTATACACATGCACCGCTTCACACCCACACATGGGTATACGCTTCCTCATTTCGGCTGTTTTATGTTCTTCTCCTTATCCTCAGCCTCCACCACCACTATACCACCAGGGTGACCGTGGTCCGTGTTGCCATTATTGAAAGTTCCTCCGTCCTAATTCTTGTCAACTTTTGCTTGGAAGGCATAAGCAAAGACTGTGGGAGACACACTCCCCAATAATGGGAATAATATTTTTAAGCTGCTGTACTGCATGGCTCTTGTAAGGGGCATTGCAAGTTCCTCCATCCTAATTTTTGGCAGCTTTTGCTTGGAAGGCATAAGCAAATACTATGGGAGACACACTCCCCAATCATGGGAATAATGTTTGTAATATGCTGTACTGCATGGCTCTTGTAAGGGGCATTGCAAGTTCCTCCATCCTAATTTTTGGCAGCTTTTGCTTGGAAGGCATAAGCAAGTACTATGGGAGACACACTCCCCAATAATGGGAATAATGTTTGTAATATGCTGTACTGCATGGCTCTTGTAAGGGTATTGAAAGTTGCTCCGTCCTAATTTTTGGCAGCTTTTGCTTGGAAGGCATAAGCAAATACTATGGGAGACCCACTCCCCAATCATGGGAATAATGTTTGTAATATGCTGTACTGCATGGCTCTTGTAAGGGGCATTGCAAGTTGCTCCATCCTAATTTTTGGGAACTTTTGCTTGGAAGGCATAAGCAAATACTATGGGAGACATGCTTCTCAATAATGGGAATAATGTTTTTAAGATGCTGTACTGTATGGCTCTTGTAAGGTGCATTAATTGCGTCTTGTTAAGCTACTACGACCTCCACGTCTCTTCTGAGGGGCATTAAAATCGTCTTGTTAAGCTACTGGGACCTCCACGTCTCTTCTGAGGGGCATTAAAAGTGTCTTGTTAAGCTACTGGGACCTCCACGTCTCTTCTGAGGGGCATTAAAAGCGTCTTGTTAAGCTACTGGGACCTCCACCACTATTCAGAGGGGCATTAAAAGCGTCTTGTTAAGCTACTGGGACCTCCACGTCTCTTCTGAGGGGCATTAAAAGCGTCTTGTTAAGCTACTGGGACCTCCACGTCTCTTCTGAGGGGCATTAAAAGCGTCTTGTTAAGCTACTGGGACCTCCACGTCTCTTCTGAGGGGCATTAAAAGCGTCTTGTTAAGCTACTGGGACCTCCACCACTTTTCCGAGGGGCATTAAAAGCGTCTTGTTAAGCTACTGGGACCTCTACGTCTCTTCTGAGGGTATTTAAAACCATCTAGTTAAGCTACTGGGACCTCCATGTCTCTTCAAATGGGCATTAAAAGCGTCTTCTTAAACCACTCTGAACTCCACAGCTCTTCCAAGGGGCATTGAAATGTTGTTTTTAATTACCTCTAACCCCCACGACTCTTCCAATGGGCATTGCATTTCCTCCTAATTTTAATCAGCTTTTGCTTTTCAATGAAAAGGCGAAAACTAAGGGAGACCCACTCCCCAATAATGGGTAGAAGGTTTTTAGTACGCTGTAATCCACGTCTGTTTCAAGGGGCATTGCAGTTCCTCATAATTTTTGGAAAGCCTTCCATTCACTGCTTAGGCCAACAGTGTACAGGAGATCCAGTTGCTATAAATGGAAAAAACAGTTTAGTTAAGGCCCTCTGACCTCCATGTCATTTCCAAGGGGCATTGGAGTGCCTCAAAATTTTTGGTAGGCATTGCACTCACTGTATGCCCTATAACTGTGTAGCCGAACTGCTCCTTTTGGTACAGAAACATATCCTACAAGACATATGTGGTTGACTGGCCTGATATTGATGTGAATGGTCCCTGTTCCTCTTGCTCTTTCTCCTTTGCCACCACCTCATCCATCATTCATCACCTGAAGCTTTGTTTTAACGGGAGTCATAGAACTGGGATAGTAGCAGAAAAACATCCAGCAATCCTCGGAGGAGGTAGGATATGCGCCACAACGCTGACCACCTCAGGCCTAGTCGCTACTACATACATGCGCTTGCATTCCAAGAAAACAAAGCAGATGCTAACTTCTATCATCATCATCATGGTCCTCACCTTGGCACTCTCAACTCCCCTGATGGAGAAGCCAGGGCCCACCGGAGGAGTCTGGTTCTCTGGTGGGCTCGTCCAATGCTGCCCTAAAGCAGGCCAGTCTAAGAAAAGCATGTGGGGGGATGTTCCAAGGAGAAATAGGGGCGGCTGGGGACCGTTTATGGACACCCGGCTGCCCCCAGGCGGCTGGGGACCGTGTGTGGACACCCGGCCGCGGGGTGGCTGGGGACCGAGTATGAACACCCGGCCACCCCCTGGCGGCTGGGGACCGAGTGTGGCACCCGGCCGCCGGGCGGCTGGGGACTGAGTATGGATACCAGGCCGCCAACGCAGCCAAGACGTGGTTGCCAGATTCCGCCTCCACATGCCTAAAAGGCCCAATTTCAAGTGCAAGCAAGCAGTATGGTATTGCAGCCTGGGGGTGGGTGGGTGGCAGGCTGCATACTTGCGCTTGCATTGCAAGGAATGGGGGAGGTACAATTGAACACTGCCCTGGGACAAGAACTTGCACGGGGATAGTTGCAAGTCTGTATCTGCTTCAAGGGGTCTTCCCCATGCTATTCCCATGTCTTTTCAGCACTGTATGCATGTGTCACACAGCACATGGCCAGATAAGGTTGTAAAATGTTAAAATGACATTTCCCGGGGAATGCATTTGTCACTGTTGAAAGCAATACAAAAGTGCAAAAACGCATGAAAAAATGCTACTTGTGAACATAGCCCAAGGTGTGGAGGAGTATTTTTTTTGGGTTATTTATTTTACCTTATACACAAGTCTTTACCCTGAAAAGGATGTTCCTTAACATATTTCACAGGAAAGCAGTTTCACTTTCGTTTTTGAACGTTTTATTGTGCGCACTTAAAAGTAGCTAAATACCTCTGACCACGTTGTTGGCAGCAGTGACCTGGGGGTCAGAAATGCTTCTTGGGGCGATCCCCATGCTGTCCCCATGTCATTTGAGCACTGTCACTATCGTTTTGGGCACTTGTTAGGCCTTTAAAAGACTGCCAGGGGTGCCGCCGCAAAAAATGCTTGGGTCTCCCATAGACTAACATAGGGCTTGTTGCTCGGGTCGAGCACCCGAGTATCGCGGCGAGCTCGGCCCAAGCTTCTGTGACGCCTCTACTCGAAAGCCCCTTTTTTTACCCTGGGAGATGGGGGACTCGGAGTCAGGTCCTGTGATGGAGAGATGGGGTGCAGCCGTGGCCCGGACCCGACCCGTGCCCAGGGCCGTCACATTAAAAGAAGGATGGTACGGGCTTATCCGGGTTGAGTGGCTGATCTCGACTACGCCACCTGTGGCACCTGGTGAAGGCCACCAGCGCTGCTGCAGTCCGCTGAGGCCTGGTGTTAGGGCCGCCGGCGTTGTTACTACTCCCCACAGGCGGAGCAGGGCCTCAGGGCAGAGGGACAGGATGACGGGGGTAGTAGTCTAGAAAGTCTGCGTAGTGCGGTGTAGCGCAGAATAAAGAGTCCGGAGGCCATAGGGGTGAACTTCCAATGCTTTACTCACATAAGAGATGGCAGAAGGAAGGCGACTCCCTGCTCCTCGCGGAGTTCTGCGGTCACCAGAGACAAAGGGGGTCCGACAACCTCCGAGTAAGTCAAGTGTTCAATCAGGACCCCGCACCAGAGTGTTCCTAAACTACAGACCGAGTGCTTTCCTGTCTGTGTGTGTAGATAGGCCGGGTTTCCCTCTGAACTCCTCTCAGAAAAAGGGCACTGGTGGCAGCTCCGCTCCTTCCGATACCCGGTGGGATCCTCAGGGCCTACCGGGCTTCCCCGACCAGGACATGGAGTAGCAAGGTCGGGTGTCGGGGGCCGGTACCCCTCTTGCAGCCGGACTCCCTCTGAATAGATCTGGTTGGCGGGGACAAGTGGCATATACCGCTCCGTCTGCATCCTCCCTGGGATCCATTTGCTGTGGAGCTACACTCCTAAGCTCCGGGCCTTCTTGGTCGTGGTCCTTGACCGGGTTGAGACATTCCTTGTCTGCAACCTGCCCCTCGACCCAAGGCCAAGGTACAAGGGCTGTGTCTCCATCCGCTGCAGGTCCACACAGGATTCACGTTCAAGGTGGGAGATCACAGTACTTCACAGTTCAAAGACCCGCAACCAAAAATGGCTTTTTATTAAATATGAAATTTTAAGTGTCACTAAAATGTGAGTCCTCCACCCTCACCCACTAAATGGTTCCCCTAACTCTTGGTTCCCCAGTCTCCCTGTAACCAGGAGGGCAGCATCTAGTGCATTCTAGCCCCCTCTGGTGGAGAAAGTGTGGTGTTGGATGTGGAGGTGGAGTCCTGACCATCACACTGTTCTTACCTCAGAGGAGGAACACTACACTCCTTTAGAGAAGTGCAGCATCCCTGTGGCGGTCAAACCCTCAGGGCATGAGGTTGTGGACAGCTTCCACCTCCACGAGCCTAAAAGGCCACATTTCAAATGCAAGCAGCTTTAGAGGACATCCTGGGAGAAATAACAGCTGGAGTAGATACGGTTTCCCAAGTCCTTTCGCCAAGCTAAAGATAATGGCTGTGGTGAAATACAACTCACCGACAAGCTGTGGACTGGCTCCGTACCGTCCCTGGCCCCTGTTTGTGTGGCACCCCAGAGGATCTGGTTGCCACAGTGGTAGTAATACCATGTCTGGGAGCAAAACAGGAGTTTCCTGGTTAGGGAACACACTACATGCAACACCTCCTGCTCCAGACCAGAAAAGGGGAGGATCCTGCCCTATATAACTGGATGTGGGGGCGGGGTTAGGGAGTCTAGACAGTGTCAGGAGTCAAGCAGGACACAGGAGTAAGGAGCCAGGGACTGGAGCTGGAGTTAGCTCGTCCTGGCCAGTGTACACAGAGAACCGGACACCGGAGTCCGAGGCTGTGGGACCCTTCAGGCCCAGCAGCAGATGCTGCAGGGCAGGGGATTTCAGGTCTCCTGGCCCAACAGAAGCCCGGAGGCTCAGCCACACGAAAGGACCAGTACCGCAACAGAGGAGCGAGGAATACACGGGATCCGAGGCGCCAGCCATACGGGTGAGCACAGCACGTCGCACTCAGGGACGTAGGCTACAACACGATTATAAGCGGGATAGCCAAAGAGAACAGTCAAAACGGCAGGCCTACTACTCCACCTGGCCAGCGGAATTCTAGGATTGCTCCCAGACTGACCAGGCCCTCATCCCTAGCAAGTACTCCCGTTGGGGCCTATATAATTGTCACCAGTAAAGACCCTAGGACTGCGCTTGCAAAGACTCTGTGTTATTATTACTGATCCAGGCACTCTCACCACCATCATCCATACAAGCTGCCCTGAAGCTCCGCTCTTCCTGTGGGGAGTTACATCACCTTGCTGCACATACCATCAGCTTCAGTGGACTGCTCCGCAGCGGCGGTTCCCAATAACCGCAATCCACAGGTGGCGTAGTCGGACATTATAAATACTATACATAAACTACCCTGGTTTGACCTCCCTGGGTCACGGACCGGGTCGCCGCCACGGTGACTACAACCCCCAGCATCTACAAGGCCCGGCTCCGGGTATCCCCACGGCCCAGGGGGCGCGTCAACTTTGGCGCAGTCAGCAGGATTGCGTGTCCGCTACCACCGGGTACTGCGCGCCTTCACAGACTGTGTCGCATACCGTGGTGAAGATTTCACGCCATCTGTCGCCGTTTTCCCGCCATTGTCCGCCATCTTCGAGTCGCCGCGCGGGAAGAAGAGGGGCGTGATCGCTGAAAACGCGCGAAGTCCAAAGCCCCACCCCACGCACTGACCCTGCGCCAGGTCCTGGAAGGAGCCACAGCGAGCGCTGACGTCAGACGCGTGCAACGCCAGGTCCTCGACGGAGACCATCACCTGCGGAACAGCGGCCTACGGAAGAAAGGAGAAGGAAGGTAGGCCACGGTTCACTAGGGGGGAGGAAGACGCCCGATATGGAGGGAACTTCAACCACCGGCGCGGCCGCTGGCGCGGTAATGCCATTCACCATGCCTTTTATACCGGGGGCAGCGTGGTTGCCCCAGTACTCAGGAGAGTTGCATACCCTGAGTGACTTCAAGGAGAGACTCAACAGTTTATTTAAAGTATACCCCCTGTCCGAGGAACAGAAAGTGAGCATCCTCGTAGGCCAGTTAATTGGTGCAGCCCAGAGAGAAGTAAAATCCTGGTCAGCCAGACAAAAAGGGGCTGTAAAAGAGATACTGGCCCGCCTAAAGGACACTTTTGACACCCGTACTACGGCAGAGATAAAGATGAAGTTTTATGGGTGCAAACAACGGGCACAGGACAGTGTACGGGACTATGCTTTAAACCTGCAAGAGGCGCTGAGGGCCATCAAACAGGTAGACCCTGACAGTGTGCGTGATGAAAACAGACTGTTAACTGAGCAATTTATTGAGGGTTTACTGTCCAGCGCCCACCGAACCCAGCTGCGCATAATGCCTCTGCAAAACCCTGACTTGGACTTTGCTCAGTTTAAGGACAGGGTCATCTGCTACGAGAACCAGCACCAGGTGGCGCTACAGCTCACCGCCGCCCAGCTATCACCTACCACCAGGAGGTGGCACCCTTTTCCCCGGAGCCTGTAGGAGCTGATGCACAGACTCTGGACAATGCCCGTCTACAGACCTGCACCATCAGGTCCACGAGTTAACTAAAAGTGTAGCTGCGCTAACCAAAACTGTGCAGTCCTTGCAGGTGTCTCCCAAAGGAAAGATCCAGCTGGCTTCCAGTCTGGAGGACGTTCCGTGGCGCCGACAGAAGAGGATTCCACCATCCAGAGGGAGGAACAGCGACTGCTACGACTAGGATGGACAACCCATCTGCCACCGCTGCAACCAGCCAGGACATTATGCAAGGTACAGTTAGTCCTCGGGTTACGACGGTCTCGAGTTACGTCGTTTCGTGGTTACGACGCTTTATACGACGCTCATTCCTAGGTGTTACAAGGAGATCTTGGAGGAGAAGAAGATGGTCTCCTTCCAAACTAACCTTCAGCAGTACTTCAAGAAGGTAGAGAGGCCTGCAACAGATACTGTACCCTCTACCTCAGCTGCCCCTCTTGACTCAGCTGCCCCTCTTGACTCAGCTGCCCCAGTATCTCCAGCACCTTCTGCAGCTTCCTCCCAATAAGTAAGCCTGTTCTCTCTTTGGAATTGTTATCTTTGTTTATTATAGTACTGTACACTGTTTATTACTGTTACAGCACTACAGTACAGTATTTCATTATTAAACGTACTGTACTGCACAATATTTTACTGTACCTATGTTTATTGATAATTATGTAGGGTACTGTGTTAGGATAGGTGTTTGGATAGGCTAAGTGTTTGCAGTACTGTACTATTATTATGGTACAGTACTGTATGAACCTATGATCCGACTTACGTCGAAATTCGGTTTACGACGCCGCGCAAGAACGGATCAACGTCGTAAGTCGAGGACTACCTGTATTGTCATTTAAACGAGCAAAACCTGGGGCAGAGGGCCAACCCCCAGGCGTAAGACCACCAGGCCCATCAAGCTGGCGAGACAAATATGTGGGAGGACGACCGGTTGTACCAGTCGTGCTGGACGGCTTTCCAATGAGCGCGTTGCTGGACACTGGATCCCAGGTGACCACCATCCCCTACATTCTTTTCAAACGGTACTGGACTGACTCTGACATTACCCGCCGTCCAGATGAACATTTGAGCATTTATGCCAGAAATGGTCAACCCGTACCTCAGGTGGGGTTCAAAGAAGTGACCATAAAGGTTGGCAAAGTCGAACTGCCAGCACAAGGACTGATTATTGTCGACATTGATCGCCGAGAAAGTCATCCCATGATAACCTTAGGCACTAATGTCATTGAAAATTGTCTTGCAGAAATAATTGTCTTGTTACAGCAGGTTGCAGAGACCGCCAGCTCCAGTCAGCAGCGGGTTCTACAAAGAGAGATCAGAGCCCTGATGAAAAGACAACAGGTAGAACTGTCTGGTGGTGAAATTGGCAGTGTCAGGATGAGTGACCCATTCCCTATTGCCATGCCCCCAAGAAGTGAAATGCTGATATGGTGCCGGGCAACCATCGGTCTAAGGGGTAGAGATTACCAGGCCCTGGTAGAGCCCGTCTACACTGACAGTAGGCCCACCATTTTGACAGCCAGGGGGGTGGTTGATGTTCACCATGGGAGAGTGCCAGTCCGCATCCTGAACATTGGGGAAAAATAAGTTCATTTGCCCCGGTATGCCACCCTGGCCAAGCTATTCACCGTCAACCAAAATTCTATAAAGACAGTGGAACCCTTACCTCCATCCAAACAGGCAGAGGATAATGGCTCCAAGGGACAGATGGAGGACTGGTGCCAGAAGCTGCATGTGGGCACTGACTCCACCCCTCCACATCAAAAACAAGGAGTATACCGGGTGGTCCAGGAGTATGAGAGGGTCTTCAGTAAACGCCCACTCGACTTCGGGCAGGTAAAGGGGGTTCAACACCATATCCCCACGGGAGACCATCCACCCATTAAAGAAAGGTACCGGCCTGTACCGCCAGCACACTACCAAAATGCCAAAGGGATGTTACGAGAGATGAAGGAGGCTGGGGTAATAAGAGACAGTTGTAGCCCCTGGGCAGCTCCATTAGTTCTTGTAAAGAAAAAGGATGGCACAATGAGAATGTGTGTAGACTACAGGCAAATTAACCGCATAACTCACAAAGACGCATACCCGCTGCCCAGGATAGAGGAGTCACTGGCTGCATTAAAATCTGCTAATTATTTCTCTACTTTGGATCTTACTAGTGGGTATTGGCAGGTTCCTGTAGCAGAGGTGGATAAGGAAAAGACTGCATTCACCATCCCGATGGGCCTCAGCGAGTTCAACTGCATGCCATTCGGGCTCTGCAACGCCCCAGGAACCTTCCAGCCGTTGATGGAGTGCTGTCTAGGACATAAGAATTTCGAGATAGTCCTCCTGTACCTGGATGACGTCATAGTATACTCCAAGACATATGAGGATCATCTGAAGTACCTGGCGGAAGTGTTTGAAGCCCTGGCTGGCTTTGGCCTGAAGGTGAAGCCGTCTAAGTGCCACCTGCTGAAGCCCAAAGTACAGTACTTAGGACATGTGGTAAGCGCTGACGGTGTAGCACCGGATCCCAATAAGATCACCGTAATCAAGGACTGGCCGAGACCTTCCACCATCAAAGAAGTGCGGCAGTTCCTCGGGTTGGTAGGCTACTACCGAAGGTATATACCAGGCTTCACCAAGATGGCGGCACCCATGCAGGACCTCCTGATAGGCCAGTCCAGGAAGGCCAAGAACCATAAACCACCATTCAAATGGGACAAGCTGGAAGATGAGTCCTTCACCAGGTTGAAGATGGCCCTAACAGGAGATGAGGTCCTGGCCTACCCCGATTATGGCCCACCCTTCATCCTCCACACGGACGCGAGCAACGTGGGACTAGGAGCGGTGCTGTCCCAGATCCAGCAAGGCAGAGAAAGGGTGATTGCCTATGCCAGCAGGAGCTCCGGCCCACCGAAAGGAATCCAGAAAACTACAGCTCCTTCAAGTTGGAGTTCCTTTCCATCGTCTGGGCCGTGACTGAGTGCTTCAAGAATTATCTCGCCTCCTCCAAATTCACTGTGTACACTGATAATAACCCGCTGACACACCTGGACACTGTAAAACTTGGTGCCCTGGAACAAAGATGGATGGCCCGACTGTATAATTACGAATTCACCATCAAGTACCGGGCTGGGCACAAGAATGCAAGCGCAGATGCGCTGTCCAGAATGCCTAACTTGCCAGACGGGGGAGAAGACCCAGAGGAGCTGGAAGAGATAGAAATCCCCGCGTTCCACCGCCATGGGATAAAGCAGTGCTCCCATTGTGTGAAGAACAGGTGCTCTGCCAACAGAGAAGCCACGCTCAATCCATTGCCCCACCACGGATGGGCAGAAACGCAAGACAGTGACCAGGCTGTTCGCCTAGTCAAAGAGCTGCTGACACAAGCTGACTCATACCCTGATTCAGATGCTCCAGAAGAGACCAAACAGCTGTGGAAAGAAAAGAGCAAGCTGTTCATCTATGAAGGGAAGCTGTGTCGAAGAACTGTCAACTCCCGGACACATGAGCTGGTCTGGCAGGTGGTAGTCCCGAGGCGAGATGCGTCTATGGTCCTGGAAATGTACCACGATGGAGCGGGACATTTTGGATGGAAGAAGCTGGAAGTCCTGCTACGTGAACGGTTCTATTGGGTTGGCATGAGGAAAGCAGTCGAGAGGTGGTGTCGAGAATGCGGACCATGCAACCTGAGAAGAAAAGACCGTGACAGCCAGAGGGCTCCCCTGCAGCCCATCATCACCAAGCAGCCACTCGAACTGGTAGCCCTGGACCATGTGAAGCTATCCCCGAGCAGGTCAAGCTATGTATACGCTCTCACCATCGTAGACCACTACTCCCGGTTCCTGGTAGTAGTGCCAGTCAAGGACCAAACGGCTCAGACAGCAGCCAGAGCTTTCCAGCAGCACTTCTGCCGCCTGCATGGTTACCCAGAACGTGTGCTAACTGACCAAGGTCCGGCCTTCGAAGCGGAGGTATTCCAGGAGTTCTGCAACCTGTACGGCTGCAAGAAGATCAGGACAACGCCTTATCACCCTCAGACCAACGGGATGTGTGAAAAGATGAACCAGGTGGTGATAGACCTTCTGAAGACATTGCCACTGGAGGAACGCAGTCTGTGGCCAAATAAGTTGCCAGACCTGGTGGACCTCTACAATCATATCCCAGTGAATTCCACCAACTGCACACCAGCTTACCTGATGCGAGCGAGACTTGGTAAGCTGCCCATCGATCTGGATATGAGAGTCCTGACACCAGGGGACGCCACACCGGATGCGGATTGGGACACTGAGCGGCAACAGCAATACCGTAAGGTACAGGAAAGTGTTGAAAGAAGTCTGTCTCAAGCAAGAGAAAGGCAAGAGAAGACTTACAATCAACATGCACCTGCTGCCCCCTTGTCACCAGGAGAGCACGTCCTAAAGAGGAAGAGGCGACTCCTCAAGTTGGATGAGCAGTGGGAGGAAGAGCCGTACACCGTTCTACCCTCAAACCATGATAACACCAAGGTGTGCTTCATAAGTAAGGACGGAGGTGAGACAACAGCAACAGTTTCCAGAGACCACTTGAAGAAATGTCCCGAGCAGCTGCAACACGCTAAAGAAGGCCAAGATATCCCTCAACCCGCAGAGGAAGTGGAAGAAATTGTCAGCACAGTACTCGGAGAATTTCCACGGTCGTGGACACAAGTAAATAATGCAATAGTTGTGCCAGTCCTTACATTTCTCCAACCAGCCCCTCAAGAAGCTTTAGAAGTCCCAGTAGAGTTGGAAGAACCATTGGCTCAGGAGACAGAAGATTCCTCATCAGCAGACCAGGAGAATCTACCCTCTGCTAGTAGCGAGCCTGTCATACCCACGGTAAGCCAAAGGATCCGTAGGAAGCTGCCCAACCTACCAGAGACAACTCCAAACACCGGTAGTGAGGTGAACATTGAGCCCACCACACCAGGGGTAAATACAGGGGACCAAGGTAGAACACAGATAGACAGTGTGTTACGCAGGTCTACCAGAAGCACCAGAGGTCAAATCCCTGCTCGTTGGAGAATTTAAAGTGTAATGTAAGACTGTATTATTGCAAATGTTGTGTATGTGTGTATTAAATACGTTTTTTCAGTTACCCGACAGGGTCCAAAAAGACTTTCAGGTTATGGACAGTGAGTAACCAAAAACTTTGCCTATAAATAGTTGCACCTACAAAGTGCCCCTTTTGCGCCAGACCACAGAACAAAAACCCGTGGAGGTGGCTGAAGACGTGGTCCAACATCCGGATCATCAATGCCCTGTAGCCACCCCAGGGCCTCCGTGGAGGGTTTGGGATGGGTCCCTCAAGAAGTGCACCTTGTTGGGTGAAATGGACACCTGGGTACGGATGATACCGTGACCTAAAGAGACAGTAATGCCTGTAATATGTTCATGTACCTTGTTATTGCTATTGTTATTGTTACCTGTTATTTTTTGCAAAATATGCTCAGTCCTGGAGTACTGAAATTTACTAGGGGGGAATGTGGCACCCCAGAGGGTCTGGTTGCCACAGTGGTAGTAATACCATGTCTGGGAGCAAAACAGGAGTTTCCTGGTCAGGGAACACACTACATGCAACACCTCCTGCTTCAGACCAGAAAAGGGGAGGATCCTGCCCTATATAACTGGATCTGGAGGCGGGGTTAGGGAGTCTAGACAGTGTCAGGAGTCAAGCAGGACACAGGAGTAAGGAGCCAGGGACTGGAGCTGGAGTTAGCTCGTCCTGGCCAGTGTACACAGAGAACAGGACACCGGAGTCTGAGGCTGTGGGACCCTTCAGGCCCAGCAGCAGATACCGCAGGGCAGGGGATTTCAGGTCTCCTGGCCCAACAGAAGCCCGGAGGCTCAGCCACACGAAAGTACCAGTACCGCCACAGAGGAGCGAGGAATACACGGGATCCGAGTCACCAGCCATACGGGTGAGCACAGCACGTCACACTCAGGGACGTGGGCTACAACACGACTATAAGCAGGATAGCCAAAGAGAACAGTCAGAACGACAGGCCTACAACTCCACCTGGCCAGGGGAATTCTAGGATTGCTCCCAGACTGACCAGGCCCTCATCCCTAGCAAGTACTCCCATTGGGGCCTATATAATTGCCACCAGTAAAGACCCTAGGACTGCACTGCAAAGACTCTGTGTTGTTATTACTGATCCAAGCACTATCACCACCATCATCCATACAAGCTGCCCTGAAGCTCCGCTCTTCTTGTGGGGAGTTACATCACTTTCTGCACAAACCATCATCTTCAGTGGACTTCTCCGCAGCGGCGGTTCCCAATAACCGCAATCCACAGGTGGCGTAGTCGGACATTATAAATACTATACATAAACTACCCTGGTTTGACCGCCCTGGGTCACGGACCGGGTCGCCGCCACGGTGAATACAACCCTCAGCATCTACAAGGCCCGGCTCCGGGTATCCCCACGGCCCAGGGGGCGCGTCAACTTTGTGGTTAGTCGGTCCTTCCCAGTGAGTGCACTGGGGAGGGCATGGTAATGTTGTGGGACCCGCGCTTGTGGAAGGCGGAGACGATACCGGTAGAAATAGTGGCGGCTGGGGACAGAGTATGGACACCCGGCTGCCGCAGGCATGAGGTTGTGAAAAACTTCCACCTCCATGAGCGCAAAAGGCCACATTTCAAGTGCAAGCAGCTTTAGAGGACATCCTGGGAGAAATGACAGCTGGAGTACTTACGGTTTCCCAAAAGTCAGTCGTTTCAGCTAAAAAATATAGCTGTAGTGAAATACAACTCACCGACAAGCTGTGGACTGGCTCCGTACCGTCCCTGGCCACATTCACCTGTCCACATGTTTGTGGTTAGGCGGTCCTTCCCAGTAAGTTCACTGGGGAGGGCACGGGTAACGTTTTGGGACCCGTGCTTGTGGAAGGCGGAGACGACACAGGGACAAATAGTGGCGGCTGGGGACAGAGTATGCATACCCAGTCGCCACTGCCATAAGGTTGTGGACAGCTTTCGCCTCCACAAGCCTAAAAGGCCACATTTCAAGTGCAAGCAGCTGTCAAAAATTTGACAGTATAGTATTGCTGCCTGTTTTGGCTGGCTGCATACCTGCGCTTGCATTCCTAGGAATGGGGTAGGGACAACTGAACGTTGTACTGGAACAATGACGTGGACGGTGATTGTTGCAGGTCTGCAAAGACAGGTGCATGGTGGGAGGCATCTTCGCATACGCCAAGGATCACTTATGATGGGCACACTATTAGGCAGTGACCTGGGCGTCAGAGATGCTTCCAGGGGTCTTCCCCATGCTGTTCCCATGTCTTTTCAGCACTGTATGCATGTGTCTGATGATGTTCAAAAAAGGCTACGTGGCACTCCTATTATTTTGGGTGCCCAGTTAGGATTCCATTCCGTATGTAAACAACAATAAGAAACTGGCACTCCAAGAGATGGTGAAAAGATTTAAGGAATTTATTTACATGATTCTTCAATATTCAATTTTTGACGTTTCGGCCTCATGCGGCCTTCATCAGGAGAGGGGAATAGTGCAAATCACTATAACTGTGCACGCAACCACACTTGAACATATGTTATTATTTTTATTTCTATTATTTTTTCTATTTTATATATTTTTTTTCATTTTTTTCATTGTTTCCTTTTCTTTTTCTTATCTTATTCTTTTTATTTTCTCTCTTATTTTCCACTTTTTTTCTTATTTCATTATTCTTTTCCACAACTTCCTTTTAGATAATTTCCATTCATACTCAATGGAGAGTATGTTGAGAAGGCCGAACTTTTTAATTCCTATTTTGCATCTGTTTTCTCTCAGAAAGAAAATGTAACATCAACTGATCTTCACTGTCCTTTTAAAGGAATAGAAGAATCCAAGTTATCTGTAAACAGAAAGATTGTGAGGGAATATTTAGCTAACATAAATGAGTTCAAGTCTCCAGGTCCAGATGAATTACACCCCAGAGTACTGAAGGAGATCGTAGAAGAAATTTTAGAACCACTCTCCATAATCTTTGAAAATTCTTGGAGAACAGGAGAAGTCCCAGAAGACTGGAGAAGAGCAAATGTTGTTCCTATCTTCAAAAAGGGGAAGAAGGTGGACCCAGGGAACTATAGGCCGGTGAGTCTGACTTCTATACCAGGAAAGATCTTTGAACAAATTATTAAACAACATGTATGTAAGTACCTGGATAAGAATGAAGTGATTAACCAGAGTCAGCATGGGTTTGTAACTAACAAGTCATGTCAGACTAACTTAATTTCCTTCTATGACAGAATCACTGACTGGGTGGATCAGGGAAATGCTGTAGATATAGTATATCTTGACTTCAGCAAAGCATTTGACAAAGTATCTCACACCATCCTTATTGAAAAAATGACCAAGTATGCAATGGACCAGGCAACTGTTAGGTGGATTCATAACTGGCTTAGTGATCGGACTCAAAGGGTGGTTGTAAATGGCTTCACATCCAGCTGGATGAATGTCTCAAGTGGGGTACCACAGGGCTCTGTCCTGGGACCTGTATTGTTCAACATCTTTATCAATGATTTAGATGAAGGAATTGAGGGTAAACTGATTAAATTTGCTGATGACACAAAGCTAGGAGGGATAGCTAATACTAGAGAAGAGAGAGAGAGAATTCAAAAAGACCTAAATAAACTGGAGCAGTGGGCAGCAACCAACAGAATGGTTTTTAACAGGGAAAAATGCAAAGTACTACATCTGGGCAATAAAAATGAAAAAAGCATATACAGAATGGGAGGAATAGAGCTAAGCAACAGTACATGTGAAAAAGACTTAGGTACAATAGATCATAGACTGAACATGAGTCAACAGTGTGATGCAGCAGCAAAAAAGGCAAATACAATTCTGGGATGTATTAACAGAAGCATACAGTCTAGATCACGTGAAGTCATTATTGGTCTTTACTCCTCTTTGGTCACACCTCATCTGGAATACTGTGTACAGTTTTGGGCACCACATTTTAAAAAAGACATAGACAAACTGGAGCAAGTTCAGAGAAGAGCGACCAGAATGGTGACTGGTCTGCAAACCATGTCCTATGAGGAACGGTTGCAGGATTTGGGAATGTTTAGCTTGCAAAAAAGAAGACTGAGAGGAGACTTAATAGCTGTCTACAAATATGTCAAGGGCTGTCACATTGTAGAAGGATCATCTTTATTCTCATTTGCACAAGGAAAGACTAGAAGCAATGGGATGAAACTAAATGGGAGGAGACACAGATTAGATATTAGAAAAAACTTTTTGACAGTTAGGGTGATTAATGAGTGGAACAGGCTGCCACGAGAGGTGGTGAGTTCCCCTTCAATGGACGTCTTCAAACAGAGGCTGGACAGACATCTGTCTGAGATGATTTAGTGAATCCTGCTTTGAGCAGGGGGTTGGACCAGATGACCCAGGAGGTCCCTTCCAACTCTACCATTCTATGATTCTATGATTCAATATTTCTTCCTTTATTCTACTATTTTTTTATCGAGCAGTGTCCGTTTTGGTAATGTAATTCTGTTCCACTTTCTAATTAGCATATGAAATATGTCCCTCATTATGCTGTTAAGCACATCACTCCTTGTATGTTGCACACTGTAGCTCTCATACACCAATAAGACGACCCATAGTGAACATTTCTACCTGGCGCGTCACTTCCGGGGACGTGCCTTATCATACACCATGTGATCCCACTCGTAGCCCACCAACATGGCGCCTAGTGGTGACATACTTCCCCCGGCGCGTCACTTCCGGTAACGCGTCCAGAAGCTGATCATGTGACCTCCAAGCGCCGGATCAGCGTCATGATCCGGAAATGCAAACATAACATATAAGCACACTCAGTGTCCTGGTCACACAGCACATTTCTCATAGCACGGCTGTGCTCCTCTCCATTTAGCGCCACTACATCTATGCCCTCTTCTCCAATGACTTTGGTGAGTAATACTCAGCTGCTGAGGTCTTGTACATATGTTCAAGTGTGGCTGTGTGCACAGTTATAGTGATTTGCACTATTCCCCTTTCTCTTACAGCATTTGGTTGATCCTCCTTACATCCATTGGGCAGAATCTTGGTAACAATGACATATATTGCTATTTTTTGCTGTTACGTCCAATGTATAGTTATATATCTGCAAATCACGCCTAAAGTATTTAGCCATTATTCTCCGTATAATGAATTGCTCTCATTGATTATTTATTTCTTTGTGTATAGGTATTATGTACTCATTATACAAACTTAGATTCTTATATAAATTAACTGTTATGTTGTGTATTCTGAGAATGTGTTATATATTCACATGATATTTTGCTGATTAATTTGCAGTTCTGATGAAGGCCGTATGAGGCCGAAACGTCAAAAACTGAATATTGAAGAATCATGTAAATAAATTCCTTAAATCTTTTCAGCATCTCTTGGAGTGGCAGGTTCTTATTGTTGTGTCTGATGATATCTCACACAGCACATGGGCAGATAAGGTTGTAAAATGTTAAAATGACATTTCCCAGTGAATGCATTTGTCTTGGTTGAAAGCAATGCAAAAGTGCAAAAACGCATCAAAAACGCTACGTGTGAACATTGCCCAAGGTGTGAAGGAGTATTTTTGGCTTTTGTTATTTATTTTGCCTTCTATACAAGTCATTACCCTGGAAAGGATGTTCCTTAACATATTTCCCAGGAAAATCCATTTTGGTTTTGTTTTTGAACGTTTTATTGTGAGTCTGTAAAAGTGGCTTGATACTCTGACCATGTTGTTAACAGCAGTGACTTGGGAGTCAGAAATGCTTCCAGGGGTCTTCCCCATGCTGTTCCCATGTCATTTGAGCACTTTTCCCATCGATTTGGGCAATTTTTAGGCCCTCTGCAGACCGCCAGGGGGAGCCGCCTGAAAAATGGTCGAGTTTCCCATAGACTAACATTGGGCTCGTTGCTCGGGTCGAGCACCCGATTATTCCAATGTGCTGAACCCGAGCATCGAGCACCCAAGTATTCCAATGTGCTCGACCCGAGCAACGAGTACCCCAGCATTTTAATGCTCGCCCATCACTAGTCTTGACACATTTCTATCATAGCTGCGATGCTCTGTGTGTCCTGACTCCTTTCTATCATAGCTGCAACGCTCTGTGTGTCCTGACACATTTTTATCATAGCTGCAATACTCTGCATGTTCTGACCCCTTTCTATCATAGCTGCGATGCTCTGTGTGTCCTGACACCTTTCTACCATAGCTGCGATGCTCTGCGAGTCCTGACCTCTTTGTATCACAGCCTCTAGATGTGAAAGAAAAAATAAATCAATTCACTGACAGCAAGCGGAGATCATGAAAATCTTTATTCTTTATTTCTGTATTCTGCTGGTGTCTCGTCTGCGGTTACAGGACTGAGCTCTTCAGGATTGTCAGGAGGGATCCCAGCGCCAGAATGATGGCGACATAGCTGGACTTGATGCTGGTGCCGCCGCTGACGTTACACAGATCGGTGCTGCAGCAGGAGGTGGTGGCGGTGGCACCGGAGACGCTGTAGGACCCTGCAGTGCAGGTTGTTTCACATGTCTTACTGATGACGGTGGTCGAGATCCCACCTAGAGTGAAGAAAACTGAAATGTGACAAAGGGATGTGGCTACGAACTGTCAGTCATTATGTGACGCCCCTAAGGGTTCAGTCGCCACAGAGGTACTGTACCTCACCCAGAGGTGTGGTGTCTCTTTCTCTCAGGTAAGGAGGGAGTGCTGCCCGGAACCCCAACACCTGCATCCAACACTACACTGCTCCAGGCCGGCTGGAAGGGCAAGATGCAATGTATGTTTCTGCTGAGCCCTGTCCCTGGCTGAAGTGCGGGAACCCAAAGGTAGGGGGAACCAGTAGTGGGTGTGGGTGGAGGAAGCAGTTTAGGGGAGCACCATGGAAGGAGATATAAAAAGGGAGACCATCTTATGGTGGCAGATGAGTGAGAGAGGACAGTCAGTCAGGGAGCAGAGTCTCTTTAGGAGCTCTGCTCCACAGTTAGGGCCCAGTCCTAGAGGCTCAGGGGGGGAGCAGAGGAGTAGGCTCCTTTCTAGTAAAGGGATCCCAGGGGGTAAGGCGAGTGCGGAACGGCACCCGTACGCCCCGAATCTGTTAGAAGACAGCGGGACCGTAGGCCGCAAGAAGGGGACCCGGCCTTGGACCAGTCGTGTAACTCCAAGGCTCGGCTGGAAAAACCGGAGGCTTCTGGCTTATATAGTTCAGTTGCCAAAACCTTATTCTAATCTTCGTGAGGGTCAAGCAGGTCCGGGAACTCTAGTAAGACAGGAGGGACTTCAGCGTACCCGAGCGGGATTGAGAGTGGGGAAGCGCAGGGCAGGAGGGAGAAGACCCAGCGTGAAGACGGTCTAGAGAGGAACACAAGAAAGCTGGGTTCCTTCTGGTGCTCCTAACCTTCCTGAGGAAGAGCTGAACCCCTGCCTGGTAAGTGCAGCGTGACGTGGGAGGCTGACACCGGTACAGCGCACCAGCGGAACTTGCATAAAGAATGTGAGTAAAGACTCGGATGACTGCACCGTACTGCCTCCGTCCATTATTTCAGCTGCACCAGCTTTCCCCCTGCACTACAACGCCCAGCGCAACCCACACTAATCTACACTGCCCTGGAGCTAGCTCTTCCTGTGGAGAGCCACACCATCCCTGCTGCAGTAACATCAGCTTCAGAGGACTGCTCCGCAGCGGCGGCTCCACGTAGCCGCATACCACAGGTGGCGTCACAAACTATTTATTTTATTTTTCCTATCCAAGTTATCAATCCCCTTTTTAGTTGACCGCCCTGGGCCATGGACCGGGCCAGCCACTGTGACCTACCCCCCACCAGCATCCATAGGCCCGGCTGCCGAGTACCCCATTGCCCTGGGGGCGCGACAATTACCTGGTATATAATCTTTATATATGTACAGTGCCTAGGGGTAGTAGTCCCCCGGCTATTGGTGAAACAGGACTGCAACCCCCATAATCAAAATAGTGAACTCACCGGAGGAGGCTGATCCCACTATGGTCTGACAATACGCTGCACCGCTGCCGCAGGTTGTCGAAGTCTTACAATTGTTGTTGGAAGTTTGTAATGAGCAGGTGTAACAATTCAACGAGTAAACTGCGAGCAAAAGAGAGAGGTTATATAGTATAGGGTGATAGGAGCACTATTACTCTTTTAAGGGCACTATTACTGTGTTAGGGGTACTATTACTGTGTTAGGGCACTATTACTGTGTTAGGGGTACTATTACTGTGTTAGGGCACTTTTACTCTGTTAAGGACACTATTACTGTGTTAGGGCACTATTACTCTGTTAAGGACACTATTACTGTGTTAGGGGTACTATTACTGTGTTAGGGCACTTTTACTCTGTTAAGGACACTATTACTGTGTTAGGGGTACTATTACTGTGTTAAGGACACTGTTACTGTGTTATAGCACTATTACTCTGTTAAGGACACTATTACTGTGTTAAGGGCACTATTACTCTGTTAAGGACACTATTACTGTGTTAGGGGTACTATTACTGTGTTAAGGACACTGTTACTGTGTTATAGCACTATTACTCTGTTAAGGACACTATTACTGTGTTAGGGGTACTATTACTGTGTTAAGGACACTGTTACTGTGTTAGAGCACTATTACTCTGTTAAGGACACTATTACTGTGTTAGAGCACTATTACTCTGTTAAGGACACTATTACTGTGTTATAGCACTATTACTCTGTTAAGGACACTATTACTGTGTTAAGGGCACTATTACTCTGTTAAGGACACTATTACTGTGTTAGAGCACTATTACTCTGTTAAGGACACTATTACTGTGTTAGAGCACTATTACTCTGTTAAGGACACTATTACTGTGTTAGAGCACTATTACTCTGTTAAGGACACTATTACTGTGTTATAGCACTATTACTCTGCTAAGGGCACTATTACTGTGTTAGAGCACTATTACTCTGTTAAGGACACTATTACTGTGTTAGAGCACTATTACTCTGCTAAGGACTCTATTACTGTGTTATAGCACTATTACTCTGTTAAGGACACTATTACTGTGTTAGAGCACTATTACTCTGTTAAGGACACTATAACTGTGTTAGAGCACTATTACTCTGTTAAGGACACTATTACTGTGTTAAGGGTACTATTTCTCGGTTAAGGACACCATTACTGTATTAGGGGTACTATTACTGTGTTAGGGCACTATTACTCTGTTAAGGACACTATTACTGTGTTAGAGCACTATTACTCTGTTAAGGACACTATTACTGTATTAGGGGTACTATTACTGTGTTAGGGCACTATTACTCTGTTAAGGACACTATTACTGTGTTAGAGCACTATTACTCTGTTAAGGACACTATTACTGTGTTAGGGGCACTATTACTCTGTTGGGGTACTATTACTGTGTTAGGGGCACTATTACTCTGTTGGGGCACTATTACTGTGTTAGGGGCACTCTTACTCTCTTGGGGTACTATTACTGTGTTAGGGGCACTATTACTGTGTTAAAGGCACTATTACTGTGTTAGGGGAACTATTACTCTGTTGGGGTACTATTACTGTATTAGGGGCACTATTACTGTGTTAGGGGCACTATTACTCTGTTGGGTTACTTTTATTCTGTTAAGGGCACTATTACTATGGTAGCGGCACTGTTACACTGTTAGAGCTACTATTACTGTGTTAGGGGCACTATTACTGTGTTAGGGGCACTATTACTGTGTTAGAGGTACTATTACTTTGTTAGAGGTACTATTACTATGTTAGGGGTACTGTTATTATGTTAAGGGCATTATTACTCTGTTAAGGACACTTAAGGACACTATTACTGTGTTAGGGGAACTATTACTGTGTTAGGGACACTATTTCTGTGTTAGGGATACTGTTACTCTATTAAAGGCACTATTACCCTTTTAGGGGCACTATTACTCTGAAGGGGCACTATTACCCTTTTAGGGGCACTATTACTCTGTTAGAAGAACTATTACCCTTTTATGGGCACTATTACTCTGTTAGGGGCGTTATTTCAGTTAGGGGCACTATTACTGGGGGGATGGCTATAAGCATGGGGCTCCTGGGCCAGCAACAGATACAATAATGGAGGAAGCTGCAGGGAGGATAGTGTCTCAGGAAGGGACAGGATTTGTGAGAAAGCAAAGATGTCTCCGCAGAAATGAGCTGTGGCTAAGTCGTCATTGAGGTCCGGGGCGGATGGAGAAGAAGTGTGTAAGTGACTCCACTGGAAGTATCTTTACTGTATTTACACATATGGTTTGCAGAGCGCAGGTGCAGCCCTCGTATCTACCACTCGTATCTACCACTGTATGGTCAGTGTATTGTGGTAACAATGCAATTCAAATAATATGTGGTGGAAATACAAGGTCTCAGTGACTGAGTAATACCACCATACTGTTATTAAAAAAATACCTCCACACCATGTCAACATAATACTGCCACATAGTGACTGAGAAATACTGCCATATTGGCGCTTAATAATACCTCCGCACTATGTGACGGTAATGTGCGGTCTTGATGTACAGGTATTATTTAGTAACAGTATGGTAGCATTATTCACACACTAGCGATAATGCTTGGTTATGGTTTGCACATACTATTATTTCTATTAATTGTGCGGAGATATTATTTGGTATCAATATATATTATTTCGTTTTCATGAGGAGGAAATGTGAAATCTTGGATAATGAGTATTACCACCATACTGTTACTAAATAATACCGCCACACTGTGACCACAAATTACCATCACATAGTCACAGAAATACCTTCACATTGATATTAAATAATATTTCCACACCATGATCACATAATACTACCACTTAGTCACAGAGAAATACCACACAAAGCGCTGGTAATATGAGGTCATGGTATAGAGGTATTAATTAGTAGCTCTATGGTGGCTTTATTTCAACATTATATGGTAGTAATGCATTGTCATGGTGTAATAGTATTATGTTTGGCCAATGTATAGTGCTATTACATGGTTCACTGGGAAACTGTAATAAAGAATATATGTATCTAGATAGAACAAGAAGAGATGTTTCGCCCACACTGCGGCTTCTTCAAGAGTTGTCTGTTGATTTGCCAAATCTAAGCCTGATCTAATGTGTGATATAATCTCGGAGGTGCCCATCATTATAGTATGTAGATTATATAGCATCTATCAATAGTACGGGTGTGGGGCAGGTGCAGGGTCTTACCTGCGGCCACGCAGAGGGCAATCACCACGAGGAGGCTTGTGTGCGCTGCCATTGTGCTGTGTGATCAGGGAAAGCTCGATGTCCCTATATATACACCTCTACATCCACTGTAACTCTACATCCAGCCCCTCCTCCATCGAACGTAAGCAATGATGTATGGATTCAATATGTAACGTATACAAATATGCAAACAAGATTTCACTTCTTACATTCCACGAACGTTATCTATAGTAAATTCCACAATAGCACAGAAACCGGCGAATCCTCACAGTGCACAGTGCAGACTGGATAGTATAGTCCTCCATACAGTATTATAGCACCACTAAGTCCTCCATACAGTTTGATAGCATCACATAGTCCTCTATACAGTATTATGAGCACCACATAGTCCTCTATATAGTATTTTGGGCACCACATAGTCCTCCATACAGTATTATGGGCCCCATATAATGCTCCATACAGAATAATGGACCCCATAAAATGCTCCATGCAGAATACTGGCCCCCATATAACGCTCCATACTGGATACTGGCCCCCATAGAACACTCCGTACAGGATACTGGCCCCCATATAATGCCCCATGCAGGATGTCACCCTCCCATATAATGCCCCATGCCTCCATACTTAAAAAAAAAAAAAATCAAATACTCACCTCACTTTTCACCTGCTGCCGCTACTCCGGACTCCTCAGCCACATCACCATCTTCCCGCTCTGCGCTGTGACTGCTCAGGAGAGGGTGCGGTGGAAAGACGTCATTGCTCTCTCTGACCTGAGACGTCACAGTGCAGCAGCCGCGGAAGAGACAGGACCTGCTGCGGAGGCACGGGGAGAGGTAAGAATTGTGCCGGGCCGCCGGGGCTCTGAGCAAGCAGGGGGGAGCAGGCGCTGTACTGGTCCTCCGCTCAAGGGCTCAGGTGCCCGACGGCGAGTGCCCGCCCCACCTGCTCAGGGCCTCGGCACTTGCCCAGGTGTGCTGGGTGCTGACGCTGGGCCTGTTTATGTATCACGTACAGTATAGGACATACACTAAAGAATAATGGGACCATATGTAACACCCAAGAATAACGGACTGTATATAACACTCCAAAATAGTAAAGTACACGGTGAGTACAGATTGAACTCAGCCATGGGCAGAATATACATTAACATTCAGTGATGCAGCAGACCTTTCCCCTCTATAAGACAAGCCTCTCGTAGTGCCACAGCCTGTGCCCCATGGAAACAACCCATACATAAAGTTTCGTCCTAGGTGCTGGTGGTCCTGTATCCAGGGCTGCACTTACCTTGATGAGGAGGACATTAACTCCATGGATGACTGATGGTGGGAGCTGCCGTGTGGTGCTCTGTAAGTAGCATTGTACATGAGAAACTTCAGGGGCCACGAACATACATGAGGTACTTCAGGGGGCCACCATCATACATGAGGCACTTCAGGGCCACCATCATGCACGAGGCACTTCAGGGCCACCATCATACATGAGACTCTTTGGGGGTCACCATCATACCTGAGACTCTTTGGGGGCCACCATCATACATGAGACACTTCGAGGGTCCATCATTATGCATGAGCCACTTCAGGGGGCCACCATCATACATAAGACACTTTGGGGGGGCCACTATCATACATGAGACACTTTGGGGGGCCATCATCATACATAAGACACTTTGGGGGATCCACTATCATAGAAACACTTTGTTCATCACCATCATATATGAGGCACTTCAGGGGGCCACCATCATACATGAGATACTTTGGGGGGCCATCATCATACATGAGACACTTTGGGGGGTCCACCATCATACATGAAACACTTCATGGGCCACCATCATACATGAGACACTTTGTGCGCCACCATCATACATGACACAATTTGGGGGGGGCGCCATCATACATTAGACACTTTAGGCGGCCATCATCATACATGAGACACTTTGGGGGTCCACCATCATACATGAGACACTTTGTTCATCACCATGATACATGAGGAACTTCAGGGGGCCACCGTCATACATGAGGCACTTCAGGGGGCCACCATCATACATGAGATACTTCGGGGGGCCACCATCATACATGAGACACATCGGGGGCCATCTTCATACATGAGACACATCGGAGGCCATCTTCATACATGAGAGACATTGGGGGGCCACCATCATACATGAGGAACTCCAGGGGGCCACCATCATACGTGAGACACATGGGGGGGCCATCTTCATACATGAGACACATCGAAGGCCATCTTCATAAATGAGAGACATTGGGGGGCCACCATCATACATGAGGAACTTCAGGGGGCCACCATCATACATAAGACACTTTGGGGGGCCACCATCATACATGAGACACTTCAGAGTTCCACCATCATACATGAGACACTTTGTGCGCCACCATCATACATAAGACACTTTGGGGGGCCATCATCATACATGAGACACTTTGGGGGGTCAACCATCATACATGAAGCACTTCAGAGTGCTACCATCATATATGAGACACTTTGTGCGCCACCATCATACATAAGACACTTTGGGGGGTCATCATCATACATGAGACACTTTGGTGGGTCCACCATCATACATGAAACACTTCAGAGTGCCACCATCATACATGAGACACTTTGGGGGACCATTATCATACATTAGACACTTCGGGGGGTCCACCATCATACATGAAACACTTCAGAGTGCCACCATCATACATGAGACACTTTGGGGGGCCATCATCATACATTAGACACTTCGGGGGGTCCACCATCATACATGATACACTTTGTGCACCACCATCATACATGAGACTCTTCGAGGGGTCCACTATCATAACTATCATACAAGAGACACTTCATGGGGCCACCATCATGCATGAGACACTTAGTGCATCACCATCATACATGAAACACTTCATGGGTCACCTTCATACATGAGACACTTTGGGGAACACAATCATACATGAGATACTTTGTGGGGCCACCATCATAAAAGAGACACTTTGTGGACCACCATCATACATGAGACATTCCGTTGGCCACCATCATACATGAGCCAATTATTGGGCCACCATCATACATGAGACACTTTGTGCACCACCATCATACATTAGACACTTTGGAAGGGTCCACCATCATACATGAGACACTTTGTGGGCCACCATCATACACGAGACACTTTGAGGGGCCACCATCATGCATGAGACACTTCATGGGTCACCATTAGTGTTGAGCGAGCACTAAAATGCTCGGGTGCTCGAAGCTCGGGCCGAGCTCACCATGATACTCGGGTGCTCGACCCGAGCAACGAGCCCAATGTTAGTCTATGGGAGACGCAAGCATTTTTGCGGCGGCACCCCCGGCAGTCTGTAGAAAGCATAAAAAGTGCCCAAAACGATAGTGACAGTGCTCAAAAGACATGGGGACAGCACAGGGATCGCCCCTGGAAGCATTTCTGACCCCCAGGTCACTGCTGTCAACAACGTGGTCAGAGGTATTAAGCCACTTTTACAGGCTCACAATAAAACGTTCAAAAACGGAACTGAAATGGTTTTCCTGTGAAATATGTTAAGGAAGTTCCTTTCCAGGGTAAAGAGTTGTGTATAAGGTAAAATAAATAACCAAAAACAAAAATACACCTCCACACCTTGGGCTATGTTCACAAGTAGCATTTTTTATACATTTTTGCATTGCTTTCAACCGTGACAAATGCATTCACCGGGAAATGTCATTTTAGCATTTTACAACCTTATCTGGCCATGTGCTGTGTGACACATGCATACGAGTACAGTGCTGAAAAGACATGGGAACAGCATGGGGAAGACCCCTGGAAGCATCTCTGACACCCAGGTCACTGCCTAAAAGTGTGCCCATCAGAAGTCATCCTTGCCGCATGAGAAGATGCAGACTTGCAACTATCCCCGTGCTAGTCCTTCTCCCAGAGCAGTGTTCAATTGTACCTCCCCCATTCCTTGCACTGCAAGCGCAAGTATGCAGTCAACCACCCACCCACCCCCAGGCTGCAATACCATACTGCTAGCTTGCTTGCACTTGAAATTGGGCCTTTTAGGCATGTGGAGGCAGAATCTGGCAAACACGTCATGGCTGCATCGGCGACCTGGTATCCATACTCGGTCCCGAGCCGCCCCGCGGCCGGGTGCCCACACACAGTCCCCAGCCGCCTGGGGGCGGCCGGGTGTCCATAAACGGTCCTCAGTCGCCCCTATTTGTCCCGGTGCGCCTTATACACAAGCGCGCATACCAAAACATTACCTGTGCCCTCCCCAGTGCATTTAGTTGGAAGGACAGCCTAACCACAAACACGTGGACAAGTGAATGCGGCCAGGGATGGTCCATCTCACTGACGCCTTCACACTGGGTTAATATTGTGGAAGCCGGGACACAGTTGGACACAGGAATGCAACACATCCTGCAGACATAGAGGATTGTGGGTCCTGGGTCAATCATGCTTCAACACAAAGTTCAGAAGGTAGACAGCAGCAGTGGTCGGCCTCCTACACAACGAGTAAATTATTCATGATCATGAGGCCATCCATCTCCTTAGCTTTCTGTTCCATGGAATGCAAGAGCATGTATGTAGTAGTGGCTAGGCCTGAGGTGGTCAGGGTTTTGGCGTATATCCTACCTCCTCCGAGGATTGCTGGATGTTTTCCTGCTACTATCCCAGTTCTATGACTCCCGTTAAAACAAAGCTTCAGGTGATGAATGATGAATGAGGTGGTGGCAAAGGAGAAAGAGCAGGAGGAACAGGGACCATTCACATCAATGTTACGCTCGCGCCCGGACTGACTGGCATGAGCGTGATTAGTGATCCCACTGGACCATGAACCGAGGAGTGCCTGGAGGGGCGTAACTAAGTATCAACCCGGTCCGACAAAGGTCGCAAGGCGGCTCAGTCGACTCCGTGAACCAGGGAGGAACCGAGCAGAGGGACCAGGTGCTACTCCAGGTCAGACCCCGGTCACAGCTGTTGACCCACACCGGGGAATGCAGGAACAGGCAGGTGATCTGGTATGCAGACAGGTGGGTACTGGCAGGCACAGCTGGTATGACAGCAGGTGGGTACTTAGCAGGCATGGCTGGTATGAAGGCAGGTGGGTACTGGCAGGCACGGCTGGTATGCAGACAGGCAGATACTGGCAGGTATGAACGCAGGCTGGATAGGGACCAGTACAGACTGGGATACAGGAATAGAGTCGCAGATGCGGTGGACTAGCAGAGCAAAACCGCAGGAGCGATGAACAAGCAAAGCAGAGCAAAACCGCAGGCACGGTGAACAAGCAGAGCGGAGCAAAACCGCAGGCGCGGTGAACAAGCAGAGCGGAGCAAAACCGCAGGTGCGGTGAACAAGCAGAGCGGAGCAAAACCGCAGGTGCAGTGAACAAGCAGAGCGGAGCAAAACCGCAGGTGCGGTGAACAAGCAGAGCGGAGCAAAACCGCAGGTGCGGTGAGCAAGCAGAGCGGAGCAAAACCGCAGGTGCGGTGATCAAGCAGATTTGTTAGAGATGGAGGATCCTTGCTTAGGGACCAACCTCAGTTTGGTTTCTGAGATGACACGTCTGCGAGGCGGGGCAGTGCCTAAAGCTAGATCATTGATACAATCGTCGAGACTGTGTGGGGACAATGCCCCTGCTTCCCTTCCTTCAGAGACTTCAGCGCACAGCGAGTCAGCGACTAGAAGATCTGGTAAAGAAGAAGAAGAAACTGCTGACTGTCCTGAAGATATGGGGACTGGACACCCCTTACACCTCAGCAGTCTCCCAGGAAACACCATGCAGGATCTCCAGACCTGAGCGGGCACTAGATCTCTCGGCTCTGGACGACATGTGGGTAAACCACACAGCACCTGGAATGTAAACTTCTTCATGTGTAATGCTCCAATCTGGAGCTTAATTTGTACAGACATATTTTGACTGTTTCTTAGAAGGGCTCGTCCTTCCGCTAACAATGCCCAAACCGGCTTCTGGAGTTGTTGGACGGGAATCAGACTCCGACTCTTCAAGGCTTTAAGCCCGAAACTTCCCGTTAATCCAAGACCTTCACTTGCCATGGAGACAGTCATGGTCATCTGTGGAGAGGAAACACTAACGCCAAGGGCAGCCTCTCCTACAGGCCTAATGTCTTGGGATTCTCCAACCTTCGCTAGACAAAGACCATCAGGGGATCCAAAACAACTGCAGCGGGACCGCAATCCGATTTTGTGACTGACTTCTGGCATCTGCTTTGCCTGACGAACATAGTCATCCTTCATGGATTCTGTGCGGACAGCTGCCTCTACAGGCCAGGAACAGAAGGTCTTTGGGAGGACAGAACCTGGCGTGACGGTTTACCTCTACGCCTTGCACGTCTGGACTGCCTCTTGAGGTTGGGAAGGGAAGTATTCTGTAGAGCATTGTCATCCTGTGTGGATTCAGTGTGGGCAGCAGTCTCTTCAGGCTGGAAAACTGGTAAGCTACCTACACACATCATCCATCGGGGCTGCTCTAGGATATTGGGAAGGGAAACTTTAGCAGAAGCTTCAGGATTAGGGTCATCGAAGACCATTAGAAAGGCCACCAGGAAGGCCTGCAGATCAGAGAAGATAGGATCCCATGCTTTCCAAAGGGGGGTGATCCATTTCAAGGCATCACCCGCTAGGTAGGACATCATGAATGCTACTTTAACCCGATCGGTAGGAAAATAGTGAGCTTAGAATTTGAAATGCAGCATGCATTGCTCCACAAATGCACGGCTTCAGTTTGGATCCCCATAGTACCGTGGTGGATCTGCAGGAACGAGTGCTGATAGATCCATTTGGGCTGGTGCGTAAATCGCCTGGGCCTCAGCTTGCGAAAAAAATTTTTCCTTGGTGCACGTATTCGCCAGACAAGGAATAAATGTCTCTGAGAGCGAAGGGCCGTGGGGCTCAACAGGAACCATGGCCTGAGCAAACTGTTACGCTCGCGCCCAGACTGACTGGCGTGAGCTTGATTAGTGATCCCACTTACCATGAACCGAGGAGTGCCTGGAGGGGTGTAACTAAGTATCAACCCGATCCGACCAAGGTCGAACGGCAGCTCAGTCGACTCCGTGAACCAGGGAGGAACCGAGCAGAGGAACCAGGTGCTACTCCAAGTCAGACCTCGGTCACAGCTGTTGACCCACACCGGGGAATGCAGGAACAGGCAGGTTAAACTGGCATATTGACTGGTGGGTACTGACCGGCACGGCTGGTATACAGACAGGTGGATATTGACAGGCACGGCTGGTATGCAGACAGGTGGGTACTGGCAGGCACGGCTGGCTTGCAGACAGGTGGGCATAGGCAGGCACGGCTGGCATGCAGACAGGCGGGTACTGGCAAGTAGGAACATAGGCAGGATAGGAACCAGTACAGACTGGGATACAGGAACAGCCGCAGGTGTGGTAGACAAGCAGAGCGAAGCAAAATCCAAAGATGCGGTGAACAAGCAAAGCAGAGCAAAACCCGCAGATGTGCTGAGCAAGCAAAGCTGAGCAAAACCGCAGATGCGGTGAACAAGCAAAGCAGAGCAAAACCCGCAGATGCGGTGAACAAGCAAAGCAGAGCAAAACCCACAGATGCAGTGAACAAGCAAAGCAGAGCAAAACCCGCAGATGCGGTGAACAAGCAAAGCAGAGCAAAACCGCAGATGCGATGAACAAGCAAAGCAGAGCAAAACTGCAGATGCGGTGAACCAGAAAAGCAGAGCAAAACCCGCAGATGCGGTGAACAAGCAAAGCAGAGCAAAACTCGCAGATGCGGTGAACAAGCAAAGCAGAGCAAAACCGCAGAAGCGGTGAACAAGCAAAGCAGAGCAAAACCGCAGATGCGGTGAACAAGCAAAGCAGAGCAAAACCGCAGATGCGGTGAACCAGCAAAGCAGAGCAAAACCCGCAGATGCGGTGAAAAAGCAAAGCAGAGCAAAACCCGCAGATGCGGTGAACAAGCAAAGCAGAGCAAAACCGCAGATGCGGTGAACAAGCAAAGCAGAGCAAAACCCGCAGATGCGGTGAACAAGCAAAGCAGAGCAAAACCCGCAGATGTGGTGAACAAGCAAAGCAGAGCAAAACCCGCAGATGCGGTGAACAAGCAAAGCAAAACCGCAGTTGCAGTGAGAAAGTAGAGCAAAGCAAAACCCACAGATGCGGTAGACAGAACAGGGATCTATTCACATGGAACAGACTGGAGAACACAAGAAGATAGCTGGAACACACGAGTTAGATACAAAGGCAGGGAAACAGAATGAGCAGAACCAGATACACACAAGGTACTTGCAATGAAGTAGCGAGTGGACACAAAACTCACAAACAGAAGTACAGAGACAACGAGTTGGAGTTAGGTGCAGGTTAAGATACTGCAGGAAAAGGGTAAGGTGCAGACATAGAGATAAACAGGTAATGGACTAGGACACTGTTCAGACAGAAACTGAACCGTGAGCAAGATACAGGAACGAGCCTGGGAACTTAGCCCCCAGGTTGGCGGAAACAGACTAGAATTCAGAGATACAGGTAACAGGCCTGGGTACTCAGCCCCCAGGGTGTCAGAACAGACTAGATACAGGACAGGACCTGGCAACTCAGTTGCAAAAGACAAACTGAGTGAAAGTGTTGCTCAGGCACCTCCTACTGTGTGGAGGGGGTTTAAGTATCCAGTGACTCACAGCAATAGGCTGGGGACACATTAGGACTGTGCACACAGTAACTGTAAGAAACAGGCAGAAGCTGCGCCGACGCCCTAAGCAGTCAGACAAGAGACATGGACACAGCAGATACTGAAACAAAATGTGCAGCCTGGACTGACAGGTAAGATTGCGGTCTGGCATGGTGGGAGGTGGTGCAGCATGCAAGCACACCGCCAGGAATGTTACAATCTGCAATGTGTTTTGAGAAATAACGTGCATTAGCAAAGCCACGGTTTAGGCCACTGAAGGTTATCATTACGCAAAACTCATACAGCCTTCCCACAGACTGCAAGAGGGGTATCAAGTCTTCCAAGACAGCCAAGACTTCCCTGTGCTCACCGAGAGGATGACTGTCCATGTTCTCCTCCTCATCTTCCTCATCGTCCTCATTATCGCCCAATCCGCATTGAGATGAGATGAGGCTGGGCTGTGTAGCATCACCCTGTATAATTCCTTGCTCCGCCTGCAATGCCTCCTCTTTAATTGTGAGCAGTGAGCATTTCAGTAGACAGAGAAGCGGGATGGTGATGCTAGTTATGGCGTCATCGCCGCTCACCATCTTGTTGGACTCCTCAAAGTTTTGGAGGATGGCACAGATGTCAGACATCCATGCCCACTCATCAGCTCTTATGTGCGAAGGTTGACCTGAATTCCAACAGGCATGTTGAAGCTGGTACTCAACAACTGCCCTCTGCTGCTCACATATCCTTCCCAACAGCTGCAACATTGATTTCCAACGTGTGGTGACATCACACACAAGTCGGTGTGCTGGAAGCTGCAAACGCTGCTGAAGCACTGCCAGGGTCGCGGAAGCTGTAGCTGATTTTCTGAAATGGGCACACACGCGGTGTACTTTCACAAGCTGCTCTGGCAGATCTGGGTAAGTTTTGAAAACTGCTGAACCACTAAGTTGAGCACATTTAGTGCTCGCTTATCACTAATGTGTACCCCTGTGTGGAGAACAATATCAGCACCAAAGAATTAAAAGATGAAAGGTAGCCCGCTTTATATACCACGGTACTAAGAAAACCAATTTCGATTTAATCATGTGTACCTCTGTGAGAACAATATCTGCACCAAAGAATTAAAAGATGAGATGTAGCCTGCATTATATACCACGGTACAAAGAAAACTAATTTCAATTTTTTCATGTGTACCCCAGTGTGGGGAACAATATTTGCACCAAAGAATAAAAAAGATGAAATATAGCCTGCTTTATATACCACAGTAGTAAGAAAACCAGTTTCAATTTAGTCATGTGTACCCCTGTGTGGAGAACAATATCTGTACCAAAGAATTAAAAGATGACATGTAACCTGCTTTATATATCATGGTACTAAGAAAACCAATTTCTATTTTATCAGTTGTACCCCTGTGTAGAGAACAATATCTGCACCAAAAGAATTAAAAGATGAGATGTAGCCTGCTTTATATACGACAGTAGTAATAAAACCAATTTTTATTTAATCATATGTACCCCTGTGTGGAGAAAAATATCAGCACCTAAAAATGTAAAAATGACATCTGGCCTGCTGTATGACGTTATTAACAGAAGAAAGAATTTTTGTAGTGTGGATGAGGTCTGTATAGCATAAGAGATATGCTCCAAACAATTTCAAACTGAGATGTCCCCTATTGTATCATGCTAGTAACAGAAGAAATAATTTTTCCCCCCTGTATGGAGAACAATATTTGCACCCAAGAATTTAAAGATGAAATATAGCCTGCTTTATATACAACGGTAGGTTGAAAATCAATTTAGATTATATCATGTGTACCCCTGTGACAACAATATCTGCACCAAAGAATTAATTTCACTAGAGTAGAACTAGTATAATGGGGATCGACAACTTTTCCACTACAGCCAACCAAGCAGATGGAGACCCAATCAGGAGTCTTCAAATTTTAAAAAATTAGGGCCTGACACCACTATTTACATGGCCAACAGATTGGAGATGGTGGAGTTCAATCTCTTAGCTTTGTCATATGTAGGAGGAAATAATCTTTTAAGTGACCACAACTATGGGACCAAGGGCTGGCTGCAGTGCTGAGAAAGGGCAGAGTACGATGAACCAGACAAACTGCTGGACTGTGAATGAGGTGCAGGCGGAGATGTTACGATGGCACAGTAACAGAGGAGGAAGAAGTAGCAGATGCTGTTGATGGGGCAGCTGGTGGTTGTTGAGGTCCGCATTTTATTGCAGAGAGATTGCTCGAGTAACGCATTTTGATTGTGTAGCACCCCGAGGGCTCGGTTGCTACAGAGATATTGCACCTCACTCAGAGGTGTGATATCTCACTCTCAGGTAAGGATAGAGTGTGGATCAGGATCCCGACACCTGCATGCATTACACCACATTTAAGGGGGGCAGGGCGACCGATATGCTCCAAGTAGAGCACGACAGTCCCTGTCCCTGGTTGGAGTGGGGGGAGGGAACACCGAGGAAGGGGGAACCCTGTAGTGTATAGGAGGGAGAGGGCAGTTCCTGGGTGCACCTAGAGGGAGGTATAAAAGGTGGGCACCATCTTAGTTCAAAAGAGGGAGATCAGAGAGAAGAAGAGGGAGCAGGAGGTGGGAGCAGATGCTCTACATGGGCTCTGCTCCGCAGGCAGGCCTAAGAGACCGGAGCCTGGAGGAAGCATAAGGAAGGAGAAGGAAGGAAGAGGAGCGGAGGAGGCTCCAGGAACAAGGAACGAAGGGACCCCAGTCGCCACCGCACGCCCGAATCTACCTGCGTAGAAGGGTCAGGCCAAAGGGGGAGACCGGTCCCCGAAACTAGTGGAGGCGGGGAACTACCCTCAGCTAGAAACCGGAGGCTGTGACATTTCACGTGGCGCAGCCCCTTGCTACACCCGCTAGGAAGGCACCACATAGGGTCAGGGAAACTGGCGCCGAAGTTTACCAGAGAAGGCCCGAGGCAGCCGGACAGAAGCGAGGTCACTGGAGGCGTATGACAGGCCAGACAAAGGACACATAAAGGGGGTCCTGTGAAATGCTCCAAAGTTATCTGGGAGTAGGCCGAGCCCCTCACCTGGTGAACACAGTGCGACGAGGGACGTTATGACCAGCTGTAGTAACGTGGATAAAGAACTGTGAGTAAATACCCTGGACTGCATTACAGGACTCTGTGTCGTTACTGCTGATCCCGCGCATCATCACCCCCAGCATCTCCACTTGCTGCCCTGAGGCCATATTCCTCCCGTGGGGAGTTATACTATTTCTTGCTGCACTCACAACACCAGCCTCAGCGGTCTGCCCTGCAGCGGCGGTTCACTCTGATCGCAATCCACGGGTGGCGTAGTCGGACATTTAATATCATAAAATCCTATAAATAGACTGCCATTTGGGTTGACCACCCTGAGCCACGGGACCGGGTCCCCGCCACACGAGGACTACAACCCCCAGCATCCACAACGGTTCCGGTTCCGGGTATCTCCACGCACACGCGGCCCAGGGGGCGCGTCAACTTTTGGCGTAGTTGGCAGGATTTCGTACCCGCCACCACCGGGTACTGCGTGCCTGAAAAAAGACTGTTTCACTGTATTGAATATGGCGCCCGCCCCAGCAGAACGGACGCCATAATGTGCGCTCCAAAAGACAACAGGAAGCCACCTCCCATCGTGGGCGAGGTCCCAGAATGGCGCCAACGATGGAGCCCACCCCCAACAGCCATGAGTGCGGCTATAGAGATGTCCATCAACGTTAGGGGGCTGCCCCTGAGAGTGATTGCCAGCAGGTTGCCCCGGGACCACCCCCAACAGGGGCGGAAAGAGAAGAAAACTGGGGGGGCAGGGTGTGGTTTGGATCAGTCTTGGCAGACCACACCCGGAGATGGCGAGCAGCACCGACTCCAGCACCCTGACGGGTGGCTTGCTGCAGGCCATCGCGGCCCCGTACAGCCTCAAGGAGCTGATGGCTCAGCTTCCTGGAGAAGACCCGGAGTTCTTCCGAACTGCGTTGGAGGATTTGGACCGGAGGATGGTCCAGGCGCAGTGGGAAGCTGTAGCAGAATGGCCCGGTGGGTCGCTGCCCAGCAGCACGGGATGCCGCCAGCACCGGCCAGCGAGCCAGCCCCTGAGGACGAGGAGCGGAGGCTGGAAGCCGAGAGCAGCGCAGCCCTGGAAGCAAGTAAGGGGGACACCCCTGCCACCAGCCCTGATGCCACCAACCTGCCTCTGGACCCTGTCGCGGAGCCAGACGTTCCAGGCGTCGCAGCGCCTCCCCCGCTCCCGCCGCCGGCACACAGGCCCCAAGCCGTGAGCACCATCGCCGGATCAAGCACCAGGCCATGCCCCCTGACCTCGGGTACGGTCGGAAGCGGCCCGCTCCAGGCCCGGTCGCAAGGCCTGACCTCCCCAGATGCCTCCGAACCGCTTGCGCCCCAGGACCCGAAGCCACCAACCCTAGGGACCGACCTGTACTGCCAGCTCGCTGGGCCCAATGGAGAACCGGTTCCCTTACCAGAGGGATGGGTTCACCCTAGTCAGCGGAAGAACCTGTCCGCAGAAGCCGAGGCCCCGCTTGCTCCGCTCCTGCCTGTGCCACAGCTAGTCGCCATTCCCCAGCTCCCGGAGGAAGAGGTCCAGATCGAGTGGGACCAGACCGGGGAGGACCTGATGGGGTTTTCGCAGGAGACGCGGGCAGCCACAGCTCACAGGCGGGAGTTCTGTGAGCGGGAAATCAGGCAGCTTGAGAAGGAAGAGCGGGCGCGGAGCCAGAAGAGGGAGCAGCTGCAGGCCCGGAGCGCCGAGGAGAAGACGCGAACCCGCCGAAACCCCCAAGCTGCACGCGGTCCTAAAATTGCTGGGATCGTGGTAAAGTTCCACCAAGAGAAAGGGTGGGGGTTCATCCAGGACTCTACCACAGACACGGACCTCTTTGTTAATAGGAGGGACGTGGAGAGCCACCTGCCTGAGGGTCACCGGGGACGGGATCTGTATCCGGGGGACTTGTGTCCTACACCCGGCATCGAGGCCTGCGAGGGTGGTATACCCTCAATGTCCAGAGGGTAGAGGAAGAGCACTACCGTGAGCACTGCTATCCAGAGGACCCGGACGGGTCTGAGGACTAAGAGGAGGAGGAGAGTCCACAAAGACATCACTATTAATGGGCGACAACCTAATTGTAAATAGTTACCCGCCTGGGTGAAAAGTTAAGGGACATGCCGTCTTCCGGATTATGAGAAGTTTGACACGCTGTTTTCCGGATTACAGAAAAGTTTACCCGGTTAAGGATTGTTGCGAAAGTTTGTGTGTCTGTTAAAAGTTACCCGAAAAGGGTCTGTGAGTAATCCGGCTGAGGACTGGGAGCAGCCAACTTTCTGTGAACTATCCGGCCGAGGACTGGGAGCGGTCAACTTTGTAAATAGTTGCACTTCTTAAAGTGCCCCCTACTGGTTTTATAAGGAACTACAACAACTGACCTCAGAACAAAAACCCGTTGGAGGTGGCCGAAGACGAGGTCCAGCATCTGGATCAGCTACGCCCTGCAGCCACCCCAGGGCCTGTTGAGGGTTTGGGACGGGTTCCTCAGGTTCATTTGTTATCTGTTTGCAAGTTTGCACCTTATTGAAAAAAATGGACATTTGGTCGCAAGTTGCACCGCGGCCAGTACAAGAGAGTCCACTTGAAAACGTTTTATATGAAAAGTTTTATATACCGAAATGCTTTATATGATGCTTTACATGATGTTTGATAAAAGAGTTCCCGTGATATTAAAAGTGCACTTATAATGTTGAAAAGAGAAAATGTTTCCCATAAAGGGAAGTGATATGCAGTTGACAGTTAAAAAAAAAAAAAAAAAAAATTCTTTGCATGTCCTAATTAGAGATGAGCGTTGTTCTACTCGAACTGTTCGCCAATCTCAAATTCGAGCTGTTTTGGGCGGTGTTCGAGCCGTTCGGCGAACACGAACAATTTGAGAAAAATTCGTCTGTTCGAGGTTATGTTTGATAACTGTTCGTGCACCAAAATCATAACTGGATTTTTTCTCAGTAATGATGAAAATTAATGTTAATACGCAGTTTGAGTGTACAGCGGGGTGGGGGGAGGGCAGGGGATGGACCTCTGCAGGAACAATGAAGATCTCCATTTTTTTTTCTCTTTCCCGCATTTACAGTGGGGAGGTGCAATCTGTCAGCCTATCAGCAGCGCACACACGGAGCGAAGTGCTTTTTTTCACACAAGCAAGGGCATGTGTCATTGGCAGTGTATGTCACATGTCCTTGCCCTATAAGACCAAGCCATTTTCCCCGTCGCCACCATTTTCTCACTGCTGCAGCTGCGTGTTAGACGGCACCGCTGTTGCTGTGTGCGCTATACCTTGTTAATTTCAAGCCAATTTTCGCACAAATCTACAGATAGCTTGGGAGTAGGGAATAGTTGTGATTGCAGTCCTTTTAAGGACTAGGTTACAGCATTTCCTACGACTTTTATCAGGCAGGTCTGTGCTCTTAAATAGATAGATTGTGGGAGTAAAGACTAATTGTAATTGGAGTCCTTTTCAGGACTAGGTTACATCAGTTCCTATCAGTTTTTGCCAGGCAGGTCTGTGCCAGTGCTGTGCAAGTTTTTTTCACAGCATTTGGCTGAATCTAGCAAAGCTAATCCTTTTTGGCCTATTGCAGAGTGTGTTAGTCAGTGGAGTAGCCTATCTGTGTTGCAAGATATACCACCTGTGTATAGAATACCAATTTTTTTACTGCACCTAGTGAAGTAAAATCTTTTGGGCATAGCATCATTCTATTAGTCCATCTATACTGACCTCCATCAGGTTGCAAATTAAAACTAATTTTTATCTGCATCTACAGTACCTCTGAAAAAATATTGGGCTTCTAGCTGTGTGTGGGTCTTGTTCTATTAATCCATCTATACTGACCTCCATCAGGTTGCAAACTGAATATATTTTTTTCTGCATCTACCTCTGAAAAAATATTTGGCCTTCTAGTAGTGTGTCGGACTTTCTCTATTAGTCCATCTATACTGACCTCCATCAGGTTGCAAATTAAAACTAATTTTTATCTGCATCTACAGTACCTCTGAAAAAATATTTGGGCTTCTAGCAGTGTGTGGGACTTGTTCTATTAGTCCATCTATACTGACCTCCATCAGGTTGCAAACTGAATATATTTTTTTCTGCATCTACCTCTGAAAAAATATTGGGCTTCTAGCTGTGTGTGGGTCTTGTTCTATTAATCCATCTATACTGACCTCCATCAGGTTGCAAACTGAATATATTTTTTTCTGCATCTACCTCTGAAAAAATATTTGGCCTTCTAGTAGTGTGTCGGACTTTCTCTATTAGTCCATCTATACTGACCTCCATCAGGTTGCAAACTGAATATAATTTTTTTCTGCATCTAGCTCTGAAAAAATATTTGGCCTTCTAGTAGTGTGTCGGACTTTCTCTATTAGTCCATCTATACTGACCTCCATCAGGTTGCAAATTAAAACTAATTTTTATCTGCATCTACAGTACCTCTGAAAAAATATTTGGGCTTCTAGCAGTGTGTGGGACTTGTTCTATTAGTCCATCTATACTGACCTCCATCAGGTTGCAAACTGAATATAGTTTTTTCTGCATCTACCTCTGAAAAAATATTGGGCTTCTAGCTGTGTGTGGGTCTTGTTCTATTAATCCATCTATACTGACCTCCATCAGGTTGCAAACTGAATATATTTTTTTCTGCATCTACCTCTGAAAAAATATTTGGCCTTCTAGTAGTATGTCGGACTTTCTCTATTAGTCCATCTATACTGACCTCCATCAGGTTGCAAACTGAATATAATTTTTTTCTGCATCTAGCTCTGAAAAAATATTTGGCCTTCTAGTAGTGTGTCGGACTTTCTCTATTAGTCCATCTATACTGACCTCCATCAGGTTGCAAATTAAAACTAATTTTTATCTGCATCTACAGTACCTCTGAAAAAATATTTGGGCTTCTAGCAGTGTGTGGGACTTGTTCTATTAGTCCATCTATACTGACCTCCATCAGGTTGCAAACTGAATATATTTTTTTCTGCATCTACCTCTGAAAAAATATTGGGTTTCTAGCTGTGTGTGGGTCTTGTTCTATTAATCCATCTATACTGACCTCCATCAGGTTGCAAACTGAATATAATTTTTTTCTGCATCTAGCTCTGAAAAAATATTTGGCCTTCTAGTAGTGTGTCGGACTTTCTCTATTAGTCCATCTATACTGACCTCCATCAGGTTGCAAATTAAAACTAATTTTTATCTGCATCTACAGTACCTCTGAAAAAATATTTGGGCTTCTAGCTGTGTGTGGGACTTGTTGTATTAGTCCATCTATACTGACCTCCATCAGGTTGCAAACTGAATATATTTTTTTCTGCATCTACCTCTGAAAAAATATTTGGCCTTCTAGTAGTGTGTCGGACTTTCTCTATTAGTCCATCTATACTGACCTCCATCAGGTTGCAAATTCAAAATTATTTTTTTCTGCATCTAACCCAGCCAATAGTTTTGGCCTAATACCACAGTTTGGCCACTCAGCTCTGCTCGGTTACCATCCATTGTTTTTTTGTGCAAACAACTCCAGAGTTGTGAATTAGTTAACCACCAAAATGAGTGGAAAAAGGCCTGCTGCTGGTGGAAAGGGGAATAGGCGTGTTGGGAAGGGGAAAAAAGGTTGTGTCCGTGGGGTAGGTGCAGAAGAAAGACCATCTTCCAGCCAAACTAAAATGTCTACTTCTTTTAGCGGACAATGTGATAAGATCCCTTTCTTACGGCCACGCCAATCGCTACAAATTCCAGATGAGGCACAAAAACAGCAGGTGCTTCAACGGATATCAAGTGCTCCTTTAAGTGGGCTCTCCTCCACATCAACTTCAACATCACAAATACTCCAATCCTCAAAGGTGTCACCCAAATCGCACTTGCTTCCTCACAGCTCCCAAATCTCCAGCTGCCCGTCTGAGTATGAGGTAGAACAGATGGTTGAGTCTGCAGAGCTGTTTACTCATACTATAGCCTGGGAATCAGAGGTCGACTCCAATGCTTCTGTGAATCCAGACGAGGAAATGATCTGCACTGATGCCCAGAATCTTTATGAGTCGGATCCAGGACCAGACGCAGAAGGTTCTGACCATAATGTAGACCCTCATTCCCAAACTGTAACTCCTGTTGGTGGAGACAATGAGGAAGACGATGATAAGACTCAAATACCTGATTGGAGCGACAACTTTAGTTTTTTGTCAGGGCAGGAACAGGTTGGCTCTGAGGACGACGGGTGTGATAACGCACAGGGTGATGATGATGAGGTCGGAGATCCCACTTACTGTCAACCCACAGTCAGCCAAGAGATGAGGTCAGCAGAGGAGGTGGAGGAAGATGCTAGTGACGACGAGGTCAGGTTGCGCCTTCCTGGACAGAGACGTAGTACTGGAAGCACGTCAACAACTGCATCCTCAAACACAACTCTGCCTCTCACCACAAGTGGTGGTGGCTCTTCAGGTCGCATGGGTGCTAAGCCTTGCATAGCCTGGGCATTTTTTCAGATCGATAAAGATGACCCAACTCGTGTTATCTGTAACATTTGTCAGCAAAAGCTAAGTAGAGGCCAAAAAATACATAGTTTGAGTACTTCATGCATGAACCGGCACATGGACATGAAGCATAAGTTGCAGTGGGAAGCTCAGTGTGCTACAATGCGGCCTAGCCGGCCGGGCCAACCACCGTCTGCCATATCTTGTGCATCCGCGGCCTCTTCATCCTCTGTGACTGGGGGGACAGCAGTCACACCTGTTTTGGGGCGCAGACCTGCCACCTCTTTACCCGCAACAGCCAGCGTGATTGGCAGGTCATCATTTTCTTTGGAGGTGGTAACACCAGCTGGTGTTGAGCGCTGTCCGACATCGATAGCACCACCTTTGGATGAAGGCAACCTAACATGTCCGCCTGCATCTTCCTCACAGACCGGCAGTTTGCCGGGGACACCCTTATCAACCCAGTCTAAGCACAATAGCCAGCCCTCGGTCCCTCAGATGTGGACAAGTAAAAGACCATTTCCTCCTAGCCATGAGAAAGCTAAGAGGTTGAATTTCACCATCTGCAAGCTCTTGGCTACAGAAATGCTGCCTTTCCGCCTGGTGGACACAGAGGATTTTCGAGACCTTATGTCCGTCGCAGTACCCCAGTACCAGATGCCCAGTCGGCACTACTTCTCAAAGAAAGGTGTGCCTGCGCTCCACCAGCATGTCGCACACAACATCACCGCTTCTTTGAGAAACTCTGTGTGTGACAGGGTGCATTTCACCACAGACACTTGGACGAGTAGGCATGGACAGGGGCGTTACATGTCGCTGACTGGGCACTGGGTAACTATGGTGACAGCAGGACAAGGGGCTGCTGTCCAAGTCTTGCCGTCCCCACGAGTTGTGCGTCAATCCTCTTTATGTCAAAGTTCCTCCACTGCTTCTGCCTCCTCAACCTCCTCTCGGTCTTCCACCTGCACCCAAAGCCTGTCTGGTCATGCCACAAGCTTTCTAACTGCGCAGAAGGGATCCTGCACACCTCCTTACTATGCTGGCAGTAGGGCTCAACGTCATCAGGCGGTTTTTACATTGAAATGTCTGGGAAATGTGAGTCACACAGCTGAGGAGTTGTGGTCAGCTCTGGAGAACCAATTTCATGAATGGTTGTCTCCACTGGACCTGAAACCAGGGAAGGCCGTGTGCGACAATGCTGCAAACCTGGGTGCGGCCCTTCGCCGGGGCAATGTCACACACGTGCCTTGTATGGCTCACGTGTTGAACCTGGTTGTCCAGCAATTTTTAGCCCACTATCCCAGACTAGATGGCCTTCTGCAGAGGGCACGGTCGCTGTGTGCTCCCTTCCGCCGTTCGCATCCCGCAGCTCAACGACTTACATCTCTACAGAAGTCGTTGGGCCTGCCACTTCACCGGCTAAAATGCGATGTGCCTACCCGGTGGAATTCAACTCTGCACATGTTGCAGCGACTGTGGCAGCACCGACAAGCCCTGGTGCAATACGTTCTGACGTATAGCCTGGGCCAACGAGATTCAGAGGTGGGGCAAATCACTCTGGAGGAGTGGTCTCAGATCAGGGACCTATGCACCCTTCTGCACAGTTTTGAAATGGCGACGAAGATGTTTAGTGCTGACGATGCCATTATCAGCATGACTATTCCGGTGATTTACATGCTGGAGCACATGTTAAACAGAATTCGGAGTCAGGTGGTGGCACAAGAGGAGGTGGAGGAAGTAGAGGAGGAGGAGTTGTATGCGGAAGGGCTAACATCTGCAAGGTCCAGAAGGTCGGCAGCACCAAGGCGGCAGGCATGTGAGGGTGGGGGAGATGGTTTTACCAGGGCGCATGGTAGCAGCCAAACTAGTGAGGAAGGTGCAGGAGCCCAGGAAGAAGTGGAGGACGAACTGATGGAAGACTCATCAGATGAGGGAGACCTTGATCACATTTCTGTTGTGCGAGGTTGGGGGGAGAGGACAGAGGAAGGAAGCATGATTGTTACCTCGCCACCAACACAACAGGGACTTGGTGCTCCTGGATGCGCAACACACATGAGTGCCTTCTTGCTGCACTACCTGCAACATGACCCTCGAATTGTGAGAATTAGAAATAATCCTGACTACTGGGTTGCCACACTGTTAGATCCCCGGTACAAAAGTAAATTTGCAGAAATTATTCCTGCCATAGAAAGGGATGCACGCATGCAGGAGTATCAGCAGAGACTGTTGCAGAATCTTACATGTGCTTTTCCACAAAATACCAGTGGTGCACGTAGTGAATCTCACAGTTCCAACTTGCCAACCGTGGGACCGTCAAGTGTTCAGCACTCAAACCGTAACAGAACCACAGTATCTGCTGGTAACATCAATTTTGCGGAATCATTTCACCACTTTTTTAGCCCATCCTTTGCAAGGCCACAGGAGACAAGAAGTCTGACACATAGTCAACGCCTAGAGACGATGGTACAGGAGTATCTCCAAGTAAACATTGAAGCCACGACTGTGTCACTGGACCCTTGCTCTTTTTGGGCTTCCAATCTGGATAAATGGCCGGAGCTAGCCACTTACGCCTTGGAGATCTTGTCATGCCCCGCAGCCAGCGTTCTGTCTGAACGTGTGTTCAGCGCTGCTGGTGGTGTGCTGACAGATAAGCGCACGCGGCTCTCCACTGATAATGTAGACAGACTCACGTTCATAAAGATGAACAAATCATTGGATCCGAAACGACTTTTCTACCCCTGTGTCATCCTGGGGAGAGTAAAAGCTTGATGATTGGTTAAAATCACCCTACCAAACGTTTTAAGCTTTCAAATTACTAATCATGTTTATCTGTATCTTGACTGGAAAATAATTTGGGCTTTGTAGCAGTGTGCAGCACTGATCCTATTAGGCCATCTATAATAAGCTCCACCAGATTTAAAATTAAAAATAATTTTTAGCTGCATCTAGCCCGGAAAATAATTTTGGGGCTCCGAGATGCGCAAGACACATAAGTGCCTTCTTGCTGCACTACCTGCAGCATGACCCTCATATTGTCAGAATTCGAAGTAATCATGACTACTGGGTTGCCACACTCTTAGATCCCCCAAACTTTTCGATCAACCTTTTCATTTTAATAAAGACCAAAAAAATGGTCATTTTTGAAATTATAAGCATTAGCAGGTTGTTAGAAACTGAAATCAAACAGTTTTCAACTCAAAACTTTATTCTAGGTGATGTTACATTTTCACATAGGACCCCTTGTTCGAAAGGAGCTTCTGAACTCTCTCGTCCATTGAATTTGTCAGGTTTTGGATGGTTTCTGCTTCAATTGTTTTGCATGAGGACAGAATACCCTCCCAGAGCTGTTGCTTAGATGTGAACTGCCTCCCGCCATCATAGACACTCCTTTTAATGATGCTCCAAAGGTTCTGAATGGGGTAGAGGTCAGGGGAGCATGGGGGTCACACCATAAGTTTGTCCCCTTTTATGCCCATATCAGCCAGAGATGCAGATGTTTTATGTGCAGCATGAGATGGTGCATTATCATGCAGAAAAATGATCTTGCTGTGAAATACACGGTTCTTCTTCTTGAACCATGGCAGGAAGTGCTGTTTGAGAAAATCCACATACATTATGGAGTTCATCTTTAGCGCCTTCAGGGATCCTAAAGGGGCCGACAATCTCTCTCCCCATGATTCCAGCCCAAAACATTACTCCACCTCCTCCTTGTTGGCGCTGTAGCCGTGTTTGCGTGGGGTGTCCATCAACCAGCCATCCTCCACTCCATCCATCTGGACCATCGAGCGCTGCACGGCACTCATCCGTGAACAAAACAGTTTTGAAATCAGTCTTCATGTAATGTTTGGCCCACTGGAGCCGTTTTTGCTTGTGTGAAGTGGATAGAGGAGGTCGACAGGATGGCGTATGCACAGCTGCAAATCTCTGAAGGACCCTGCATCTTGTTGTTCGGGGGACGTTGGAGGCACAAGCAGCTTCAAAAACTTGTCTGCTGCTATGACAAGGCTTTTTTGCCGCTGCTCTTTCAACCTGACGTAATTGCCTGTAGGAAAGACGCACACGTGTGTACTGTGAATCAGCTACATACTTCTTGATTGCCAAGACACTTCATCCTGATCATCGCACAATGTTGATTGTAGTCATGCCTTGACCTAAACACTCCACAATTTGTTGCTTCTCAGCAGCCGACACATCCTTTTTCTTTCCCATTTTGGCAGAAAATGTAGGCTGCTTAATAATGTGAGAGAGCCTTCTTAAGTAGTCTTGCCTTTCATTGGACACACCTGCCAAACTAATTAGCACAGGTGTCTGCAATTGCTTACAGTGATATAAAGAGCCCTGACACACATCACCATCAATGAGTTTAACTGACAAACAAACAAATTCTTCCCTTATCACTCCTAAACACTTTTTGCATAATAATTTGGAACGCGGTGTACATGTGCTTTTCCACAAAACACCAGCGGTTCACGTAGTGAATCTTACAGTTCTAACTTGCCAACCGTGGTCTGTATGGAATTGTTCAATAAAGGGCCCAAAATTAAGATAACATAGATGGGAGAGGTCTCTATGAATAGGAATTCCTAAGTATTTGATACCCTGTGAGGGCCAGGCAAAGGGAAAGTTGGACTGGATGGAATCCTATATGGATTTGGGGAGGGAGACATCGAGGGCCTCAGACTTCGCTGCATTGATTTTAAAATTTTACCATGTAACAAAGTGATCTATTTCAGCCATAACAGCATGGATGGATATATGTGATTGAGTGATATATACTAGGACATCATCAGCAAATAGAGAGCACTTGTACTCGGTGCCTCCCACCTCAATCCACCTAATATTGGGGTTATGGCGAATTGATGAGAGCAGGTGCTCCGTCACTAGGATGTATAAGAGAGGGGACAGAGGACATCCCTGCCTTGTCCCATTGGTGATTGTGAAAGGTGATGAAAATGTTCTGACGCACCCCCTGGGCCTTGGGACACCCGGAGCCGGACCCTTTTTGGTGGATGCTGGTGGTTGTAGTCTTCGTGGCGGCGACCCGGTTCCGTGGCTCAGGGCGGTCAAACCAGTGGCGGAACTATTTATGTGGTTTTGATGTTTAAATGTCCGACTACGCCACCCGTGGATTGCGGTCAGAGTGAACCGCCGCTACAGGGCAGACCGCTGAGGCTGGTGTTGTGGGTGCAGCAGAGCGTAGCATAACTCCCCACGGGAGGAGTATAGCCTCAGGGCAGTGTATGCGGAGGATGGGGGTGATGGTGCAGGGCAGCAGCAGTAACGACACGGAGTCAGTGATGCAGTCCAGGGCCTTTACTCACAGTTCTTATTATCCAGACCACGTCTGCAGGTAACGGCTGCCCACGTCATACTGTGCTCACCAGGTGAGGGGCTCAGACAACTCCCAGATAACTTTGGAGCACTTTACAGGACCCCCTTTGTGTGTCCTTTGTCTGGCCTTTCTTACCAACACTTCTGTCCGGCTGCCTCGGGCCTCCTCTTGGTAAACTTGGCGCCAGTTTCCCTGACCCTATGTGGTGCCTTCCTAGCGGGTGTAGCGAGGGGCTGCACCACATAAAATGTCAGAGCCTCCGGTTTCTAGCTGAGGGTCGTTTCCTGCCTCCACTAGTTCGGGGACCGGTCTCCCCCTTTGGCCTGACCCCTCCACGCAGGTGGATTCGGGCGTGCGGTGGCGACTCGCCCGTCTGCACCCCTGGGATCCCTTCATTCCTCGTTCCTGGAGCCTTCTCCGCTCCTCTTCCTTCCTTCTCCCTCTTCCAGGCCTGGGCCTCTGTTACTAGGCCCGCCTCCGGAGCAGAGCTCATGCAGAGCCCCTGCTCCCTGCCAATTCTGCTCAGACTTCTCTGCACTGAACTAAGATGGTGCTCACCTTTTATACTCCCTTCTCAATGCACCCAGGAACTGCTTCCTCCCTGCTCCTGCACTACAGGGTTCCCCTTCCTCAGTGTTCCCTCCCCCCACTCCAGCCAGGGACAGGGACTGTCGTGCCCATCTCAGGGGCATATTGGTCGCCCTGCCCCACGGCAATGTGGTGTAATGCATGCAGGTGTCGGGTCCTGATCCACACTCCATCCTTACCTGAGAGTGAGATATCACACCTCTGGGTGAGGTGCAATACGTCTGTAGCAACCGAGCCCTCAGGGTGCTACAGTTCCATTTATCTTCAGCCTAGGTGACGTATTGCGATACAGGGCCGTGATTTTGGCTATAAAAGGGTCCTCTAGACCCCTACCCCAAGCTTTTTAAGAGAATCATATATGGCGTGCCAGGAGACTCTATGGAATGCTTTCTCAGCATCCAACGAGAGTATCTAATTACAAATTTTTAACTGCATCTAGCCCAGGAAATACTTTGTGCCTAGTAGCAGTGTCTGCTAGTCAGCGGATTATCCCGGCTGTTAAGCAAGCTACACCACCTGTAGTTTAGACACTTAATTTTTTCAAAGGAAATGCTTCGGGACCATGGGATACTCAGTGAAGAGCATCAGGAGGCACCCCAAGGCATAGGGGCTGGGACTGGCAGTAGGATGCCTTGCGGTGGACAGCCGAGCTCGATCCTTATAAAAGCTTTTTAACTGCAGCAGCTTTAGTGGACGCTACTGGAGCTGGAATTACGCGGCTGCTGGCATGAGACTTGCCCTCCAATAGATCCTTGTAAATGGATTTAAAGTGTATTCATTCAAATTAGAGAGACAATTTAAATTAAAAAGCTTAGAGCTGCCTCCACCACAGGGGGGCTCGCTCGACCCACCAGCGGACAGGCACCAGTATTGGGAGAGGGGGGCTGGCCATCAGGGTTCACCGCGGCTCTGGCACAAACCCGGCGACACGGAGGTGGCACGGGCAGGAGCGGACTGGCCGTGTCGGCTTCTCACTTTTTGGATTTTAGAAGGGCATGACATGCCTATATCTGTGTCTCCCCCTCCTTTTACTCCTCCACCTCTTTTATTTTCGCATGACTATATGTACTTGTCACTTTTCCATGTGTTAGTTGTGTCTTCTGAGCAGTTTGTCAGCTTTTGGACACCTTTGAAGGTGTTTTCTATGTGTTTCTATGTGTTTTTGTTTGCCTGCCATTGGTTTTAACGGTGTTCGAAGGAGTTCGACGAACAGTTCGATGAACAGTTCGGCGAACACACGGGTGTTCGACGAACCGAACCGAACTCGAACACTACGGGGGTGGCTAAACACTAGTCCTAATCTGCACTGTCTTTTACTCTGCTCCAGCCCGCGGACGTGCTGTGGTTTATCAAGGGGGAATGTAGCACCCCGAGGGCTCGGTTGCTACAGAGATATTGCACCTCACCCAGAGGTGTGATATCTCACTCTCAGGTAAGGATGGAGTGTGGATCAGGACCCCGACACCTGCATGCATTACACCACATTTCCGGGGAGTAGGGCGACCGATATGCTCCAAGTAGAGCACGACAGTCCCTGTCCCTGGCTGGAGTGGGGGGAGGGAACACCGAGGAAGGGGGAACCCTGTAGTGTATAGGAGGGAGAGGGCAGTTCCTGGGTGCACCTAGAGGGAGGTATAAAAGGTGGGCACCATCTTAGTTCAAGAGAGGGAGATCAGACAGAGAAGAAGAGGGAGCAGGAGGTGGGAGCAGAGGCTCTGTATGGGCTCTGCTCCGCAGGCAGGCCTAAGAGAGAGGAGGGAGCCTGGAGGAAGCAGAAGGAAGGAGAAGGAAGGAAGAGGAGCGGAGGAGGCTCCAGGAACAAGGAACGAAGGGACCCCAGGGGTGTGGACCGGCGAGTCGCCCCCGCACGCCCGAATCTACCTGTGTAGAAGGGTCAGGCCAAAGGGGGAGACCGGTCCCCGAAACTAGTGGAGGCGGGGAACTACCCTCAGCTAGAAACCGGAGGCTGTGACATTTCACGTGGCGCAGCCCCTCGCTGCACCCGCTAGGAAGGCACCACATAGGGTCAGGGAAACTGGCGCCGAAGTTTACCCGAGAAGGCCCGAGGCAGCCGGACAGAAGCGAGGTCACTGGCGGGGTATGACAGGCCAGAGAAAGAACACATAAAGGGGGGTCCTGTGAAACGTTCCAAAGTTATCTGGGAGTAGGCCGAGCCCCTCACCTGGTGAACACAGTGCGACGAGGGATGTTATGACCAGCTGTAGTAACATGGATAAAGAACTGTGAGTAAATACCCTGGACTGCATTACAGGACTTTGTGTCGTTACTGCTGCTCCCGCGCATCATCACCCCCAACATCTCCACTTGCTGCCGAGGCTATATTCCTCCCGTGGGGAGTTATACTATTTCTTGCTTCACTCACAACACCAGCCTCAGCGGTCTGCCCTGCAGCGGCGGTTCACTCTGATCGCAATCCACGGGTGGCGTAGTCGGACATTTAATATCATAAAATCCTATAAATAGACTGCCATTTGGGTTGACCACCCTGAGCCATGGGACCGGGTCCCCGCCACACGAGGACTACAACCCCCAGCATCCACAACGGGTCCGGTTCCGGGTATCCCCACGCACACGTGGCCCAGGGGGCGCGTCAATTGCGCATGTGAAGGTTCATGCATGTAGTAGTAAAATTATTGCACTTTTTCCCACTGCTGAGTTTTTTCTTGCAAAGTTGACAGATAACGTGAGTTGGCTTATACCTTGCCATGTCAAAAAAGGCCCAGGCTAGGTAACCATTGCCGTCCAATCTCAGACAGCGGCATTTAACAGCACCACGCTGGAAGTGCGTCACTTACCCCGCCCGTCACATGATCGCAGGTCACCAATGGATTGGCATGACAGCCCGGGGTCTTCAGGAGACCCCTGTGGTTGTCATGCCCAGATTGCTATGAGCGCCGCCCAGAGGTCGGCGCTCATAGCAAAGGAGCAAATCTGCTACATACAGGGGATCTGCTCATCGCCTATATGTAGCAGAGCTGATAAGGCAAGTGCTGCTTCAAGTCTCCCATGAAGACTATTGAAGCAAGCAAAAAGTAAAACAAAAATGTTTTTAAAAATATTAAAAAAATAAAAAAATATAGAAAAGTTTAAATCACCCCCTTTCGCCCCATTCAAAATAAAACAATAAAAAACACCCATATTTGGTATCACCACTTTCAGAATTGCCCAATCTATCAATATAAAAAAAGACTTAATCCAATCAGCAAACGACGTAGCGAGAAAAAATTCTAAATGCCAAAATTACGTTTTTTTTGGTCGCCGCAACATTGCAATAAAATGCAATAACGGGCGATCAAAACATTGGATCTACTCCAAAATAGTATCAGTAAAAATGTCAGCTCAGTGCGCAAAAAATAAGCTCCCTCCCGGCCCAAGATCATGGAAAATGGAGACACTACTGGTCCTGGAAAATGGCCCAGTTTTTTTTTCTTTTTAGCAAACTTTGGAATTTTTTTCACCACTTAAATAAAAAAGAACCTATATATGTTTGGTGTCTACAAACTTGTAATGACTTGGAGAATAATAATAATTCCAAGTCAGTTTTAGAATTCAGTGAACGTGGTAAATAAAAACAACTGTGGAATTGCACTTTTTTGCAATTTCACCGCATTTGAATTTTTTTTCCTGTTTTCCAGTACATATTATGGTAAAACCAGTGATGTTGTCAAAATTTCAACTCGTCCCGCAAAAAATAAGCCCTCACATGGCCATATTTACCGAAAGACAAAAAAATTATGGCTCTATGAACAAGGGGAGTAAAAAACAAAAACGCAAAAACGGAAAATGCTCCAGTCATTAAGGGGCTAAGCTGAGATATAGGCTGCTTTATATACCAATTTTGAGTTTATCATGTCTGTGTACCCCTGTGTGGAGAACAATATCTGCCCCAAAGAATTTTAAGCTGAGATGTAGCTGCTTTATATGCCACGGTAGTAAGAAAAGAAAATTTTGAGTTTATCATGTCTGTGTACCCCTGTGTGGAGAACAATATCTGCGCCAAAAAAATAATTTCACTAGAGCATATATATTATAATGGGGACCAACACTTCAACTACAGCCAACCCAGCAGATGGAGATAAAATCAGGAGTGTTCACATTTCAAAAAATTTGTGTTAACATCTGCAGCAGCAGCAACAGCAGACACTGAAGCCACACTAAACATATCACAGACTGCAATTATGCAAGATCAGTGCAGCACACTAAAAACTACAACATCGCCTAGTCTGTACAGTCTGCGATTGGGGTGAAAAAGTCCTTGGAGATCCAAGACTTGTTCGTCTAGATGAAAGTTAGGCGCTCTACACTTTCAGGCAACTGCCGGCTGCGCTTATTCATCAGGACACCACCATCAGCGCTGAAGATACGTTCTGAGAGAACGCTGGCTGCCGGGCATGATAAAACCTCCAAGGCATGACAGGCGAGTTCCGGCCACTCATCCATTTTCCAAGACCAAAATGTCAAAGAGTTCAAACTCTCTCTGATGGTGTTGATATTGAGCTCTAGATACTCCTGCACAATCCTCTCCAGTCGTTCACCACGTGTCAGACTTGTACTCTGTTCTGCTGGTGCCCAAGCTGGTCTAAAAAATGTGTGAAAAGACTCACATAAATTGCTTCTGCCACTTACGCTGCTGCTGCTAATGTTTTGGCGTTGACAAATTGATGTGCCGGAGGTTGGAAGTGTTTAGCTGCAATGCACACTGTGTGCCTCACTGCTGTCTTGGGGAAAACCTCTCTTAAGGTCGTGTAAAAGCGTGTTTCAATAGTCCAGCATTCGCAGGTCCCTTTCCAGGACAGGAAGCATCTGGCAAAATTTACTCTTATAACGTGCATCTAACAGAGTGGCAACCCAGTAGTCAGCACTATTTCGAATCCTAACTATACGGGGATCATGTTGCAGAAAGTGCAGCAAGAAGGCACTCATATCTCGGGCTCTTCCATGAGGTCCAAGCCCATGCTGCGCTGGTGGCTGGGTAATTCCGATGCTTGTTTCCTCCGTCCCCTCCCGCCAACCATGAACAACAGAGAGGGGATGATTATCCTCTTCATCTCACAGTTACTCGCCCATCACCTCTTCCTCTTCCATTTGTTCTTAGGCTCCTGCACCTTCAATAACAGTTTGTGTAGTATCACCAACCCCCCTCGATCACAGCAATCCACCCTCCCTTGGCACCCTGAGATGTCCCCTACTGTTTCACATTAGTAACTGAAGAGAAAATATTTTAGTGTGGATGAGGCCTGTGTAACATAGCAGATATGCTCCAAACTATTTCAAACTCAAATCAAGCTTGCTGAATCACGTTTGTCACAGAAAACATTTTTTTTTAACTCTTGTTAGCAACAGAAAAAAAGGGTTTGTTAAAAACAGATTTTTTTAAATCTGCATACAGCTTAATTTCACCGCAACAAAATGACAAGGTGACATATGGTGTACTGTATCACGTTTTCACAGAAAAAAAAATATTTTTTACTCTTGTTAGCAACAGAAAAAAAAAGATTTGTTTACTCAGTGTGCACACAGGTGAATTTCGACGCCACAAAATGTGAAGGTGGCTTATGGCGTGCTGCGTCACATTACTCACAGAAAAATAAATATTTTTTAGATCTGCATACAGCTGAATTTCACCCCCACAAAATGACAAGGTGGGCTAGTAGGGCTTGATGTATCACATTAGCAAGTGAAAAAATTGATTTTTAAAGGTGAACTTGTGCATGGAGCACAATAGAAGCAGTGCCCAACAGAGTTCTATGACATGGGACCTGCTGACTTTGTCTGGACCTCAGTGATGGTACAAGAAAAAAAAAAAATCTGCTGGAAGGTCGATTTCACAGGCACACAGGACACTAGCTATCTAAACTATCTGACTTAGAAGCAATCGCCTATCTAACTATATAAAATCTCTCAGTATGCAGGAGCAGCTCCCAGCAGCAGCATCTGTGACCTGTTATAATCACAAAATGGCGCTAAGACATGTCCGCTCTTTATGTAGAGAGGGACATGTGATTTCAGCAGCCAATGGCACAAGCCCTTGTGTCTGGACAGAGTAAATGCTTCCTGTGCCCTGATTGGCTAGCCGTGATTTGCACACAAATAAGTTAAGGAAAAAAACAAAGATTACAAGTACGCAGCTGCTCTCAGCTCCTGTCAGCTCCCCCCAGCTCCTCCCCTCATCAAACACGTCCCCCTGCTTATCATACACCAACACTATGCTAGCCAAAGTGTTAAAAATACTTTCGTTGCAACGCAATAATTTCTCGCACTTTTTCACCAAATTTTACAGATTTTTGCCTATTTTAATAAGAAATGCTCGTGTTTCCGATCACAAATCCGAATGTACCATATTTGTGCCAAATTTAAAACTTGCGATCATTTTTCAAACATATTTGCTCATCACTACTCTTGAGTAAGCCAATACCCTATATGTGGTCAGAAACTATATTTTACCCACAGTGCAAAGCTCAGAAGGGAATTAGCGCTATATTGGAGAGAAGATTTTGCTGGAATAGTTTGTAAATGACATGTCACATTGTCAAGAGCCCCTGAGGTGCCAGAACAGCAGAACCCCCCAAAAGTGACCCCATTTTACAACCTACTCCTCTAAATGAATTAATCTAGGGGTGCAGTGATTATACTGACACCACAGCTGTTCCATAGAATTTTATACCATTGCGAGGTGAAGAAAAAACAATGTTGTTTTAACCCCAGATGTTACATGGGAAAATAGGTAGATAGGTAAATAGTCACTACACTCATAAATGAATTGCCAGAGGGGTGTCATTTCCAAAAGGGGGTCACAAGCTGGACACAATATATTGGCCACTACAATGGCATATTTGCAATTTTTGCTCTAAAACTTCAACTGAGTGCTTGTTTTTGGAAATCGTCCATGAAGTTAAAATTGTCACTACACCCATAGATGAATTCCCAGAAGAGTGTCATTTCCAAAATGGGGTCACTTCAGGGGGAATTCTGCTGCCCTGGCACTTTTCAAAGCCGCTAAGTGCCAGAACAGATTCTTGCCTACAGTGTCGGGGTGATAACAAGGGATTTCTTTATAAGTGTCATTATGTTAATGCAGCATCGGGATACACAATCATCGATTTCTCCACGTATACTTGTATTATTAATCCATAATATTGGATGGACAAGTCACTGTTTTTCCTGCATAGGATTATTGACATCTTAGTGCAGTAAAGTGTGCTGGCAAAATATGGACAGTGGAGGGGCCACCAGATCACCAATGTCATTATTGTTGGGGGCGGTAAAGATAAAAGAATCACTGTCAGTCGTGTCTAGATTCCTCTTTATGGGGCAGCTCATTGGAATTAGATCAGAATCCGGAGTGTCTGCCAGTGACTAGGGAAGTCTATGAGAGGAGAGAGGGTCAAGGAGCTGCCACGCATCCGACTTGAATCAACCGAGGCAGAAATTGAAAACAGGAGGGTGCCGGTCCCACTGGAGAGTACAGTCAACTGAAGAAGAAAGGAGGGATTGAGGTCGGCACTAGAGATGAGCGGTGTTCGACTAGAACTGTTCGCCAATCTCAAATTCGAGCTGTTTTGGGCGGTGTTCGAGTTGTTCGACGAACCCGAACGATTTGCAAAAAATTCGGCTGTTCGAGGTTATGTTCGATAACTGTTCGTGCACCAAAAGCGTGTCCTGCATGTCTGGCGCTATTTATAGCTCCAATCATGCAGGGATTGTCTGCCACTCACTGTAATGCCACAACCACCATGGCTGTGGCATTACAGTGAGTGGCAGACAATCCCTGCGTGATTGCCCAAATCGATGGGAACAGTGCCAACAGTGAAACATGAAAAGCCGGCAATTCAGCAGCGGCATACACCGGTACCCGACAATTTAGAACCGAAAGAATAGAGCTTCACACATAGATTAGATAGATATAAACATGTCAGTCACATATATATGAAGTACAGTGACAGTGTTGATTACTGTACTTGTCATTTAGCGTAAAGGATTTATCAAAAAAAATAATAGTGTTTTCATGCACCGTCTCTTTAAAAAAGCCAGCCGGCAATTCAGCATCTGTACCCGACAATTTAGAATAGAAGGAATAGAGAATCACACATAGATTAGATAGATAGAAACATGTCAGTCACATATATATGAAGTACAGTGACAGTGTTGATTACTGTACTTGTCATTTAGTGTAAAGGATTTATTAAAAAAAATAATAGTGTTTTCATGCACCGTCTCTTTAAGAAAGCCGGCCGGCAATTCAGCATCTGTACCCGACAATTTATAACAGACAGAATAGAGCTTCACACATAGATTAGATAGATAGAAACATGTCAGTCACATATATATGAAGTACAGTGATAGTGTTGGTTACTGTACTTGTCATTTAGTATTAAAATAAAGGATTTATTATTAAAAAAATTGGCGTGGGGTTCCCCTTAATTTTAGGCTCTAGCGGAGGTTAAGCAGACAGCTGGGGCAGATGTTTGAAGCCTGGGAAGGGGGTAATACCCACAGAGCTTCCCAGGCTACTAATATCAGCCCCCAGCTGAATACATAGCCTTTACTAGCTATTAAAATGGGGTACCCCCCCAAAAAAATGACGTGGGGTCCCCCCTAATTTAATAGCTAGCAAAGGCTAGGCAGACAGCTGGGGGCTGATATTAATAGCCCAGGAAGGGAGCCATGAATATTGGCCCCCTCCCAGGCTAGAAACACCAGCCGTCAGCCGCCCCAGAAATGGCGCATTCATAGGATGCGCCAATTCTGGCACTTAGCCTCGCTCTTCCACGCTGCCCTGGTGCGGTGGCAGGGGGTAATAGGGTTGGGGTTGATGTCAGCTTATAATGCCAGCTGACATCAAGCCCAGGTTAGTAATGGAGAGGCGTCTATAAGACACCCCCATTACTAACCCCATAGTCAAAGTTAAAAAAAACACAAACACCCAGAATAAAGTCCTTTAATTGAAATAAAGACACAATTCTTTATTGTTCTAAATTAAACCATACTTACCGTCACGCCCATTCCAGCTGAAGCCAACGATCTCCTGTAATAAAAATAAAATAATAAAGCAACCTCATCCTTACCTTTCCATGGTTCACACGACAGCTTCAGCTCTGCTACATCGAGATGACAGGCTGGACCGCAGCAGAACGCCGCCATCCAGCCTGTCATCCCGCAGACACTGAGAAGCGCAGGCATGCTTGCGCACCACATTGTCTCTCTGTGACGGCATAAAGATGAGCCGAGGTCATGTCCAATGAACTCGGCTCACCTCATGCACGTCACTTACAGCGTGGGAGAATTCTCACGCTGAAGCGCTGAGTGCAGGAGAATTTTCCCACGCTGTCAGTGAGGTGCATGAGGTGAGCTGAGTTCATTGGACATGACATCGGCTCATCTGGATGACGTCACAGCGAGACACTGAGGAGCGCAAGCATGCCTGCTCTTCTCAGTGTCCGCGGGATGACAGGCTGGATGGCAGCGTTCTGCTGCGGTCCAGCCTGTCATCTCGATGTAGCAGAGCTGAAGCTGTCGTGGGAACCATGGAAAGGTAAGGATGAGGTTGGTTTATTATTTTTCTTTTATTGCAGGAGATCGTTGGCTTCAGCTGGAATGGGCGTGATGGTAAGTATAGTTTAATTTAGAACAATAAAGAATTGTGTGTTTATTTCAATTAAAGGACTTTATTCTGGGTGTTGTGTTTTTTTTAAATACTTTACTAGAAATTCATGGCGGTCATGTCTAATATTGGCGTGACCCCATGAATTTTGGGCTTGGGGCCAGCTGATAATACCAAGCTGGCCCTAACCCCTTTATTACCCAGTGAGCCACCGCACCAGGGCCCTGGATGAGTTGGGTACAGCGCCAGAAGATGGCGCTTCTATGAACGCGCCATTTTCCGGGGTGGCTGCGGACTGCAATTTGCAGCGGGGGGGGGGCAGAAAGCTTGGGCCTCCCTGCGCTGCAGATTCCAGCCCCCAGCTGCCTAGTTGTACCTGGCTGGACACAAAAATAGGGCGAAGCCCCACGTATTTTTTTTTTAATTATTTCATGAAATTCATGAAATAATTAAAAAAAAATTGACGTGGGGCTTCGCACTATATTTGTGTCCAGTCAGGTGCAGCAGGCAGGAACGGGCTGCCCCCAACCACCAGCTGCCTATTTGTACCTGGCCGGACACAACAATATAGGGAAGCCCTTTTTTTCTTAATTATTTCATGAAATAATTTAAAGAAAATTGACGTGGGGCTTCGCCCTGTTTTTGTGTCCAGCCAGGTACAACTAGGCAGCTGGGGGCTGGAATCCGCAGCGCAGGGAGGCCCAAGCTTTCTGGGCCACCCCCGCTGCAAATTGCAGTCCGCAGCCACCCCGGAAAATGGCGCGTTCATAGAAGCGCCATCTTCTGGCGCTGTACCCAACTCATCCAGGGCCCTGATGCGGTGGCTCACTGGGTAATAAAGGGGTTAGGGCCAGCTTGGCATTATCAGCTGGCCCTAAGCCCAAAATTCATGGGGTCACGCCAATATTAGACATGACCACCATGAATTTCTAGTAAAGTATTTAAAAAAAACACAACACCCAGAAAAAAGTCCTTTAATTGAAATAAACACACAATTCTTTATTGTTCTAAATTAAACCATACTTACCGTCACGCCCATTCCAGCTGAAGCCAACGATCTCCTGAAATAAAAGAAAAATAATAAAGCAACATCATCCTTACCTTTCCATGGTTCCCATGACAGCTTCAGCTCTGCTACATCGAGATGACAGGCTGGACCGCAGCAGAACGCTGCCATCCAGCCTGTCATCCCGCAGACACTGAGAAGCGCAGGCTTGCTTGCGCTCCACAGTGTCTCTCTGTGAGGGCATCCAGATGAGCCGAGTTAATGTCCAATGAACTCGGCTCACCTCATGCACGTCACTGACAGCGTGGGAAAATTCTCCTGCACTCAGCGCTTCAGCGTGGGAGAATTCTCACACTGAAGCGCTGAGTGCAGGAGAATTCTCCCACGCTGTCAGTGACGTGCAGGAGGTGAGCTGAGTTCATTGGACATGAGCTCACCTTATGCACGTCACTGACAGCGTGGGAGAATTCTCCTGCACTCAGCGCTTCAGCGTGAGAATTTTCCCACGCTGTCAGTGACGTGCATGAGGTGCGCCGAGTTCATTGGACATGAACTCGTCTCATCTTTATGCCGTCACAGCCAGACACTGCAGAGCGCAAGCATGCCTGCGCTTCTCAGTGTCTGCGGGATGACAGGCTGGATGGCAGCGTTCTGCTGCGGTCCAGCCTGTCATCTCGATGTAGCAGAGCTGAAGCTGTCGTGGGAACCATGGAAAGGTAAGGATGAGGTTGGTTTATTATTTTTCTTTTATTGCAGGAGATCGTTGGCTTCAGCTGGAATGGGCGTGATTGTAAGTATGGTTTAATTTAGAACAATAAAGGATTGTGTCTTTATTTCAATTAAAGGACTTTATTCTGGGTGTTTGTGTTTTCTTTTAACTTTGACTATGGGGTTAGTAATGGGGGTGTCTTATAGACGCCTCTCCATTACTAACCTGGGCTTGATGTCAGCTGGCATTATAAGCTGACATCAACCCCAGCCCTATTACCCCCTGCCACCGCTACAGGGCAGCGTGGAAGAGCGAGGCTAAGTGCCAGAATTGGCGCATCCTATGAATTCGCCATTTCTGGGGTGGCTGACGGCTGGTGTTTCTAGCCTGGGAGGGGGCCAATATTCATGGCTCCCTTCCTGGGCTATTAATATCAGCCCCCAGCTGTCTGCCTAGCCTTTGCTAGCTATTAAATTAGGGGGGACCCCACGTCATTTTTTTGGGGGGGTCCCCCATTTTAATAGCTAGTAAAGGCTATGTATTCAGCTGGGGGCTCATATTAGTAGCCTGGGAAGCTCTGTGGGTATTACCCCCTTCCCAGGCTTCAAACATCTGCCCCAGTTGTCTGCTTAACCTCCGCTAGAGACTAAAATTAAGGGGAACCCCACGCCAATTTTTTTTAATAATAAATCCTTTATTTTAATACTAAATGACAAGTACAGTAACCAACACTATCACTGTACTTCATATATATGTGACTGACATGTTTCTATCTATCTAATCTATGTGTGAAGCTCTATTCTGTCTGTTATAAATTGTCGGGTACAGATGCTGAATTGCCGGCCGGCTTTTTTAAAGAGACGGTGCATGAAAACACTATTATTTTTTTTAATAAATCCTTTACACTAAATGACAAGTACAGTAAGCAACATTGTCACTGTACTTCATATATATGTGACTGACATGTTTCTATCTATCTAATCTATGTGTGAAGCTCTATTCTGTCTGTTATAAATTGTCGGGTACAGATGCTGAATTGCCGGCCGGCTTTTTTAAAGAGACAGTGCATGAAAACACTATTATATTTTTTAATAAATCCTTTACACTAAATGACAAGTACAGTAAGCAACACTGTCACTGTACTTCATATATATGTGACTGACATGTTTCTATCTATCTAATCTATGTGTGAGGCTCTATTCCTTCTTGTCTAAATTGTCGGGTACCGGTGTATGCCGCTGCTGAATTGCCGGCCGGCTTTTTTAAAGAAAGCGTCTTCTGAGCAGTTTGTCAGCTTTTGGACACCTTTGAAGGTGTTTTCTATGTGTTTCTATGTGTTTTTGTTTGCCTGCCATTGGTTTTAACGGTGTTCGACGGTGTTCTAAGGTGTTCGACGAACAGTTCGACGAACAGTTCCTCGAACATCCCGGTGTTCGACGAACCGAACCGAACCCGAACACTACGGGGGTGGCTCAACACTAGTCGGCACTCCGAACCAGGTAAAAATACAAAAATGTATTAAGCCAATGTGGCACCCCAGGGGTCTGGTTTTCCACAGTAATGTAATGTTATGTCTGAGAGCAGGTGGGAGGTCCTTTGGTCAGGGATCCTGTGCATGCCACACCTCCTGCCCAGTCTTGGGAGGGGAAGAACTTCCCCTGTATAAACCCGGGGCTGAGGCAGGGTGAGTCAGACAAGGAGAGTGGGGACAAGAAGCAGCATAGGAAACAGCAGAGTTACAAGGAGTCAGGGGCTGGCAGCTGCAGAGCTCGCCCTAACTAAGAAGATTCTTTACCGGACCCGGAGTCCGAGGCTGTGGGGACTAACTCCTACCCAGCAGCAGAATCCGTCAGGCAGGGGATTTCAGGTCCTCTGGCCCAGAAGCCCGAAGGCACGGTCACACGCGTGGGACCAGCACCGCCATCGTGGAGCGGAAGCCATTAGAAGGCCCCGAGTCACCGGCCATACGGGTGAGCACCACACGGTACACTCAGGGACGTGGGCTACTTACATCAGCTTCTAGCAAGGTAGCCAGAAGAGTACAGTCAGTTTGGGAGGCCTACAACTACGCCTGGCCAGGGGAGATCCCATCTGCTCAAAGACTGACCAGGCCCCGTTTGCTAGCAAGTACTCCGGGAGGGTCTGTCGTTGTTACCAGTAAAGACCCTGAACTACACCGTACCGTCTCTGAGTGGTTCCTGCTACCCCCATCATCCACGTCGGCTGCCCTGAGGCCATACCCCTCCCGTTGGGGGTTATACTATCACGCTGCACAATCCTACCACCGGCCTCAGCGGTCTGCCCTGCAGCAGCAGCTTCCTGGCTGCACTCAACGGGTGGCGTAGTCATCAACTATTTACTACTAATAGACTGCCATCTAGTTTGACTCCCTGGGCACGGACCGGGTCACCGCCACGAGACTACAACCCTCCACTGATCCGGCTCCGGGTAGGCTCCCTCGTGCGCAACGCAGCGCGACACAGGCCCAGGGGCGCGTCAACTTTGGCGTAGTCGGCAGGATTTCGTGCCCGCAACCACCGGGTACTGCGTGCCTGAAAAAGAGACTTTTCAAACTTACCAGTGGTGAAGATTCCCGCTATCCGTGGAGGTTTCCCGCCATCCGGCGCCATCTTCTACCTCCTTCCCGCCATCCGCGAAGTTTTCCCGCCATCCGGCGCCATCTTCGACCTTCTTCCCGCCATCCGTGGAGTTTTCCCGCCATTGGACGCCATCTTGAGGACGCCGCGCGGGAAGAAGAGGGGCGTGGACTCCGAAAGCGCGCGAGAACTGAAGCCCCGCCTCACGTCCGGACGTTGCGTAAGGTCCTGGAAGGAGCCCAGCAGACGCCGACGTCACCGGAGCGCGACGGAAGGTCCTCAACCCTGACGATCCACTGCGGAGCCGCGGCCTACGGAACAGGATCATCGCAAGGTAGGCCACGGTCCACTAGGGGGGAGGAAGATGTCGGATACGGAAGAGAGCTTCACTGCCTCAACCCCCGCCAGCGCTACCGCTGCTGCAGTTATGCCCTTCACCATGCCCTATATCCCGGGAGCAGCTTGGCTACCCCAGTACTCAGGGGAGTCACATACCCTGCATGACTTTAGAGAAAAGCTGGATAGCCTCTTCCAGGTGTACCCCCTCACAGAAGAGCAAAAAGTGAGCATCCTAGTAGCCCAACTAACCGGGGCAGCCAAAAGGGAAGTAAAATCCTGGCCACCTGGGAGGAAGACTGTCGCAGGGATACTAACCCGGCTGAAGGACACCTTTGATACCCGCACCTCAGCCGAGATTAAGCTTAGATTCTATGGGTGCAAGCAGCGAGCGCATGAGAGTATAAGGGACTATGCACTAAACCTACAAGAGGCCCTGAGGGCCATAAAGCAGACCGACCCTGATGGGGTGGGAAACGAGGACAGGCTGTTGACTGAACAATTTATAGAGGGTTTATATTGCAATGCCCACCGAACCCAGTTGCGGGCAATGGCCTTACAGGATCCCCATCTGGACTTTGCACAGTTCAAGGACAGAGCCATCCGGGTGCTCCGAGAACCGGCACCAGGTGGCGTTGTGACCCACAGACGCCCCACTACCACTTACTACCAGGAGGCGGCGCCCTTGTCAGCAGGGCCTGTGGGAGCTGATGCGCAGGCTCTGGACAATGACCCGGCTCCAGACCTACACCATCAGGTCCAAGAGCTAGCTAAGAGCGTTGCTGCGCTAACCCGAACTGTGCAGTCTTTACAGGTTTCCACCCCAGGGAAGATCCAGCTGGCATCCGGACCGGAGGACATCCCGTGGCGTCGACCAAGGAGGACCCCACCGGCCAGAGGAAGACCCAGTGACCGATACAGTGAGGACGGACGACCCATCTGCCGCCGCTGCAATCAACAAGGACATATGGCAAGGTACTGTTCTTTAAACGGGCACAACCTGGGGTAGAGGGCCAACCCACAGGAAAAAGATCACCAGGCCCATCGAACTGGCGCGACAGATATGTGGGAGGACGTCCAGTCTTGCCTGTGGTACTGGATGGCATTCCCATGAGTGCCCTACTGGACACCGGGTCACAGGTCACCACCATCCCGTACGTGCTCTTCAAGCAGTACTGGAATGACTCGGATATTACCCGCTACCCCGACGACGACTTGAGTATCATCGCCAGCAATGGTCAGCCCGTGCCACAGATCGGATTTAAAGAGGTGACCATCAAAATTGGTAGAGTCGAACTGGCCGCACAGGGACTGATCATTGTAGATATTGATAAACATGAGAGTCACCCAAAAATAACTCTAGGAACTAATGTAATTGAAAATTGTCTTGCAGAGGTGATTTTCCTTTTACAGCAGGTTGCCAAGAATGCCAGCTCCGGCGAGCAGCGGGTGCTCCAGAAAGAGATCCGGGCACTGATGCAACGGCAACAAGTGGAACTCTCCGGCGGTGAGATTGGTAGCGTAAGAATGTGTGACCCTTTTCCTATTGCCATGCCCCCAAAAAGTGAAATGATGATTTGGTGCCGGGCAGCTATTGGTCTGAGAGGTAGAGATTACCAGGCAATGGTAGAACCAGTTTACTCAGACAGTAGGCCCACCATTTTGACAGCACGGGGGGTCGTCAATGTACGCCATGGGAGGGTGCCCGTTCGCATAATAAATATCGGGGAGAGGGAAGTGTACCTGCCCCGGTATGCCACGCTAGCCAAATTATATATCACTAATCAAAATTCTATACAATCTGTGGAACCCTTGCCTCCATCTCACCCGGAGGAAGGTAACGGCTCTAAGAAAGACATGGAGGACTGGTGTCAGCAACTACATCTGGGTACTGACTCCACTCCCTCACATCAGAAACAAGGAGTCTATCGGGTGGTTCAAGAGTATGAGAGAGTGTTTAGTAAACACCCGTTAGACTTCGGGCGAGTCAAGGGGGTAGAACATCGCATCCCCACGGGAGATCATCCTCCCATAAAAGAGAGGTATCGACCCGTACCCCCTGCACATTACCAACACGCCAAGGGGATGCTTAGAGACATGAAGGAGGCTGAGGTAATCCGGGATAGTTGTAGCCCCTGGGCAGCCCCATTAGTTTTAGTCAAAAAGAAAGACAACACCATGAGGATGTGTGTAGATTACCGGAAAATCAACCGTATCACACACAAGGATGCGTACCCCTTACCAAGGATAGAGGAGTCATTGGCTGCTTTAAGATCTGCTAACTTCTTCTCTACCTTGGATCTCACTAGCGGGTACTGGCAGGTTCCTGTAGCAGAGGCAGACCGGGAGAAGACCGCATTCACCACCCCGATGGGACTTAGCGAGTTCACCTGCATGCCGTTCGGACTCTGCAACGCACCAGGAACCTTCCAACGCCTAATGGAGTGTTGTCTGGGCCACAGAAACTTCGAGACGGTCCTGTTGTACCTGGACGATGTCATCGTATATTCCAAGACGTATGAGGACCACCTGAAACACCTGGCGGAAGTGTTCGAGGCTCTGGCGAGTTACGGCCTGAAGGTGAAACCCTCCAAGTGTCACCTCCTGAAACCAAAGGTGCAGTACCTGGGACACGTAGTAAGCGCTGACGGAGTGGCTCCCGACCCTGATAAAATCACCGCAATTAAGGAATGGCCAAGCCCCTCCAGCGTAAAAGAAGTGCGGCAGTTCCTCGGGTTGGTAGGCTACTACCGAAGGTTTATTCCCGGTTTCACCAAAAAGGCAGCACCTATGCAGGACCTCCTGATAGGCCAGTCCCGGAAGGCCAAGAACCAGAAGCCGCCCTTCAAATGGGAAGAGCTGGAAGAAGAGTCCTTCCGCCAGCTGAAGATGGCCCTCACGGGGGACGAAATCCTGGCGTACCCGGATTATAGCCAGCCCTTTATCCTCTACACCGACGCCAGTAACATCGGGCTAGGAGCCGTACTGTCCCAGATCCAGCAGGGGAAGGAACGAGTAATCGCCTACGCCAGCCGAAAACTGCGACCCACCGAAAGGAACCCCGAGAATTACAGCTCATTTAAGTTAGAGTTCCTGGCCGTAGTATGGGCAATCACTGAGCGCTTTAAGCATTACCTCGCTTCTTCCCGGTTCACCGTGTACACGGATAACAACCCGCTGACACACCTGGACACGGCAAGACTCGGTGCCCTGGAGCAGAGGTGGATGGCCCGTCTGTCCAACTACGAGTTCACAATTAAATACCGGACAGGACGCTCCAATACCAACGCGGACGCCCTGTCCAGGATGCCCAACCTGCCGGACGGAGGAGAAGATCCGGAGGGACTGGAAGAAGTTGAACTCCCTGCGTTCCACCGTCATGGGACTATTCAGTATTCCCACCGGGTAAGGAGTAAGCAGGCTGCTACGTTGAACCCCTTACCCCACTACAACTGGGCGGAAACGCAAGACAGCGACCCTGCCGTCCGACTGGTGAAGGAGATGCTGACTCGGCCGGAGGCTCGCCTTGAACCAGACGCTCCGGAGGAAGCCAAACAACTATGGGCAGAGAAGAGTCGACTGTTCCTTTACAAAGGGAAGTTGTGCCGTAGAATGGTTAACTCCCGGACGCATGAATTACTCTGGCAAGTAGTGGTGCCACGAAGAGACGCAGCCATGGTGATGGAGGCATACCACGACGGAGCTGGACACTTTGGGTGGAAAAAGCTGGAGTTTCTGCTGCGCGAGCGGTTCCACTGGGTAGGCATGAGGGGAACCATCGAGAAGTGGTGCAGAGATTGTGGCCCGTGCAACCTGAGAAGGAAGGACCGAGCCAGCCAGAAGACTCCCCTGCAGTCCATCGTCACCCGGCAACCGTTGGAACTGGTAGCCTTGGATCATGTAAAACTGACCCCAAGCAGAAGTGGCTACGTCTACGCGTTAACCATCGTGGATCATTACTCCCGGTTCTTGGTTGTCGTCCCCGTCAAGGACTTAACGGCTCAAACAGCAGCTAGAGCCTTCCAGCAGCACTTCTGCCGTCCACACGGGTACCCGGACCAAGTGCTGACGGACCAGGGACCTGCCTTTGAAGCGGAGGTCTTTCAGGAATTCTGCAATCTGTATGGCTGCCGGAAGATAAGGACGACACCCTACCATCCGCAGACTAATGGACTTTGTGAAAAAATGAACCAGGTGGTAATGGATCTTCTAAAACCGTTGCCCCTGGAAGAACGCAGTCTGTGGCCTGAAAAGTTGCCCGATCTGGTGGACCTATACAACCACATCCCGGTAGGTTCCACCAACTGTACCCCGGCTTACCTAATGAGGGCAAGACCTGGTAAGTTACCTGTTGACCTGGAAATGGGAGTCCTGACCCCCGAGGACACTTCACCAGAAACAGACTGGGACACAGAGAGGCAGCAGCAGTACCGGAGAGTACAGGAGAGCGTGGAGCGAAGTCTCTGTCAGGCTAGGGAAAGACAAGAGAAAACTTACAACCAGTATGCTCCCGCTGTTCCCCTGGTACCCGGAGAGCAGGTCTTGAAGAGGAAGAGACGGCTCCACAAGTTGGACGACCAGTGGGAGAAGGACCCGTACACCGTACTGCCCTCAAGCCACGAGAACCCGAAGGTCTGTACCATCAGTAAAGACGGAGGGGAAACCACAGCCATTGTATCCCGGGACCACCTGAAGAAGTGTCCCGAACAACTGAGGAACCCTGAAGAGGAACAAGAAGACCATCGACCCGTGGAAGAAAGGGAAGATATGGTTAGTACCGTGCTCGGGGACTTCCCTCAGTCTTGGACTCAAGTCAATGGTGCAGTTGTGGTACCCGTACTCACCTTCCTCCAACCATCATCCCAAGAACCTACGGAGCAACGGGTAGAGCTGGAAGAACAGCCGGTCCAGGAGGCAGAAGACTCCACACAAGCAGAACAGGAGAATCAACCCTCTGCTTATAGTGAGCCTGCCGTACCCCTAGTGAGACAAAGAGCCGGTAGACAGCTGCCCAGTTTACCCTTGACAGTTCCTACACCCTGTAGTTCAGGGCCAGACAGTCAGCTCCGTAGGTCCACTCGGGCCACTAGAGGCCAGTTACCCGCACGCTGGAGAATTTGAAGTGTATAAATTGTTTTATTTATGTTTTTCTGTGTCTTGTTGCTTGTGTATAATTTTGTGTTTCTAGTTATTTTTAGGGATCCTTGGTGGATTTACCGGGAATCCTTGTACATAGTTGGAGCGTAACCCAGGATGGACTAGAGACTGTTAAGGACTCGGGGTAGGACAGACCCCTACCTGGTTACGTCTCCCTGTGTTGGTGAAATGGACACCTTGCTTTCTTCAGAGACTGCACCCGGTTGCGGACACGCCGTAACCATCTTTATATGTTTTCTTATTGTATTATTAATGTTTTTGCCTTGTTATGTTTTTCTAAATGTGTTTAGTCCCGGAGTACTAAATTTCACTAGGGGGGAATGTGGCACCCCAGGGGTCTGGTTTTCCACAGTAATGTAATGTTATGTCTGAGAGCAGGTGGGAGGTCCTTTGGTCAGGGATCCTGTGCATGCCACACCTCCTGCCCAGTCTTGGGAGGGGAAGAACTTCCCCTGTATAAACCCGGGGCTGAGGCAGGGTGAGTCAGACAAGGAGAGTGGAGACAAGAAGCAGCATAGGAAACAGCAGAGTTACAAGGAGTCAGGGGCTGGCAGCTGCAGAGCTCGCCCTAACTAAGAAGATTCTTTACCGGACCCGGAGTCCGAGGCTGTGGGGACTAACTCCTACCCAGCAGCAGAATCCGTCAGGCAGGGGATTTCAGGTCCTCTGGCCCAGAAGCCCGAAGGCACGGTCACACGCGTGGGACCAGCACCGCCATCGTGGAGCGGAAGCCATTAGAAGGCCCCGAGTCACCGGCCATACGGGTGAGCACCACACGGTACACTCAGGGACGTGGGCTACTTACATCAGCTTCTAGCAAGGTAGCCAGAAGAGTACAGTCAGTTTGGGAGGCCTACAACTACGCCTGGCCAGGGGAGATCCCATCTGCTCAAAGACTGACCAGGCCCCGTTTGCTAGCAAGTACTCCGGGAGGGTCTGTCGTTGTTACCAGTAAAGACCCTGAACTACACCGTACCGTCTCTGAGTGGTTCCTGCTACCCCCATCATCCACGTCGGCTGCCCTGAGGCCATACCCCTCCCGTTGGGGGTTATACTATCACGCTGCACAATCCTACCACCGGCCTCAGCGGTCTGCCCTGCAGCAGCAGCTTCCTGGCTGCACTCAACGGGTGGCGTAGTCATCAACTATTTACTACTAATAGACTGCCGTCTAGTTTAACTCCCTGGGCACGGACCGGGTCACCGCCACGAGACTACAACCCTCCACTGATCCGGCTCCGGGTAGGCTCCCGCGTGCGCAACGCAGCGCGACACAGGCCCAGGGGCGCGTCAACTTATTAAAACAAAAGTTTAAAACCACCTAACGCGTTTCTGGAGCTATAGTTGCTCCCTATCAGAATGAAGGCCCCCCCCCCCCTCAGTAGGCCATTATGTGGGGGGTCTCATGATAATACAGACCCTTATATATTCATTTTTTTGTGGTACAATTACTCTGTTTTCTTTTGGTTATGAAAGGGTTAACTGTGTTATACAGGTCAGCTCTGGTAGCCACGAGTAGATTAATCTGGTTTGAAATGGATTTTTGGCAGTCACATTTCCTTGATTTTGATTGGCTGTCAAGAAAAATACGGGAAGGAATGATATAAAAGGCGGCTGTTCTCCAGCTGTGCGGCATTCCAGCGTCAGAAGTAAAGAAGATAGAAGATGGAATCGCTTCTACAACAGCTGATTAACAGAGCGGAGCAGTAGGGTGGCGTGGACTGGCTGAAGAGCTGCCTGGCTATAAAACCTGCTATGGAACGTGCCCCGGTCTCTGGGGATCTGGCAGCTTCGATGCCGGGACCGTCGCTTTCCCTCCCTTCTGCCCCAAGATCACCGCCACTGCCCAGGAGAAGCAGGAGCGCAAAGAGGAGCCGCAGACCCAGAGTGATTTACTCACCGCCATCTCCTCAGAATAGCCGAGTGCAGGAAACGAGCGGTACGAAGAAGCGGAGAGAAACCAGGAAGTCTCGCAGCCCGTCGCGAGAGCTGAGCCAGCGGGGAGGAGCGGAGCTGCTGGCACTTCCCGGACCGCATCAGCTGATAAGTCCGGTACTGTCAGTGTGGCACCCTGCTACCACAGGTACCACAGGACCCAAAAGGGTGCATGCATGTGACGCGCCCCCTGGGCCATATTCTTTTAGGGGGAATATCCGGAGCCGGATCAGATGGGGTTGTAGTCTTCCGAGTGGCTGTGACCCGGTCCGTGCCCAGGGTGTCAAACTCAGTTGTATGTGGCAGTCCTACAGATGTTATTAAGTTCTTTATTGTCGACTACGCCACCCGTTGTATTGCGGTCACTATGGCCGCCGCTGCAGCAGGGTCCGCTGAGGCTGATGGTGTAGGTGCAGCTTGTGATGGTATAACCCCCAACGGGTGGGGTATAGCCTCAGGGGGTCAGGTGCAGAGGATGGGGGTTGTGGTGGTGCAGCGTAGATGTAAAATGAAGACAGAGTCGGGTTGTGCAGTTTAGGGTATTTACTCACTGCTGATGTTCCGGTCACTCCAGCTTCAAGTGACCACCCGAGCCGTGCTGCGTCCACCAGGTCCTGGATCCAGCCAACCCCCAAACAAGTCCGGAGCGTGACCCTGAGCTCTCCTTCTGTCCCTTCCTCTGGCCGTCCCCACTAGTGATCCACCCAGGTCCAGCTCCCTCGGGCCTTCTGTTGGGAGACCCTTGGCCTTGGGTTCCCTGACCCTCCACGTGGTATGCCTTCGGGGTGGATGTGGTGGGTGGCCGTGGCAGACGCTGCCCACGGCCTCCGGTCTCTGGCTAGGGTGTGCTTTTGCCCCCACCAGCTTGGGATCCGGTACCCTTTTGCCAACTCTTCACCCGCTGATGGACTTTGGGTTCTCAGAGTTCCTTTTCTGTTTCCCCCTCTGGGTCTTTCTGGCTTTCTCCTCTCTCTCTCTCTGGGGCTGCTCTGCTCCTCTTCCTCTGCTCTGCTCTGACAAAAGGCTGACAGACTGACTCCTCTGCAAAGACTGACCCTGTTCTTTGATGGTGCCCACCTTAAATACTCCCTCTATGTGTGAGCTCAGGTGACCAGCACCCAATGAGCTCCTATCTTTACCCAGGCTGCTCCCCCTATCTGCCCCTACACTACTTGGGATGTACCACCCCCCTCCCACTCCAGCCAGGAACAGACTCGGTCGTACCTGCACATTTCTAAGTGGGAGTACCGTCGGCCTGCTCCTCGGAAATGGGATGTATGTAGTGCATGCAGCCTACCGAGCTCAGGTCCACACTCCATCCTTACCCGGGAGTGGAATATCACACCTCTGGGTTGAGGTGCAATACCCCTGTAGCAGCCGAATCCTCAGGGTGCTACATTCCCCCCTGGTAAATCACAGCACGTCCTCGGGCTGTAAGAACAAAACACCAAAAACATACAAATTTTTGCATAAACATATAAAACATCATATATATATATATTAATAAAACTTTTCATATAAAACTTTCTCGTAGTCACTTTCTTTGGAACTCGTGGCTTTCCTATAAAACCAGTAGGGGCGCTTTAGGACGCGCAACTATTTACAAGGATATGGCCGCTCTCAGTCCTCGGCCAGGTATTAGGGAGGAATGACCGCTCTCAGTCCTCGGTCAGTGGGATTTTTAGGGATAAACGGGTAAACAGTTCACACATGCTGGTCCCAACGGGGACTATATTAGCAACAGTAACAGTTTCAGTTCACGGTGCCCCGACGGGCAACTATATACAGCTTCTGCTTCGCTGTACTTAACGACGGCGTCCTCCTGCTCTTTCTTTATGTTTTCCTTTAGCTTCAGACCCGTTCGGGCACGTATGTTGGGCAAACAGGTCCTCTCCCAGATGCGGCACTTGTGGTCTTATGGGCGCGGTGGTGTTAGCGCCCGGGTTGCCCGGGCCTTGCGGCCAGGCCTGGGGTATCTGGAAGGTGAAGGGCACCGTAAGGACGGCGGCGCCCTGGGCTACTTGGCCCTGCGACCAGGCCGGGGGCTCCGCGGAGGTAGGGGGCGCTGTTGGTATTGCGGCGCCCGGGGGTACTAGGCCTTGCGACCAGGCTGGTGGTACTTCCTGCTTGGTCACGCTCGGGGTCGAGGCGTGTGACGTCACAGGGGTCGCGGCTCCCGTTTGAGGCCTAGTCTGCGGCGGTGACGTTGCAGCGACGGGCACGGCAGGATAGACTTCGGGCTCTGCGACGGGGAGCTGGGGCAGGTGTGCGGTTTCCCGGTTTGGGGTATAGACGTCCCCTTTACCTGCCTCCACTCGTTCGGCTCCCTTCTCGGCGCCGTCTCCGGCCTTCAGTCCTCCTGCGCCATCCTCAGAGGCGGTCTGTCTCCTCGTCTCGGGCGGCGTGCTCCGCTGACGAGTCTCGGTCTTCTGGGCCATCTCTCGGCTCCACTCCGCCAACGTCTCTCGCTGCACCCGGGCCATCCTCCTTGCGAGGCCCTCCAGAGCGGTCTGCGCACACTCCCGGTCTCGGGGGAGCTGTGCTAGGACCTCCACTAGGCCTAGTGGGGTCGTTGTTTCCAGCAGGCTCCTGACCAACGGGTCGGTGCTGCTCTGCTCTCCTACAGTTGTCTCCAGCAGGCTCCTGGCCAACGGGCCGGTGCTGCTCTGCTCTCCCTCCTCTGTTTCTAGCAGGCTCCTGGCCAACGGGCCGGTGCTGCTCTGCTTTCTCGCCATCTCCGGGTAAGCTCCTCCGATATTCTTCTCCAGGCTTCTTGCCTCCGGGTGCGCTCGCTCTAGACTGCTCCAGGCGACACCCATCTTTGTTCTCTCCTTTCGTCTCCTCCCACCTCGAGGGCGGTCCCGGGGCCACTTGGTGACTGTCAGCTCCAGGGGCTGTTCTTTCACGCTGACAGACACCTCTAGCATCACAGTCTCTGTTGGTGGGGGCGGTTTCCACTTTTGGCGCCATTTTCGGTCCTGGCCCACGATGGGAGGTGGCCTCTCGCCACCCTCTGGCACGCCCATAATGGCGTCCGCTCTTCCAAGGCGGGAAACCTTTGGAAATGGCGGGAATCGCTTCCCAGTGGCGGGAAACTCTGCAGATGGCGGGAAAACGCTGTTAATGGCGGACAACCGGCTGGAATCCTCCTGTGATGGGGTCCGATGGCGGGGACCCTCCGGAACCGGCAGGAGACTTCTTTTTGAGGTAAACTTGCACTTTTCTTCAGGCACGCAGTACCCGGGTGTTGCGGGCACGTAATCCTGCCGACTACGCCAAAGTTGACGCGCCCCCTGGGCCATATTCTTTTAGGGGGAATATCCGGAGCCGGATCAGATGGGGGTTGTAGTCTTCCGAGTGGCTGTGACCCGGTCCGTGCCCAGGGTGTCAAACTCAGTTGTATGTGGCAGTCCTACAGATGTTATTAAGTTCTTTATTGTCGACTACGCCACCCGTTGTATTGCGGTCACTATGGCCGCCGCTGCAGCAGGGTCCGCTGAGGCTGATGGTGTAGGTGCAGCTTGTGATGGTATAACCCCCAACGGGTGGGGTATAGCCTCAGGGGGTCAGGTGCAGAGGATGGGGGTTGTGGTGGTGCAGCGTAGATGTAAAATGAAGACAGAGTCGGGTTGTGCAGTTTAGGGTATTTACTCACTGCTGATGTTCCGGTCACTCCAGCTTCAAGTGACCACCCGAGCCGTGCTGCGTCCACCAGGTCCTGGATCCAGCCAACCCCCAAACAAGTCCGGAGTGTGACCCTGAGCTCTCCTTCTGTCCCTTCCTCTGGCCGTCCCCACTAGTGATCCACCCAGGTCCAGCTCCCTCGGGCCTTCTGTTGGGAGACCCTTGGCCTTGGGTTCCCTGACCCTCCACGTGGTATGCCTTCGGGGTGGATGTGGTGGGTGGCCGTGGCAGACGCTGCCCACGGCCTCCGGTCTCTGGCTAGGGTGTGCTTTTGCCCCCACCAGCTTGGGATCCGGTACCCTTTTGCCAACTCTTCACCCGCTGATGGACTTTGGGTTCTCAGAGTTCCTTTTCTGTTTCCCCCTCTGGGTCTTTCTGGCTTTCTCCTCTCTCTCTCTCTGGGGCTGCTCTGCTCCTCTTCCTCTGCTCTGCTCTGACAAAAGGCTGACAGACTGACTCCTCTGCAAAGACTGACCCTGTTCTTTGATGGTGCCCACCTTAAATACTCCCTCTATGTGTGAGCTCAGGTGACCAGCACCCAATGAGCTCCTATCTTTACCCAGGCTGCTCCCCCTATCTGCCCCTACACTACTTGGGATGTACCACCCCCCTCCCACTCCAGCCAGGAACAGACTCGGTCGTACCTGCACATTTCTAAGTGGGAGTACCGTCGGCCTGCTCCTCGGAAATGGGATGTATGTAGTGCATGCAGCCTACCGAGCTCAGGTCCACACTCCATCCTTACCCGGGAGTGGAATATCACACCTCTGGGTTGAGGTGCAATACCCCTGTAGCAGCCGAATCCTCAGGGTGCTACACATGGACTTCTCCACAAGAGGCCCTCACTACAAACAGACACCTCCACCCTTCCACCTCAGACCACCAGAGGGAGCCGTGTTAGGGATATATATATTTATGGAGGGTGGAGTTAGGCAGTGAGTCTTTAGTCAGAGAGCAGTCTGAGAGCAGCACTTGAGCTGCTGTGTGTGTTGAGGGCCCCGAGTGTGGCAGAGGCAAGAGGAGAGGAGAGAGGAGTTGAGGGGGCAGAGGAGCATCACAGGCTCACTCCAAGACTCAATCCGGACACCGGATCCGCGCCTACAGGGTTCTCTACACCCAGTAGGGCCAACCAGCATACCAGGAGGCTTCCAAACCCCTGGGCATCCTGAAGCTACCATCAGTAACAGGATTAGGAACCACGAAGGCCCCAGCGTCCAGGGATAGTGGTTGCCAAGGAAAAGTCCTACTACAAAGCGGTCAGGTGAGAGAGCAACACAACATAGAAGCTAGGCCAAGTTCCAGGTGGGCCAGAAGCTTAGAGAGGGTAAGAAACGGATCAGAGGGACTTATACCCGCTCACTGGGGAGAGTCCTGAAGTGCACCCTTCCTAGCAAGTACCCTGGACCATACCTGCTGTTACACCAGTAAAGGTACTGAAGCAAATCCCCTGTGTGCGTGTCCGTCATTCCCCCTGACGCGACCGGGCCCCCTCTCACCTGCATCCCATCTATCAACTCTGCCCCGGGGGCCCGCTCCGCCGGTGGGGAGCAGAAACAAGGCAGCTGCCATCCCATCACCCCCGGAGGTCTGCAGCAGCACTGGAAACTATTACCAGAAGCCACAGGTGGCGTCACAAGACAAACTGTTAACAAAAACACTAAAACCCCGTTTAAAGAGTACTCAGAGGACGGGCCCGGGAGCCAACTGCCGCAACATCCCAAGGAGGTAAAGGCCCGGGTACCGAGTTTCCCCCATATATCCCCCCTGGGCGAGTCATCAGCATCAGCTTGAACGGCAAGGGGCACATCTAGCTGCCGCAGTCAAAAAAGCACTGTGGCGGCCAAGGGATACCAAGAGCCAGAACCCCCCTTGCTGACTGCATCAGGGCTGCTGGCTGATAGAGCTGCAGCTAGATCATGGAGGGCCCCAGCAGAAGAGGCAGAAGAGGATGATGAAGAAGATGCCATCACTGCAGTTAACATGCCACACTTGCCCCAATCACAGGGCTTGAGTGCTGGTGTGCAACAGGACAACATCCAAGTGACAGCTGACAAGGAAGGGGTGAGATAATCCATGTCCCCCTGTCTGTCCCCCAGAATGTCCCTCATAATGATATTAGGAGCCTTTTGTTAAATATGTTGAGCAAAGTATTAGACACATCAGGTTATGATGTTCCCCATAAATCTTCACAAAGTAGTATTAATAATGGTTTAAATTTTAATTTAAAGCCAGGCTTACCAGAAATCCATTTGAAAGAGGCACTTACATGCGAACTTTCACCGTTAGGTTTTCATTTAAGTGCCTCTTTGAAAGATAAAATTTGGAATAGGGACTACATTGACATTTTCTCTTTACTACCATCCGCAAAAGAACAGCTGAACAAATGTGATAAAAAAGATGATAAGCCTGAAGTGGATGAAAAAAGGCGTAATGCGCATAGATCCTTTAACAACTGGCTCCAGGCATTTGCTATTTATTCAGCCGTTCTAGGAGAAAAATACCCGAGTTTTTGTTCAGGTTTATTTGAGCATATCGATATAATCTTAGAAGCATATCGTAATTTTGGCGGCATGGCCTGGCTATCTTACGATGAAGCTTTTAGACAGAAACTGGCAGTATATCCAAATTTATGCTGGGGGAGCAAAGACATTGGTCTATGGATTAATCTCATGCTCCCCAGAGGACTTCATCAGTTAGGACTGGTAGCAACTGCACCGTAAAAAAAGGTGTGTGTTTTGCCTTTAATGAAACATCTTGTAAATGGCTCAATAACTGCCGATTTCGCCATGAATGTTCATTCTGTGGAGGCTCCCATCCAATGTCAAAATGCTTCAAAAAGCAATATCAGAGCCAACAGAATAATTCCAGAGAAAATAATGCAAAAAGTGGTGACTCCAGTGAGGTTGCAAAACATGCTACCATGGTTAGAAATTTACCCAGACCGATGGACCAGTAATTTAATTTTTTCAGGTTTTTCTAAAGGTTTTTTTGTTCCTCATTTTCATGGCTTGGGTTGTGAAATAGTTAATAATTTACCTTTGGTAGTAAAATTATATGATGTTGCTAAAGAGAAAATATTTAAAGAAATTGAAGCTGGTAGAGTAGCGGGTCCGCTTAATTTTCCCCCTTTTGCTAATTTTAGGATTTCTCCTCTTGGTGTCGTGCCCAAAAAAGAGCCGGATTCATACAGACTAATTCACCATATTTCCGATCCTGTTGGTTTTTCATTAAATGATGTGTGACGCCCAGCTGCGCTTGGTATCACAGATCCTGGAAGGGTGTATTGATGGATTCCTCCACAAGAGGCCCCCATAAACATTCACACATCTCCACCTTCCACCTCAGACCACCAGAGGGAGCCCGTTAGGGATTTAAATAGGGAAGGTGGAGCTAGGCAGTTCAGTTCCTGCAGAGTGAGACACAGAAACAGGTCAGTCTGCAGTGGAGCTCAGTGATTCAGCAGTTCCTCTGGAGAGTTCAGTTAGTGCAAATCTGAATACAGAGTTGAGCCCAGTTGAGTCGTAGCTCAGAATAGTGAGCTTTAGGTGTGCCGGCGCCATAAGATCGGTGAAGCGCAGCAAGCTGCCGTTAGTGTGCATAGCCTAGTGAGGGCCCGAGTAGGCCAAAGGCGAGTGGAGAGTTAGTACATAGGGGGCAGAGGAGCTTAACTGGCTCACCGGACACCGGACACCGGGTCCGAAGTTTACCGGGATCTCTATGACCCAGTAAGCCATAACCGGAATTCCTGGAGAACTACAAATTCCAGGATCGCTAAAGTGCTGATACGTAACAGAGCCAGGAGACACAGAGGTGCGTGTACTCCAAGAAAAGGCCCTACCACAAGGTCAGCCAGCGCAGGACAGAGACAAAGTTAGGCCTAGCTCCAGGCAGGTCAGAAACTTACTACGCTGAAGCAAGAAACAGGAGGCCCAAAACCCGCTCATTGGGGAGGATCCTGACATGCACCCTTCACCCTACAGTGCTCTGGGACGTGCCTGAATTTCCATCAGTAAAAGGTACTGAAGTGACTATCGTGTCTGTCCCTGTTCTTGCTCCGACCCGGCTGGGTCTCGCCTGTCCTGCATCCCCCCTTCATACACTGCCCTGAGGCCTAGCTCCACCTGTGGGGAGCCATACCTTCGAGCTGCCTTATCATCAGCCTCAGTGGACTGCGCAGCGCTGGTGATTCTCACCAGAAGCCACAGGTGGCGTCACGAACTCTTTAATAAAATTTAACATCTATCAACGCCTTCTTAAAGAGGGACCCCAGGGTACGGGCCCGGTAGCCGACCACCGCAATTTCCTTAAGGCTAAAGGCCCGGGTAACCGAGTAATTCCCATTTCCCCTGGGCGAGTCAGATGCAACAGATAAAAAATTGTGTTCAGTAAAATATGCCTCCTTTGATGAGGCTATTGACATGCTTAGGTCTTTTGGTAAAGGGGCCCTTATGGCAAAATCCGACATCAAATCAGCATTTAGGTTACTTCCGGTCGACCCTAACGGTTTTAATTCTTTAGGTTTTTGTTTAGATAACCAATATTTTTTTGATAAATGTCTTCCTATGGGTTTTTCGCTTTCTTGTTTTTATTTTTAAAGTTTTTCATCATTCTTGCATTGGGTAGTTCAATATGATATTTCAGGGGCTGGGATTTTACATTATTTGGACGATATTTTATTTTTAGGTCCTTATAATTCAAAAAGTTGTTTAAACTTACTTGAAAGATTTTTTTCTATATGCAGTGATTTTGGCATTCCGTTAGCCATGGAGAAGACAGTATATCCTTGTACGTCTCTTGAATTTTTAGGTATTCTTATAGATTCAGATAGCATGCAATGCTGCTTACCGATGGACAAATTTTCTAGGATTTGGGGTGCAATAATGTCCTGCATCAGTAAAAATAAAGTTACTCTGAAGGAGTTGCAGTCCCTATTAGGAATGCTGAACTTTGCTCTTAGAATTATCCCAATGGGGAGGGTTTTTTCAAGGCGCCTTTATGAAGCCACAGCGGGACTTACTTCCCCTGGCTCTTCATATCAGGCTCTCTTCTGATGCAAAGGAAGATCTAAAGATTTGGCTGAATTTCCTTTCTAATTTTAATGGCCGATCCTGTTGGCAGAGTGCCTTTTTGTCTGCTGATAGTATCCCCTTTTCAATTTTTGCAGACAAAGATAAAGGTTTTGGAATATTATTTTTCTCCCATTGGTCAGCGGAATTTTGGCTTCAGACTTGGATTTCTAATAGAGTTAATTTAAACCAAACTTTATTAGATTTACTTTCAATCTTTGTGGCCATTTATCTTTGGGATTCATTGATACAGAATTCAAGGATCATAATTTACTCTAACAATCAAGGTTTAATTTTTTCTTTAAATACATTATCTTCAAAAAATAGATGGGTTTCTAGGATTTTAAGAGCTTTGGTTTTGAAATGCTTGGAACTTAATGTATGGCTAAAAGCATCTTTTTCCAGCTTTGAGGATCCATTAATCTCTCAATTTATCCAAAAGGTCCCGGATGCAGACTTGCAAGGAACGAGTTGCCCTCCACACCTATGGGATTTGATTTGGGCTTAATACCGCATTTCATTGAAAAGTTTTTAGCTACTAGTGTAATGCACACGCCCGGACTGACTGGCGTGTGCATGTATATGTAATGATTCCACTGGACCGTACCGGAGAGTGAATGCCTGGATGGGCGTAACTAAGTATCCACCCGATCCGACCAAGGTCGCACGACGGCATACGAAGCCAGTACACCAAGGAGGAACCGAGCAGAGGGACCAGGTGCTACTCCCGGTCAGACCCCAGACACGGCTGTTGACCCACACCGGGGAATACAGGAACAGGCAGGTTAGGCTGGCACACAGACTGGTGGGTTTAGGCAGACACGGCTGGTATGCAGACGGGTGGATGCTGGTAAGCACGACTGGTATGCAGGCAGGTAGGTACTGGCAGGTACGACAGGTTGGAGCACAGAGTGGATAGGACCCAGTACAGACTGGGACTCAGGAACAGAACCGCAGATGCGGTGGACAAACACAGCAGAGTGAGGCCGCCCAGAGCGGTGAGCAAGAGCAGGGCAAGACGAGACCGCCTAGAGCGGTGAGCGAGAGTAGAGCAGGATGAGGCCGCCTGGAGCGGTGAGCAAGAGTGGAGCAGGACGAGACTGCCGGAGCAGTGAGCAAAGGGTCAGAGCAGAGCGAGACTGCCGGAGCAGCAAGCAAAGGGTCAGAGCAGAGCGAGACTGCCGGAGCTGCGAGCAAAGGGTCAGAGCAGAGCGAGACTGCCGGAGCAGCGAGCAAAGGGCCAGAGCAGAGCGAGACTGCTAGAGCAGCAAGCAAAGGGTTAGAGCAGAGCGAGACTGCCGGAGCAGCGAGCAAAGGGTCAGAGCAGAGCGAGACAGCCGGAGCAGCGAGCAAAGGGTCAGAGCAGAGCGAGACTGCCGGAGCAGTGAGCAAAGGGTCAGAGCAGAGCGAGACTGCCGGAGCAGTGAGCAAAGGGTCAGAGGAGAGCGAGACTGCCGGAGCAGTGAGCAAAGCAGAGCAAAGCAGAAACCGCAGGAGCGGTGAGCAAGGCAGAGCAGAGCGGAAACCGCAAGAGCGGTGAGCGAGGCAGAGCAGGGCGGAAACCGCAAGAGCGGTGAGCGAGGCAGAGCAGGGCGGAAACCGCAAGAGCGGTGAGCGAGGCAGAGCAGGGCGGAAACCGCAAGAGTGGTGAGCGAGGCAGAGCAGAGTGGAAACCGCAGGAGCGGTGAGCAAGGCAAAGCAGAGGGGGCAGGGCTCTGTTCACACGGAACAGACACGAAGGGATAGGCAGAACCAAATACACACAAGATACTAGCAATGAAGTAGCGAGTGGACTCTAAACTCACAAAAGGAAGTACAGCGACAACGAGTAGGAGTTAGGAGCAGGTTCACACTCTACAGAAAAAGGGAAGGTACGGACATAGAGAAAAACAGGAAACAGGTTAGGAGACAGTTCAGACAGGAACTGTAACCACAACAAAATACAGGAACGAGCCAAGGTAAAGCCAAGTGCTGATTCAGACAATGCAGGAGAAAGGAAAGGTACAGACATAGAGAGAAACAGGAAGCAGGTTAGGAGACAGTTCAGACAGGAACTGTGCTGCAACAAATACAGGAGCGAGTCTGGGTATGCGGCCCCCAGAGGGCGGGACGAACAGGCTAGGAGCTTGTTCAGACAAGCCTGGAAATACAGCCTCCAGGAGAGGCAGAAAAACAGCTGGCTAGAGAGCACAGACAGGACTCAGTTCAGACACGGGAACTGATACCACAAGGCAGGAAACATAGACATTACCTGGCACATCAGTGACTAGAAGCCAACTGACAGAACAAGATGCTCAGGCATGGATTCCAAGGAGGAGCTGGTTTAAATACCAGGTGACAGAAAGAAATAGGCTGAGGACGCATTAGGGGTGTGTCTGCAGCAGCTCCAAGAAACAGGAAGTTCGGCGGGCGTCGCCCTAAGCAGCCAGAGCAGAGCAAAGCAGACAGTATGGAAAGAAGCCAGAGTGGCAGTCTGGACTGGAAATCAAGTGCGCGCTCTTGCACAGTGGGAGATGGACCACTATGCAAGGACGCCGCCAGGTATGTTACAACTAGAACATGGACCGATTATTCGGTAGCATGGAAAAAATGGATAATTTTTTGTAACGCTAATAATTTTAACCCCTTTCCGACCCAAGGCGTACTAATACGTATCTGTGCCCTGGGACTTATGGACCTGATACGTATAAGTACGCCCTGGTGATTTCGCCAGCACAAAGGCTGTGCGGGCGCGATCGCCGCCGGGTGTCAGCTGATTGTCACAGCTGACACCCGGTACTATGTGCAGGGAGCAGTCACGCACCGCTCCCAGCACATTAACCCCCGCGATGCTGCGATCAAAGTTGATCGCAGTCGATCGCAGCATTGCGGTGGCAAGGGGAGGTGATCGCCGATACTCACCTCCTCTTCCGGCCTCCAGCGATGTCTGCCGGGGCTTCCAGGATGTTGCCATGACGACCCGATGTCGTCATGACAACATCCGGGTCACCAGACAGCAGGAAGATTTTTTGGACATGCGCAGTGCATCTCCAAACAATCTTCTCCCTGTCCAGCGCTGACAGCCTGCATGGCACAGGGATGGTGCTGCATTCCTGTGCCATGCAGGCGATCAGAGAAAAAAAAGTGAAAGTCCCAGAGTGGGACAAAGTAAAAAAGTATAAAAACTATCAGAAAGTGAAAAAAAAAAGAAAAAAATTGAAAAAATATATAAAAAAAATAATAATAATAATCCACCAAAAATAAAAATATAATGTACCCATCAATAAATATTATTATAAAAAAAAAACAAAAAAAACAATAAAAGTACACATATTTGGTATTGCTGCGTCCGGAACAACCTGACCTATAAAACTGTCCCACTAGTTAACCCCTTCAGTGAACACGGTAAAAAAAATAAATAAAAACCGAAGCAAAAAACAATGCTTTATCATCATAACGCCAAACAAAAAATAGAATAACACGCGATCAAAAAGACAAATATAAATAAAAATGATAGCGCTGAAAACGTCATCTCGTCCCGCAAAAAATAAGCTGCCATACAGCTCCATCAGCTGAAAAATAAAAAAGTTATAGCTCTCGGAATAAAGCTATGCTAAAAAATATTTTTTTCTATAAAATTGCTTTTATTATGTAAAAGTGCAAAACATAGAAATACGATATAAATGTGGTACCGCTGTAAACGTACTGACCCGAAGAATAAAGCTGCCTTATCAATTTTACCACACGCGGAACAGAATAAAAAAAAAAAAAAAAAACAATTCCTGAATTGTTGTTTTTTGTTTATTCTGCCTCCCAAAAATCGGAATAGAAAGCGATCAAAAAATGTCACGTGCCTGAAAATGGCACCAATAACATCGTCAACTCATCCTGCTAAAAACAAGCCGTCACATGACTGTCTGCCAAAATCTGGAAAAATTATAGCTCTCAAAATATGGCGATGCAAAAACTAGATTTTACAAAAAATGCGTCTTTTAGTGTGTGACAGCTGTCAGTCATAAAAACCCCATATGATTCTGGTATCGCTGTAATCGCACCGACCCGAAGAATAAAGTAATCTCATCACTTATACCGCATGAGGAACGGCGTATAAAATAAACTCTCAGGATAGGGTTGTGCTAGGGTTAGGGCTGGGGTTGGGGTTAGGGTTGGGGTTAGGGTTGTGATGGGGTTGGGATTTTTTTCAAAAGTAAGATAAAAAGATGACGATATGGCGACTAGTGTTGAGCGCAAGTGCTCGCTACTTGAGTTTGCATCGGGTGTTCTGGTATGCATTGAGTATCGTGGGTATTTGAGTGACATGCTCGAGTCTCCGCCCCATATGCTTCACGGCCCAAAAAACTTTGCGGGGATTGCCTGCCATGCACGAGCGATCCCCGCATGTTTTTTTTTGGGTGTCTAATAACCGTGAAACATCCGGGCGGGGACTCGAGCATGTCACTCGAGCACACGCAGTACATGGTGCATACCTGAGTACCCGATGCAAACTCAAGTAGCGAGCACTTGCGCTCAAGACTAATGACAACTTATTCAATATGATGACCTAATGTTATCAAATTCTGTGTCGTACCTCTGGGTTCAAAATGTTCACTATACACCTTAATAAAATCCTTGAGGGGTATAGTTTCCAAAATGGGGTAACTTGTGGGGGAGCTCCACTGTTTAGGCACATCAGGGGCTCTCCAAACGCGACATGGTGTCCTCTAACAAATTGAATGGAAAATCGGCTCAAATTGTTAGCGGGCGCCATGTTGCGTTTGGAGAGCCCCTGCGTGCCTAAACTTTGGAGCTCCCCCACAAGTGACCCCACTTTGGAAACTAGACCACCCAAGGCACCTATCTAGATGCGTAATGAGCACTTGGAACCCCCAGGTGCTTCACAAATTGATTCGTAAAAATGAAAAAGTGGAAAAAAAAATACTTTTTCATTTTTACGAATCAATTTGTGAAGCACCTGGGGGTTCCAAGTGTTCATTATGCATCTAGATAGGTGCCTTTGGGGGTCTAGTTTCCAAAATGCGGTCACTTGTGGGGGAGCTCCAATGTTTGGGCACACAGGGACTCTCCAAACGCAACATGGTGTCCGCTAACAATTTGAGCCGACAATTTGTTAGCAGATACCATGTTGCATTCGGAGAGTCCCTGTGTGCCCAAACATTGGAGCTCCCCTACAAGTGACCCCATTTTGGAAACTAGATCCCCCAAGGCACCTATCTAGATGCATAATGAGCACTTGGAACTCCCAGGTGTTTCACAAATTGATTCGTAAAAATGAAAAAGTGTTTTTTTTTTCACTTTTTCATTTTTACAAATCAATTTGTAAAGCACCTGGGGGTTCCAAGTGCTCACTATGCATCTAGATAGGTGCCTTGGGGGGTCTAGTTTCCAAAATGGGGTCACTTTTGGGGGAGCTCTAATGTTTGGGCACACAGGGGCTCTCCAAACGCAACATGGCGTCCGCTAGTTATTCAAGCAAATTTTACAATCAAAAAGTCAAATGGCGCTTCTTCCCTTCCGAGCCCTGCTGTGCGCCCAGTCAGTGTTTTTTCCCCACATATGGTGTATCTGCGTGCCCAGGGGAAATTGCACAACAAATTTTGGGGTCAATTTTTTCCTGTTACCCCTGCGAAAATAAAAAAAATTGGGTCTAAAGTAACATTTTTGTGAAAAAAGTTAAATGTTCATTTTTTTCTTACACATTCCAAAAATTTCCGTGAAGCACCTGAAGGGTTAATAAAGTTCTTGAATGTGGTTTTGAGCACCTTGAGGGGTGCAGTTTTTAGAATGGTGTCACTTTTGGGTATTTTCTGTCATAAAGACCTCTCCAAGTGACTTCAAATGTGATGTGGTCCCTAAAAAAATGGTTTTGTAAATTGTGTTGGAAAAATGAGAAATCGCTGGTCAACTTTTAACCCTTATAGCTCCCTAACAAAAAAAAATTTTGGCTCCAAAATTGTGCTGATGTAAAGTAGACATGTAGGAAATGTTATTTATTAACTCTTTTGTGTGACATATCTCTCTAATTTAAGGGCATAAAAATTCAAATTTTGAAAATTGCAAAATTTTCAAAATTTTCGTCAAATTTCCATTTTTTTCACAAATAAACGCAAGTGATATCGAAGAAATTTTACCACAATCATGAAGTACAATATGTCACGAAAAAACAGTCTCAGAATTAGGGGGATCCGTTGAAGCGTTCCAGAGTAATTACCTCATAAAGTGACAGTGGTCGGAATTGTAAAAATTGGCCTGGTCATTAACGTGCAAACCATCCTCGGGGGTAAAGGGGTTAATTACAGTGAATCGCGCTCCGATTCAGCCTTGATATTCGCTGAACATTTGTTTGAAAGAGTCCTATCGTATTTGGCAATCTCAAAAACATTATCAGGAGTATCATTCTTTCTTAAACTAGCTGTAAGAGTTCCTTTGACTGGCTTATTCCCAGTCAGGCAATTTTTAAAGGGTTTTAAAAAGCATAGTTTGATTCCAGATGATAGGCATCCCATTTCCTTTTAATTACTGAAAGAGTTGTGCTCTGCTCTTTATTTAGTGTGTACAAATGCTTTTGAAGCATGTTTGTTTAATACGGCATTTTCCATAGCATTTTTTGCAGCATTACGAGCTGGAGAATTAGTTTCATATAAGAAATCCGTGCCTTCTGGTCTGTTTTTTGAGGATGTTAAAGTGTTTCATGACAACATCATGGTCTTTATTAGACAATCAAAAACGGACCAATTAGGCAAGGGCTCGACGATTAGACTCAGCGGTATATCAGATTCTTTTATCTGTCCAGTACAAAATATGAAAAAATGGCTGGCATTAAGGAAACAAGGTTCTGGTGCCTTGTTCATTCATGAGGATGGTTCTCCTGCTACAGTTTTCCAATTCAATGCAGTGCTAAAAAAGTGCTTGATCAAAATTGGAAAAGATAATTTAAAGCTCTCCTCTCACTCATTTCGTATAGGAGCTGCGACTGAAGCATCAAGATTAGGTCTTTGTGATGAAAAGATTATGAAACTAGGCAGATGGGATTCAAACAGGTTTAAATTATATGTTCGCCCGAATCTATACAGTCATTAATGTTTGAATTCATTTTTTAGGTCCTATCACTGTTTGGATTGTGGGACATTCTTTCGTTTTTTGGGCCGAAAAAAGAGCAGCACTCAGGTCCTATACAAAGAACTTATCTTTTAACCCTTCATCACTTGAAATATGGTGGCATAGCATCAGGGGGGTGAAATGGGAAAGGTTGTTGGAGGAAATGAGGAAGTTAGTATTAATATGGCCGTACCCTGACTTAATAATTTTTCACCTTGGTGGTAATCATAGGCGGATTATAATGAGGGCAATCCGGGCTACCGCCCGGGGCCCCGAGCCTGCAGGGGGCCTGCGGCTCCGGGCGGGGTGTCTAATGCCGGATTGCCCTCAATATATGTGCGGGCCACTGTGGCACATACCGGTAGCAGTGGCTGGAGGGGGGGCCCCGGACCGCTCCCCCAGCAGCGGCCGCCGCTACTTCTTCATCGGCCGGGCCAACACTGCAGCAGTTAACTTCCCTGTGCTGACCCGGCCGCGTCACTGCTAGGAGACACGGCCCTGTGCGCGGCCGTGTCTCCCAGCTGTGACGTCACGCAGTGCGCACCCGGCCTGCAATGCTGCAATGGAGAAGTCAAAGCAGGCAGGAGAAATGGAGCCGGGGGATGGTGAGTCTGTGTGTGTATGTGTGTGTATGTGTGTGTGTGTGTGTATGTGTATGTATGTGTATGTGTGTGTGTGTGTGTGTGTGTGCAGGCAGATATCATTGTGTGATGTCTGTTTATATGTATTTTTGTGTTTCAAATGTGTTTATGCGTGTATGTATATGTCTGTATATGTTTGTGTGCGTGCGTGACTGCGTGCGGCCTCCTGCTGTGTATATATGGCGCCGTGCGGCCTCCTGCTGTCTCTGGGGGGGGCGCCGTGTGGCCTCCCGCTGTGTATAGATGGCACCGTGCGGCCTCCCTCTGTGTATAGATGGCACCGTGCGGCCCCCCGCTGTGTATAGATGGCGCCGTGCGGCCCCCCCGCTGTGTATAGGTGGCGCCGTGTGGCCTCCCACTGTGTATAGGTGGCGCCGTGCGGCCTCCCGCTGTGTATAGGTGGCGCCGTGCGGCCTCCCGCTGTGTATAGGTGGCGCCGTGCGGCCTCCCGCTGTGCATAGGTGGCGCCGTGCGGCCTCCCGCTGTGCATAGGTGGCGCTGTGCGGCCTCCCGCTGTGTATAGGTGGCGCCGTGCGGCCACCCGCTGTGTATAGGTGGCGCCGTGCAGCCTCCCGATGTGTATAGATGGCGTCGTGTGGCCTCCTGCTGTCTCTGGGGGGGTGCCGTGTGGCCTCCCGCTGTGTATAGGTGGCGCCGTGCAGCCTCCCGATGTGTATAGATGGCGCCGTGTGGCCTCCTGCTGTCTCTGGGGGGGCGCCATGCGGCCTCCAGCTGTTTATAGGTGGCGCCGTGCAGCCTCCCGCTGTGTATAGGTGGCGCCGTGCAGCCTCCCGCTGTGTATAGATAGCGCCGTGCGGCCTCCCGCTGTGTATAGATGGCGCCGTGTGGCCCCCCGCTGTGTATAGATGGCGCCGTGCGGCACCCCGCTGTGTATAGGTGGTGCCGTGCGGCCTCCCGCTGTGTATAGGTGGCGCCGTGCAGCCTCCCGCTGTGTATAGATAGCGCCGTGTGGCCTCCTGATGTCTCAGGGGGGGGCGCCGTGTGGCCACCCGCTGTGTATAGATGCCGCCATGCGGCCTCCCGCTGTGTATAGATGGCGCCTTGCGGCCTTCCGCTGTGTATAGATGGCGCCGTGCGGCCTCCCGCTGTGTATAGATGGCGCCGTGCGGCCCCCCGCTGTGTATAGATGGCGCCGTGCGGCACCCCGCTGTGTATAGGTGGTGCCGTGCGGCCTCCCGCTGTTGTATAGGTGGCGCTGTGCGGCCTCCCGCTGTGTATAGGTGGTGCCGTGCGGCCTCCCGCTGTGTATAGGTGGTGCCGTGCAGCCTCCCGCTGAGTATAGATGGTGCCGTGTGGCCTCCTGCTGTCTCTGGGGGGGCGCCGTGTGGCCTCCCGCTGTGTATAGGTGGCGCCATGCGGCCTCCCGCTGTGTATAGGTGGTGCCATGCAGCCTCCCGCTGAGTATAGATGGTGCCGTGCAGCCTCCCGCTGTGTATAGGTGGCGCCGTGCAGCCTCCCGCTGTGTATAGGTGGCGCCGTGCAGCCTCCCGCTGTGTATAGATGGCGCTGCGTGGCCTCCTGCTGTCTCTGGGTGGGGGCGCTGTGTGGCCTCCCGCTGTGTATAGATTCCGCCATGCGGCCTCCCGCTGTGTATAGATGGCGCCTTGTGGCCTCCCGCTGTGTATAGACGGCGCCGTGCGGCCTCCCTCTGCGTACAGATGGCGCCGTGCGGTCCCCCGCTGTGTATAGATGGCGCCGTGCGGCCCCCCGCTGTGTATAGGTGGCGCCGTGTGGCCTCCCGCTGTGTATAGGTGGCGCCGTGCGGCCTCCCGCTGTGTATAGGTGGTGCCGTGCGGCCTCCCGCTGTGTATAGGTGGCGCCGTGCGGCCTCCCGCTGTGTATAGGTGGCGCCGTGCGGCTTCCCGCTGTGCATAGGTGGCGCCGTGCGGCCACCCATTGGGTATAGGTGGCGCCGTGCAGCCTCCCGATGTGTATAGATGGCGCCGTGTGGCCTCCTGCTGTCTCTGGGGGGGCGCCATGTGGCCTCCCGCTGTGTATAGGTGGCGCCGTGCAGCCTCCCGATGTGTATAGATGGCGCCGTTTAGCCTCCTGCTGTCTCTGGGGGGGCGCCATGCGGCCTTCCGCTGTGTATAGGTGGCGCCGTGCAGCCTCCCGCTGTGTATAGATAGCGCCGTGTGGCCTCCTGATGTCTCTGGGGGGGGGGCGCCGTGTGGCCACACGCTGTGTATAGATGCCGCCATGCAGCCTCCCGCTGTGTATAGATGGCGCCTTGCGGCCTCCCGCTGTGTATAGATGGCGCCGTGCGGCCACCCGCTGTGTATAGATGGCACCGTGCGCCCCCCCGCTGTGTATAGATGGCGCCGTGCGGCACCCCGCGGTGTATAGGTGGTGCCGTGTGGCCTCCCGTTGTGCATAGGTGGCGCCGTGCGGCCTCCCGCTGTGTATAGGTGACGCCGTGCGGCCTCCCGCTGTGTATAGGTGGCGCCGTGCGGCCTCCCGCTGTGTATAGATGGCGACGTGTGGCCTCCTGCTGTCTCTGGGGGGGGCGCCGTGTGGCCTCCCGCTGTGCATAGGTGGCGCAATGCGGTCTCCCGCTGTGTATAGGTGGCGCCGAGCAGCCTCCCGCTGTGTATAGGTGGCGCCGTGCAGCCTCCCGCAGTGTATAGATGGCGCCGTGTGGCCTCCTGCTGTCTCTGGGTGGGGCGCCGTGTGGCCTCCCACTGTGTATAGATTCCGCCATGCGGCCTCCCGCTGTGTATAGATGACGCCTTGCGGCCTCCTGCTGTGTATAGATGGCGCCGTGCGGCCTCCCGCTGTGTATAGATGGCACCGTGCAGCCTCCCGCTGTGTATAGATGGCGCCGTGCGCCCCCCCGCTGTGTATCGATGGCGTCGTGCGGCACCCCATTGTGTATAGGTGGCGCCGTGCAGCCTCCCGCTGTGTATAGGTGGCGCCGTGCAGCCTCCCGCTGTGTATAGATGGTGCAGTGTGGCCTCCTGCTGTCTCTGGAGGGGGGGTGCCGTGCGGCCTCCCGCTGTGTATAGATGGCGCCTTGCGGACTCCCGCTGTGTATAGATGGCGCCGTGCGGCCCCCCGCTGTGTATAGATGGCTACGTGCGGCCTCCCGCTGTGTATAGATGGCTACGTGTGCTCAATATTGAGTCATACAATTAATGTTAGGCTATGTGCCCACGATGCACAAATGCTCCGGATTTTTTTTGAGCGTTTCTGCATCTCCCTGGCAGAAAAAACGCATGCGGATTGTACATGTGGATTGTACATGCGGATTGTACATGCGTTTTTGCAGCATTTCCGCATGCGGGTTATCAAGCGATTTTAGCATCACTTGGAAAGTGTTTGACAACTTGGTCACACTATATAAATCCATGCAACCGGCAACCGGCATATATAGTGTGACCGAAAGAATGGTAAAAAATAAAATATATACTTACCTTCTGATGGCCTGCCGACGTCAGCGGTCGCGTGACCAATCACATGACTAAATGAAGTCACGGCAGGTCCTTTTCAGACCATCGTGAGCTGCCGGCAGCCAGGACGCATCGGATAAAGACACCGGGGGCCATCAGAAGGTAAGTATAATATTTGTTTTTTATTTTATCCTTTTTTTTACAGGTACTATGGTACCCGGGTCCGGAGGAGAGTCTCCTCTTCTCCACACCCGGGTACCATCCGCACATTGAAACGCATGGATTCTGCATGTACAGCTGCAGGGATGCTGATTCCATGTGTTCCAATGCAAGTCAATGGCGGCGAAAACGCAGCGCTTCCATAAAATAATTGGTAGTGCTGCGGATTTTTCCGCAATGATAATCCGCAGCGGAAATTTCTGCAGCATGTGCACTAGAGATGAGCGTTGTTCTACTCGAACTGTTCGCCAATCTCAAATTCGAGCTGTTTTGGGCGGTGTTCGAGCCGGTCGGCGAACACGAACAATTTGAGAAAAATTCGGCTGTTCGAGGTTATGTTCGATAACTGTTCGTGCACCAAAATCATAACTGGATTTTTTCTCAGTAATGATGAAAATTAATGTTAATACACAGTTTGAGTGTACAGCGGGGCGGGGGGAGGGGCAGGGGATGGATCTCTGCAGGAACAATGAAGATCTCCATTTTTTTTTCTCTTTCCCGCATTTGCAGTGGGGAGGTGCAATCTGTCAGCCTATCAGCAGCGCACACACGGAGCGAAGTGCTTTTTTTCACACAAGCAAGGGCATGTGTGATTGGCAGTGTATGTCACATGTCCTTGCCCTATAAGACCAAGCCATTTTCCCCGTCGCCACCATTTTCTCACTGCTGCAGCTGCGTGTTAGACGGCACCGCTGTTGCTGTGTGCGCTATACCTTGTTAATTTCAAGCCAATTTTCGCACAAATATACAGATAGCTTGGGAGTAGGGAATAGTTGTGATTGCAGTCCTTTTAAGGACTAGGTTACAGCATTTCCTACGACTTTTATCAGGCAGGTCTGTGCTCTTAAATAGATAGATTGTGGGAGTAAAGACTAATTGTAATTGGAGTCCTTTTCAGGACTAGGTTACATCAGTTCCTATCAGTTTTTGCCAGGCAGGTCTGTGCCAGTGCTGTGCAAGTTTTTTTCACAGCATTTGGCTGAATCTAGCAAAGCTAATCCTTTTTGGCCTATTGCAGAGTGTGTTAGTCAGTGGAGTAGCCTATCTGTGTTGCAAGATATACCACCTGTGTATAGAATACCAATTTTTTTACTGCACCTAGTGAAGTAAAATCTTTTGGGCATAGCATCATTCTATTAGTCCATCTATACTGATCTCCATCAGGTTGCAAACTGAATATAATTTTTTTCTGCATCTAGCTCTGAAAAAATATTTGGGCTTCTAGCGGTGTGTGGGACTTGGTCTATTAGTCCATCTATACTGACCTCCATCAGGTTGCAAATTACAAATAATTTTTTTCTGCATCTAGCTCTGAAAAAATATTTGGGCTTCTAGCAGTGTGTGGGACTTGGTCTATTAGTCCATCTATACTGACCTCCATCAGGTTGCAAATTAAAAATAATTTTTTTCTTCATTTATCTCTGAAAAAATATTTGGGCTTCTAGCAGCGTGTGGGACTTGTTCTATTAGTCCATCTATACTGACCTCCATCAGGTTGCAAATTAAAAATAATTTTTTTCTGCATCTAGCTCTGAAAAAATATTTGGGCTTCTAGCAGTGTGTGGGACTTGGTCTATTAGTCCATCTATACTGACCTCCATCAGGTTGCAAATTAAAAATAATTTTTTTCTGCATCTAGCTCTGAAAAAATATTTGGGCTTCTAGCAGTGTGTGGGACTTGGTCTATTAGTCCATCTATACTGACCTCCATCAGGTTGCAAATTGAATAAAAAAATTTTCTGCATCTAGCTCTGAAAAAATATTTGGGCTTCTAGCGGTGTGTGGGACTTGGTCTATTAGTCCATCTATACTGACCTCCATCAGGTTGCAAATTAAAAATAATTTTTTTCTGCATCTAGCTCTGAAAAAATATTTGGGCTTCTAGCAGTGTGTGGGACTTGGTCTATTAGTCCATCTATACTGACCTCCATCAGGTTGCAAATTAAAAATAATTTTTTTCTGCATCTAGCTCTGAAAAAATATTGGGGCTTCTAGCAGTGTGTGGGACTTGGTCTATTAGTCCATCTATACTGACCTCCATCAGGTTGCAAATTGAATAAAACAATTTTCTGCATCTAGCTCTGAAAAAATATTTGGGCTTCTAGCGGTGTGTGGGACTTGGTCTATTAGTCCATCTATACTGACCTCCATCAGGTTGCAAATTAAAAATAATTTTTTTCTGCATCTAGCTCTGAAAAAATATTTGGGCTTCTAGCAGTGTGTGGGACTTGGTCTATTAGTCCATCTATACTGACCTCCATCAGGTTGCAAATTAAAAATAATTTTTTTCTTCATTTAGCTCTGAAAAAATATTTGGGCTTCTAGCAGTGTGTGGGACTTGTTCTATTAGTCCTTCTATACTGACGTCCAGCAGGTTGCAAATTGAATATAATTTTTTTCTGCATCTAGCTCTGAAAAAATATTTGGGCTTCTAGCGGTGTGTGGGACTTGGTCTATTAGTCCATCTATACTGACCTCCATCAGGTTGCAAATTAAAAATAATTTTTTTCTGCATCTAGCTCTGAAAAAATATTTGGGCTTCTAGCAGTGTGTGGGACTTGGTCTATTAGTCCATCTATACTGACCTCCATCAGGTTGCAAATTGAATAAAAAAATTTTCTGCATCTAGCTCTGAAAAAATATTTGGGCTTCTAGCGGTGTGTGGGACTTGGTCTATTAGTCCATCTATACTGATCTCCATCAGGTTGCAAATTAAAAATAATTTTTTTCTGCATCTAGCTCTGAAAAAATATTTGGGCTTCTAGCAGTGTGTGGGACTTGGTCTATTAGTCCATCTATACTGACCTCCATCAGGTTGCAAATTAAAAATAATTTTTTTCTGCATCTAGCTCTGAAAAAATATTTGGGCTTCTAGCAGTGTGTGGGACTTGGTCTATTAGTCCATCTATACTGACCTCCATCAGGTTGCAAATTAAAAATAATTTTTTTCTTCATTTAGCTCTGAAAAAATATTTGGGCTTCTAGCAGTGTGTGGGACTTGTTCTATTAGTCCTTCTATACTGACGTCCAGCAGGTTGCAAATTGAATATAATTTTTTTCTGCATCTAGCTCTGAAAAAATATTTGGGCTTCTAGCGGTGTGTGGGACTTGGTCTATTAGTCCATCTATACTGACCTCCATCAGGTTGCAAATTAAAAATAATTTTTTTCTGCATCTAGCTCTGAAAAAATATTTGGGCTTCTAGCAGCGTGTGGGACTTGGTCTATTAGTCCATCTATACTGACCTCCATCAGGTTGCAAATTGAATAAAAAAAATTTCTGCATCTAGCTCTGAAAAAATATTTGGGCTTCTAGCGGTGTGTGGGACTTGGTCTATTAGTCCATCTATACTGACCTCCATCAGGTTGCAAATTAAAAATAATTTTTTTCTGCATCTAGCTCTGAAAAAATATTTGGGCTTCTAGCAGTGTGTGGGACTTGGTCTATTAGTCCATCTATACTGACCTCCATCAGGTTGCAAATTAAAAATAATTTTTTTCTGCATCTAGCTCTGAAAAAATATTTGGGCTTCTAGCAGTGTGTGGGACTTGGTCTATTAGTCCATCTATACTGACCTCCATCAGGTTGCAAATTGAATAAAAAAAATTTCTGCATCTAGCTCTGAAAAAATATTTGGGCTTCTAGCGGTGTGTGGGACTTGGTCTATTAGTCCATCTATACTGACCTCCATCAGGTTGCAAATTAAAAATAATTTTTTTCTGCATCTAGCTCTGAAAAAATATTTGGGCTTCTAGCAGTGTGTGGGACTTGGTCTATTAGTCCATCTATACTGACCTCCATCAGGTTGCAAATTAAAAATAATTTTTTTCTGCATCTAGCTCTGAAAAAATATTTGGGCTTCTAGCAGTGTGTGGGACTTGGTCTATTAGTCCATCTATACTGACCTCCATCAGGTTGCAAATTAAAAATAATTTTTTTCTTCATTTAGCTCTGAAAAAATATTTGGGCTTCTAGCAGTGTGTGGGACTTGTTCTATTAGTCCTTCTATACTGACGTCCAGCAGGTTGCAAATTGAATATAATTTTTTTCTGCATCTAGCTCTGAAAAAATATTTGGGCTTCTAGCGGTGTGTGGGACTTGGTCTATTAGTCCATCTATACTGACCTCCATCAGGTTGCAAATTAAAAATAATTTTTTTCTGCATCTAGCTCTGAAAAAATATTTGGGCTTCTAGCAGTGTGTGGGACTTGGTCTATTAGTCCATCTATACTGACCTCCATCAGGTTGCAAATTAAAAATAATTTTTTTCTGCATCTAGCTCTGAAAAAATATTTGGGCTTCTAGCAGTGTGTGGGACTTGGTCTATTAGTCCATCTATACTGACCTCCATCAGGTTGCAAATTGAATAAAAAAATTTTCTGCATCTAGCTCTGAAAAAATATTTGGGCTTCTAGCGGTGTGTGGGACTTGGTCTATTAGTCCATCTATACTGACCTCCATCAGGTTGCAAATTAAAAATAATTTTTTTCTGCATCTAACCCAGCCAATAGTTTTGGCCTAATACCACAGTTTGGCCACTCAGCTCTGCTCGGTTACCATCCATTGTTTTTTTGTGCAAACAACTCCAGAGTTGTGAATTAGTTAACCACCAAAATGAGTGGAAAAAGGCCTGCTGCTGGTGGAAAGGGGAATAGGCGTGTTGGGAAGGGGAAAAAAGGTTGTGTCCGTGGGGTAGGTGCAGAAGAAAGACCATCTTCCAGCCAAACTAAAATGTCTACTTCTTTTAGCGGACAATGTGATAAGATCCCTTTCTTACGGCCACGCCAATCGCTACAAATTCCAGATGAGGCACAAAAACAGCAGGTGCTTCAACGGATATCAAGTGCTCCTTTAAGTGGGCTCTCCTCCACATCAACTTCAACATCACAAATACTCCAGTCCTCAAAGGTGTCACCCAAATCGCACTTGCTTCCTCACAGCTCCCAAATCTCCAGCTGCCCGTCTGAGTATGAGGTAGAACAGATGGTTGAGTCTGCAGAGCTGTTTACTCATACTATAGCCTGGGAATCAGAGGTCGACTCCAGCGCTTCTGTGAATCCAGACGAGGAAATGATCTGCACTGATGCCCAGAATCTTTATGAGTCGGATCCAGGACCAGACGCAGAAGGTTCTGACCATAATGTAGACCCTCATTCCCAAACTGTAACTCCTGTTGGTGGAGACAATGAGGAAGACGATGATAAGACTCAAATACCTGATTGGAGCGACAACTTTAGTTTTTTGTCAGGGCAGGAACAGGTTGGCTCTGAGGACGACGGGTGTGATAACGCACAGGGTGATGATGATGAGGTCGGAGATCCCACTTACTGTCAACCCACAGTCAGCCAAGAGATGAGGTCAGCAGAGGAGGTGGAGGAAGATGCTAGTGACGACGAGGTCAGGTTGCGCCTTCCTGGACAGAGACGTAGTACTGGAAGCACGTCAACAACTGCATCCTCAAACACAACTCTGCCTCTCACCACAAGTCGTGGTGGCTCTTCAGGTCGCATGGGTGCTAAGCCTTGCATAGCCTGGGCATTTTTTCAGATCGATAAAGATGACCCAACTCGTGTTATCTGTAACATTTGTCAGCAAAAGCTAAGTAGAGGCCAAAAAATACATAGTTTGAGTACTTCATGCATGAACCGGCACATGGACATGAAGCATAAGTTGCAGTGGGAAGCTCAGTGTGCTACAATGCGGTCTAGCCGGCCGGGCCAACCACCGTCTGCCATATCTTGTGCATCCGCGGCCTCTTCATCCTCTGTGACTGGGGGGACAGCAGTCACACCTGTTTTGGGGCGCAGACCTGCCACCTCTTTACCCGCAACAGCCAGCGTGATTGGCAGGTCATCATTTTCTTTGGAGGTGGTAACACCAGCTGGTCTTGAGCGCTGTCCGACATCGATAGCACCACCTTTGGATCAAGGCAACCTAACATGTCCGCCTGCATCTTCCTCACAGACCGGCAGTTTGCCGGGGACACCCTTATCAACCCCGTCTAAGCACAATAGCCAGCCCTCGGTCCCTCAGATGTGGACAAGTAAAAGACCATTTCCTCCTAGCCATGAGAAAGCTAAGAGGTTGAATTTCACCATCTGCAAGCTCTTGGCTACAGAAATGCTGCCTTTCCGCCTGGTGGACACAGAGGATTTTCGAGACCTTATGTCCGTCGCAGTGCCCCAGTACCAGATGCCCAGTCGGCACTACTTCTCAAAGAAAGGTGTGCCTGCGCTCCACCAGCATGTCGCACACAACATCACCGCTTCTTTGAGAAACTCTGTGTGTGACAGGGTGCATTTCACCACAGACACTTGGACGAGTAGGCATGGACAGGGGCGTTACATGTCGCTGACTGGGCACTGGGTAACTATGGTGACAGCAGGACAAGGGGCTGCTGTCCAAGTCTTGCCGTCCCCACGAGTTGTGCGTCAATCCTCTTTATGTCATTTTTCCTCCACTGCTTCTGCCTCCTCAACCTCCTCTCGGTCTTCCACCTGCACCCAAAGCCTGTCTGGTCATGCCACAAGCTTTCTAACTGCGCAGAAGGGATCCTGCACACCTCCTTACTATGCTGGCAGTAGGGCTCAACGTCATCAGGCGGTTTTTACATTGAAATGTCTGGGAAATGTGAGTCACACAGCTGAGGAGTTGTGGTCAGCTCTGGAGAACCAATTTCATGAATGGTTGTCTCCACTGGACCTGAAACCAGGGAAGGCCGTGTGCGACAATGCTGCAAACCTGGGTGCGGCCCTTCGCCGGGGCAATGTCACACACGTGCCTTGTATGGCTCACGTGTTGAACCTGGTTGTCCAGCAATTTTTAGCCCACTATCCCAGACTAGATGGCCTTCTGCAGAGGGCACGGTCGCTGTGTGCTCACTTCCGCCGTTCGCATCCCGCAGCTCAGCGACTTACATCTCTACAGAAGTCGTTGGGCCTGCCACTTCACCGGCTAAAATGCGATGTGCCTACCCGGTGGAATTCAACTCTGCACATGTGGCAGCGACTGTGGCAGCACCGACAAGCCCTGGTGCAATACGTTCTGACGTATAGCCTGGGCCAACGAGATTCAGAGGTGGGGCAAATCACGCTGGAGGAGTGGTCTCAGATCAGGGACCTATGCACCCTTCTGCACAGTTTTGAAATGGCGACGAAGATGTTTAGTGCTGACGATGCCATTATCAGCATGACTATTCCGGTGATTTACATGCTGGAGCACATGTTAAACAGAATTCGGAGTCAGGTGGTGGCACAAGAGGAGGTGGAGGAAGTAGAGGAGGAGGAGTTGTATGCGGAAGGGCTAACATCTGCAAGGTCCAGACGGTCGGCAGCACCAAGGCGGCAGGCATGTGAGGGTGGGGGAGATGGTTTAACCAGGGCGCATGGTAGCAGCCAAACTAGTGAGGAAGGTGCAGGAGCCCAGGAAGAAGTGGAGGACGAACTGATGGAAGACTCATCAGATGAGGGAGACCTTGATCACATTTCTGTTGTGCGAGGTTGGGGGGAGAGGACAGAGGAAGGAAGCATGATTGTTACCTCGCCACCAACACAACAGGGACTTGGTGCTCCTGGATGCGCAACACACATGAGTGCCTTCTTGCTGCACTACCTGCAACATGACCCTCGAATTGTGAGAATTAGAAATAATCCTGACTACTGGGTTGCCACACTGTTAGATCCCCGGTACAAAAGTAAATTTGCAGAAATTATTCCTGCCATAGAAAGGGATGCACGCATGCAGGAGTATCAGCAGAGACTGTTGCAGAATCTTACATGTGCTTTTCCACAAAATACCAGTGGTGCACGTAGTGAATCTCACAGTTCCAACTTGCCAACCGTGGGACCGTCAAGTGTTCAGCACTCAAACCGTAACAGAACCACAGTATCTGCTGGTAACATCAATTTTGCGGAATCATTTCACCACTTTTTTAGCCCATCCTTTGCAAGGCCACAGGAGACAAGAAGTCTGACACATAGTCAACGCCTAGAGACGATGGTACAGGAGTATCTCCAAGTAAACATTGAAGCCACGACTGTGTCACTGGACCCTTGCTCTTTTTGGGCTTCCAATCTGGATAAATGGCCGGAGCTAGCCACTTACGCCTTGGAGATCTTGTCATGCCCCGCAGCCAGCGTTCTGTCTGAACGTGTGTTCAGCGCTGCTGGTGGTGTGCTGACAGATAAGCGCACGCGGCTCTCCACTGATAATGTAGACAGACTCACGTTCATAAAGATGAACAAATCATGGATCCGAAACGACTTTTCTACCCCTGTGTCATCCTGGGGAGAGTAAAAGCTTGATGATTGGTTAAAATCACCCTACCAACCGTTTTAAGCTTTCAAATTACTAATCATGTTTATCTGTATCTTGACTGGAAAATAATTTGGGCTTTGTAGCAGTGTGCAGCACTGATCCTATTAGGCCATCTATAATAAGCTTCACCAGATTTAAAATTAAAAATAATTTTTAGCTGCATCTAGCCCGGAAAATAATTTTGGGGCTCCGAGATGCGCAAGACACATAAGTGCCTTCTTGCTGCACTACCTGCAGCATGACCCTCATATTGTCAGAATTCGAAGTAATCATGACTACTGGGTTGCCACACTCTTAGATCCCCCAAACTTTTCGATCAACCTTTTCATTTTAATAAAGACCAAAAAAATGGTCATTTTTGAAATTATAAGCATTAGCAGGTTGTTAGAAACTGAAATCAAACAGTTTTCAACTCAAAACTTTATTCTAGGTGATGTTACATTTTCACATAGGACCCCTTGTTCGAAAGGAGCTTCTGAACTCTCTCGTCCATTGAATTTGTCAGGTTTTGGATGGTTTCTGCTTCAGTTGTTTTGCATGAGGACAGAATACCATCCCAGAGCTGTTGCTTAGATGTGAACTGCCTCCCGCCATCATAGACACTCCTTTTAATGATGCTCCAAAGGTTCTGAATGGGGTAGAGGTCAGGGGAGCATGGGGGTCACACCATAAGTTTGTCCCCTTTTATGCCCATATCAGCCAGAGATGCAGATGTTTTATGTGCAGCATGAGATGGTGCATTATCATGCAGAAAAATGATCTTGCTGTGAAATACACGGTTCTTCTTCTTGAACCATGGCAGGAAGTGCTGTTTGAGAAAATCCACATACATTATGGAGTTCATCTTTAGCGCCTTCAGGGATCCTAAAGGGGCCGACAATCTCTCTCCCCATGATTCCAGCCCAAAACATTACTCCACCTCCTCCTTGTTGGCGCTGTAGCCGTGTTTGCGTGGGGTGTCCATCAACCAGCCATCCTCCACTCCATTCATCTGGACCATCGAGCGCTGTACGGCACTCATCCGTGAACAAAACAGTTTTGAAATCAGTCTTCATGTAATGTTTGGCCCACTGGAGCCGTTTCTGCTTGTGTGAAGTGGATAGAGGAGGTCGACAGGATGGCGTATGCACAGCTGCAAACCTCTGAAGGACCCTGCATCTTGTTGTTCGGGGGACGTTGGAGGCACAAGCAGCTTCAAAAACTTGTCTGCTGCTATGACAAGGCTTTTTTGCCGCTGCTCTTTCAACCTGACGTAATTGCCTGTAGGAAAGAGTCCTCAATTTGCCCTTATCAGCACGCACACGTGTGTACTGTGAATCAGCTACATACTTCTTGATTGCCAAGACACTTCATCCTGATCATCGCACAATGTTGATTGTAGTCATGCCTTGACCTAAACACTCCACAATTTGTTGCTTCTCAGCAGCCGACACATCCTTTTTCTTTCCCATTTTGGCAGAAAATGTAGGCTGCTTAATAATGTGAGAGAGCCTTCTTAAGTAGTCTTGCCTTTCATTGGACACACCTGCCAAACTAATTAGCACAGGTGTCTGCAATTGCTTACAGTGATATAAAGAGCCCTGACACACATCACCATCAATGAGTTTAACTGACAAACAAACAAATTCTTCCCTTATCACTCCTAAACACTTTTTGCATAATAATTTGGAACGCGGTGTACATGTGCTTTTCCACAAAACACCAGTGGTTCACGTAGTGAATCTTACAGTTCTAACTTGCCAACCGTGGTCTGTATGGAATTGTTCAATAAAGGGCCCAAAATTAAGATAACATAGATGGGAGAGGTCTCTATGAATAGGAATTCCTAAGTATTTGATACCCTGTGAGGGCCAGGCAAAGGGAAAGTTGGACTGGATGGAATCCTATATGGATTTAGGGAGGGAGACATCGAGGGCCTCAGACTTCGCTGCATTGATTTTAAAATTTTACCATGTAACAAAGTGATCTATTTCAGCCATAACAGCAGGGATGGATATATGTGATTGAGTGATATATACTAGGACATCATCAGCAAATAGAGAGCACTTGTACTCGGTGCCTCCCACCTCAATCCACCTAATATTGGGGTTATGGCGAATTGATGAGAGCAGGTGCTCCGTCACTAGGATGTATAAGAGAGGGGACAGAGGACATCCCTGCCTTGTCCCATTGGTGATTGTGAAAGGTGATGAAAATGTTCTGACGCACCCCCTGGGCCTTGGGACACCCGGAGCCGGACCCTTTTTGGTGGATGCTGGTGGTTGTAGTCTTTGTGGCGGCGATCCGGTTCCGTGGCTCAGGGCGGTCAAACCAGTGGCGGAACTATTTATGTGGTTTTGATGTTTAAATGTCCGACTACGCCACCCGTGGATTGCGGTCAGAGTGAACCGCCGCTACAGGGCAGACCGCTAAGGCTGGTGTTGTGGGTGCAGCAGAGCGTAGCATAACTCCCCACGGGAGGAGTATAGCCTCAGGGCAGTGTATGCGGAGGATGGGGGTGATGGTGCAGGGCAGCAGCAGTAACGACACGGAGTCAGTGATGCAGTTCAGGGCCTTTACTCACAGTTCTTATTATCCAGACCACGTCTGCAGGTAACGGCTGCCCACGTCGTACTGTGCTCACCAGGTGAGGGGCTCAGACAACTCCCAGATAACTTTGGAGCGCTTCACAGGACCCCCTTTGTGTGTCCTTTGTCTGGCCTTTCTTACCAACACTTCTGTCCGGCTGCCTCGGGCCTCCTCTTGGTAAACTTGGCGCCAGTTTCCCTGACCCTATGTGGTGCCTTCCTAGCGGGTGGAGCAAGGGGCTGCGCCACATAAAATGTCAGAGCCTCCGGTTTCTAGCTGAGGGTCGTTTCCTGCCTCCACTAGTTCGGGGACCGGTCTCCCCCTTTGGCCTGACCCCTCCACGCAGGTGGATTCGGGCGTGCGGTGGCGACTCGCCCGTCCGCACCCCTGGGATCCCTTCATTCCTCGTTCCTGGAGCCTTCTCCGCTCCTCTTCCTTCCTTCTCCCTCTTGCAGGCCTGGGCCTCTGTTACTAGGCCCGCCTCCGGAGCAGAGCTCATGCAGAGCCCCTGCTCCCTGCCACTTCTGCTCAGACTTCTCTGCACTGAACTAAGATGGTGCCCACCTTTTATACTCCCTTCTCAATGCACCCAGGAACTGCTTCCTCCCTGCTCCTGCACTGCAGGGTTCCCCTTCCTCAGTGTTCCCTCCCCCCACTCCAGCCAGGGACAGGGACTGTCGTGCCCATCTCAGGGGCATATTGGTCGCCCTGCCCCACGGCAATGTGGTGTAATGCATGCAGGTGTCGGGTCCTGATCCACACTCCATCCTTATCTGAGAGTGAGATATCACACCTCTGGGTGAGGTGCAATACGTCTGTAGCAACCGAGCCCTCGGTGCTACAGTTCCATTTATCTTCAGCCTAGGTGACGTATTGTGATACAGGGCCGTGATTTTGGCTATAAAAGGGTCCCCTAGACCCCTACCCCAAGCTTTTTAAGAGAATCATATATGGCGTGCCAGGAGACTCTATGGAATGCTTTCTCAGCATCCAACGAGAGTATCTACTTACAAATTTTTAACTGCATCTAGCCCAGGAAATACTTTGTGCCTAGTAGCAGTGTCTGCTAGTCAGCGGATTATCCCGGCTGTTAAGCAAGCTACACCACCTGTAGTTTGGACACTTAATTTTTTCAAAGGAAATGCTTCGGGACCACGGGATACTTAGTGAAGAGCATCAGGAGGCACCCCAAGGCATAGGGGCTGGGACTGGCACTAGGATGCCTTGCGGTGGACAGCCGAGCTCGATCCTTATAAAAGCTTTTTAACTGCAGCAGCTTTAGTGGACGCTACTGGAGCTGGAATTACGCGGCTGCTGGCATGAGACTTGCCCTCCAATAGATCCTTGTAAATGGATTTAAAGTGTATTCATTCAAATTAGAGGGACAATTTAAATTAAAAAGCTTAGAGCTGCCTCCACCACAGGGGGGCTCTCTCGACCCACCAGCGGACAGGCACCAGTATTGGGAGAGGGGGGCTGGCCGTCAGGGTTCACCGCGGCTCTGGCACAAACCCGGCGACACGGAGGTGGCACGGGCAGGAGCGGACTGGCCGTCTCGGCTTCTCACTTTTTGGATTTTAGAAGGGCATGACATGCCTATATCTGTGTCTCCCCCTCCTTTTACTCCTCCACCTCTTTTCTTTTCGCATGACTATATGTACTTGTCACTTTTCCATGTGTTAGTTGTGTCTTCTGAGCAGTTTGTCAGCTTTTGGACACCTTTGAAGGTGTTTTCTATGTGTTTCTATGTGTTTTTGTTTGCCTGCCATTGGTTTTAACGGTGTTCGAAGGTGTTCGACGAACAGTTCGACGAACAGTTCGGCGAACACACGGGTGTTCGACGAACCGAACCGAACTCGAACACTACGGGGGTGGCTCAACACTAATGTGCGCAGCACACGAGGATTATCATTGGGGAACATGGCAGACCTTCTACCAAGCGTTTTTAAGCGTTTCTGCAGCGGAATTGCCGCTGCGGAAAAGCTTAAAAAACGCGTAGTGGGCACACAGCCTAAAAAAAATTATTATAATTAATATTGTGCCAAATTAATTTCACGTGAACTATCACATGATATATCACAGGGGATCATGTGACATGTCACGTGATACATCAGGTGTGTGTGCGTGTGTGTGTGGGGGGGTGTGTGCCTTCTAAACTGCCCGGGGCCCTTGCTACTCTTAATCCACCCCTGGTGGTAATGATCGCGGAAAAATCAATACTCTGGATTTATTATCATTTATGAGGAAAGATCTGGCATTGCTAAAAACTGAATTTTATCATTCTTATTTCGTTTTTTCTGAGATTATTCCTAGATTAATTTGGTCTTCAAAAAAACCTTTGTTTTACTGAAAAGAACAGAAAGAGGGTTAACAAGAGCATGGAGAAATTTATGTTTTTGTTAAACGTTTTTTCCTTCAGACATACAGACCTGGAAGGCCTTATTCCAGGCTTATATCGTAGAGATTTGGTTCATTTATCAGATATTGGATTGGACATCTTTAATTTAGACTTACAATCGATTATTGAAAAATGGCTGTGTTGTGTTTTGGGGGGCCAGTCCTTTTCAAGGTCTGGCTAGTGGGAAAATCGCCCTGTGAATGCTGGGTGGGTTGGATTTATTTATATGGAAAATTATTTAATTGATTGTTTGGTTTTTAATATTCTAATTATTTAAAAAAGTGACCCAAAATAAACTTCACGGTCATTATTTATCCATACCTGTGTTGTTGTGATTTTTTTATTTAAAAAAAAAAAGAAGAGTTTTGTAGTATCATGAAAATAAGGACAAGTACCTGTATATATAATAAAGGAAATCCAATCACAAGCATGTGACAATTAAATTGAATATATAACAGCTGTGCAGACTAAGAGAACAGCGTATAACAAATCATAGTAAAAAGGAATTAATATACACTGCTCAAAAAAAATAAAGGGAACACTGAAACAACAGAATATAACTCCAAGTAAATCAAACTTCTGTGAAATCAAACTGTCCACTTAGGAAGCAACACTGATTGACAATCAATTTCACATGCTGTTGTGCAAATGTAATAGACGATAGATGGAAATTATTGCCAATTATCAAGACACCCTCAATAAAGGAGTGGTTCTGCAGGTGGGACCACAGACCACATCTCAGTACCAATGCTTTCTGGCTGATGTTTTGGTCACTTTTGAATGTTGGTTGTGCTTTCACACTCGTGGTAGCATGAGACGGACTCTATAACCCACAGAAGTTTCTCAGGTAGTGCAGCTCATCCAGGATGGCACATCAATGCGAGCTGTGGCAAGAAGGTTTGTTGTGTCTGTCAGCGTAGTCTCCAGAAGCTGGAGGCGCTACCAGGAGACAGGCCAGTACACCAGGAGACGTGGAGGGGACCGTAGGAGGGCAACAACACAGCAGCAGGACCTCTACATCCGCCTTTGTGCAAGGAGGAACAGGAGGAGCACTGCCAGAGCCCTGCAAAATGACCTCCAGAGGGCACAAATGTGCATGTGTCTGCATAAACGGTTAGAAACCGACTCCATGAGGGTGGTATGAGGGCCCGACGTCCACAGATGGGGGTTGTGCTCACAGCCCAACACCACAAAACACCAGGATTGGCAAAGTCGCCACTGGCTCCCTGTGCTCTTCACAGATGAAAGCAGGTTCACACTGAGCACATGTGACAGACGTGACAGAGTCTGGAGACGCCGTGGAGAGCGATCTGCAACATCCTTCAGCATGACCGGTTTGGCAGTGGTTCAGTAATGGTGTGGGGTGGCATTTCTTTGGAGGGCCGCACAGCCCTCCATGTGCTCACCAGAGGTAGCCTGACTGCCATTAGGTACCGAGATGAGATCCTCAGACCCCTTGTGAGACCATATGCTGGTGCGGTTGGCCCTGGGTTCCTCCTAATGCAGGACAATGCCAGACCTCATGTGGCTGGAGTGTGTGAGCAGTTCCTGCAAGATGAAGGCATTGAAGCTATGGACTGGCCCGCCCGTTCCCCAGACCTGAATCCGATTGAGCACATCTGGGACATCATGTCTCGCTCCATCCACCAACGTCACGTTGCACGACAGACTGTCAAGGAGTTGGCGGATGCTTTAGTCCAGGTCTGGGAGGAAATCCCACAGGAGACCATCCGCAACCTCATCAGGAGCATGCCCAGACATTGTAGGGAGGTCATACAGGCACGTGGAGGCCACACACAATACTGAGCCTCATCAGGAGCATGCCCAGGCGTTGTAGGGAGGTCATACAGGCACGTGGAGGCCACACACAATACTCAGCCTCATCAGGAGCATGCCCAGGCGTTGTAGGGAGGTCATACAGGCATGTGGAGGCCACACACAATACTCAGCCTCATCAGGAGCATGCCCAGGCGTTGTACGGAGGTCATACAGGCACGTGGAGGCCACACACAATACTCAGCCTCATCAGGAGCATGCCCAGGCGTTGTAGGGAGGTCATACAGGCACGTGGAGGCCACACACAATACTCAGCCTCATCAGGAGCATGCCCAGGCGTTATAGGGAGGTCATACAGGCACGTGGAGGCCACACACAATACTCAGCCTCATCAGGAGCATGCCCAGGCGTTGTAGGGAGGTCATACAGGCACGTGAAGGCCACACACAATACTCAGCCTCATCAGGAGCATGCCCAGGCATTGTAGGGAGGTCATACAGGCACGTGGAGGCCACACACAATACTGAGCCTCATCAGGAGCATGCTCAGGCGTTGTAGGGAGGTCATACAGGCACGTGGAGGCCACACACAATTCTGAACCTCATTTGGAATTGTTTTAAGGTCATTATATTAAAGTTGGATCAGCCTGTAGCGTGTTTTTCCACTTTAATTTTGGGGGTGACTCCAAATCCAGGCCTCCATTGGTTAATAAACGTGATTTCCATTGATGATTTTTGTGTGATTTTGTTGTCAGCACATTCAACTTTGTACAGAACAAAGTATTCGATGAGAATATGTGTGACCCAGCTCAACACGCACGCTGTAAGCCCTACCCTGGGAAGATGGGGGGTACTCGGAGCTGGGTCCTATGTTGTCGATGGGGTGCAGCCGTGGCCCGGACCCGCTCCGTGCCCAGGGCCGTCACACTAAAAAAAGGGATGGCACAGGCTTATCCGGGTTGAGTGGCTGATCTCGACTACGCCGCCTGTGGCACCTGGTGAATGCCACCATCGCTGCTGCAGTTCGCTGAGGCATGGTGTTATCGCAGCCGTCGTTGTTACTACTTCCCACAGGCGGAGCAGGGCCTCAGGGCAGAGGGACAGGATGGAGGGGGTAGTAGTCTAGGAGGTCTGGTGCTGCGTAGTGCGCTGTTGTGCAGAATAAAGAGTCCGGAGGCCATAGGGGTTAACTTCTAGGGTTTTTACTCACGTTGAAGAGTACAGCTGCAAGGTTTCTCCCTGCTCCTCGCGGAGTTCTGCGGTCACCAGTAACGAGAGTCCAACAACCTCCGATTAATACAAGTGTTTAATCAGGACCCCGCACCAGACTTCCTAGACTTCAGACCAGGTCCTTTCCTGTCCGTGTGTGTGTGTGTAGATAGGCCGGGTCTCCCTCTGAACTTCTCTCAGAAACAGGGTACGGGTGGCAACTCTGCTCTTTCCGTTACCCGCTGGGATCCTCAGGGCCTACCGGGCTTCCCTGACCAGGACGTGGAGTAGCAAGGCCAGGTGTCGGGGGCCGGTACCCCTCTTGCAGCCGGAATCCCTCTGAATAGATCAGGTGGGCGAGGACAGGTGGCGTATACCGCTCCGTCTGCATCCTCCCTGGGATCCATTTGCGGTGGAGCTACACTCCTAAGCTCCGGGCCTTCTTGGTCATGGTCCTTGACCGGGTTGAGACATACATTATCTACAACCTGCCCCTTGACCCAAGGCCAGGGTACGAGGGCTATGTCTCCATACACTGCAGGTCCACACAGGATCCACGTTCAGGGAGAGAGATCACAGTAGAAGAACAGTCAAAGAACAATGAGCCCAAGATGGCTGTGTATTAAATATGAAATATTAAGTGTCACTAAAATGTAAATCCTCCACCCTCACCCACTAAATGGTTCCCCTATCTCTTGGTTCCCCCGCTCTCCCAACTCCAGTAGGGGCAGCAGCTGGTGCACAATAGCCCCCTCTGGTGGGAGGAGTGTGGTGTTGGATGTGGGGGTTGGGTCCTGACCATCACACTGTTCTTACCTCAGAGGAGGAACACTACACTCCATTAGAGAAGTGCAGCATCCCTGTGGCGGTCGAACCCTCAGTGGCGCCACAAATATTTAATTAATTCAGATCTAGGATGTGTTATTTGAGTGTTCCCTTTATTTTTTTGAGCAGTGTATATAAAATAGATCGTTCTTGAAGTTCATTCCCCTGGAGTATTTAGTGTTCATACATAATATTCAGTAGGCTTCTCTCATTGTCAGACATTTTTGCCAATTTCCACCTAGTGTAGGACAGTCCACCCTTTCCAGACCAAAAAACGCAAGGTGTGTAAGGTTCCCTTTGTGTGTACATACAAAATGTTTAGAGGCTCCAGAGTATGTGCTATTTTTATTAATAATATTAGATATGTGCTCAGCTATCCTCCTCTTAAGCTTGTGGGTCATGCAGCCCATATACTGAAGTTGGCATAATTAGCAAAAAATGCAATAGACCATAAACGTGGTATCACAATTAATAAAAGTAGAGATAGATAGTAGAAGAGGCAGTAACAGATCGAGTTCTGTCTAGGGCATGTTGACACACATTGCATCTTGAGTAGTGATGAGCGAATGCGCTCGCCACTGCTCGGTACTCGCCCGAACATCACGGTGCTCAACAAGGTCGGTGCTTTGCGAGTATTTCCGGGTTGCTCGGCCGGGAGCTCGGGTCTCCGCCCTGCATGTTTGGTGCTCTTTAGAGAGCCAATGAACATGCAGGGATTGCCTGGCATGCACTGTAATGCCGCAGCCATGTTGGTTGTGGCATTACAGTGATTGGCTGGCCGCACAGCGTCATCAAATCTATATAAGACCGAGCACCGCCATGCTCATCACAGTCACTCCGTAATCAGGCAGAGTAGGTGACGCGCCCCCAGGGCAGTGGGGTACTCGGTGCCCTGGCCTGTGGATGCTGGGGGGATATCACGGTGGCTGGCCCGGTCCGTGGCCCAGGGCGGTCAACAAAAAGGGGATTTCCATTTATAGGGGATTTGTAAAGTGTTCGTGACGCCACCTGTGGAATGCGGCCAAAGGGAGCCGCCGCTGCCGAGCAGTCCGCTGGAGCTGGTGTTACGGCAGCAGGGATGGTGTGGCTCTCCACAGGTAGAGCTCGCTCCAGGGCAGTGTAGGTAGTGTAAGTTGCGCTGGGCGTTGTAGTGCCGGGAGGCAAGAGGGCGCAGATGAAAGAATGGACGAAGGCAGTACGGTGCAGTCATCCGAGTCTTTATTCACAGTTTTTATGACAGTTCCACTGGTGCACTGTACGGGTGCCAGCCTCCGACGTCGCGCTGCGTTCACCAGGCAGGGGTTCAGCTCTTCTTCAGGCGATTAGGAGCACCTGAAGGAACCCCACTTTCTTGTGTTCTTAGCTAGACAGTCTTCACGCTTGGTCTTCTCCCTCCTGCCCTGCGCTTCCCCACTCTCAATCCCGTTCGGGTTCTCTGAAGTCCCTCCTTAGAATAAGGCTGCGGCAACTGGTCTATGAAAGCCAGAAGCCTTCGGTTTTTCCAGCCGAGACTTGAAGTTACACGACTGGTCCAGGGGCCGGTCCCCTTCTTGCGGCCTACGATCCCTCTGTCTTCTAACAGATTTGGGGCGTACGGGTGCCATCCCGCACTCGCCGTACAACCTGGCATCCCTTGGGTAAAAAGGAGCCTACTCCTCTGCTCCCCACCTGGGCCTCTAGGACTGGGCCCTACTTGTGGAGCAGAGCTCCTAAAGAGACTCTGCTCCCTGACTGACTTCTCTCTCTTACTCCTCTCACTGACTCTCCTGCCACCTAAGATGGCTTCGCATTTTATACCTCACTCTATGGTGCTCCCCTAAACTGCTTCCTCCACCCACACCCACTACTGGTTCCCCCCTACCTTTGGGTTCCCCCCTCTCCAGCCAGGGACAGAGCTCAGCAGGAAACACATTGCATCTTGCCCTTCCAGCCAGCCTGGAGCAGTGTAGTGTTGGATGCAGGTGTTGGGGTTCCGGGCAGCACTCCCTCCTTACCTGAGTGAAGGGGATACCACACCTCTGGGTGAGGTGCAGTACCTCTGTGGCGACTGAACCCTCAGGGGCACCACACTCCCCCCTGGTAAAACACAGCACGTCCGCGGGCTGGAACAGAGTAAAACAGGGCATATTATAGACATGCTAATTTTTCGATGCATCACATATAAGATTATAAAACCTAACATTTCTTCCCTTTATGGGAGGCACTTCACTTTAACGTTACAGGATATCATAACATTATAAGAGCACTTTTCAATAACATTTCTGTAACAGGGTGTAACAGTAGCAGCATGAGGGACCCGTCCGCAAACCCTCAACGTAGGCCCTGGTCGTGGCTGCAGGGCATAGGTGATCCTGGTGCTGGACCACGTCTTCCGCCACGCCAAACTGGTTTTTCTTCTGAGGTCATTTGGTTACACTTATAAAACCAATAGGGAGCACTTTAAGAAGTGCAGAACTATGTACAAAATAAGATTTTGGCTGTTCACAGTCCCCAGCCTGGAGTCTGTATACCCTGACGGGTACTTATGAAAACAAACACTATTAGAAAAGCATTATTTTAACTTTAAATTACTGTACCCTTAAGGGTGACTGTATACATTTTCAGTCCCACCTACTAGGCTAGTAGTGGGGTCCCCGCCTAGGGTAATTTTGGTTCTTTCCGGACCCAGCCGTCTCTCAAAGTGATGTGTTGCCCTAAATCATGGGAGACACCACATGAGTTCTTTAACTGTGCATATGGCCCTAGTGGGGGTCACAGGTTATTCCCGCTAGGCCGAAAGTCTTTTCCGGACAAATTCAATTAGATATGTTGAGATTCTTTAGTCCCAACCTTTCCCCTCCCAACCTGAGCACCTAAACCCAATTGGCCCCAGTACCGTGAGTGAACAGTAGAAGTGACGGCCCTGTTCACGTATGCAGCTCCTCTGCCTTCACTGGCGTGACTTTCCTGGGGCAGCCATCTCTCAACTCCTCTCTGCTTGACTGTTGGAGGCAATCTCTCAAGCCTTGGGTAGGGGGGTCCAGACCTGGTCTGTCGGCGGGTGACGTCGGGTTCCGCGAACTCACTCAGCCCATCAAGCATGTTCCGAGTATCCTCAGCAGGCACAGCACTTGGGTCACATCTGTAAGGGATCCGGAGCTCTTCCACCGGCGCCCGGCTGTGGCACCTCACAGGCCTCTGGCTTAGGCCCACCACGCGGGGCTTCTCCACACGCAGAGAACACGTCTGATCCTCTCTGCTGCTTGCGCCAAAAACCTCTCAGGCTTGGCGCGCTAGCCTCTTATCTCCAGGAACTCCTTCCTGGAAGTCACCTGACCGGGTCCAGCATCTAAATCTGCTCTCCCTTCAACTTCTCTTGTATATGTTGGTTCCGCTTGACTGTGTCTGGCCAGTAGATGGCAGTCTCTCTCCATCTTTGAAACATCATGTAAGAGTTCTCTTAAAGGCTCTCTCGCCTCTACTACATCAGTACAGGGGTAGCACTGCTGCAGCAAGGCATGCCCTCTGAAAGCCGGAGACGTTTCAGATCCAGTAAAGGGGGAAATAGGAGAGCAGGGCAGACCAGGCAGGTGCTGGTAGTGGGGGGCTTAATTATTAGAGGAACAGAGAGGACAATCTGTCACAAAGACAGGGATCATCGAACAGTGTGCTGCCTACCTGGCGCTCGAGTCCGGCACATCGCTGATCGGGTTGACAGATTACTGGGAGAGGCTGGTGAGGACCCAGCGGTCTTGGTGCACATTAGCACAAAGGACAAAGTTAGAGGTAGGTGGAAGGTCATTAAAGATGATTTCAGGGAATTAGGCTGCAAGCTTAAAGCAAGGATCTCCAAGGTGGTATTCTCTGAAATACTGCCTGTACCACATGCCATGCAAGAGAGGCAACAGGAGATTAGGGAGATAAATAAGTGGCTCAGGAATTGGTGTAGGAAGGAGGGGTTTGGGTTCCTGGAGAACTGGGCCAACTTCTCAGTTGGCTACAGGTTCTACGCTAGGGACGGGCTGCATCTCAATGGGGAGGGTGCAGCTGTGCTGGGGGAAAACATGGCTAGAAGGTTGGAGGAGTGTTTAAACTAGGGATTGGGGGGTATTCATTTTATAAGTCAGAAAGAAAGTGCAGATAGTGATCTGGGCGCAAATAAAGAAATTGGGGGTGGGGTTAGAGCAGTCAATATAGTAAGAAGGAATAAAGGTACAGAGAGATACATAAAATGCACGTACACTAATGCCAGAAGCCTCACCAAAAAAATGGAGGAATTAGAAATCATTTTGTTGGAAAATAATTATGACATGGTGGGGATATATGACACGTGGCTGGACGAGAGCCATGACTGGGCAGTTAATTTACAGGGCTATAGTCTGTTCAGAAATGACTGTAGAAACAAGCGAGGGGGGTGTTTTTATGTAAAACCATCCTTAAAACCCATCTTGGGTGAGAATATATGTGAATCTAATGAAAATATAGAGTCCCTGTGGGTGGAGATAATGGGAGGGGGAAAAAATAATAAGTTACTGATAGGGGTTTGTTATAAGTCTCCAAAAATAATGGAAGCAGCGGAGAATATAATCGTAAAGCAAATAGATGAAGCAGCGACTCAAGGAGAAGTCATTTTTATGGGAGACTTCAACTACCCTGAAATACATTGGGGGACAGAAACATGTAGCTCAAGCAAAGGTAATAGGTTTTTGACAATTATGAGAGACAATTACCTTTCACAACTGGTTCAGGACCCAACAAGAAGGGGGGCACGAATAGACCTAATATTAACCAACAGGCCAGACTGCATATGAAATATACGAGTTGGGGTCACTTGGGTAATAGTGATCGCAAAATAACAAGTTTTCATGTATCCTTTAATAAGATGTGTAGTAGAGGGGTTACAAGGACTCTAAACTTCAGGAAGGCAAATTTCCAACGGTTGAGAGATGATCTTAGTGCAATAAACTGGGACGATATCCTGAGACATAAAACTACACAAAGCAAATGGGAGATATTTATTAGCATCCTGAATAGGACCTGTGCACAATATATACCCTATGGGAATAAACATGCTAGAAATAGGAGGAAACCACTATGGTTAAATAGAGCTGTAAGGGGCGCAATAAGTGACAAAAAGAAAGCATTTAGAGAACTAAAGGAAGTAGATAGTGAGGAGGCATTAAATAAATATAGAAAATTAAATAAATTATGTAAAAAACAAATCAAGGCAGCAAAGATTGAGACAGAGAGAATCATTGCCAGAGAAAGTAAAAATAACCCCAAAATATTCTTTAACTACATAAATAATAAGAAACTAAAAAATTATAGCGTTGGCCCCCTTAAAAATAGTCTGGGTGAAATGGTGGATGAGAATGAGGAAAAAGCCAATGTGCTAAATGATTTTTTTTCAACAGTATTTACACAAGAAAATCGAATGACAGAAAACATGATTAGTGATAACAAAAATTCTCCATTAAATGTCACTTGCTTAACCCAGCAGGAAGTATGGCGGCATGTAAAAATCACTAAAGGTGACAAATCCCCGGGCCCGGATGGGATACACCCACGAGTACTGCAGAAATTAAGTAACGTCATAGTTACATAGTTTATAGTTACATAGTTTATAAGGCCGAAAAAAGACAAGCGTCCATCCAGTTCAGCCTATTTCTTGAGCACTGCAGCTATTCTGCAGCGTTGATCCAGGGGAAGGCAAAAAACAACCATGCGGTGTAGGCCAATTTACATCATTGAGGAAAAATTCACTTCCCGACACCAATCTGGCAGTCAGATTAAATCCCTGGATTAATTAACTATCACTAAGCATAAGATGTAATTTTATTGTTCTCAAGAAAGGCATCCAGGCCTCTCTTGAACTCATTAAGTGAGTTGGACATCACCACTTCCTCTCCCAGAGAGTTTCAGAGTCTCACGGCTCTGACCGTAAAGAATCCCCTTCTATGCTGGTGCAGGAACCTCCTTTCCTCCAGACGCGTAGTGTGCCCCCTCGTCTTTGTCACCATTCTTGGTATAAACAGGTCATGGGAGAGATCTCTGTACTGCCCCCTGATGTATTTATACATGTTTATGAGGTCTCCCCTAAGCCTTCTCTTTTCCAACGTAAATAGGCCTAATTTTGACAACCTCTCTGGGTATTCTAGTCCCTCCATTCCCTTTATTACCTTAGTCGCCCTCCTTTGTACCCTCTCTAGCTCCAATATGTCTTTCCTGAGCACCGGAGGCCAGAACTGTGCACAATATTCTAAGTGCGGCCTTACCAGCGCTTTATACAGAGGAAGAACAATGTTCTCATCATATGCCCCTATTCCTCTTCTGATGCATGCCATGACTCTAGATAGACAATTATTTTTAATCTTTAAAGATTCCATAATAACAGGGTCTGTACCACAGGACTGGCGTATAGCAAATGTGCTGCCAATATTCAAAAAGGGGACAAAAACTGAACTTGGAAATTATAGGCCGGTAAGCTTAACCTCTACTGTGGGTAAAATCCTGGAGGGCTTCCTAAGAGATGCTATACTAGAGTATCTGAAGAAGAAGAACCTCATGACCCAATATCAACATGGGTTTACGAGGGACCGTTCCGGTCAAACTACTCTGATCAGCTTTTATGAAGAGGTAACTTCCGGACTGGAACAAGGAAATGCAGTGGATGTTGTGTATATGGACTTTTCAAAAGCTTTTGATACGGTTCCACACAAAAGGTTGGTACATAAAATGAGAACAATGGGTATAGGGGAAAATATATATACAGTACAGACCAAAAGTTTGGACACACCTTCTCATTTAAAGATTTTTCTGTATTTTCATGACTATGAAAATTGTACATTCACACTGAAGGCATCAAAACTGTGAATTAACACATGTGGAATTATATACTTAAAATAGTGTGAAACAACTGAAAATATGTCTTATATTCTAGGCTCTTCAAAGTAGCCACCTTTTGCTTTGATGACTGCTTTGCACACTCTTGGCATTCTCTTGATGAGCTTCAAGAGGTAGTCACCGGAAATGGTCTTCCAACAATCTTGAAGGAGTTCCTAGAGATGCTTAGCACTTGTTGGCCCTTTTGCCTTCACTCCGCGGTCCAGCTCACCCCAAACCATCTCGATTGGGTTCAGGTCTGGTGACTGTGGAGGCCAGGTCATCTGGCGTAGCACCCCATCACTCTCCTTCTTGGTCAAATAGCCCTTACACAGCCTGGAGGTGTGTTTGGGGTCATTGTCCTGTTGAAAAATAAATGATGGTCCAAATAAACGCAAACCGGATGGAATAGCATGCCGCTGCAAGATGCTGTGGTAGCCTTGCTGGTTCAGTATGCCTTAAATTTTGAATAAATCCCCAACAGTGTCACCAGAAAAGCACCCCCACACCATCACACCTCCTCCTCCATGCTTCACGGTGGGAACCAGGCATGTAGAGTCCATCCGTTCACCTTTTCTGCGTTGCACAAAGACACAGTGGTTGGAACCAAAGATCTCAAATTAGGACTCATCAGACCAAAGCACAGATTTCCCCTGGTCTAATGTCCATTCCTTGTGTTCTTTAGCCCAAATAAGTCTCTTCTGCTTGTTGCCTTTCCTTAGCAGTAGTTTCCTAGCAGCTATTTTACCATGAAGGCCTGCTGCACAAAGTCTCCTCTTAACAGTTGTTGAAGAGATGTGTCTGCTGCTAGAACTCTGTGTGGCATTGACCTGGTCTCTAATCTGAGCTGCTGTTAACCTGCGATTTCTGAGGCTGGTGACTCGGATAAACTTATCCTCAGAAGCAGAGGTGACTCTTGGTCTTACTTTCCTGGGGCGGTCCTCATGTGAGCGAGTTTCTTTGTAGCGCTTGATGGATTTTACAACTGCACTTGGGGACACTTTCAAAGTTTTCCCAATTTTTCGCACTGACTGACCTTCATTTTTTAAAGTAATGTTGGCCACTCGTTTTTCTTTACCTAGCTGCTTTTTTCTTTCCATAATACAAATTCTAACAGTCTATTCAGTAGGACTATCAGCTGTGTATCCACCAGACTTCTGCACAACACAACTGATGGTCCCAACCCCATTTATAAGGCAAGAAATCCCACTTATTAAACCAGACAGGGCACACCTGTGAAGTGAAAACCATTTCCGGTGACTACCTCTTGAAGCTCATCAAGAGAATGCCAAGAGTGAGCAAAGCAGTTATCAAAGCAAAAGGTGGCTACTTTGAAGAACCTAGAATATAAGACATATTTTCAGTTGTTTCACACTTTTTTGTAAAGTATATAATTCCACGTGTGTTCATTCATAGTTTCGATGCCTTCAGTGTGAATGTACAATTTTCATAGTCATGAAAATACAGAAAAATATTTAAAATGAGAAGGTTTGTCCAAACTTTTGGTCTGTACTGTAAGTGGGTTAAAAACTGGCTCAGTGATAGGAAACAAAGGGTGGTTATTAATGGAACACACTCAGACTGGGTCACAGTTAACAGTGGGGTACCACAGGGGTCAGTATTGGGCTTCTTTTTAACATATTTATTAATGACCTTGTAGAGGGCATACAGAGAAGTATTTCAATATTTGCAGATGATACTAAACTCTGCAGGGCAATCAATTCATAAGAGGACAATTTTATATTACAGGAGGATCTATGTAAACCTAGAAGCTTGGGCTGATAAATGGCAAATGAGCTTTAATGTGGATAAATGTAAGGTAATGCACTTGGGCAGAGGAAATAAAATGTATAATTATATGCTTAATTGTAAAACACTGGGCAAAACTGTCACTGAAAAAGACCTGGGTGTGTTGGTGGACGACAAGTTCACGTTTGGTGGCCAGTATCAGGCAGCTGCTGCAAAGGCAAATAAAATAATGGGATGCATTAAAAGAGGCATAGATGCTGATGAGGATGTGGCACCCTGCTACCCACAGGTACCACAGAACCCAAAAGGGTGCGTGGATGGACTTCTCCACAAGAGGCCCTCATTTAATGCAGACACCTCCACCCTTCCACCTCATACCACCTGAGGGAACCCTGTTAGGTGTATATATATTGAGGGTGGAGTTAGGCAGTGAGTTAGTTCAGTTCAGACGGAGCAGAAAGTGGGAGGGCGTGCTGGCGCTGAGACCAGTAAAGGAGCGGCACATCTGCTGCTGTGTTCTTAGGGCCCTAAGTGTGGCTGGAGGCAAAGAGGAAAGGAGAAAAGAGTTAAGGGGGCAGAGGAGCATCACAGGCTCACCCCAAGACATATCCCGGACACCGGGTCCGTGCCTACAGGGTCCTCTATGCCCAGTAGGGACAACCGGCATACCAGGAGGCTTCCAGACCCCTGGTCATCCTGAAGCTACCAGCAATAACAGGACTAGGAACCACGAAGGCCCCGGCATCCAGGAATAGTTGTTGACAAAGAAAGGTCCTACTACCAAGCGGTCAGGTGAGAGAGCAACACAACACAGAAGCTAGGCCAAGTTCCTGGCTAGCTAGAAGCTTAGAGAGAGGGAGACACGGATCAGGAGGCCTTATACCCGCTCACTGGGGTGAAGTACCCTGGACCATACCTGCCGTTACACCAGTAAAGGTACTGAAGCGAACCCCCTGTGTGCGTGTACGTCATTCCCCTTGACCTGGCCATCTCTCACCTGCATCCCTTCCATCAACTCTGCCCCGGGGGTCCGCTCCACCTGTGGGGAGCAGAAACATCCCAGCTTCCATTTCATCACCCCCGGAGGTCTGCAGCAGCGCCGGTAACCATTACCGGAAACCACAGGTGGCGTCATGAAACAAACCATACACTAAAAATCCCTTTTTCAAGAGAGACCCCACAGTACTGGCCCGGGAGCCGACTGCCGTGACATCCTAAGCAAGGTAAAAGGCCGGGGTACCGAGTCCCCTATATCCCCCTGGGTGACTCATCTCTCTTCCTGGCGTCACGAACAGGATATCGTGCCCATTCCCACCGGGTACTGTGTGCCATATTGAACTGTGTTTTAACTGTGGTGAACATCGCCGCCATTACCGCGTCGCCGCGCGGGAAGAAGAGGGGCGTAACCGCGGGAACCAGAGAGGCGTGACTGTTGGAAGCGCGTGAATCTCAAGCCCCGCCTCACGCCTCGATGCCGAACCAGGAAGCATCAGATCCTGGAAGGAGACCGTTGTCAAGCGCACGCTCTGACGTCAGCCGCGAGGGAAACGCAAGGTCCTGGAAAGAGACCGTCACCTGCGGAGCTGCGGCCTACCCGATCAAAAGTAAAGGAGGTAGGCTACGGTTCACTAGGGGGGCGCAACCATGGCCGATGACCAGCAAAACGCCGGAGCACCAGTTAACGCTCCTGATGCTCAACTCGTGCCCGGCACTGATCAGGCCGGAGCAGCCGCCCCACTAGCAGGGGTCGCTATTCCAGTCATGCCCGTACATAACCGGAGCAAAATGGCTTCCCCAGTATGATGGCAAACCAGACACCCTGTCTGGATTCAAGAGGAAAATATGCGGTGTACTGGAAATGTACTCAATGACTGGTAAGCAGAGAGCTCTTGTGCTGGGACAATTGACTGGTGCCACAGAGCGGGAAGTTGAAACTTGGCCAGCCGCAGAGCAGGAATCAGTATCCATTTTCTTTAAGAGACCGCAAACTGTCTTTGAAAACCACACTGAGACAGATCTCCGGATGAGGTTCTACCACTGTGCCCAGAAACCTGAGGACAGTATCCGGGACTATGCCTGGCATCAAGAGGCACGAAAACAGGTTAGTCCAGCCAGCATACAAGATGAGTACAAAATGCTGTCAGAACAATTCATCCGGGGGTTGAGGTCACCGGAGGAGGGCAGAACTGTGCAGTGGTGGTCCTTAGATCAACCAAATGCCCCCTTTGACGCCCTTAAGGACATGGCTATTAAGGGTCTGCAGCCCCTGGAACCATCAGATACTGCTATCCAGCGTTACCAGGGTGGGGCCACCCCAGTGCCAGCAGCACCCACTGCTCATTCATTAACGGCTGAAACTAAGTTGCAAACAGTGCCCCCTAGCGAGCTGGACAGCCTGCTCTCTGAAGTGCATCAGCTAAGTAAAACCCTGACCACTGTCCTGAGCGCCCTGCAGCTACAGGCGGAGCCCGAGCTGGAGGGAAGCATCCTGCTCGCCGACAGTCCTGAGGATGTCCCCTGAATGAGGAGAAGAAGGAGGACAACGCAACCTCGTGGGAGGACCAACGACCAACGTCACCCTCCAGGAGACTTCATCTGCTACCATTGCCACAAGGCAGGCCACACCACGTGGAACTGTCCTTTAAACGGGCAAACCCTGGGACCAAGGGCCGACACCCAGGAGTATATCAATCAGGCCCATCAAGCTGGTACGACTGATTTGTAGGAGGAAGGCCTTTCCTGTCCATTGTGCTGGACGGCAAAGCAACACCTGCATTACTGGACACTGGCTCGCAGGTAACCATCATACCTGATGTCCTCGACAAAAGGTACTGGTCCATAGATGAACTCCACCCGCCAGCCCTGAACCTCTCTGTGTATGCCTCTAACGGCCTTCCTCCTAGTAGGGGTTAAGGACGTGACAGTGAAGGTGGGGAGAGTTGAACTAAAAGACCAAGGACTAAATGTCATAGAATCTAACCCTGGTGATACCAATCCGTATATGATACTTGGTACAAATATTGTTGGTAACTGTTTGGGAGAAGTGTTGTTTTTACTAGTGTTGAGCCACCCCCGTAGTGTTCGAGTTCGGTTCGGTTCGTCGAACACCTGTGTGTTCCCCGAACTGTTCGTCGAACTGTTCGTCGAACACCTTTGAACACCGTTAAAACCAATGGCAGGCAAACCAAAACACATAGAAACACATAGAAAACACCTTCAAAGGTGTCCAAAAGCTGACAAACTGCTCAGAAGACATAACTAACACATGGAAAAGTGACAAGTACATATAGTCATGCGAAAAGAAAAGAGGTGGAGGAGTAAAAGGAGGGGGAGACACAGATATAGGCATGTCATGCCCTTCTAAAATCCAAAAAGTGAGAAGCCGACACGGCCAGTCCGCTCCTGCCCGTGCCACCTCCGTGTCGCCGGGTTTGTGCCAGAGCCGCGGTGGACCCAGACGGCCAGCCCCCCTCTCCCAATACTGGTGCCTGTCCGCTGGTGGGTCGAGCGAGCCCCCCTGTGGTGGAGGCAGCTCTAAGCTTTTTAATTTAAATTGTCTCTCTAATTTGAATGAATACACTTTAAATCCATTTACAAGGATCTATTGGAGGGCAAGTCTCATGCCAGCAGCCGCGTAATTCCAGCTCCAGTAGCGTCCACTAAAGCTGCTGCAGTTAAAAAGCTTTTATAAGGATCGAGCTCGGCTGTCCACCGCAAGGCATCCTACTGCCAGTCCCAGCCCCTATGCCTTGGGGTGCCTCCTGATGCTCTTCATTGAGTATCCCGTGGTCCCGAAGCATTTACTTTGAAAAAATTAAGTGTCCAAACTACAGGTGGTGTAGCTTGCTTAACAGCCGGGATAATCCGCTGACTAGCAGACACTGCTACTAGGCACAAAGTATTTCCTGGGCTAGATGCAGTTAAAAATTTGCAATTAGATACTCTCGTTGGATGCTGAGAAAGCATTCCATAGAGTCTCCTGGCATGCCATATATTATTCTCTTAAAAAGTTTGGGGTAGGGGTCTAGGGGACCCTTTTATAGCCAAAATCATCCTCCGCATACACTGCCCTGAGGCTATACTCCTCCCGTGGGGAGTTATGCTACGCTCTGCTGCTCCCACAACACCAGCCTCAGCGGTCTGCCCTGCAGCGGCGGTTCACTCTGACCGCAATCCACGGGTGGCGTAGTCGGACATTTAAACATCAAAACCACATAAATAGTTCCGCCACTGGTTTGACCGCCCTGAGCCACGGAACCGGGTCGCCGCCACGGAGACTACAACCACCAGCATCCACCAAAAAGGGTCCGGCTCCGGGTGTCCCAAGGCCCAGGGGGCGCGTCAGAACATTTTCATCACCTTTCATAATCACCAATGGGACAAGGCAGGGATGTCCTCTGTCCCCTCTCTTATACATCCTAGTGACGGAGCACCTGCTCTCATCAATTCGCCATAACCCCAATATTAGGTGGATTGAGGTGGGAGGCACCGAGTACAAGTGCTCTCTATTTGCTGATGATGTCCTAGTATATATCACTCAATCACATATATCCATCCCTGCTGTTATGGCTGAAATAGATCACTTTGTTACATGGTCAAATTTTAAAATCAATGCAGCGAAGTCTGAGGCCCTCGATGTCTCCCTCCCCAAATCCATACAGGATTCCATCCAGTCCAACTTTCCCGTTGCCTGGCCCTCATAGGGTATCAAATACTTAGGAATTCCTATTCATAGAGACCTCTCCCATCTATGTTATCTTAATTTTGGGCCCTTTATTGAACAACTCCATACAGACCACGGTTGGCAAGTTAGAACTGTAAGATTCACTACGTGAACCACTGGTGTTTTGTGGAAAAGCACATGTACACTGTGTTCCAAATTATTATGCAAAAAGTGTTTAGGAGTGATAAGGGAAGAATTTGTTTGTCAGTTAAACTCATTGATGGTGATGTGTGTCAGGGCTCTTTATATCACTATAAGCAATTGCAGACACCTGTGCTAATTAGTTTGGCAGGTGTGTCCAATGAAAGGCAAGACTACTTAAGAAGGCTGTCTCACATTATTAAGCAGCCTACATTTTCTGCCAAAATGGGAAAGAAAAAGGATGTGTCGGCTGCTGAGAATCAACAAATTGTGGAGTGTTTAGGTCAAGGCATGACTACAATCAACATTGTGCGATGATCAGGATGAAGTGTCTTGGCAATCAAGAAGTATGTAGCTGATTCACAGTACACACGTGTGCGTGCTGATAAGGGCAAATTGAGGACTCTTTCCTACAGGCAAGTACGTCAGGTTGAAAGAGCAGCGGCAAAAAAGCCTTGTCATAGCAGCAGACAAGTTTTTGAAGCTGCTGGTGCCTCCAACGTCCCCCGAACAACAAGATGCAGGGTCCTTCAGAGGTTTGCAGCTGTGCATACGCAATCCTGTCGACCTCCTCTATCCACTTCACACAAGCAGAAACGGCTCCAGTGGGCCAAACATTACATGAAGACTGATTTCAAAACTGTTTTGTTCACGGATGAGTGCCGTGTAACGCTCGATGGTCCAGATGGATGGAGTGGAGGATGGCTGGTTGATGGACACCCCACGCAAACGCGGCTACAGCGCCAACAAGGAGTAGGTGGAGTAATGTTTTGGGCTGGAATCATGGGGAGAGAGATTGTCGGCCCCTTTAGGATCCCTGAAGGGGTAAAGATGAACTCCATAATGTATGTGGAGTTTCTCAAACAGCACTTCCTGCCATGGTTCAAGAAGAACCGTGTATTCCATAGCAAGATCATTTTTATGCATGATAATGCACCGTCTCATGCTGCACATAACACATCTGCATCTCTGGCTGATGTGGGCATAAAAGGCGACAAACTTATGGTGTGACCCCCATGCTCCCCTGACCTCTACCCCATTCAGAACCTCTGGAGCGTCATCAAAAGGAGTGTCTATGATGGCGGGAGGCAGTTCACATCTAAGCAACAGCTCTGGGAGGGTATTCTGTCCTCATGTAAAACAATTGAAGCAGAAACCATCCAAAACCTGACAAATTCAATGGACGAGAGAGTTCAGAAGCTCCTTTCGAACAAGGGGTCCTATGTGCAAATGTAACATCAGCTAGAATAAAGTTTTGAGTTCAGTTTCTAATAACCTGCTAATGCTTATAATTTCAAAAATGACTATTTTTTTGGTCTTTATTAAAATGAAAAGGTTGATCGAAGAGTGTGGGGGATCTAAGAGTGTGGCAACCCAGTAGTCAGGATTACTTTGAATTCTGACAATCTGAGGGTCATGTTGCAGGTAGTGCAGCAAGAAGGCACTTATGTGTCTTGTGCATCTCGGAGCCCCAAAATTCCGGGCTAGATGCAGCTAAAAATTATTATTAATTTTAAATCTGGTGGAGCTTAGTATAGATGGCCTAATAGAATCAGTACTGCACACTGCTACAAGCGCAAATTATTTTCCAGCCAAGATACAGATAAACATGATTAGTAATTTGAAAGCTTAAAATGGTTAGAGAGGTGATTTTAACCAATCATCAAGCTTTTACTCCCCAGGATGACACAGGGGTAGAAAAGTCGTTTCGGATCCATGATTTGTTCATCTTTATAAACGTGAGTCTGTCTCCATTATCAGTGGAGAGCCGCGTGCGCTTATCTGTCAGCACACCACCAGCAGCGCTGAACACACGTTCAGACAGAACGCTGGCTGCGGGGCATGACAAGTTCTCCAAGGCGTAAGTGGCTAGCTCCGGCCATTTATCCAGATTGGAAGCCCAAAAAGAGCAAGGGTCCAGTGACACAGTCATGGCTTCAATGTTTACTTGGAGATACTCCTGTACCATCGTCTCTAGGCGTTGACTATGTGTCCGACTTCTTGTCTCCTGTGGCCTTGCAAAGGATGGGCTAAAAAAGTGGTGAAATGATTCCGCAAAATTGATGTTACCAGCAGATACTGTGTTTCTGTTACGGTTTGAGTGCTGAACACTCGACGGTCCCACGGTTGGCAAGTTGGAACTGTGAGATTCAGTACGTGCACCACTGGTGTTTTGTGGAAAAGCACATGTAAGATTCTGCAACAGTCTCTGCTGATACTCCTGCATGTGTGCATCCCTTTCTATGGCAGGAATAATTTCTGCAAATTTACTTTTGTACCGGGGATCTAACAGTGTGGCAACCCAGTAGTCAGGATTATTTCTAATTCTCACAATTCGAGGGTCATGTTGCAGCTAGTGCAGCAAGAAGGCACTCATGTGTGTTGCGCATCCAGGAGCACCAAGTCCCTGTTGTGTTGGTGGCGAGGTAACAATCATGCTTCCTTCCTCTGTCCTCTCCCCCCAACCTCGCACAACAGAAATGTGATCAAGGTCTCCCTCATCTGATGAGTCTTCCATCAGATCGTCCTCCACTTCTTCCTGGGCTCCTGCACCTTCCTCACTAGTTTGGCTGCTACCGTGCGCCCTGGCAAAACCATCTCCCCCACCCTCACATGCCTGCCGCCTTGGTGCTGCCGACCGTCTAGACCTTGCAGATGTTAACCCTTCCGCATACAACTCCTCCTCTTCTACTTCCTCCACCTCCTCTTGTGCCACCACCTGACTCCGAATTCTGTTTAACATGTGCTCCAGCATGTAAATCACCGGAATAGTCATGCTGATAATGGCATCGTCAGCACTAAACATCTTCGTCGCCATTTCAAAACTGTGCAGAAGGGTGCATAGGTCCCTGATCTGAGACCACTCCTCCAGCGTGATTTGCCCCACCTCTGGATCTCGTTGGCCCAGGCTATACGTCAGAACGTATTGCACCAGGGCTTGTCGGTGCTGCCACAGTCGCTGCAACATGTGCAGAGTTGAATTCCACCGGGTAGGCACATCGCATTTTAGCCGGTGAAGTGGCAGGCACAACGACTTCTGTAGAGATGTAAGTCGCTGAGCTGCGGGATGCGAACGGCGGAAGTAAGCACACAGCGACCGTGCCCTCTGCAGAAGGCCATCTAGTCCGGGATAGTGGGCTAAAAATTGCTGGACAACCAGGTTCAACACGTGAGCCATACAAGGCACGTGTGTGACATTGCCCCGGCGAAGGGCCGCACCCAGGTTTGCAGCATTGTCGCACACGGCCTTCCCTGGTTTCAGGTCCAGTGGAGACAACCATTCATGAAATTGGTTCTCCAGAGCTGACCACAACTCCTCAGCTGTGTGACTCACATTTCCCAGACATTTCAAAGTATAAACCGCCTGATGACGTTGAGCCCTACTGCCAGCATAGTAAGGAGGTGTGCAGGATCCATTCTGCGCAGTTAGAAAGCTTGTGGCATGACCAGACAAGCTTTGGGTGCAGGTGGAGGACCGAGAGGAGGTTGAGGAGGCAGAAGCAGTGGAGGAACTTTGAGATAAAGAGGATTGACGCACGACTCGTGGGGACGGCAAGACTTGGACAGCAGCCCCTTGTCCTGCTGTCACCATAGTTACCCAGTGCCCAGTCAGCGACATGTAACGCCCCTGTCCATGCCTACTCGTCCAAGTGTCTGTGGTGAAATGCACCCTGTCACACACAGAGTTTCTCAAAGAAGCGGTGATGTTGTGTGCGACATGCTGGTGGAGCGCAGGCACACCTTTCTTTGAGAAGTAGTGCCGACTGGGCATCTGGTACTGGGGCACTGCGACGGACATAAGGTCTCGAAAATCCTCTGTGCCCACCAGGCGGAAAGGCAGCATTTCTGTAGCCAAGAGCTTGCAGATGGTGAAATTTAACCTCTTAGCTTTCTCATGGCTAGGAGGAAATGGTCTTTTACTTGTCCACATCTGAGGGACCGAGGACTGGCTATTGTGCTTAGACGGGGTTGATAAGGGTGTCCCCGGCAAACTGCCGGTCTGTGAGGAAGATGCAGGCGGACATGTTAGGTTGCCTTGATCCAAAGGTGGTGCTATCGATGTCGGACAGCGCTCAACACCAGCTGGTGTTACCACCTCCAAAGAAAATGATGACCTGCCAATCACGCTGGCTGTTGCGGGTAAAGAGGTGGCAGGTCTGCGCCCCAAAACAGGTGTGACTGCTGTCCCCCCAGTCACAGAGGATGAAGAGGCCGCGGATGCACAAGATATGGCAGACGGTGGTTGGCCCGGCCGGCTAGGCCGCATTGTAGCACAGTGAGCTTCCCACTGCAACTTATGCTTCATGTCCATGTGTCGGTTCATGCATGAAGTACTCAAACTATGTATTTTTTGGCCTCTACTTAGCTTTTGCTGACAAATGGTACAGATAACACGAGTTGGGTCATCTTTATCGATCTGAAAAAATGCCCAGGCTATGCAAGGCTTAGCACCCATGCGACCTGAAGAGCCACCACGACTTGTGGTGAGAGGCAGAGTTGTGTTTGAGGATGCAGTTGTTGACGTGCTTCCAGTACTACGTCTCTGTCCAGGAAGGCGCAACCTGACCTCGTCGTCACTAGCATTCTCCTCCACCTCCTCTGCTGACCTCATCTCTTGGCTGACTGTGGGTTGACAGTAAGTGGTATCTCCAACCTCATCATCATCACCCTGTGCGTTATCACACCCGTCGTCCTCAGAGCCAACCTGTTCCTGCCCTGACAAAAAACTAAAGTTGTCGCTCCAATCAGGTATTTGAGTCTCATCATCGTCTTCCTCATTGTCTCCACCAACAGGAGTTACAGTTTGGGAATGAGGGTCTACATTATGGTCAGAACCTTCAGCGTCTGGTCCTGGATCCGACTCATAAAGATTCTGGGCATCAGTGCAGATCATTTCCTCGTCTGGATTCACAGAAGCGCTGGAGTCGACCTCTGATTCCCAGGCTATAGTATGAGTAAACAGCTCTGCAGACTCAACCATCTGTTCTACCCCATACTCAGACGGGCAGCTGGAGATTTGGGAGCTGTGAGGAAGCAAGTGCGATTGGGGTGACACCTTTGAGGACTGGAGTATTTGTGATGTTGAAGTTGATGTGGAGGAGAGCCCACTTAAAGGAACAATTGATATCCGTTGAAGCACCTGCTGTTTTTGTGCCTCATATGGAAGTTGTAGCGATTGGCGTGGCCGTAAGAAAGGGATCTTATCACATTGTCCGCTAAAAGAAGTAGACATTTTAGTTTTGCTGGAAGATGGTCTTTCTTCTGCAGATGTTACTGTTGCTTTAACACCTACCCCATGGACACAACCTTTTTTCCCCTTCCCAACACGCCTATTCCTCTTTCCACCAGCAGCAGGCCTTTTTCCACTTTATTTTGGTGGTTAACTAATTCACAACTCTGGAGTTGTTTGCACAAAAAAACAATGGATGGGAACCGAGCAGAGCTGAGTGGCCAAACTGTGGTATTAGGCCAAAACTATTGGCTGGGTTAGATGCAGAAAAAAATTGTATTCAATTTGCAACCTGATGGAGGTCAGTATAGATGGACTAGTAGAACAAGTCCCACACACTGCTAGAAGGCCAAATATTTTTTCAGAGGTAGATGCAGAAAAAAATTATATTCAGTTTGCAACCTGATAGAGGTCAGTATAGATGGACTAATAGAACAAGTCCCACACACAGCTAGAAGCCCAAATATTTTTTCAGAGGTAGATGCAGACAAAAAATTATTTTAAATTTGCAACCTGATGGAGGTCAGTATAGATGGACTAGTAGACCAAGTCCCACACACTGCTAGAAGGCCAAATATTTTTTCAGAGGTAGATGCAGAAAAAAATTATATTCAATTTGCAACCTGATGGAGGTCAGTATAGATGGACTAATAGAACAAGTCCCACACACAGCTAGAAGCCCAAATATTTTTTCAGAGGTAGATGCAGACAAAAAATTATTTTGAATTTGCAACCTGATGGAGGTCAGTATAGATGGACTAGTAGACCAAGTCCCACACACTGCTAGAAGGACAAATATTTTTTCAGAGCTAGATGCAGAAAAAAATTATATTCAATTTGCAACCTGATGGAGGTCAGTATAGATGGACTAATAGAACAAGTCCCACACACTGCTAGAAGCCCAAATATTTTTTCAGAGCAAGATGCAGACAAAAAAATATTTTTAATTTTCAACCTGATGGAGGTCAGTATAGATGGACTAATAGAACAAGTCCCACACACTGCTAGAAGGCCAAATATTTTTTCAGAGCTAGATGCAGACAAAAAATTATTTTGAATTTGCAACCTGATGGAAGTCAGTATAGATGGACTAGTAGAACAAGTTCCACACACTGCTAGAAGGACAAATATTTTTTCAAAGCTAGATGCAGAAAAAAATTATTCTCAGTTTGCAACCTGGTGGAGGTCGGTATAGATGGGCTAATAGAACAAGTCCCACACACTGCTAGAAGCCCAAATATTTTTTCAGAGCTAGATGCAGACAAAAAAATATTTTTACTTTGCAACCTGATGGAGGTCAGTATAGATGGACTAGTAGAACAAGTCCCACACACTGCTAGAAGGCCAAATATTTTTTCAGAGCTAGAAGCAGAAAAAAATTATTTTTAATTTGCAACCTGATGGAGATCAGTATAGATGGACTAATAGAACAAGTCCCACACACTGCTAGAAGGCCAAATATTTTTTCAGAGCTAGATGCAGACAAAAAAATATTTGTAATTTTCAACCTGATGGAGGTCAGTATACATGGACTAATAGACCAAGTCCCACACACTGCTAGAAGGCCAAATATTTTTTCAGAGCTAGATGCAGACAAAAAAATATTTTTAATTTGCAACCTGATGGAGGTCATTATAGATGGACTAATAGAACAAGTCCCACACACTGCTAGAAGGCCAAATATTTTTTCAGAGCTAGATGCAGATAAAAATTATTTTTAATTTGCAACCTGGTGGAGGTCAGTATAGATGGACTAATAGTACAAGTCCCACACACAGCTAGAAGGCCAAATATTTTTTCAGAGCTAGATGCAGACAAAAAAATATTTGTAATTTTCAACCTGACGGAGGTCAGTATAGATGGACTAATAGACCAAGTCCCACACACTGCTAGAAGGCCAAATATTTTTTCAGAGCTAGATGCAGACAAAAAAATATTTTTAATTTGCAACCTGATGGAGGTCAGTATAGATGGACTAATAGAACAAGTCCCACACACAGCTAGAAGGCCAAATATTTTTTCAGAGCTAGATGCAGACAAAAAAATATTTTTAATTTGCAACCTGATGGAGGTCAGTATAGATGGACTAATAGACCAAGTCCCACACACTGCTAGAAGGCCAAATATTTTTTCAGAGCTAGATGCAGACAAAAAAATATTTTTAATTTGCAACCTGATGGAGGTCAGTATAGATGGACTAATAGAACAAGTCCCACACACTGCTAGAAGGCCAAATATTTTTTCAGAGCTAGATGCAGATAAAAATTATTTTTAATTTGCAACCTGGTGGAGGTCAGTATAGATGGACTAATAGAACAAGTCCCACACACAGCTAGAAGGCCAAATATTTTTTCAGAGCTAGATGCAGACAAAAAAATATTTGTAATTTTCAACCTGACGGAGGTCAGTATAGATGGACTAATAGACCAAGTCCCACACACTGCTAGAAGGACAAATATTTTTTCAGAGCTAGATGCAGAAAAAAATTATATTCAATTTGCAACCTTACGGAGGTCAGTATAGATGGACTAATAGAATGATGTTATGCCCAAAAGGTTTTACTTCACTAGGTGCAGTAAAAAATTGGTATTCTATACACAGGTGGTGTATCTTGCAACACAGATAGGCTACTCCACTGACTAACACACTCTGCAATAGGCCAAAAAGGATTAGCTTTGCTAGATTCAGCCAAATGCTGTGAAAAAAACTTGCACAGCACTGGCACAGACCTGCCTGGCAAAAACTGATAGGAACTGATGTAATGTGGCACCCCAGGGGTCTGGTTTCCACAGTAACAGCAATGTTATGTCTGAGAGCAGGTGGGAGGTCTCTTGGTCAGGGATCCTGTGCATGCCACACCTCCTGCCCAGTCCTGGGAGGGGAAGGACTTCCCCTATATAAACCTAGGGCTGAGGCAGGGTTAGTGAGTAGAGAAGAAGTAGAGACAGAGAAGAGAAGCAGATATAGGAAAGAACATCAGGAGCTCTGTGGGAGCAGTACTACAAGGAGTCAGGGGCTGGCAGCTGCAGAGCTCGCCCTGACTGAGAAGCTATCACCGGACCCGGAGTCCGAGGCTGTGGGGACTAACTCCTATCCAGCAGCAGAAACCGACTGGCAGGGGATTGCAGGTCCTCTGGCCCAGAAACCCGAAGGCACGGTCACACGCGTGGGACCAGCACCGCCGTCGTGGAGCGGAAGCTACTAGAAGGCCCCGAGTCACCGGCCATACGGGTGAGCACCACACGGTACACTCAGGGACGTGGGCTACTTATACCCGCTTCTAGCAAGGTAGCCAGAAGAGTATCGTTAGTTTGGGAGGCCTACAACTCCGCCTGGCCAGGGGAGATCCCATCTGCTCAAGGACTGACCAGGCCCCAATCGCTAGCCAGTACTCCGGGAGGGTCTATCGTTGTCACCAGTAAAGACCCTGAACTACACCGTACCGTCTCTGAGTGGTTCCTGCTACCCCCATCATCCACGTCGGCTGCCCTGAGGCCATACCCCTCCCGTTGGGGGTTATACTATCACGCTGCACAATCCTACCACCGGCCTCAGCGGTCTGCCCTGCAGCAGCAGCTCCTTAGCTGTACTCAACGGGTGGCGTAGTCGTCCTACATCTACCGCTAATACAGCGCCACTTAGTCTGACTCCCTGGGCACGGACCGGATCACCGCCACGAGACTACAACCCTCAAGAGATCCGGCTCCGGGTAAGCTCCCGCATGCGCAACGCAGCGCGACACAGGCCCAGGGGCGCGTCAACTTTTGGCGTAGTCGGCAGGATTTCGTGCCCGCAACCACCGGGTACTGCGTACCTGAAAAAGACTGTTCAAACTTACCTGTGGTGAAGATTCCCGCCATCCGGCGCCATCTTCCGCTTCCTTCCCGCCATCGGTGGAGTTTTCCCGCCATCCGGCGCCATCTTCGGCCTTCTTCCCGCCATATGTGGAGTTTTCCCGCCATTGGACGCCATCTTGAGGACGCCGCGCGGGAAGAAGAGGGGCGTGGACTCCGAAAGCGCGCGAGAACTGAAGCCCCGCCTCACGTCCGGACGTTGCGTAAGGTCCTGGAAGGAGCCCAGCAGACGCCGACGTCACAGGAGCGCGACGGAAGGTCCTCAACCCTGACGATCCACTGCGGAGCCGCGGCCTACGGAAGAGGATCATCGCAAGGTAGGCCACGGTCCACTAGGGGGGAGAAGGATGTCGGATACGGAGGAGAGCTTCACCGCTTCAACCCCCGCCAGCGCCACCGCTGTTGCGGTCATGCCTTTCACCATGCCCTATATCCCCGGGGCAGCCTGGCTACCCCAGTACTCAGGGGAGTCACATACCCTGCATGACTTTAGAGAAAAGCTGGATAGCCTCTTCCAGGTGTACCCCCTCACAGAGGAGCAAAAAGTGAGCATCCTGGTGGCCCAATTAACCGGAGCAGCCCAAAGGGAGGTAAAGTCCTGGCCACCTGGGGGGAGGACTGTCGCAGGGATACTAACCCGGCTGAGGGATACCTTTGATACCCGCACCTCAGCCGAGATCAAGCTTAGATTCTACGGGTGCAAACAGCGGGCACATGAGAGTATAAGGGAGTATGCCCTGAACCTACAAGAGGCCCTGAGGGCCATTAAGCAGACCGACCCTGACGGCGTGGGAGACGAGGACAGGCTGTTGACTGAACAATTTATAGAGGGTTTATATTGCAATGCCCACCGAACCCAGCTGCGGGCAATGGCCTTACAGGACCCTCATCTGGGATTTGCACAGTTCAAGGACAGAGCCATCTGGGTGCTTCGAGAACCGGCACCAGGTGGCGTTGTGACCCCCAGACGCCCCACTACCACTTACCACCAGGAGGCGGCGCCCTTGTCGGCAGGGCCTGTGGGAGCTGATGCGCAGGCTTTGAACAATGACCCGGCTCCAGACCTGCACCATCAGGTCCAAGAGCTAGCTAAAAGCGTTGCTGCGCTAACCCGAACTGTGCAGTCTTTACAGGTTTCCACTCCAGGGAAGATCCAGCTGGCATCCGGACCGGAGGACATCCCGTGGCGTCGACCAAGGAGGACCCCACCGGCCAGAGGAAGACCCAGCGACCGATACAACGAGGACGGACGACCCATCTGCCGCCGCTGCAATCAACCCGGACATATGGCAAGGTACTGTCCTTTAAACTGGCACAACCTGGGGTAGAGGGCCAACCCCCAGGAAAAAGATCACCAGGCCCATCGAACTGGCGCGACAAATATGTGGGAGGACGTCCAGTCTTACCCGTGGTACTGGATGGCATTCCTATGAGTGCCCTACTGGACACCGGGTCACAGGTCACCACCATCCCGTACGTGCTCTTCAAGCAGTGTGGCACCCCAGGGGTCTGGTTTCCACAGTAACAGCAATGTTATGTCTGAGAGCAGGTGGGAGGTCTCTTGGTCAGGGATCCTGTGCATGCCACACCTCCTGCCCAGTCCTGGGAGGGGAAGGACTTCCCCTATATAAACCTAGAGCTGAGGCAGGGTTAGTGAGTAGAGAAGAAGTAGAGACAGAGAAGAGAAGCAGATATAGGAAAGAACATCAGGAGCTCTGTGGGAGCAGTACTACAAGGAGTCAGGGGCTGGCAGCTGCAGAGCTCGCCCTGACTGAGAAGCTATCACCGGACCCGGAGTCCGAGGCTGTGGGGACTAACTCCTATCCAGCAGCAGAAACCGACCGGCAGGGGATTGCAGGTCCTCTGGCCCAGAAACCCGAAGGCACGGTCACACGCGTGGGACCAGCACCGCCGTCGTGGAGCGGAAGCTACTAGAAGGCCCCGAGTCACCGGCCATACGGGTGAGCACCACACGGTACACTCAGGGACGTGGGCTACTTATACCCGCCTCTAGCAAGGTAGCCAGAAGAGTATCGTTAGTTTGGGAGGCCTACAACTCCGCCTGGCCAGGGGAGATCCCATCTGCTCAAGGACTGACCAGGCCCCAATCGCTAGCCAGTACTCCGGGAGGGTCTATCGTTGTCACCAGTAAAGACCCTGAACTACACCGTACCGTCTCTGAGTGGTTCCTGCTACCCCCATCATCCACGTCGGCTGCCCTGAGGCCATACCCCTCCCGTTGGGGGTTATACTATCACGCTGCACAATCCTACCACCGGCCTCAGCGGTCTGCCCTGCAGCAGCAGCTCCTTAGCTGTACTCAACGGGTGGCGTAGTCGTCCAACATCTACCGCTAATACAGCGCCACTTAGTCTGACTCCCTGGGCACGGACCGGATCACCGCCACGAGACTACAACTCTCAAGAGATCCGGCTCCGGGTAAGCTCCCACATGCGCAACACAGCGCGACACAGGCCCAGGGGCGCGTCAATAACTTAGTCCTGAAAAGGACTCCAATTACAATTAGTCTTTACTCCCACAACCTATCTATTTAAGAGCACAGACCTGCCTGATAAATGTCATAGGAAATGCTGTAACCGAGTCCTTAAAAGGACTGCAATCACAACTAATCCCAACTCCCAAGCTATCTGTAGATTTGTGCGAAAATTGGCTTGAAATTAACAAGGTATAGCGCACACAGCAACAGCGATGCCGTCTAACACGCAGCTGCAGCAGTGAGAAAATGGTGGCGACGGGGAAAATGGCTTGGTCTTATAGGGCAAGGACATGTGACATACACTGCCAATGACACATGCCCTTGCTTGTGTGAAAAAAAGCAGTTCGCTTCGTGTGTGCGCTGCTGATAGGCTGACAGATTGCACCTCCCCACTGTAAATGCGGGAAAGAGAAAAAAAAATGGAGATCTTCATTGTTCCTGCAGAGATCCATCCCCTGCCCCTCCCCCCGCCCCGCTGTACACTCAAACTGCGTATTAACATTAATTTTCATCATTACTGAGAAAAAATCCAGTTATGATTTTGGTGCACGAACAGTTATCGAACATAACCTCGAACAGCCGAATTTTTCTCAAATCGTTCGTGTTCGCCGAACGTCTCGAACACCGCCCAAAACAGCTCGAATTTGAGATTGGCGAACAGTTCGAGTCGAACAACGCTCATCTCTAGTTTTTACTCCAACAGATTGCTGACACTGCCAAACCAGGGCAGAGAAAGGTGCTCCGGAGAGAAATTCGAGCCCTCCTGTCAGGGGTATACATAGAAGTCATGGGGCCCCATAGGAGAAGCTCTAATTGCCCCCCACTACAAAAAATAAATATTTGTCTGTGTCACAGAAGAGCAGATCTCATAACTTTCCAGCCTTTACATAGTAATTTACCTCCTTCTGAAGTCGTAGATTCCTCTTTCATTGCCCCCATAAAGTATGATGCCAACAAAAGTGCCCCCCAAACAGTATGATACCCCTATGGTACATTCCTCCACATGCACAGTATAATGACACTATTGTACCCCACTTCAACTCCCACGGCAAAGTATGGTGTCCCTAACACAGTATAATCCCCCAACTGTGAACCCCACAGAGCCCTCCATACACTCTCATGGCCCCACACAGCCCTCCAAACAGTATAATGACCCCACACAAACATTCACACTGTATAATTGCTTTCATACAGTATAATGGCCCCCCACATAGCCCTCAAAATATTATAATGGCCCCACATAGCCTTCCATATAGTATAATGCACCACCAATAATCTTCCATATAGTATAATGCTCCCCCCATAAACCTCCATATAGTATAATGCGCCCCCCATAATCCTCAATATAGTATAATGAACTTCCCATGGTCCTCCATAGAATATAATGCACTCCCCATAGTCCTCCATACAGTATATTACACACCCCATAGGGTAAAATGCAGCCCCCATATAGTGTAATGCAAGCCACAGTCCTGCAGTATTATGGGCACCACGTACTCACTGATTTTAAAATACCGTTTATTTTAAATAAGCCTACCCGAATATAAGCCGAGGCCCCTAATTTTACCACATAAAAATGGGAAAACCTATTGACTTGAGTATAAGCCTAGGGTGGGAAATGCAGCAGCTACAGGTAAATTTCCCAATCCTCGCATGTGTGGCCCCCTCAATCCCACAATCCCTGGTATGCGTGGCCCCCACAATCCCTGGTATGTGTGGCCCCCTCAATCCCACAATCCCTGGTAAGTGTGGCCCCCTCAATCCCACAATCCCTGGTATGTGTGGCCTCCTCAATCCCCCAATCCTGGTATGTGTGGCATCCTAAATCCCCCAATCCTGGTAAGTGTGGCCTCCTTAATGCCCAAATCCTGGTATGTGTGGCCTCCTCAATCCCCCATTCCTGGTATGTGTGGCTCCCTCAATCCCCCATTCCTGGTATGTGTGGCCTCCTCAATCCCCCATTCCTGGTATTGTGGCCTCCTCAATCCCCCATTCCTGGTATGTGTGGCCTCCTCAATCCCCAAATCCTGGTATGTGTGGCCTCCTCAATCTCCAAATCCTGGTATGTGTGGCCTCCTCAATCCCCAAATTCTGGTATGTGTGGCCTCCTCAATCCCCCATTCCTGGTATGTGTGGCCTCCTCAATCCCCCATTCCTGGTATGTGTGGCCTCCTCAATCCCCCATTCCTGGTATGTGTGGCCTCCTCAATCCAAGTATCCTGGTATGTGTGGCCTCCTCAATCCCCAAATCCTGGTAAGTGTGGCCTCCTCAATCCCCCATTCCTGGTATGTGTGGCCTCCTCAATCCCCCATTCCTGGTATGTGTGGCCTCCTCAATCCAAGTATCCTGGTATGTGTGGCCTCCTCAATCCCCTAATCCCTGGTATGTGTGGCCTCCTCAATCCCCAAATCCTGGTAAGTGTGGCCTCCTCAATCCCCCATTCCTGGTATGTGTGGCCTCCTCAATCCCCCATTCCTGGTATGTGTGGCCTCCTCAATCCAAGTATCCTGGTATGTGTGGCTTCCTCATCCCCCCAATCACTGCACACATAAAACAATAAACACTTATACTCACCTTCCTTCCTCACCTCTGCTCCAGCGCTGAGTCCTGTCTGCAGCAGCTCATGTCGACATCTGAGCTGCGCGGCTGCGCGTGCTCTCAGAAGCCGAGGTGAGCTGCTGCCGGCACATTCACTCCTCTCCACGCCTGGACTATGGGCGTGGAGAAGCGTGAATATGCTTTCTCTTTAGCTACTAAAGAGAATGAATATGCCCTCTTCTCCACGCCCATGGGAGTGGAGAAGAGGGAATATTCATGTCCCTTTAGCAGCGGGCACGCGTGATAGCTACAGCAGCGGCTACTGCATGTGCCCCGCTCCTCCACTGCCGCAACCCGCTCCTCTGCCGCCGCAACCTCCTACTCACCTATCCTCTTCGTTCCCACGCTGCTTGGGGCCCTCACGGACCCCCTCCGGCCACGTGCCCCATGGCAGTGGCGTGGTCTGCCGCCATTGGCGGTACGCCATTGCCTCCTGTACCAGCAACAGGTAAAGCTAACAGGTGGTGAGATTGGTATTGTACGGGTGACAGACCCTATACTCATTGTGATTCCTCCAATGAGCGAAATGCTGATTTGGTGTAGGGCAGTAATAGGTCTCAAGGGACAGAACTACCAGGCGGTAGAGGAGCCCATTAGCTCAGAACACAGACCTACACTCTTAACTTCTAGAGGGGTAGTTGATGTACGCAATGGAAGGGTACCTGTACGTCTCCTAAATTGTGGGGAGGAGGAAGTTAAATTGCCAAGGTATGCCACTGTTGCACGACTGTATACTGTGAATGATGATGCCATACACACAGTGGAATCCTTGACCCCACCAGATACAGTGGAAGACAATGACTCCGAAGCTCAGCTGGAGGATTGGTGTCAACAGCTCCATGTTGGAACTGATGCCACTCCTGTCCATCAAAAACATGGTGTCTACAGAGTGGTTCAGGAATATGAACAAGTGTTTAGTAAACACCCACTTGATTTTGGAAGGGTTAAAGGGGTACAACACCACATACCCACCGGTAACCATCCACCCATTAAGGAGCGTTACAGACCCATACCACCAGCACATTACCAAAAAGCCAAAGAAATGTTGCATGACATGAAAAAGGCAGGGGTAGTAAGGGATAGCTGTAGCCTCTGGGCGGCTCCCCTGGTCCTGGTCAGAAAGAAGGACGGTAGCATGAGGATGTGTGTAGATTACACTGTGTTCCAAATTATTATGCAAATAATATTTTCTCAGATTTTCCCAAATTATCTATATGAATTCCAGTCATTGTAATTTTCCAGTCAAATAACTATTAGAGTACAATTGAAAGGTTTTTGTACAAACTGCCTATGATAACAGTATATTTTTAAAAAAATAAAAAACTCAAACTGCACTCAAAATGCATGCTCCAAATTATTATGCACAGCAGAGTTTTCAACCTTTTCATTTTAATAAAGAACAAAAAAATGGTCATTTTTGAAATTATAAGCATTAGCAGGTTATTAGAAACTGAAATCAAACAGTTTTCAACTCAAAACTTTATTCTAGGTGATGTTACATTCGTACATAGGACCCCTTGTTCGAAAGGAGCTTCTGAACTCTCTCGTCCATTGAATTTGTCAGGTTTTGGATGGTTTCTGCTTCAATTGTTTTGCATGAGGACAGAATACCCTCCCAGAGCTGTTGCTTAGATGTGAACTGCCTCCCGCCATCATAGACACTCCTTTTGATGATGCTCCAGAGGTTCTCAATGGGGTTGAAGTCAGGGGAGCATGGGTGCCACACCATAAGATTGTCCCCTTTTATGCCCATAGCAGCCAGAGATGCAGATGTGTTATGTGCAGCATGAGACGGGGCATTATCAAGCATGAAAATGATCTTGCTGCAGAATGCACGGTTCTTCTTCTTGAACTATGGCAGGAAGTGTTGTTTGAGAAACTCAACATACATTATGGAGTTCATCTTTACCCCTTCAGGGATCCTAAAAGGGCCGACAATCTCTCTCCCCATGATTCCAGCCCAAAACATTACTCCACCTCCTCCTTGTTAGCGCCGTAGCCGTGTTTGCATGGGGTGTCCATCAACCAGCCATCCTCCACTCCATCCATCTGGACCATCGAGATCATTTCATGCATGATAATGCCCCGTCTCATGCTGCACATAACACATCTGCATCTCTGGCTGCTATGGGCATAAAAGGGGACAAACTTATGGTGTGGCACCCATGCTCCCCTGACCTCAACCCCATTGAGAACCTCTGGAGCATCATCAAAAGGAGTGTCTATGATGGCGTTTCTGGTAATAGTTACCAGCGCTGCTGCAGACCTCCCGGGGTGATGGGATGGCAGCTGGGATGTTTCTGCTCCCCACAGGCAGAGGGGGCCCCCGGGGCAGAGTTGATAAGTGGGATGCAGGTGAGAGATGGCCCGGTCGGGTCAGGGGGAATGACGGACAAGCACACAGGGGATTCGCTTCAGTACCTTTACTGGTGTAACGGCAGGTATGGTCCAGGGTACTTGCTAGGAAGGGTGCACTTCAGGACTCTCCCCAGTGAGCGGGTATAAGACCTCCTGATCCGCTTCTTCCCCTCTCTAAGCTTCTTGCCCGCCTGGAACTTGGCCTAGCTTCTATGTTGTGTTGCTCTCTCACCTGACCGCTTTGTAGTAGGACTTTTCCTTGGCAACCACTATCCCTGGACGCCGGGGCCTTCGTGGTTCCTAGTCCTGTTACTGATGGTAGCTTCAGGATGACCAGGGGTCTGGAAGCCTCCTGGTATGTCGGTTGTCCCTTCTGGGTGTTGAGAACCCTGTAGGCGCAGACCCGGTGTCCGGATTGTGTCTTGGGGTGAGCCTGTGTGCTCCTCTGCCCCCTCAACTCCTCTCCTCTTGCCTCAGCCACACTAGGGGCCCTCAACACACACAGCAGCTCACGTGCTGCTCTCAGACTGCTCTCTGACTAAAAACTCACTGCTTAACTCCACCCTCCATATATATATCCCTAACAGGGCTCCCTCTGGTGGTCTGAGGTGGAAGGGTGGAGGTGTCTGTTTGTAGTGAGGGTCTCTTGTGGAGAAGTCCATCCATGCACTCTTTTCGGTCCTGTGGTACCTGTGGTAGCAGGGTGCCACATAAGAAAGAAATTGCTGAAATGGAGCGGGTGCAGAGAGGAGCGACCAAGGTTATTAGAGGACTGGGGAGTCTGCAATACCAAGACAGGTTATTAGAGGACTGGGGGGTCTGCAATACCAAGACAGGTTATTAGAGGAGTGGGGGGTCTGCAATACCAAGACAGGTTATTAGAGGACTGGGGGGTCTGCAATACCAAGACAGGTTATTAGAGGACTGGGGTGTCTGCAATACCAAGACAGGTTATTAGAGGACTGGAGGGTCTGCAATACCAAGACAGGTTATTACACTTGGGGTTATTTAGTTTGGAAAAACGAAGGCTTAGGGGTGATCTTATTACTATGTACAAATATATGAGGGGACAGTACAAAGACCTTTCTACTGATCTATTTACTCTGAGGCCTGAGACGGGAACAAGGGGGCATCTTCTACATCTGTCACCCAGGGGGAATATAGGGGACTCGGTACCCGGGCCTTTTACCTTGTTTAGGAGGTCACGGCAGTCGGCTCCCGGGCCCGTACTCTGGGTCTCTCTTTAAAAAGGGGTTTAATATAAATAAGAAAATTAGTTATGGTGAGTCCCAAGAATAATTAAAATCCTCAATTTATTGAAAAAAGATTAAAAGATCATACAGGTTGGGGATACATCTCAACGTGTTTCTGGCAAAAGCCCTTATTCACTGAGATACAAATTCCTTATGATACATGGTATAAAAACAAATAGTGACCAACCGTTGATCAGTAAACACATATGTTAGCAATCAATCACATTTGAGAATAATCAGCATAATCACAAGGCTAAATCACAAGAAAGCCAGAAAGAGAAAAAAAAACAATAAACAAAAAACCCTAGACATTCAATTCTCTGAGATCTAATATAGACAAAGGGTATCATTCCTATAGTTCATGCCATTGGGGTATTTTGTATCCAGTTTGATAATCCAAAATAGCTCTCTTAGGAGGAGTTTTTTCCTCCAATCCCCTCCTCTAATAGGAATATCCACTTTTTCTAGCCCATAAAATGAAAAATTATTTAATTCCCCTTTATGTCTCTCTACAAAATGTTTGCAAGCTCCTGAATAGGATGCATTTTTATTTTTGATGTTGGTAACATGTTCTCCATCCTTTTCTTTAATTTCCGTATCGTGCAGCCAATGTATTTTAATTTACATTCTTTGCAAAATATACACAACATAATTAGTATTACAATTAATAAATCTTTTTATATCATTGGCTGCATCAGTTTTTTGCGTTTGCAATGTATACTGGCACATTGTACATTTGGAACACGCACATTTAAAAAAACCTTTACAACTGAGCCACATTTTTTTATCACTTTTTTGTGGCATGTATAGACTTGGAAAGAGTAGCACCTATCGATCTCCCTTTTTTCGGCACACATACTAATCCATTTTCCAGGATTTTGTTTAAGTCTTGGTCTTGAAATAATATAGGGACATATCTGTTTACAATATTTTTTATTTCCTGAAATTGGCAGCTATATGGGGAACTGAAGATGTTTTTTTTATCCATATTATTTGATTTTTTTATTATTAATTTCTGGTTGTTATTAATATCATCATCTCTGTTATTTAAATGAGTATTTTTCGCAAGAACTTTTTTTTAACACTGAATCAATATGTTTTTTCTTATACCCCCTTTCCATTAATCTAGATGTTGCTACCTTTGCTTGTTCATTGAATAGTGTGATATCAGAGCTATTTCTGTAGATTCTATTTAGTTCCCCATAGGGGATTGAGTTCACAGCATGGGCGGGGTGGCAGCTGTCTAATATACAGTTTGTCTCGTGACTCTACCTGTGATTTCCGGTAATTGTTACCGGTTCTGATGCAGACCTCCGGGTGTGATGGGATGGCAGCTGGGATGTTCTTGCTCCCCACAGGCGGAGCGGGCCCCCGGGGCAGTGTAGGTGCAGATGGTGGTGATACTGGGGCTTGTAGTGCAGGCGAGATGGCGCAGCAGGAGTAACTGACAGATACAGGGGATTCACTTCAGTACCTTTTACTGGGGCGGATGTCAGGTACGGTCCAGGGTACTCAGTAGGAAGGGTGCACTTCAAGACTTCTCCCCAGTGAGCGGGTATAAGGCCTCCTGGTCCGTGTCTCCCTCTCTCTAAGCTCCTGGCCCGCCTGCAACTGGGCCTAGCTTCTGTGTCGTGCTGCTCCTTCACCTGCCGCTTGGTAGTAGGACCTTTTTCTGGCAACCACTATCCCTGGACGCCGGGGCCTTCGTGGTTCCTAGTCCTGTCAAGGGTCTAGTTTCAGGTAGACCAGGGACTTGTAGTCCTCCTTTTATGCCAGTGATCCCTACTCGGTATAAAGGACCCTGTAGGCGCGGACCCAGCGTCCGGTTCGCGTCTATGATGCTCCTCTGCCCCCTCAACTCCACTCTCCTCTCCTCCTTGCCTCCGGCCACACTCGGGGCCCTCAATGCAGCGTCTTAACTGCTCTCAGTGGCAGCACACTCTCTGACTGACTGACTGCCTAACTCCACCCTCCATATACAGTACAGACCAAAAGTTTGGACACACCTTCTCATTTAAAGATTTTTCTGTATTTTCATGACTATGAAAATTGTACATTCACACTGAAGGCATCAAAACTATGAATTACCACATGTGGAATTATATACTTAACAAAAGAGTGTGAAACAACTGAAAATATGTCTTATATTCTAGGTTCTTCAAAGTAGCCACCTTTTGCTTTGATGACTGCTTTGCACACTCTTGGCATTCTCTTGATGAGCTTCAAGAGGTAGTCATCGGAAATGGTTTTCTTCAAGAGGTAGTCATCGGAAATGGTTTTCACTTCACATGTGTGCCCTGTCAGGTTTAATAAGTGAGATTTCTTGCCTTATAAATAGGGTTGGGACCATCAGTTGTGTTGTGCAGAAGTCTGGTGGATACACAGCTGATAGTCCTACTGAATAGACTGTTAGAATTTGTATTATGGCAAGAAAAAAGCAGCTAAGTAAAGAAAAATGAGTGACCATCATTACTTTAAGAAATGAAGGTCAGTCAGTGCGAAAAATTGGGAAAACTTTGAAAGTGTCCCCAAGTGCAGTTGCAAAAACCATCAAGTGCTACAGAGAAACTGGCTCACATGAGGACCGCCCCAGGAAAGGAAGACCAAGAGTCACCTCTGCTTCTGAGGATAAGTTTATCCGAGTCACCAGCCTCAGAAATCGCAGGTTAACAGCAGCTCAGATTAGAGACCAGGTCAATGCCACACAGAGTTCTAGCAGCAGACACATCTCTTCAACAACTGTTAAGAGGAGACTTTGTGCAGCAGGCCTTCATGGTAAAATAGCTGCTAGGAAACCACTGCTAAGGACAGGCAACAAGCAGAAGAGACTTGTTTTGGGCTAAAGAACACAAGGAATGGACATTAGACCAGTGGAAATCTGTGCTTTGGTCTGATGAGTCCAAATTTGAGATCTTTGGTTCCAACCACCTTGTCTTTGTGCGAGGCAGAAAAGGTGAACGGATGGACTCTACATGCCTGGTTCCAACCGTGACGCATGGAGGAGGAGGTGTGATGGTGTGGAGGTGCTTTGCTAGTGACACTGTTGGGAATTTATTCGAAATTGAAGGCATACTGAACCAGCATGGCTACCACAGCATCTTGCAGCGACATGCTATTCCATCCGGTTTGCGGTTAGTTGGACCATCATTTATTTTTCAACAGGACAATGACCTCAAATACACCTCCAGGCTGTGTAAGGGCTATTTGACCAAGAGGGAGAGTGATGGGGTGCTACGCCAGATGACCTGGCCTCCACAGTCACCAGACCCGAACCCAATCGAGATGGTTTGGGGTGAGCTGGACCGCAGAGTGAAGGCAAAAGGGCCAACAAGTGCTAAGCATCTCTGGGAACTCCTTCAAGATTGTTGGAAGACCATTTCCGGTGACTACCCTTGAAGCTCATCAAGAGAATGCCAAGAGTGTGCAAAGCAGTCATCAAAGCAAAAGGTGGCTACTTTGAAGAACCTAGAATATAAGACATATTTTCAGGTGTTTCACACTTTTTTGTTAAGTATGTAATTCCACATGTGTTAATTCATAGTTTTGATGCCTTCAGTGTGAATGTACAATTTTCATAGTCATGAAAATACATAAAAATCTTTAAATGAGAAGGTGTGTCCAAACTTTTGGTCTGTACTGTATATATATATATCCCTAACAGGGCTCCCTCTGGTGGTATGAGTTGGAAGGGTGGAGGTGTTTGTTTGTAACAAGGACCTCTTGTGGAGAAGTCCATCCATGCACCCTTTTGGGTCCTGTGGTACCTGTGAACAGCAGGGTGCCACATTCCCCCCTAGTACAATTCAGTACTCCTGGACTGAAGCATTTTGTAACAGGTTACAACAATAACAGTAATTATAATAACAATAACAATAATTAAGTTACAGTAAGTCCCGTAACCAGGTGTCCATTTCACCGATGAAAGTGCAAAATGAGAGACCCGCCCGAAAACCCTCAACGTAGGCCCTGGGCGTGGCTGCAGGGCATAGGTGATCCACGTGTTGGACCACGTCTTCGGCCACGCCAAACGGGTTTTTGTTCAGTGGTCTTTTGTTGAATAAAGTCAAGGGGCACTTTTGATGAGTGCAACTCTTTACAATGTAACATACCTGGCGGCGTTCTTGCATAGGGCACCATCTCCCACTATGCAAGATCGCAAACTTGATCATCAGTCCAGTCTGCTAGCCTGGCTTCTTTCCATGCTGTCTGTTTGTCTCTGTTCTGACTGCTTAGGGCGGCAGCCCGGTCACTTCCTGTTTCTTGTAGCTGCTGTGGGCACACCCCTAATGCGTCCTCAGCCTATTGCTGTCAGTCACTGGATATTTAAACCAGCTTCACCTGGAAACTGATGCCTGAGCAACGCTATCATTCAGTGTGCTGCTTTACTCTGAATGTGTCAGGTCCTGTTCTGTTCTTGTCTGTTTCCGCCACTCTGGGGTCTGTATTCCCAGACTGGCTCCTGTATCTCTTTCAGTAGCAGTTCCTGTCTGAACTGTATCCTAGCCTGCTCGTTCCGCCTTCTAGGGGCCGCATACCTAGATCTGTTGTCTGTGTTTTCTAGCCTGTCTGTCCGCCTTCCTGAAGGCTGTATTTCCAGGCCAGTCTGAACACGCTCCTAGCCTGTTCATTCCGCCTTTTCTGGGGGCCGCTTCCCCAGACTTGCTCCTGTATCTCGCTGCAGTGTCAGTTTCTGTCTGAACACTCAGTTCCTGTCTGAACACTCGCCTAGCCTGTTATCTGTCTTTCTCTATGTCCGTACCTTCCCTTTTTCTGCAGGGTCTGAACCTGCACCTAACTCCTACTCGTTGTCGCTGTACTTCCGTTTGTGAGTTTGGAGTTTACTCGCTACTTCATTGCAAGTATCTTGTGGGTATCTGGTTCTGCCTTTCCCTTCCAGTCTGTTCCGTGTGAACAGAGCCCTGTCCCCTCTGCCCTGCCTTTCCTCATCGCTCTGGCGGTTTATCTCTGGTCTGCCTTTGCTCACCGCTCCGGCGGCTCTGGCCCGGTCTGCCTTGCTCACCGCTCCGGCGATTCTTGTCTGCTCTGCCTTGCTCACCGCCCCAGGCGGTCTCGCTCTGCTCTACCTTTGCTCACCGCCCAAGGCGGTCTCGCTCTGCCTTTGCTCACCGCTCCAGGCGGTCTCGCCCTGATCTGCTCTTGCTCACCACTCCAGGCGGTCTCGCCCTGCTCTGCTCTTGCTCAACGCTCCAGGCGGTCTCGTCCTGCTCTTGCTCACCGCTCCGGCGGCCTCGCCCTGCTCTGCCTTGCTCACCGCTCCAGGCGGTCTTGCTCTGCTCTGCCTTTGCTCACCGCTCCAGGCTGTCTCGCTCTGCTCTGCGTTTGCTCACCGCTCCAGGCTGTCTCGCTCTGCTCTGCGTTTGCTCACCGCTTCAGGCGGTCTCGCTCTGCTCTGCCTTGCTCACCGCTCCAGGCGGTCTTGCCCTGCTCTGCTCTTGCTCACCGCTCCAGGCGGTCTCGCTCTGCTCTGCTCTTGCTCACCGCTCCAGGCGGTCCCGCCCTGCTCTGCACTTGCTCACCGCTCCAGCGGCCTCGCCCTGCTCTGCTCCTGTTCACCGCTCCGGCGGTCTCGCTCTGCTCTGCTTGTCTACCGCATCTGTGGTTCTGTTCCTGAGTCCCAGTCTGTATTGGACCTTATCCAGTCTGTGCTCCAACCTGCTAGTGCCTCCCTGTCGGCACTCCAGCCGTGCTTGCCAGTACCCCCTGCCTGCATACTAGTCGTGCTTACCAGTGCTCGCCTGTCTGCATACCAGCCGTGCCTGCCTATACCCACCAGTCAGTGTGCCAGCCTAACCTGCCTGTTCCTGTATTCTCCGGTGTGGGTCAACAGCCGTGTCCGGGGTCTGACCTGGAGTAGCACCTGGTCCCTCTGCTCGGTTCCTCCCTGGTGCACTGGCGTCGTTAGCCGTCGTGCGACCTTGGTCGGATCGGGTAGATACTTAGTTACGCCCCTACAGGCACTCTCTGGTTCATGGTCCAGTGGGATCACTAAACACGCACACGCCAGTCAGTCCGGGCGAGTGCATAACAGTTTGCTCAGGCCACCGTTCCCGTTGAGCCCCACGGCCCTTCGCTCTCAGAGACATTTTGAATCCGTGTCCAGCGAATATGTGCATTAAAAAATAAAAAAAAAAGTAAAAAAAAAAAGGATAACATTTTTTTTGTCTAGCTATGGCCCACGCGATTTACGCACCAGTCCAAATGGAGCTATGAAGCTATCAGCACTCGTTCCTGCGGATCCACCACGGTTCTATGGGGATCCTAAACAAAGCCGTGTGTTTGTGGAGCAATGCATGCTGCAGTTCCAGTTCTATGCTCACTTTTTTCCCACCGATCGGGTTAAAGTGGGATTTATGATGTCCTACCTAGCGGGTGATGCCTTGAAATGGATCACTCCCCTATGGGAAGCAAGGGATCCTATCGTCTCTGACCTGCAGGCCTTCCTGGTGGCCTTTCTAATGGTCTTCGATGACCCTAATCCTGGGGACTCTGCTGAAGCTGCCCTTCCCAGTGTCCCGGAGCAGCCCCGATGGGTGATGTGTGTGGATAGCTCACCAGTTCTCCTGCCCGAAGAGACTGCTGCCCACCCAGAAACCAGACTGAAGATGGTCCCTAAGCAGGAACTCTCCATCTTTAATGAATCTGGCGATATTTCCACCAAGGAGGAGGATACTTCCAAGTCTCTGCACCCCTCGGACCAGGCGGAGGACCTCCAGTTGCCTCCTGAATCCTCCGGAATACCACCTGATGGCAAATGGAAGAGACTTTCCTAAACCCGGTACCCGATACTTCGCCCGCTCCGTCCAGTGAGCTTGATAAAGGGTGCTTCAAAGCAGTGGTTACCCCCGAGTCCCTGCACCCCTGCAACCTGGCGGAGGACCCCCTGTTGTCTCCTGAATCCTCCGGGGTACCACCTGATGGCAAATGGAGAGAGACTTTCCTACACCCGGTACCCAATACTTCGCCCGCTCCGTCCAGTGAGCTTGTCAACGCGTACCTCAAAGCAGTGGTTACCCCCGAGTCTCTGCACCCCTCCAACCAGGCGGAGGACCTCCAGTTGTCTCCTGAACCCTCCGGGATGCTACCTGATAGCAAATGGACAAAGACTTTCTTACACCCTGTACCTGGTGCTTCGCCCACTTCATCCAGTGAGCTGGACTAAGTGCTGTCTGAAGCAATGGTTACCCCTGAGTCTCTGCACCCCTCCAACCAGCCGGAGGACCTCCAGTTGTCTTCTGAATCCACTGGGGTGCTATCTGAAAATAAATGGAGAGAGACCTTTCTGTGTGCTGTTCCCGGTACTTCACCCATTTCATCTGTTGCTGAGGATGGCTTGATGGGAGGAAGCATCCTAGTTACCAAGATAATGAGACCTGGTTCGTTTCCTCTGGTGGACAGTAGAGGTTGTCCTCTTGAAGAGAAGGATTGACCTCCAAATTCTCTGCGGAACACCCTTGCAGGCTTGAAGAAGAGGGGGCATAAAGGGGGGGCACTGTAACATACCTGGCGGTGTTCTTGCATAGGGCACCATCTCCCACTATGCAAGATCGCAAACTTGATCATCAGTCCAGTCTGCTTGCCTGGCTTCTTTCCATGCTGTCTGTTTGTCTCTGTTCTGACTGCTTAGGGCGGCAGCCCGGTCACTTCCTGTTTCTTGTAGCTGCTGTGGGCACACCCCTAATGCATCCTCAGCCTATTGCTGTCAGTCACTGGATATTTAAACCAGCTTCACCTGGAAGCTGATGCCTGAGCAACGCTATCATTCAGTGTGCTGCTTTACTCTGAATGTGCCAGGTCCTGTTCTGTTCTTGTCTGTTTCCGTTACTCTGGGGTCTGTATTCCCAGACTGGCTCCTGTATCTCTTTCAGTAGCAGTTCCTGTCTGAACTGTATCCTAGCCTGCTCGTTCCGCCTTCTAGGGGCCGCATACCTAGATCTGTTGTCTGTGTTTTCTAGCCTGTCTGTCCGCCTTCCTGAAGGCTGTATTTCCAGGCCAGTCTGAACACGCTCCTAGCCTGTTCATTCCGCCTTTTCTGGGGGCCGCTTCCCCAGACTTGCTCCTGTATCTCGCTGCAGTGTCAGTTTCTGTCTGAACACTCAGTTCCTGTCTGAACACTCGCCTAGCCTGTTATCTGTCTTTCTCTATGTCCGTACCTTCCCTTTTTCTGCAGGGTCTGAACCTGCACCTAACTCCTACTCGTTGTCGCTGTACTTCCGTTTGTGAGTTTGGAGTTTACTCGCTACTTCATTGCAAGTATCTTGTGGGTATCTGGTTCTGCCTTTCCCTTCCAGTCTGTTCCGTGTGAACAGAGCCCTGTCCCCTCTGCCCTGCCTTTGCTCACCGCTCCGGCGGTTTATCTCTTCTCTGCCTTTGCTTACCGCCCCGGTGGTTCTTGCCCGGTCTGCCTTGCTCACCGCTCCGGCGGTTCTCGCTCTGCTCTGCCTTTGCCTGCCACTCCAGGCGGTCTCGCTCTGCTCTGCCTTTGCCCGCCGCTCCAGGTGGTCTCGCTCTGCTCTGCCTTTGCTCGCCGCTCCAGGCGGTCTCGCTCTTCTCTGCCTTTGCTCACCGCTCCAGGTGGTCTCGCTCTGCTCTGCCTTTGCTCACCGCCCCAGGTGATCTCGCTCTGCTCTTGCTCACCGCTCCCGGCGGTCTCACTCTGTTCTTGCTCACCGCTCCAGGCGGTCTCGCCCTGCTCTGCTCTTGCTCACCAATCCAGGCGGTCTCGCCCTGCTCTGCTCTTGCTCACTGCTCCGGCGGCCTCGCCCTGCTCTGCCTTGCTCACAGCTCCAGGCGGTCTCGCTCTGCTCTGCCTTTGCTCACCGCTCCAGGCGGTCTCGCTCTGCTCTGCCTTTGTTCACCGCTCCAGGCGGTCTCGCTCTGCTCTTGCTCACCGCTCCAGGCGGTCTCACTCTGTTCTTGCTCACCGCTCCAGGCGGTCTCGCCCTGCTCTGCTCTTGCTCACCACTCCAGGCGGTCTCGCCCTGCTCTGCTTTTGCTCACCGCTCCGGCGGCCTCGCCCTGCTCTGCCTTGCTCACAGCTCCAGGCGGTCTCGCTCTGCTCTGCCTTTGCTCACCGCTCCAGGCGGTCTCGCTCTGCTCTGCCTTTGCTCACCGCTCCAGGAGGTCTCACTCTGCCCTGCCTTGCTCACCGCTCCAGGCGGTCTCGCCCTGCTCTGCTCTTGCTCACCGCTCCAGGCGGTCTCGCCCTGCTCTGCTCTTGCTCACCGCTCCAGGCGGTCTCGCCCTGCTCTGCTCTTTCTCACCGCTCTGGCGGCCTCGCCCTGCTCTGCTCCTGTTCACCGCTCCGGCCGTCTCGCTCTGCTCTGCTTGTCTACCGCATCTGCGGTTCTGTTCCTGAGTCCCGGTCTGTACTGGACCATATCCAGTCTGTGCTCCAACCTGCTAGTGCTGCCCTGTCGGCACTCCAGCCGTGTTTTGCCAGTACCCCTGCCTGCATACTGTAACGGGTCTGGGAGGCGGAACCTCTGAGCTACTATACAAGGGGGCGGCCCTTGTAAGGGAGCGGGTGGCGACCAGGAAAGATGGGCTGGAAGTCACAGCAGGAGAACGGGATAGTCTCTGAGTGAACGGGCTGGAGGTCACGGCAAGTGACCGAGGCAGTCTCTGGATGAACGGGCTGGTGGTCACGGCAGGTGAACGGGACAGTCTCTGAGTGAACGGGCTGGAGGTCACGGTAAGTGACCGAGGCAGTCTCTGGATGAACGGGCTGGTGGTCACGGCAAGTGACCGGGACAGTCTCTAGGTAAAGGGTTGGTACGACCTGTGGCGGCTGAAGATAGACGTGAGCTCCCAGGTGAGCAGGCGAGAGTCTCTGGATGAACGGGTGGTCACAGCATGTGACGGCGGAGCCTCCAGGAAGACCAACAGACAGGCGGCAGATGAGCGCTCCCAGGTGAGCGGACAGAAGTCTCTGGACAGGCGGGTGGTCACAGCACGTGACGGCGGAGCCTCCAGGTAGGCTAGCAGACAGGTAGCAGATGAGCGCTCCCAGGTGAGCGGGCAGGAGTCACTGGACAGGCAGGTGGTCACAGCATGTGACGGCGGAGCCTCCAGGTAGGCTAGCAGGCAGGTAGCAGATGTGCGCTCCCAGGTGAGCGGGCAAGCTGGTCCATAGACAGACTGACAGGAGTTTGGAAGGCAGACCGTCGGACCTCAGGCAAGCAGGCAGGTAGCTGATGTGCGCTCCCAGGTGAGCGGGCAGGCTGGTCCTTAGACAGACTGACAGGAATGGTAAGGCAGACCGTCGGACCTCAGACTAGCAGGCAGGTAACAAGTAATCAGGCAGGAATCTGGCAGGTAACTGGCAGGTATCTGGCAACGGGACCTGAGGGCTGAAGCACAGGTGAGACACTGGTGCAAACAACATTGCTCGGGCACCTCCATTTTAGAGGAGGTGCCTTATATATGGTGAAGTCCTCCGGCCATTGGCCGGGGACTCCTTAGGACGGCGCGCGCGGCCCCTTTAAGAGGGAGGGAGAGCGCGCGCGCGCGCCCTAAGCACAGTGGCCGGGAAGGAGCGCGCGCTGCCAGCAGAGCGGGAGAGGGACGCCGGGCACGGAGCAGAGCGGTGAGGGGAACAGCGTCCCTGCCTAGCAGAGGGCAGGGACGCCGGCGCTACAGTACCCCCCCCTTTAGGCCCCCCCTTTTTTAGGCCAGACAGAAATTTAGCTAAGATGAGAGGGGCATGGATGTTCTCCCGGGGCTCCCACGTTCTCTCCTCAGGACCAAACCCCTTCCAATCTACTAGAAAAAAGGTCTTTCCTCTTACCCTTTTGGTGGCAAGAATGTTCTCTACCTCAAACTCGTCCTCAGCAGAAACCGGAGCAGGAGGCGTACCTGTAGACTTGGAAAAAGAGTTAAGTACCACAGATTTGAGGAGAGATACATGGAAAGAGTTAGGGATCCGTAAGTTGGCCGGGAGTTTCAATTTATAGGCCACCGGGTTGATCTGGCTGATGACCTCCAGAGGACCGATGAACCGAGGCCCTAACTTGTAAGAAGGTATCTTGAGTCGGACATATTTAGATGAGAGCCAGACTTTATCTCCAGGACGAAATTGTGGAGGATCCAGGCGTTTTTTGTCAGCGTGTCTTTTCATCCGTTCGGACGACTGAAGGAGTGCGGATCGGGTACTCTCCCAAATGGAGGAAAATTTGCTAACGAGAGATTCCGCAGCCGGGTTGTCCACAGAGGTGGAGACAGGAAAAGGAATCCGAGGATGTTGACCGAAGACTACAAAAAACGGGGATTTGGAGGAGGATTCGCTCTGGTGGTTATTATAAGAGAACTCGGCCCATGGTAGGAGATCCACCCAGTCTGAATGATGGGCATTAACGAAGTGCCGGAGGTAACTGGTCAGGTTCTGATTGATCCGCTCCACTTGACCATTGGACTGTGGGTGGTAAGCGGAAGAGAAGTCCAGGGTGACGTCTAGCAGTTTACAGGTGGCTCTCCAGAAACGTGAGGTGAACTGTACCCCACGATCCGACACGATGTGGAGGGGCAGGCCATGAAGACGGAAGATGTGGCGGATAAAGTCTTTAGCCAGCTCGGGTGCAGACGGGAGGCCTGGCAGAGGAATAAAGTGAGCCATCTTGGAAAAGCGGTCAGCGACCACTCAAATGACCGTACAACCGGCAGAGACTGGGAAATCAGTTATGAAGTCCATAGCAATATGCTGCCAGGGGGCAGCAGGCACAGGAAGCGGAAGGAGGCGACCGGCTGGCAGGTGTCTCGGGACTTTGTTGCGGGCGCAGGACACACAGGCAGAAACGAAGTCTATTACGTCCTTGTGCAGGGTAGGCCACCAGTAGTGCCGGGCAATAAGCTGGAGGGTCTTTTTCTGACCGGCGTGGCCAGCTAGTTTAGACGAATGGCCCCAGTGTAGGATCTTCTCCCGATCAGGTACTGAAACAAACGTCTTACCGGGAGGGAGACGATTTAGACTCACGGGAGCCACCTGCATTACTCTGGCAGGATCGATGATATGTTTAGGTTCATCCTCGAGATCTGACACTAGAAAGGATCGGAACAAGGCGTCTGCTTTGACGTTTTTGTCAGCCGGGCGAAAATGAAGAACAAAATCAAAGCGAGCAAAAAACAAGGACCACCGGGCTTGGCGCGGGTTAAGTCTCTGGGCATGCTGGAGGTAAGCCAAGTTCTTGTGGTCAGTGTAAATTATTACCGGGTGAAGAGCCCCCTCGAGCAGGTAACGCCACTCCTCCAATGCCAGTTTGATGGCCAATAACTCTCGGTCTCCTATGGAATAATTGCGCTCTGAGGAGGAGAAGAGTTTTGAGAAGAAGCCACAAGTTACCATCCTCCCGGAAGATGATTTTTGAGTAAGTACCGCTCCGGCTCCAGAGGAGGAGGCATCAACTTCCAGGAAGAACTGCTTGTTGCCATCTGGGCGATGCAGCACCGGGGCGGAAGAGAAGGCCTGTTTTAGGGAAAGAAAGGCCTCCTCTGCTTCGGGTGGCCACTCTTTGGGATTAGTACCTTTACGGGTGAGCGCGGAAATTGGGGCCATCCGGGAAGAGAAGTGTGGTATGAAGAGGCGGTAGTAGTTGGCGAAGCCCAGGAATCGCTGAATGGCCTTCAACCCCTCCGGTCGGGGCCATTTCTCGATGGCAGACAGTTTCTCAGGATCCATTTGTAGGCCGGTCTGAGAGATAATGTAGCCCAGAAACGGAAGCGAGGTCTGCTCAAAGAGGCACTTCTCAAATTTAGCGTAGAGATGGTTCTGCCTGAGCCTGAGCAGGACCTGACGAACGTCCCTCCGGTGAGTCTGGAGATCCGGAGAGAAGACCAAGATGTCGTCCAGGTACACCACTACGCAGGAGTAGAGAAGGTCCCGGAAGATGTCATTGACCAACTCTTGAAAGACGGCAGGAGCGTTACAGAGGCCAAAGGGCATTACCAGATATTCATAGTGGCCGTCCCGGGTGTTGAATGCCGTCTTCCATTCATCCCCCTGACGGATACGAACCAGGTTGTACGCCCCACGGAGGTCCAGTTTGGTGAAGATTCTAGCCCCTCTCAGACGATCAAATAACTCCGGAATGAGCGGAAGGGGGTACTTATTCTTCACCGTGATCTGGTTAAGGCCTCTATAGTCTATACAGGGACGGAGGGAGCCGTCCTTCTTTTTGACGAAAAAGAAGCCTGCTCCCGCCGGGGAGGTAGATTTCCGGATGAATCCCCTGGCCAGATTCTCCTCAATATATTCGGACATCGAGCGGGTCTCAGCAGCGGATAATGGATAAATACGCCCACGGGGAGGAGAAGTACCAGGTAACAGGTCGATAGGGCAGTCGTATGGTCTATGAGGGGGTAGTGTCTCTGCTTCCTTTTTATTAAAGACATCAGCATAAGACCAATACGGGATCAGAAGTCCAGGTAGATTAGCTGGGGTAGGAGAAGGACGGACGGGATGAACGGGAACCAGACAGGTCTTATGGCAGCCCTGTCCCCAGCGAAGGACCTCTCCGGTCTGCCAGTCAAGAACGGGTGCATGTCTCTGGAGCCAAGGTAGACCTAGCAAGAGGGCGTGAGAGAGTCCAGGCAGAACATGGAAGGAGAAACTTTCAGAATGCAGCATTCCCACCTGCAGAGTAATGGATTCGGTGATGAGTTGGATGGGGCGTGGTAAGAGCCCCCCATCCACGGCAGCAACGGACAAGGGTACAGCCAGAGGTTTGGTGGGGATGCGGTATTTCTCTACCAGGGACTGTGAAATAAGATTCCCGGCTGCTCCAGAGTCAAGTTGGGCTAGTTCGAAATAACGGTTCTCCCCGTAGACGATTGAAACTGACAACAGCAGGGATGGAGAGGATTTATTCTTGTCTAGGTGGACCTCTCTGAGCGAACCTAGACACAGGCGTTTCCCGACCTCTCCGGGCAGGCACGGATCCGGTGCTCCTTACTGCCGCAGTAGAAGCAGGTCCCCTCGGCACGGCGTAAGTCCTGACGGGTCTTGACCATCTTGGTCTGGTCGACCTGCATAGGCTCAGGAGAGTGTACCTGGTAAGAGACAGAAGGAGTGACGGGTTTCTGAAAAGTAGGAGCTAGACGGGGTAATCTCCTCTCACGGGTGACCTCTCTGGCACGCTCCTGGAACCGTAGGTCAATCCGGGTGGCAAGAGTTATTAAGTCATCGAGAGTGGTAGGAATGTCCCGGCCGGCAAGCTCATCTTTAATACGGCCGGACAGACCCTCCCAGAAGACGGATACCAGAGCGTCGTTATCCCAGGCCAGCTCCGAGGCAAGGGTACGGAACCGTATGGCATATTGGCCCACGGTGAGACTTTCCTGACGGAGGCGTAGCAGAGATGATGCGGATGAGGTCTTCCGTCCGGGTTCGTCGAAGACTTTCCGGAAAGCCGTGAGAAAAGCAGGCAAGTTGGATACCAGGGGGTCTCCTCTCTCCCATAGAGGATTTAGCCAGGCCAGGGCCTCCCCGGTGAGATGGGACATGATGAATGCAATTTTGGCCCGGTCGGAGTTAAACTGGTGAGATAATAGTTCAAAGTGCAGGGTGCACTGATTTATGAAGCCCCGAGCCTGGGCGGAGTCGCCTCCGAAGCGAGGAGGTGCAGAAAGCCGGGGTCCGGGGTAAGGTACCATGGTATTGGTGGGCAGCGGGGCTGCCGGGTTGCGAGTCATGGCACTGGCGGAGGTTGCTGGTGGAGCAGTCAGAGTGTCCAGGCGAGTATTGACATTCCGCAGGTGACCCAGGATGGACTCCTGTTGGGACCTTTGACGGGACAGTTCATGACACAAGTCCGAGAGCGAGGGAGCTTGGGTGCCACCGGGTTCCATGGCCCGAGCAAACTGTAACGGGTCTGGGAGGCGGAACCTCTGAGCTACTATACAAGGGGGCGGCCCTTGTAAGGGAGCGGGTGGCGACCAGGAAAGACGGGCTGGAAGTCACAGCAGGAGAACGGGATAGTCTCTGAGTGAACGGGCTGGAGGTCACGGCAAGTGACCGAGGCAGTCTCTGGATGAACGGGCTGGTGGTCACGGCAGGTGAACGGGACAGTCTCTGAGTGAACGGGCTGGAGGTCACGGTAAGTGACCGAGGCAGTCTCTGGATGAACGGGCTGGTGGTCACGGCAAGTGACCGGGACAGTCTCTAGGTAAAGGGTTGGTACGACCTGTGGCGGCTGAAGATAGACGTGAGCTCCCAGGTGAGCAGGCGAGAGTCTCTGGATGAACGGGTGGTCACAGCATGTGACGGCGGAGCCTCCAGGAAGACCAACAGACAGGCGGCAGATGAGCGCTCCCAGGTGAGCGGACAGAAGTCTCTGGACAGGCGGGTGGTCACAGCACGTGACGGCGGAGCCTCCAGGTAGGCTAGCAGACAGGTAGCAGATGAGCGCTCCCAGGTGAGCGGGCAGGAGTCACTGGACAGGCAGGTGGTCACAGCACGTGACGGCGGAGCCTCCAGGTAGGCTAGCAGGCAGGTAGCAGATGTGCGCTCCCAGGTGAGCGGGCAAGCTGGTCCATAGACAGACTGACAGGAGTTTGGAAGGCAGACCGTCGGACCTCAGGCAAGCAGGCAGGTAGCTGATGTGCGCTCCCAGGTGAGCGGGCAGGCTGGTCCTTAGACAGACTGACAGGAATGGTAAGGCAGACCGTCGGACCTCAGACTAGCAGGCAGGTAACAAGTAATCAGGCAGGAATCTGGCAGGTAACTGGCAGGTATCTGGCAACGGGACCTGAGGGCTGAAGCACAGGTGAGACACTGGTGCAAACAACATTGCTCGGGCACCTCCATTTTGGAGGAGGTGCCTTATATATGGTGAAGTCCTCCGGCCATTGGCCGGGGACTCCTTAGGACGGCGCGCGCGGCCCCTTTAAGAGGGAGGGAGAGCGCGCGCGCGCGCCCTAAGCACAGTGGCCGGGAAGGAGCGCGCGCTGCCAGCAGAGCGGGAGAGGGACGCCGGGCACGGAGCAGAGCGGTGAGGGGAACAGCGTCCCTGCCTAGCAGAGGGCAGGGACGCCGGCGCTACACATACCAGTCGTGCTTACCAGTGCTCGCCTGTCAGCATACCAGCCGTGCCTGCCTATACCCACCAGTCAATGTGCCAGCCTAACCTGCCTGTTCCTGTATTCTCCGGTGTGGGTCAACAGCCGTGTCCGGGGTCGGACCTGGAGTAGCACCTGGTCCCTCTGCTCGGTTCCTCCCTGGTGCACTGGCGTCGTTAGCCGTTGTGCGACCTTGGTCGGATCGGGTAGATACTTAGTTACGCCCCTACAGGCACTCTGCGGTTCATGGTCCAGTGGGATCACTAAACACGCACATGCCAGTCAGTCCGGGCGTGTGCATAATATACAAGAACAGTTTTTTGCTGCTCACAGTCTTCAGCCTACAAGTCTCTGTACCCTGACGGGTAACCAGAGGCACACATTAATTTCAGTTTACACAATAAACAATAGGCAATACCCAACTGGGTAACTATTTACACTTTAGGCATTTTGTATTTTAATCCCTAAACCTGGCAGTGATTTGGCCTTGTGTGCTGCGTGTGGACCTTCGTAGCACTGGGGTGATACTGGTGTCTGTGCATGCACTCTCTGCTAACCTATCAGGTGTACATGCTGGTAGATTATAAAACTGCCTCAATCTCTCTATGGGACTGGCAAGTGCACTGATTACTGGGCCTTCAGGCTCTGCTTCAACGGGTGATCCTCCTCTGACTGGGGACTCTTCCTGTTCCTGAGCAGGTTCCTCTAGGGCGCTCACAGGTTCTTCTTGTGGTTGATAGAAGTGTATTACTGGTATAATAACTGCTCCACCAAGTTGAGGCCAGTCCACAGGGAAATCTCTTAGAACTGTGTGAAGCACGTCTTCCTTGGGTTCTTCCGGTGCTATAGGAGGTACTTCTTCCTCCGTTGTCTTCAGTAGACCTGGGCACACCTTCAAGTGGTCTCTTGAGACTGTTGCGGTTGTCTTACCTCCATCCTTACTAATCAGGCAGCTTTTACTGTTGTCAAATCTGGAGTTTAGCATAGTGTAGGGATCTCTTTCCCACTGGTCATCGAGCTTTTGATCTCTTCTTTTCCGCTTTAGCACTATCTCTCCAGGTGCCAAGGGTTCTGCTGGTGCATGTTTATTGTACTGCTCTTCCTGTCTTTCCCTCACCTTGTTGAGACTGTGTTCGACACAGGCCTGTACCTTCATGTACTGCTCTTGCCGACTTGTGTCCCAATCTTCAGTGGACATATCTGCAGCAGGTTCTACCACTCCGAGTTCTAGGTCCAAGGGCAATTTTCCAGGTCTTGCTCTCATGAGGTACGCTGGGGTACAATTTGTAGAACTCACGGGTATGTGGTTATACAGGTCCACTAGGTCAGGTAGTTTGTCTGGCCACTGGTTCCTTTCTTCCAAAGGTAGGGTTTTCAATAGGTCTATAATGATGTTGTTCATTTTCTTGCACATATCGTTGGTTTGCGGATGATATGGCATAGTCCGGATCTTCTTGCATCCATACAGGTGGCAGAATTCCTTGAATAGCTCAGCTTCGAAAGCAGGGCCTTGATCTGTGAGCACCTTTTCCGGATATCCATGTGGTCTGCAGAAGTAGGCTTGGAACGTTCTTGCTGCAGTTTCTGCTGTCAGGTCCTTGACAGGGGCTACCACCAGGAACCCGGAATAGTGATTCACCATGGTCAGGGCATAGGAGTAGCCTGATCTGCTGGGTGACAGTTTGTCGTGATCCAGAGCGACAATCTCTAGGGGTTGGGTTGATTTGATGGACTGCAAGGGTGCTTTCTGGCTGCCGTAGTCTTTCCTTCTTCTGAGGCTACAGGGTCCACAATTCCGGCACCACCTTTCTATGGAACTCAGCATTCCAACCCAATAGAACCGGTCCTTCAGCAGGGTTTCCAGCTTCTTCCAGCCAAAGTGACCTGCTTGGTCGTGGTAGGCCTCTAACACCATCTGGATATCTGTCCTAGGTACAACAATCTGCCACACCATTTCATGGGTCTTGGGGTTGACATACCTTCTGCACAGCTTCTCTCTGTAGATGAACAGCCGGCTTTTCTCATTCCACAGGTGTTTGGCTTGTGGGGGAGCATTCTTCTCCAGGTGAGAACCTTCTTGGGTTATCAGTCTTTTGATGAGGCTGACAACCGGGTCACTGTCCTGGGTCTCCTTCCAGGTGGGATGAGGTAGAGGGTTTGGCGTCCTACCATGACATCTTCTGGAGGCGTGTTGCTCATGGACCATTCCATTTCTGTGGAAAGCAGGTAGTTCAATTTCTTCGAGATCATCCACTTCATCCTCGGTGTCTGACTGGTGAGGCATCCTTGACAAGGCATCAGCATTGGTTTTTTTGTGACCTGCCCGGTACTTGATTGTGAACTGATAATTCGACAGTCTGGCCACCCAACGCTGTTCCATTGCTCCCAACCTGGCTGTCTCCAGATGTGCTAAGGGATTATTGTCGGTAAAGGCTGTGAATTTGATTGAGGCTAGGTAATGCTTGAATCTTTCAGTGATAGGCCAGGCCAAGGCCAGGAACTCCAGCTTGAAGGAACTGTAATTCTCCGGGTTCCTCTCAGTAGGGCGAAGCTTCCTACTGGCATACTCAATTACCTTTTCTCTGCCATTTCGCTTCTGGGACAACACAGCTTCCAGTCCCTCGTTGCTGCCGTTGTGTACAACAGGAAAGGCTGCCTGTAGTCAGGGTAAGCCAGGATTTCTTCACCAGTTAGGACTTCCTTCATTTCTGCAAAGGATTCAGCCTGTTCCTTACCCCACTGGAATGGGGGACTTTTACCTCTCTTGGACTGTCCTACCAGGAGGACTGTAAAAGTGCTGCCTTTTTGGTGTAATCCTTTATGAACCTCCTGTAGTACCTGACCAGTCCCAGAAACTGACGTACTTCCTTGATGTTTTTCTGTTCAGGCCACTTCTGGATGGCAGTGACCTTCTCCGGGTCTGGTGCTACTCCCTCTGAGCTGACTACGTGTCCCAGGTACTGAACCTTCTGTTTGAGCAGGTGGAACTTGGAAGGTTTTAGTTTCATCCCATACCGGGACAATGCTTTAAATACCTCCGCCAGGTGCTTCAGATGGTCTTCATACATCCTGGAGTACACGATAACGTCATCCAGGTACAGCAGCACTGTCTCAAAGTTCTGGTGTCCTAAGCAACACTCCATCAGCCTCTGGAACGTTCCTGGGGCGTTGCAGAACCCAAACGGCATACTGTTAAATTCTCACAGTCCCATCGGGGTGGTGAAGGCTGTCTTCTCCCGGTCTTCCTCAGCAACAGAGACTTGCCAGTACCCGCTAGTGAGATCCAATGTAGAAAAGTAATTGGCAGATTTTAGTGCAGCCAGGGATTCCTCTATACAGGGCAAAGGGTATGCATCTTTATGTGTTATTCGATTAATTTGTCTATAATCTATACACATCCTCATGCTACCGTCCTTCTTTCTGACCAGGACCAGGGGAGCTTCCCAGGGGCTACAGCTATCCCTTACTACCCCTGCCTTTTTCATGTCATGCAACATTTCCTTGGCTTTTTGGTAATGTGCTGGTGGTACGGGTCTGTAACGCTCCTTAATGGGTGGATGGTTACCGGTCGGAATGTGGTGTTGTACCCCTTTAACCCTTCCAAAATCAAGTGGGTGCTTACTAAACACTTGTTCATATTCCTGAAACACTCTGTAAACACCGTGTTTCTGATGGACAGGAGTGGCGTCAGTCCCAACATAGAGCTGTTGACACCAATCCCCCAGCTGAGCTTCGGAGTCATTGTCCTCCACTGTATCTGGTGAGGTCAAGGATTTCACTGTGTGTATGGCATCATTATTCACAGTATACAATCTGGCAACAGTGGCGTATCTTGGCAATTTAACTTCCTCCTCCCCACAATTTAGGAGACGAACAGGTACCCTCCCATTGCGTACATCAACTGCCCCTCTAGCAGTTAGGAGTGTGGGCAGGGGTGGATTAAGAGTAGCAAGGGCCCCGGGCAGTTTAGACGGCATGGCCCCCCCCCAGATACAGATACAGCAGGAGGCCGCACGGCGCCCCCCCCAGATACAGCCAGAGGCCGCACGGTGCCCCCCCCAGATACAGCCGGAGGCCGCATGGCGCCCCCCCCCAGATACAGCCGGGGGCCGCACGGCGCCCCCCCCAGATACAGCCGGGGGCCGCACGGCGCCCCCCCCCAGATACAGCCAGGGGCCGCACGGCGCCCCCCCCAGATACAGCCGGAGGACGCACGGCGCCCCTCCCCAGATACAGCCGGAGGACGCACGGTGTCCCCCCCCAGATACAGTCAGAGGACGCACGGCGCCCCCCCCCCCAGATACAGCAGGGGGCCTCACACACACAAACAAACATATACAGACATATACAAAGACAAATACATACACGCATAGGCTGCCTGCCCACTGTGCGTTTTTGCCACGGAATTTCCGCAGCAAATACGCTGAAAAAAACGCTTGGTAATACGTGCCCCATGGTCTCCAATGATAATCCGCATGTCTGTGCACATGCTGCGGAAATTTCCAATGCGGATTATCATTGCGGAAAAAAAAGCAGCATGTCCATTAATTTTGCGGACAAGCAGCGTAATTGCCGCCATTGACTTGCATTGAATCGCTTAATATCCGCATGACTACATGTGCACATGCGGATATTAACCCCTTAAGCCCCGGAGCATTTTCCGTTTTTGCATTTTCGTTTTTGCTCCCCTTGTTCCCAGAGCCATAGCATCTTTATTTTTTGGTCAATATGCCCATGTGAGGGCTTATTTTTTGCAGGACGAGTTGTACTTTTCAACGCCATTACTAGTTTTACCATATCCTGTACGGGAAAACGGGAAAAAAATTCCAAGTGCGGTAAAATTGCAAAAAAAGTCCAATACCACAGTTGTTTTTTATTTATTTTTTTTACCACGTTCACTGAATGCTAAAACTGACCTGCCCTTCTTATTCTACAGGTCATTACGAGTTCATAGACACCAAACATGTATAGGTTCTTTTATATTTATGTGGTGAAAAAAAATTCCAAAATTTGGTAAAAAAAAAAATAAAAAAATAGAGCCATTTTCTAAGACCCGTAGCGTCTCCATTTTTCGTGATCTGGGGCTGGTTGATGGCTTATTTTTTGCGCACCGGGCTGACATTTTTATTCATAACATTTGGGGTAGATCCGATGTTTTGATCGCCCGTTATTGCATTTTATTGCAATTTTGCGGCGACCAAAAAACGTAATTCTGGCGTTTAGAATTTTTTTCTCGTTACGCCGTTTACCGATCGTATTAATTCTTTTTTTATATTGATAGATCGGGCGATTCTGAATGCGGCGATACCAAATATGTGTATGTGGGGTTTATTTTTTATTCTTTTATTTTGAATGGGGCAAAAGGGGGGTGATTTAAACTTTTATATTTTTTTATTTTTTTTTATATTTTTAAAAACTTTTTTTTTTTATTTTTTGCATGCTTCTACAGTCTCCATAGGAGACTAGAAGCAGCAACTATCCGATCGCCTCTGCTATATACAGGTGACGAGCAGCTCCCCTGCATGCAGCAGAAATGGTCCTGTGCTATGAGCGCCGACCACTAGGTGGCGCTCATAGCGACAAGATCATGACAACCACAGGCGTCTGCTGCAGACCCTGGGTTGTCATGCCCACCCATCGGCGACCCGCGATCACGTGACGGGGTCGCCAATGGGCGGGGCTTATGATGCACTACCCGGAAGCACCAGTTAAATGCTGCTGTCAGAGATTGACAGCACATTTAACATGTTAACAGCCGCGGGTGGATCGCGATTCCACCCGCGGCTGTTGCGGGCACATGTCAGCTGTAAGAATCAGCTGACATGTGCTCCGTTCAGTGAGGGCTCAGCGCAGCAGCCCTCACTAAATGGGGGGTACGCAAATATGTGTACTAATACGTCCCCGGTATTTAAGGGGTTAAGCGATTCAATGTGCGGATGGTACCCGGGTTTTGAGAAGAGGAGGCTCTCATCCAGACCCGGGTAGCATAGTACCTGTAAAAAAAAGAATTTAAAATAAAAAAAATAAAGATTATACTCACCTTCCGATGGCCCCCGGTCTCCTCAGCGATACGTCCGGTCTGTTGTATGCGTCGCGGTGGTGTGAAAGGACCTGCCATGACGTCATTTAGTCATGTGACAGGTCACACGACAGCTGACATCGGCTGTCGCGTGACCTGTCACATGACTAAATGACGTCATGAAAGGTCCTTTCACACCACCGTGAGCCGCCCAACACACCGGACGCATCGCTGAGGAGACCGGGGGCCATCGGAAGGTGAGTATAATCTTTATTTTTTACCATTCTTATTCTTTTTTTTAACTATTACTTGGTCACACTATATATGCCGGTTGCCGGTTGCATGGATTTATATAGTGTGACCAAGTTGTCAAGCACTTTTCCAAGTGATGCTAAAATCGCTTGGAAAAGTGCTTGATAACCCACATGCGGAAATGCATGCAAAGACGCTTGACAAACGCTTCTACCTGGCGGGAAAAACGCATGTAAAATCTGCATGCGTTTTTCCTGCCAGGAAGAAGCGGAAAAAATATGCAGCATTTCTGCATCGTGGGCACATAGCCATAAACACATTTGAAACACAAAAATACATATAAACAGACATATCACACAATGATATCTGCACACATTGACACATCACTCACCGTCCCCCTGCTCGGCTCCAGTGGTCCAGCTCCTCTATGGTGGTAAGAAGCAGTGCAGGGCACACTGCATGACGTCACGCTAGCAGACACTGCTGCGCACAGGGCCGTGTCTTCAAGCTGTGATGCGGCCGGGCCACGCACGATATGCAGATATGCGCACACATGCACACGGTACGCAGATATGCGCACAGACACATGCATACGTACATATCTTACAAACACATAAAACTGTCCTGTCCAGCAGCTCCTCATGCATGTCTCAGTGCAGGGCCGCCGGCATGTCACAGACATGGCCCTGGACCATCAGAGGGGCCCACTCGCCGTTGGGGCCTGGGCTGCTTCTACAGCATCTGTGTAGGACCTCTTGCGCTGCTTGATTGCCGGCACTCCACCTGACATGGCCGTGCGCTGTGCGGTTGTGTCTGGTAGTAATGGCGCGGCAGGGGCAATACACAAGTGACGCGCCCCTGGGCCTGTGTCGCGCTGCGGTGCGCACGCGGGAGCTTACCCGGAGCCGGATCCGTGGAGGGTTGTGATCTCGTGGCGGTGACCCGGTCCGTGCCCAGGGAGTCAAACTAGACGGCAGTCTATTAGTAGTAAATAGTTGATGACTACGCCACCCGTTGAGTGCAGCCAGGAAGCTGCTGCTGCAGGGCAGACCGCTGAGGCCGGTGGTAGGATTGTGCAGCGTGATAGTATAACCCCCAACGGGAGGGGTATGGCCTCAGGGCAGCCGACGTGGATGATGGGGGTAGCAGGAACCACTCAGAGACGGTACGGTGTAGTTCAGGGTCTTTACTGGTAACAACGACAGACCCTCCCGGAGTACTTGCTAGCAAACGGGGCCTGGTCAGTCTTTGAGCAGATGGGATCTCCCCTGGCCAGGCGTAGTTGTAGGCCTCCCAAACTGACTGTACTCTTCTGGCTACCTTGCTAGAAGCTGATGTAAGTAGCCCACGTCCCTGAGTGTACCGTGTGGTGCTCACCCGTATGGCCGGTGACTCGGGGCCTTCTAATGGCTTCCGCTCCACGATGGCGGTGCTGGTCCCACGCGTGTGACCGTGCCTTCGGGCTTCTGGGCCAGAGGACCTGAAATCCCCTGCCCGACGGATTCTGCTGCTGGGTAGGAGTTAGTCCCCACAGCCTCGGACTCCGGGTCCGGTAAAGAATCTTCTTAGTCAGGGCGAGCTCTGTAGCTGCCAGCCCCTGACTCCTTGTAACTCTGCTGTTTCCTATGCTGCTTCTCTTCTCCACTCTCCTTGTCTGACTCACCCTGCCTCAGCCCCGGGTTTATACAGGGGAAGTTCTTCCCCTCCCAAGACTGGGCAGGAGGTGTGGCATGCACAGGATCCCTGACCAAAGGACCTCCCACCTGCTCTCAGACATAATATCTCTATCACTGTGGCAACCAGACCCCTGGGGTGTCACATTCCCCCCTAGTGAAATTTAGTACTCCGGGACTAAACACATTTAGAAAAACATAACAAAGTATAACAATAACAATACTATAAGAAAAACACATAAGATGGTTACGGCGTGTCCGCAACCGGATGCAGTCTTTGAAGAAAAGCAAAGGTGTCCATTTCACCAACACAGGGAGACGTAACCAGGTAGGGGTCTGTCCTACCCCGAGTCCTTAACAGTCTCTAGTCCATCCTGGGTTACGCTCCAACTATATACAAGGATTCCCGGTAAATCCACCAAGGTTTCCTAAAAATAACTAGAAACACAAAATTATACACAAGCAACAAGACACAGAAAAACGTAAATAAAACAATTTATACACTTTAAATTCTCCAGCGTGCGGGTAACTGGCCTCTAGTGGCCCGAGTGGACCTACGGAGCTGACTGTCTGGCCCTGAACTACAGGGTGTAGGAGCTGTCAAGGGTAAACTGGGCAGCTGTCTACCGGCTCTTTGTCTCACTAGGGGTACGGCAGGCTCACTATAAGCAGAGGGTTGATTCTCCTGTTCTGCTTGTGTGGAGTCTTCTGCCTCCTGGACCGGCTGTTCTTCCAGCTCTACCCGTTGCTCCGTAGGTTCTTGGGATGATGGTTGGAGGAAGGTGAGTACGGGTACCACAACTGCACCATTGACTTGAGTCCAAGACTGAGGAAAGTCCCCGAGCACGGTACTAACCATATCTTCCCTTTCTTCCACGGGTCGATGGTCTTCTTGTTCCTCTTCAGGGTTCCTCAGTTGTTCGGGACACTTCTTCAGGTGGTCCCGGGATACAATGGCTGTGGTTTCCCCTCCGTCTTTACTGATGGTACAGACCTTCGGGTTCTCGTGGCTTGAGGGCAGTACGGTGTACGGGTCCTTCTCCCACTGGTCGTCCAACTTGTGGAGCCGTCTCTTCCTCTTCAAGACCTGCTCTCCGGGTACCAGGGGAACAGCGGGAGCATACTGGTTGTAAGTTTTCTCTTGTCTTTCCCTAGCCTGACAGAGACTTCGCTCCACGCTCTCCTGTACTCTCCGGTACTGCTGCTGCCTCTCTGTGTCCCAGTCTGTTTCTGGTGAAGTGTCCTCGGGGGTCAGGACTCCCATTTCCAGGTCAACAGGTAACTTACCAGGTCTTGCCCTCATTAGGTAAGCCGGGGTACAGTTGGTGGAACCTACCGGGATGTGGTTGTATAGGTCCACCAGATCGGGCAACTTTTCAGGCCACAGACTGCGTTCTTCCAGGGGCAACGTTTTTAGAAGATCCATTACCACCTGGTTCATTTTTTCACAAAGTCCATTAGTCTGCGGATGGTAGGGTGTCGTCCTTATCTTCCGGCAGCCATACAGATTGCAGAATTCCTGAAAGACCTCCGCTTCAAAGGCAGGTCCCTGGTCCGTCAGCACTTGGTCCGGGTACCCGTGTGGACGGCAGAAGTGCTGCTGGAAGGCTCTAGCTGCTGTTTGAGCCGTTAAGTCCTTGACGGGGACGACAACCAAGAACCGGGAGTAATGATCCACGATGGTTAACGCGTAGACGTAGCCACTTCTGCTTGGGGTCAGTTTTACATGATCCAAGGCTACCAGTTCCAACGGTTGCCGGGTGACGATGGACTGCAGGGGAGTCTTCTGGCTGGCTCGGTCCTTCCTTCTCAGGTTGCACGGGCCACAATCTCTGCACCACTTCTCGATGGTTCCCCTCATGCCTACCCAGTGGAACCGCTCGCGCAGCAGGAACTCCAGCTTTTTCCACCCAAAGTGTCCAGCTCCGTCGTGGTATGCCTCCATCACCATGGCTGCGTCTCTTCGTGGCACCACTACTTGCCAGAGTAATTCATGCGTCCGGGAGTTAACCATTCTGCGGCACAACTTCCCTTTGTAAAGGAACAGTCGACTCTTCTCTGCCCATAGTTGTTTGGCTTCCTCCGGAGCGTCTGGTTCAAGGCGAGCCTCCGGCCGAGTCAGCATCTCCTTCACCAGTCGGACGGCAGGGTCGCTGTCTTGCGTTTCCGCCCAGTTGTAGTGGGGTAAGGGGTTCAACGTAGCAGCCTGCTTACTCCTTACCCGGTGGGAATACTGAATAGTCCCATGACGGTGGAACGCAGGGAGTTCAACTTCTTCCAGTCCCTCCGGATCTTCTCCTCCGTCCGGCAGGTTGGGCATCCTGGACAGGGCGTCCGCGTTGGTATTGGAGCGTCCTGCCCGGTATTTAATTGTGAACTCGTAGTTGGACAGACGGGCCATCCACCTCTGCTCCAGGGCACCGAGTCTTGCCGTGTCCAGGTGTGTCAGCGGGTTGTTATCCGTGTACACGGTGAACCGGGAAGAAGCGAGGTAATGCTTAAAGCGCTCAGTGATTGCCCATACTACGGCCAGGAACTCTAACTTAAATGAGCTGTAATTCTCGGGGTTCCTTTCGGTGGGTCGCAGTTTTCGGCTGGCGTAGGCGATTACTCGTTCCTTCCCCTGCTGGATCTGGGACAGTACGGCTCCTAGCCCGATGTTACTGGCGTCGGTGTAGAGGATAAAGGGCTGGCTATAATCCGGGTACGCCAGGATTTCGTCCCCCGTGAGGGCCATCTTCAGCTGGCGGAAGGACTCTTCTTCCAGCTCTTCCCATTTGAAGGGCGGCTTCTGGTTCTTGGCCTTCCGGGACTGGCCTATCAGGAGGTCCTGCATAGGTGCTGCCTTTTTGGTGAAACCGGGAATAAACCTTCGGTAGTAGCCTACCAACCCGAGGAACTGCCGCACTTCTTTTACGCTGGAGGGGCTTGGCCATCCCTTAATTGCGGTGATCTTATCGGGGTCGGGAGCCACTCCGTCAGCGCTCACCACGTGTCCCAGGTACTGCACCTTTGGTTTCAGGAGGTGACACTTGGAGGGTTTCACCTTTAGGCCGTAACTCGCCAGAGCCTCGAACACTTCCGCCAGGTGTTTCAGGTGGTCCTCATACGTCTTGGAATATACGATGACATCGTCCAGGTACAACAGGACCGTCTCGAAGTTTCTGTGGCCCAGACAACACTCCATTAGGCGTTGGAAGGTTCCTGGTGCGTTGCAGAGTCCGAACGGCATGCAGGTGAACTCGCTAAGTCCCATCGGGGTGGTGAATGCGGTCTTCTCCCGGTCCGCCTCTGCTACAGGAACCTGCCAGTACCCGCTAGTGAGATCCAAGGTAGAGAAGAAGTTAGCAGATCTTAAAGCAGCCAATGACTCCTCTATCCTTGGTAAGGGGTACGCATCCTTGTGTGTGATACGGTTGATTTTCCGGTAATCTACACACATCCTCATGGTGTTGTCTTTCTTTTTGACTAAAACTAATGGGGCTGCCCAGGGGCTACAACTATCCCGGATTACCCCAGCCTCCTTCATATCTCTAAGCATCCCCTTGGCGTGTTGGTAATGTGCAGGGGGTACGGGTCGATACCTCTCTTTTATGGGAGGATGATCTCCCGTGGGGATGCGATGTTCTACCCCCTTGACTCGCCCGAAGTCTAACGGGTGTTTACTAAACACTCTCTCATACTCTTGAACCACCCGATAGACTCCTTGTTTCTGATGTGAGGGAGTGGAGTCAGTACCCAAATGTAGTTGCTGACACCAGTCCTCCATGTCTTTCTTAGAGCCGTTACCTTCCTCCGGGTGAGATGGAGGCAAGGGTTCCACAGATTGTATAGAACTTTGATTAGCGGTATATAATTTGGCTAGCGTGGCATACCGGGGCAGGTACACTTCCCTCTCCCCGATATTTATTATGCGAATGGGCACCCTCCCATGGCGTACATTGACCACCCCCCGTGCTGTCAAAATGGTGGGCCTACTGTCTGAGTAAACTGGTTCTACCATTGCCTGGTAATCTCTACCTCTCAGACCAATAGCTGCCCGGCACCAAATCATCATTTCACTTTTTGGGGGCATGGCAATAGGAACAGGGTCACACATTCTTACGCTACCAATCTCACCGCCGGAGAGTTCCACTTGTTGCCGTTGCATCAGTGCCCGGATCTCTTTCTGGAGCACCCGCTGCTCGCCGGAGCTGGCATTCTTGGCAACCTGCTGTAAAAGGAAAATCACCTCTGCAAGACAATTTTCAATTACATTAGTTCCTAGAGTTATTTTTGGGTGACTCTCATGTTTATCGATATCTACAATGATCAGTCCCTGTGCGGCCAGTTCGACTCTACCAATTTTGATGGTCACCTCTTTAAATCCGATCTGTGGCACGGGCTGACCATTGCTGGCGATGATACTCAAGTCGTCGTCGGGGTAGCGGGTAATATCCGAGTCATTCCAGTACTGCTTGAAGAGCACGTACGGGATGGTGGTGACCTGTGACCCGGTGTCCAGTAGGGCACTCATGGGAATGCCATCCAGTACCACAGGCAAGACTGGACGTCCTCCCACATATCTGTCGCGCCAGTTCGATGGGCCTGGTGATCTTTTTCCTGGGGGTTGGCCCTCTACCCCAGGTTGTGCCCGTTTAAAGAACAGTACCTTGCCATATGTCCGGGTTGATTGCAGCGGCGGCAGATGGGTCGTCCGTCCTCACTGTATCGGTCACTGGGTCTTCCTCTGGCCGGTGGGGTCCTCCTTGGTCGACGCCACGGGATGTCCTCCGGTCCGGATGCCAGCTGGATCTTCCCTGGGGTGGAAACCTGTAAAGACTGCACAGTTCGGGTTAGCGCAGCAACGCTCTTAGCTAGCTCTTGGACCTGATGGTGTAGGTCTGGAGCCGGGTCATTGTCCAAAGCCTGCGCATCAGCTCCCACAGGCCCTGCTGACAAGGGCGCCGCCTCCTGGTAGTAAGTGGTAGTGGGGCGTCTGTGGGTCACAACGCCACCTGGTGCCGGTTCTCGGAGCACCCGGATGGCTCTGTCCTTGAACTGTGCAAAGTCCAGATGGGGATCCTGTAAGGCCATTGCCCGCAACTGGGTTCGGTGGGCATTGCAATATAAACCCTCTATAAATTGTTCAGTCAACAGCCTGTCCTCGTTTCCCACCCCATCAGGGTCGGTCTGCTTTATGGCCCTCAGGGCCTCTTGTAGGTTTAGTGCATAGTCCCTTATACTCTCATGCGCTCGCTGCTTGCACCCGTAGAATCTAAGCTTAATCTCGGCTGAGGTGCGGGTATCAAAGGTGTCCTTCAGCCGGGTTAGTATCCCTGCGACAGTCTTCCTCCCAGGTGGCCAGGATTTTACTTCCCTTTTGGCTGCCCCGGTTAGTTGGGCCACCAGGATGCTCACTTTTTGCTCTTCTGTGAGGGGGTACACCTGGAAGAGGCTATCCAGCTTTTCTCTAAAGTCATGCAGGGTATGTGACTCCCCTGAGTACTGGGGTAGCCAAGCTGCTCCCGGGATATAGGGCATGGTGAAGGGCATAACTGCAGCAGCGGTAGCGCTGGCGGGGGTTGAGGCAGTGAAGCTCTCCTCCGTATCCGACATCTTCCTCCCCCCTAGTGGACCGTGGCCTACCTTGCGATGATCCTCTTCCGTAGGCCGCGGCTCCGCAGTGGATCGTCAGGGTTGAGGACCTTCCGTCGCGCTCCTGTGACGTCGGCGTCTGCTGGGCTCCTTCCAGGACCTTACGCAACGTCCGGACGTGAGGCGGGGCTTCAGTTCTCGCGCGCTTTCGGAGTCCACGCCCCTCTTCTTCCTGCGCGGCGTCCTCAAGATGGCGTCCAATGGCGGGAAAACTCCACGGATGGCGGGAAGAAGGTCGAAGATGGCGCCGGATGGCGGGAAAACTTCGCGGATGGCGGGAAACCTTCACCACTGGTAAGTTTGAACAGTCTTTGCTTTTCAGGCACGCAGTACCCGGTGGTTGCGGGCACGAAATCCTGCCGACTACGCCAAAGTTGACGCGCCCCTGGGCCTGTGTCGCGCTGCGGTGCGCACGCGGGAGCTTACCCGGAGCCGGATCCGTGGAGGGTTGTGATCTCGTGGCGGTGACCCGGTCCGTGCCCAGGGAGTCAAACTAGACGGCAGTCTATTAGTAATAAATAGTTGATGACTACGCCACCCGTTGAGTGCAGCCAGGAAGCTGCTGCTGCAGGGCAGACCGCTGAGGCCGGTGGTAGGATTGTGCAGCGTGATAGTATAACCCCCAACGGGAGGGGTATGGCCTCAGGGCAGCCGATGTGGATGATGGGGGTAGCAGGAACCACTCAGAGACGGTACGGTGTAGTTCAGGGTCTTTACTGGTAACAACGACAGACCCTCCCGGAGTACTTGCTAGCAAACGGGGCCTGGTCAGTCTTTGAGCAGATGGGATCTCCCCTGGCCAGGCGTAGTTGTAGGCCTCCCAAACTGACTGTACTCTTCTGGCTACCTTGCTAGAAGCTGATGTAAGTAGCCCACGTCCCTGAGTGTACCGTGTGGTGCTCACCCGTATGGCCGGTGACTCGGGGCCTTCTAATGGCTTCCGCTCCACGATGGCGGTGCTGGTCCCACGCGTGTGACCGTGCCTTCGGGCTTCTGGGCCAGAGGACCTGAAATCCCCTGCCCGACGGATTCTGCTGCTGGGTAGGAGTTAGTCCCCACAGCCTCGGACTCCGGGTCCGGTAAAGAATCTTCTTAGTCAGGGCGAGCTCTGTAGCTGCCAGCCCCTGACTCCTTGTAACTCTGCTGTTTCCTATGCTGCTTCTCTTCTCCACTCTCCTTGTCTGACTCACCCTGCCTCAGCCCCGGGTTTATACAGGGGAAGTTCTTCCCCTCCCAAGACTGGGCAGGAGGTGTGGCATGCACAGGATCCCTGACCAAAGGACCTCCCACCTGCTCTCAGACATAATATCTCTATCACTGTGGCAACCAGACCCCTGGGGTGTCACACAAGCACAATTATAGGCGCAGTGTCGCCCCTGCCGTGTCATTAATACCAGACACAGCCGCACAGCTCACGGCCATGTCAGGTGAAGTGCCAGCGGTCCTGCACAGGGGAAGCAGCTCAGGCCACGACAGCGAGTGAGCCCCTCTGATGGTCCACAAGTACATAGATATAGATACATACATACACACACACACATATACATACATACATATACACACATATATATATATATATATACTAGATGGTGGCCCGATTCTAACGCATCGGGTATTCTAGAATAGGTATGCGGCCGACCGGGCGCAATCAGCAGAGCGGTATTTAAATTTGGCGCCAAAATCGCTGATTGGTCGAGGCTGGCAACCGCGACCAATTAGCAAAGCGGTGTTAAAATTTGGCGCCTATATCGCAGATTGCTCACGGCCGGCGGTCGCGACTAATCAGCAGAGCGGGGTTTAAATTTGGCGCCAATAATGCTGATTGGTCGCGGCCAGCGACCGTGACCAATCAGCAGAGCGGGGTTTGAATTTGGCGCCAATAATGCTGATTGGTTGCGGCCGGCGGTCGCGACTAATCAGCAGAGCGTTATTTAAATTTGGCGCCAATAATGGTGATTTGTCACGGCCGCGACTAATCAGCAGAGCGGTGTTTAAACTTGTCGCCAATAATGCTGGTTATTCGTGACCGGTAACCGCGACCAATGAGCAGAGCGGTGTTTAGAAATGGCGCCAATATCGCTGATTGGTCGCGGCCGGCAACCACGACCAATCAGCAGAGCGGTGTTTAAATTTGGCGCCCATCTCGCTGATTGGTCGCGGCCGGCCACCGCGACCAATCAGCAGAGCGGCGTTTAAATGTGCCGCCCATCTCGCTCATTGGTCGCGGCCGGCCACCGCGACCAATGAGCAGAGCGGCGTTTAAATTTGCCGGCCATCTCGCTGATTGGTCGCGGCCGGCCACCGCGACCAATCAGCAGAGCGGCGTTTAAATTTGCCGCCCATCTCGCTGATTGGTCGTGGTCGGCCACCGCGACCAATCAGCAGAGCGGCATTTAAATTTGCAGCCTATTTCGCTGATTGGTCGCGGTGGCCGGCTGCGACCAATCAGGAGAGTGGCGTTTAAATTTGCCGCCCATCTCGCTGATTGGTCGCGGTAGCCGGCCACCGTGACCAATTAGCAGAGCGGCGTTTAAATTTGCTGCCCATCTCGCTGATTGGTCACGGCCGGCCACCGCGACCAATCAGCAGAGCGGCGTTTAAATTTGCCGCCCATCTCACTGATTGGTCGCGGCCGGCCACCGCAACCAATCAGCGTTGTATTAGTGTGGGCCCGGGAGCGGCGCTGCTTGTGCGGCTCCGTATTAGCGAGGACCGGGGAGCGGCGCTGCCTGTGCGGCTCCTTCTACTGCGAGAAGACGGGAGATGAGCGGCTGCTAGCAGCAGAAGCATCCCGACCGGCGGCGCCGCACCCCGGTCCTCTGTTCACACTTGCTGTCGGGAGATCAGCGGGCCAAGCCGCTGATCTTCCGACGTTAGCCGCATGGAGGTCAGCGGCGCCGGTCAGGGTAGTTGTGCTGCTAGCGCTGCTCATCTCCCCGCTGCATCGCTGCATCGCCGCCATCTTTTTTCAGAAATCCCGCGGCGCTGATTGGCCGCTGCCGGACCAATAGGCGACACGGGATTTCCAGGACAGGCAGACAGACGGGATAAGACATTTATATAGTAGATATATAACACACACACACTGCACATGGACTTACCCTTTCTGTACATGATGCAGGTTCTTCCATCTTCTCTGTGGGGCAGCCTCCCCTCCTCTTGGGGCCCGACTGCAGAGCTCTGGTGTAATTGCAGGGCAGGAGGGGGAGAGCGGAGAGGTAACATTCAGACCCAGGTAGGAGGCAGGGAGAGCAGTGGCCATGCTGTAAGCTGGCTCTGTGCTCTGCTGGAGGCTGAAGCAGGTGGGCGGAGCCTCCTCTCCTGCACTTACACAGTCAGTTGCTGGGGAGTCATCCTCGTAGCGCCGCCTGACACAGCAGAGCAGATTCCATCTTCCGACTCCTGGGCCCTCCTGTCACACATTATAATGAGGTCAATCCGGCCACAGGCCCCTGGGAGCCCCGGGCCCCATGGCAGCCCCGGGCCCCGGGCAGTAGCCCGGATTGACCTCATTATAATCCGCCTATGAGTGTGGGTCTGTGCTCTGAGCTAATAGGCTCCACTACCGCCTGGTAGTTCCGTCCCTTGAGACCTATTGCTGCCCTACACCAAATCAGCCTTTCACTCATCGGGGGAATCACAATGGGTATCGGGTCTGTCATCCGTACATTACCAATCTCACTAGCTGTTAGTTTTACCTGTTGCTGGTACAGGAGGGCTCGAATCTCTCTCTGGAGCACCTTCCTCTGGCCTCGTTTGGCAGTGTCAGCCATCTGTTGGAGTAAGAACAACACTTCTCCCAAACAGTTACCAACTACATTTGTACCAAGTATCATATACAAGTCTGTATCACCAGAGTTAGACTCAACTACAATCAGCCCTTGGTCCTTTAGTTCCGCTCTCCCCACCTTCACTGTCACGTCCTTATCCCCTACTAGGTTAAGAGGAAGGCCATTGGATGCATACACAGAGAGATTTGGTGCTGGTGGATGGAGTTCATCTATGGACCAGTACCTTTTGTAGAGGATGTCAGGTATGATGGGTACCTGTGACCCGGTGTCCAGTAGTGCAGGTGTTGCTATTCCATCCAGCATGATGGACAGGAAAGGCCTTCCTCCTACAAACCGGTGGTACCAGCTTGATGGGCCTTGTTGGTCTTTCCTGGGTGTCGGACCTTGGCCCCAGGGTCTGCCTGTTTAAAGGACAGTCCCGCGCGGTGTGGCCTGCCTTGTGGCAACGGTAGCAGATGAAATCTCCTGGAGGGCGACATTGGTCATTGGTCCTCCCTCGGGGTGGCATTGTCCTCCTATGGGGTGGCATTGTCCTCCTCCTTCTCCTCATCCAGGGGACATCCTCAGGACTGTCGGTGAGCAGGATCCTTCCTTCCAGCTCAGGCTCCGAATGTAGCTGCAGGGTGCTCAGGACAGTGGCCAGGGTTTTACTTAGCTGACGCACTTCAGAGCGCAGGCTGTCCAGCTTGCTAGGGGGCACTGTTTACATCTTTGTTCAGCCGTTAATGAAGGAGCAGTGGGTGCTGTGGGCACTGGGGTGGCCCCACCCTGGTAACGCTGGATAGCAGTATTGTTATGTTCTGTTACCAGAGCTAAGGAAAGAGAGGAGATCTGTCCCTACGATAGAACTCAGCTTTATCCCTACGATGTAACAGGGGACCTGATCCTGCGATCAGACCTGCTAAAGTCCTAAGCTAGTCTGTACGGAGACCTATAGATGTGGGGAAGGAATCCCTACAAGTACTAAGGACTGGGAGGAAAATGGACACCTCCTAACAGAAATAGTAGCAGACAGACGAACAAACAAAATATATAGAACACAGAGGTCCGTAGACCAAGCAAACTAACAGAGTTAGATACAGAGCACAGGCTAGCTAGAAAGTAGTTAAACAATGAAGTCCAGCAAAGCCAGAAGGGCGGAGCAGGATTAAATAGGCCAACAAGGTCATGTGACCAGCAAAGGAAAAAACCTAAGAGCAAGGTTCTAACAGTACCCCCCCTTCTAAGAGGATCCTCCGGATCCCCTAGGACCAGGCTTATCAGGAAATCTCCTGTGAAACGCTCTGATAAGTCTGGACGCGGAAACATCATCCGACCTCACCCAAGAGTTATCCTCAGGTCCGAAACCTTTCCAGGCCACAAGATACTGAAAACTACCTCTATACCGTCTAGAGTTAAGGATGCGAGAAATTTCATATTCCCCGTCCTCCACCACCGGAGGAACAGAGGCAGAGGCGTCACAATCCGATACAACAGCTTTTTTCAACAGAGAGACATGAAATACCGGATTAATTCTCCAGGAGGTAGGAACCTCCAACCTAACAGCAGATTGGTTGACAACCTGAAGCACCTTGAAGGGCCCTACAAACTTGGGACCCAATTTCTTAGAAGGAATCCTCAACCGCAGATTCCTAGAGGACAACCAAACCATCTTCCGACTCCTGGGCCCTCCTGTCACACATTATAATGAGGTCAATCCGGCCACAGGCCCCTGGGAGCCCCGGGCCCCATGGCAGCCCCGGGCCCCGGGCAGTAGCCCGGATTGACCTCATTATAATCCGCCTATGAGTGTGGGTCTGTGCTCTGAGCTAATAGGCTCCACTACCGCCTGGTAGTTCCGTCCCTTGAGACCTATTGCGAACAAAACCTCCTGTCGTTTCCTATCAAAGTAGTCTTTAGATTTTCTGTTGGCCTCCTGAAGATTACCACGCACATCCGTCCAAACTCTCTCCAAATCACCGGAAAAACTCTCCTCCTCAGGCACGGCAGATCCCAACTTGGAGAACGACCCAAACGACGGATGTCTCCCAGAACAACAAAAAAAAGGCGAACAACCAGCAGAAGAAGATGTATGATTGTTCAGAGCAAATTCAGCAAGTGGCAGAAACTCAGACCACCCTTCTTGATTGTCTGCCACAAAACAACGCAAGAACTGCTCAACATCCTGGTTTTTCCTTTCTGTCTGGCCATTAGATTCAGGATGATATCCGGACGAGAACGACAAATGAACTCCCAACCTGTCACAAAAGGCACGCCAAAAACGAGCCACGAACTGAGGACCCCTATCAGAAACAATGTCAGTAGGAACGCCATGAAGTCTGACAATTTCCTTGACAAAGGCCTTAGCGAGAGTTTTAGCGCAGGGCAGTTTGATGAAGGGAACCAAGTGACACATCTTGCTAAAACGGTCCACGACCACCCAGATGACAGTAAAACCCTCAGAGGGGGGAAGGTCAGTTATATAGTCCATAGCCAAATGTGTCCAAGGAGCACTGGGAACCTCCAAAGGACAAAGCAACCCCGCAGCAGGAGTATGTGAGGACTTAGATCTAGCACATATAGTACATTGACGCACCCACTTAATGACTTCCTTCTGCCATCCAGGCCACCAGAAACTGCGACCTACCAGTCTCTTGGTCTCAGAGATTCCGGGATGACCTGCCAACCGAGATTCGTGACACTCAACAAACAAATCTCTTCTAAAGGTCCCAGGCACAAACAACCTCCCATGAGGAGTGTTAGATGGGGCATTCTCCTGTGCTTTAAGAATCTCATCTTCCAAAACGGAGTCCAAAGCAGCTATCACAACACCTTCTTGTAAAATGTTCTCCTCTTTCTCAGCACCGACTATGGGAGAAAAACTGCGAGACAAGGCATCCGCCTTAACATTCTTAGTACCAGGGATGTAAGTAACGGAGAAATTAAACCGCGAGAAAAACAGTGCCCACCTAGCCTGACGGGCATTCAGGCGCTTGGCAGCATCAAGATATATCAGATTTTTATGATCCGTAAGAACCTGAACGGGAAATTCCGCACCTTCCAAGAAGTGGCGCCAGTGTTCAAATGCGAGTTTAATAGCCAATAATTCCCGATTACCAATATCGTAATTCAGTTCAGTCTCCGAAAATTTTTTGGAAAAAAAGGCACAGGGATGTAATCCATCCCCGTTATCCTGAGACAATACTGCGCCAACCCCCACAGAGGAAGCATCCACCTCAACCAAAAATGGCTTAGTCACATCAGGCTGCATAAGGATGGGAGCAGAGGTGAACCTCTCCTTGAGATACACAAAAGCTTCAATGGCCTCAGAAGACCACTGAACCGCATCAGCACCTTTCCTGGTGAGATCGGTCAGAGGTTTGACAATACTAGAAATTTTTTTTATGAATTTTCTGTAATAATTGGCGAAACCTAAAAACCTCTGTATCGATTTCAAACCAATAGGCCTAGGCCATTCCTGTACAGCTTGAATTTTAACCGGGTCCATCTCAAAACCTTCGCTGGAGATAATGTAACCCAAAAAACTAATTCTCTGTACAGCGAACTCACATTTCTCCAGCTTAGCAAAAAGCGAATTGTCCATTAATAACTGTAATACCTCACGTACGCTCCGCCAATGAGACTCCAGATCCGGCGAATAAATCAAAATGTCATCCAAATACACAACCACATTTTTGCCGATCAAAGGTCTAAGGATGTCATTAATAAGATTCTGAAAAAATGCAGGAGCACATTAGTAAGACCAAAAGGCATAACCAGATTCTCAAAATGACCCACAGGAGTGTTAAAAGCAGTTTTCCATTCGTCACCCTCCTTCATGCGCAACAGATTGTATGCCCCCGTAAGGTCAATTTTAGAGAACCACTTGGCCCCCATTAACTGGTTAAACAGATCAGGAATCAATGGCAGTGGGTAAGGATTGCGTACAGTAATTTTGTTAATCTCACGAAAATCCAGACAAGGACGTAAACCGCCGTCCTTTTTTTTTACAAAAAAAAATCCAACCGCCACAGGAGACTTAGAGGGCCTAATGTGACCGGCGGCCAAACTTGTCTGTATGTATTCCTCCAAAGCCTTCCTCTCAGGAATAGTAAGGTTAAATAAACGACTTTTAGGAAGAGTCGCTCCAGGGACAAATTCAATAGAACAATCATAGTCTCTATGGGGAGGCAAAACCTGCGATTCCTTCTCAGAAAAAACTCTCCAAAAATCCTGAATAGGAACAGGCAATTCTCCCCTATCCAAAGCTGCAATACGCCCGTTACAACACTTGTCATAACATTTATGGCTCCAGGATTTAATTTCACTGGTAGACCAATCCAGTACAGGATTGTGAAATTTTAACCAGGGCAATCCCAATATTACTGGAGAAGGCAAGTTATTCAAAACTACCAAATCCAATTTCTCATGGTGAACACCATTAATAGTGAGAGGAAATTCACAGACCTTGAGAGTAATATTCTTCAAAGGGGAACCATCCACAGAAACCACAGCAATGGGGGATGATAAAGGTTCGGGTTTTAAATTGAGTCTTTCCAAGAATCCCCCATCAATTACATTCAGAGTAGACCCACAATCAACAAACACCCGAAATTCCATTAATTTTTCCTGAGCAATCGTGGAAGCAGCTAAAAATACACCCTTGGAATTTAAACAGGCAATACGGGCATGACTGACCATTTTTTTTTCTTTCTTCATACGAAGCTCACAGCCTTTAATCAAATGACCAGATTTTCCGCAATAGAAACACAAGCCTTCAGAAAATCTACGGTCTTTTTCTTGAGAGCGAGGTGCCACCGATCCAATCTCCATCGGTTCACCACTGTTAGTACACACATTCTCATAACCAGAAACTGACATAGCAGAGGATTTGCTCTCATTAACCCTTGCACGCAGTCTCCTATCCACCCGTATAGCTAATTGCATAGCCTGTTGCAAATCTTCAGGTGTAGGATAAGCAATTAGCAGGTCTTTAACCCTTTCATTGAGCCCAGCAAGAAACAGACTTTTCAGAGCAGAATCGTTCCACCCTGTTTGAGTAGACCATCGACGGAAATGAGTACAATATTTTTCCACATTACCTGATCCCTGTCTCAAACGTCTTAACTCAGTCTCAGCTGATGAGACACGGTCAGGATCATCATATAATAGCCCCAAAGCAGAAAAAAAACTATCCACTGATCTGAAGCATGAATCACTAGGTTGCAAAGAAAAGGCCCACTCCTGAGGTTCTTTGCGCAAAAGTGACATTATGAACCCTATGCGCTGGGATTCATCCCCAGAGGACTTGGGTCTCAAACGAAAATACAATAAGCAAGCATTTTTAAATGAAAAAAATTCTCGGTGTTCACCAAAAAATAAATCCGGCAAACGTACCTTAGGCTCCAAGAAATGTGCTCCAGGACAGTTACTCACGTGCTGACGGAGCTCGGTCACCTCCAGAGAGAGTCCCTGCAGGCGTTTAGCCAAATCCAGAACCGACACCATGATGGAACAGAAAAATCTTTCCTTAGAGAATTTGCAGGCTGGACTTACTGTTATGTTCTGCTACCAGAGCTAAGGAAAGAGAGGAGATCTGTCCCTACGATAGAACTCAGCTTTATCCCTACGATGTAACAGGGGACCTGATCCTGCGATCAGACCTGCTAAAGTCCTAAGCTAGTCTGTACGGAGACCTATAGATGTGGGGAAGGAATCCCTACAAGTACTTAGGACTGGGAGGAAAATGGACACCTTCTAACAGAAATAGTAGCAGACAGATGAACAAACAAAATATATAGAACACAGAGGTCCGTAGACCAAGCAAACTAACAGAGTTAGATACAGAGCACAGGCTAGCTAGAAAGTAGTTAAACAATGAAGTCCAGCAAAGCCAGAAGGGCGGAGCAGGATTAAATAGGCCAACAAGGTCATGTGACCAGCAAAGGAAAAAACCTAAGAGCAAGGTTCTAACAAGTATCTGATGGTTCAAGGGGCTGCAGACCCTTAATAGTCATGTCCTTCAGGGTGTCAAAAGTGGCATTTGGATGATCTAAGGCCCACCACCGTACGGTTCTGCTCTCCTCCTGGGACCTTAACCCCCGGATAAACTGTTCTGTCAGCATTTTGTCCTCACCATGTATGCTGGCTGGACTAACCTGTTTCAGGGCCCACAGGGCTTCCTGTAAGCGCCAGGTATAGTCCCGGATACTGTCCTCAGGTTTCTGGGTACAGTGGTAGAACCTCATCCGGAGATCTGTCTCAGTGCGGTTTTCAAACACAGTTTGCAGTCTCTTAAAGATAATGGATACTGATTCCTGGTCATCGGCGGCCCAGGTTTCAACTTCCCGCTCTGCGCACCAGTCAATTATCCCAGCACAACAGTAGCTCTCTGTTTACCAGTCATTGAGTACATATCCAGTACACCACATATTTTCCTTTTGAATCCAGACAGGGTGTCTGGATTGCCGTCATACTGGGGAAGCCATTTTGCTCCAGGGGATATACGGCAGGGCCATGGGTATCAACGGAGTCACGACCCCTGCTGGTGGGGCGGCTGCTTCGGCTTGAGAAGCGCCGGGCGCAAGTTGAGCATCAGGAGCGTTAACCGGTGCTCCGGCGTTTAGCTGGTCGTCGTCCATGGTTGCACCCCCCTAGTGAACAGTAGCCTATCTCCTTTACTTTAATCGGGTAGGCCGCAGCTCCGCAGACGACGGTCTCCTTCCAGGACCTGACGCTTCCTGGTGCTGCGTCAGAACGCGAGGTGAGGCTTGAGCTTTGCGCTCTTCCTACTACGGTCACGCCTCTCTGGTTCCTGCGGATACGCCCCTCTTCTTCCCGCGTGGCGGCGCGGTACTGGCGTCGATGTTCACCACAGTACAAACACAGTTCAATTACGGCACACAGTACCCGGTGGCAACGGGCACGAAATCCTGTTCGTGACGCCAGGAAAGAGAGCTGTTTCACCCAGGGGGAATATAGTGGACTCGGTACCCGGGCCTTTTACCTTGTTTAGGAGGTCACGGCAGTCGGCTCCCGGGCCCGTACTCTGGGTCTCTCTTTGAAAAGGGGTTTTAGTATACAGTTTGTCTCGTGATGCTACCTGTGGTTTCCGGTAATGGTTACCGGCGCTGCTGCAGACCTCCTGGGGTAATGGGATGGCAGCTAGGATGTTCTTGCTCCCGATAGGCGGAGCGGGCCCCTGGGGCAGTGTAGGTGCAGATGGTGGTGATGGTGGGGCTTGTTGTGGAGGCGAGATGGCGCAGCAGAAGACAGGAGATTCACTTCAGTACCTTTTACTGGTGCGGATGTCAGGTACGGTCCAGGGTACTCTGTAGGAAGGGTGCACTTCAGGACTTCTCCCCAGTGAGCGGGTATAAGGCCTCCTGGTCCGTGTCTCCCTCTCTCTAAGCTCCTGGCCAGCCTGCAACTGGGCCTAGCTTCTGTGTTGTGCTGTTCCTTCACCTGCCGCTTGGTAGTAGGACCTTTTTCTGGCAACCACTATCCCTGGACACCGGGGCCTTCATGTTTCCTTGTCCTGTCATCAAGGGTTTAGCTTCAGGTCGACTAGGGACTTGTAGTCATCCTGGTATGCCGGTGATCCCTACTGGGTATAAAGGACCCTGTAAGCGCGGACCCGGTGTCCGATTCGTGTCTTGGGGTGAGCCTATGATGCTCCTCTACCCCCTCAACTCCTCTCTCCTCTCCTCCTTGCCTCCGGCCACACTCGGGGCCCTCAATGCAGCAGAAGATGTGCTGCATCTTCACTACTCTCAGTGGCAGCACACTCTCTGACTGACTGACTGACTGCCTAACTCCACCCTTCATATATATATATATATGTATATCCCTAACAGGGCTCCCTCTGGTGGTATGAGGTGGAAGGGTGGAGGTGTTTGTTTGTAACGAGGGCATCTTGTGGAGAAGTCCATCCATGCACCCTTTTGGGTCCTGTGGTACCTGTGAACAGCAGGGTGCCACATACGTCTGGAGGAAAGAAGGTTTAATCATAATCACAGACGGGGATTCTTTACTGTAAGAGCAGTGAGACTATGGAGCTCTCTGCCGCATGATGTTGTAATGAGCGATTCAGTACTAAAATTTAAGAAGGGCCTGGATGCCTTTCTTGAAAAGTATAATATTTCAGGTTATATAAACTAGATTCCTTGATAGGGCGTTGATCCAGGGAACTAGTCTGATTGTCGTATGGAGTCAGGAAGGAATTTTTTTCCCCAATGTGGAGCTTGGTGTTTGCTACATGGTTTTTTTTGCCTTCCTCTGGATCAACATGTTAGGCTATGGGTTGAACTAGATGAACTTAGTCTTCCCTCAACCTTAAAAACTATGTTACTATGTCTACCTATGATGTCAATTACAGGCCTCTCTCATCTTTTTAAGTGGGAGAACTTGCACAATTGGTGGCTGAATAAATACTTTTTTCCCCCACTGTATTTAGTGGTGATAGCAGGAGTTAGACAGGCAGGCAGTGTATGTGGCAGACTGCAGTGCATATTGTGCAAGAGGGTCCATAGCACGTTCTGTCTGCTCCTGCTGTTACAGATATCCGTAGACACAGCCCCAGATATCAAGGGCCAGAGCTATTTTTTTTTATCTTAATCCTGATTATTTGCTTAAAAAGCAATCCAGAGTACACCATTTTACTGCTCCATTTTCTTGTTAGCACTGCAGAATACAGCCGGATCTTTTCCATCATCAGACGTGATCCCATATTACAGTAATAAAAATCCAGAAATTTGTAGTGAGCATGGAAAATATTGTCCTCCATTTACAGTCTGTAGCAGTGTGTCAGTGAAGCTATTCACACGTGGTAGCTGGCAATAATAGGAAACTACAAAGCCGCTATTTAAAACCATGGGCGTCTGTCAGACGAATTACATATAACTGCGGTAAAAATCAAGCCATTTCTAGAGACCGTGGAAAATATTGTCTTCCATCTAAGATGGGCAAGGCGCGTGGCAAGGGACGGCGAAGTGGATGTGATGCTGATGGTGCATGCAGAGGCCGAAACCTTCGGCAAGCTGAAAATGTCCCACAAAAAACACCCACATCTTGTCGCCGGACCTTCCTGTCCCAATTGCTAGGGGACCGCAGCACACCACTATTGAACCCAGAGCAGTGTCAAAAGGTTGTTGGTTGTATTGCAGATAATGGTTACAGTCACTTTGCCACTACCACCACCACCCTGTCTTCCACACGGTCAAGTCTCAATAGCCGTGAGTCTGGACCGCATATTCCTCACCCTGATCCACCTTCCTCCCACCATGCCGAGTGCCCTGAGACAACTGATCTCACGCTTTGACACTCCAAAAAGCTGTGTACTTTTCCATTTATAGATTCGGGGCTCTCGCCCGGCCAGCTTCAAGCGGGGAAAGAGGAGAATGCAAGTAGCGATGCCCAAATATTTGAGCAGCCACGGTCACACGAAGGCGACGGTGGGAAAGTGTCACAAGAGGTGGACGATGATGAGACACAATTGCCAGAATGTCAGGAGGAGGACCAGGGTGCTGAAGTGGAAGGCGAGGTGGTGGATGATATAGTAACTGACCCAACCTGGCAGGAGGACATGCAGAGCGAGGACAGCAGCACACAGGGAGAGGGAGGCAGAGCACCCCAACAGGCAGGAAGAAGCAGTGTGGTGGCCGCAGACAGAAGGCGGGCAACCGTTCCCCGTAACACCAACACGAAGGAAGTTGCCAGTATAACTGTTAGGTCTTCTCGAGTCTTGTTGCTTTTTAAAGACTCTGACAATAACCCCAAATAGGCCATTTTCTCCACCTGCCAGGCCAGTGTGGTGCCCCTGAGGGTTCGACCGCCACAGGAATGCTGCACTTCTCTAATGGAGTGTAGTGTTCCTCCTCTGAGGTAAGGCCAGTGTGATAGTCGTGACCTAAACCTTTTGCATCCAACACCACACTTCTCCACCAGAGGGAGCTGATATGCCCTAGGTGCTGCTCCCCTGGTTACAGGGAAACTGGGGAACACAAAGTGGTAGGAACCAGTTAGTGGGTGAGGGTGGAGGACTTACTAGTTAGTTACACTTTAGATTTCATATTTAATAAAAAGCCATCTTTGATTAGAGAGATTAGAGAGATTGGAGAGATAGAGAGAAGTGATTCACTCAGTTAGTCAGTTTGGTGCATCCTGGCACAACCTGGCTAGTCGGCCTTGGTTGCTATGCATTGTCATGGACTGTGTGTTAATGTGACTTCCCTCCGGGAGCGCAGATCCTGTGTGGGCCTGCACCGGTAAAGGGACACAGCACTCGTACCCTGGTCTTGGGATGAGAAGAAGGTTGCAGACGGGGATTGTCTCAACCCGGCCGAGGACCAGGATCGAGAAGGCCCGGAGCCTAGGAGTTTGGCTCCACAGCAAATGGATCCCAGGCAGGATGCAGATGGAGCGGTGTACGCCACCTGTCCTCGCCTACCTGATATATTCAGAGGGACTCCGGCTGCGAAGAGGGGTACCGGCCCCCCTAATAATTATTGTAACTGCCAAAAATTTGGAGGCATTCCAATGCCCCTTGCAAGAGACATAGTAGTCAGAGAGCCTCCTAAAAACAATGTTCTCATTATTAGGAAGTGGGCCTCCCATAGTGTTTGCCTATGCAGTGAAGCAAGGCCTGCCAAAAATTTGGAGGAACTCCAATGCCTTTGCAAGAGACGTAGAGGTCAGAGAGCCTCCTAAAAACAATGTTCCTGTAGCATCGGCGTCTCTGCCTCCTGCTAGGGCTCTTCCGTCACTCACCCGCCTACTCACCCTGAGACTGCTACCTACCAGCTGTGTCCACCAGCTACTCCGGTCAGTCCCAGCTACCTGTCCCGTGGGAGCCACCTGCTCTATTACAAGGTCGTCCCCAGTATAACATCTGCCCCTCGAGGTTCCGCCTTGTTCCTGGGCACAGAGATTCCACCACCCGGCCCCGTTACAGTTCCCATTATTAGGAAGTGGGTCTCCCATAGTGCTTGCCTATGCAGTGAAGCAAGGCCTGCCAAAAATTTGAAGGAACTCTAATGCCCCTTGCAAGAGACGTAGAGGTCAGAGAGACTCCTAAAAACAATGTTCCCATTATTAGCAAGTGGGTCTCCCATAGTGTTTGTGACGCGCCCCTGGGCCTGTGTCGCGCTGCGTTGCGCACGCGGGAGCTTACCTGAAGCCGGATCTGTTGAGGGTTGTAGTCTCGTGGCGGTGACCCGGTCCGTGCCCAGGGAGTCAAACTGAGCGGCGATGTATCAGCGGTAGATGTTGGACGACTACGCCACCCGTTGAGTACAGCTAAGGAGCTGCTGCTGCAGGGCAGACCGCTGAGGCCGGTGGTAGGATTGTGCAGCGTGATAGTATAACCCCCAACGGGAGGGGTATGGCCTCAGGGCAGCCGACGTGGATGATGGGGGTAGCAGGAACCACTCGGAGACGGTACGGTGTAGTTCAGGGTCTTTACTGGTGACAAAGATAGACCCTCCCGGAGTACTGGCTAGCGATTGGGGCCTGGTCAGTCCTTGAGCAGATGGGATCTATCCTGGCCAGGCGGAGTTGTAGGCCTCCCAAACTAACTGTACTCTTCTGGCTACCTTGCTAGAGGCGGGTATAAGTAGCCCACGTCCCTCAGTGTACCGTGTGGTGCTCACCCGTATGGCCGGTGACTCGGGGCCTTCTAGTAGCTTCCGCTCCACGACGGCGGTGCTGGTCCCATGCGTGTGACCGTGCCTTCGGGTTTCTTGGCCAGAGGACCTGGAATCCCCTGCCTGACGGATTCTGCTGCTGGGTAGGAGTTAGTCCCCACAGCCTCGGACTCCGGGTCCGGTAAGAAATCTTCTCAGTCAGGGCGAGCTCTGCAGCTGCCAGCCCCTGACTCCTTGTAACACTGCTCCCACAGAGCTCCTGATGTTCTGTTCCTATATTTGCTTCTTTTCTCTGTCTCTACTTCTTCTCTACTCACTAACCCTGCCTCAGCCCTAGGTTTATATAGGGGAAGTTCTTCCCCTCCCAGGACTGGGCAGGAGGTGTGGCATGCATAGGATTCCTGACCAAGAGATTTCCCACCTGCTCTCAGACGTAATATCTCTATCACTGTGGCAACCAGACCCCTGGGGTGTCACATTCCCCCCTAGTGAAATTTAGTACTCCGGGACTAAACATATTTTTAGAAAAAACATAACAAGGTATAAACAATAATAATACAATAAGAAAAACACATAAAGATGGTTACGGCGTGTCCGCAACCGGGTGCAGTTTTGAAGAAAACAAAGGTGTCCATTTCACCAAAACAGGGAGACGTAACCAGGTAGGGGTCTGTCCTGCCCCGAGTCCTTATCAGTCTTTTAGTCCATCCTGGGTTACGCTCCAACTAATTGTACAAGGATTCCCGGTAAATCCACCAAGGACTCCTAAAATAACTAGAAACACATAATTATTTACAAGCAACAAGAAAAACAGGTAACCATAAATAAAACAACTTATACACTTCAAATCCTCCATCGTGCGGGTAACTGTTCTCTAGTGGCCCTAGTGGACCTACGGAGCTGACTGTCTAGCCCCGAACTACAGGGTGTAGGAACTGTCAAGGGTAAACTGGGCAGCTGTCCACGGGCCCTTTGGCTCACTAGAGGCATGGCAGGTCCACTATAAGCAGAGGGTTGATCCTCCTGGTCTGCTGGTGTGGGGTCTTCTGCCTCCTGGACCGGCTGTTCTTCCAGCTCTAGCTGTTGCTCCGTAGGTGCTTGGGATGCTGGTTGGAGGAAGGTGAGTACGGGTACCACAACTGCGCCATTGACTTGAGTCCAAGACCGAGGGAAGTCTCCGAGCACAGTACTAACCATATCTTCCCTTTCCTCTATGGGTCGATGGTCTTCTTGTTCCTCTTCAGGGTTCCGTAGCTGTTCAGGACATTTCTTCAGGTGATCCCGGGATACAATGGCTGTGGTCTCCCCTCCGTCTTTACTGATGGTACAGACCTTCGGGTTCTCGTGGCTTGAGGGCAGTACAGTGTACGGGTACTTCTCCCACTGGTCGTCCAACTTGTGGAGCCGTCTTTTCCTCTTCAAGACCTGCTCTCCGGGAACCAGGGGAACAGTGGGAGCATACTGGTTGTAAGTTTTCTCTTGTCTCTCCCTAGCCTGACAGAGACTTCGCTCCACGCTCTCCTGTACTTTCCGGTACTGCTGCTGCCTCTCTGTGTCCCAGTCTGCTTCTGGTGAAGTGTCCTCGGGTGTCAGGACTCCCATTTCCAGGTCAACAGGTAACTTACCAGGTCTCGCCCTCATTAGGTAAGCCGGGGTACAGTTGGTGGAGCCTACCGGGATGTGGTTGTATAGGTCCACCAGATCGGGCAGCTTCTCAGGCCACAGACTGCGTTCTTCCAGGGGCAACGTTTTCAGAAGAGCCATTACCACCTGGTTCATTTTCTCACAAAGTCCATTAGTTTGCGGATGATAGGGTGTCGTCCTTATCTTCCGGCAGCCATACAGATTGCAGAATTCCTGGAAGACCTCCGCTTCAAAGGCAGGACCCTGGTCCGTCAGCACTTGGTCCGGGTACCCGTGTGGACGGCAGAAGTGCTGCTGGAAGGCTCTAGCTGCTGTTTGAGCCGTTAAGTCCTTGACGGGGACGACAACCAAGAACCGGGAGTAATGATCCACGATGGTTAACGCGTAGACGTAGCCACTTCTGCTTGGGGTCAGTTTTACATGATCCAAGGCTACCAGTTCCAACGGCTGCCGGGTGACGATGGACTGCAGGGGAGTCTTCTGGCTGGCACGGTCCTTCCTTCTTAGGTTGCACGGGCCACAGTCTCTGCACCACCTCTCGATGGTTCCCCTCATGCCTAACCAGTGGAACCGCCCGCGCAGCAGGAACTCCAACTTCTTCCATCCGAAGTGTCCAGCCCCGTCGTGGTATGCCTCCATCACCATGGCTGCGTCTCTTCGTGGCACCACTACTTGCCAGATTAGTTCATGCGTCCGGGAGTTAACCATTCTGCGGCACAACTTCCCCTTGTAAAGGAACAGTCGACTCTTCTCAGCCCACAGTTGTTTGGCTTCCTCCGGAGCGTCTGGGTCAAGGCGAGCCTCTGGCCGAGTCAGCATCTCCTTCACCAGTCGGACGGCAGGGTCACTGTCTTGCGTTTCCTCCCAGTTGTAGTGAGGCAAGGGGTTAAACGTAGCGGCTTGCTTACTCCTTACCCGATGGGAATACTGGATAGTCCCATGACGGTGGAACGCGGGGAGTTCGACTTCTTCCAGTCCCTCTGGATCTTCTCCTACGCCCGGTAGGTTTGGCATCCTGGACAGGGCGTCCGCGTTGGTATTGGAGCGTCCTGCCCGGTATTTGATTGTGAGCTCGTAGTTGGACAGACGGGCCATCCATCTCTGCTCTAGGGCACCGAGTCTTGCCGTGTCCAGGTGTGTCAACAGGTTGTTATCCGTGTACACGACGAACCGGGAAGAAGCGAGGTAGTGCTTAAAGCGTTCGGTGACTGCCCACACCACTGCCAGGAACTCTAGCTTAAATGAGCTGTAATTCTCAGGGTTTCTTTCGGTGGGTCGCAGTTTTTGGCTGGCGTAAGCGATTACTCGCTCTTTCCCCTGCTGGATCTGGGACAGCACGGCTCCTAGCCCGATGTTACTTGCGTCGGTGTAGAGGATAAAGGGCTGACTGTAATCCGGGTACGCCAGGATTTCATCCCCCGTGAGGGCCATCTTCAGCTGGCGGAAGGACTCTTCTTCCAACTTCTCCCATCTGAAGGGCGGCTTCTGGTTCTTGGCCTTCCGGGACTGGCCTATCAGGAGGTCCTGCATAGGAGCTGCCTTTTTGGTGAAACCGGGGATGAACCTGCGGTAGTAGCCTACCAACCCGAGGAACTGCCGCACTTCCTTTACACTGGAGGGACTTGGCCATTCCTTAATTGCGGTGATCTTATCAGGGTCGGGAGCCACTCCGTCAGCGCTCACCACGTGTCCCAGGTACTGCACCTTTGGTTTCAGGAGGTGACACTTGGAGGGTTTCACCTTTAGGCCGTAGCTTGCCAGAGCTTCGAACACTTCCGCCAGGTGTTTCAGGTGGTCCTCATAAGTCTTAGAATATACGATGACATCGTCCAGGTACAACAGGACCGTCTCGAAGTTTCTGTGGCCCAGACAGCACTCCATTAATCGTTGGAAGGTTCCTGGTGCGTTGCAGAGTCCGAACGGCATACAGGTAAACTCGCTAAGTCCCATCGGGGTGGTGAATGCGGTCTTCTCCCGGTCCACCTCTGCTACAGGAACCTGCCAGTACCCACTAGTGAGATCCAAGGTAGAGAAGAAGTTAGCAGATCTTAAAGCAGCCAAAGACTCCTCTATCCTTGGTAAGGGGTACGCATCCTTGTGTGTGATACGGTTGATTTTCCGGTAATCTACACACATCCTCATGGTGTTGTCTTTCTTTTTGACTAAGACTAGTGGAGCTGCCCAGGGGCTACAGCTATCCCTGATCACCCCAGCCTCCTTCATGTCTCTAAGCATCCCCTTGGCGTGTTGGTAGTGTGCAGGGGGTACGGGTCGATACCTCTCTTTTATGGGAGGATGGTCTCCCGTGGGGATGTGGTGTTCTACCCCCTTGACTCGCCCGAAGTCTAACGGGTGTTTACTAAACACTCTCTCGTACTCTTGAACCACCCGATAGACTCCCTGTTTCTGGTGTGAGGGAGTGGAGTCAGTACCCAAATGTAGTTGCTGACACCAGTCCTCCATTGTTTTCTTAGAGCCGTTACCTTCCTCCGGGTGAGATGGAGGCAAGGGTTCCACAGATTGTATAGCATTTTGGTTAATGGTATATAATTTGGCTAGCGTGGCATACCGGGGCAGGTACACTTCCCTCTTCCCGATATTGATTATGCGAACGGGCACCCTCCCATGGCGTACATTAACCACCCCCCGTGCTGTCAAGATGGTGGGCCTACTGTCTGAGTAAACTGGTTCTACCATTGCCTGGTAATCTCTACCTCTCAGACCGATAGCTGCCCGGCACCAAATCATCATTTCACTTTTTGGGGGCATGGCAATAGGGAAAGGGTCACACATTCTCACGCTACCAATCTCACCGCCGGAGAGTTCCACCTGTTGCCGTCGCATCAGTGCCCGGATCTCTTTTTGGAGCACTCGCTGCTCGCCGGAGCTGGCGTTCTTGGCAACCTGCTGTAAAAGGAAAATCACCTCTGCAAGACAATTTTCAATTACATTAGTTCCTAGAGTTATCTTTGGGTGACTCTCGTGTTTGTCAATGTCTACAATGATCAGTCCCTGTGCTGCCAGTTCGACTCTACCGATTTTAATGGTCACCTCTTTAAATCCAATCTGTGGCACGGGCTGACCATTGCTGGCGATGATACTCAAGTCGTCGTCAGGGTAGCGGGTGATATCCGAGTCATTCCAGTACTGCTTGAAGAGCACGTACGGGATGGTGGTGACCTGTGACCCGGTGTCCAGTAGGGCACTCATAGGAATGCCATCCAGTACCATGGGTAAGACTGGACGTCCTCCCACATATTTGTCGCGCCAGTTCGATGGGCCTGGTGATCTTTTTCCTGGGGGTTGGCCCTCTACCCCAGGTTGTGCCAGTTTAAAGGACAGTACCTTGCCATATGTCCGGGTTGATTGTAGCGGCGGCAGATGGGTTGTCCGTCCTCGTTGTATCGGTCGCTGGGTCTCCCTCTGGCAGGTGGGGTCCTCCTTGGTCGACGCCACGGGATGTCCTCCGGTCCGGATGCCAGCTGGATCTTCCCTGGAGTGGAAACCTGTAAAGACTGCACAGTTCGGGTTAGCGCAGCAACGCTTTTAGCTAGCTCTTGGACCTGATGGTGCAGGTCTGGAGCCGGGTCATTGTTCAAAGCCTGCGCATCAGCTCCCACAGGCCCTGCCGACAAGGGTGCCGCCTCCTGGTGGTAAGTGGTAGTGGGGCGTCTGTGGGTCACAACGCCACCTGGTGCCGGTTCTCGGAGCACCCGGATGGCTCTGTCCTTGAACTGTGCAAATCCCAGATGAGGGTCCTGTAAGGCCATTGCCCGCAACTGGGTTCGGTGGGCATTGCAATATAAACCCTCTATAAATTGTTCAGTCAACAGCCTGTCCTCGTCTCCCACGCCGTCAGGGTCGGTCTGCTTAATGGCTCTCAGGGCCTCTTGTAGGTTCATGGCATAGTCCCTTATACTCTCGTATGCTCGCTGCTTGCACCCGCAGAATCTAAGCTTGATCTCGGCTGAGGTGCGGGTATCAAAGGTGTCCCTCAGCCGGGTTAGTATCCCTGCGACAGTCCTCCCCCCAGGTGGCCAGGACTTTACCTCCCTTCGGGCTGCCCCAGTTAATTGGGCCACCAGGATGCTCACTTTTTGCTCTTCTGTGAGGGGGTACACCTGGAAGAGGCTATCCAGCTTTTCTCTAAAGTCATGCAGGGTATGTGACTCCCCTGAGTACTGGGGTAGCCAGGCCGCTCCCGGGATATAGGGCATGGTGAAAGGCATGACTGCAGCAGCGGTGGCGCTGGCGGGGGTTGAGGCAGTGAAGCTCTCCTCCGTATCCGACATCCTCCTCCCCCCTAGTGGACCGTGGCCTACCTTGCGATGATCCTCTTCCGTAGGCCGCGGCTCCGCAGTAGATCGTCAGGGTTGAGGACCTTCCGTCGCGCTCCTGTGACGTCGGCGTCTGCTGGGCTCCTTCCAGGACCTTACGCGACGTCCGGACGTGAGGCGGGGCTTCAGTTCTCGCGCGCTTTCGGAGTCCACGCCCCTCTTCTTCCCGCGCGACGTCTTCAAGATGGCATCCAACGGCGGGAAAACTCCACGGAAGGCGGGAAGAAGGCTGAAAATGGCGCCGGATGGCGGGAATCTTCACCGATGGTGGGAAGAAGGCTGAAGATGGCGCCGGATGGCGGGAATCTTCACCACAGGTAAGTTTGAACAGTCTTTTTCAGGCACGCAGTACCCGGTGGTTGCGGGCACGAAATCCTGCCGACTACGCCAAAAGTTGACGCGCCCCTGGGCCTGTGTCGCGCTGCGTTGCGCACGCGGGAGCTTACCCGGAGCCGGATCTGTTGAGGGTTGTAGTCTCGTGGCGGTGACCCGGTCCGTGCCCAGGGAGTCAAACTGAGCGGCGATGTATCAGCGGTAGATGTTGGACGACTACGCCACCAGTTGAGTACAGCTAAGGAGCTGCTGCTGCAGGGCAGACCGCTGAGGCCGGTGGTAGGATTGTGCAGCGTGATAGTATAACCCCCAACGGGAGGGGTATGGCCTCAGGGCAGCCGACGTGGATGATGGGGGTAGCAGGAACCACTCGGAGACGGTACGGTGTAGTTCAGGGTCTTTACTGGTGACAAAGATAGACCCTCCCGGAGTACTGGCTAGCGATTGGGGCCTGGTCAGTCCTTGAGCAGATGGGATCTCCCCTGGCCAGGCGGAGTTGTAGGCCTCCCAAACTAACTGTACTCTTCTGGCTACCTTGCTAGAGGCGGGTATAAGTAGCCCACGTCCCTCAGTGTACCGTGTGGTGCTCACCCGTATGGCCGGTGACTCGGGGCCTTCTAGTAGCTTCCGCTCCACGACGGCGGTGCTGGTCCCATGCGTGTGACCGTGCCTTCGGGTTTCTTGGCCAGAGGACCTGGAATCCCCTGCCTGACGGATTCTGCTGCTGGGTAGGAGTTAGTCCCCACAGCCTCGGACTCCGGGTCCGGTAAGAAATCTTCTCAGTCAGGGCGAGCTCTGCAGCTGCCAGCCCCTGACTCCTTGTAACACTGCTCCCACAGAGCTCCTGATGTTCTGTTCCTATATTTGCTTCTTTTCTCTGTCTCTACTTCTTCTCTACTCACTAACCCTGCCTCAGCGCTAGGTTTATATAGGGGAAGTTCTTCCCCTCCCAGGACTGGGCAGGAGGTGTGGCATGCATAGGATTCCTGACCAAGAGACCTCCCACCTGCTCTCAGACGTAATATCTCTATCACTGTGGCAACCAGACCCCTGGGGTGTCACATTTGTCTATGCAGTGAAGCAACGGCTGCCATAAATTTGAAGGAACTCCAATGCCCCTTGCAAGAGACGTAGAGATCAGAGAGCCTCCTAGAAAGAATGTTCCCATTATTAGGAAGTGGGTCTCCCATAGTGTTTGTCTGTGCAGTGAAGCAACGGCAGCCATAAATTTGAAGGAACTCCAATGCCCCTTGCAAGAGACATAGAGATCAGAGAGCCTCCTAGAAAGAATGTTCCCATTATTAGAAAGTGGGTCTCCCATAGTGTTTGCCTATGCAGTGAAGCAAGGCCTGCCAAAAATTTGGAGCAACACTAATGTCCCTTTCAAGAGACGTAGAGGTCAGAGGGCGTCCTAAAAACAATGTTCCCATTATTAGGAAGTGGGTCTCCCATAGTGTTTGCCTATGCAGTGAAGCAACGGCTGCCAAAAATTTGGAGAAACTCCAATACCCCTTGCAAGAGATGTAGATATGTTGATATGGTACATATGGTGGTGATATGGTTGTGGAGGATGAGGATGCGGAGAAGGAGGAGGACAAGAGGAAATAGACAAAATCAGGCAGGAAGCATATACCCATGTCTGGGTGTGAAGACAGAGGTGCATGGGAATAGAGTTAGACCTCCCCCAAAAAAGACACTGTATTTGAGTTTATGTTTTGCTGCTATCATTCGGTGTTTTTGAGAAGTCTGACCCAATCCAGCCCTTGCTCACTTTTCTAAGAGTCTGTCTGTCAGCATTTTCAGTTGACAGGCGGATGCGCCTGTAGGCGCATCGTCCAAAATTTGGACAACGTTAGAGTCACGGGAAAGGCAGCTTAACAAACTTAACAATGTGTGCCAGACTGCTAACAGGCAAGACTTCCATGTCCTCACGAAGAGGACGACTGACCATGCTGTACTCCTCTTCTTACTCCTCCTCCCTGTCCTCAGGCCATCCATGCTAAACAGACGGTATGGCAGTTGTGCAGGTGGTACCATCTATAGCGCAGGAAACTAGCTCCTGTTCTTCCTCCTCCTCCTTCTCTTCCTCATTGTCACCCAATCCACAATGGGATGAGATGAGGCTGGGCTGTGTGTAATCACCCTGTATGGTCCCTTGCCCCATCTTATCGTGGTTCGCCTGCAATGCATCCTCTTTTATTGAGAGAAGAGAGCGTTTCAGAAGACAGAGAAGCGGAATGGTGATGCTAATTATGGCATCATCACTGCTCACCATCTTGGTGGAGTCCTCAAAGTTTTGGAGGATGGTACAGATGTCTGACATCCATGTCCACTCCTGAGGTTTTATGTGTGGATTAGACTTGAATACCGACAGCCATGTTGATACAGATACATCCCAGAATCTGCAATGTAGAGTTCCAATGCGTGGGGACATCACATACCAGTCGGTGAGCCATAAGCTGCAAACGCTGCAGAAGCCCGGCAAGAGCGGTGGAAGCTGTAACTGACTTTCTAAAATGGGCACACAGACGGCATACTTTGACAAGCAGATCCGACAGATCTGGGTAGGTTATGAGAAATCACTGAACCACGAGGTTAAGCACATGGGCCAGGCATGGTACATGTGTGAGCTCGCCTCGCCTCAGAAACGTCACCAGGTTCCGGCCATTGTCACATACGACCATGCCTGGCTGTAGGCTCAGCGGTGTGAGCCACAGATCTGCCTGCTCTTTCAGAGCTGTCCAAACTCTTCAGCGTTGTGTGGTTTGTCACCTTAGCATATTAGCTTCAGCACAGCCTGTTACCGCTTGGCCGAGGCAGTGCTGAAGTGCTTCCAGCTTGCGACTGATGTGGTAATTTCGGAGATGGATGCTTAAGAGGAGGAGGAGGAGGTGCAGGAGCTGTAGAATGTGGGGGCAACCTTGATTGACCCAGGGCCCGCAATCCTTGGCGTCGTGAGGACGTGTTCCTTCCCACAGTCCGACTGGGTCCCGGCTTCCACTATGTTAACCCAGTGTGCCGTCAGAGAGATGTACCGTACCTGCCTACAAGCACTTGTCCACGGGTCCGTGGATAGGTGTACTTTCCCAATAACTGCGTTGTTGAGGGCACAGCTAATCTTGTGGGACACGTGCTTGTGTAATGCGGAGACGGCACACCGGGAGAAATAGTGGCGGCTGGAGACCGAGTACCGAGGGACAGCCGCCGCCATCAGGTTGGGGAAAGCTTCCTTTTCCACAAGCCTAAAAGGCAACATTTCAAGTGCAAGCAGTCGCAAAATGTGTGAATTTAGTAGTGTGGCCTGTGAGGCGTTAGCTGCGTATTTGCACTTGTGTTCCAAGGACTTGGGTAGGGACTGTTAGAACTCTCCTGTTTGTTTTTTCCATCTACTGTTTTGCGGTCACGTCACCATCTGCCTTTATATTCCAGATCCGCCCTTTTGGCTGTGCTGGACTTCAGTGTTTGACTGTTTCTCTAGCTTGGTGCTTCGGTGCCTTTCTCTGTCAGTTCGCTTGGTCCTTCTGGGACCTCTAGTACCTTTTTGTCAGTTTGTCTTTTTTGTGTTCTGCAAAAACTTCACTGTTTAGGAGGTGTCCCATTTTTGTCCGAGTCCTTAGTTCTTTTAGGGACCCCTCCCATTATGCTATAGGTCTTCGTTCAGACTAGCCGAGGATTAAGGCGGGTCTGTTCGCTAGGAACAGTCAGCCCGCTACTACGTAGGAAATTCTGCTTAGTCTTACTGTAGGGACAGCTTTCCCCTATCTTTCCTTAGTACTTGTTGCAGATCATAACAGTAAGTCCAGCCAAAAAAACTAAAAGGAAATAAATTCGGGTACCAGTATGGTTTCCGTCCAGGATTTGGCTCAACGTTTGCAGGGATTGTCTCTGGAGGTGGCCGAGCTACAGCAACACGTGAGTAGCTGTACTGGAGCATATTTTGTGGAACCCAAGGTAGGACGGCCTGATTTTTTTATGGCAAACAGCAAGATATTTTTTCCTTTAAAAATGCTTGTTTGTTATATTTTCATTTGAGACCAAGGTCCTCTGGGAATGAATCACAGCGCATTGGTTTTATTATGTCACTTTTGCGTAATGAACCACAGGGGTGGACCTTTCCTCTCCAGCCTAATGATCCATGTTTAAGGTTGAAGAATTTTTTTTCTGCTATGGGGCTATTATATTACGATCCTGATCAAATCTCATCTGCTGAATCTGAACTTAGACGTTTGAATCAGGGATCAGATGATGTTGAAAATTATTGCACACACTTCAGGAGATGGGCTTCAGAAGTTAAGTAGAATGATCCGGCATTGAGATGTTTATTTCTTGCTGGTCTGAGTGAAAGGGTTAAGGATTTGCTAATTGCATTCCCTGCACCTGAGACTCTGCAGGAAGCTATGTAGTTAGCTGTTCATATAGATAGGGGACTGAGGTGCAGGCTCAATGAGGTAAAGACTCCTGTAATGTCAGGTCCTCGTCCCAGAAAATCTGCTCTGACGGCGGAGAACCGATGGAGGTTGGGGCGATGTCACTCCGCTCTCAGGAAAGAGACCGGAGGTTCGCCGAGGGATTTGTCTTTATTGTGGTAAAGCTGACCATTTGATTAAGTATTGTGAGTAGTGTTGAGCCACCCCCGTAGTGTTCGAGTTCGGTTCGGTTCGTCGAACACCCGTGTGTTCGCCGAACTGTTTGGCAGGCAAACAAAAACACATAGAAACACATAGAAAACAACCTTCAAAGGTGTCCAAAAGCTGACAAACTGCTCAGAAGACATAACTAACACATGGAAAAGTGACAAGTACATATAGTCATGCGAAAAGAAAAGAGGTGGAGGAGTAAAAGGAGGGGGAGACACAGATATAGGCATGTCATGCCCTTCTAAAATCCAAAAAGTGAGAAGCCGACACGGCCAGTCCATTCCTGCCCGTGCCACCTCCGTTTATGCCAGAGCCGTGGTGGACCCAGACGGCCAGCCCCCCTCTCCCAATACTGGTGCCTGTCCGCTGGTGGGTCGAGCGAGCCCCCCTGTGGTGGAGGCCGCTCTAAGCTTTTTAATTTAAATTGTCTCTCTAATTTGAATGAATACACTTTAAATCCTTTTACAAGGATCTATTGAAGGGCAAGTCTCATGCCAGCAGCCGCGTAATTCCAGCTCCAGTAGCGTCCACTAAAGCTGCTGCAGTTAAAAAGCTTTTATAAGGATCGAGCTCGGCTGTCCACCGCAAGGCGTCCTACCGCCAGTCCCAGCCCCTATGCCTTGTGGTGCCTCCTGATGCTCTTCACTGAGTATCCCGTGGTCCCGAAGCATTTCCTTTGAAAAAATTAAGTGTCCAAACTACAGGTGGTGTAGCTTGCTTAACAGCCGGGATAATCCGCTGACTAGCAGACACTGCTACTAGGCACAAAGTATTTCCTGGGCTAGATGCAGTTAAAAATTTATAATTAGATACTCTCGTTGGATGCTGAGAAAGCATTCCATAGAGTCTCCTGGCACGCCATATATTATTCTCTTAAAAAGCTTGGGGTAGGGGTCTAGGGGACCCTTTTATAGCCACAATCACGGCCCTGTATCGCAATGCGCCACCTAGGCTGAAGATAAATGGAACTGTAGCACCCTGAGGGCTCGGTTGCTACAGAGGTATTGCACCTCACCCAGAGGTGTGATATCTCACTCTCAGGTAAGGATGGAGTGTGGATCAGGACCCGACACCTGTATGCATTACACCACATTGCCGTGGGGCAGGGCGACCAATATGCCCCTGAGATGGGCACGACAGTTACTGTCCTTGGCTGGAGTGGGGGGAGGGAACACTGAGGAAGGGGAACCCTGTAGTGCAGGAGCAGGGAGGAAGCAGTTCCTGGGTGCATTGAGAAGGGAGTATAAAAGGTGGGCACCATCTTAGTTCAGTGCAGAGAAGTCTGAGCAGAAGTGACAGGGAGCAGGGGCTCTGCATGAGCTCTGCTCCGGAGGCGGGCCTAGTAACAGAGGCCCAGGCCTGGAAGAGGGAGAAGGAAGGAAGAGGAGCGGAGAAGGCTCCAGGAACGAGGAACGAAGGGATCCCAGGGGTGTGGACGGGCGAGTCGCCACCGCACGCCCGAATCCACCTGCGTGGAGGGGTCAGGCCAAAGGGGGAGACCGGTCCCCGAAACTAGTGGAGGCGGGAAACGACCCTCAGCTAGAAACTGGAGGCTGTGACATTTTATGTGGCGCAGCCCCTCGCTACACCCGCTAGGAGGGCAGCACATAGGGTCAGGGAAACTGGCGCCAAGTTTACCAAGAGGAGGCCCGAGGCAGCCGGACAGAGGGGTTGGTAAGAAAGGCCAGACAAAGGACACACAAAGGGACGCTCCAAAGTTATCTGGGAGTTGTCTGAGCCCCTCACCTGGTGAGCACAGTACGACGTGGGCAGCCGTTACCTGCAGAAGTGGTCTGGATAATAAGAACTGTGAGTAAAGGCCCTGGACTGCATCACTGACTCCGTGTCGTTACTGCTGCTGCCCTGCACCATCACCCCCATCCTCCGCATACACTGCCCTGAGGCTATACTCCTCCCGTGGGGAGTTATGCTACGCTCTGCTCCACCCAGCCTCAGCGGTCTGCCCTGCAGCGGCGGTTCACTCTGACCGCAATCCACGGGTGGCGTAGTCGGACATTTAAACATCAAAACCACATAAATAGTTCCGCCACTGGTTTGACCGCCCTGAGCCACGGAACCGGGTCGCCGCCACGGAGACTACAACCACCAGCATCCACCAAAAAGGGTCCGGCTCCGGATGTCCCAAGGCCCAGGGGGCGCGTCAGAACATTTTCATCACCTTTCATAATCACCGATGGTACAAGGCAGGGATGTCCTCTGTCCCCTCTCTTATACATCCTAGTGACGGAGCACCTGCTCTCATCAATTCGCCATAACCCCAATATTAGGTGGATTGAGGTGGGAGGCACCGAGTACAAGTGCTCTGCATTTGCTGATGATATCAATCACGTATATCCATCAGCAGGCTGTTATGGCTGAAATAGATAACTTTGTTACATGGTCAAATTTTAAAATCAATACAGCGAAGTCTGAGGCCCACAATGTCTCCCTCCCCAAATCCATACAGGATTCCATCCAGTCCAACTTTCCCTTTGCCTGGCCCTCACAGGGTATCAAATTCTTAGGAATTCCTATTCATAGAGACCTCTCCCGTTTATGTTATCTTAATTTTGGGCCCTTTATTGAACAACTCCATACAGACCACGGTTGGCAAGTTAGAACTGTAAGATTCACTACGTGAATCACTGGTGTTTTGTGGAAAAGCACATGTACACTGTGTTCCAAATTATTATGCAAAAAGTGTTTAGGAGTGATAAGGGAAGAATTTGTTTGTTTGTCAGTTAAACTCATTGATGGTGATGTGTGTCAGGGCTCTTTATATCACTGTAAGCAATTGCAGACACCTGTGCTAATTAGTTTGGCAGGTGTGTCCAATGAACGGCAAGACTACTTAAGATGGCTGTCCCACATTATTAAGCAGCCTACATTTTCTGCCAAAATGGGAAAGAAAAAGGATGTGTCGGCTGCTGAGAAGCAACAAATTGTGGAGTGTTTAGGTCAAGGCATGACTACAATCAACATTGTGCGATGATCAGGATGAAGTGTCTTGGCAATCAAGAAGTATGTAGCTGATTCACAGTACACACGTGTGCGTGCTGATAAGGGCAAATTGAGGACTCTTTCCTACAGGCAATTACGTCAGGTTAAAAGAGCAGCGGCAAAAAAGCGTTGTCATAGCAGCAGACAAGTTTTTGAAGCTGCTGGTGCCTCCAACGTCCCCCGAACAACAAGATGCAGGGTCCTTCAGAGGTTTGCAGCTGTGCGTACGCCATACTGTCGACCTCCTCTATCCACAACAAACAAGCAGAAATGGCTCCAGTGGGACAAACATTACATGAAGACTGATTTCAAAACTGTTTTGTTCACGGATGAGTGCTGTGCAACGCTCGATGGTACAGATGGATGGAGTGGAGGATGGCTGGTTGATGGACACCCCACGCAAACACGTCTACAGCGCCAACAAGGAGGAGGTGGAGTAATGTTTTGGGCTGGAATCATGGGGAGAGAGATTGTCAGCCCCTTTAGGATCCCTGAAGGGGTAAAGATGAACTCCATAATGTATGTGGAGTTTCTCAAACAGCACTTCCTGCCATGGTTCAAGAAGAAGAACCGTGTATTCCAAAGCAAGATCATTTTCATGCATGATAATGCACCGTCTCATGCTGCACATAACACATCTGCATCTCTGGCTGATATGGGCATAAAAGGGGACAAACTTATGGTGTGACCCCCATGCTCCCCTGACCTCTACCCCATTGAGAACCTCTGGAGCATCATCAAAAGGAGTATCTATGATGGCGGGAGGCAGTTCACATCTAAGCAACAGCTCTGGGAGGGTATTCTGTCCTCATGCAAAACAATTGAAGCAGAAACCATCCAAAACCTGACAAATTCAATGGACGAGAGAGTTCAGAAGCTCCTTTCGAGCAAGAGGTCCTGTGTGCAAATGTAACATCACCTAGAATAAAGTTTTGAGTTGAAAACTGTTTGATTTCAGTTTCTAATAACCTGCTAATGCTTATAATTTCAAAAATGACCATTTTTTTGGTCTTTATTAAAATGAAAAGGTTGATCGAAGAGTGTGGGGGATCTAAGAGTGTGGCAACCCATTAGTCAGGATTACTTCGAATTCTGACAATCTGAGGGTCATGTTGCAGGTAGTGCAGCAAGAAGGCACTTATGTGTCTTGCGCATCTCGGAGCCCCAAAATTATTTTCCGGGCTAGATGCAGCTAAAAATTATTATTAATTTTAAATCTGGTGGAGCTTAGTAGAGATGGCCTAATAGAATCAGTACTGCACACTGCTACAAAGCCCAAATTATTTTCCAGCCAAGATACAGATAAACATGATTAGTAATTTTAAATCTGGTGGAGCTTAGTATAGATGCCATAATAGAATCAGCACTGCACACTGCTACAAAGCCCAAATAATTTTCCAGCCAAGATACAGATAAACATGATTTGTAATTTGAAAGCTTAAAATGGTTGGTGAGGTGATTTTAACCAATCATCAAGCTTTTACTCTCCCCAGGATGACACAGGGGTAGAAAAGTCATTTCGGATCCATGATTTGTTCATCTTTATGAACGTGAGTCTGTCTACATTATCAGTGGAGAGCCGCGTGCGCTTTTCTGTCAGCACACCACCAGCAGCTCTGAACACACGTTCAGACAGAACGCTGGCTGCGGGGCATGACAAGATCTCCAAGGCGTAAGTGGCGAGCTCCGGCCATTTATCCAGATTGGAAGCCCAAAAAGAGCAAGGGTCCAGTGACACAGTCATGGCTTCAATGTTTACTTGGAGATACTCCTGTACCATCGTGTCTAGGCGTTGACTATGTGTCAGACTTCTTGTCTCCTGTGGCCTTGCAAAGGATGAGCTAAAAAAGTGGTGAAATGATTCCGCAAAATTGATGTTACCAGCAGATACTGTGTTTCTGTTACGGTTTGAGTGCTGAACACTCGACGGTCCCACGGTTGGCAAGTTGGAACTGTGAGATTCACTACGTGCACCACTGGTGTTTTGTGGAAAAGCACATGTAAGTTTCTGCAACAGTCTCTGCTGATACTCCAGTGTGGCAACCCAGTAGTCAGGATTATTTCTAATTCTCCCAATTCGAGGGTCATGTTGCAGGTAGTGCAGCAAGAAGGCAATCATGTGTCTTGCGCATCAAGGAGCACCAAGTCCCTGTTGTGTTGGTGGCGAGGTAACAATCATGCTTCTTTTCTCTGTCCTCTCCCCCCAACCTCGCACAACAGAAATGTGATCAAGGTCTCCCTCATCTGATGAGTCTTCCATCAGTTCGTCCTCCACTTCTTCCTTGGCTCCTGCACCTTCCTCACTAGTTTGGCTGCTACCATGCGCCCTGGTAAAACCATCTCCCCCACCCTCACATGCCTGCCGCCTTGGTGCTGCCGACCGTCTGGACCTTGCAGATGTTAGCCATTCCGCATACAACTCCTCCTCCTCTACTTCCTCCACCTCCTCTTGTGCCACCACCTGACTCCGAATTCTGTTTAACATGTGCTCCAGCATGAAAATCACAGGAATAGTCATGCTGATAATGGCATCGTCAGCACTAAACATCTTCGTCGCCATTTCAAAACTGTGCAGAAGGGTGCATAGGTCCCTGATCTGAGACCACTCCTCCAGCGTGATTTGCCCCACCTCTGGATCCCGTTGGCCCAGGCTATAAGTCAGAACGTATTGCACCAGGGTTTGTCGGTGCTGTCACAGTCGCTGCAACATGTGCAAAGTTGAATTCCACCGGGTAGGCACATCGCATTTTAGCCGGTGAAGTGGCAGGCCCAACGACTTCTATAGAGATGTAAGTCGCTGAGCTGCGGGATGCGAACGGCGGAAGTGAGCACACAGCGACCGTGCCCTCTGCAGAAGGCCATCTAGTCCGGGATAGTGGGCTAAAAATTGCTGGACAACCAGGTTCAACACGTGAGCCATACAAGGCACGTGTGTGACATTGCCCCAGCGAAGGGCCGCACCCAGGTTTGCAGCATGAAATTGGTTCTCCAGAGCTGACCACAACTCCTCAGCTGTGTGGCTCACATTTCCCAGACATTTCAAAGTAAAAACCACCTGATGACGTTGAGCCCTACTGCCAGCATAGTAAGGAGGTGTGCAGGATCCCTTCTGCGCAGTTAAAAAGCTTGTGGCATGACCAGACAGGCTTTGGGTGCAGGTGGAGGACCGAGAGGAGGTTGAGGAGGCAGAAGCAGTGGAGGAACTTTGACATAAAGAGGATTGACGCACAACTCGTGGGGACGGCAAGACTTGGACAGCAGCCCCTTGTCCTGCTGTCACCATAGTTACCCAGTGCCCAGTCAGCGACATGTAACGCCCCTGTCCATGCCTACTCGTCCAAGTGTCTGTGGTGAAATGCACCCTGTCACACACAGAGTTTCTCAAAGAAGCGGTGATGTTGTGTGCGACATGCTGGTGGAGCGCAGGCACACCTTTCTTTGAGAAGTAGTGCCGACTGGGCATCTGGTACTGGGGCACTGCGACGGACATAAGGTCTCGAAAATCCTCTGTGTCCACCAGGCGAAAAGGCAGCATTTCTGTAGCCAAGAGCTTGCAGATGGTGAAATTCAACCTCTTAGCTTTCTCATGGCTAGGAGGAAATGGTCTTTTACTTGTCCACATCTGAGGGACTGAGGGCTGGCTGTTGTGCTTAGACTGGGTTGATAAGGGTGTCCCTGGCAAACTGCCGGTCTGTGAGGAAGATGCAGGTGGACATGTTAGGTTGCCTTGATCCAAAGGTGGTGCTATCGATGTCGGACAGCGCTCAACACCAGCTGGTGTTACCACCTCCAAAGAAAATGATGACCTGCCAATCACGCTGGCTGTTGCGGGTAAAGAGGTGGCAGGTCTGCGTCCCAAAACAGGTGTGACTGCTGTCCCCCCAGTCACAGAGGATGAAGAGGCCACAGATGCACAAGATGGGGCAGACGGTAGTTTGCCCGGCCGGCTAGGCCGTATTGTAGCACAGTGAGCTTCCCACTGCAACTTATGCTTCATGTCCATGTGCCGGTTCATGCATGAAGTACTCAAACTATGTATTTTTTGGCCTCTACTTAGCTTTTGTTGACAAAAGTTACAGATAACACGAGTTGGGTCATCTTTGTCGATCTGAAAAAATGCCCAGGCTATGCAAGGCTTAGCACCCATGCGACCTGAAGAGCCACCACGACTTGTGGTCAGAGGCAGAGTTGTGTTTGAGGATGCAGTTGTTGACGTGCTTCCAGTACTACGTCTCTGTCCAGGAAGGCGCAACCTGACCTCGTCGTCACTAGCATCCTCCTCCACCTCCTCTGCTGACCTCATCTCTTGGCTGACTGTGGGTTGACAGTAAGTGGGATCTCCAACCTCATCATCATCACCCTGTGTGTTATCATACCCGTCGTCCTCAGAGCCAACCTGTTCCTGCCCTGACAAAAAACTAAAGTTGTCGCTCCAATCAGGTATTTCAGTCTCATCATCGTCTTCCTCATTGTCTCCACCAACAGGAGTTACAGTTTGGGAATGAGGGTCTACATTATGGTCAGAACCTTCTGCGTCTGGTCCTGGATCCGACTCATAAAGATTCTGGGCATCAGTGCAGATCATTTCCTCGTCTGGATTCACAGAAGCGCTGGAGCCGACCTCTGATTCCCAGGTTATAGTATGAGTTGTAGCGTCGGCGTCCCTGCCTCCTGCTAGGCAGGGACGCTGTTCCCCTCACCTCTCCGCTCTGTGCCCGGCGTCTTCCTCCCGCTCTGATGGCAGCGCGCGCTGCTTCCCGGCCACGGTGCTTAGGGCGCGCGCGCGCGCGCTCCCCCTCTCTTAAAGGGGCTGCGCGCGCCGTCCTAAGGAGTCCCCGGCCAATGGCCGGAGGACTTCACCATATTTAAGGCACCTCCTCCAAAATGGAGGTGCCCGTGCAATGTTGTTGCAAAGCCTTCACTCTGCTTCAGCCCTCAGGTCCCGTTTCCAGTTACCTGCCAGTCACCTGCCAGATTCCTGCCTGTTACCTGCCAGTCACCTGCCAGATTCCTGCCTGTTACCTGCCAGTCACCTGCCAGATTCCTGCTTGATACCTGCCAGATATCTGTTTACCTGCTTGCAAGCCTGCGGTCCGACGGTCTGCCTTCCGACACCTGTCAGTCTGTCTATGGACCAGCCTGCCCACTCACCTGGGAGCGCTCATCTGCTACCTGCCTGCTAGCCTACCTTGAGGCTCCGCCGTTTCTTGCCGTGACCACCTGCCTGTCCAGAGACTCTTGTCTGCTCACCTGGGAGTGCTCATCTGCTACCTGCCTGCTAGCCTACCTGGAGGCTCCGCGTTCACTAGCCGTGACCACCTGCCTGTCCAGAGACTGTCCCTGTCACTTGCCATGAGTACCCGTCCTTCTACCCAGAGACTGTCCCTGTCACTTGCCGTGACTACCTGCCCTTCTACCCAGAGACTGTCCCTGTCACTTGCCGTGACTACCTGCCCTTCTACCCAGAGACTGTCCCTGTCACTTGCCGTGACTACTTGCCCTTCTACCCAGAGACTGTCCCTGTCACTTGCCGTGATTTCCTGCCCGTCTTCCCTGGGAGCCACCCGCTTCCTTACAAGGACCGCCCCCTTGTATAGTTGCTCAGAGGTTCCGCCTCCCAGACCCGTTACAGTTTGCTCGGGCCATGGAATCCGGTGGCACCCAAGCTCCCTCGCTCTCGGACCTATGTCATGAACTGTCCCATCAGAGGTCCCAACAGGAGTCCATCCTGAGTCACCTGCGGAGTGTCAACTCTCGCCTGGACACTCTGTCTGCTCCACCTGCAACCACCTCTAGTGTCATGACTCGCAACCCGGCAGCGCCGCTGCCCACCAATACCATGGTATCCTGTCCCAGACCCCGGTTTTCTGCACCTCCTCGTTTCGGAGGTGACTCCGCTCAAGCTCGGGGCTTCAAAAACCAGTGGACCCTGCACTTTGAACTCTTGTCCCACCAGTTTATCTCCGACCGGTCCAAAGTAGCCTTTATCATTTCCCACCTCACGGGGGAGGCTCTGGCTTGGCTAAATCCTCTGTGGGAGAGAGGAGATCCCCTGGTGTCCGACCTGCCAGCCTTTCTCACGGCTTTCCGGAAAGTCTTCGACGAACCCGGACGGAAGACCTCATCCGCATCATCTCTGCTACGCCTCCGTCAAGGAGATCTCACCGTGGGCCAATATGCCATACGGTTCTGTACCCTTGCTTCGGAGCTGGCCTGGGATAACGACGCTCTGGTGTCTGTCTTCTGGGAGGGTCTGTCCGGCCGTATTAAAGATGAACTCGCCGGTCGGGACATTCCTACCACTCTCGACGACTTAATAACACTTGCCACCCGGATTGACATCCGATTCCAGGAGCGCGCCAAAGAGGTCACCCGTGAGAGGAGGTTTCCACGTCTAGCCCCCACCTTCCAGAAACCCGTCACTCCCTCCGTTACTCCCCAGGCACACTCACCTGAGCCTATGCAGGTCGACCAGACCAAGATGGTCAAAACCCGTCAAGACTTACGGCGTGCCGAGGGGAGCTGCTTCTACTGTGGCAGTAAGGAGCACCGGATCCGTTCCTGCCCAGAGAGGTCGGGAAACGCCTGTGTCTAGGATCGCTCAGAGAGGTCGCCCTAGACAAAAGTAAACCCTCTCCATCTCTGATGCTGTCAGTCTCTATCACCTGCGGAGAGAACCGCTATATCGAACTGGCTCAACTTGACTCAGGAGCTGCTGGAAATCTCATTTCTCAGTCTCTGGTAGAGAAATACCGCATTCCCACCAAACCTCTGGCCGTACCTTTATCTGTCGCCGCCGTGGATGGGGGCCTCTTACCACATCCCATCCAACTCATCACGGAATCCATAACTCTGCACGTGGGAATGCTGCATTCTGAGAGCATCTCCTTTCATGTTCTGCCTGGACTCTCTCACGCACTCTTGTTAGGCCTACCTTGGCTCCAGAAACATGCACCCGTGCTTGACTGGCAGACCGGAGAAGTCCTTCGCTGGGGACAGGACTGCCATAGGACTTGTCTAGTTCCCGTTCATCCTGCTCGTCCTTCTCCTACCCCAGTCAGTCTACCCGGTCTACCGGTTCCCTATCGGTCTTATGCGGATGTCTTCAATAAAAAAGAAGCAGAGACATTACCCCCTCATAGACCATACGATTGTCCAATCGACCTGATACCCGGCTCTACTCCTCCCCGTGGGCGTATCTACCCTTTGTCCGCAGCGGAGACCCGGTCCATGTCAGAATATATTGAGGAGAATCTGGCCCGGGGATTTATCCGGAAATCTACCTCCCCGGCGGGAGCAGGCTTCTTCTTCGTCAAAAAGAAGGACGGCTCACTCCGTCCATGTATAGATTATAGAGGCCTTAACCAGATTACAGTGAAGAATAAATACCCCCTCCCGCTCATTCCTGAATTATTTGACCGCCTGAGGGGGGCTAGAATCTTCACCAAACTGGATCTCCGTGGGGCGTATAACCTGGTCCGTATCCGTCAGGGGGATGAGTGGAAGACGGCATTCAACACCCGGGACGGCCACTATGAGTACCTTGTAATGCCCTTCGGTCTCTGTAACGCTCCTGCCGTCTTTCAAGAGTTGGTCAATGACATCTTCCGTGACCTTCTCTACTCCTGCGTGGTGGTGTACCTGGACGACATCTTGGTCTTCTCTCCGGACCTTCCTACTTACCGGAGGGATGTTCATCAGGTCCTGCTCAGGCTCAGGCAGAACCACCTCTACGCTAAATATGAGAAGTGCATCTTTGAGCAGACCTCTCTTCCATTTCTGGGCTACATAATCTCTCAGACCGGCCTACAAATGGATCCTGAGAAACTGTCTGCCATCCAGAAGTGGCCCCGACCAGAGGGGTTGAAGGCTATTCAGCGGTTCCTGGGCTTCGCCAACTATTACCGCCTCTTCATACCGCACTTCTCTTCCCGGACTGCCCCTATCTCTGCGCTCACCCGTAAGGGTACTAATCCCAGAAGATGGCCGCCCGAAGCTGAGGAGGCCTTTCTTTCCTTAAAACAGGCCTTCTCCTCCGCCCCGGTGCTGCATCGTCTGGACGGCAACAAACAATTCTTCCTAGAAGTTGACGCTTCCTCCTCCGGAGCCGGGGCGGTACTTACCCAAAAGTCATCTTCCGGAAGAATGGTAACCTGCGTTTTTTTTCTCCAAACTCTTCTCCTCTTCTGAGCGCAAGTATTCTATTGGAGACCGTGAATTGTTAGCCATTAAGCTGGCACTGGAGGAGTGGCGTTACCTGCTCGAGGGGGCTCTTCACCCGGTAATAATTTACACGGACCACAAGAACTTGGCTAACCTTCAGAGCGCCCAGAGACTTAACCCGCGCCAAGCCCGGTGGTCCTTGTTTTTTGCCCGCTTTGATTTTGTTCTTTATTTTCGCCTGGCAGACAAAAACATAGAATCATAGAATTATAGAATGTAGAGTTGAAAGGGACCTCCTGGGTCATCTGGTCCAACCCCCTGCTCAAAGCAGGATTCACTAAATCATCTCAAACAGATGTCTGTCCAGCCTCTGTTTGAAGACGTCCATTGAAGGGGAACTCACCACCTCTCGTGGCAGCCTGTTCCACTCATTGATCACCCTCACTGTCAAAAAGTTTTTTCTAATATCTAATCTGTGTCTCCTCCCATTTAGTTTCATCCCATTGCTTCTAGTCTTTCCTTGTGCAAATGAGAATAAAGATGATCCTTCTACAATGTGACAGCCCTTGACATATTTGTAGACAGCTATTAAGTCTCCTCTCAGTCTTCTTTTTTGCAAGCTAAACATTCTCAAATCCTGCAACCGTTCCTCATAGGACATGGTTTGCAGACCAGTCACCATTCTGGTCGCTCTTCTCTGAACTTGCTCCAGTTTGTCTATGTCTTTTTTAAAATGTGGTGCCCAAAACTGTACACAGTATTCCAGATGACGTCTGACCAAAGAGGAGTAAAGTCCGATAATGACTTCACGTGATCTAGACTGTATGCTTCTGTTAATACATCCCAGAATTGTATTTGCCTTTTTTGCTGCTGCATCACACTGTTGACTCATGTTCAGTCTATGATCTATTAGTATACCTAAGTCTTTTTCACATGTACTGTTGCTTAGCTCTATTCCTCCCATTCTGTATATGCTTTTTTCATTTTTATTGCCCAGATGTAGTACTTTGCATTTTTCCCTGTTAAAAACCATTCTGTTGGTTGCTGCCCACTGCTCCAGTTTATTTAGGTCTTTTTGAATCCTCTCTCTCTCTTCTCTAGTATTAGCTATCCCTCCTAGCTTTGTGTCATCAGCAAATTTAATCAGTTTACCCTCAATTCCTTCATCTAAATCATTGATAAAGATGTTGAACAATACAGGTCCCAGGACGGAGCCCTGTGGTACCCCACTTGAGACATTCATCCAGCTGGATGTGAAGCCATTTACAACCACCCTTTGAGTCCGATCACTAAGCCAGTTATGAATCCACCTAACTGTTGCCTGGTCCATTGCATACTTGGTCATTTTTTCAATAAGGATGGTGTGAGATACTTTGTCAAATGCTTTGCTGAAGTCAAGATATACTATATCTACAGCATTTCCCTGATCCACCCAGTCAGTGATTCTGTCATAGAAGGAAATTAAGTTAGTCTGACATGACTTGTTAGTTACAAACCCATGCTGACTCTGGTTAATCACTTCATTCTTATCCATGTACTTACATACATGTTGTTTAATAATTTGTTCAAAGATCTTTCCTGGTATAAAAATCAGACTCACCGGCCTATAGTTCCCTGGGTCCACCTTCTTCCCCTTTTTGAAGATAGGAACAACATTTGCTCTTCTCCAGTCTTCTGGGACTTCTCCTGTTCTCCAAGAATTTTCAAAGATTATGGAGAGTGGTTCTAAAATTTCTTCTACGATCTCCTTCAGTACTCTGGGGTGTAATTCATCTGGACCTGGAGACTTGAACTCATTTATGCTAGCTAAATATTCCCTCACAATCTTTCTGTTTACAGATAACTTGGATTCTTCTATTCCTTTAAAAGGACAGTGAAGATCAGTTGATACATTTTCTTTCTGAGAGAAAACAGATGCAAAATAGGAATTAAAAAGTTCGGCCTTCTCAACATCCTCTCTTACCATTTCTCCATTTTCATTCTGTAAAAATGCTATAGCATCTTTGACTTTTCTTTTACTTTTGACATACCCCCAAAATCCTTTTTTGTTGCTTTTGACATCTCTTGCAAGCCTTAATTCATTGTCAGCTTTAGCTAACCTCATACGTGCCCTACAGGATCTGCAGACTGCATTATAATCTTCTTTAGATATGCCTCCCTCTTTCCATTTAATAAACATTTCTTTCTTTCTTTTTAGCATGTGTTTAAGTTCTGTGTTCATCCATCCTGGTTTCCTTAAATGCTTCCCATTCTTCCTACTTTTCGGGATTGTTAACGATTGTGCTTTGAGAATCTCATTTTTAAAAATTTCCCATCCTTCCTGGACATTTTTGTCCTTAAGGACATCCAGCCATTGGATCCCTCCTATTCTCTTTCTGAGTCTCTTAAAATCTGCCTTTCTAAAATCTAACCTTGAAGTTTGAGTCTTCACATGTCTTCCTCCTCTAGTTATCCAAAATTCTATAATAGCATGATCGCTGCCTCCTAGGGTCCCAGCCACCTTTACCTCCTCAACCATTTCCTCCCTGTTTATAAGGATTAGATCCAAAGTAGCAGATCCCCTTGTTTTCTCCCCTACCTTTTGGAAGATAAAGTTGTCAGCAAGAGAGGATAAGAATTTGCTTGACCTGTTAGTTTTACTTGAGAGAGATTCCCAACAAATGTCTGGATAGTTGAAATCTCCCATGACCACTACGTCATATTTTTTTGAGAACTTGGTCATTTGATACATAAAGAGTTCATCCATATCTTCAGCTTGCCCAGGTGGCCTGTAGTAAATGCCTACAATGGTGTCCTTTCCGTTGTTCTCTCCTTGTATTCTTACCCAAACAGTTTCCACAGAACTCCCAGTCTCTGAAGCTTCAATCTCTGTGCAGATATACGCTTTTCTAACATACAATGCGACACCTCCTCCTCGTTTATCAAGTCTGTTTCTTGCAAATAAGTTGTATCCTTTTAGCCTTTTATTCCAATCATGTGTATCGTCCCACCAAGTTTCAGTGATTCCAATGACATCATATTTCTTTTCCTGCATTAGTAGTTCCAATTCTCCTTGTTTGTTGCCCATGCTTTGTGCATTTGTATAAAAACATTTTAGTTTGTGATTGGTTTCTCTTCCTCCCATATTTTTATTATTTAAATTGTTTTGTCTTTGTTCTTCCTTTCCACTTCCAGTAGCAGAGATCTCAATAGTATTTGTCAGCTGTATAGCTTTTTCTGGCCTTTTGCTTCCCTTCCCACATTGTTCTAGTTTAAAGCTCTCCTGATGAGTGTAGCAAGGCGACTTCCAAATACATGTTTTCCAGTCTTCGTAAGGTGCACCCCATCTCTAGCAAGTAGTCCATCGTATAGGTAATTCATTCCGCGATCCAGAAATCCAAATCCTTGTTGATGGCACCATCGACGTAGCCAGTTGTTCACCTGTAGAATCTTATTCCACCTCATTGTTCCATGGCCATCCACTGGGAGGATGGATGAGAAGACCACCTGCGCTCCCAATTCTCTCACTTTCTTGCCTAAGTCTTCAAAGTCACTGCAGATGGTTTCCAGGTCCTTTCTTGTCGTGTCATTTGTCCCCACATGTATTAGCAGGAATGGGTAGTGATCTGTAGGTCTGAAGAGTCTTGATATCCTGTCAGACACATCTTTAATTTTTGCTCCTGGAAGACAGCACATTTCTCTTGAGATTATGTCTGGTCTGCAGATAGCGGCCTCTGTTCCTCTTAACAGGGAATCCCCCATGACCACCACTCTCCGTTTTTTCTTCACAACATTCTTCTTTCTCCATCCAGGAGGATTCTGAGTGCTTACAAGGTTATTCATTGCTGGCAAAGTCTTATCTTGCTGTATTTCTTCATGGTTCTCCTGCGAGAGAGCCTGGTACTGGTTCCTGAGCAGTATGGGTGCTGACTGCCTCTCGATCCTCCAGCTTCTCTGGGTCACATGCTTCCATTCCTCTGTTTCCTCAGGTGCAGTTCGAATTTCTTCTCTTTCTGAATCATGAAGAGATAATTCTGCTCTGTCTAAGAACTCTTCACCTTCCTTAATGATTTTCAAGGTAGTTAACCTCTCTTCTAGATTTCGCAACTTTTCCTCCAACAGGGACACAAGCTTGCATTTCTGGCATGTGAAGTTTGGCTTTTCCACTGGCAAGTCTGTGAACATGTAGCAGGATATGCAGCTCACCAAATGGCTCCTGGACTCTTCCATGTTCTTATTGTTAATGTTCTGAAAACAGTGAAAAAAGCTTAAAAAAAAAGCTTCAAAATGCGCGCACCGGCAGGCGCGCGGTTTACCGATGTCCTCTTTTCAGCTCCAACAGCCAAAATCCAGTGTTCTTTGAGCTCGCGGAGACTCTTCACTTACCCAAAAATGCAGTGGGAATATGCAAATTATCTCCTCAGAGCTGACGCCTTGTCCCGATCCTTCCTGATATCTGATCTAGAGGAGGAACCTAAGCACATCATTGATCCCGCCAGAGTAATGCAAGTGGTTCCCGTGAATCTAAATTGTCTCCCTCCCAGTAAGACGTTTGTAACTGTACCTGATCGGTAGAAGGTCCTACACTGGGGTCACTCGTCTAAGCTAGCTGGCCACGCCGGTCAGAAAAAGACCCTCCAGCTCATTACCCGGCATTACTGGTGGCCTACCCTGCACAAGGATGTAATAGACTTTGTTTCTGCCTGTGTGTCCTGCGCCCGCAACAAAGTTCCGAGACACCTGCCAGCCGGTCGCCTTCTTCCTCTTCCAGTACCTGCTGCCCCGTGGCAGCATATTGCTATGGACTTTATAATGGATCTTCCTGTCTCTGCCGGTTGTACGGTCATTTGGGTGGTCGCTGATCGCTTCTCCAAGATGGCGCACTTCATTCCCCTGCCGGGTCTCCCGTCTGCACCCGAACTGGCTAAAGACTTTATCCGCCACATCTTCCGTCTCCATGGCCTGCCCCTCCACATCGTGTCAGATCGTGGGGTTCAGTTCACCTCACGCTTCTGGAGAGCCACATGTAAGTTGCTTGACGTCACTCTGGACTTCTCTTCCGTTTACCATCCACAGTCCAATGGTCAAGTGGAGCGGATCAATCAGAACCTGACCAGTTACCTCCGGCACTTCGTTAATGCCCACCATTCGGACTGGGTGGATCTCCGACCATGGGCCGAGTTCTCTTACAATAATCACGAGAGCGAATCTTCCTCCAAATCCTCGTTTTTTGTAGTCTTCGGTCAGCATCCTCGGATCCCATTTCCCGTCTCCACCTCGGTGGACAATCCGGCTGGGGAATCTCTCGTTCGCGAATTCTCCTCCATTTGGGAGAGTACCTGATCCGCACTCCTTCAGTCGTCCGAACGGATGAAAAAACACGCTGACAAGAAACGCCTGGATCCTCCACAACTCCGTCCTGGAGATAAAGTCTGGCTCTCATCCAAATATGTCCGGCTCAAGATTCCCTTCTACAAGTTAGGGCCTCGGTTCATCGGCCCACTGGAACTTATCAAACAGATCAACCCGGTGGCCTATAAATTAAAACTCCCGGCCAACTTACGGATCCCTAACTCCTTCCATGTATCTCTCCTCAAACCCGTGGTACTTAACTCTTTTTCCAAGTCTACAGGTACGCCTCCTGCTCCGGTTTCCGCTGAGAACGAGTTTGAGGTAGAGAACATTCTGGCCACCAAAAGGGTAAGAGGAAAAACCTTTTTTCTGGTAGATTGGAAGGGGTTTGGTCCTGAGGAGAGAACGTGGGAGCCCCGGGAGAACATCCATGCCCCTCTCATCCTTGATAAATTTCTCTCTGGCCTAAAAAAGGGGGGGCCTAAAGGGGGGGGTACTGTAGCGTCGGCGTCCCTGCCTCCTGCTAGGCAGGGACGCTGTTCCCCTCACCTCTCCGCTCTGTGCCCGGCGCCTTCCTCCCGCTCTGCTGGCAGCGCGCACTGCTTCCCGGCGATGGTGCTTAGGGCGCGCGCGCGCGCTCCCCCTCTCTTAAAGGGGCCGCGCGCGCCGTCCTAAGGAGTCCCCGGCCAATGGCTGGAGGACTTCACCATATTTAAGGCACCTCCTCCAAAATGGAGGTGCCCGAGCAATGTTGTTGCAAAGCCTTCACTCTGCTTCTGCCCTCAGGTCCCGTTTCCAGTTACCTGCCAGTCACCTGCCAGATTCCTGCCTGTTACCTGTCAGTCACCTGCCAGATTCCTGCTTGATACCTGCCAGATATCCGTTTACCTGCTTGCAAGCCTGCGGTCCGACGGTCTGCCTTCCGACACCTGTCAGTCTGTCTATGGACCAGCCTGCCCGCTCACCTGGGAGCGCTCATCTGCTACCTGCCTGCTAGCCTACCTTGAGGCTCCGCCGTCACTTGCCGTGACCACCTGCCTGTCCAGAGACTCTTGTCTGCTCACCTGGGAGCGCTCATCTGCTACCTGCCTGATAGCCTACCTGGAGGCTCCGCCGTCACTTGCCGTGACCACCTGCCTGTCCAGAGACTCTCGCCTGCTCACTTAGGAGTGCTCACCTGCTACCTGCCTGCTAGCCTACCTTGAGGCTCTGCCGTCACTAGCCGTGACCACCTGCCTGTCCAGAGACTGTCCCTGTCACTTGCCGTGAGTACCCGTCCTTCTACCCAGAGACTGTCCCTGTCACTTGCCATGACTACCTGCCCTTCTACCCAGAGACTGTCCCTGTCACTTGCTGTGACTACCTGCCCTTCTACCTAGAGACTGTCCCTGTCACTTGCCGTGATTACCTGCCCGTCTTCCCTGGGAGCCACCCGCTTCCTTACAAGGACCGCCCCCTTGTATAGTTGCTCAGAGGTTCCGCCTCCCAGACCCGTTACAGTTTGCTCGGGCCATGGAATCCGGTGGCACCCAAGCTCCCTTGCTCTCGGACCTATGTCATGAACTGTCCCGTCAGAGGTCCCAACAGGAGTCCATCCTGAGTCACCTGCGGAGTGTCAACTCTCGCCTGGACAATCTGTCTGCTCCACCTGCAACCACCGCTAGTGTCATGACTCGCAACCCGGCAGCGCCGCTGCCCACCAATACCATGGTATCCTGTCCCGGACCCCGGTTTTCTGCACCTCTTCGTTTCGGAGGTGACTCCGCTCAAGCTCGGGGCTTCATAAACCAGTGCACCCTGCACTTTGAACTCTTGTCCCACCAGTTTATCTCCGACCGGTCCAAAGTAGCCTTTATCATGTCCCACCTCACGGGGGAGGCTCTGGCTTGGCTAAATCCTCTGTGGGAGAGAGGAGATCCCCTGGTGTCCGACCTGCCAGCCTTTCTCACGGCTTTCCGGAAAGTCTTCGACGAACCCGGACGGAAGACCTCATCCGCATCGTCTCTGCTACGCCTCCGTCAAGGAGATCTCACCGTGGGCCAATATGCCATACGGTTCCGTACCCTTGCTTCAGAGCTGGCCTGGGATAACGACGCTCTGGTGTCTGTCTTCTGGGAGGGTCTGTCCGGCCGTATTAAAGATGAACTCGCCGGTCGGGACATTCCTACCACTCTCGACGACTTAATGACACTTGCCACCCGGATTGACATCCGATTCCAGGAGCGCGCCAAAGAGGTCACCCGTGAGAGGAGGTTTCCACTTCTAGCCCCCACCTTCCAGAAACCCGTCACTCCCTCCGTTACTCCCCAGGCACACTCATCTGAGCCTATGCAGGTCGACCAGACCAAGATGGTCAAAACCCGTCAAGACTTACGCCGTGCCGAGGGGAGCTGCTCTACTGTGGCAGTAAGGAGCACCGGATCCGTTCCTGCCCAGTGAGGTCGAGAAACGCCTGTGTCTAGGATCGCTCAGAGAGGTCGCCCTAGACAAAAGTAAACCCTCTCCATCTCTGATGCTCTCAGTCTCTATCACCTGCGGAGAGAACCGCTATTTCGAACTGGCTCAACTTAACTCAGGAGCTGCTGGAAATCTCATTTCTCAGTCTCTGGTAGAGAAATACCGCATTCCCACCAAACCTCTGGCCGTACCTTTATCTGTCGCCGCTGTGGATGGGGGCCTCTTACCACATCCCATCCAACTCATCACCGAATCCATAACTCTGCACGTGGGAATGCTGCATTCTGAGAGCATCTCCTTTCATGTTCTGCCTGGACTCTCTCACGCACTCTTGTTAGGCCTACCTTGGCTCCAGAAACATGCACCCGTGCTTGACTGGCAGACCGGAGAAGTCCTTCGCTGGGGACAGGACTGCCATAGGACTTGTCTAGTTCCCGTTCGTCCTGCTCGTCCTTCTCCTACCCCAGTCAGTCTACCCCGTCTACCGGTTCCCTATCGGTCTTATGCGGATGTCTTCAATAAAAAAGAAGCAGAGACATTACCCCCTCATAGACCATACGATTGTCCAATCGACCTGATACCCGGCTCTACTCCTCCCCGTGGGCGTATCTACCCTTTGTCCGCAGCGGAGACCCGGTCCATGTCAGAATATATTGAGGAGAATCTGGCCCGGGGATTTATCCGGAAATCTACCTCCCCGGCGGGAGCAGGCTTCTTCTTCGTCAAAAAGAAGGACGGCTCACTCCGTCCATGTATAGATTATAGAGGCCTTAACCAGATTACAGTGAAGAATAAATACCCCCTCCCGCTCATTCCTGAATTATTTGACCGCCTGAGGGGGGCTAGAATCTTCACCAAACTGGATCTCCGTGGGGCGTATAACCTGGTCCGTATCCGTCAGGGGGATGAGTGGAAGACGGCATTCAACACCCGGGACGGCCACTATGAGTACCTTGTAATGCCCTTCGGTCTCTGTAACGCTCCTGCCGTCTTTCAAGAGTTGGTCAATGACATCTTCCGTGACCTTCTCTACTCCTGCGTGGTGGTGTACCTGGACGACATCTTGGTCTTCTCTCCGGACCTTCCTACTCACCGGAGGGATGTTCGTCAGGTCCTGCTCAGGCTCAGGCAGAAGCACCTCTATGCTAAATATGAGAAGTGCATCTTTGAGCAGACCTCTCTTCCATTTCTGGGCTACATAATCTCTCAGACCGGCCTACAAATGGATCCTGAGAAACTGTCTGCCATCCAGAAGTGGCCCCGACCAGAGGGGTTGAAGGCTATTCAGCGGTTCCTGGGCTTCGCCAACTATTACCGCCTCTTCATACTGCACTTCTCTTCCCGGACTGCCCCTATCTCTGCGCTCACCCGTAAGGGTACTAATCCCAGAAGATGGCCGCCCGAAGCTGAGGAGGCCTTTCTTTCCTTAAAACAGGCCTTCTCCTCCGCCCCGGTGCTGCATCGTCCGGACGGCAACAAACAATTCTTCCTAGAAGTTGACGCTTCCTCCTCCGGAGCCGGGGCGGTACTTACCCAAAAGTCATCTTCCGGAAGAATGGTAACCTGCGTTTTTTTCTCCAAACTCTTCTCCTCTTCTGAGCGCAACTATTCTATTGGAGACCGTGAATTGTTAGCCATTAAGCTGGCACTGGAGGAGTGGCGTTACCTGCTCGAGGGGGCTCTTCACCCAGTAATAATTTACACGGACCACAAGAACTTGGCTTACCTTCAGAGCGCCCAGAGACTTAACCCGCGCCAAGCCTGGTGGTCCTTGTTTTTTGCCCGCTTTGATTTTGTTCTTCATTTTCGCCCGGCAGACAAAAATATCAAAGCTGACGCCTTGTTCCGATCCTTCCTGGTATCTGATCTAGAGGAGGAACCTAAGCACATCATTGATCCCGCCAGAGTAATGCAAGTGGCTCCCGTGAATCTAAATCGTCTCCCTCCCGGTAAGACGTTTGTAACTGTACCTGATCGGAAGAAGGTCCTACACTGGGGTCACTCGTCTAAGCTAGCTGGCCACGCCGGTCAGAAAAAGACCCTCCAGCTCATTACCCGGCATTACTGGTGGCCTACCCTGCACAAGGATGTAATAGACTTTGTTTCTGCCTGTGTGTCCTGCGCCCGCAACAAAGTTCCGAGACACCTGCCAGCCGGTCGCCTTCTTCCTCTTCCTGTACCTGCTGCCCCGTGGCAGCATATTGCTATGGACTTTATAACGGATCTTCCTGTCTCTGCCGGTTGTACGGTCATTTGGGTGGTCGCTGATCGCTTCTCCAAGATGGCGCACTTCATTCCCCTGCCGGGTCTTCCGTCTGCACCCGAACTGGCTAAAGATTTTATCCGCCACATCTTCCGTCTCCATGGCCTGCCCCTCCACATCGTGTCAGATCGTGGGGTTCAGTTCACCTCACGCTTCTGGAGAGCCACATGTAAGTTGCTTGACGTCACTCTGGACTTCTCTTCCGCTTACCATCCACAGTCCAATGGTCAAGTGGAGCGGATCAATCAGAACCTGACCAGTTACCTCCGGCACTTTGTTAATGCCCACCATTCGGACTGGGTGGATCTCCTACCATGGGCCGAGTTCTCTTACAATAATCACGAGAGCGAATCTTCCTCCAAATCCCCGTTTTTTGTAGTCTTCGGTCAGCATCCTCGGATCCCATTTCCCGTCTCCACCTCGGTGGACAATCCGGCTGCGGAATCTCTCGTTCGCGAATTCTCCTCCATTTGGGAGAGTACCCGATCCGCACTCCTTCAGTCGTCCGAACGGATGAAAAAACACGCTGACAAGAAACGCCTGGATCCTCCACAACTCCGTCCTGGAGATAAAGTCTGGCTCTCGTCCAAATATGTCCGGCTCAAGATTCCCTCCTACAAGTTAGGGCCTCGGTTCATCGGCCCACTGGAAGTTATCAAACAGATCAACCTGGTGGCCTATAAATTAAAACTCCCGGCCAACTTACGGATCCCTAACTCCTTCCATGTATCTCTCCTCAAACCCGTGGTACTTAACTCTTTTTCCAAGTCTACAGGTACGCCTCCTGCTCCGGTTTCCGCTGAGAACGAGTTTGAGGTAGAGAACATTCTGGCCACCAAAAGGGTAAGAGGAAAAACCTTTTTTCTGGTAGATTGGAAGGGGTTTGGTCCTGAGGAGAGAACGTGGGAGCCCCGGGAGAACATCCATGCCCCTCTCATCCTTGATAAATTTCTCTATGGCCTAAAAAAGGGGGGGCCTAAAGGGGGGGGTACTGTAGCGTCGGCGTCCCTGCCTCCTGCTAGGCAGGGACGCTGTTCCCCTCACCTCTCCGCTCTGTGCCCGGCGTCTTCCTCCCGCTCTGCTGGCAGCGCGCGCTGCTTCCCGGCCACGGTGCTTAGGGCGCGCGCGTGCACGCTCCCCCTCTCTTAAAGGGGCCGCGAGCGCTGTCCTAAGGAGTTCCCGGCCAATGGCCGGAGGACTTCACCATATTTAAGGCACCTCCTCCAAAATGGAGGTGCCCGAGCAATGTTGTTGCAAAGCCTTCACTCTGCTTCAGCCCTCAGGTCCCGTTTCCAGTTACCTGCCAGTCACCTGCCAGATTCCTGCCTGTTACCTGCCAGTCACCTGCCAGATTCCTGCCTGTTACCTGCCAGTCACCTGCCAGATTCCTGCTTGATACCCGCCAGATATCCGTTTACCTGCTTGCAAGCCTGCGGTCCGACGGTCTGCCTTCTGACACCTGTCAGTCTGTCTATGGACCAGCCTGCCCGCTCACCTGGGAGCGCTCATCTGCTACCTGCCTGCTAGCCTGTTTTGAGGCTCCGCCGTCACTTGCCGTGACCACCTGCCTGTCCAGAGACTCTTGTCTGCTCACCTGGGAGCGCTCATCTGCTACGTGCCTGCTAGCCTACCTGGAGGCTCTGCCGTCACTTGCCATGACCACCTGCCTGTCCAGAGACTCTTGTCTGCTCACCTGGGAGCGCTCATCTGCTACCTGCCTGCTAGCCTACCTGGAGGCTCCGTCGTCACTTGCCGTGACCACCTGCCTGTCCAGAGACTCTCGCCTGCTCACCTAGGAGCGCTCACCTGCTACCTGCCTGCTAGCCTACCTGGAGGCTCCGCCGTCACTAGCCGTGACCACCTGCCTGTCCAGAGACTGTCCCTGTCACTTGCCGTGAGTACCCGTCCTTCTACCCAGAGACTGTCCCTGTCACTTGCCGTGACTACCTGCCCTTCTACCCAGAGACTGTCCCTGTCACTTGCCGTGACTACCTGCCCTTCTACCCAGAGACTGTCCCTGTCACTTGCCGTGACTACCTGCCATTCTACCCAGAGACTGTTCCTGTCACTTGCCGTGATTACCTGCCCGTCTTCCCTGGGAGCCACCCACTTCCTTACAAGGACCGCCCCCTTGTATAGTTGCTCAGAGGGTCCGCCTCCCAGACCCGTTACATGAGTAAACAGCTCTGCAGACTCAACCATCTGTTCTACCTCATACTCAGACGGGCAGCTGGAGATTTGGGAGCTGTGAGGAAGCAAGTGCGATTGGGGTGACACCTCTGAGGACTGGAGTATTTGTGATGTTGAAGTTGATGTGGAGGAGAGCCCACTTAAAGCAGCACTTGATATCCGTTGAAGCACCTGCTGTTTTTGTGCCTCATCTGGAATTTGTAGCGATTGGCGTGGCCGTAAGAAAGGGATCTTATCACATTGTCCGCTAAAAGAAGTAGACATTTTAGTTTTGCTGGAAGATGGTCTTTCTTCTGCAGATGTTACTGTTGCTTTAACACCTACCCCACGGACACAACCTTTTTTCCCCTTCCCAACACGCCTATTCCCCTTTCCACCAGCAGCAGGCCTTTTTCCACTCATTTTGGTGGTTAACTAATTCACAACTCTGGAGTTGTTTGCACAAAAAAACAATGGATGGGAACTGAGCAGAGCTGAGTGGCCAAACTGTGGTATTAGGCCAAAACTATTGTCTGGGTTAGATGCAGAAAAAAATTATATTCAGTTTGCAACCTGATGGAGGTCAGTATAGATGGACTAATAGAACAAGTCCCACACACAGCTAGAAGCCCAAATATTTTTTCAGAGCTAGATGCAGAAAAAAATTATATTCAATTTGCAACCTGATGGAGGTCAGTATAGATGGGCTAATAGAACAAGTCCCACACACTGCTAGAAGGCCAAATATTTTTTCAGAGCTTGATGCAGAAAAAAATTATATTCAATTTGCAACCTGATGGAGGTCAGTATAGATGGACTAATAGAACAAGTCCCACACACTGCTAGAAGCCCAAATATTTTTTCAGAGCAAGATGCAGAAAAAAATGATATTCAATTTGCAACCTGATGGAGGTCAGTATAGATGGACTAATAGAGAAAGTCCCACACACTGCTAGAAGCCCAAATATTTTTTTCAGAGCTAGATGCAGAAAAATATTATATTCAGTTTGCAACCTGATGGAGGTCAGTATAGGTGGACTAATAGAACAAGTCCCACACACTGCTAGAAGCCCAAATATTTTTTCAGAGGTAGATGCAGAAAAAAATTATATTCAGTTTGCAACCTGATGGAGGTCAATATAGATGGACTAATAGAATGATGCTATGCCCAAAAGGTTTTACTTCACTAGGTGCAGTAAAAAAATTGGTATTCTATACACAGGTGGTGTAGCTTGCAACACAGATAGGCTACTCCACTGACTAACACATTCTGCAATAGGCCAAAAAGGATTAGCTTTGCTAGATTTAGCCAAATGCTGTGAAAAAAACTTGCACAGCTCTGGCACAGACCTGCCTGGCAAAAACTGATAGGAACTGATGTAACCTAGTCCTGAAAAGGACTGCAATTACAATTAGTCTTTACTCCCACAATCTATCTATTTAAGAGCACAGACCTGCCTGATAAAAGTCGTAGGAAATGCTGTAACCTAGTCCTTAAAAGGACTGCAATCACAACTATTCCCTACTCCCAAGCTATCTGTAGATTTGTGCGAAAATTGGCTTGAAATTAACAAGGTATAGCGCACACAGCAACAGCGGTGCCGGCTAACACGCAGCTGCAGCAGTGAGAAAATGGTTGCGACGGGGAAAATGGCTTGGTCTTATAGGGCAAGGACACGTGACATACACTGCCAATGACACATACCCTTGCTTGTGTGAAAAAAAGCACTTTGCTCCGTGTGTGCGCTGCTGATAGGCTGACAGATTGCACCTCCCCACTGTAAATGCGGGAAAGAGAAAAAAAAATGGAGTTCTTCATTGTTCCTGCAGAGATCCATCCCCTGCCCCTCCCCCCACCCCGCTGTACACTCAAACTGCGTATTAACATTAATTTTCATCATTACTGAGAAAAAATCCAGTTATGATTTTGGTGCACGAACAGTTATCGAACATAACCTCGAACAGCCGAATTTTTTTCAAATCGTTCGTGTTCGCCGAACGGCTCGAACACCGCCCAAAACAGCTCGAATTTGAGATTGGCGAACAGTTCGAGTCGAACAACGCTCATCTCTAATTGTGAGCTTCGTTTAAGTAAAGAAAAAAAAAAGTCAGTTACGCCCGTATAGCTTGTTTACACTCTGCGGGAGTATTTCTTTCTGGGAGTACTACTTTGCAGGAAAATTTGATTGAATTTCAGGTATTTGTGGATTGTGGTTCAACACTTAATGTGATTGATTAAGGGTTTTTGGAAAACCTTAAATTGAAATCCAAACCTTTGCCATCACCTATTTCTGTGATTGCAATTGATAACACTCCCTTGAAATGTATTACTCACAAGACTGCTGCATTTCCCCTTACTATCAATGGAGTTCACCAAGAAATTTTGGACTTGGTTGTTTTGGATAATTTACCCTCTCCGGTCGTTCTAGGATTGCCTAGGTTAAAACTGCACAATCCTTTGCTGGATTGGTCTACTAATGTGATTAAGTCTTGGAGTCCGAAGTGCTATGATAAATGTTGTAATGGTCGCATTGCGGCTGTGGAAAAAGCTTAATTACCTGTACCTATTCAAGATTTTTGGAGGGTTTTTTCAGAGGAGGAGTCGCAAGTTTTACCTCCTCATAGGGATTATGACTGCGCCATTGAGTTTGTTCCGGGTGCTGCTCTTCCCAAGAGTCGCTTGATTAATCTGAGTATTCCTGAAAGAAAGGCCTTGGAGGAGTACATACAGACGAGCCTGGCTGCTGGTCACATTAGACCTTCTAAGTCGCCTGTGGCAGTTGGATTCTTCTTTGTTAAAAAAAAGGACGGCGGTTTACGTCCATGTCTGGATTTTCGTGAAATTAATAAGATTACCGTACGCAATTCCTACCCATTGCCGTTAATTGCTGACTTGCTTAACCAGTTAGTGGGGGCCAAGTGGTTCTCTAAGATTGATCTCCGGGGGGCATACAATTTGTTACTAGTGAAGGAGGGTGATGAATGGAAAACTGCTTCTAAAACTCCGGTAGGTCATTTTGAGAATCTGGTGATGCCTTTTGGTCTTACCAATGCACTGGCATTTTTTCAGAACCTTATTAATGACATCCTGAGACCTTTGATTGGTAAGAATGTGGTTGTGTATTTGGATGACATTTTGATTTATTCACCAGATTTAGAGTCCCATTGGCAGAGTGTACGTGATGTTTTGCAGTTATTGAGTGATAATTCACTCTTCGCTAAGCTGGAGAAATGTGAGTTCGCTGTGCAGAAAATTAGCTTTTTGGGCTACATTGTTTACAGCGAGGGCTTTGAGATGGACCCGGCTGTGCAGGAATGGCCTACGCCTATTGGTTTGAAATCTATACAGAGATTTTTGGGTTTTGCCAATTATTACAGGATATTCATTAATAATTTTTCTATAATTGTTAAGCCTCTGACCGAGGAAAGGTGCGAATACGGTCCAGTGGACTACTGAGGCCATTGAAGTATTTGAGTATCTCAAAGAGAGGTTCAGTTCTGCCCCTATCCTTATGCAGCCTGATGAGACCAAGCCTTTTTTGGTCGAGGTCGATGCTTCATCGGTGGGGGTCGGAGCAGTTTTGTCTCAGGAGAACAAGGGTGGAGTACATCCTTGTGCCTTGTTTTCAAAATTTTTTTCGGAAACCGAACTGAATTATGCTGTTGGAAATTGGGAGTTGCTGGCTATTAAACTCGCGTTTGAACATTGGTGTCATTTTATGGAAGGCGCTAGATTTCCTATTCAGGTTTTCACAGATCATAAGAATTTAATCTATCTGGATGCCGCCAAGCGCTTGAATGCCCATCAAGCTAGGTGGGCACTTTTTCTTTCTCGGTTTCATTTTTCTGTTACCTATATCCCAGGTACTAAGAATGTTAAAGCCAATGCTTTATCTCGCAGCTTCTCTCCTATGGTCGGTGCCGAGGAGGAGGACAGCATTTTACAGAAAGTAGTTGTGGTGGTGGCATTGGACTCCGTTTTGGAGAATGGGATTCTGAAAGCTCAAGATGATGCTCTATCTAACACTCCCCATGGGAGGTTGTTCGTGCCTAGAGCCTTTAGGAGAGATTTGTTTGTGGAGTGTCATGAGTCTCGGTTGGCAGGTCATCCAGGAATTTCTGAGACTAAGAGACTTATCAGTCGCAGTTTTTGGTGGCCTGGATGGCAGAAGGAAGTCATCAAGTGGGTGCATCAATGTACTGTGTGTGCTAGGTCAAAGGCTTCACATACTCCTGCTGCGGGGTTGCTTTACCCTCTGGAGGTTCCTAGTGCGCCTTGGATGCATCTCTATATGGATTTTATTACTGATCTTCCTGTGTCCGAGGGTTTTACTGTCATCTGGGAGGTCGTGGACCGTTTTAGTAAGATGTGTCATTTGGTTCCATTCTTTAAGTTGCACTGTGCCAAGACACTCACTAAGGCGTTTGTTAAGGAAATTGTCAAGCTCCATGGCTTTCCCACGGATATTGTTTCTGATAGAGGACCTCAGTTTGTGGCTCGCTTTTGGCATGCTTTTTGTGACAGTTGGCAGTCCATTTGTCATTTTCGTATGGTTATTATCCTGAGTCTAATGGACAGACTGAAAGAAAGAACCAGGATGTTGAACAGTTTTTGCGTTGTTTTGTGGCAGACAATCAAGAGGTGTGGTCTGAGTTTCTGCCTCCTACATCCTCCTCTGCTGGGTGTTCTCCTTTTTTTTGGTTGTACTGGGAGACATCCGTCTTTTGGTTTGTTCTCCAAATTGGGGTCGGTGGTGCCGGAGGAGGAGAATTTTTCCGGTGATTTGGAGAGAGTTTAGACTAATGTACGTTGCAAACTTCAAGAGGCTAACAAGAAGTCCAAGAAGTACTTTGACAAGAAACGTAAGGAGGTTTTGTTTACTGTGGGTGATATGGTTTGGTTGTCCTCAAAGAACCGGCGGTTGAGGATTCCCTCTAAAAAACTGGGTCCTAAGTTTGTGGGTCCATTTAAAGTGCTTCAAGTTGTTAACCCATCTGCTGTCAGGTTGGATGTCCTTATTTATCCCCCATGGGAGGTTGTTCGTGCCTAGAGCCTTTAGGAGAGATTTGTTTGTGGAGTGTCATGAGTCTCGGTTGGCAGGTCATCCAGGAATTTCTGAGACTAAGAGACTTATCAGTCGCAGTTTTTGGTGGCCTGGATGGCAGAAGGAAGTCATCAAGTGGGTGCGTCAATGTACTGTGTGTGCTAGGTCAAAGGCTTCACATACTCCTGCTGCGGGGTTGCTTTACCCTCTGGAGGTTCCTAGTGCGCCTTGGATGCATCTCTCTATGGATTTTAATACTGATCTTCCTGTGTCCGAGGGTTTTACTGTCATCTGGGAGGTCGTGGACCGTTTTAGTAAGATGTGTCATTTGGTTCCATTCTTTAAGTTGCACTGCGCCAAGACACTCACTAAGGCGTTTGTTAAGGAAATTGTCAAGCTCCATGGCTTTCCCACGGATATTGTTTCTGATAGAGGACCTCAGTTTGTGGCTCGCTTTTGGCATGCTTTTTGTGACAGTTGGCAGTCCATTTGTCATTTTCGTATGGTTATTATCCTGAGTCTAATGGACAGACTGAAAGAAAGAACCAGGATGTTGAACAGTTTTTGCGTTGTTTTGTGGCAGACAATCAAGAGGTGTGGTCTGAGTTTCTGCCTCCTACATCCTCCTCTGCTGGGTGTTCTCCTTTTTTTTGGTTGTACTGGGAGACATCCGTCTTTTGGCTCGTTCTCCAAATTGGGGTCGGTGGTGCCGGAGGAGGAGAATTTTTCCGGTGATTTGGAGAGAGTTTAGACTAATGTACGTTGCAAACTTCAAGAGGCTAACAAGAAGTCCAAGAAGTACTTTGACAAGAAACGTAAGGAGGTTTTGTTTACTGTGGGTGATATGGTTTGGTTGTCCTCAAAGAACTGGCGGTTGAGGATTCCCTCTAAAAAACTGGGTCCTAAGTTTGTGGGTCCATTTAAAGTGCTTCAAGTTGTTAACCCATCTGCTGTCAGGTTGGATGTCCTTATTTCCTGGAAGATTAATCCTGTGTTTCATGTTCCCTTGTTAAAAAAGGCTGATGTATCAGATAGGGACGCCACTGTCACAGTTCCTCCTGTGGTGGAAGACGGCGAATATGAAATTTCTCGTATCTTGAATTCTAGATGGCATAGACGGAGATTACAGTATCTTGTCTCCTGGAAGGATTTCGGTCCCGAAGACAACTCCTGGGTAAGGACGGATGATGTCTCTGCTCCTAGGCTTGTTAAAGCTTTCCACAAGAGGTTTCCGGATAGGCCTGGGCCTGGAGGATCAAGAGGATTCTCATAAAAGAGGGGGTACTGTTAGAACCCTCCTGTTAGTTTTTTCCATTTTGCATTTTGCGATCACATGACCATCTGCCTTTATACTCCAGCTCCACCCTTTTAGCTGTGCTGGACTTCAGTGTTTGACTGTTTCTCTAGTCAGGTGCTTCGGTGCCTTTCTCTGTCAGTTCGCTTGGTCCTTTTGGGACCTCTAGTAACTTTTTGTCAGTTTGTCTTTTGTGTTCTGCAACAACTTTTCTGTTTAGGAGATGTCCCATTTTTGTTCCAGTCCTTAGTTCTTTTAGGGTCCCCTCCCCTTATGCTATAGGTCTTCGTTCAGACTAGCCGAGGACTAAGGCGGGTCTGTTCGCTAGGAACAGTCAGCCCTCTACATCGTAGGGATTCAGCTTAGTCTTACTGTAGGGACAGCTTTCCCCTATCTTTCCTTATTACTTGTTGCAGATCATAACAGGGACACCTGAACGCTGCGCTGGGACAAGGACATGGACGTGATAGCTGATGGTGCTAGTTGAGAGTATTCAATGACAGTTGCAGGGTGGGAGGCATCTTGACATTCGCCATGGACAGGGGATTGGCGTCCACACACAACAGTGGAACAAGCAGTGGTGTCACCCGCAGACACTGTTGTTGGAACCTGGGGTTCAGCCCACTAAGTCAGGTGTTTTGCTGCCATGTGCCTAATCATGCTGGTGGTGGTCAGGCTGCTAGTTTTGCTACCCCTGCTGATGCTGGCCTGGCAGGTGGTGCAAATGGCCTTTTTGGGGTTATCGGCAGAGTCTTTAAAAAACAACCAGACTCAGGAAGACCTAACAGTTGTACTGGCAACTTCCGTTGTGTCGATGTTACAGGGAACGGTTGCCACCACACTGCTTGTTCTTGCCTGTTGTAGTGCTATGCCTCCCTCCCCCTGTGTGCTGCTGTCCTCGCTCTGCATGTCACTGACTCGCCCCCAGGGGCCGGTGGCAGATCACTGGGGTTATCGTGGTGGCTGGCCCAGGGCGGTCAGTGCACAAAAGGGGATACCGACTATTAGCTAATGTTCAAAGAGTTCGTGACGCCACCTGTGGTGTCTGGTTAGGATCACCAGCGCTGCAACAGTCCTCTGAGGCAGATGTCAGGGCCTCTAAAGATGGTACGGCTCCACACAGGCGGAGCAGGCCTCAGGGCAGTGTAGTATAGATGTATGGTGCACTGGGCGTTGTAGTGCGGGGGAGGAAGAATGGCGCCGCAGGAGTAACGGATAGAGACAGGGAATTTACTTCGTTACCTTTGCTGGTACAGCTGTTAAGTACTGTCCAGGGTACCCCAGGTGAAGGGCGCACTTTTGGACTTCTGGCCAGGGAGCGGGTATTATGCCTCCTGATCTGTGTATGTCTCTGTGTATGCTCCTGGCCAGCCTGGAACTGAGCCTAGATTATGTGTCCTGCTGTTACTTCACCTGTTGCTCTGAAGTAGGACCTCTGGTTGGTAACTGTGACGCCTCTACTCGAAAAGCCCTTTTCTTTACCCTGGGAGATGGGGGACTCAGAGTCGGGTCCTGTGATGGAGAGATGGGGTGCAGCCGTGGCCCGGACCCGACCCGTGCTCAGGGCCGTCACATTAAAAGGATGGTGGGGGCTTATCCGGGTTGAGTGGCTGGTTTACAACTACGCCACCTGTGGCACCTGGTGAAGGCCACCAGCGCCGCCGCTGTCCGCTGAGGCATGGTGTTATGGCGGCCAGAGTTATTACTACTCCCCACAGGCGGAGCAAGGCCTCAGGGCAGAGGGACAGGATGGAGGGGGTAGTAGTAGAGAAGAACGGGCGCCGCGTCGTGCGGTGTAGCGCAGAATAAACAGTCCGGAGGCCATAGGGGTGAACTTCCAAGACTTTACTCACTTTAGAGATAGCAGAAGGAAGGCGACTCCCTGCTCCCCGCGGAGTCCTGCGGTCACCATGGACGGGGGTCCGACTACCTCCGAGTAAGTCCAGCATTCAGTCGGGACCCTACACCAGAGTGTTCCTGAACTACAGACTGAATCCTTTCCTTTCCGTGTGTGTGCGAATAGGCCGGGGTCTCCCTCTCAGCTCCTCTCAGAACAAGGATACGCTCCGCTCCATCCGATACCCGGTGGGATCCTCTGGGCCTACCGGGCTTTCCCGACCAGGACATGGAGTAGCAAGGTCGGGTATTGGGGGCCGGTACCCCTCTTGCAGCCGGAGTCCCTCTGAATATATCAGCATGGCGAGGACAGGTGGCGTACACCGCTCCGTCTGCATCCTGCCTGGGATCCATTTGCTATGGAGCCACACTCTAGGCTCCGGGCCTTGTTGGTCCTGGTCATTGGCCGGGTTGCGACATTCCCCGTCTGCAACCTGCCCCTCGTCCCAAGGCTAAGGTACGAGGGCTGTGTCCCTTGCCGGTGCAGTCCCACACAGGATCTGCACTCCGGGAGGGAAGTCACATTACACACAGTATCTGACAGCACAGAAGTACAGCCGAAAGACTAGCAAAAGACCAAGACCAAAGATGGCTTTTTATTAAATATGAAATTTAAAGTGTAACTAACTTGTAAGTCCTCCACCCTCACCCACTAACTGGTTCCCCTAACTCTTGGTTCCCCAGTCTCCCTCTAACCAGGGGAGCAGCACCTAGTGCATACTAGCTCCCTCTGGTGGAGAAGTGTGATGTTGGATGCAAAGGTTGGGTCACGACTATCACACTGTTCTTACCTCAGAGGAGGAACACTACATTCCATTAGAGAAGTGCAGCATCCCTGTGGCGGTCGAACCCTCAGGGGCGCCACATTGTGGATGCAGCTGTGAATAGTATAACCCCCCACGGGAGGAGTATATCCTCAGGGCACTAAATAGGGATGTTGGTGGTGATGGTGCGCGGGAGCAGCAGTAACCACACCGAGTCTGTCATGCAATTCAGGGTCTTTATTGCTGACAGTATTAAGGGACCCGTCCGGAGTACAAGTTAACAATGGAGGCCTGGTCAGTCTGAGAGCAACTGGGAAATCCCGCTGGTCAGGGGGAGTTTGTAGGCCTACCTTGCTGACTTCACTCTTTCTTGGCTATCCCGCTGTAGTGTGGTGGTAGCCCACGTCTCTGAGTGTACCGTGTTGTTCTCACCCGTATGACTGGCGACTCGGGCCTTCCGTACTTCTCACACCTCCGGGGCAGTAGTGGTCCCTCTTGTGTGGCTGAGCCTCCGGGCTTCCTTGGGCCAGAGGACTTGAAGTCCCCTGCGTGGTGGTTTTCTGCTGCTGGGCTTAGAACCCTCACAGCCTCGGACTCCAGTGTCCAGCCTTGTAGTCTCTAGCCAGGACGAGCTCTGCTGGCTCCCCTCCTGGCCTTGTGTTCCTCCTCTGCCTACAGGGACTCCTCAGCCTGCTGCTGACCTGTCCCTGTCTCTGGAACTTCTGGAACTTCTCTAACCCCGCCCCAGATCCAGTTTATAAAGGGCAGATTTCTCCCCTCCCTGGACTGAGGCAGGAGGTGCTGCATGCTAATTGTCCCCAACCAGGGAACCTCCCACCTGCTCTCAGACATGACATTGCTGCCACTGTGGCGACCAGACCTGGGGTGCCACATAACCTACATGTGCATCCTCCAACCTCACCCACTACATGGTTCCCCCTATCTTTTGGTTCCCCCACCTCCACTTATCCCGGATGGGGCAGCACACTGGTGCCTATTAGCCCCCTCTGCAGGTGGAAGTGTAGTGTTGGGTGCGAAGGTGGGGTCATGACAGTTGTACCATCCTTACCTCGAAGGAGAGATACCACACCCCATTAAAGAGGTGCAGTATCCCTGTGGCGATCGAACCCCCAGGGGCGCCACATTCCCCCCTGGTGAAACACAGCACGTCCGCGGGCTGCAAAGAGAGAAAAACCTGGTACAGACTTTTTATATTTTTGTACAACAGTTGAACAATTTTCCCATTATGGGAGGCACTTCTCCTTTAATGTTACAAACTGTAAATACACAGTGTTCCAAATTATTATGCAAATAATATTTTCTCAGATTTTCCCAAATTACCTATATGAATTGCAGTCATCGTAATTTTCCAGTCAAATGACTATTAGAGTACAATTGAAAGTTTTTTGTACAAACTGCCTATGATAACAGTATATTTTTTAAAAAATAAAACACTCAAACTACACTCAAAATGCATGCTCCAAATTATTATGCACAGCAGAGTTTTCAACCTTTTCATTTTAATAAAGAACAAAAAAATGGTCATTTTTGAAATTATAAGCATTAGCAGGTTATTACAAACTGAAATCAAACAGTTTTCAACTCAAAACTTTATTCTAGGTGATGTAACTAGTGTTGAGCGAACATGCTCGACACTGCTCGGTACTCGCCCGAGCATCACGCTACTCGGGATGTTCGGCTAGCACCGAGCATTTCCGGGATACTCGGGCGGGAGCTCGGGTCTCCGCCCTGCATGTTTGGCGCTCTTTACAGAGTCAATGAACATGCAGGGATTGCCAGCCAGTCACTGTAATGCTGCAGCCATGTTGGTTGTGGGCATTACAGTGATTAGCTGGCCGCACAGCGTCACCTCGAGTATTTAAAACGGGGCACCGCCATCTTGGACACAGTCGCTCCAGATTAGACAGTGTAGGGACAGCGCTGCTGATTTAGGGAGAGATATAAACTGCGAAATAGTTAGTGTAGGGTCTGTAAAGGCTGCCAGAACAAACAAACAGTCCTTTTCAGGACTAATATCCATCCCAGATACCAGGCAGGCAGGCAGGCTGTATAGGAGACGCAGTGGTTATACCAGCAAACGCTGCATTACAGTCCTGTGTGCTCCTGTTGCTGAAATTGCTGGACTTAGCACCAGGTGTCGGGGGCCAGGAAAAATCCTTTTTTTTTCATCTAAATCCTCCTTTTTTTTCCCTCCTTCACACTGTACAAATACCCATCTTATTAACCTTTTGGTGTCCCCCCCCCCAAAAAAAAAGCGTGTCTCTGATTTTTCAGACACAAATATAACTGTTGAAAATAGTCTGGTGTAGGCTAGAGAAACAGAAGTGTTGTTTTGCACTTCCACGGTTCAAACCTCTGTATTATCCATTTTGGGCCATTTGTATCTAAAAAAAAACAGTTTGAGTGTGTAGCTCACTGTTCAGCCGCAAATATCTCTATTTAAAAAAGTGTGGTATACCCCAGTAAACAATAACTGTGGTTTTGCCATCCCACGGTAAAAAATCTCTATTATTCAGGTTTTGGTATTTTTTTCCGTAAAGAAAAACAGTAGTGTCTCCTGACTGTTGTGACACAAAAATATATATGTTGAAAATAGTCTTGTGTAGGCCCGACATCCCAGTGTGGTTTCGCAGTTCCACGGGTCAAATCGCTGTACTATCCAGTTTTGGGCCTTTGGTATCTAAAAAAAAAGCAGTTTGAGTGTGTCGCTCACTGTTCAGCCGCAAATATCTCTATTTAAAAAAGTGTGGTATACCCCAGTAAACAATAACTGTGGTTTTGCCAACCTACGGTAAAAAATCTCTATTATTCAGCTTTTGGTAGTTTTTTCCGTAAAGAAAAACAGTAGTGTCTCCTGACTGTTGTGACACAAAAATATATCTGTTGAAAATAGTCTTGTGTAGGCCCGACATCCCAGTGTGGTTTCGCACTTCCACGGGTCAAATCGCTGTACTATGCAGTTTTGGGCCTTTGGTATCTAAAAAAAAAGCAGTTTGAGTGTGTTGCTCACTGTTCAGCCGCAAATATCTCTATTTAAAAAAGTGTGGTATACCCCAGTAAACAATAACTGTGGTTTTCCTCTTCCACGGTTCTAATCTACTCTTTCTTACCCTTTTTCCATTGATAGTGCAAGTGTAAGCTATTTTACTTCATTTACAATGGGCAAGGCGCGTGGCAAGGGACGTGGAAGTGGACGTTCTGGTGATGGTTCGTGCAGAGGACTGGGCCGTGGCCAAGGTGAAAATGTGCCACAACCAACAGCCACATCTTCTCGCTCCCACTTCTTGACCGAATTACTAGGGAATCACAGAACAACACCAGTATTGAGAACTAATCAGTGTGAACAGGTTATTAATTGGATAGCAGATAATACTTCCAGTTACCTGGGCACCACCACCTCCGGTCTGTCTTCCACACGGTCAACTCTTAGTAGCCGTGAGTCTCGACCGCATACTCCTCCTCACCCTGATGCTCCTTCCTCCCACCATGCCGAGTGTCGTCAGACAGCAAGTGATCCCACACTTGGACACTCTGAAGAGCTGTTTACTGGTCCATTTCCATATTTGGGCCCCTAGCCTGATACGCTTGAAGTGGTTGAAGAGGAGATCCCATGTGGCGATGCCCAAATATTTGAACAGCCACGGCCACAGGACATCGACGTTGGCAATCTGTCACAAGAGGTGGACGTTGACGAGACACAATTGCTAGGAAGTGAGGAGGAGGATCGTGGTGCGCAAGTGGAAGAGGAGGAGGTGGTGGATGATCTAGTAACTGACCCAATGTGGAAGGAGGACATGCAGAGTGAGGCCAGCAGCACACAGGGGGAGGGAGGCAGAGTACCCCAACAGGCAGGAAGAAGCGGTGTGGTGGCGGCTGACAGAAGGCAGGCAACCGTTCCCCGTAACACCAACACGAGGGACGTTGCCAGTACAAGCGGTAGGTCTTCCAGAGTCTGGAATTTTTTTAAAGACTCTGCTGATAACCTCAAAAAGGCCACATGTTCCACCTGCCATGCCAGCATCAGCAGGGGTGACAAAACTACCAGCCTGACCACCACCAGCATGATCAGGCACATGGCAGCAAAGCACCCGACTTTGTGGGGCGAAACCCAGGGTCCACGACCAGTGTCAGCGGGTGTCACCACTGCTTCTTCCACTGTTGTGCGTGCAATAGAACCCCCTGTTGTGTGTGCAAGGCAATCCCCAGTCCATACTGCATGTAAAGATGCCCCCTCCTCTCAGTCTTCACTTGTTATGGCAGTTTCTCAAGAAACAGCATCAACGTCCACGTCCACGTCCCACCGCAGCGTTCAATTGTCCATATCCCAGACCTTTGAATGAAAGCGGAAATTCGCAGCTAACGCCCCACAGGCCACAGTCCTAAATTCGCACATTTCTCGACTGCTTGCATTGGAAATGCTGCCTTTTAGGCTGGTGGAGACGGAATCCTTCCGCAATCTTATGGCGGTGGCCGTCCCTCGGTACTCGGTCCCCAGCCGACACTATTTTGCCCGGTGTGCCATCCCCGCACTACACAAGCACGTGTCCCAAAGCATCTGCCGTGCCCTCAACAACGCAGTTACTGGGAGAGTCCACCTGACAATGGACACGTGGACAAGTGCTTGTGGCCAGGGATGGTACATCTCTCTGACGGCACACTGGGTAAACATAGTGGAAGCCGAGACCCAGTCGGACCTTGGGACGGAACACATCCTCCCTACACCGAGGATTGCAGGCCCTATGTCAGTCAGAGTTGCCCCCACAGTGTTCAGCTCCTGCGCATCCTCCTCCTCCTCCTCCTCCTCCTCCTCATGTTCAGCCTCCATCTCAGATATCACCACATCAGTTACAAGCTGGAAGCATTGCAGTACTGCCTCCGCCAAGCGGCAACAGGCTGTGCTGAAACTCATAAGCTTAGGTGATAAACCTCACACTGCTTGTGAGTTGTGGACAGTTGTGAAAGAGCAGGCAGATCTGTGGCTGAGACCGCTGAACCTACATCCCGGCATGGTCGTGTGTGACAATGGCCGTAACCTGGTGGCGGCTCTGAGGCGAGGTGAGATCGCACACGTACCATGCCTGGCTCATGTGCTTAACCTCGTGCTTCAGCGGTTTCTTAAATCGTACCCCGAGTTGCCAGATCTGCTCGTGAAAGTACGCCGCCTGTCAGCTCATTTTCGCAAGTCGGCTACAGCTTCCGCCGCCCTTGCTGTGTTGCAGCAGCGTTTGCAGCTTCCGGCACACCGAATGGTGTGTGATGTCCCCACACGTTGGAGCTCTACCCTCCACATGTTGCAAAGGATTTGTGAGCAGAAGAGAGCAGTTGTGGAGTACCAGCTGCAACAAGGCCGTCGATATTCAGGTCAGACTCCACACATAAGACCTCAGGAGTGGACCTGGATGTCTGACATATGTACCATCCTGACAAACTTTGAGGAGGCCACCAAGAAGGTGAGTGGCGATGACGCCATCATTAGTGTCAGCATCCCACTTGTCTGTCTTTTGCAACGCTCTCTGCAGAGAATTAAAGAGGAGGCATTGCAGCCAGAGTATGATGAGATGGATCAAGAAGCCGTAGCGGGCGATTACACACAGCCCAGCCTCATCTCATCCCAACGTGCATTGGGGGACAATGAGAGAGAGGAGGAGGAGGAAGAACAGGGGCTGCTATCATGCGTTGTAGACGGTAGTACCTGTACAAGTGTCATACCGTCGGTTCAGCGTGGGTGGCCTGAGGACAGGGGGGAGGAGGAAGAGGAGGAGGAGGAGGAGAGCATGGTCAGTCGTCATCTTGGTGAAGACACGGAAATCTTGCCCGCTACCAGTCTGGCACGCATGGCTGACTTTATGTTACGCTGCCTTAACCGTGACCCTCGCATTGTCAAAATGTTGGGTGACAGTCATTACTGGTTGGTGACACTTGTAGACCCCCGCTACAAGGAGAACTTTCACTCTCTTATTCCTGAGGTGGAGAGGTCTACAAAAATGGGGCAATACCAGAAGGCCCTTGCTGCCGAACTCTTAAAAAAATTCCCATCTGAACACGCTAGCGGCAGAGGTCACAGTTCGTTGCCCAACCAAGGAGTACAGGCGAGAGAGATGCAACTCCAATCCAGCAGAGGCAGGGGAACACTGTCAACGTTCTGGGACAGTTTTCTGGGACCCGCCCAGCTTACAGGCCCTGAGGCGCGGGGTACTCTCACAAGGAGTGGAAAGTTTCAAAAGATGGTGAGGGAGTACCTTGCCGATCGTACCAGCGTCCTCCGTGATTCCTCTGTGCCTTTTAATTATTGGGTATCCAAGCTGGACACTTGGAATGAACTCGCTCTGTACGCCTTGGAGGTCCTGGCCTGCCCTGCCGCTAGCGTGTTATCGGAGCGTGTTTTTAGTTCCGCTGGGGGAATTATAACTGATAAGCGCACTCGCCTGTCAACTGACAATGCTGACAAGCTGACCCTTATCAAAATGAACAAAGGCTGGATTGGGCCAGACTTCTCCTCACCACCAAATGACAGCAGAGTAACATAAAGTCAAGTCCACTGTGTTATTTCAGGAGGTGTATTCACATGCACCGCTTCACACCCACACATGGGTATACGCTTCCTCGTTTCGGCTGTTTAATCTTCTTCTCCTTATCCTCAGCCTCCACCACCACTATACCACCAGGGTGCCAGTATTGCAAGTTCCTCCGTCATTATTTTTGGCAGCTTTTGCTTGCAAGGCATAAGCAAATACTATGGGACACCCACTCCCCAATAATGAGACTTATGTTTGTAATATGCTGTACTGCATGGCTCTTGTAAGGGGCATTGCAAGTTGCTCCGTCCTAATTTTTGGCAGCTTTTGCTTGGAAAGCATAAGCAAATACCATGGGACACCCACTCCCCAATAATGGGACTTATGTTTGTAATATGCTGTACTGCATGTGACGCGCCCCCTGGGCCGTGTGTACACGTGTGTGGGATACCCGGTGCCGGGTCTCTGGGGTCTGTAGTCTCCGTGGCGGTGACCCGGTCCCGTGGCTCAGGCTGGTCAAACCAGTGGCAGTCTTTCTTAGGTTTTGAGGTTAATTGTCCAACTGCGCCACCCGTGGATTGCGGTCAGGGAATACCACCGCTGCGAGGCAGACCGCTGAGGATGGTGTTGTGTGCACAGCATAGAATGGGATAACTCCCCTCGGGAGGAGTATAGCCTCAGGGCAGTGAGTGTGGATGATGGGAGTGATGGTGCACGAGCGCAGCAGGAATGACTCAGAGTCTTTGCAGTGCAGTTCAGGGTCTTTACTGATGATTATAAGGTAGACCCTCCCGGGAGTACTGGCTAGCATAAGAGGCCTGGTCAGTCTGTGAGCAAGCAGGAGTTCCCCTGGCCAGGTGGAGTTGTAGGCCTCCCCGTCTGTCTGCACTCTTCCTGGCTACCTTGCTGTAAGCGGGTAGAAGTAGCCCACGTCCCTGAGTGTACCGTGTAGTGCTCACCCGTATGGCTGGTGACTTGGGGCCTTCTGTTAGCCTCCGCTCCACGACGGCGGTGCTGGTCCCTTGCTTGTGACTGAGCCTCCAGGCTTCTATGGCCAGAGGACCTGAAATCCCCTGCCGGCTGGTTTCTGCTGCTGGATATATAAGTCCTCACAGCTTCGGACTCCTGTGTCCGGTTCCTATTGTCTTCTGCCAGGGCGAGCTCTGCTCAGCTTCCAGCCCCTGGTCTTTAGCTCCTAGCTGTTACTTTCCCTTGCTCTCACTCTGACTCTGACTGTTCTCTGACTCACTCAACCCTGCCCCAGATCCAGTTTATAAGGGCAGAATTCTCCCATCCCAGGATTGGGGCAGGAGGATGTTGCATGTTTAAGGGATCCTGACCAGGAAACCTCCCACTTGCTCTCCGACGTAATATGTCTATTACTGTGGTGACCAGACCCCTGGGGTGCCACACATGGCTCTTGTAAGGGGCATTGCAGTTCCTCATAATTTTTGGAAAGCCTTCCATTCACTGCTTAGGCCAACAGTGCACGGGAGACCCAGTTGCTATAAATGGAAAAAAAGGTTTAGTTAACGCCCTCTGACCTCCATGTCATTTCCAAGGGGCATTGGAGTGGCTCGAAATTTTTGGTAGGCATTGCACTCACTGTATGCCCTATAACTGTGTAGCCGAACCGCTCCTTTTGTTACAGAAACATATCCTACAAGACATATCTGGTTGACTGGCCTGATATTGATGTGAATGGTCCCTGTTCCTCCTGCTCTTTCTCCTTTGCCACTACCTCATCCATCATTTATCACCTGAAGCTTTGTTTTAACGGGAGTCATAGAACTTGGATAGTGGCAGGAAAACATCCAGCAATCCTCAGAGGAGGTAGGATATGCGCCAAAACGCTGACCACCTCAGGCCTAGCCGCTGCTACATACATGCGCTTGCATTACAACAAAACAAAGCAGATGCTAACTTCTATCATCCTCATCCTGCTCCTCACCTTGGCACTCTCAACTCCCCTGATTGAGAAGCCAGGGCCCACCGGAGGAGTCTGATAGTCCGGTGGGCTCGGCCAATGCTACCCTAAAGCAGGCCAGGCTAAGAAAAGTGTGGGAAAGGTTACCGGGACAAATAGGGGTGGCTGTATGGACACCCGGCCACCCCCATGGAGGCTGGGGAGCAAGCGGGGACACCCGGCCACCAGGCGGCTGGGGACTGAGTATGGATACCAGGCCGCCGACACAGCCATGGCGTGGTGGCCAGATTCCACCTCCACATGCCTAAAAGGCCCAATTTAAAGTGCAAGCAAGCAAGCAGTATGGTATTGCAGCCTGCGGGTGGGTGGGTGGCAGGCTGCATACTTGCGCTTGCATTGCAAGGAATGGGAGAGGTACAATTGAACACTGCTCTGGGACAAGGACTTGAATGGGGATAGTTGCAAGTCTGCAACGACAGGTGCAAGGTGGGAGGCATCTTCGCATGTACCATGAGCAGGGGTTTGGCATGCACACACTACAGCGGAATAGGCTCTCCTTCCCACTAAATGCACTGGGGAAGGCACAGGTAATGTTTTGGTATACGCGCTTAATCTTATGTATAAGGCACACCAGGACAAATATGGGCGGCTGGGGACTGAGTATGGATACCTCGCTGCCGAAGCAGCCATGAGGTAGTGGCCAGCTTCGGCCTCCTCCAAACAAAAAGGCCCCATTTCAAGTGCAAGCTAGCAGTATGAATTGCAGTCTGAGGGTGGGTGGGTGGCAGGCTGCACACTTACACTTGCATTAAAAGAAAACATAGCAGATGCTAACTTCTGTCATCATCATCACGCTCCTCACCTTGGCACTCTCAACTCCACCGATGGAGAAGTCAGGGCCTACCGGAGGAGTCTGGTTCTCTGGTGGGCTCGTCCAATGCTGCCTAAAGCAGGCCGGGCTAAGAAAAGTGTGTGGGGGGATGTTCCAAGGAGAAATAGGGGCGGCCCCTTCTCATGCTGCACATAACACATCTGCATCTCTGGCTGCTGTGGGCATAAAAGGGGACAAACTTATGGTGTGGGCCCCATGCTCCCCTGACCTCAACCCCATTGAGAACCTCTGGAGCATCATCAAAAGGAGTGTCTATGATGGCGGGAGGCAGTTTACATCTAAGCAACAGCTCTGGGAGGGTATTCTGTCCTCATGCAAAACAATTGAAGCAGAAACCATTCAAAACCTGACAAATTCAATGGACGAGAGAGTTCAGAAGATCCTTTCGGACAAGGGGTCCTATGTGCAAATGTTACATCACCTAGAATAAAGTTTTGAGTTGAAAACTGTTTGATTTCAGTGTGTAATAACCTGCTAATGCTTATAATTTCAAAAATGACCATTTTTTTGTTCTTTATTAAAATGAAAAGGTTGAAAACTCTGCTGTGCATAATAATTTGGAACATGCATTTTGAGTGCAGGTTGAGTGTTTTATTTTTTTTAAAAAATATCCTGTTATCATAGGCAGTTTGTACAAAAACCTTTCAATTGTACTCTAATAGTTATTTGACTGGAAAATTACAATGACTGCAATTCATATAGGTAATTTGGGAAAATCTGAGAAAATATTATTTGCATAATAATTTGGAACACAGTGTATTATAAAAGTATAAAAATATAAAACCATCAAGAGCCATTATGCATGTAGACAGACGGGTTTAAGTGCAATGAGGAAGAGTCAGTTCAGAAGTGCGAGGGACCTGTCCCAAACCCTCAACGTAGGCCCTGGAGTGGCTGCAGGGCATGAAGATCCCGAGTTGGAACTCCAGTAGAGCCACGCCAGACAGGTTTTTCTTCCTAGGTCTGAGGTAGAAGTATACGCGGTTTTACATAAAACCAATAGGGAGCACCTAAAGAGATGCAAACTATATACAATAGAAGAGTCTGTCTACTGCAAGTCCACAAGGACGAATGTCTCTATATCCGGGAAGAAAACCTAGTTAACTGCAAACATAATAACATAACTGCAAAAAGGTTACAGCCGCGAGGCCGTTTAATCCATAGGTCCCCACCGGGGGAAAGGCTCATTCCTCCCAACGGAGGCTGAGCGGTCCTCCACTGATGAGCGCGAGGGGGTGTCACCCCTGGACACTTTATGAACATCCAGGGCGTACCACCCCCGCACCCCGTGACGGCGGGTGTACGACACAAAGTCACCCGGGAAGAGGTTCCGGCCAGGGTGTCCCTTCTTCAGCCGCGGCTCGACGTCCTGCCGGCTGACGAAGACGTCTTGCTCAAACTGGGGACTCCTGATGAAGCCCCATCCCGCCTCATGGTGGAAGCGGACAACTTGCCCTTCCTCACGGGGGCTTGGACGGGCTGCCTCCTCCTGGCGGGCCCTGGACTTTGCAGCCTTGGCGCGCACCTCGAGGCGCTCACAGCGGACCTCCCTCTGCTGTTGCTCCCGATTGAGTAGGACAATTTGCTGCCGACACTGCTCGCTCCTCCTCCACGCTTCAGCCCGGGTCTCCCGGGGGAAGCCCATCAGGTCCCCCCCCTGGTTGTGCCAGGCCCATTCTTCAGCTGCTGGCCAGCTAACTGTAGGTGCGGGCAGCGGTGACAGCAGGGGCTGCTGCAGGTCCTCAGGGAGTGTGGACCAGTCCGGGTTGGGGTCGGTCGATATCCCAGCAAACACAGGTTCTTCCGAGATGGGAGGCGGTAGGCAATGCAGGTCCCCGCCGATGGCGGAGGCCTCTAGCTCCGGGGCAAAGACCTGCTCCCAGGTTACCGCGCCAGATAACAGGTACTCAGTCATGAGGTCCAGGAGGGGCACGGTGGGCTCAGCAGCCGGGACGGGGGTATCACACTCACCCGCTCCTGGGCTGCACGCGACCTCTGTTGCTTCATCCTCCCGAGTTGCTACTCCTTGGCGGTGGGCCTGGATCCACTGCAGCATTTCTTCCCGCCACGCAGCGGATGCCGCATGCTGGGCATCTGCTATCCTTCTGGCAAGGTCTGGGGTTTCCTTGTGGAGAAACTCAATATCTCCCGGAGTCAGGGACATGCCACCCTCTTCCCCGACGGGAGAAGGACCTGGGTCGGATTCGGAAGGCTCAGGTAGACTTCCCTCAGCAGCGTCCATGTCTGCTCCTGAGGATAGTAAGTCTCGGATTGTTATGGCTGCACCTGTTGGTTTTCTTCGTTCCCTCCTCTTTTCGGGGCGCCTCCAGGGCGGTAGGCAGACAGGCACGCCTTCGGACAGCCCATCCATTTTGACGGGCACTACCCCATGGATAGTCTCTAATGGAAGGGGCGGTCTGCTCTTTTGGCGCCATGGGGGAGCCTGGCCCACGATAGGAGGTGCTAGGAAACTGTCCTTTCTGCACATTATGGCGTCCGTTCTTCTTGGGCGGGCGACATTTTAAGTGGAAAATGAGAGTCTAAGGTAAAAAGGCGCACAGTACCCGGTAGCAATGGGCAATCTCCCTCCATTGCTGCGGGCACGCAATCCTGCCGACTACGCCAAGTATGTGACGCACGCAGCCCTACCCTGGGAAGATGGGGGTACTCGGAGCCGGGTCAGATGTTTGTTGGGTTGTAGCCGTGGCCTGGACCCGTTCAGTGCCCAGGGCCGTCACATTAAAAGGATGTAATGAGCTTACAGGGTTAGTGATCATCGAGTGGTGATATTGACTACGCCACCTGTGGTGTCTGGTGATGGCCACCAGCGCTGCGGCAGTCCTCTGAGGCGGGATGTAGTGGCAGCAGGAGATGGTGCTACTCCCCACAGGCGGAGCAGGGCCTCAGGGCAGAGAGGCAGATGGAGGGAGTTGTAGTGGAGGAGTTCTGGTGCTGTGCGGTGCAGAAATAAAGAGACCGGAGGCCATAGGGGTAGACTTCCTGGGTTTTTACTCACGGTAGAGCATGCAGCTGCAAGGCTTCTACCTGCTCCTCACGAGGCTCTGCGGCCACCAGGACCAGGGGTCCGACAACCTCCGAGTAATTCAGGTGCTTTAATCAGGACCCCGCACCAAAGTGTTCCTAGACTTCACCTTTAGTCCTCTCCTATCTGTGTGTGTAGAAAGGCAGGGTCTCCCTCTGGACTATGCACAGAACAAGGGCACGGGTGGCGACTCCGCTCCGTTTCCCGGTGGGATCCACTGAGCCTCCGGGCTTCTCCGACTGAGACATAGAGTAACAAAGTCAGATATCGGGGGCCGGTACCCCTTTTGCAGCAGGAATCCCTCTGACTAGGCCAGAATAGCGAGGACAGGTGGCATGTACCGCTCCGTCTGCATCCTCCTGGGATCCTTTTGCGGTGGAGCTAGACTCCTCTGCTCCAGGCCTTCTTGGGTAGGGACCTTGACCGGGTAGAGACAGCCATTAACTCTAACCCGCCCCTCGACTCAAGGCCAGAGTACGAGGACCATGTCCCCATCAACTGCAGGTTCACACAGAAAGCCACGTTCAGTGATGAAGATCACAATCAAAAGACCATAAGCCCAAGATGACTGTTTATTAAATATGAATTATTAAGTGTAACCTACATGTACGTCATCCACCCTCACCCACTACATGGTTCCCCCTATCTTTTGGTTCCCCCATCTCCACTTATCCTGGATGGGGCAGCACACTGGTGCCTATTAGCCCCCTCTGCAGGTGGGAGAAGTGTAGTGTTGGGTGCGAAGGTGGGGTCCTGACAGTTGCACCATCCTTACCTTGAAGGAGAGATACCACACCCCATTAAAGAGGTGCAGTATCCCTGTGGCGATCGAACCCCCAGGGGCGCCACACAAGCCTGTGTCGAAGACAGTCTCACTCGGGAGAGGGACAAGCAGGAAGATCAATACAACAGAGGTGCCCAAGCAGAACCCTTCACACCTGGTGAAGTAGTACTAAAAAGGAAAAGAAGGAACCACAAACTTGATGACCAGTGGGAGAGGGAACCCTACACTGTGTTGAATTCAAGATTTGCTAATAAGAAGACCTGCATAATTAGTAGAGACGGAGGAAGGACGACTGCAACAGTATCCAGGGATCACCTAAAGTTGTGTCCAGACCTGCTAAAGCCGCAAGGAGAAGTGCCTCTCGCTATCCCGGAGGAGCCTAAAGAAGCAGTGATACACATTGTCTTAGGAGATTTCCCGGCTGATTGGTCCCAACTAGGAGGAGCAGTAATCATTCCTGTAATTACTTTCTACCCACAGCAAGAAGAGCCTGTAAGTGCTGAAAAGGAGCCAGCTCAAAAAGAATCCCCGGACGAAGGATCCCCGGTAGAAGAGCAAGAAGGCCCAGCCAATGGTGAACTTGTCAGTCCTGTAGAGAGGTCAATGCAGCCTTATAGCCCCTCCACACCTAATACTGACACATTGGGAGGTAGAGCACCTATTAGTGCCTCACGCATTCCAGTACCACGCAGGTCCACGCGCAGTACTAAAGGTCAACCCCCTGTCAGATATAATCAGTAAGATAGCTAAACTCTGACAAATGTAGATAGTTACCCCTGGGGTATTATATAGCATTGAATTAAATTTAATTATATTGTGTGTTTTCATGCATATGTATATTATTTTTGTGCTTTGCTTATTACTGAACAGTTCAAGTTATATGGACACTTTGCCTAATGACTTCCTTATTTATCTAAGAACTCCGTGGCTGAGGACTGTGTGCAGCCCAAAAACTATTTATTGTATATATTTGCACTCCCTGGAGTGCCCCTTTTAGGTGACCTCAGAAGTAAAACCTGTATGGAGTGGCTCTACTGGAGGTCCAACACGGGATCTTCATGCCCTGCAGCCACCCCAGGGACTACGTTGAGGGTTTGAGACAGGTCCCTCAAACCACCAAGTACTCTACCCTGTGAGATGGACATCCTGCCTGGAAACCGGAAACCTCACCACAAGAGACTTGAATTCTGAGGATGCTTTGTATTCGTTTATATTATTATGCAACATTTAAGAAAAGTGCTTCCCATAAAGGGAAGAGTTATTGTATTGTTAATGTTTACTATTGTTTTAAAATGTACTTCAGCCCGGGAGTGCTGAACTTTGCTAGGGGGGAATGTGGCGCTTGGTACCACAGATCCTAGAAGAGTGCATTGATGGAATCCTCCACAAGAGGCCCCCATAAACATTCACACATCTCCACCTTCCACCTCAGACCAGCAAAGGGAGCCCGTTAGGGATATAAATAGGGAAGGTGAAGCTAGGCAGTTAGTCTAGTCTGGAGTGCACAGAAAGTGAAAAGCTGTGTGTGCAGAGAAGCACATGGGTTGCTCTGTAGGCACGCTAGGCCTCCAGCGGTCCTGAAGCCCAGTCTAGACTCAGGAGCTCAAGTAAGTGAGCCCAAGGTGTGCCAACGCCTGTAAGAGCAGTGAAGAGCGGCAAGCTGCCGTTAGTGTGAGTAGCCTAGGGAGGGCCCGAGCGTGGCTGAAGGCGAGTGGAAAGTGAGTAGCAGTGGGGGCAGAGGAGCTTACCCAGCTCACCCCGAAACATATACCGGACACCGGGTCCGAGCTTACCGGGATCTCTACGACCCAGTAAGGCATAACCGGAATCCCTGGAGAACTACAGGTCCAAGGTTCACCAGAGAGCTGATACATAACAGAGCCAGGAGACACATAGGCCCCGTAAGCGGGGAGCGTGCACTCCCAAAGAAGGCCCTACCACTACGTCAGCCGGTGCAGGACAGAGATAAAGTTAGGCCTAGCTTCAGGCAGGTCAGAAACTTACTACGCAGAGGCAAGAAACAGGAGGCCCTACACCCGCTCATTGGGGAGGATCCTGATATGCATCCTTCACCCTACAGTGCTCCGGGATGTGCCTGAACTACTACCAGTAAAAGGTACAGAAGTGACTGCCGTGTCCATCCCAGTTCTTGCTCTGACCCGGCTGGATCTCACCTGTCCTGCATCTGCCTCTCCGTACACTGCCCTGAGGCCTAGCTCCACCTGTGGGGAGCTATACCATTGAGCTGCCTTATCACCGGCCTCAGTGGACTGCCGCAGCGCTGGTGATTCTCACCAGAAACCACAGGTGGCGTCACGAACTTTCATAAAATTAACAAACAATCCCCTTTTAAAAGCTGACCCCAGGGTACGGGCCCGGGAGCCAACCACCGCGACATCCCCAAGGCCAGGCAAAGGCCCGGGTACCGAGTCGTCCCCATCCCCCTGGGCGAGTCACTAAGCTAAGAGGAAGGCCGTTAGAGGCATACACAGAGAGGTTCGGGGCTGGCGGTGGAGTTCATCTATGGACCAGTACCTTTTGTAAAGGACATCAGGTATGATGGTTACCTGTGAGCCGGTGTCCAGCAACGCAGGTGTCGCGATACCGTCCAGCACGATGGACAGGAAAGGCCTTCCTCCTACGAACCGGTGATAACAGCTGGATGGGCCTGCTTGATTTACTCCTGGGTGTCGGCCCTCGGCCCCAGGGTTTGCTCGTTTAAAGGACAGGTTGTGTGGCCTGCCTTGTGGCAGCGGTAGCAGATGAATTCTCCTGGATGGTGACGTTGGTCGTTGGTCCTCCCATGGGGTGGCGGTGTCCTCCTCTGGGGCGGCGTTGTCCTCCTATGGGGTGGAGTTGTCCTCCTTTATCTCCTCATCCAGGGGACATCCTCAGGGCTGTTGGCGAGTAGGATCCTTCCTTCCATCTCGGGCTCCTCCTGTAAGTGCAGGGTGCTCAGGACAGTGGCCAAGGTTTTATGTAGCTGACGCACTTCAGAGCGCAGGCTGTCCAGCTCGCTAGGGGACACTGTTTGCATCTTTGTTTCAGCCGTTAGTGAAGGAGCAGTGGGCGCTGCGGGCACTGGGGTGGCCCCACCCTGGTAACGCTGGGTAGCAGTATCTGATGTTTCCAGGGGCTGCAGACCCTTTGTAGCCATGTCCTTAAGGATGTCAAAGGTGGCATCTGGATGGTCTAACGCCCACCACCGTACAGTCCTGCTCTCCTCCTGGGACCTCAACCCTCGGATGAACTGTTCCGTCAGCGTTTTATTTTCATTTTGTATGCTGGCTGGACTAACCTGTTTCAGGGCCCGCAGGGCTTCCTGTAAGTGCCAGGTGTAGTCCCGGACACTGTCTTCAGGTTTCTGGGCACAGTGGTAAAACCTTATCCGTAGATCTGTCTCAGTGCGGTCTTCAAACACAGTTTGCAGTCTCTTAAAGATGATGGATAATGATTCCTGGTCTGCGGCTGGCCAGGTTTCAACTTCCCGCTCTGCGGCACCAGTCAATTGTCCCAGCACCACAGCAGCTCTCTGTTTACCAGTCATAGAATACATGTCTAGCACACCACATATTTTTCTCTTGAATCCGGACAGGGTGTCTGGTTTGCCATTATACTGGGGAAGCCATTTCGCTCCAGGGATATATGGCAGGACCATGGGTATCAACGGAGTCACTACACCTGCTGGTGGAACAGCCGCTCCGGCCTGTGCAGTGCCGGGCGCAGGTTGGGCATCAGGAGCGTTAACCGGTGCTCCGGCGGCTTGCTGGTCGTCGGCATGGTTGCGCCCCCCTAGTGAACCGGAGCCTACCTTCTTCACTTCTTATCAGGTAGGCCGTAGCTGCGGGGGCGATAATTTTCTTCCAGGACCTTGCGTCGCTCGCGTCTGACATCAGAGTGTCCTCTGGACTCCTTCCAGGACGTGACGCTTCCTGGTTCGACGTCAGGGGCAGGGAGTGTCCTGGGTTTCGCACGCTTCCAGCGGTTACGCCTCTCCGATTCCCGCGGTTACGCCCCTCTTCTTCCCGCGCGGCAACAGGAAGATGGTGAACAATGGCGGGAAATCTCTGGAATGGCGGGAAACCTTCACCACAGTGAGTATTGCAGTCTTTTAAGGCGCACAGTACCCGGTGGCAACGTGCACGAAATCCTGTTCGTGACGCCAAGTTTGACGTGCCCCCAGGGCCGTGGGGTACTCGGCTGCCGGGCATAGGGATGCCGGTATGGGGGATATCATGGTGGTTGGCCCTGTCCGTGACCCAGGGCGGTCAATCAAAAAAAGGGGGAATAATTTATAGGGGATTTGGAAAGTGTTCGTGACGCCACCTGTGGATTGTGGCTAAAGGGTGCCGCTGCTGCGAAGCAGTCCTCTGGAGCTGGTGTTATGGCAGCAGGGATGGTGTGGCTCTCCACAGGTAGAGCTAGCTCCAGGGCAGTGTAGGGGAGAATGGTGGATGCGGGTGAGAGAGGGCAGGACGGTCCCGGAGGAAAGTCGGACTCTCACACGGGGGTAAGCTTCAGTACCTTTACTGGTGATGATGCAGGCATGGTCCAGGGTACTCCGGACGAAGGGCGCACTTTTGGACTCTCCCCATTGAGCGGGTATAGGGCCTCCTGATCCGTGGCTTTACTCGTTAAGCTTCTGACCTGCCTGGAGCTAGGCCTAGCTTGGTTACTGTCTCTCTCTCTCCCTTGCACCTGCTGACCTGGTGGTAGGACTTTCTCCTGGGAATCACTCTCCCTGGTCACTGGGGCCTCCGTGACTCCTAGCCCTGGTACTGTAGTCAGCGTTTGGTAAACCTGGGATCTGTAGTCCTCCAGGGGTTCCGGTGATCCCTACTGGGTATAAAGGGACCCTGTAGGCGTGGACCCGGTGTCCGGCATATATATCTCGGGGTGAGCCTGGTATGCTCCTCTGCCCCCTCGCTACTTCTTCCTTCTCCTCTCGCCTTCGGCCACACTCAGGGCCCTCACTAGGCCTTCACTCGTGCTGTAGGCCTTGGCTCGCCTAAGCACAGCAGTCAGCGTGCTGCCTCTTCGCTGCTCTCGGAGCGTCAGCACGCTCCCTGCTCAACAACTCAGCTCTGTCCCTCTCTGTGTCCGAGTAGGAACTTTCTAAAAACTAGACTCTGCTGCCTGACTCCACCCTCCATATATATATCCCTGACAGGCCCCCTCTGCTGGTCTGAGGAGGTAGGGTGGAGGTGTGTGAATGTGTGAGGGCCTCTTGTGGAGAAGTCCATCCATGCACCCTTCTGGGTGCTGCGGCACCAATGCGCAGCAGGGCGCCACAATGGGACACCTCCTAAACAGAAGTAGTTGCAGAACACAAAAAGACAAACTGACAAAATGTACTAGATGTCCCAGAGGACCAAGCGAACTTGACAGAGAAAGGCACCGAAGCATCAGGCTAGAGAAACAGTCAAACACTGAAGTCCAGCAAAGCCATAAAGGTGGAGCTAGAATATAAAGGCAGATGGTCACGTGACCGCAAAACACAAGATAGAAAAAACAAACAGGAGGGTTCTAACAGTACCCCCTCTTTTATGAGGATCCTCCGGATCCTCCAGGCCCAGGCCTATCCGGAAACCTGTGGAAAGCTTTAACAAGCCTAGGAGCAGAGACATCATCCGTTCTTACCCAGGAGTTGTCTTTGGGACCGAAACCCTTCCAGGAGACAAGATACTGTAATCTCCCTCTATGCCATTTAGAATTCAAGATACGAGAAATTTCATATTCGCCGTCTTCCACCACAGGAGGAACTGTGACAGTGGCGTCCCTATCAGATACGTCAGCCGTTTTAAACAAGGAAACATGAAACACAGGATTAATCTTCCAGGAAGTAGGGACATCCAACCTAACAGCAGACGAGTTAACAACCTGAAGCACTTTAAATGGACCCACAAACTTAGGACCCTATTTATTAGAGGGAATCCTCAACCGCTGGTTCTTCGAGGACAACCAAACCATGTCACCCACAGTAAACAAAACCTCTTTACGTTTCCTGTCAAAATACTTATTGGACTTCTTGTTAGCCTCTTGAAGGTTGCAACGTACATTAGTCCAAATTCTCTCCAAATCACCGGAAAAATTCTCCTCCGGCACCACCGACCCCAATTTGGAGGACGAACCAAAAGACGGATGTCTCCCAGTACAACAAAAAAAAGGAGAACACCCAGCAGAGGCAGAAACTCAGACCACACCTCTTGATTGTCCGCCACAAAACAACGCAAAAACTGTTCAACATCCTGGTTCTTTCTTTCCGTCTGTCCATTAGACTCAGGATGATACCCAGACGAAATTGACAAATGGACTCCCAACCTGTCACAAAAAGCACGCCAAAAGCGAGCCACAAACTGAGGTCCTCTATCAGAAACAATATCTGTGGGAACGCCATGGAGTCTGACAATCTCCTTAACAAACGCCTTAGCGAGTGTCTTGGCGCAGGGCAACTTAATGAATGGAACCAAATGACACATCTTACTAAAACGGTCCACGACAACCCAGATGACAGTAAAACCCTCGGACACAGAAAGATCAGTAGTAAAATCAATTGTGACATGCGTCCAAGGCGCACTAGGAAACTCCAGAGGGCAAAGCAACCCCGCAGCAGGAGTATGTGAAGCCTTTGACCGAGCACACACCGTACATTGACGCACCCAGTTGATGACTTCCTTCTGCCATCCAGGCCACCAAAAACTGCGACTGATAAGTCTCTTAGTCTCCGAAATTCCTGGATGACCTGCCAACCGAGACTCATGACACTCCACAAGCAAATCTCTCCTAAAGACTCTAGGCACGAACAACCTCCCATGGGGAGTGTTAGATGGAGCATCATCTTGAGCTTTCAGAATCCCATTCTCCAAAACAGAGTCCAACGCTGCCACCACAACTCCTTTCTGTAAAATGCTCTCCTCCTCCTCAGCACCGACCGTAGGAGAGAAGCTGCGAGATAAAGCATCGGCTTTAACATTCTTAGTACCAGGGATATAGGTAACAGAAAAATGAAACCGAAAAAAAAAAGTGCCCACCTAGCTTGAAGGGCATTCAAGCGCTTGGCAGCATCCAGATAGATCAAATTCTTATGATCTGTGAAAACTTGAATAGGAAATATAGCATCTTCCAAAAAATGATGCCTATGTTCAAACGCAAGTTTAATGGCCAGCAACTCCCGATTTCCAACATCATAATTCAGTTTGGTTTCTGAAAATTTTTTCGAAAAGAAGGCACATGGATGTACTCCACCCATGTTCTCCTGAGACAAAGCTACTCCGACCCCCACCGATGAAGCATCGACCTCGACCAAAAAAGGCTTGGTCTCATCAGGCTGCATAAGGATAGGGGCAGAACTGAACCTCTCTTTGAGATACTCAAATGCTTCAATGGCCTCAGTAGTCCACTGGGCAGTATTCGCACCTTTCCTGATGAGATCGGTTAGAGGCTTAACAATTACAGAAAAATTCTTAATGAATTTCCTGTAATAATTGGCAAAACCCAAAAATCTCTCTATAGATTTCTAACCAATAGGCCTAGGCCATTCCCGCACGGCCTAAACCTTCACAAGGTCCATCTCAAAGCCCTCGCTGGAGACAATGTAGCCCAAAAAACTAATTTTCTGCACAGCGAACTCACATTTCTCCAGCTTAGCAAGGAGTGAATTATCTCTCAATAACTGCAAAACATCACATACACTTTGCCAATGGGACTCTAGATCTGGTGAATAAATCAAAATGTCATCCAAATACACAACCACATTCTTACCAATCAAAGGTCTCAGGATGTCATTAATAAGGTTCTGAAAAACTGCAGGTGCATTGGTAAGACCAAAAGGCATCACAAGATTCTGAAAATGACCTACCGGAGTGTTAAAAGCAGTTTTCCATTCATCACCCTCCTTCACTCGTAACAAATTGTATGCCCCCCGGAGATCAATCTTGGAGAACCACTTGGCTCCCACTAACTGGTTAAACAAATCAGGAATTAACGGCAATGGGTAGGAATTGCATACGATAATCTTATTAATTTCACAAAAATCCAGACATGGACGTAAACCCCCATCCTTTTTTTTAACAAAGAAGAATCCAACTGCCACAGGCGACTTAGAAGGTCTAATGTGACCAGCAGCCAGGCTAGTCTGTATGTACTCCTCCAAGGCCTTTCTTTCAGGGATAGTCAGATTAAACAAGCGACTTTTGGGAAGAGTAGCACCCGGAACAAACTGAATGGTGCAATCATAGTCCCTATGAGGAGGTAAAACTTGCGACTCCTCCTCCGAAAAAACCCTCCAAAAATCTTGAATAGGTACAGGTAATTCCCTTTCTTCCACAGCCGCAATGCGACCATTACAACATTTACCATAGCACTTCGGACTCCAAGACTTAATCACATTAGTGGACCAGTCCAGTAAAGAATTGTGCAGTTTTAACCAAGGCAATCCTAGAACAACTGGAGAGGGCAAATTATCCAAAACAACCAAATCCAAAATTTCTTGATGAACTCCATTGATAGTGAGGGGAAATGCAGCAGTCTTGTGAGTAATACATTTCAAAGGAGTGTTATCAATTGCAATCACAGAAATAGGTGATGACAAAGGTTTGGATTTCAATTTAAGGTTTTCCAAAAACCCTTTATCAATCACATTAAGTGTTGAACCACAATCCACAAATACCTGAAATTCAATCAAATCTCCCTGCAGAGCAGTACTCCCAGAAAGAAATACTCCTGCAGAGTGTAAACAAGCTATATGGCCGTAACTGACCTTTTTTTTTCTTTACTTAAACGACGCTCACAATACTTAATCAAATGGTCAGCTTTACCACAATAAACACACAATCCCTCGGCGAGCCTCCGGTCTCTTTCCTGACATCGCCCCAACCTCCATCGGTTCCCCGCCGTCAGAGCAGATTTTCTGGGGACTAGTAACTGACATTACAGGAGTCTTTACCTCATTGAGCCTGCACCTCAGTCTCCTGTCTATACGAACAGCTAACTGCATGGCATCCTGTAGAGTCTCAGTTGCAGGGAATGCAATTAGCAAATCCTTAACCTTTTCACTCAGACTAGCAAGAGATAAACATCTCAGCGCAGGATCATTCCACTTAACTTCTGAAGCCCATCTCCTGAAGTGTGTGCAATAATTTTCAACATCATCTGATCCCTGATTTAAACGTCTAAGTTCTGATTCAGCAGATGAGATATGATCAGGATCGTCATATAATAGCCTTATAGCAGAAAAAAATTCTTCAACAGACCTTAAACATGGATCATTAGGCTGGAAAGAAAAGGCCCACCCCTGTGGTTCATTGTGCAAAAGTGATATAATAAAACCAATGCACTGTGATTCATTCCCAGAGGATCTTGGTCTCAAACGAAAATATCACAAACAAGCATTTTTAAAGGAAAAAAAAATCTTGATGTTTATTATAAAAAACATAAGGCAGTCCTACCTTGGGTTCGACAAAATGCGCTCCAGAACAGCTACTCAGGTGTTGCTGAAGCTCGGCCACCTCCAGAGACAATCCCTGCAAGCGTTGAGCCAAATCCTGGACGAAAACCATACTGATCCCCGAATTTCTTTCCTTTTCGTTTTTTTTTTTTTGGGCTGGACGGACTTACTGTTATGATCTGCAACATGAACTAAGGAAAGATAAGGGAAAGCTGTCCCTACAGTAAGACTAAGCTGAATCCCTATGATGTAGCGGGCTGCCTGTTCCTAGTGAACAGACCCGCCTTAGTCCTCGGCTAGTCTGAACGAAGACCTATAGAATTAAGGGAGGGGTCCCTAAAACAACTAAGGACTGGGACAAAAATGGGACACCTCCTAAACAGAAGTAGTTGCAGAACACAAAATGACAAACTGACAAAATGTACTAGAGGTCCCAGAGGACCAAGCGAACTTGACAGAGAAAGGCACCGAAGCACCAAGCTAGAGAAACAGTCAAACACTGAAGTCCAGCACAGCCAGAGGGGCGGACCTGGAATATAAAGGCACTTGGTCACGTGACCGCAAAACTCAAGATAGAAAAAACAAACAGGAGGGTTCTAACAGTAGTGGGTGTGGGTGAAGGATGCAGAACAGGGGAGCACTTAAAGAAAATACATATATATAGGGAAGCCATCTTAGAGGAGTAGGGAATCAGAGGAGGAGAAGTGAAAGGAGCAGGGGCTCTGCAGGAGCACTGCTCGGGAGGCAGGCTCGGCCTGTCATGCCCAAGACTAAGAGAGGAGTGGGAGTAAGGGAGGAAGACTCCAGGAACTGAAGGGATCCCAGTGGGTATGGTGAGTGCAGGATGGCACCCGTACGCCCGAATCTGCCAGGCGTCAGAGGGATCAGGCCACAAGAAGAGAACCGGTCCTTGGACTAGCCGAGTTACTTTAGGTCTCAGCTAGAAAACCGGAGGCTTCTGCACTTTCAAGGTGCAGTTGCCACATTCGCACCTAAGCCGCCGAAAAGGGGCACCAAGCAAGGTCCGGGAACTTGATCCCAGAGGGATCTCAAGGTACCCGATCGGGACTTTGTGTGGCGGGGCGCAGGGCAGGAGGGAGAGACCCAGCGCGGGAAGTCGGCTAAGAAAGGAACATACATAGAGGGGTCCCGTTAAGTGCTTCTGAGATACTTGAGGGAGTGCTGAACCCCTGCCTGGTAAACGCAGCGCAACTTGGGAGATGGTCACCTGTATAGTGCCACCTGAAGAACCTAAAGAACTGTGAGTAAACTCGGATGACTGCACCCCACTGTCTCTGTCAGTTATTTCTACCACGCTGGCGCTCCTGCACTACAACGCCCAGCATAGCCATCTGCACCTACACTGCCCTGGAGCTGTGCTCTGCCTGTGGAGAGCCGCACCAACCTAGCTGCCTTAACATCTGCCCCAGAGGTCTGCAGCAGCGCTGGTACCCATTACCGGGAACCACATGTGGCATCAAGAGATAAAACTGTTATTCATCCCTTCAAGTAACAAAACCCCTTTTAAAGAGTGACCCCAGGGTACGGGCCCGGGAGCCGACTGCTGTGACATTCCACAGAAGGTCAAGGCCCGGGTACCAAATCCCCCATATCCCCCTGGGCGAGTCATAATGACAAGGCAGGGTCAGCTCTGTGCCTTTAATTGTGCTTGTGTGTCGCCCCTGCCGCGTCATTGCTAGCAGATACAGCCGCACAGCGCACTGCATGTGGCCATGTCTGAGGAAGTGCTGGTAATCAAGCAGCGCCGGCATTCCTGGTTGCACAGATGCCGGGAAACCGGCCCGGGCCTCAACAGCGAGTGGGCCCCCCTAATAGTCCAGGGCCCCATGTCCGTGACACTCCGGCAGCCCTGCACAGCCACATGGCAGAGGAGCTGGACTGGAGACAGGACCGGGGGCAGGTGAGTGAGCTTCCCCAATCCCCATATTAACAATATTTCTAATGTGTGTGTGTGTGTGCATGTATGATGTGAATATCTGTGTATGTCAGTGTGTATGACTGTATATATATATATATATATATATATATATATATATATATATATGACGCGCCCCTGGGCCTGTGTCGCGCTGCGTTGCGCACGCGGGAGCCTACCCGGAGCCGGATCAGTGGAGGGTTGTAGTCTCGTGGCGGTGACCCGGTCCGTGCCCAGGGAGTCAAACTAGACGGCCGTCTATTAGTAGTAAATAGTTGATGACTACGCCACCCGTTGAGTGCAGCCAGGAAGCTGCTGCTGCAGGGCAGACCGCTGAGGCCGGTGGTAGGATTGTGCAGCGTGATAGTATAACCCCCAACGGGAGGGGTATGGCCTCAGGGCAGCCGACGTGGATGATGGGGGTAGCAGGAACCACTCAGAGACGGTACGGTGTAGTTCAGGGTCTTTACTGGTAACAACGACAGACCCTCCCGGAGTACTTGCTAGCAAACGGGGCCTGGTCAGTCTTTGAGCAGATGGGATCTCCCCTGGCCAGGCGTAGTTGTAGGCCTCCCAAACTGACTGTACTCTTCTGGCTACCTTGCTAGAAGCTGATGTAAGTAGCCCACGTCCCTGAGTGTACCGTGTGGTGCTCACCCGTATGGCCGGTGACTCGGGGCCTTCTAATGGCTTCCGCTCCACGATGGCGGTGCTGGTCCCACGCGTGTGACCGTGCCTTCGGGCTTCTGGGCCAGAGGACCTGAAATCCCCTGCCTGACGGATTCTGCTGCTGGGTAGGAGTTAGTCCCCACAGCCTCGGACTCTGGGTCCGGTAAAGAATCTTCTTAGTCAGGGCGAGCTCTGCAGCTGCCAGCCCCTGACTCCTTGTAACTCTGCTGTTTCCTATGCTGCTTCTTGTCTCCACTCTCCTTGTCTGACTCACCCTGCCTCAGCCCCGGGTTTATACAGGGGAAGTTCTTCCCCTCCCAAGACTGGGCAGGAGGTGTGGCATGCACAGGATCCCTGACCAAAGGACCTCCCACCTGCTCTCAGACATAACATTACATTACTGTGGAAAACCAGACCCCTGGGGTGCCACATTCCCCCCTAGTGAAATTTAGTACTCCGGGACTAAACACATTTAGAAAAACATAACAAAGTATAACAATAACAATACTATAAGAAAAACACATAAGATGGTTACGGCGTGTCCGCAACCGGATGCAGTCTTTGAAGAAAAGCAAAGGTGTCCATTTCACCAACACAGGGAGACGTAACCAGGTAGGGGTCTGTCCTACCCCGAGTCCTTAACAGTCTCTAGTCCATCCTGGGTTACGCTCCAACTATATACAAGGATTCCCGGTAAATCCACCAAGGTTTCCTAAAAACAACTGGAAACACAAAATTATACACAAGCAACAATACACAGATAAACATAAATAAAACTATTTTTACACTTCAAATTCTCCAGCGTGCGGGTAACTGGCCTCTAGTGGCCCTAGTGGACCTACGGAGCTGACTGTCTGGCCCTGAACTACAGGGTGTAGGAGCTGTCAAGGGTAAACTGGGCAGCTGTCTACCGGCTCTTTGTCTCACTAGGGGTACGGCAGGCTCACTATAAGCAGAGGGTTGATTCTCCTGTTCTACTCGTGTGGAGTCTTCTGCCTCCTGGACCGGCTGTTCTTCCAGCTCTACCCGTTGCTCCGTAGGTTCTTGGGATGATGGTTGGAGGAAGGTGAGTACGGGTACCACAACTGCACCATTGACTTGAGTCCAAGACCGAGGGAAGTCCCCGAGCACGGTACTAACCATATCTTCCCTTTCTCCCCCGGGTCGATGGTCTTCTTGTTCCTCTTCAGGGTTCCTCAGTTGTTCGGGACACTTCTTCAGGTGGTCCCGGGATACAATGGCTGTGGTTTCCCCTCCGTCTTTACTGATGGTACAGACCTTCGGGTTCTCGTGGCTTGAGGGCAGTACGGTGTACGGGTCCTTCTCCCACTGGTCATCCAACTTGTGGAGCCGTCTTTTCCTCTTCAAGACCTGCTCTCCGGGTACCAGGGGAACAGCGGGAGCATACTGGTTGTAAGTCTTCTCTTGTCTTTCCCTAGCCTGACAGAGACTTCGCTCCACGCTCTCTTGTACTCTCCGGTACTGCTGCTGCCTCTCTGTGTCCCAGTCTGTTTCTGGTGAAGTGTCCTCAGGTGTCAGGACTCCCATTTCCAGGTCAACAGGTAACTTACCAGGTCTCGCCCTCATTAGGTAAGCCGGGGTACAGTTGGTGGAACCTACCGGGATGTGGTTGTATAGGTCCACCAGATCGGGCAACTTCTCAGGCCACAGACTGCGTTCTTCCAGGGGCAATGTTTTTAGAAGATCCATTACCACCTGGTTCATTTTTTCACAAAGTCCATTAGTTTGCGGATGGTAGGGTGTCGTCCTTATCTTCCGGCAGCCATACAGATTGCAGAATTCCTGGAAGACCTCCGCTTCAAAGGCAGGTCCCTGGTCCGTCAGCACTTGGTCCGGGTACCCGTGTGGACGGCAGAAGTGCTGCTGGAAGGCTCTAGCTGCTGTTTGAGCCGTTAAGTCCTTGACGGGGACGACAACCAAGAACCGGGAGTAATGATCCACGATGGTTAACGCGTAGACGTAGCCACTTCTGCTTGGGGTCAGTTTTACATGATCCAAGGCTACCAGTTCCAACGGTTGCCGGGTGACGATGGACTGCAGGGGAGTCTTCTGGCTGGCCCGGTCCTTCCTTCTCAGATTGCACGGGCCACAGTCTCTGCACCACTTCTCGATGGTTCCCCTCATGCCTACCCAGTGGAACCGCTCGCGCAGCAGGAACTCCAGCTTTTTCCACCCGAAGTGTCCAGCTCCGTCGTGGTATGCCTCCATCACCATGGCTGCGTCTCTTCGTGGCACCACTACTTGCCAGAGTAGTTCATGCGTCCGGGAGTTGACCATTCTGCGGCACAACTTCCCCTTGTAAAGGAATAGTCGACTCTTCTCTGCCCATAGTTGTTTGGCTTCCTCCGGAGCGTCTGGTTCAAGGCGAGCCTCCGGCCGAGTCAGCATCTCCTTCACCAGTCGGACGGCAGGGTCGCTGTCTTGCGTTTCCGCCCAGTTGTAGTGGGGTAAGGGGTTCAACGTAGCAGCCTGCTTACCCCTTACCCGGTGGGAATACTGGATAGTCCCATGACGGTGGAACGCAGGGAGTTCAACTTCTTCCAGTCCCTCCGGATCTTCTCCTTCGTCCGGCAGGTTGGGCATCCTGGACAGGGCATCCGCGTTAGTATTGGAGCGTCCTGCCCGGTATTTGATTGTGAACTCGTAGTTGGACAGACGGGCCATCCACCTCTGCTCCAGGGCACCGAGTCTTGCCGTGTCCAGGTGTGTCAACGGGTTGTTATCCGTGTATACGGTGAACCGGGAAGAAGCGAGGTAATGCCTAAAGCGCTCGGTGACTGCCCATACCACGGCCAGGAACTCTAGCTTAAATGAGCTGTAATTCTCGGGGTTCCTTTCGGTGGGTCGCAGTTTTCGGCTGGCATAGGAGATTACTCGTTCTCTCCCCTGCTGAATCTGGGACAGTACGGCTCCTAGCCCGATGTTACTGGCGTCGGTGTAGAGGATGAAGGGCTGGCTATAGTCCGGGTACGCCAAGATTTCATCCCCCGTGAGGGCCATCTTCAGCTGGCGGAAGGACTCTTCTTCTAGCTCTTCCCATTTGAAGGGCGGCTTCTGGTTCTTGGCCTTTCGGGACTGGCCTATCAGGAGGTCCTGCATAGGCGCTGCCTTTTTGGTGAAACCGGGAATAAACCTTCGGTAGTAGCCTACCAACCCTAGGAACTGCCGCACTTCTTTTACGCTGGAGGGGCTTGGCCATCCCTTAATTGCGGTGATCTTATCGGGGTCGGGAGCCACTCCGTCAGCGCTCACCACGTGTCCCAGGTATTGCACCTTTGGTTTCAGGAGGTGACACTTGGAGGGTTTCACCTTTAGGCCGTAACTCGCCAGAGCTTCGAACACCTCCGCCAGGTGTTTCAGGTGGTCCTCATAAGTTTTGGAGTATACGATGACATCGTCCAGGTACAACAGGACCGTCTCGAAGTTTCTGTGGCCCAGACAGCACTCCATTAATCGTTGGAAGGTTCCTGGGGCGTTGCAGAGTCCGAACGGCATGCAGGTGAACTCGCTAAGTCCCATCGGGGTGGTGAATGCGGTCTTCTCCCGGTCCGCCTCTGCTACAGGAACCTGCCAGTACCCGCTAGTGAGATCCAAGGTAGAGAAGAAGTTAGCAGATCTTAAAGCAGCCAATGACTCCTCTATCCTTGGTAAGGGGTACGCATCCTTGTGTGTGATACGGTTGATTTTCCGGTAATCTACACACATCCTCATGGTGTTGTCTTTCTTTTTGACTAAAACTAGTGGGGCTGCCCAGGGGCTACAGCTATCCCGGATTACCCCAGCCTCCTTCATGTCTCTAAGCATCCCCTTGGCGTGTTGGTAATGTGCAGGGGGTACGGGTCGATACCTCTCTTTTATGGGAGGATGATCTCCCGTGGGGATGCGGTGTTCTACCCCCTTGACTCGCCCGAAGTCTAACGGGTGTTTACTGAACACTCTCTCATACTCTTGAACCACCCGATAGACTCCTTGTTTCTGATGTGAGGGAGTGGAATCAGTACCCAAATGTAGTTGCTGACACCAGTCCTCAATGTCTTTCTTAGAGCCGTTACCTTCCTCCGGGTGAGATGGAGGCAAGGGTTCCACAGATTGTATAGAATTTTGATTAGTGGTATATAATTTGGCTAGCGTGGCATACCGGGGCAGGTACACTTCCCTCTCCCCGATATTTATTATGCGAATGGGCACCCTCCCATGGCGTACATTGACCACCCCCCGTGCTGTCAAAATGGTGGGCCTACTGTCTGAGTAAACTGGTTCTACCATTGCCTGGTAATCTCTACCTCTCAGACCAATAGCTGCCCGGCACCAAATCATCATTTCACTTTTTGGGGGCATGGCAATAGGAAAAGGGTCACACATTCTTACGCTACCAATCTCACCGCCGGAGAGTTCCACTTGTTGCCGTTGCATCAGTGCCCGGATCTCTTTCTGGAGCACCCGCTGCTCGCCGGAGCTGGCGTTCTTGGCAACCTGCTGTAAAAGGAAAATCACCTCTGCAAGACAATTTTCAATTACGTTAGTTCCTAGAGTTATTTTTGGGTGACTCTCATGTTTATCAATATCTACAATGATCAGTCCCTGTGCGGCCAGTTCGACTCTACCGATTTTGAGGGTCACCTCTTTAAATCCGATCTGTGGCACGGGCTGGCCATTGCTGGCGATGATACTCAAGTCGTCGTCAGGGTAGCGGGTAATATCCGAGTCATTCCAGTACTGCTTGAAGAGCACGTACGGGATGGTGGTGACCTGTGACCCGGTATCCAGTAGGGCACTCATGGGAATGCCATCCAGTACCACAGGCAAGACTGGACGTCCTCCCACATATCTGTCGCGCCAGTTCGATGGGCCTGGTGATCTTTTTCCTGGGGGTTGGCCCTCTACCCCAGGTTGTGCCCGTTTAAAGAACAGTACCTTTCCATATGTCCGGGTTGATTGCAGCGGCGGCAGATGGGTCGTCCGTCCTCGCTGTATCGGTCACTGGGTCTTCCTCTGGCCGGTGGGGTCCTCCTTGGTCGACGCCACGGGATGTCCTCCGGTCCGGATGCCAGCTGGGTCTTCCCTGGGGTGGAAACCTGTAAAGACTGCACAGTTCGGGTTAGCGCAGCAACGCTCTTAGCTAGCTCTTGGACCTGATGGTGTAGGTCTGCAGCCGGGTCATTGTCCAAAGCCTGCGCATCAGCTCCCACAGGCCCTGCCGACAAGGGCGCCGCCTCCTGGTGGTAAGTGATAGCTGGGCGCCTGTGGGTAACAACGCCACCCGGTGCTGGTTCTCGGAGCACCCGGATAGCTCTATCCTTGAACTGTGCAAAGTCCAGATGGGGATCCTGTAAGGCCATTGCCCGCAACTGGGTTCGGTGGGCATTGCAATATAAACCCTCTATAAATTGTTCAGTCAATAGCCTGTCCTCGTTTCCCACCCCATCAGGGTCGGTCTGCTTTATGGCCCTCAGCGCCTCTTGTAGGTTTAGTGCATAGTCCCTTATACTCTCATGCGCTCGCTGCTTGCACCCGTAGAATCTAAGCTTAATCTCGGCTGAGGTGCGGGTATCAAAGGTGTCCTTCAGCCGGGTTAGTATCCCTGCGACAGTCTTCCTCCCAGGTGGCCAGGATTTTACTTCCCTTTTAGCTGCCCCGGTTAGTTGGGCCACCAGGATGCTCACTTTTTGCTCTTCTGTGAGGGGGTACACCTGGAAGAGGCTATCCAGCTTTTCTCTAAAGTCATGCAGGGTATGTGACTCCCCTGAGTACTGGGGTAGCCAAGCTGCTCCCGGGATATAGGGCATGGTGAAGGGCATAACTGCAGCAGCGGTAGCGCTTGCGGGGGTTGAGGCAGTGAAGCTCTCCTCCGTATCCGACATCTTCCTCCCCCCTAGTGGACCGTGGCCTACCTTGCGATGATCCTCTTCCGTAGGCCGCGGCTCCGCAGTGGATCGTCAGGGTTGAGGACCTTCCGTCGCGCTCCTGTGACGTCGGCGTCTGCTGGGCTCCTTCCAGGACCTTACGCAACGTCCGGACGTGAGGCGGGGCTTCAGTTCTCGCGCGCTTTCGGAGTCCACGCCCCTCTTCTTCCCGCGCGGCGTCCTCAAGATGGCATCCAATGGCGGGAAAACTCCACGGATGGCGGGAAGAAGGTCGAAGATGGCGCCGGATGGCGGGAAAACTTCGCGGATGGCGGGAAGAAGGTAGAAGATGGCGCCGGATGGCGGGAAACCTTCACCACTGGTAAGTTTGAACAGTCTTTGCTTTTCAGGCACGCAGTACCCGGTGGTTGCGGGCACGAAATCCTGCCGACTACGCCAAAATTGACGCGCCCCTGGGCCTGTGTCGCGCTGCGTTGCGCACGCGGGAGCCTACCCGGAGCCGGATCAGTGGAGGGTTGTAGTCTCGTGGCGGTGACCCGGTCCGTGCCCAGGGAGTCAAACTAGACGGCCGTCTATTAGTAGTAAATAGTTGATGACTACGCCACCCGTTGAGTGCAGCCAGGAAGCTGCTGCTGCAGGGCAGACCGCTGAGGCCGGTGGTAGGATTGTGCAGCGTGATAGTATAACCCCCAACGGGAGGGGTATGGCCTCAGGGCAGCCGACGTGGATGATGGGGGTAGCAGGAACCACTCAGAGACGGTACGGTGTAGTTCAGGGTCTTTACTGGTAACAACGACAGACCCTCCCGGAGTACTTGCTAGCAAACGGGGCCTGGTCAGTCTTTGAGCAGATGGGATCTCCCCTGGCCAGGCGTAGTTGTAGGCCTCCCAAACTGACTGTACTCTTCTGGCTACCTTGCTAGAAGCTGATGTAAGTAGCCCACGTCCCTGAGTGTACCGTGTGGTGCTCACCCGTATGGCCGGTGACTCGGGGCCTTCTAATGGCTTCCGCTCCACGATGGCGGTGCTGGTCCCACGCGTGTGACCGTGCCTTCGGGCTTCTGGGCCAGAGGACCTGAAATCCCCTGCCTGACGGATTCTGCTGCTGGGTAGGAGTTAGTCCCCACAGCCTCGGACTCCGGGTCCGGTAAAGAATCTTCTTAGTCAGGGCGAGCTCTGCAGCTGCCAGCCCCTGACTCCTTGTAACTCTGCTGTTTCCTATGCTGCTTCTTGTCTCCACTCTCCTTGTCTGACTCACCCTGCCTCAGCCCCGGGTTTATACAGGGGAAGTTCTTCCCCTCCCAAGACTGGGCAGGAGGTGTGGCATGCACAGGATCCCTGACCAAAGGACCTCCCACCTGCTCTCAGACATAACATTACATTACTGTGGAAAACCAGACCCCTGGGGTGCCACATATATATATATATATATATATATATATATATATATATATATATATAACAGGTATTCTGAACAAGGGATTGGCAACAAGGATAATGAACAGTAATTTGAAATATTAGCAAGATACGAAGTCTCTCAGAGTAACGTGGTGCCCTTAGTCATGGGAGACACCACGTGAGTTCTTTAACTCTGCATATGGCCCTAGCGGGGGTCACCGGTTATTTCCGCTAGGCCGAAAGTCTTTTCCGGACAAATTAAATTAGATCACGTTGAGCTCCTTTAACCCCAACCATTCCCCTCCCAACCTGAGTACCTAAACCCAATTGGCCCCAGTACCGTGAGTGAACAGTAGAAGTGACGGCCCTGTTCACGTATGCAGCTCCTCTGCTTTCACTAGCGTGACTTTCCTGGCTCAGCAGTCTCTCAACTCCTCTCTTCTTTGCTGTTGGAGGCAATCTCTCAGGCCTTGGGTAGGGGGGTCAAGACCTCGTCTGTCGGCGGGTGACGTTGGGTTCCGCGAACTCACTCAGCACCGCAAGCAGGCTCCGAGTCTCCTCAGCAGGCACAGCACTCGGGTCACATCTGTGAGGGATCTGGAGCTCTTCCACCGGCGCCCGGCTGTGGCACCTCACAGACCTCTGGCTTAGGCCTGCCACACGGGGCTTCTCAGCACGCAGAGAGCGCGTCTCCTCCTCTCGGCTGTTTGGCGCCAAAAACTGCTCAGGCTTGGCGCGCTGGCCTCTTATCTCCAGCAACTCCTTCCTGGAAGTCACCTGATCGGGTCCAGCATCTAAATCTGCTCTCTCTTCAACTTCTCTTGTACTAGATGGTGGCCCGATTCTAACGCATCGGGTATTCTAGAATATGTATGCGGCCGACCGGGCGCAATCAGCAGAGCGGTGTTTAAATTTGGCGCCAATCTCGCTGATTGGTCGCGGCTGGCGTCCGCGACCAATCAGCAGAGCGTTGTTTAAATTTGGCGCCTATCTCGCTGATTGGTCGCAGCTGGCGTCCGCGACCAATTAGCAGAGCGCTGTTTAAATTTGGGGCCAATCTCGCTGATTGGTCGCGGCTGACATCCGTGACCAATCAGCACAGCAGTGTTTAAATGTGGCGCCAAGATCGTGATTGGTCGCGGCCGCTATGTAAATGTGGCGCCCAAATCGGTGATTGGTCGCGGACAGCGGCCGCGACCAATCAGCACAGCGGTCTTTAAATTTTGCGCCAAGATCACTGATTGGTCGGGTGCGGAGACCGCGAACAATCAGCGAATCGTATTGGTGAGGACCGGGGAGCGGAATTGTATTGGTGAGCACCGGGGAGCGCCGCTGCCTGTGCGGCTACTTCCGCTGCGAGAAGCCGGGACATGAGCGACTGCTCGCAGCAGATGTATCCCGATCCGCAGCGCCGCTCCCTGGTCCTCCCTTGACACCCTAGCCGCTGATCTCCCGACAGTAGCCGCATGGTGTTACTAAGGTCCGGACATTTGTGTTCAAAATCGCTGATTGGTCGCGGGCGCTGCCCGCGACCAATCACCGATTTGGGCGCCACATTTAAATATCGGCCGCGACCAATCACCGATCTTGGCGCCACATTTAAACACCGCTGTGCTGATTGGTCGCGGACGCTGCCCGCGACCAATCACCGATTTGGGCGCCACATTTAAATATCGGCCGCGACCAATCACCGATCTTGGCGCCACATTTAAACACCGCTGTGCTGATTGGTCGCGGACGCTGCCCGCGACCAATCACCCATTTGAGCGCCACATTTAAATAGCGGCCGCGACCAATCACCGATCTTGGCGCAACATTTAAACACCGCTGTGTTGATTGGTCGCGGACGCTGCCCGCGACCAATCACCGATTTGGGCGCCACATTAAAATAGCGTCCGCGACCAATCAGCACAGCGGTGTTTAAATGTGTCTGCAAGATCGGTGATTGGTCGCGTCCGCTATTTAAATGTGACGCCCAAATCGGTGATTGGTCGCGGGCAGCGTCCGCGACCAATCAGCACAGCAGTGTTTAAATGTGGCGGCCAAATCGGTGATTGGTCGCGGGCAGCGTCCGCGACCAATCAGCACAGCAGTGTTTAAATGTGGCGCCCAAATCGGTGATTGGTCGCGGGCAGCGTCCGCGACCAATCAGCACAGCGGTGTTTAACTTTTGCGGCAAGATCAGTGATTGGTCGCGGCCGAAGATCGCGACCAATCACCGATTTGTGCGCCACATTTAAATAGCGGCCGCGACCAATCTCCGATCTTGCAGAGACATTTAAACACCGCTGTGCTGATTGGTCGCCGACGCTGCCCGCGACCAATCACCGATTTGGGCGCCACATTTAAATTGCGTCCGCGACCAATCAGCGCAGCAGTGTTTAAATGTGTCTGCGAGATCGGTGATTGGTCGCGGGCGCTATTTAAAAGTGGCGCCCAAATCAGTGATTGGTCGCGGGCAGCGTCCGCGACCAATCATCACAGCAGTGTTTAACTTTTGGGCCAAGATCAGTGATTGGTCGCGGCGAGAGATCACGACCAATCATCGAATCGTATTGGTGAGGACCGGGGAGCGCCGTCTGTGCGGCTACTTCCGCTGCGAGAAGCCGGGACATGAGCGGGTGCTCGCAGCAGAAGTATCCCGACCCGCAGCGCCGCTCCCCGGTCCTCCCTTGACACCCTAGCCGCATGGAGATCAGCGTCGCCGGCGGTCGGGAGATGAGCGCCTCGTGCCGGTCATCTCCTGGCTGCATCGCCGCTGAGCTCCGTTCCGCAGATGAGCCCCTAACGGCCGCCATCTTTTTTCAGAAATCCTGCGGCGCTGATTGGCCGCTGCCGGACCAATGAGCGACGCAGGATTTCCAGGACAGACAGACAGACGGACAGACAGACAGAAAGATAGACAGACAGACGGGATAAGACGATTATATATATAGACTAGATGGTGGCCCGATTCTAACGCATCGGGTATTCTAGAATAGGTATGCGGCCGACCGGGCGCAATCAGCAGAGCGGTATTTAAATTTGGCGCCAAAATCGCTGATTGGTCGAGGCCATCAACCGCGACCAATTAGCAAAGCGGTGTTAAAATTTGGCGCCTATATCGCAGATTGGTCACGGCCGGTGGTCGCGACTAATCAGCAGAGCGGAGTTTAAATTTGGCGCCAATAATGCTGATTGGTCGCGGCCAGCGAACGCGTCCAATCAGCAGAGCGGGGTTTAAATTTGACGGCAATAATGGTGGTTATTCGTGACCGGTAACTGCGACCAATGAGCAGAACGGTGTTTAAATATGGCGCCAATATCGCTGATTGGTCGCGGCCGGCCACCACGACCAATCAGCGAAGCGGTGTTTAAATTTGGCGCCAATATCGCTGATTGGTCACGGCCGGTGGTTGCGACTAATCAGCAGAGCGACGTTTAAATTTGGCGCCAATACTGCTGATTGGTCGCGGCTGGCGACCGCGACCAATCAGCAGAGCGGTGTTTAAATTTGGCGCCAATACTGCTGATTGGTCGCAGCCGGCGACCGCGAGCAATCAGCAGAGCGTTGTTTAAATTTGTCACCAAAATTGCTGATTGGTCGCGGCCGGCCACCGCGACCAATCAGCAGAGTGTTGTTTAAATTTGGCACCAAAATCGCTGATTGGTCGCCGCCGGCGGTCGCGACCAATCAGCAGAGCGGGGTTTAAATTTGGCGCCAATACTGCTCATTGGTCGCAGTCGGCGACCGCAACCAATCAGCAGAGCGTTGTTTAAATTTGGCGCCAATCTCGCTGATTGGTCGCGGACGGCAGACGCGACCAATCAGCAGAGCGTTGTTTAAATTTGGCGCCAATCTCGCTGATTGGTCGCTGACGCCAGACGCGACCAATCAGCAGAGCGTTGTTTAAATTTGCCGCCAATCTCGATGATTGGCCGTGGCTGGCAGCCGCGACCAATCAGCAGAGCGTTGTTTAAATTTGGCGCCAATCTCGCTGATTGGTCGCGTCTGGTGTCCGCGACCAATCAGCAGAGCGGTGTTTAAATTTGGCGCCAATCTCGCTGATTGGTAACGGTCGCCGGTGTCCACGACCAATCAGCACAGCGGCGTTTAAATTTGCAGCCTATATCGCTGATTGGTCGCGGCCGGCGACCGCGACCAATCAGCAGAGCAGCGTTTAAATTTTCCGCCGATATCGCTGATTGGTCGCGGTGGCCGACTGCGACCAATCAGCAGAGCGGCATTTAAATTTGCCGCCCATCTCGCTGATTGGTCGCGGTCGGCCGGCCACCGCGACCAATCAGCGTCGTATTAGTGTGGGCCCGGGAGCGGCGCTGCTTGTGCGGCTCCGTATTAGCGAGGACCGGGGAGCGGCGCTGCCTGTGTGGCTCCTTCTGCTGCGAGAAGCAGGGAGATGAGCGGCTACTCGCAGCAGAAGCATCCCGACCGGCGGCGCCGCTCCCCGGTCCTCCGTTCACACTTGCTGTCGGGAGATCAGCGGGACAAGCCGCTGATCTTCCGACGTTAGCCGCATGGAGGTCAGCGGCGCAGGGGTAGTTGTGCTGCTAGCACCGCTCATCTCCCCGCTGCATCGCCGCTGACCTCCGTCCGGCAGATGAGCCGCTAACGGCCGCCATCTTTTTTCAGAAATCCCGCGGCGCTGATTGGCCGCTGCCGGACCAATGAGCGACGCAGGATTTCCTGGACAGACAGACAGACAGACAGACAGATAGACAGACAGACAGACAGACAGACAGACAGACAGACGGGATAAGACAATTATATATATAGATATCTTGGTTCCGCTTGACTGTGTCTGGCCAGCAGATAGCAGTCTCTCTCCATCTTTGAAGCATCATATAAGAGTTCTCTTGGAAGTTCACCCCTATGGCCTCCGGACTGTTTATTCTGCGCTACACCGCAAGACGCGGCGCCCGTCTTCCTCTACTACTACCCCCTCCATCCTGTCCCTCTGCCCTGAGGCCTTGCTCCGCCTGTGGGGAGTAGTAATAACTTTGGCCGCCGTAACACCATGCCTCAGCGAACTGCAGCGGCGCTGGTGGCCCTTCACCAGGCACCACAGGTGGCGTACTCGTTAATCAGCCACTCAACCCGGATGAGCCCACACCATCTCTTTTAATGTGACGGCCCTGAGCCCGGGTCGGGTCCGGGCCACGGCTGCACCCCATCTCTGCATCACAGGACCCGACTCCGAGTCCCCCATCACCCAGGGTAAACAAAAGGGCTTTTTCGAGCATGAGAACGTCACAACCACACCAGCCTCAGCGGTCTGCCCTGCAGCGGCGGTTCATTCTGACCGTTATCCATGGGTGGCGTAGTCGGACATTCAGCAAATAGACTGCCATTTGGGTTGATCACCCTGAGCCACGGGACCGGGTCCCCGCCACGCAAGGCTACAACCCCCAGCATCTACAAAAGGTCCGGTTCCGGGTATCCCCACACACACATGGCCCAGGGGGCGCGTCAACTTTGGCGTAGTCGGCAGGATTTTGTGCCCGCCACCAACGGGTACTGCGTGCCTGAGGAAAGACTGTAATACTTACCTTGGTGGAGTTTCCCGCCATCCACAGCCGTTTCCCGCCATCCGCGGCCATTTTCCTGCCATCGGGCGCCATTTCTGGGACGCAACGCGGGAAGAAGAGGGGCGTGGACAACGAAAGCACGCTAGAACTGGAGCCCCGCCTTACGCACGGTCCTGAAAGGAGCCAAGCGGACGCTGACGTCACCAGGACGCGACGCAAGGTCCTCAACCCCGACGGTCGCCTGCGGAGCCGCGGCCTACAGAAGAAAAGCAACGGAAGGTAGGCCATGGATGACTAGGGGGGGAGGAAGAGGAAGATGTCGGAAGCTGTCACCGCCAGTGCGGCCGCTGCCGCAGTAATGCCGTTCACGATGCCTTATATCCCCGGAGCGGCATGGTTGCCCCTGTGCTCAGGGGAGTCGCATACCCTGAGTGACTTTAATGAGAGACTATACAGCCTATTCAAGGTGTACCCCCTGACGGAGGAACAAAAAGTGACCATACTGATAGGCCAGTTAACCGGCGCGGCCCAACGAGAAGTAATGTCCTGGTCAGTCAGGGACAAGGGGACCGTGAAGGAGATTTTAGCCCGTCTAAAGGACACTTTTGATACCCGCACCTCAGCAGAGATCAAAATGAGATTTTATGGGTGCAAGCAGCGGGCCCAAGACAGTATAAGAGACTATGCTTTGAATTTGCAAGAGGCCCTGAGAGCCATTAAGCAGGCTGACCCTGACAGTGTGAGGAATAGAGATGAGCGTTGTTCTACTCGAACTGTTCGCCAATCTCAAATTCGAGCTGTTTTGGGCGGTGTTCGAGCCGGTCGGCGAACACGAACAATTTGAGAAAAATTCGGCTGTTCGAGGTTATGTTCGATAACTGTTCGTGCACCAAAATCATAACTGGATTTTTTCTCAGTAATGATGAAAATTAATGTTAATACGCAGTTTGAGTGTACAGCGGGGCGGGGGGAGGGGCAGGGGATGGATCTCTGCAGGAACAATGAAGATCTCCATTTTTTTTTCTCTTTCCCGCATTTGCAGTGGGGAGGTGCAATCTGTCAGCCTATCAGCAGCGCACACACGGAGCGAAGTGCTTTTTTTCACACAAGCAAGGGCATGTGTGATTGGCAGTGTATGTCACATGTCCTTGTCCTATAAGACCAAGCCATTTTCCCCGTCGCCACCATTTTCTCACTGCTGCAGCTGCGTGTTAGACGGCACCGCTGTTGCTGTGTGCGCTATACCTTGTTAATTTCAAGCCAATTTTCGCACAAATATACAGATAGCTTGGGAGTAGGGAATAGTTGTGATTGCAGTCCTTTTAAGGACTAGGTTACAGCATTTCCTACGACTTTTATCAGGCAGGTCTGTGCTCTTAAATAGATAGATTGTGGGAGTAAAGACTAATTGTAATTGGAGTCCTTTTCAGGACTAGGTTACATCAGTTCCTATCAGTTTTTGCCAGGCAGGTCTGTGCCAGTGCTGTGCAAGTTTTTTTCACAGCATTTGGCTGAATCTAGCAAAGCTAATCCTTTTTGGCCTATTGCAGAGTGTGTTAGTCAGTGGAGTAGCCTATCTGTGTTGCAAGATATACCACCTGTGTATAGAATACCAATTTTTTTACTGCACCTAGTGAAGTAAAATCTTTTGGGCATAGCATCATTCTATTAGTCCATCTATACTGACCTCCATCAGGTTGCAAACTGAATATAATTTTTTTCTGCATCTAGCTCTGAAAAAATATTTGGGCTTCTAGCAGTGTGTGGGACTTGGTCTATTAGTCCATCTATACTGACCTCCATCAGGTTGCAAATTAAAAATAATTTTTTTCTTCATTTAGCTCTGAAAAAATATTTGGGCTTCTAGCAGTGTGTGGGACTTGTTCTATTAGTCCTTCTATACTGACCTCTAGCAGGTTGCAAATTGAATATAATTTTTTTCTGCATCTAGCTCTGAAAAAATATTTGGGCTTCTAGCGGTGTGTGGGACTTGGTCTATTAGTCCATCTATACTGACCTCCATCAGGTTGCAAATTAAAAATAATTTTTTTCTGCATCTAGCTCTGAAAAAATATTTGGGCTTCTAGCAGTGTGTGGGACTTGGTCTATTAGTCCATCTATACTGACCTCCATCAGGTTGCAAATTAAAAATAATTTTTTTCTTCATTTATCTCTGAAAAAATATTTGGGCTTCTAGCAGCGTGTGGGACTTGTTCTATTAGTCCATCTATACTGACCTCCATCAGGTTGCAAATTGAATAAAAAAATTTTCTGCATCTAGCTCTGAAAAAATATTTGGGCTTCTAGCGGTGTGTGGGACTTGGTCTATTAGTCCATCTATACTGACCTCCATCAGGTTGCAAATTAAAAATAATTTTTTTCTGCATCTAGCTCTGAAAAAATATTTGGGCTTCTAGCAGTGTGTGGGACTTGGTCTATTAGTCCATCTATACTGACCTCCATCAGGTTGCAAATTAAAAATAATTTTTTTCTTCATTTAGCTCTGAAAAAATATTTGGGCTTCTAGCAGTGTGTGGGACTTGTTCTATTAGTCCTTCTATACTGACGTCCAGCAGGTTGCAAATTGAATATAATTTTTTTCTGCATCTAGCTCTCAAAAAATATTTGGGCTTCTAGCGGTGTGTGGGACTTGGTCTATTAGTCCATCTATACTGACCTCCATCAGGTTGCAAATTAAAAATAATTTTTTTCTGCATCTAGCTCTGAAAAAATATTTGGGCTTCTAGCGGTGTGTGGGACTTGGTCTATTAGTCCATCTATACTGACCTCCATCAGGTTGCAAATTAAAAATAATTTTTTTCTGCATCTAGCTCTGAAAAAATATTTGGGCTTCTAGCAGTGTGTGGGACTTGGTCTATTAGTCCATCTATACTGACCTCCATCAGGTTGCAAATTGAATAAAAAAATTTTCTGCATCTAGCTCTGAAAAAATATTTGGGCTTCTAGCGGTGTGTGGGACTTGGTCTATTAGTCCATCTATACTGACCTCCATCAGGTTGCAAATTAAAAATAATTTTTTTCTGCATCTAGCTCTGAAAAAATATTTGGGCTTCTAGCGGTGTGTGGGACTTGGTCTATTAGTCCATCTATACTGACCTCCATCAGGTTGCAAATTAAAAATAATTTTTTTCTGCATCTAGCTCTGAAAAAATATTTGGGCTTCTAGCAGTGTGTGGGACTTGGTCTATTAGTCCATCTATACTGACCTCCATCAGGTTGCAAATTGAATAAAAAAATTTTCTGCATCTAGCTCTGAAAAAATATTTGGGCTTCTAGCGGTGTGTGGGACTTGGTCTATTAGTCCATCTATACTGACCTCCATCAGGTTGCAAATTAAAAATAATTTTTTTCTGCATCTAACCCAGCCAATAGTTTTGGCCTAATACCACAGTTTGGCCACTCAGCTCTGCTCGGTTACCATCCATTGTTTTTTTGTGCAAACAACTCCAGAGTTGTGAATTAGTTAACCACCAAAATGAGTGGAAAAAGGCCTGCTGCTGGTGGAAAGGGGAATAGGCGTGTTGGGAAGGGGAAAAAAGGTTGTGTCCGTGGGGTAGGTGCAGAAGAAAGACCATCTTCCAGCCAAACTAAAATGTCTACTTCTTTTAGCGGACAATGTGATAAGATCCCTTTCTTACGGCCACGCCAATCGCTACAAATTCCAGATGAGGCACAAAAACAGCAGGTGCTTCAACGGATATCAAGTGCTCCTTTAAGTGGGCTCTCCTCCACATCAACTTCAACATCACAAATACTCCAGTCCTCAAAGGTGTCACCCAAATCGCACTTGCTTCCTCACAGCTCCCAAATCTCCAGCTGCCCGTCTGAGTATGAGGTAGAACAGATGGTTGAGTCTGCAGAGCTGTTTACTCATACTATAGCCTGGGAATCAGAGGTCGACTCCAGCGCTTCTGTGAATCCAGACGAGGAAATGATCTGCACTGATGCCCAGAATCTTTATGAGTCGGATCCAGGACCAGACGCAGAAGGTTCTGACCATAATGTAGACCCTCATTCCCAAACTGTAACTCCTGTTGGTGGAGACAATGAGGAAGACGATGATAAGACTCAAATACCTGATTGGAGCGACAACTTTAGTTTTTTGTCAGGGCAGGAACAGGTTGGCTCTGAGGACGACGGGTGTGATAACGCACAGGGTGATGATGATGAGGTCGGAGATCCCACTTACTGTCAACCCACAGTCAGCCAAGAGATGAGGTCAGCAGAGGAGGTGGAGGAAGATGCTAGTGACGACGAGGTCAGGTTGCGCCTTCCTGGACAGAGACGTAGTACTGGAAGCACGTCAACAACTGCATCCTCAAACACAACTCTGCCTCTCACCACAAGTCGTGGTGGCTCTTCAGGTCGCATGGGTGCTAAGCCTTGCATAGCCTGGGCATTTTTTCAGATCGATAAAGATGACCCAACTCGTGTTATCTGTAACATTTGTCAGCAAAAGCTAAGTAGAGGCCAAAAAATACATAGTTTGAGTACTTCATGCATGAACCGGCACATGGACATGAAGCATAAGTTGCAGTGGGAAGCTCAGTGTGCTACAATGCGGTCTAGCCGGCCGGGCCAACCACCGTCTGCCATATCTTGTGCATCCGCGGCCTCTTCATCCTCTGTGACTGGGGGGACAGCAGTCACACCTGTTTTGGGGCGCAGACCTGCCACCTCTTTACCCGCAACAGCCAGCGTGATTGGCAGGTCATCATTTTCTTTGGAGGTGGTAACACCAGCTGGTCTTGAGCGCTGTCCGACATCGATAGCACCACCTTTGGATCAAGGCAACCTAACATGTCCGCCTGCATCTTCCTCACAGACCGGCAGTTTGCCGGGGACACCCTTATCAACCCCGTCTAAGCACAATAGCCAGCCCTCGGTCCCTCAGATGTGGACAAGTAAAAGACCATTTCCTCCTAGCCATGAGAAAGCTAAGAGGTTGAATTTCACCATCTGCAAGCTCTTGGCTACAGAAATGCTGCCTTTCCGCCTGGTGGACACAGAGGATTTTCGAGACCTTATGTCCGTCGCAGTGCCCCAGTACCAGATGCCCAGTCGGCACTACTTCTCAAAGAAAGGTGTGCCTGCGCTCCACCAGCATGTCGCACACAACATCACCGCTTCTTTGAGAAACTCTGTGTGTGACAGGGTGCATTTCACCACAGACACTTGGACGAGTAGGCATGGACAGGGGCGTTACATGTCGCTGACTGGGCACTGGGTAACTATGGTGACAGCAGGACAAGGGGCTGCTGTCCAAGTCTTGCCGTCCCCACGAGTTGTGCGTCAATCCTCTTTATGTCATTTTTCCTCCACTGCTTCTGCCTCCTCAACCTCCTCTCGGTCTTTCACCTGCACCCAAAGCCTGTCTGGTCATGCCACAAGCTTTCTAACTGCGCAGAAGGGATCCTGCACACCTCCTTACTATGCTGGCAGTAGGGCTCAACGTCATCAGGCGGTTTTTACATTGAAATGTCTGGGAAATGTGAGTCACACAGCTGAGGTCAGCTCTGGAGAACCAATTTCATGAATGGTTGTCTCCACTGGACCTGAAACCAGGGAAGGCCGTGTGCGACAATGCTGCAAACCTGGGTGCGGCCCTTCGCCGGGGCAATGTCACACACGTGCCTTGTATGGCTCACGTGTTGAACCTGATTGTCCAGCAATTTTTAGCCCACTATCCCAGACTAGATGGCCTTCTGCAGAGGGCACGGTCACTGTGTGCTCACTTCCACCGTTCGCATCCCGCAGCTCAGCGACTTACATCTCTACAGAAGTCGTTGGGCCTGCCACTTCACCGGCTAAAATGCGATGTGCCTACCCGGTGGAATTCAACTCTGCACATGTTGCAGCGACTGTGGCAGCACCGACAAGCCCTGGTGCAATACGTTCTGACGTATAGCCTGGGCCAACGAGATTCAGAGGTGGGGCAAATCACGCTGGAGGAGTGGTCTCAGATCAGGGACCTATGCACCCTTCTGCACAGTTTTGAAATGGCGACGAAGATGTTTAGTGCTGACGATGCCATTATCAGCATGACTATTCCGGTGATTTACATGCTGGAGCACATGTTAAACAGAATTCGGAGTCAGGTGGTGGCACAAGAGGAGGTGGAGGAAGTAGAGGAGGAGGAGTTGTATGCGAAAGGGCTAACATCTGCAAGGTCCAGACGGTCGGCAGCACCAAGGCAGCAGGCATGTGAGGGTGGGGGAGATGGTTTTACCAGGGCGCATGGTAGCAGCCAAACTAGTGAGGAAGGTGCAGGAGCCCAGGAAGAAGTGGAGGACGAACTGATGGAAGACTCATCAGATGAGGGAGACCTTGATCACATTTATGTTGTGCGAGGTTGGGGGGAGAGGACAGAGGAAGGAAGCATGATTGTTACCTCGCCACCAACACAACAGGGACTTGGTGCTCCTGGATGCGCAACACACATGAGTGCCTTCTTGCTGCACTACCTGCAACATGACCCTCGAATTGTGAGAATTAGAAATAATCCTGACTACTGGGTTGCCACACTGTTAGATCCCCGGTACAAAAGTAAATTTGCAGAAATTATTCCTGCCATAGAAAGGGATGCACGCATGCAGGAGTATCAGCAGAGACTGTTGCAGAATCTTACATGTGCTTTTCCACAAAATACCAGTGGTGCACGTAGTGAATCTCACAGTTCCAACTTGCCAACCGTGGGACCGTCAAGTGTTCAGCACTCAAACCGTAACAGAACCACAGTATCTGCTGGTAACATCAATTTTGCGGAATCATTTCACCACTTTTTTAGCCCATCCTTTGCAAGGCCACAGGAGACAAGAAGTCTGACACATAGTCAACGCCTAGAGACGATGGTACAGGAGTATCTCCAAGTAAACATTGAAGCCACGACTGTGTCACTGGACCCTTGCTCTTTTTGGGCTTCCAATCTGGATAAATGGCCGGAGCTAGCCACTTACGCCTTGGAGATCTTGTCATGCCCCGCAGCCAGCGTTCTGTCTGAACGTGTGTTCAGCGCTGCTGGTGGTGTGCTGACAGATAAGCGCACGCGGCTCTCCACTGATAATGTAGACAGACTCACGTTCATAAAGATGAACAAATCATGGATCCGAAACGACTTTTCTACCCCTGTGTCATCCTGGGGAGAGTAAAAGCTTGATGATTGGTTAAAATCACCCTACCAACCGTTTTAAGCTTTCAAATTACTAATCATGTTTATCTGTATCTTGACTGGAAAATAATTTGGGCTTTGTAGCAGTGTGCAGCACTGATCCTATTAGGCCATCTATAATAAGCTTCACCAGATTTAAAATTAAAAATAATTTTTAGCTGCATCTAGCCCGGAAAATAATTTTGGGGCTCCGAGATGCGCAAGACACATAAGTGCCTTCTTGCTGCACTACCTGCAGCATGACCCTCATATTGTCAGAATTCGAAGTAATCATGACTACTGGGTTGCCACACTCTTAGATCCCCCAAACTTTTCGATCAACCTTTTCATTTTAATAAAGACCAAAAAAATGGTCATTTTTGAAATTATAAGCATTAGCAGGTTGTTAGAAACTGAAATCAAACAGTTTTCAACTCAAAACTTTATTCTAGGTGATGTTACATTTTCACATAGGACCCCTTGTTCGAAAGGAGCTTCTGAACTCTCTCGTCCATTGAATTTGTCAGGTTTTGGATGGTTTCTGCTTCAATTGTTTTGCATGAGGACAGAATACCCTCCCAGAGCTGTTGCTTAGATGTGAACTGCCTCCCGCCATCATAGACACTCCTTTTAATGATGCTCCAAAGGTTCTGAATGGGGTAGAGGTCAGGGGAGCATGGGGGTCACACCATAAGTTTGTCCCCTTTTATGCCCATATCAGCCAGAGATGCAGATGTTTTATGTGCAGCATGAGATGGTGCATTATCATGCAGAAAAATGATCTTGCTGTGAAATACACGGTTCTTCTTCTTGAACCATGGCAGGAAGTGCTGTTTGAGAAAATCCACATACATTATGGAGTTCATCTTTAGCGCCTTCAGGGATCCTAAAGGGGCCGACAATCTCTCTCCCCATGATTCCAGCCCAAAACATTACTCCACCTCCTCCTTGTTGGCGCTGTAGCCGTGTTTGCGTGGGGTGTCCATCAACCAGCCATCCTCCACTCCATTCATCTGGACCATCGAGCGCTGCACGGCACTCATCCGTGAACAAAACAGTTTTGAAATCAGTCTTCATGTAATGTTTGGCCCACTGGAGCCGTTTCTGCTTGTGTGAAGTGGATAGAGGAGGTCGACAGGATGGCGTATGCACAGCTGCAAACCTCTGAAGGACCCTGCATCTTGTTGTTCGGGGGACGTTGGAGGCACAAGCAGCTTCAAAAACTTGTCTGCTGCTATGACAAGGCTTTTTTGCCGCTGCTCTTTCAACCTGACGTAATTGCCTGTAGGAAAGAGTCCTCAATTTGCCCTTATCAGCACGCACACGTGTGTACTGTGAATCAGCTACATACTTCTTGATTGCCAAGACACTTCATCCTGATCATCGCACAATGTTGATTGTAGTCATGCCTTGACCTAAACACTCCACAATTTGTTGCTTCTCAGCAGCCGACACATCCTTTTTCTTTCCCATTTTGGCAGAAAATGTAGGCTGCTTAATAATGTGAGAGAGCCTTCTTAAGTAGTCTTGCCTTTCATTGGACACACCTGCCAAACTAATTAGCACAGGTGTCTGCAATTGCTTACAGTGATATAAAGAGCCCTGACACACATCACCATCAATGAGTTTAACTGACAAACAAACAAATTCTTCCCTTATCACTCCTAAACACTTTTTGCATAATAATTTGGAACGCGGTGTACATGTGCTTTTCCACAAAACACCAGTGGTTCACGTAGTGAATCTTACAGTTCTAACTTGCCAACCGTGGTCTGTATGGAATTGTTCAATAAAGGGCCCAAAATTAAGATAACATAGATGGGAGAGGTCTCTATGAATAGGAATTCCTAAGTATTTGATACCCTGTGAGGGCCAGGCAAAGGGAAAGTTGGACTGGATGGAATCCTATATGGATTTAGGGAGGGAGACATCGAGGGCCTCAGACTTCGCTGCATTGATTTTAAAATTTTACCATGTAACAAAGTGATCTATTTCAGCCATAACAGCAGGGATGGATATATGTGATTGAGTGATATATACTAGGACATCATCAGCAAATAGAGAGCACTTGTACTCGGTGCCTCCCACCTCAATCCACCTAATATTGGGGTTATGGCGAATTGATGAGAGCAGGTGCTCCGTCACTAGGATGTATAAGAGAGGGGACAGAGGACATCCCTGCCTTGTCCCATTGGTGATTGTGAAAGGTGATGAAAATGTTCTGACGCACCCCCTGGGCCTTGGGACACCCGGAGCCGGACCCTTTTTGGTGGATGCTGGTGGTTGTAGTCTTCGTGGCGGCGATCCGGTTCCGTGGCTCAGGGCGGTCAAACCAGTGGCGGAACTATTTATGTGGTTTTGATGTTTAAATGTCCGACTACGCCACCCGTGGATTGCGGTCAGAGTGAACCGCCGCTACAGGGCAGACCGCTAAGGCTGGTGTTGTGGGTGCAGCAGAGCGTAGCATAACTCCCCACGGGAGGAGTATAGCCTCAGGGCAGTGTATGCGGAGGATGGGGGTGATGGTGCAGGGCAGCAGCAGTAACGACACGGAGTCAGTGATGCAGTTCAGGGCCTTTACTCACAGTTCTTATTATCCAGACCACGTCTGCAGGTAACGGCTGCCCACGTCGTACTGTGCTCACCAGGTGAGGGGCTCAGACAACTCCCAGATAACTTTGGAGCGCTTCACATGACCCCCTATGTGTGTCCTTTGTCTGGCCTTTCTTACCAACACTTCTGTCCGGCTGCCTCGGGCCTCCTCTTGGTAAACTTGGCGCCAGTTTCCCTGACCCTATGTGGTGCCTTCCTAGCGGGTGGAGCAAGGGGCTGCGCCACATAAAATGTCAGAGCCTCCGGTTTCTAGCTGAGGGTCGTTTCCTGCCTCCACTAGTTCGGGGACCGGTCTCCCCCTTTGGCCTGACCCCTCCACGCAGGTGGATTCGGGCGTGCGGTGGCGACTCGCCCGTCCGCACCCCTGGGATCCCTTCATTCCTCGTTCCTGGAGCCTTCTCCGCTCCTCTTCCTTCCTTCTCCCTCTTGCAGGCCTGGGCCTCTGTTACTAGGCCCGCCTCCGGAGCAGAGCTCATGCAGAGCCCCTGCTCCCTGCCACTTCTGCTCAGACTTCTCTGCACTGAACTAAGATGGTGCCCACCTTTTATACTCCCTTCTCAATGCACCCAGGAACTGCTTCCTCCCTGCTCCTGCACTGCAGGGTTCCCCTTCCTCAGTGTTCCCTCCCCCCACTCCAGCCAGGGACAGGGACTGTCGTGCCCATCTCAGGGGCATATTGGTCGCCCTGCCCCACGGCAATGTGGTGTAATGCATGCAGGTGTCGGGTCCTGATCCACACTCCATCCTTATCTGAGAGTGAGATATCACACCTCTGGGTGAGGTGCAATACGTCTGTAGCAACCGAGCCCTCGGTGCTACAGTTCCATTTATCTTCAGCCTAGGTGACGTATTGTGATACAGGGCCGTGATTTTGGCTATAAAAGGGTCCCCTAGACCCCTACCCCAAGCTTTTTAAGAGAATCATATATGGCGTGCCAGGAGACTCTATGGAATGCTTTCTCAGCATCCAACGAGAGTATCTACTTACAAATTTTTAACTGCATCTAGCCCAGGAAATACTTTGTGCCTAGTAGCAGTGTCTGCTAGTCAGCGGATTATCCCGGCTGTTAAGCAAGCTACACCACCTGTAGTTTGGACACTTAATTTTTTCAAAGGAAATGCTTTGGGACCACGGGATACTTAGTGAAGAGCATCAGGAGGCACCCCAAGGCATAGGGGCTGGGACTGGCACTAGGATGCCTTGCGGTGGACAGCCGAGCTCGATCCTTATAAAAGCTTTTTAACTGCAGCAGCTTTAGTGGACGCTACTGGAGCTGGAATTACGCGGCTGCTGGCATGAGACTTGCCCTCCAATAGATCCTTGTAAATGGATTTAAAGTGTATTCATTCAAATTAGAGGGACAATTTAAATTAAAAAGCTTAGAGCTGCCTCCACCACAGGGGGGCTCTCTCGACCCACCAGCGGACAGGCACCAGTATTGGGAGAGGGGGGCTGGCCGTCAGGGTTCACCGCGGCTCTGGCACAAACCCGGCGACACGGAGGTGGCACAGGCAGGAGCGGACTGGCCGTCTCGGCTTCTCACTTTTTGGATTTTAGAAGGGCATGACATGCCTATATCTGTGTCTCCCCCTCCTTTTACTCCTCCACCTCTTTTCTTTTCGCATGACTATATGTACTTGTCACTTTTCCATGTGTTAGTTGTGTCTTCTGAGCAGTTTGTCAGCTTTTGGACACCTTTGAAGGTGTTTTCTATGTGTTTCTATGTGTTTTTGTTTGCCTGCCATTAGTTTTAACGGTGTTCGAAGGTGTTCGACGAACAGTTCGACGAACAGTTCGGCGAACACACGGGTGTTCGACGAACCGAACCGAACTCGAACACTACGGGGGTGGCTCAACACTAGTGAGGAATGCAGACGAACTGCTGACTGAGCAATTCATTGAAGTCTGCTGTCCAGCGCCCACCGAACCCAGTTACGCCTGATGGCCCTGCAGAACCCTGAGTTCGACTTTGCACAGTTTAAGGACGGAGCCATCCGGGTACTCCGAGAACCCACACCCTGTGGCGTTGCAGCCTCCAGGTGCCCTGCTATCACTTATTACCAGGAGGCGGCGCCCCAGTCTACAGAACCTGCAGGAGCTAATGCACAGACTATGAATAGTACCCCGTCTACAGACCTGCACCATCAGGTCCAAGAACTGACCAAAAGCGTTGCCGCACTAACCAGGACTGTGCAGTCGTTACAGGTATCCTCTCCAGGAAGGATCAAGCTGGCTACCAGTCTGGAGGACGTCCCGTGGCGCCGACAGAGGAGGATCCCACCGTCCAGAGGGAAGCCAACGGACCGCTACGACCTGGATGGACAACCCATCTGCCGCCGCTGCAGCCAGCCAGGACATATTGCGAGGTACTGTAATTAAACGAGCCCGTCCTGGGGCAGAGGGTCAACCCCCAGGCATAAGATCATCAGGCCCGTCAAACTGGCATGACAAGTATGTGGGGGGAAGGCCAGTCTTGCCTGTGGTGCTGGATGGCATTCCCATGAGTGCACTGTTGGACACCGGGTCACAGGTAACCACCATCCCCTATGTACTTTTCAAGCGGTACTGGAATGACACGGATATTACCCGCTACCCAGATAATGACTTGAGCATCCTAACCAGCAATGGTCAGTCCGTGCCGCAGGTGGGGTTCAAGGAAGTGACCATCAAAATTGGTAAAGTTGAACTGCCGGTGCAAGGACTGATTATTGTGAACATTGACCATCGTGAAAGTCACCCTAAAATAACTTTGGGTACTAACGTTATTGAAAATTGTCTTTCAGAGATAATTGTTATACTACATCAGGTTGCAATGAATGCCAGCTCCAGCCAGCAGCGTGTCTTACAAAAAGAGATCAGAGCCCTGATGAAGCGGCAACAGGTAGAACTGTCTGGTGGTGAGATTGGTAGCGTTAGGATGAGTGACCCGTTCCCTATCGACATGCCCCCAAAAAGTGAAATGATGATCTCGTGCCGGACTGCAATCGGGTTAAGAGGTAGAGACTACCAAGCTATGGTAGAACCCGTTTACTCAGACAGTAGTCCCACCATTTTGACAGCACGGGGGGTGGTCGATGTACGCCATGGGAGGGTACCCGTCCGCATCCTAAACATTGGGGAAAGAGAAGTATACTTGCCCTGGTACGCCACTCTAGCCAAATTGTTCACCGTTAACCAGAACTCTGTAAAGACCATGAAACCCTTGCATCCATCTCAACCAGAGGAGGGTAACGGCTCCAAGAAACAAATGGAGGACTGGTGTCAGAAACTGCATGTGGGCACCGACTCCACTCCCTCACACCAAAAACAGGGAGTCTACCGGGTGGTTCAGGAGTACGAAAGAGTCTTTAGCAAACACCCGCTAGACTTTGGGTAAGTAAAGGGGGTAGAACACCAAATCCCCACAGGAGACCATCCCCCCATAAAAGAGAGATACTGGCCAGTACCCCCTGCACACTATCAGAAAGCCAAGGGTATGTTACGAGAGATGAAGGAGGCTGGGGTGATCAGGGATAGCTGTAGCCCCTGGGCAGCTCCTCTAGTTCTTGTAAAAAAGAAAGATGGCACGATGAGGATGTGTGTAGATTATAGAAAGGTTAACAGAATAACACACAAAGATGAGTACCCGTTACCTAGGATAGAGGAGTCTTTGGCTGCATTAAAATCTGCTAACTTCTTCTCTACTTTGGATCTCACTAGCGGGTACTGGCAGGTTCCTGTTGTTATGATCTGCTACAGGGACTAAGGAAAGACAGGAGATCTGTCCCTACAATAGAACTAAACTAGATCCCTACGATGTAACGGGGAACCTGATCCTGCGATCAGACCCGCTAAAGTCCTCGGCTAGTCTGTACGAAGACCTATAGATGTGAGGGAGGGATCCCTACAAGAACGAGGGACTGGGATAAGTTGGACACCTCCTAGCAGAAATAGTAGCAGTCAAAGACAAACACACAACAAAAAGCATAGAGGTCAGAAGACCGAGCAACACTAACAGAGAACGGCAACAGAGCACCAAGCTAGCTCAAGAGTAGTAAATACAATGAAGTCCAGCAAGGCCAGGAGGGCGGAGCCGGATTAAATAGGCAAAAATGGTCATGTGACCAGCAAACTAAAAAAAACCTAACAGGAGAGTTCTAACAGTACCCCCTCTTCTAAGAGGATCCTCCGGATCCCCTAGGCCCAGCCTTACCAGGAAACCTCCCGTGAAACGCTCTGACAAGTCTGGAAGCAGAAACATCATCCGCCCTCACCCATGAGTTATCCTCAGGTCCGAAACCCTTCCAAGCGACGAGATACTGCAAACTCCCTCTATACCGTCTAGAATTTAGGATGCGGGAAATTTCATATTCCCCGTCCTCCACCACCGGAGGAACAGTGGCAGAGGCGTCACCATCCGACACATCAGCTTTTTTCAACAGAGAAACATGAAACACCGGGTTAATCTTCCAGGACGTAGGAACCTCCAGCCTAACAGCAGATTGGTTAACTATCTGAAGCACCTTAAAGGGCCCTACGAACTTGGGACCCAATTTTTTAGAAGGAATCCTCAATTGCAGATTCTTAGAGGACAACCAAACCATGTCACCAACAGCAAACAAAACCTCTTGCCGTTTCCTATCAAAGTACTTCTTAGATTTTTTGTTAGCCTCCTGAAGATTACCACGCACATCCGTCCAAGCTCTCTCCAAATCACTGGAAAAACTCTCTTCCTCAGGCACAGCCGAAACCAATTTGGAGAATGACCCAAAAGATGGATGTCTCCCAGAACAACAAAAAAAAGGCGAACACCCAGCAGAAGAGGATGTATGGTTGTTAAGAGCAAATTCAGCAAGTGGCAGAAACTCAGACCACCCCTCTTGATTGTCTGCCACAAAACAACGCAAGAACTGCTCAACATCCTGGTTCTTCCTTTCTGTCTGTTCAGTAGGAACACCATGTAGTCTGACAATTTCCTTGACAAAGGCCTTAGCGAGTGTCTTAGCGCAAGGCAGTTTGATGAAGGGAACCAAGTGACACATCTTGCTAAAACGGTCCACGACCACCCAGATGACCGTGAAACCTTCAGAGGGGGAAGGTCAGTAATAAAGTCCATAGCCAGATGTGTCCAAGGTGCACTAGGAACCTCCAGAGGGCAAAGCAACCCCGCCGCAGGAGCATGCGAAGACTTGGATCTAGCACACACAGTACATTGGCGCACCCACTTAATAACTTCCTTCTGCCATCCAGGCCACCAAAAACTGCGACCCACAAGTCTCTTGGTCTCAGAAATTCCTGGATGACCTGCCAACCGAGACTCATGACACTCAACAAACAAATCTCTCCAAAAGGTCCTAGGCACAAACAACCTCCCATGGGGTGTGTTAGATGGGGCATTCTCCTAAGCTTTAAGAATCTCATCCTCCAAAACGGAGTCCAAAGCAGCAATCACAACACCTTCTTGTAAAATGCTCTCCTCTTCCTCCTCAACACCGACCATGGGAGAAAAGCTGCGAGACAAAGCATCCGCTTTAACATTCTTGGTACCCGGGATGTAAGTAACGGAAAAATTAAACCGCGAGAAAAAAAGTGCCCACCTAGCCTGACGGGCATTCAAGCGCTTGGCAGCATCGAGATAGATCAGATTTTTATGATCAGTGAAAACCTGAATGGGAAATTCAGCACCTTCCAAGAGGTGACGCCAGTGTTCAAATGCGAGTTTAATCGCCAGCAATTCCCGATTACCAATATCGTAATTAAGTTCAGTCTCAGAAAATTTTTTTGAAAAAAAGGCACAGGGATGTACTCCATCCTTGTTTTCCTGAGACAACACCGCACCGACCCCCACCGAAGAAGCATCAACCTCAACCAAAAACGGCTTAGTCACATCAGGCTGCATAAGGATGGGAGCAGAGGTGAACCTCTCCTTTAGAAACACAAAAGCTTCAATGGCCTCAGAAGTCCACTAAACCGCATTAGCACCTTTCCTGGTGAGATCGGTCAGCGGTTTGACAATAATAGAAATTTTTTTTATGAATTTCCTGTAATAATTGGCGAAACCCAAAAACCTCTGTATCGATTTCAAACCAATAGGCCAAGGCCATTCCTGCACAGCTTGAACTTTAACCGGGTCCATCTCAAAACCTTCACTGGAGATAATGTAGCTCAAAAAACGAATTCTCTCTACAGTGAACTCACATTTCTCCAGCTTAGCAAAAAGCGAATTGTCCATTAATAACTGTAATACCTCACGTACGCTCCGCCAATGAGACTCCAGATCAGGCGAATAAATCAGAATGTCATCCAAATACACAACCACATTTTTGCCGATTAAAGGTCTAAGGATGTCATTAATAAGATTCTGAAAAAATGCTGGAGCATTGGTAAGACCAAAAGGCATCACCAGATTCTCAAAATGACCCACAGGAGTGTTAAAAGCAGTCTTCCATTCATCACCCTCCTTCATGCGCAACAAATTGTATGCCCCCCGGAGATCAATTTTAGAGAACCACTTGGCCCCCACTAACTGGTTAAATAAATCAGGAATCAATGGCAGTGGGTAAGGATTGCGTACAGTAATTTTATTAATCTCACGAAAGTCCAGACAAGGACGTAAACCGCCATCTTTTTTTTTTACAAAAAAAAATCCAACAGCCACAGGAGACTTGGAAGGCCTAATGTGACCGGCGGCCAAGCTTGTCTGTATGTATTCCTCCAAAGCCTTTCTCTCAGGAATAGTAAGATTAAATAAACGACTTTTAGGAAGAGTCGCTCCAGGGACAAATTCAATGGTACAATCATAGTCTCTATGGGGAGGCAAAATTTGTGACTCCTCCTCAGAAAAAACTCTCCAAAAATCCTGAATAGGTACAGGTAATTCCCCTTTATCCACAGCAACAATGCGCCCGTTACAACACTTGTCATAACACTTAGGGCTCCAGGACTTAATTTCATTGGTAGACCAATCCAGTACAGGATTGTGCAATTTTAACCAGGGTAACCCCAATATTACTGGAGAAGGCAAATTATCCAATACCACCAAACCCAAATTCTCTTGATGAACACCATTAATAGTGAGGGGAAACTCACAGACCTTATGAGTAACACTCTTCAAGGGAGAGCCATCAACAGAAACCACAGCAATAGGGGATAACAAAGCTTTAGGTTCTAATCTAAGTTTTTCCAAGAATCCCCCATCAATCACATTCAGAGTAGAACCACAATCCACAAATACCCGAAATTCAATTAATTCATCCTGAGCAGCAGTAGTGGCAGATAGGAATACTCCCTTAGAATTTAAACAGGCTATACGTGCATGACTGACCATTTTTTTTTCTTTCTTCATACGAAGCACACAGTTCTTCATAAAATGACCAGAATTTCCGCAATAGAAGCACAAGCCTTCAGAAAGCCTGCGGTCTTTTTCCTGAGAGCGGGGTGCCAACGCCCCAATCTCCATCGGCTCTCCATTGTCAGCACAGACCCTCTCAGGACTCGGAGCTGACATAGCAGAGGATTTGCTCTCATTAACCCTTGCACGCAGTCTCCTGTCCACCCGTATAGCTAATTGCATTGCCTCCTGCAAGTTTCCAGGTGTGGGATAAGCAATCAGTAAATCCTTAACCCTTTCACCTAGCCCTGCAAGAAACAAGCTTTTCAAAGGTGAATCGTTCCACCCCACCTGGGCAGACCACCGACGGAAGTGAGAACAATATTTTTCCACATTACCTGATCCCTGCCTCAAACGTCTCAATTCAGACTCAGCAGATGAGACACGATCAGGATCATCGTACAACAAACCCAAAGCAGAAAAAAAACTATCCACTGATCTAAAGCACGGATCACTAGGTTGGAGAGAGAAGGCCCATCCCAGAGGATCTTTGCGCAAAAGTGACATTATGAACCCTATGCGCTGTGATTCATCACCAGAGGATCCGGGTCTCAAACGAAAATACAATAAACAAGCATTTTTAAAAGAAAAAAAATCTTGTTGTTCGCCAAAAAATCAATCAGGCAGACGTACCTTTGGTTCCACAAAATGAGCTCCAGAACAGCTACTCACGTGTTTTTGGAGCTTGGCCACCTCCAGAGAGAGTCCCTGCAAGCGTTGAGCCAAAGCTTGAACCGAGACCATGATGGAAAACTGGAGGTCTTTCCTTAGAGAAAATTTTTTTTTTTCTTTTAGGGCTGGACTTACTGTTATGATCTGCTACAGGGACTAAGGAAAGACAGGAGATCTGTCCCTACAATAGAACTAAACTAGATCCCTACGATGTAACGGGGAACCTGATCCTGCGATCAGACCCGCTAAAGTCCTCGGCTAGTCTGTACGAAGACCTATAGATGTGAGGGAGGGATCCCTACAAGAACGAGGGACTGGGATAAGTTGGACACCTCCTAGCAGAAATAGTAGCAGTCAAAGACAAACACACAACAAAAAGCATAGAGGTCAGAAGACCTAGCAACACTAACAGAGAACGGCAACAGAGCACCAAGCTAGCTCAAGAGTAGTAAATACAATGAAGTCCAGCAAGGCCAGGAGGGGGCGGAGCCGGATTACATAGGCAAAAATGGTCATGTGACCAGCAAACTAAAAAAAACCTAACAGGAGAGTTCTAACACCTGTAGCAGAGTCAGACAAGGAGAAGACCGCCTTCACCACCCCGATGGGTCTCAGTGAATTCAACTGTATGCCAGGGACCTTCCAGAGGCTGATGGAGTGCTGCCTGGGGCACAGGAATTTCGAGACGGTCCTACTCTACCTGGACGATGTCATTGTGTATTCCAAGACCTATGAGGACCATCTAAAGCACCTGGCAGAGGTGTTCGATGCCCTGGCAGTCTTCGGCCTAAAGGTAGAACCCTCCAAGTGTCATCTACTGAAGCCAAAAGTACAGTACTTGGGACACGTGGTGAGTGCTGACGGAGTAGACCCAGACCCTGACAAGATCACGGTGATCAAGGACTGGCCAAGACCCTCCTGCATAAAGGAAGTGCGGCAGTTCCTCGGGTTGGTAGGCTACTACCGAAGATTCATCTCCGGGTTCACCAAAATGGCTGCCCCTATGCAGGACCTCCTGTTAGGTCAGTCAAAGACTAAAAGTCAGAAGCCGCCCTTTAAGTGGGACAAGCTGGAGGAGGAGTCTTTCCGCCAGCTGAAGATGGCCCTCACGGGGGATGATATCCTGGCCTACCCTGATTACGGCCAGCCTTTTATCCTCCACACCAACGCCAGTAACGTGGGGCTAGGAGCTGTACAGTCCCAGATCCAGCAGGGCAGAGAACGGGTGATTGCTTATGCCAGCAGAAAGCGGAGATGACTCGCCCAGGGGAAATGGGAAGTACTCGGTTACCCGGGCCTTTAGCCTTAAGGAGGTCGCGGTGGTCGGCTCCCGGGCCCGTCCCCTGGGGTCCCTCTTAAAGAAGGCGTTGATAGATATTAAGTTTTATTAAAGAGTTCGCGACGCCACCTGTGGTTTCTGATGATATTCACCAGCGCTGCGCAGTCCACTGAGGCCGATGATAAGGCAGCTAGATGGTATGGCTCCCCACAGGTGGAGCTAGGCCTCAGGGCAGGGTATGAATGGGGAATGCAGGACGGAGAGATTTGGCCTGGTCAGAGCAAGAACGGGGATGGACACGACAGTCACTTCAGTACCTTTTACTGGTGGAAATTCAGGCACATCCCGGAGCACTGTAAGGTGAAGGGTGCATATCAGGATCCTCCCCAAAGAGCAGGTGTTAGGCCTCCTATTTCTTGCTTCTGCGGAGTAAGTTTCTGACCTGCCTGGAGCTAGGCCTAACTTTGTCTCGGTCCTGCGCTGGCTGACCTTGTGGTAGGGCCTTCTCTTGGAGTACACGCACCTCTGCTGCGGGCCTATGTGTCTCCTGGCTCTGTTACGTATCAGCACTTTAGCGATCCTGGGACTTGTAGTTCTCCAGGGATTCCGGTTTATCTTACTGGGTCGTGGAGATCCCGGTAAGTTTTGGACCCGGTGTCCGGTAACTGCTTCTTCGGGGTGAGCTAGTTAAGCTCCTCTGCCCCCTATGAACTAACTCTCTCTACTCGCCTTCGGCCTACTCGGGCCCTCAATAGGCTACTCACACTAACGGCAGCCTGCCGCGTTTCACCGATCTTATGGTGCCGGCACACCTGAAGCTCACTTCCCTGAGCTACAACCGAGTCTTGACTGTGCTCCACTGCAGACTAACCTCTCTTAGGCTTCTACTGCAGGAACTCTCTCAACAGACTTCTGCTCTCTGTCGACTCCAGTCTAGACTAACTGAGCTCGACTCTGCATTCAGGTTTGTACTTGCTGAACTCTCCAGAGGAACTGAACTGCCTGGCTCCACCTTCCCTTTTATATCCCTAATGGCTCCCTCTGGTGGTCTGAGGTGGAAGGTGGAGATGTGTGAATGGTTATGGGGGCCTCTTGTGGAGGAATCCTTCAATACACCCTTCTAGAATTTGTGATACCAAGCGCAGCTGGGCGTCACATTCCCCCCTAGTTAAGCTCAGCACTCCCGGGCTGAAGTACATTTTATAAAACAACAACAATAGGAAACATAAGCAATACAAGAACAATCTTCCCTTTATGGGAGGCATGAATCTTAAACGTTACATAACCAAAACAAATACAGAGTGTCCTCAGAATTCAAGTCTCCTATGGTGAGGTTCCCATACAGGATGTCCATCTCACAGGGTAGAGTACTTTGGTGATTTGGAGGGACCTGTCCTAAACCCCCCCTACGTAGGCCCTGGGGTGGCTGCAGGGCATGAAGATCCAGAGTTGGACCTCCAACAGAGCCACTCCAGACAGGTTTTTCTTCTGAGGTCACCTAAAGGGCACTCCAGGGAGCACAATTATATACAATAAGAGTTTTTGGGCTGCACACGAAGTTCTTAGGCAAATAAGAAGGTAAATAGGCAAAGCACAAATTAATAGAAACATGCATACGCATTGCAAATACACAATTATACAGTACCTTGCAATTTAATACTCAATACCCCAGGGGTAACTATCTACACTTTCAGAAATTTTGACCATCTACTGCGTGTACCTAGCAGGGGGTTTACCTCGCTTGCTACGTGCTGATCTGCGTAGTGCGATGGTCTGTGGGGTATCAGTGTCTGTATTCTCAGTTACTCTACCAGTTCTACGTGTGACCATGTTGTAAAACTGCCTTAACCTCTCTCTTGGACTGGCAAGTCTACCATTGGCTGGGCCCTCTTGCTCTGTTCCTGCCGGGGATCCTTCATCCGGGGATACTTCTTGAGCTGGCTCTTCTGCAGCACTTACAGGTTCAACTTGCTGTGGAGGGTTTTCTGGCTGTTCATAGAATTGGAGTACTGGAATAATTACTGCACCTCCTATTTGAGGCCAATCCGCTGGGAAGTCTCCTATGTCAGTGTTGATCACTGTTTCTTTAGGTTCTTCCTGGGTTGTGAGAGGCACTTTTTCTTGAGTTTTCAGTAAGTCTGGACACAACTTTAGGTGGTCCCTGGACACTGTAGCAGATGTTCTTCCTCCATCTCGACTGATTATGAATGTCTTTTTGTTGACAAACCTTGACGGTAACACAGTGTAGGAGTCTTTTTCCCACTGGTCATCAAGTTTGTGGTTACGTCTTTTTCTTTTCAATACTGTTTCACCTGGTGTAAAAGGTTCTGCTGATGCATTTTTGTTGTAGTGCATTTCCTGCTTTTCTCTCACCCGAGTAAGACTGTCCTTGACACAAGCTTGTACCCTTCTGTACTGCTCTTGTCTGGTCTTGTCCCAGTCCTCAGTAGTCATATCAGCTTCAGGTTCAACAACACCAAGCTCCAAATCCATGGGCAGCTTTCCTGGCCTTGCCCGCATGAGATATGCCGGAGTGCAATTGGTGGAACAGACTGGTATATTATACAGATCCACTAAGTCAGGTAGTAGGTCTGGCCACTGGTTTCTCTCCTCAAGTGGTATGGTCTTTAGCAGGTCGATGATGAAGTTGTTCATCTTTTCGCAGAGACCGTTGGTTTGTGGGTGGTAAGGTGTAGTTCTGATCCTTTTACACCCGTACAAATGGCAGAACTCTTTAAACAATTCAGCCTCAAAGGCCGGGCCTTGATCCGTCAGCACCTGCTCAGGGTAACCATGGGGTCTGCAGAAATATGCTTGGAACGTCTTTGCTGCTGTCTCTGCCGTCAGGTCTTTGACGGGGGCGACCACCAGGAAACGTGAGTAGTGATCCACCATAGTCAGAGCATAGGAGTACCCTGATCTGCTGGGGGACAGCTTGACATGGTCCAGGGCCACGATCTCCAGGGGCTGAGTCGTCTTGATGGGTTGCAGGGGTGCTTTCTGGCTACTGTAGTCTTTCCTTCTGAGGCTACAGGGTCCACAGTCTTGGCACCACCTCTCAATGGAGCTGCGCATTCCTACCCAGTAGAATCGACATTTCAGCAGGGTCTCTAGCTTTTGCCAAAGAGCCCCGCCTGATCGTGGTAAGCTTCTAATACCATCTGGATGTCTGTCTTCGGGACCACTATCTGCCATACCATCTCATGAGTTTTTGGATTGACGTACCTCCGGCACAGCTTCTCATGGTAAATAAACAGCCGGCTTCTCTCGTTCCACAGCTGCTTTGCTTGGAGAGACGCATCCTTCTCCAGGGAGGCACCTTCTTGGGTTATCAGCTGTTTAATGCGGCTGACAACCCGGTCACTGTCCTGAGTTTCTTTCCAGCTGTGGTGAGGCAGGGTGTTTAACGTCTTTCCACGCTGCTTCCTGGAGGCTCTCTGCTCATGGATCATCCCATTCCGATGAAAGGCAGGTAGCTCTATCTCTTCCAGGTCATCCACTTCTTCTTCTGTGTCTGACTGGTGAGGCATCCTAGACAGGGCATCGGCGTTGGTGTTCTTGCGGCCCGCCCGGTATTTGATTGTAAATTGGTAGTTTGACAGCCGAGCCATCCATCGTTGTTCCAGTGCCCCCAACTTAGCTGTTTCAAGATGGGTCAAGACGTTGTTATCAGTAAAGGCAGTGAACTTACTGGAGGCTAGATAGTGCTTGAACCTTTCAGTTATGGCCCAGACTAAGGCCAGGAACGCCAACTTGAAGCTGCTATAGTTCTCAGGGTTCCTCTCAGTCGGGCGGAGCTTCCTGCTTGCGTACGCGATCACTTTCTCTTGCCCATTCTGCTTCTGACTTAAAACAGCTCCCAGGCCTTCGTTGCTGGCATCTGTATACAGCAGGAACTGTTGGCTGTAGTCAGGGTAGGCTAGGATCTCATCACCTGTCAGGATCTCCTTCATCTCCTGAAACGACTCGGCTTGCTCCTTACCCCAGTGGAATGGGGGGTTTTTGCCTTTGGGGGACTGCCCCACCAGGAGGTCTTGCAGAGGAGCTGCTTTCTTAGTGTAGTCCTTTACGAACCTCCAGTAGTATCCTACTAGTCCCAAAAACTGATGCACCTCCTTGAGGTTCTTCGGCTCTGGCCACTTCTGGATGACTGTGACTTTCTCCGGGTCTGGTGCTACCCCTTCCGGACTGACACTGTGCCCCAGGTACTGTACCTTTCTCTTGAGCAGGTGGCACTTTGAGGGCTTCAACTTCATCCCGTACCAGGACAGTGACTCAAATACCTCTGCCAGGTGTTTCAGGTGGTCCTCATACGTTCTGGAGTACACAATTACATCGTCCAGGTAAAGTAACACAGTCTCGAAGTTGTGGTGTCCCAGGCAGCACTCCATCAATCTCTGGAATGTTCCGGGGGCATTGCAGAGTCCAAATGGCATACTGTTGAACTCGCAGAGTCCCATCGGGGTGGTGAAGGCCGTCTTCTCCCGATCCTCCTCAGCCACAGCTACTTGCCAGTACCCACTAGTGAGGTCAAGGGTGGAAAAGTTATTTGCAGACTTTAAAGCAGCTAGGGACTCCTCTATGCGTGGTAAAGGGTATGCATCTTTATGTGTAATGCGATTTACTTGACGGTAATCTACACACATTCTCATGCTCCCATCCTTTTTCCTAACCAGCACTAGGGGAGCTGCCCAGGGACTACAACTATCCCTTATCACTCCCGCCTTCCTCATGTCATGCAGCATTTCTTTTGCCTTCTGGTAGTGAGCTGGGGGTATAGGCCTATAACGTTCTTTGATTGGGGAATGATTGCCTGTGGGGATATGATGTTGAACCCCCTTAACCCTCCAGAAGTCTAGTGGATGTTTACTGAACACCTGCGAGTATTCTTGAACCACCCGGTGTACACCCTGTTTTTGATGGGTAGGAGTGGTGTCCGACCCAACATGGAGCTGCTGGCACCAATCCTCCACCTGGGTTGCAGGGTCATTATCCTCCACTTCTTCTGGTGAAGTTAATGACTCCGCCTCGTGAATGCAGTTGTTATTTACAGCATGTAATTTGGCAACAGTGGTATAACGTGGCAGTTTGACCTCATCTTCCCCTAAGTTGAGAAGACGGACGGGCACCCTCCCATTACGTACATCTACCACTCCCCTGGTGGTTAAGAGCGTGGGTCTGTGTTCGGAGCAAAAGGGTTCTACTACCGCCTGATAGCTCTGCCCTCTAAGACCTATAGCAGCTCTACACCAGATGAGCATTTCACTCATTGGGGGGACGACAATGGGTATGGGGTCTGTTACCCCCATGTTACCGATTTCACCATCTGTTAACTTTACTTGCTGTTGATACATCAGGACTCGGATTTCCTTATGCAGCGCCCTCCTCTGTCTTGGTCTGGCAGTGTCGGCGATCTGTTGGAGGAAGAACACAACTTCTCCCAAACAATTACCAACAATGTTAGTGCCAAGTACCATATACGGGTTGGTGTCATCAGGATTTGTCTCTACTACAATTAGCCCCTGGTCCTTTAGCTCCACTCTCCCCACCTTTACAGTCACATTCTTAACCCCGAGTAGGGTCAGGGGGAGTCCATTTGAGGCATATACTGATAGATTTGGAGCTGGCGGACGTAGATCGTCCATGGACCAGAACCTCTTGTAGAGGACGTCAGGCATGATGGCTACCTGAGATCCTGTGTCCAGCAGGGCATGCGTCGGGATCCCGTCCAGTACAATGGGCAGGAAAGGTCTTCCTCCGACTAACCTGTTCTACCAGTCTGATGGGCCTGGTGAGTTTACTCCTGGGTTTCGGCCCTCGGACCCAGGGTTTTCTCGTTTAAAGGACAATTCTGGGCGATATGTCCGGTCTTACGGCATCGGTAGCAGGTTGGTTCCCTCGGTGGACGGCGTTGGTCACTGGTCCTCGGAGAGGGTGATGTTGGCCTCCTCCTCCTCCGCATCCAGGGGACATCCTCAGGGCTATCTGCTAACAGGATCTTTCTTCCTTCCTCGGGCTCCGTCCGCAGCTGCAGAGCACTCAGCACGGTGGTCATGGTTTTGCTCAACTGACGCACCGCTGAGCGCAGACTGTCCAGTTCTTTAGGGGACGTTGCTGGAACCTTAGCTTCAGCAGCCACTGGGGAAAAGGTAGGTATAGCAGGCTCTGGGGTAACCCCACCCTGGTAACGTTGGATGGCATTTGTTTCCAGGGGCTGCAGTCCTTTTATAGCCATGTCCTTGAGATTGTCAAAGGTGGCATCTGGATGATCCAGGGACTACCAACGCACAGTCCTGCTCTCCTCTGGAGACCTCAGTCCCCAGACAAACTGTTCCTTCAGCATCTTGTTCTCATTCTCGACGCTGGTTGGACTAACCTGGTTTAGAGCCCGCAGGGCCCCTTGTAGACGCCAGGCGTAGTCCCGAACATTGTCCTCTGGTTGTTGGGAACAGCTGTAAAACCTCATCCGGAGGTCCGCCTCAGTAAGGTCCTCAAAGACAGTCTGTAGTTTTTGAAATATTGCAGACACTGACTCCTGGTCTGCGGCCGACCATGTTTCCACTTCCCGTTTCGCAGCACCGGTCAGTTGTCCTAGTACGACGGCTGCTCTTTGCTTACCTGTCATGGAGTACATGTCCAAGATACCACATATCTTCCGTTTGAATCCAGACAGGGTATCTGGTTTGCCGTTGTACTGGGGGAGCCACTTTGCTCCAGGAATGTACGGTAGAGTCATGGGAATGACAGGTGTTATAGGCGCTGCTGGTGGAGCAGCGGCTTCGGCCTGCTCATCATTGGGCGCGGGTTGAATTTCAGGGACGTTGACCGGTAGGTCGGCGTTCTGCTGTTCGTCGGACATCCTAGCGCCCCTCTAGTTAACCGTGACCTACCTTTTAGTTTTTCTTCCGGTAGGCCGCAGCTCCGCAGGTGACGGTCGTCTTCAGGACCTTGCGTCGCTTGCGTCCTACGCCAGCGCGTTCAGCGACGCTCCTTACAGGACCTGGCGCTTCTTGGTTTGACGTTGAAGCGTGGGGCGTGTCCGGGACTTCGCGCTCTTTTGCAGGTACGCCCCTAATTTTCCCGCGGTTACGCCCTTCTTCTCGCTCAGCGACCCAACAATGGCGGCAACCTTTACCACAACTTTATGTACACAGTTCAGAATAAAGGCGCACAGTACCCGGTGGCAACAGGCATAACACTCCGTCGTTGCAGCGGGCACGTGATCCTGTTCGTGACGCCAGGAAGAGATGACTCGCTCGGGGGAAATGGGAATTACTCGGTTACCCGGGCCTTTAGCCTTAAAGAGGTCACGGTGGTCGGCACCCGGGCCCGTACCCTGGGGTCCCTCTTTAAGAAGGCGTTGATAGATGTTAAGTTTTATTAAAGAGTTCGTGATGCCACCTGTGGTTTCTGATGATATTCACCAGCGCTGCACAGTCCACTGAGGCCGATGATAAGGCAGCTAGATGGTATGACTCCCCACAGGTGGAGCTAGGCCTCACAGCAGGGTATGAATGGGGAATGCAGGACGGAGAGATTTGGCCTGGTCAGAGCAAGAACGGGGACGGACACGACAGTCACTTCAGTACCTTTTACTGGTGGAAATTCAGGCACATCTCGGAGCACTTTAGGGTGAAGGGTGCATATCAGGATCCTCCCCAAAGAGCAGGTGTTAGGCCTCCTGTTTCTTGCTTCTGCGTAGTAAGTTTCTGACCTGCCTGGAGCTAGGCCTAACTTTGTCTCTGTCCTGCGCTGGCTGACCTTGTGGTAGGGCCTTCTCTTGGAGTACACGCACCTCTGCTGTGGGCCTATGTGTCTCCTGGCTCTATTACGTATCAGCACTTTAGCGATCCTGGGACTTGTAGTTCTCCAGGGATTCCGGTTTATCTTACTGGGTCGTGGAGATCCTGGTAAGCTTCGGACCCGGTGTCCGGTAACTGCTTCTTTGGGGTGAGCTAGTTAAGCTCCTCTGCCCCCTATGAACTAACTCTCTCTACTCGCCTTCGGCCTACTCGGGCCCTCTCTAGGCTACTCACACTAACGGCAGCGTGCCGCGTTTCACCGATCTTATGGCGCCGGCACACCTGAAGCTCACTTCCCTGAGCTACAACCGAGTCTCGACTGTGCTCCACTGCAGACTAACCTCTCTCAGGCTTCTACTGCAGGAACTCTCTCAACAGACTTCTGCTCTCTGTCGACTCCAGTCTAGACTAACTGAGCTCGACTCTGCATTCAGGTTTGTAATTGCTGAACTCTCCAGAGGAACTGAACTGCCTGGCTTCACCTTCCCTTTTATCCCTGACGGCTCCCTCTGGTGGTCTGAGGTGGAAGGTGGCGATGTGTGAATGGTTATGGGGGCCTCTTGTGGAGGAATCCTTCAATACACCCTTCTAGGATTTGTGATACCAAGCGCAGCTGGGCGTCACAGAGACCCACAGAGAGATACCCTGAGAATTATAGCTCCTTCAAGCTAGAGTTCCTGGCAGTGGTGTGGGCGGTCACCGAACGCTTCAAGCATTACCTGGCTTCTTCAAAGTTCACTGTGTACACGGACAACAACCCGTTGACACACCTGGACACTGCAAGACTTGGTGCCCTAGAGCAGAGATGGATGGCCCGGCTGTCCAATTATGAATTTACCATCAAATACCGGACAGGGCACACAAATGCCAACGCAGATGCATTGTCCAGAATGCCTCACTTGCAGGACGGGGGAGAGGATCCAGAAGAACTGGAAGAAATTGAACTCCCTGCATTCTACTGTCATGGGGTCACCCAGTGTTCCCACTGCATAAAGGAGAAGTGCTCTGCCACCGCTACGTTCAATCCCTTACCCCACCACGGCTGGGCAGAGACACAAGATAGTGACTCCGCAGTCCGCCTGGTAAAAGAGATGCTGACCCAGGCTGATGCCCACCTTGATCCGGATGCTCCAGAAGAGACCAAACAGCTGTGGAAGGAGAGGAGCAAGCTGTTTCTCTACGAGGGGAGGCTGTGCCGCAGAATCGTCAACTCTCGAACACACGAGCTGACCTGGCAGGTAGTGGTCCCAAGGCGGGATGCGGCTATGGTCCTAGAAGCATACCATGACGGAGCAGGGCACTTTGGATGGAAGAAGCTGGAGTTCCTGTTGCGTGAGCGGTTCTTCTGGGTAGGCATGAGAGGGGCTATAGAGAGATGGTGCAGAGACTGTGGCCCATGCAACCTAAGGAGGAAGGACCGCGCCAGCCAGAAGACTCCCCTGCGGCCCATCATCACAAAGCAGCCCCTTGAGCTGGTGGCCCTGGACCACGTAAAGCTGGCTCCAAGAAAATCGGGATAAGTCTACGCCCTCACAATCGTAGATCATTACTCCCGGTTCCTAGTGGTGGTCCCTGTCAAAGACTTAACAGCTCAGACGGCCGCCAGAGCCTTTCAGCAGCATTCCTGCCGCCTACATGGGTATCCAGAGCAAGTGTTCACTGATCAAGGCCCAGCGTTCGAGGCCGAAGTCTTCCAGGAATTCTGCAACCTATATGGCTGCAAGAAGATAAGGACAACGCCTTACCACCCTCAAACCAACGGGATGTGTGAGAAAATGAATCAGGTACTAATAGACCTGCTCAAGACGTTGCCCCTGGAGGAACGCAGCCTGTGGCCTGAGAAACTGCCGGATCTGGTGGACTTGTATAATCATATCCCAGTGGGTTCTACCAACTGCACCCCAGCTTGCCTAATGAGAGCAAGACTTGGTAAGCTGCCAATTGACCGGGAGATGGGAGTCCTGACACCCAAGGACTCCTCACCAGAAGCAGACTGGGACACAGAACGACAGCAGCAGTACCGGAAAGTACAGGAGAGTGTGGAGCGAAGTCTGTCTCAAGCAAGGGAGAGGCAAGAGAGGAACTACAACCAGCATGCTCCTGGTGCTCCCCTGGCACCTGGAGAGCAGGTCTTGAAGAGGAAGAGACTGCTCCACAAGTTGGATGACCAGTGGGAGGAAGACCCGTACACCATACTGCCCTCAAGCCATGAAAACCCTAAGGTATGTGTCATCAGTAAGGATGGAGGAGAGACCACAGCCACTGTCTCCAGAGACCACCTGAAGAAATGTCCCGAGCAGCTGCAAAGCGCTGATGAAGACCAAGATAGCCCTCAACCCACAGAGGAAAGGGAAGAAATGGTCAGTACAGTGCTCAGAGAGTTTCCCCGGTCCTGGACACGAATCAACAACACTATAGTGGTACCCTTACTTACCTTTCTCCAGCCAGCCCCTCAAGGGCCTGCAGAAGAGCAAGTAGTGTTGGAAGAGCAAGTGGCCCCGGAGGCAGAAGAGTACATACCAGCAGCTCAGGAGAATCAACTCTCTGCTGGTAGTGAACCTGCCATGCCCGTGGTGAGCCAAAGAGTACGCAGAAAGCTGCCCAACCTACCCGTAACATCTGAAAACACCTCTAGTGCAGACACGAGCACACCCAGTACACAGGGGGTGGAAACAGGGGACCCAAATCGAGTACCACCAGACAGTGGGTTACGTAGGTCCACCAGGAGCACTAGAGGTCAAATGCCCGCTCGCTGGAGAATCTAAATGCAATGCATATATCTACCTGTATATTAGAAATGTTTTATGTTTGTTGCCTGGTTACTAATTATGTTTTTCTAGTTACCCGACAGGGTTCATGGACTAACAGGTTATGGACAGTGAATAACCGGAACTGTACCTTGTACATAGTTGCACCTCCCGGGGAGGATGCAGACGGAGCGGTATACGCCACCTGTCCTCGCCAACCTGATATATTCAGAGGGAATAGATATATAATGATGGTAGGGTATGTGATATATTTTTTGTCTTTTGTAGGTTTTGTATCTTTTTGCTAGTGTGAACATGCTCTTATTTCTTGCATGTGTACCATCTTAGACCTCAGTTCACATTGCTTGGTTTTTTGTCTTGTTTGCATTCTGTGCAAATTAGGGGTGTGGCATCCCCCTTGTTGAGCTGGTCAGTATATATGTAGCTTACCACGGGCTTAGGTGGTCTGATGTTGGGACCCGGTTCTATTTGTCTACCCTTTTATATGCATTACTTCAACTTTGATATACAGTAAGGTTTTTAATATAGACAGTGTAGGACCGTCCCAATTAGGGTCACCTTGTCGCTGGTGGGACGGCTTTTATACTTTTTTTGATCAAAAATAGTTCACTAAGTACCCTATATTTCATATGCAACTTTGCTTTACATTTTTATATAATAATGGTAGGGTATGTGATATATTTTTTGTCTTTTGTAGGTTTTGTATCTTTTTGCTAGTGTGAACATGCTCTTATTTCTTGCATGTGTACCATCTTAGACCTCAGTTCACATTGCTTGGTTTTTTGTCTTGTTTGCATTCTGTGCAAATTAGGGGTGTGGCATCCCCCTTGTTGAGCTGGTCAGTATATATGTAGCTTACCACGGGCTTAGGTGGTCTGATGTTGGGACCCGGTTCTATTTGTCTACCCTTTTATATGCATTACTTCAACTTTGATATACAGTAAGGTTTTTAATATAGACAGTGTAGGACCGTCCCAATTAGGGTCACCTTGTCGCTGGTGGGACGGCTTGTATACTTTTTTTGATCAAAAATAGTTCGCTAAGTACCCTATATTTCATATGCAACTTTGCTTTACATTTATATATAATGATGGTAGGGTATGTGATATATTTTTTATCTTTTGTAAGTTTTGTATCTTTTTGCTAGTGTGAACATGCTCTTATTTCTTGCATGTGTACCATCTTAGACCTCAGTTCACATTGCTTGGTTTTTTGTCTTGTTTGCATTCTGTGCAAATTAGGGGTGTGGCATCCCCCTTGTTGAGCTGGTCAGTATATATGTAGCTTACCACGGGCTTAGGTGGTCTGATGTTGGGACCCGGTTCTATTTGTCTACCCTTTTATATGCATTACTTCAACTTTGATATACAGTAAGGTTTTTAATATAGACAGTGTAGGACCGTCCCAATTAGGGTCACCTTGTCGCTGGTGGGACGGCTTTTATACTTTTTTTGATCAAAAATAGTTCACTAAGTACCCTATATTTCATATGCAACTTTGCTTTACATTTTTATATAATGATGGTAGGGTATGTGATATATTTTTTGTCTTTTGTAGGTTTTGTATCTTTTTGCTAGTGTGAACATGCTCTTATTTCTTGCATGTGTACCATCTTAGACCCCAGTTCACATTGCTTGGTTTTTTGTCTTGTTTGCATTCTGTGCAAATTAGGGGTGTGGCATCCCCCTTGTTGAGCTGGTCAGTATATATGTAGCTTACCACGGGCTTAGGTGGTCTGATGTTGGGACCCGGTTCTGTTTGTCTACCCTTTTATATGCATTACTTCAACTTTGATATACAATAAGGTTTTTAATATAGACAGTGTAGGACCATCCCAATTAGGGTCACCTTGTCGCTGGTGGGACGGCTTGTATACTTTTTTTGATCAAAAATAGTTCACTAAGTACCCTATATTTCATATGCAACTTTGCTTTACATTTATATATAATGATGGTAGGGTATGTGATATATTTTTTGCCTTTTGTAGGTTTTGTATCTTTTTACTAGTGTGAACATGCTCTTATTTCTTGCATGTGTACCATCTTAGACCTCAGTTCACATTGCTTGGTTTTTCGTCTTGTTTGCATTCTGTGCAAATTAGGGGTGTGGCATACCCCTTGTTGAGCTGGTCAGTATATATGTAGCTTACCACGGGCTTAGGTGGTCTGATGTTGGGACCCGGTTCTATTTGTCTACCCTTTTATATGCATTACTTCAACTTTGATATACAGTAAGGTTTTTAATATAGACAGTGTAGGACCGTTCCAATTAGGGTCACCTTGTTGCTGGTGGGACGGCTTGTATACTTTTTTTGATCAAAAATAGTTCACTAAGTACCCTATATTTCATATGCAACTTTGCTTTACATTTATATATCATGATGGTAGGGTATGTAATATATTTTTTGTCTTTTGTAGGTTTTGTATCATTTTGCTAGTGTTGACATGCTCTTATTTCTTGCATGTGTACCATCTTAGACCTCAGTTCACATTGCTTGTTTTTTTGTCTTGTTTGCATTCTGTGCAAATTAGGGGTGTGGCATCCCCCTTGTTGAGCTGGTCAGTATATATGTAGCTTACCACGGGCTTAGGTGGTCTGATGTTGGGACCCGGTTCTATTTGTCTACCCTTTTATATGCATTACTTCAACTTTGATATACAGTAAGGTTTTTAATATAGACAGTGTAGGACCGTCCCAATTAGGGTCACCTTGTCGCTGGTGGGACGGCTTGTATTCTTTTTTTGATCAAAAATAGTTCACTAAGTACCCTATATTTCATATGCAATTTTGCTTTACATTTATATATAATGATGGTAGGGTATGTGATATATTTTTGTCTTTTGTAGGTTTTGTATCTTTTTGCTAGTGTGAACATGCTCTTATTTCTTGCATGTGTACCATCTTAGACCTCAGTTCACATTGCTTGGTTTTTTGTCTTGTTTGCATTCTGTGCAAATTAGGGGTGTGGCATCCCCCTTGTTGTGCTGGTCAGTATATATGTAGCTTACCACGGGCTTAGGTGGTCTGATGTTGGGACCCGGTTCTGTTTGTCTACCCTTTTATATGCATTACTTCAACTTTGATATACAGTAAGGTTTTTAATATAGACAGTGTAGGACCGTCCCAATTAGGGTCACCTTGTCGCTGGTGGGACGGCTTGTATACTTTTTTTGATCAAAAATAGTTCACTAAGTACCCTATATTTCATATGCAACTTTGCTTTACATTTATATATAATGATGGTAGGGTATGTGATATATTTTTTGTCTTTTGTAGGTTTTGTATCATTTTGCTAGTGTGAACATGCTCTTATTTCTTGCATGTGTACCATCTTAGACCTCAGTTCACATTGCTTGGTTTTTTGTCTTGTTTGCATTCTGTGCAAATTAGGGGTGTGGCATCCCCCTTGTTGAGCTGGTCAGTATATATGTAGCTTACCACGGGCTTAGGTGGTCTGATGTTGGGACCCGGTTCTATTTGTCGACCCTTTTATATGCATTACTTCAACTTTGATATACAGTAAGGTTTTTAATATAGACAGTGTAGGACCGTCCCAATTAGAGTCACCTTGTCGCTGGTGAGACGGCTTGTATACTTTTTTTGATCAAAAATAGTTCACTAAGTACCCTATATTTCATATGCAACTTTGCTTTACATTTATATATAATGATGGTAGGGTATATGATATATTTTTTGTCTTTTGTAGGTTTTGTATATTCAGAGGGAGTCCGGCTGCAAGAGGGGTACCGGCCCCCGACACCCGACCTTGCAACTCTATGTCCTGGTTGGGAAAGCCTGGGAGGCCCAGAGGATCCCACCGGGTATCGGACGGAGTGGAGCTGCCACCCGTACCCTTGTTCTGAGAGGAGCTCAGAGGGAGATCCGGCCTATTCGCACACACACAGACAGGAAAGGATTCGTTCTGTAGTTCAGGGACACTCTGGTGTAGGGTCCCGACTGAATGCTGGACTTACTCGGAGGTTGTCGGACCCCCGTCTCTGGTGACCGCAGAACTCCACGGGGAGCAGGGAGTCATCTACCATCTGCCATCTATGTGAGTAAAGCCTTAAAGGCTCTCTCGCCTCTGCTACATTCCTCCCTCCTTTTTGTTCGCCCGTCCTCAGGCGAGTGGATTTCTTGCAGAATTGATGTCTCTTTCCAGGCAGTGCAAGTTCAGACAGGAGTTGAGCACACTCCTGCGTTTTCTGTTGGATCTGAGAACAGATAAACTCTTCTTGAGCATACCGGTTAGGAGGAATTCTGGCATTAGCCCGCTCAGTTCTGCGGGGCTCCTCCTGCGGAGGTGACTCCGGGATATCTGATGAATCAACCACTGGGGATTGCAAGTCACTTCTCGACTCATTCTGGGTTCCAATTGGGGTTGGCATCGACGGTTCTGACGGGCCCAACTGCATTGTGGCCCATCCTTCTTCATCCCCCAAGGTTCCTGTATGTGGCACTCCAGCCAATTCGTTTCAAGGCCCAACCTCATTACAGGCTTCTGCTTCAGAGGAGCAAGGTCGCAGCATATTGTGGTGCAACACCCTGGGTGTCACGGCGTCATCCCCTTCTGGCCTAACCTCGTAGACTGGGTTGTCTGGGTGAACCTTCTTCACCACCCGATATGGTATCGCCTCCCAACGCTGGTCCAGTTTACTCCCAAATCGTTTGACCCTTACCAGTACATGGTCTCCCGGCTGGAGTGATCCACCTGAGGTCAGGGGTCGATCTGCATGCTCGACTTCCTGAAACTTCTGAGCAACCAATCTTCTCACTGTATGGAGCCGGCGCTGGTGTTCTCGAATCCAGGTACTTGGGCTACTGCCCGGGCCGGAGTCTTCTGAGTCTAGCTCCAGTTCAGTAATTTCTCACCCACCTCTTCCAAACAGCAACATATAAGGGGTGTAGCCAGTAGTCGCATGAACGCAATTATTATACACCCATACCAGCTCGGACACAAATTCCGGCCACTTCATCTTTTTGTCCGCTTCCAGCGTTCGCAACATTTGCAACAGGGTTCGGTTGAAGCGCTCGCATGCGCCATTCCCTTGAGGGTGATAGGGCGTTGTTCGGGATCGGTCGATCCCATAGATGCGGTATAGTTCATCCATCACTCGTCCTTGGAAACAGGCCCCCTGGTCAGAATGTATCCGCTTTGGGCACCCATAAATCCGGATGAAATCCTGACAGATGGCTTTAGCTGCGGCTTCTGCTGTCTGGTCTTTGGTAGGCGTCACTACTGCGAACTTGGTGAAGTGATCAGTCATGACGAAACAGTGTCCATAACCATTGTATGAAGTTCCTATCATCAGGTAGTCAATCATCAGGACTTCCAAGGGGGCAGAACTTCGGATGGTCTGAATGGGAGCTCTTTGTTCCGGGGGCTTGTTCAACTCGCACTGGCGACATGTTCGACAGACCCCCTCGACTTCTTGAGGCCAATACACCAGCCGTTGCAGCCACCGAAAGGTCTTCTCTACGCCGAAGTGAGCACTTCTTCTATGAGCTTCCTGGGCTAGCTGCATTACCAGCGCTCCTGGAACTACTACCTGCCAGGTAACATCAAACACTCGAGGTAGCTGTATTCTTCGGCATAGCAAGCCATCCTTCAGGAAGAGCCTCTCCCACTGGCCTAGGATTTGTAGGGTAGTTGGAAGTGAAGCGGCTCTGGCTTCCTGGTCGGGTCTTTGACCAAGGGCGACCCATTCTCTCAGCTTTGCCAGCTCTGGGTCGGATTGTTGCAGATGTATCCACTCGTCTCTTGAGAGGCCCAGAATTTGAGTGGGCCTCGGCTCCTCTCTGGTCTTCTGGGCGTCGACCACGGCAGTGGCGAACTGGCTGAAATCCGGAATCTCGTCGCCTTCGAGCTCCTCATCTCTGTCCCTCTTCGGCCCCGTCTGAGTGACCCGGGACAGGGCATCTGCATGACTGTTCAGGGCCTTGGACCGATAGTAGATTTTATACTGGTATTTGGACATCCTTGCGACCCACCGCTGCTCTAACGCGCCCAGTTTGGCGTTCTCCAAGTGGGCCAAAGGGTTGTTATCTGTCCGCACTTGCACTTCTGACCCTGAAAAGTACTCAGCAAATTTCTCGGTCATGGCCCACACCAGTGCCAGTATCTCCAGCTTAAACGAACTGTAGTTGTCCGGATTCTTCTCCGTATCTCGGAGCGACCTGCTGGCATATGCGATCACCCGCTCTTTTCCTCCTTGCACTTGAGCCAGCACTGCTCCCAGTCCATGCAAGCTTCCATCAGTGTACAACATAAAAGGCTGCGAAAAGTCAGCGTAGGCCAGAATTGGGGCATCCGTTTGCACCATTTTCAATGCTCAGAATGCCTCTTCCTGTCGTGGGCCCCACTGAATGGGCTGCCGCTTGGCTCCCCCAGCCGTTCCTCTCAGCAATTCATTGAGCGGGATCGCAATCTTAGCAAAGTCTTTAAAGAATCTGGGGTAGTATCCAGTGAGCCCCAGAAATGCCCTCAGTTCTTTTAGATTGGCGGGTGTGGGCCACTTCTGCACGGCAGCTACTTTCTCTGCAGTGGGGTGAACTCCTGCACTGGACACCGTGTGCCCCAGATATTCAATTTGTCGCTTGAAGAGACGACACTTACGAGGCTTAATTTTCAGGCCGTGCCTTTGAAGCCATTCTAACACTTGTTCCAGTTGGAGGAGATGATCTTCAAACGTAGCGGATTAGATAATTATATCGTCCAGATATATTAAAGTGGCTTCAAAGTTGAGGTCCCCCAAGCATCTCTCCATCAGTCTTTGGAAGGTTCCCGGTGCACTTGTTAGCCCAAACGGCATCCGATTGAACTCAAACAGGCCCATAGGGAGAACAAAAGCTGTCTTCGGACGATCCTTCTCAGCTACTGGGACCTGCCAATAGCCACTGGCCGGGTCGAGGGAAGAGAAGAACTTGGCGCTTCCTAGCGCAGATAGAGACTCTTCAATTCGGTGGAGTGGATAGGAGTCCTGTACTGTACAGGCATTCATCTTCTGATAGTCTACACAGAATCTCAGGGTACCATCCTTCTTCCGGACCAGCACGATAGGAGCCGCCCAAGGACTCTGACTTTCGCGGATCACGCCGTTCCACAACATGTGGGCCAACAACTCTTTCACCTCCTGGTACATTTGAGGCGGGATCTGCCGATATCTCTCTCGGATGGGAGCAGTATTTCCGGTGGGTATTTCGTGCTGAATGTCCCGAGTGCACCCGAAATCGTCTTCATGTTGTGCAAACACTCCCTGATATTGCTGTAGAAGTTGTTCGATCTGCCTTACTTGTCCAGCAGAAAACTCAGTAAGATTAGTCTCCATTTTCTCCAAGAGGTGGCGTCCAGCCAAGGGTTCTCTTCCCTTCTCCTGGCTGTTGAGGGACACCTCCAGGGTCCATGGCTCTCCTTCCACAGGTGCCAACCCTATAGAGTCAGCTCTGGTAAGGGCCTCTGGCATTATACACACTCGCGCCACATCTTGTCGGGGCAACAACTGTAAACTCATGCCACTTAGATTGATGCAACGCACGGGCACTCGACCCTGCCGCACAGTGGCCAGGGTCCGAGCAACCAGGAGTCCAGAGGGCGCTTCCTCTCCCTCTAATGGTTCAATTTGAATATCCACGCCTTCTAAGGACACATGTGCCAGCACCGGTAACGTGAGTACAGTCTGTCCCACTGGCAGTGTCATTGTGGCTTCGGGTGGTATCGATACCTTACCAAGGTACTGAGAGGTAGCGGGCAATTTTTGAATTTGACTGACCCGCACGATATGCTGGAATACTCTCTTGTTAGCTGGGTCTCGAGTGGCACGGGTCCAGTTGTTTTTGTCACAGCCCTCAGCCAGGAACTGTCCGACCTCCTTGAGCACATTCATGCCCAGGGTTACAATGGGCCCATCGCCTCCGGGCCCTGTGGTCAGTATGATCCCTTTCCGACCGAGGTCCTTTCCACATGCCCGGACAGACATCCATACTACTCCCGCTACTGGGATAGGTAGTTGATTAGCCGCCACCAGTTTGACAGTGGGTTTCCGCCAGGAATGAGCAACTTAAGGAAAGTGACTTTGGAAATACATCTCAGGCATAGTGGTCACTTGAGACCCGGTGTCCATTAGACAGCAGATCCGCTGCCCATTAAATTCAGCCCAGATAATGGGCCTCTCGGAGACAATGTCTTCAGAGCTCCCTCTTCCACTCTCTGAAGCTCGAGACCCCACGGTATACTCCACAACCGTGGGGCATTTTAGTTTAATGGCTGTCCCCTCCTCCTCCTTTCTCAGTTTGGACAGTCTTTGGAGATATGCCCCCTACCGCCACAGGTCCAACACTCTGGTCCTTGTTCTACCGATAGGCTGGGTGCATGCCGTGCTGGTGCCTGGTAGGAACGTCTTTCTCGCTCTGGTCTCCGTCCGAGTTGGGCGGTACGGTCCATCGGCAAGGGGACAGCAGGGGTCTTTCTGATAGCGTTCAACTCACCCCGAATATCTCGAATTTCCTGATGTATTTCCCGTACCCAATCAGGCTCTTTGTTGGTGAATCCAGGGGCAATTGCCTCATGACTTCTAACTGTGGCTTTGAGAACAGGAACTTCTTTCTCCAGGACTCTAGTTTCAGCCCCTACCTCCAGGAAGCCCAGATCAGGGCTCAAACGCAGCAGCTCCTTCAAGATCTACCTCAGGGAAGGGTCTTTCAAGCCAGTAATCAGTTGGTCATGCAACACTTCATCTAATGGTCCCAGTTCTCGGTTCCTGTCTCGAGCCTTCTTAGTGATATGGGCCATCACTTCCTGCAATGCATTAACATACTGATTTATGGTCTCATTTTCCCCTTGGACCCGCTGAAACAACCGTAAGAGCAAGTGTCCCAGATCTATGGTGTCACCGTGCATGTCCTCTAGAATTTTTATCACTTTGTCCACGGTGTCATGGTCCCCAGGTGGGCGGTACATCACAGTCTGCCAGGCCTCTCCATCAAGGGTTAGGAGGGCCAGTTCCGCCTGGGCTAGGGGATCGAGAGGATACATACATAGCATACTTCTCAGTCTTTCTACCCAGTCCCACAGTGACATTCCATCCCCCGTGAACTTGGGAAGATGGCTGAGCATAGCCTCCAGGGGTATATGGCTCCGGCCGGACCCAGTCACAGACTGCTCCGCCATCTCTGCGTCTGAATGTTGCATCCTGCCGACTACGCCAAATGTAATGCAGGTGCCGGAATGCAACGCACAGAGACACAAGGCGAGAACAGTCAGAGATGAATATAAACAGTTTATATATATATAAACCAGGTATTCTGAACAAGGGATTGGCAACAAGGATAATGAACAGTAATTTGAAATATTAGCAAGATACGAAGTCTCTCAAAGTAATGTGGTGCCCTCAGTCATGGGAGACACCACGTGAGTTCTTTAACTCTGTATATGGCCCTAGCGGGGGTCACCGGTTATTCCCGCTAGGCCAAAAGTCTTTTCCGGACAAATTCAATTAGATCACGTTGAGCTCCTTTAACCCCAACCATTCCCCTCCCAACCTGAGTACCTAAACCCAATTGGCCCCAGTACCGTGAGTGAACAATAGAAGTGACGGCCCTGTTCACGTATGCAGCTCCTCTGCTTTCACTGGCGTGACTTTCCTGGCTCAGCAGTCTCTCAACTCCTCTCTTCTTTGCTGGAGGCAATCTCTCAGGCCTTGGGTAGGGGGGTCCAGACCTCGTCTGTCGGCGGGCGACTTTGGGTTCCGCGAACTCACTCAGCACCGCAAGCAGGCTCCGAGTCTCCTCAGCAGGCACAGCACTCGGGTCACATCTGTGAGGGATCTGGAGCTCTTCCACCGGTGCCCGACTGTGGCACCTCACAGACCTCTAGCTTAGGCCTGCCACACGGGGCTTCTCAGCACGCAGAGAACGTGTCTCCTCCTCTCTGCTGCTTGGCACCAAAAAATGCTCAGGCTTGGCGCGCTGGCCTCTTACCTCCAGCAACTCCTTCCTGGAAGTCACCTGATCGGGTCCAGCATCTAAATCTGCTCTCTCTTCAACTTCTCTTGTATATCTTGGTTCCGCTTGACTGTGTCTGGCCAGCAGATGGCAGTCTCTCTCCATCTTTGAAGCATCATATAAGAGTTCTCTTAAAGGCTCTCTCGCCTCTGCTACACATGTCTGCATACTGTGTGTGTGCATGTCTGCATACTGTGTTTGTGCCTATCTGCGTACTGTGCGTGTGTGGTGCCCTGCTGCGCATTGGTGCCACAGAACCCAGAAGGGTGCATGGATGGACTTCTCCACAAGAGGCCCTCACACATTCACACACCTCCACCCTACCACCTCAGACCAGCAGAGGGAGCCCGTTAGGGATATACAGTACAGACCAAAAGTTTGGACACACTTTCTCATTTAAAGATTTTTCTGTATTTTCATGACTATGAAAATTGTACATTCACACTGAAGGCATCAAAACTATGAATTAACACATGTGGAATTATATACTTAACAAAAAAGTGTGAAACAACTGAAAATATGTCTTATATTCTAGGTTCTTCAAAGTAGCCACCTTTTGCTTTGATGACTGCTTTGCACAGTCTTGGCATTCTCTTGATGAGCTTCAAGAGATAGTGGGCCGAAGGCGAGAGGAGAAGGAAGAAGTATTGAGGGGGCAAAGGAGCACACCAGGCTCACCCCGAGGTATATATACCGGACACCGGGTCGGCGCCTACAGGGACCCTTTACACCCAGTAGGAACCACCGGAACCCCTGGAGGACTACAGGTCTCAAGTTCACCAAATGCTGATTACAGTACCAGGGCTAGGAGTCACGGAGGCCCCAGCGTCCAGGGAGAGTGATCTCCAAAGAGAAGGCCCTACCACCAGGTCAGCAGGTGCAAAGAGAGACAGTAACCAAGCTAGGCCTAGCCCCAGGCAGGTCAGAAGCTTAGAGAATAAAGCAACGGATCAGGAGGCCCTATACCCGCTCACTGAGGAGAGTCCAAAAGTGTGCCCTTCGCCTGGAGTACCCTGGACCGTGCCTGCAACATCACCAGTAAAGGTACTGAAGCTTACCCCCGTGTGAGTGTCCGTCTTTCCTCCGGGACCATCCTGACATCTCTCCCCTGCACCACCATCCATTACACCCCACGCTGCCCTCTAGCTAACTCTACCTGTGGAGAGCCACACCATCCCTGCTGCTGTAACACCAGCTCCAGAGGACTGCTCCGCAGCAGTGGCTCCCTCTAGCTGCAATCCACAGGTGGCGTCACGAACACTTTCTCAAATCCCCTATAAATCTCCCCCTTTTTACTGACCGCCCTGGGTCACGGACCGGGCCAGCCACCGTGATATCCCCCAGCAGCCAGAGGCCCGGCTGCCGAGTACCTCACGGCCCAGGGGCGCGCCAGCCTTGGCGTCACGAACAGGATTCCGTGCACGTTGCCACCGGGTACTGTGTGCCTTGAAAGACTGTAATACTCACTGTGGTGAAGTTTTCCCACCATTCCCGAGATTTCCCGCCATTGTCCGCCATATTCCTGTCGCCGTGCGGGAAGAAGAGGGGCATAAATGCGGGAATCGGAGAGGCGTATCAGCTGGAAGCGCGCGAAGCCCAGGACACGCCCCACGCCTGACGTCGTACCAGGAAGCGTCGGGTCCTGGAAGGAGTCCAGAGGACGCTCTGACGTCAGACGCAAGCGATGCAAGGTCCTGGAAGAAGACCATCGCCCGCGGAGCTGCGGCCTACCTGAAAAAGAAAGTGAAGAAGGTAGGCTCCGGTTCACTAGGGGGCGCGCAACCATGGCTGACGACCAGCAAGCCGCCGGAGCACCGGTTAACGCTCCTGATGCCCAACCTGCGCCCGGCGCTGCACAGGTCAGAGTGGCCGCTCCACCAGCAGGGGTCGTGACCCTGTTGATACCCATGGCCCTGGCCATAAGAATGCCAATGCCGATGCCCTATCCAGAATGCCGCACCAGTCGGATATTGAAGAAGAAGTGGATGACCTGGAGGAGATTGAGCTACCTGCCTTCCACAGAAATGGGATGGGCCACGAGCAGCGCACCTCCAGGAGGTATCGTGGTAAGACACTAAACCCTTTACCTCACCACAGTTGGAAGGAGACCCAGGACAGCGACCCGGTTGTCAGCCGTATCAAAGAACTGATAACCCAGGAAGTTTCCTCCCTGGAGAAGGACGCTTCTCCACAAGCCAAGCAACTGTGGAATGAGAGAAGCCGGCTGTTCATCTATAGAGAGAAGCTGTGCCGAAGGTTTGTCAACCCCAGGACCCATGAGATGGTATGGCAGATCGTAGTGCCCAGGACAGACATCCAGATGGTGTTGGAGGACTACCACGATCAAGCAGGGCACTTTGGCTGGAAGAAGCTGGAAACTCTCCTGAAGAGTCGATTTTATTGGGTTGGAATGCGGAGCTCCATAGAGAGGTGGTGCTGGGATTATGGACCCTGTAGCCTCAGAAGAAAAGACTACAGCAGCCAGAAAGCACCCTTGCAGCTTGCAGTGCATCAAGACAACCCAGCCCCTGGAAATCATCGCCCTGGATCACGTCAAGCTGTCACCCAGCAGGTCAGGCTACTCCTATGCCCTGACCATGGTGGATCACTACTCCCGGTTCCTGGTGGTAGCCCCCGTCAAGGATCTGATGGCAGAAACTGCAGCAAGGACGTTTTAAGCCTTCTTCTGCAGGCCCCATGGATACCCGGATAAGGTGCTGACGGATCAAGGCCCTGCCTTTGAAGCCGAGCTGTTCAAAGAGTTTTGCCATCTGTACGGGTGTAAGAAGATCCGGACTACACCGTACCACCCCCAAACTAATGGGTTATGTGAAAAGATGAATAACATAGTCATCGACCTGTTGAAGACCTTACCTTTTGAAGAGAGAAACCAGTGGCAGGACAAAATACCTGACCTGGTAGATCTCTACAATCACATACCTGTGAGTTCCATCAATTGTACTCCAGCGTACCTCATGAGAGCAAGACCTGGAAAGTTGCCCATGGACCTGGAGCTTGGAGTGGTAGAGCCAGAAGCAGATATGCCCACTGAAGACTGGGATACGACCCGACAGGAGCAGTACAAGAGAGTGCAGGCCTGTGTCGAAGACAGTCTAAGTAAGGTGAAAGATAAGCAGGAAGCACAGTACAACAAAAGTGCACCAGCCGAACCCTTGACACCTGGAGAAGTTGTGCTGAAACGAAAAAGAAGAAGCCACAAGCTTGATGACCAGTGGGAAGGAGAGCCTTACACTGTGTTGAATTCCAGATTCGACAATAGGAAAACCTGTCTAATTAGCAAAGACGGAGGAAGAACAACTGCAACGGTATCAAGAGACCATCTGAAGTTGTGCCCAAGTCCGCTGAAGCCCCAGGAAGAAGTGCCTCTCACCGTACCGGAGGAGCCAAAAGAAGAAGTACTCCATACTGTCTTAGGAGATTTCCCGGCAGATTGGCCTCAACTGGATGGAGCGGTAATAATACTTGTGCTACACTTCTACCGACAGCCAAAAGACTCTCCACTGCAAGTAAGATCTGAAAGTGCCCCGGAAGAGCCTGCTCAGGAAGAATCCCCGGAAGAAGGATCACCGGTAGAAGCAGAGCCAGTAGGCCCAGTAAGCAGTGTACTTGCCAGTCCCGTAGAGAGGTTAAGGCAGTCTTGCAGTCCACCAACACATAGAGCGGAAAATAGCGCAAGCACCCATACTACACGTATTCCAGTACTACGTAGATCATCTCGTAGCACAAAAGGCCAGACCCCTGTCAGGTATAGGGAATAAGTAGAAATACCTGCAGTATAAATAGTTACCCAGCAGGGTATTGCATAATGTTTATTGTATAAACTGAAATTAAATATATGTGTTTATTTGGTTAGCCGTAAGGGTATATATAAAGGACTCTGTGGCTGAGGACTGTGAGCAGCCCAAAAACTGTCATGTACATAGTTGCACTACCTGGACTGCCCCTTAAGTGACCACGGAACAAAAACCCGTTTGGCGTGGCCGAAGACGTGGTCCAGCACCTGGATCACCAATGCCCTGTAGCCACGCCCAGGGCCTACGTTGAGGGTTTTCAGGCAGGTCCCTCATGTTCTTTCTTCGGTGAAATGGACACCAGGTTATGGGACTTGCTGTAACTTTATTGTTATTATTGTATTATAATTTTACCTGTAACGTTCAAGAAAAGTGCCTCCCATAAAGGGAAGAAATGTTATTGTTTAACCTGTCTTGAGAAAAATGCTTCAGTCCAGGATTACTGAGTTTTACTAGGGGGGGATGTGGCGCCCTGCTGCGCATTGGTGCCACAGTACCCAGAAGGGTGCATGGATGGACTTCTCCACAAGAGGCCCTCACACATTCACACACCTCCACCCTACCACCTCAGACCAGCAGGGGGAGCCCGTTAGGGATATATATAGGGAGGGTGGAGCCAGGCAGCTCAGTTTAGTTGCAGATTAGTTCCTGCTTAGACACAGAGAGGGACAGAGCTCAGAGTGAGCAGAGAGCGTGCTGACTCTCAGAGAGCAGCGAAGAGGCAGCAAGCTGGCAGCTGTGCTTAGGCGAGCCAAGGCCTACAGCACGTGTGAAGGCCTAGTGAGGGCCTTGAGTGGGCCGAAGGCGAGGGGAGAAGGAAGAAGTAGTGAGGGGGCAGAGGAGCATACTAGGCTCACCCCAATATATATACCGGACACCGGGTCCGCGCCTACAGGGACCCTTTACACCCAGTAGGTACCACCGGAACCCCTGGAGGACTGCAGGTCCCAGGTTCACTAAACGCTAATTACAGTACCAGGGCTATGAGTCACAGAGGCCCCAGCGTCCAGTGAGAGTGATCTCCAAAGAGAAGGCCCTACCACCAGGTCAGCAGGTGCATAGAAAGACAGTAACCAAGCTAGGCCTAGCTCCAGGCAGGTCAGAAGCTTAGAGAATAAAGCAAAGGATCAGGAGGCCCTATACCCGCTCAGTGGGGAGAGTCAAAAAGTGTGCCCTTCGCCTGGAGTACCCTGGACCGTGCCTGCAACATCACCAGTAAAGGTTCTGAAGCTTATCCCGTGTGAGTGTCCGTCTTTCCTCCGGGACCATCCTGACATCTCTCCCCTGCCCCACCATCCATTACACCCCACGCTGCCCTGGAGCTAGCTCTACCTGTGGAGAGCCACACCATCCCTGCTGCTGTAACACCAGCTCCAGAGGACTGCTCCGCAGCGGCGGCTCCCTCTAGCCGCAATCCACAGGTGGCGTCACGAACACTTTCCCAAATCCCCTATAAATCTCCCCTTTTTTACTGACCGCCCTGAGCCACGGACCGGGCCAGCCACCGTGATATCCCCCAGCAGCCAGAGGCCCGGCTGCTAAGTACCCCACGGCCCAGGGGGCGCGTCATGTGCGTGCATGTCTGTGTACTGTGTGTGTGCATGTCTGTGTACTGTGTGTGTGTGCATGTCTGCATACTGTGTTTGTGCCTATCTGTGTACTGTGTGTGTGTATGTCTGTGTACTGTGTGTGCGTGCATGTCTGCGTACTGTGTTTGTGCCTATCTGCGAACTGTGTATGTGTGCATGTCTGCGTACCGTGTGTGTGCATGTCTGTGTACTGTATGTGTGCATGTCTGCGTACTGTATGTGTGCATGTCTGCGTACTGTATGTGTGCATGTCTGTGACGTGCCCCCGGGGCAATGGGGTACTCGGCAGCGGGGCCTCTGGCTGCTGGTGTCGGGGATATCATGGTGGCTGGCCCGGTCCGTGGTCCAGGGCGATCAACCAAAAAGGGAAATGATTTATAGGGGATTTGTAAAGTGTTTGTGACGCCACCTGTGGAATATGGCTAAAGGGAGCCGCCGCTGCGGAGCAGTCCTCTGAGGCAGATGTTAGGGCAGCTTATGATGGAACGGCTCCCCACAGGTGGAGCAGGCCTCAGGGCAGCGTGGGGAAATGGATGGTGGTACCGGTCAGAGACGGCCAGGATGGTTCAGGGAGAAATGACAGACACTTACACAGGGGTTCGCTTTGGTACCTTTACTGGTGTAGATGTAGGTATGGTCCAGGGTACTTGGTAGGAAGGGTGCACTTCCGGACTCTCCCCAGTGAGCAGGTATAGGGCCTCCTGATCCGTTGCTTTACTCGCTAAGCTTCTAACCTGCCTGGAGCTAGGCCTGGCTTAATTACTGTCTCTCACTTGCACCTGCTGACCTGGTGGTAGAGCCTTCTCTTGGAGATCACTCCTAGCCCTGGTACAGTAGTCAGCGTTGGTCGACCTGGGACTTGTAGTCCTCCAGGTATCCGGTGGTCCCTACTAGTGTTGAGCCACCCCTGTAGTGTTCGAGTTCGGTTCGGTTCGTCGAACACCCGTATGTTCGCCGAACTGTTCGTCGAACTGTTCGTCGAACACCTTCGAACACCGTTAAAACCAATGGCAGGCAAACAAAAACACATAGAAACACATAGAAAACACCTTCAAAGGTGTCCAAAAGCTGACAAACTGCTCAGAAGACACAACTAACACATGGAAAAGTGACAAGTAAATATAGTCATGCGAAAAGAAAAGAGGTGGAGGAGTAAAAGGAGGGGGAGACACAGATATAGGCATGTCATGCCCTTCTAAAACCAAAAAAGTGCGAAGCCGACACGGCCAGTCTGTTCCTGCCCGTGCGACCTCCGTGTCGCCGGGTTTGTGCCAGAGCTGCGGTGGACCCTGACGGCCAGCCCCCCTCTCTCAATACTGGTGCCTGTCGGCTGGTGGGTTGAGCCCCCCCCCGCGATGGGGAGAGTAACATCTGCAGAAGAAAGACCATCTTCCAGCCAAACTAAGATGTCTACTTCTTTTCGTGGACAATGTGATACAATCCCTTTCTTACGGACACGCCCATCGCTACAAATTCCAGATGAGGCACAAAAACAGCAGGTGCTTCAACAGATATCAAGTGCTCCTTCAAGTGGGCTCTCCTCCACCTCAACTTCAACATCACAAATACTCCAGTCCTCAGAGGTGTCACCCCAATCGCACTTGCTTCCTCACAGCTCCCAAGTCTCCAGCTGCCCGTCTGAGTATGGGGTAACACAGATGGTTGAGTCTGCACAGCTGTTTACTCATACTATAGCCTGGGAAACGGAGGTCTGCTCCAAAGCTTCTGTTAATCCAGACGAGGAAATGATCTGCAGTGATGCCCAGAATCTTTATGAGTCGGATCCAGGACCAGATGAAGAAGGTTCTGAGCATAATGTAGACCCTCGTTCCCAAACTGTAACTCCTGTTGGTGGAGACAATGATGAAGACGATGATGAGACTCAAATACCTGATTGGAGCGACAACTTGACTTTTCGGTCAGTACAGGAAGAGGTTGGCTCTGAGGACGACGGGTGTGAGAACACACAGAGTGATGATGACGAGGTTGGAGATCCCACTTACTGTCAACCCACAGTCAGCCAGTCGATGAGGTCAGCAGAGGAGGTGGAGGAGGATGTGACTAGCCCAGGGGATGGGGATGACTCGGTACCCGGGCCTTTGCCTGGCATTTGGGATGTCGCGATGGTCGGCTCCCGGGCCCGTACCCTGGGGTCAGTCTTTAAAAGGGTGGATAATTGTTAATTTTATAAGAGTTCGTGACTTCACCTGTGGTATCTGGTGAGAAGCACCAGCGCTGCACTAGTCCACTGAGGCCGGTGATAAGGCAGCTCGATGGTATAGCTCCCCACAGGTGGAGCTAGGCCTCGGAAAAGCATATGCAGGGGGAATGCAGGACAGGGGAGACCCAGCTGGGTCAGAGCAAGAACGGGAATGGACATGATAGTCACTTCAGTACCTTTTACTGGTGGAAATTCAGGCACATCCCGGAGTACTGTAGGGTGAAGGGTGTATATCAGTATCCTCCCCAATGAGCGGGTGTAGGGCTTCCTGTTTCTTGCCTCTGCGTAGTAAGTTTCTGACCTGCCTGGAGCTAGGCCTAACTTTGTCTCTGTCCTGTGCTGGCTGACCTTGTGGTAGGGCCTTGTCTTGGAGTTCACGCTCCCAGTATGCGGGGCCTAAGCGTCTCCTGGCTCTGTTACGTATCAGCACCTTAGCGATCCTGGGACTTGTAGTTCTCCAGGGATTCCGGTTATGCCTTACTGGGTCATAGAGATCCCGGTAAGCTCGGATCCGTTGTCCGGTATATGCTTCGGGGTGAGCTGGTTAAGCTCCTCTGCCCCCTATGTACTAACTCTCCACTCGCCTTCGGCCTACTCGGGCCCTCACTAAGCTATACACGCTAACGGCAACTTGCCGCGCTTCACCGATCTTATGGCGCCGGCACACCTTAAGCTCTAACTGGGCTCCCTGAATCTAGCTAACAGGAGCCTTGTGCTCCACTGCTGAACTATTAACTGAGTTCTCTAGACTAGACTGAGCTCCACTGCAGACTGACCTCTCTTAGGCTTCTCTACTGCAGGAACTCTTCAGAGGAACTGAACTGCCTAGCTACACCTTCCCTATTTATATCCCTAACGGGCTCCCTCTGCTGGTCTGAGGTGGAAGGTGGAGATGTGTGAATGTTTATGGGGGCCTCTTGTGGAGGATTCCATCAATGCACTCTTCTAGGATCTGTGATACCAAGCGCAGCTGTGTGTCACAGATGCTATTGACGACGAGGTTAGGTTGCGCCTTCCTGGACAGAGACGGAGTACTGGAAGCACGTCAACAACTGCATCCTCAACCACAACTCTGCCTCTGATCACAAGTCGTAGTGGCTCTTCAGGTCGCATGGGCTCTAAGCCTTGCATAGCCTGGGTATTTTTTCAGATCGATAAGGATGACCCAACTCGTGTTATCTGTAATATTTGTCACCAAAAGCTAAGTGGAGGCCAAAAAATCCATAGTTTGAGTGCTTCATGCATGAACCGTCACATGGATATGAAGCATAAGTTGCAGTGGGAAGCTCACTGTGCTACAATGAGGCCTAGCGGGCCGTGCCAACCACCGTCTGCCCCATCTTGTGCATCCGCGGCCTCTTCATCCTCTGTGACTGGGGGGACAGCAGTCACACATGTTTTTGGACACAGACCTGCCACCTCTTTACCCACAACAGCCAGTGTGATTGGCAGGTCATGATTTCATTTGGAAGTGGAAACACCAGCTGGTGTTGAGGGCTCTCCGACATTGAGAGCACCACCTTTGGATCAAGGCAACCTAACTTTTCTGCCTGCATCTTCCTCACAGACCGGCAAGTTTGCCGGGGACACCCTACTCAACCCCGTCTAAGCACAACAGCCAGCCCTCGGTCCCTCAGATGTGGACAAGTAAAAGACCATTTCCTCCTAGCCATGACAAAGCTAAGAGGTTGAATTTCACCATCTGCAAGCTGTTGGCTACAGAAATGCTGCCTTTCCGCCTGGTGGACACAGAGGATTTTCGAGACCTTATGTCCGTCGCAGTGCCCCAGTACCAGATGCCCATTCGGCACTACTTCTCAGAGAAAGGTGTGCCTGCGCTCCACCAGCATGTCGCACACAACATCACCGCTTCTTTGAGAAACTCTGTGTGTGACAGGGTGCATTTCACCACAGACACTTGGGCGAGTAGGAATGGACAGGGGCGTTACATGTCGCTGACTGGGCACTGGGTAACTATGGTGACAGCAGGACAAGGGGCTGCTGTCCAAGTCTTGCCATCCCCACGAGTTGTACGTCAATCCTCTTTATCTAGAAGTTCCTCCACTGCTTAGAATCATAGAATCATAGAATGGTAGAGTTGGAAGGGACCTCCTGGGTCATCTGGTCCAACCCCCTGCTCAAAGCAGGATTCACTAGATCATCTCAGACAGATGTCTGTCCAGCCTCTGTTTGAAGACGTCCATTGAAGGGGAACTCACCACCTCTCGTGGCAGCCTGTTCCACTCATTAATCACCCTAACTGTCAAAAAGTTTTTTCTAATATCTAATCTGTGTCTCCTCCCATTTAGTTTCATCCCATTGCTTCTAGTCTTTCCTTGTGCAAATGAGAATAAAGATGATCCTTCTACAATGTGACAGCCCTTGACATATTTGTAGACAGCTATTAAGTCTCCTCTCAGTCTTCTTTTTTGCAAGCTAAACATTCCCAAATCCTGCAACTGTTCCTCATAGGACATGGTTTGCAGACCAGTCACCATTCTGGTCGCTCTTCTCTGAACTTGCTCCAGTTTGTGTATGTCTTTTTTAAAATGTGGTGCCCAAAACTGTACACAGTATTCCAGATGAGGTCTGACCAAAGAGGAGTACAGACCGATAATGACTTCACGTGATCTAGACTGTATGCTTCTGTTAATACATCCCAGAATTGTATTTGCCTTTTTTGCTGCTGCATCACACTGTTGACTCATGTTCAGTCTATGATCTATTAGTATACCTAAGTCTTTTTCACATGTACTGTTGCTTAGCTCTATTCCTCCCATTCTGTATATGCTTTTTTCATTTTTATTGCCCAGATGTAGTACTTTGCATTTTTCCCTGTTAAAAACCATTCTGTTGGTTGCTGCCCACTGCTCCAGTTTATTTAGGTCTTTTTGAATCCTCTCTCTCTCTTCTCTAGTATTAGCTATCCCTCCTAGCTTTGTGTCATCAGCAAATTTAATCAGTTTACCCTCAATTCCTTCATCTAAATCATTGATAAAGATGTTGAACAATACAGGTCCCAGGACGGAGCCCTGTGGTACCCCACTTGAGACATTCATCCAGCTGGATGTGAAGCCATTTACAACCACCCTTTGAGTCCGATTACTAAGCCAGTTATGAATCCACCTAACAGTTGCCTGGTCCATTGCATACTTGGTCATTTTTTCAATAAGGATGGTGTGAGATACTTTGTCAAATGCTTTGCTGAAGTCAAGATATACTATATCTACAGCATTTCCCTGATCCACCCAGTCAGTGATTCTGTCATAGAAGGAAATTAAGTTAGTCTGACATAACTTGTTAGTTACAAACCCATGCTGACTCTCGTTAATCACTTCATTCTTATCCATGTTCTTACATACATGTTGTTTAATAATTTGTTCAAAGATCTTTCCTGGTATAGAAGTCAGACTCACCGGCCTATAGTTCCCTGGGTCCACCTTCTTCCCCTTTTTGAAGATAGGAACAACATTTGCTCTTCTCCAGTCTTCTGGGACTTCTCCTATTCTCCAAGAATTTTCAAAGATTATGGAGAGTGGTTCTAAAATTTCTTCTACGATCTCCTTCAGTACTCTGGGGTGTAATTCATCTGGACCTGGAGACTTGAACTCATTTATGTTAGCTAAATATTCCCTCACAATCTTTCTGTTTACAGATAACTTGGATTCCTCTATTCCTTTAAAAGGACAGTGAAGATCAGTTGATGTTACATTTTCTTTCTGAGAGAAAACAGATGCAAAATAGGAATTAAAAAGTTCGGCCTTCTCAACATCCTCTCTTACCATTTCTCCATTTTCATCCTGTAAAAATCCTATAGCATCTTTGACTTTTCTTTTACTTTTGACATACCCCCAAAATCCTTTTTTATTGCTTTTGACATCTCTTGCAAGCCTTAATTCATTGTCAGCTTTAGCTAACCTGATACGTGCCCTGCAGGATCTGCAGACTGCATTATAATCTTCTTTAGATATGCCTCCCTCTTTCCATTTAATAAACATTTCTTTCTTTCTTTTTAGCATGTGTTTAAGTTCTGTGTTCATCCATCCTGGTTTCCTTAAATGCTTCCCATTCTTCCTACTTTTCGGGATTGTTAACGATTGTGCTTTGAGAATCTCATTTTTAAAAATTTCCCATCCTTCCTGGACATTTTTGTCCTTAAGGACATCCAGCCATTGGATCCCTCCTATTCTCTTTCTGAGTCTCTTAAAATCTGCCTTTCTAAAATCTAACCTTGAAGTTTGAGTCTTCACATGTCTTCCTCCTCTAGTTATCCAAAATTCTATAATAGCATGATCGCTGCCTCCTAGGGTCCCAGCCACCTTTACCTCCTCAACCATTTCCTCCCTGTTTATAAGAATTAGATCCAAAGTAGCAGATCCCCTTGTTTTCTCCCCTACCTTTTGGAAGATAAAGTTGTCAGCAAGAGAGGATAAGAATTTTCTTGACCTGTTAGTTTTACTTGAGAGAGATTCCCAACAAATGTCTGGATAGTTGAAATCTCCCATGACCACTACGTCATATTTTTTGGAGAACTTGGTCATTTGATACATAAAGAGTTCATCCATATCTTCAGCTTGCCCAGGTGGCCTGTAGTAAATGCCTACAATGGAGTCCTTTCCGTTGTTCTCTCCTTGTATTCTTACCCAAACAGTTTCCACAGAACTCCCAGTCTCTGAAGCTTCAATCTCTGTGCAGATATACGCTTTTCTAACATACAATGCAACACCTCCTCCTCGTTTATCAAGTCTGTTTCTTGCAAATAAGTTGTATCCTTTTAGCCTTTTATTCCAATCATGTGTATCGTCCCACCAAGTTTCAGTGATTCCAATGACATCATATTCCTTTTCCTGCATTAGTAGTTCCAATTCTCCTTGTTTGTTGCCCATGCTTTGTGCATTTGTATAAAAACATTTTAGTTTGTGATTGGTTTCTCTTCCTCCCAAATTTTTATTATTTAAATTGTTTTGTCTTTGTTCTTCCTTTCCACTTCCAGTAGCAGAGATCTCAATAGTATTTGTCAGCTGTATGGCTTTTTCTGGCCTTTTGCTTCCCTTCCCACATTGTTCTAGTTTAAAGCTCTTCTGATGAGTGTAGCAAGGCGACTTCCAAATACATGTTTTCCAGTCTTCGTAAGGTGCACCCCATCTCTAGCAAGTAGTCCATCGTATAGGTAATTCATTCCGTGATCCAGAAATCCAAATCCTTGTTGACGGCACCATCGACGTAGCCAGTTGTTCACCTGTAGAATCTTATTCCACCTCATTGTTCCATGGCCATCCACTGGGAGGATGGATGAGAAGACCACCTGCGCTCCCAATTCTTTCACTTTCTTGCCTAAGTCTTCAAAGTCACTGCAGATGGTTTCCAGGTCCTTTCCTGCGGTGTCATTTGTCCCCACATGTATTAGCAGGAATGGGTAGTGATCTGTAGGTCTGAAGAGTCTTGATATCCTGTCAGACACATCTTTAATTTTTGCTCCTGGAAGACAGCACTCTCGATCCTCCTGCTTCTGTGGGTCACATGCTTCCATTCCTCTGTTTCGTCAGGTGCAGTTCGAATTTCTTCTCTTTCTGAATCATGAAGAGATAATTCTGCTCTGTCTAAGATCTCTTCACCTTCCTTAATGATTTTCAAGGTAGTTAACCTCTCTTCTAGATTTCGCAACTTTTCCTCCAACAGGGACACAAGCTTGCATTTCTGGCATGTGAAGTTTGGCTTTTCCACTGGCAAGTCTGTGAACATGTAGCAGGATATGCAGCTCACCAAATGGCTCCTGGACTCTTCCATGTTCTTATTGTTAATGTTCTGAAAACAGTGAAAAAAGCTTAAAAAAAAAGGTTCAAAATGCGCGCGGTTTACCGATGTCCTCTTTTCAGCTCCAACAGCCAAAATCCTCCTCAACCTCCTCTCGGTCCTCCACCTGCACCCAAAGCCTGTCTGGTAATGCCACCCGCTTTCTAACTGCGCAGAAGGAATCCTGCACACCTCCTTACTATGCTGGCAGCAGGACTCAACGGCATCAGGCGGTGTTTACTTTGAAATGTCTGGGAAATGTGAGTCACACAGCTGAGAAGCTGTGGTCTGCTCTGGAGACCCAGTTTCATGAATAGTAGTCTCAACTGGACCTGCAACCAGGGAAGGCCGTGTGCGACAATTCTGCAAACCTGGGTGCGGCCCTTCGACGGGGCAATGTCACACACGTGCCTTGTATGGCTCACGTGTTGAACCTGGTTGTCCAGCAATTTTTAGCCCACTATCCCGGACTAGATGGCCTTCTGCAGAGGGCATGGTCATTGTCTGCTCACTTCCGCCGTTCGCATCCCGCAGCTCAACGACTTACATCTCTACAGAAGTCGTTGGGCCTGCCAGTTCACCGGCTGAAATGCGATGTGCCGACACGGTGGAATTCAACTCTGCACATGTTGCAGCGACTGTGGCAGCACCGACAAGCCCTGGTGCAATACGTTCTGACATATAGCCAGGGCCAACGAGATCCAGAGGTGGGGCAAATCACGCTGCAGGAGTGGTCTCAGATCAGGGACCTATGAAGTTGACGCGCCCCCTGGGCCATGGGGTACCCGGAGCCGGGCCGGTAGACGCTGGGGGTTGTAGTCACTGTGGCGGCGACCCGGTCCGTGACCCAGGGCGGTCAATCCAAGGGTAATTTGTATATATGGGTTTTATAATGTCCGACTACGCCACCTGTGGAGTGCGGCCAAAGGGGCTGCCGCTGCGGAACAGTTCTCTGAAGCTGGTGGTTTAGCAGCAATGGTATTATTACTCCCCACAGGAAGAGTGTAGCTTCAGGGCAGTGTTGGTGGATGATGGTGGTTGTAGTGCAGGGAATCAGTAATGAACACAGAGTCCGTGTGATGCAGTCCCAAGATCTTTACTCACAGTTGTTGCAGTCCAGATTACAGGTACCAGAGCAATCTCCCCCATTGTGCTGTGCATACTCAGTGAGGGGCTCAGTACACCCCAAGATAGCTCCGGAGTACTTAGCAGGACCCCCTTCTGTGTGTCCTTTCTCTGGCCTTCTCCCTGCACCTCACACCCAGTGACACTTCTATCCGGTATCCTCGGGCCTTGGCGGGCGACGTGGCTACCTTCTTAGTGAGACTGATGTGGACTTTGGCCTGCAGTACATGAAATTCTGCAGCCTCCGGTTTCTAGTTGAGCCTTGCTGTTTCTCCGCTAGTTGAGGGACCGGTTCCCCTTATCTGGCCTGACCCCTCTACCTCCTGGTAGCAGCGGGCGTACGGGTGGCCTTCTGCATGGCCCGTACCCCTAGGGTCCCTTCGGTTCCTGGAGCCTTCCTGCTCCTACTCCTCTCTTCTCTCCTTCAGTCCTGGGCCTCCCAGGCTTGGCCCTCCTCCGGAGCAGAGCTCATGCAGAGCCTCTGCTCCTGTCAATTCTCCTCTGACTGGCTTGCTCTTTCTAAGATGGCTTCCTATTTATACTCTCCCTGTCATGTGCTCCCCTAAGCTGCTTTCTCCACCCACACCCACTACATAGGACCCTCCCACCAGCTAGGGACCTGGGACTGTGCTCTCCCTTAGGAGCAATCTCGCCCTACCCCAACTGCGGGTATGTGTTGGATGCAGGTGTTAGGGTCCCGAGCCATACTCCTTCCTTACCTGAGGGTGAGATACCACACCTCTGGGTGAGATGCAGTACCTCTGTAGCGACTGAACCCTCAGGGGCGCCACACACCCTTCTGCACAGTTTTGAAATGGCGACGAAGATGTTTAGTGCTGACGACGATGCCATTATCAGCATGACTATTCTGGTGATTTACATGCTGGAGCACACGTTAAACAGAATTCAGAGTCAGGTGGTGGGACAAGAGGAGGTGGAGGAAGTAGAGGAGGAGTCGTATGCTGAAGGTATAACATCTCCAAGGTCCAGACGGTCGGCAGCACCAAGGCGGCAGGCATAGGAGGGTGGGGGAGAGGGATTAACCAAAGCGCATGGTAGCAGTCAAACTGTTGAGGAAGGTGCAGGAGCCGAGGAAGAAGTGGAGGATGAACTGGCGATGGGCATGTAAGACTCATCAGATGAGGGAGACCTTGATCACATTTCTGTTGTGCGAGGTTGGGGGGAGAGGGCAGAGGAAGGAAGCATGATTTTTACCTCGCTACCAACACATGGACTTGGTCCTCCTGGATGCGCAAGACACATGAGTGCCTTCTTGCTGCACTACCTGCAACATGACCCTCGGATTGTCAGAATTCGAAGTAATCCCGACTACTGGGTTGCCACACTCTTAGGTCCCCGGTACAAAAGTAAGTAAATTTGCCGAAATAATTCCTGCCATAGAAATGGAATCACGCATGCAGGAGTATCAGCAGAGGCTGTTGCAGAATCTTACATGTGCTTCTCCACAAAACACCAGTGGTGCACGTAGTGAATCTCACAGTTCTAACTTGCCAACCGTGGGACTGTTGAGTCTTCATCACTCAAACCGTAACAGTAACACAGTATCTGCTGGTAACAGCAATTTTGTGGAATCGTTTCACCACTTTTTTAGACCATCCTTTGCAAGGCCACAGGAGACAAGAAGTCTGACACATAGTCAACGCCTAGAGAGGATGGTACAGGAGCATCTCCAAGTGACCATCGAAGCTATGACTGTGTCACTGGACCCTTGCTCATTTTGGGCTTCCAATCTGGAAAAATGGCCGGAGCTCGCCACTCACACCTTGGAGATCTTGTCATGCCCTGCAGCCAGCGTTCTCTCTGAACGTGTGTTCAGCGCTGCTGGTGGTGTGCTGACAGATAAGCGCACGCGGCTGTCCACTGAGAATGTTGACAGACTCACGTTCATAAAGATGAACAAATCATGGATCCGCAAGGACTTTTCTACCCCTGTGTCATCCTGGGGAGACTAAAAGCTTGAGAATTTGGTAAAATCACCTCACCAACCGTTTTAAGCAACTCTGGGGCAATTGATGCCACTTAAGTGGTGTCTGTGCCACAATTTTTGGAAAAAATGGAGACTCTTTTTGGAGTCCCCTTGCTGTGTTTTACGTGATGTTGGCATCGTTAATTCCAGGTGGGTTGGGCCGCCCCCCCCTCTTTTAACTGTAAGAAACTACATACACTATGGCTTGGGGTAACACAGATGGTTGAGTCTGAAGAGCTGTTTAATCAGAGGTCTGCTGCAAAGCTTCAGTGTCTGCTAGTCAGCATAGAATTTTTAACTGCATCTAGCCTAGGCAATACTTTGGGCGTAGTAGCCCAGCTGCGAAGCAAGCTGCACCCCCTGTGTATCTAATAAGAATTTTTAACTGCATCTAGCCTAGGCAGACTGTGGGGACCCCCAACCAAACCCAGACGCTCAGCCCCCCTACCGCCCCCCTTTCCTTGACAATACAATAATGTAACTCTTACAACTGGATGGGTGAGGATTGGTCACAGCTTTATTAACTCTTTATACTCATTCCATTAGAAAGGCATTTTATTTCTAAAATAATTCAGCTTGTTGCAGCATGCCCTGGGTCTCCACACCGGCAAGTTGGCCAACAAGTGTAACTCTCCAACATGTCCTTTCTATTTCCAGGCCACGGAGGATCCTGTGTACTCGTATGCAGGACTCTGACCCCATCCATCACTCTTAACGCTTGTTCCACTCCGTCCTGGAGTCCTGACAGGAATATGTCCAGTCCAATATACATTAAGTGAACACCGTCGGGCCGTATGAGGCCTGCTTTATCTCCTTCCAGTTGTCGGTGTTGTATCACTACACCGCCTCTGTCTCTTGTAAATTTTGCCATCCGAATATTTATTACCCGCCTTGTCCGTTCGATGGCCGTGATGTCTCGCGTACCTTGCCATACCACTATCGGCACAATCTCTGACCATACTATAGTTAGATTTGTAAAAAATTCTCTGAAGCGCTCAGTGTCTAGTTTCATTATTGCCATTAGTTATGCGCTCTTGTGATGACCTAGGTCGTTTCCCCGGGCCTGTATAACTAAGATGACCGGACCTCTTGCCTCTCTCCCTACCTTGATTACCTCCATTAGTACCTGTGGCCATAGCAGGCCTCTAATACCTCTCCAGTTGAAATATGTGTCTAATTTCCTCCCGCCTGGGCGGACTTTCGCCCTTTTTTCTGCCCAATATATATACGAGTGGCCTATCACCCACACTGTTGGCTTAGCGTCACCTGTAAAAGAAACAAACCACGTTAGGATAACAAGTCCGTTCTTATGTATCTCGCCAAACACGTGGATCGCCATCTCCCTATCCTCTGAACTTCCGTTTCTGACAGTCCTGCTCTTGCTGCTTCCATGGCCGCGCCTATGCGGAATCAGTGTGTCCCGTAATCTTTGGGGTGGTTCCCTGCCGATGTTATGCATTTATTAAATATAGCTTGGAACTGGTATCTTGATAATGGCGTTCCATCAATGTGTGATAGGAAGAAATTACTTTGTGATCTGACGGTTATATATGTTTTTACTATTGTTACCCGACTCAGTGTACCGTTTGTGGGTTGTAGAATTACCCAAGTGCCCCTGCCCGCTGGAACCGTTTTCGATTGGCGTATGAGTAGACGTATTGCATTATTGGCTATGACTACATCCTGGTGTAATAAGCCTCCATTGGTGGTAATTTTGGATTGAGGGACTAATTCGCTTATGCATAGCACCCCGAAGAAGGCGATCGCAAATTCAGTAGACAGTAGTGTTGCTTCAAATTGTGAGTGTCATGTTAATGGTGTTAGGGATATGATGTGAGAAATCAGTTTTAGTGACAAGGGACGGGACGTCTACACTCCTGACTTGGCTGACCCCTTTTCCACCCTTTTATGGATTGTCTGATGATGAATCTCTTTGTCACATCTCCCCAATTCAGTAGTTGGAAGTGAAATGCTACTCCGGTCAGACACCGCTGCGCTGACGCCCCTGATATGCCCCTCATCATTAGCTGGTGGAGAAATTCTATGGTGACTTGTAATCTGGCTTGTTCACATTGGTCAACCCTTCTGCCTGCTACTAGTCGTGTCCACTCTTCCCATGCCTTACCGCATGCTTGTCACGTCGACGGGGCAACTGACGCTCTGATTAATGGCATCAACTATTCGCCACTAGATCCCATAGGGAGGGTGGGCAACTGTTGCCCGATGGGTGGGCGTTGGGGAGGAGCTCTGTGAAAATCTGCCAATTGAATTGTGATAAAGCGTTAGCAGCAGCTTTAGACCCCTCAGCATCGTGGCTAGCGCGGACCCACGCATTGTGTTTTAGGCACAGGAATGCTAGCCGGCGTAGACGGGAGAGACGATGATGCCATCTTATTAATACAGTGCGCTAGGCTGGTGTTTTTTGTTATGAAGCGTATATTTTTGTTAGCCAGGAGCGAGCCCCATATTTCTATGGCTACCACTATTGGGAAGAAAAAAATTTTTCCGGCCTAGATGCACATAAAAATTATTATTAATTTCAAAGCTGGTGGAGCTTGGTATAGATGGCCTAATACAATGAGTACCACATACTGCTACTATGCCCAAAATTATTTTCCAGGCAAGATGCAGCTAAAAATTATTAGTAATTTGAAAGCTGGTGGAGCTTAGTATAGGTGGCCTAATAGAATGAGTACCACACACTGCTAATATGCCCAAAATTAGTTTACAGGCAAGATGCAGCTAAAAATTATTATCAATTTGCAACCTGGTGGAGGTTAGTATAGATGGCCTAATAGAACAAGTCCCACACACTGCTACAAGCCGAAGCCCAAATATTTTTTCAGAGCTAGATGCAGATAAAAATTATTTTGAATTTGCAACCTGGTGGAGGTTAGTATAGATGGACTAATAGAACAAGTCCCACACACTGCTACAAGCCCAAGCCTAAATATTGTTTCAGAGCTAGATGCAGATAAAAATTATTTTGAATTTGCAACCTGGTGGAGGTTAGTATAGATGGCCTAATAGAACAAGTCCCACACACTGCTACAAGCAGAAGCCCAAATATTTTTTCAGAGCTAGATGCAGATAAAAATTATTTTGAATTTGCAACCTGGTGGAGGTTAGTATAGATGGACTAATAGAACAAGTCCCACACACTGCTACAAGCCCAAGCCTAAATATTTTTTCAGAGCTAGATGCAGATAAAAATTATTTTGAATTTGCAACCTGGTGGAGGTTAGTATAGATGGACTAATAGAACAAGTCCCACACACTGCTACAAGCCAAAATATTTTTTCAGAGCTAGATGCAGAAAAAAATGATATTGAATTTGCATCCTGGTGGAGGTTAGTATAGATGGACTAATAGCACAAGTCCCACACACTGCTACAAGCAAAATATTTTTTCAGAGCTAGATGCAGAAAAAAAAATATATTGAATTTGCAACCTGGTGGAGGTTAGTATAGATGGACTAATAGAACAAGTCCCACACACTGCTACAAGCCCAAGCCCAAATATTTTTTCAGAGCTAGATGCAGATATAAATTATTTTGAATTTGCAACCTGGTGGAGGTTAGTATAGATGGACTAATAGAACAAGTCCCACACACTGCTACAAGCCGAAATATTTTTTCAGAGCTGGATGCAGAAAAAAATTATTTTGAATTTGCAACCTGGCGGAGGTTAGTATAGATGGACTAATAGAACAAGTCCCACACACTGCTACAAGCCCAAGCCCAAATATTTTTTCAGAGCTAGATGCAGATAAAAATTATTTTGAATTTGCAACCTGGTGGAGGTTAGTATAGATGTACTAATAGAACAAGTCCCACATACTGCTACAAGCCGAAGCCCAAATATTTTTTCAGAGCTAGATGCAGATAAAAATTATTTTGAATTTGCAACCTGATGGAGGTTAGTATAGATAGACTAATAGAACAAGTCCCACACACTGCTACAAGCCGAAATATTTTTTCAGAGCTAGAAGCAGAAAAAAATGATATTGAATTTGCAACCTGGTGGAGGTTAGTATAGATGGACTAATAGAACAAGTCCCACACACTGCTACAAGCCCAAGCCCAAATATTTTTTCAGAGCTAGATGCAGATAAAAATTATTTTGAATTTGCAACCTGATGGAGATTAGTATAGATGGACTAATAGAACAAGTCCCACACACTGCTACAAGCCGCAATATTTTTTCAGAGCTAGATGCAGAAAAAAATTATTTTGAATTTGCAACCTGGTGGAGGTTAGTATAGATGGACTAATAGAACAAGTCCCACACACTGCTACAAGCCGCAATATTTTTTCAGAGCTAGATGCAGAAAAAAATTATATTGAATTTGCATCCTGGTGGAGGTTAGTATAGATGGACTAATAGAACAAGTCCCACACACTGCTAGAAGCCCAAGCCCAAATACTTTTTCAGAGCTAGATGCAGATAAAAATTATTTTGAATTTACAACCTGGTGGAGGTTAGTATAGATGGACTAATAGAACAAGTCCCACGCACTGCAACAAGCCGAAATATTTTTTCAGAGCTAGATGCAGAAAAAAATTATATTGAATTTGCAACCTGGTGGAGGTTAGTATAGATGGACTAATAGAACAAGTCCCACACACTGCTACAAGCCCAAGCCCAAATATTTTTTCAGAGCTAGATGCAGAAAAAAATTATTTTGAATTTACAACCTGGTGGAGGTTAGTATAGATGGACTAATAGAATGATGCTATGCCCAAAAGGTTTTACTTCACTAGGTGCAGTAAAAAAATTGGTATTCTATACACAGGTGGTGTAGCTTGCAACACAGATAGGCTACTCCACTGACTAACACACACTGCAAGAGGTCAAAAAGGATTTGCTTTGCTAGATTTAGCCAAATGCTGTGAAAAAAACTTGCACAGCACTAAAACAGACCTGCCTGGCAAAAAGTGATAGGAACTGATGTAACCTAGCCCTCAAAAGGACTGCAATTACAATTAGTCTTTACTCCCAACCTATCTATTTAAGAGCACAGACCTGCCTGATAAAAGTCATAGGAAATGATGTAACCTAGTCCTTAAAAGGACTGCAATCACAACTATTCCCTACTCCCAAGCTATCTGTAGATTTGTGCGAAAATTGGCTTGAAATTAACAAAGTATAGCGCACACAGCAACAGCGGTGCCGTCTAACACGCAGCTGCAGCAGTGAGAAAATGGTGGCGACGGGGAAAATGGCTGGGTCTTATAGGGCAAGGACATGTGACATACACTGCCAATGACACATGCCCTTGCTTGTGTGAAAAAAAGCAGTTCGCTCCGTGTGTGCGCTGCTGATAGGCTGACAGATTGCACCTCCCCACTGTAAATGCGGGAAAGAGAAAAAAAAATGGAGATCTTCATTATTTATGCAGAGATCCATCCCCTGCCCCTCCCCCCGCCCCGCTGTACACTCAAACTGCGTATTAACATTAATTTTCAGCATTACTGAGAAAAAATCCAGTTATGATTTTGGTGCACGAACAGTTATCGAACATAACCTCGAACAGCCGAATTTTTTCCAAATTGTTCGTGTTCGCCGAACGGCTCGAACACCGCCCAAAACAGCTCGAATTTGAGATTGGCGAACAGTTCGAGTCGAACACCGCTCATCTCTAGTCCCTACTGGGTATAAAGGGACCCTGTAGGCGTGGACCCGGTGTCCGGTGTATATTTTGGGGTGAGCCTGGTACGCTCCTCTGCCCCCTCAACTCCTCTCTCCTTTCCTCTTTGCTGTCGGCCACACTCAGGGCCCTCACTAGGCTTCAACTCGTGCTGTAGGCCTTGGCTCGCCTAAGCACAGCAGACAGCGTGCTGCGTCTTCACTGGTCTAAGTGCCAGCACAATCACCAATTCACTTCAGACTGAGCTGCCTGGCTCCACCTTCCATATATATCTATCCCTAATGGGCTCCATCTACTGGTGTGAGGTGGTAGGGTGGAGGTGTGTGAATGTGTAAGGGCCTCTTGTGGAGAAGTCCATCCATGCACCCTACTGGGTTCTGTGGCACCTGTGCGTAGCAGGGCTCCACATTCCCCCCTAGTACAATTCAGTACTCCTGGACTGAAGCATTTTGTAACAGGTTAACAAATAACAATGATGAATAACAACAATAACAATAACATTAATAAAGTTACAGTAAGTCCCGTAACCTGGTGTCCATTTCACCGATGAAAGTGCAAAAATATGTAATATGAGGGACCCGCCTGAAAACCCTCAACGTAGGCCCTGGGCGTGGCTACAGGGCATAAGTGATCCAGGTGCTGGACCACGTCTTTGGCCACGCCAAACAGGTTTTTGTTCTGTGGTCACTTAAGGGGCACTCCAGGGAGTGCAACTATGTATAGGAACAGTTTTTGGGCTGCTCACAGTCCTCAGCCAACAAGTCTTTATACCCTGACCGGTAACTAAAAAAACACACATAAATTTTCAGTTTACACAATAAACAATAGTAGGCAATACCCAACTGGGCAATTATTTACACTGCAGGTATTTCTTACTTATTACTTATACCTGGCAGGGACCTGGCCTTTTGTACTGCGTGTTGACCTACGTAGTACTGGGGTGTTGTTGATGTTTGGGTTTGCACTATCTGCTACCCTGTCAGATCTACGTGTGGGCAAATTCTAAAACTGTCTTAACTTCTCGGTGGGACTGGCAAGTACACTGGTTACTGGCCTACTGGCTCTGCTTCTACTGGTGATCCTTCTTCCGGGGATTCTTCCTGAGCAGGCTCTTCTGGGGCACTTACAGGTCTTACTTGCAGTGGAGGGTCTTCTGGCTGTTGGTAGAAGTGCATAGAATCATAGAATCATAGAATGGTAGAGTTGGAAGGGACCTCCTGGGTCATCTGGTCCAACCCCCTGCTCAAAGCAGGATTCACTAGATCATCTCAGATAGATGTCTGTCCAGCCTCTGTTTGAAGACGTCCATTGAAGGGGAACTCACCACCTCTCGTGGCAGCCTGTTCCACTTATTAATCACCCTAACTGTCAAAAAGTTTTTTTCTAATATCTAATCTGTGTCTACTCCCATTTAGTTTCATCCCATTGCTTCTAGTCTTTCCTTGTGCAAATGAGAATAAAGATGATCCTTCTACAATGTGACAGCCCTTGACATATTTGTAGACAGCTATTAAGTCTCCTCTCAGTCTTCTTTTTTGCAAGCTAAACATTCCCAAATCCTGCAACCGTTCCTCATAGGACATGGTTTGCAGACCAGTCACCATTCTGGTCGCTCTTCTCTGAACTTGCTCCAGTTTGTCTATGTCTTTTTTAAAATGTGGTGCCCAAAACTGTACACAGTATTCCAGATGAGGTCTGACCAAAGAGGAGTAAAGACCGATAATGACTTCACGTGATCTAGACTGTATGCTTCTGTTAATACATCCCAGAATTGTTTTTGCCTTTTTTGCTGCTGCATCACACTGTTGACTCATGTTCAGTCTATGATCTATTAGTATACCTAAGTCTTTTTCACATGTACTGTTGCTTAGCTCTATTCCTCCCATTCTGTATATGCTTTTTTCATTTTTATTGCCCAGATGTAGTACTTTGCATTTTTCCCTGTTAAAAACCATTCTGTTGGTTGCTGCCCACTGCTCCAGTTTATTTAGGTCTTTTTGAATCCTCTCTCTCTCTTCTCTAGTATTAGCTATCTCTCCTAGCTTTGTATCATCAGCAAATTTAATCAGTTTACCCTCAATTCCTTCATCTAAATCATTGATAAAGATGTTGAACAATACAGGTCCCAGGACGGAGCCCTGTGGTACCCCACTTGAGACATTCATCCAGCTGGATGTGAAGTCATTTACAACCACTCTTTGAGTCCGATCACTAAGCCAGTTATGAATCCACCTAACAGTTGCCTGGTCCATTGCATACTTGGTCATTTTTTCAATAAGGATGGTGTGAGATACTTTGTCAAATGCTTTGCTGAAGTCAAGATATACTATATCTACAGCATTTCCCTGATCCACCCAGTCAGTGATTCTGTCATAGAAGGAAATTAAGTTAGTCTGACATGACTTGTTAGTTACAAACCCATGCTGACTCTGGTTAATCACTTCATTCTTATCCATGTACTTACATACATGTTGTTTAATAATTTGTTCAAAGATCTTTCCTGGTATAGAAGTCAGACTCACCGGCCTATAGTTCCCTGGGTCCACCTTCTTCCCCTTTTGAAAGATAGGAACAACATTTGCTCTTCTCCAGTCTTCTGGGACTTCTCCTGTTCTCCAAGAATTTTCAGAGATTATGGAGAGTGGTTCTAAAATTTCTTCTACGATCTCCTTCAGTACTCTGGGGTGTAATTCATCTGGACCTGGAGACTTGAACTCATTTATGTTAGCTAAATATTCCCTCACAATCTTTCTGTTTACAGATAACTTGGATTCCTCTATTCCTTTAAAAGGACAGTGAAGATCAGTTGATGTTACATTTTCTTTCTGAGAGAAAACAGATGCAAAATAGGAATTAAAAAGTTCGGCCTTCTCAACATCCTCTCTTACCATTTCTCCATTTTCATCCTGTAAAAATCCTATAGCATCTTTGACTTTTCTTTTACTTTTGACATACCCCCAAAATCCTTTTTTATTGCTTTTGACATCTCTTGCAAGCCTTAATTCATTGTCAGCTTTAGCTAACCTGATACGTGCCCTGCAGGATCTGCAGACTGCATTATAATCTTCTTTAGATATGCCTCCCTCTTTCCATTTAATAAACATTTCTTTCTTTTTAGCATGTGTTTAAGCTCTGTGTTCATCCATCCTGGTTTCCTTAAATCCTTCCCATTCTTCCTACTTTTCGGGATTGTTAACGATTGTGCTTTGAGAATCTCATTTTTAAAAATTTCCCATCCCTCCTGGACATTTTTGTCCTTAAGGACATCCAGCCATTGGATCCCTCCTATTCTCTTTCTGAGTCTCTTAAAATCTGCCTTTCTAAAATCTAACCTTGAAGTTTGAGTCTTCACATGTCTTCCTCCTCTATTTATCCAAAATTCTATAATAGCATGATCGCTGCCTCCTAGGGTCCCAGCCACCTTTACCTCCTCAACCATTTCCTCCCTGTTTATAAGGATTAGATCCAAAGTAGCAGATCCCCTTGTTTTCTCCCCTACCTTTTGAAAGATAAAGTTGTCAGCAAGAGAGGATAAGAATTTGCTTGACCTGTTAGTTTTACTTGAGAGAGATTCCCAACAAATGTCTGGATAGTTGAAATCTCCCATGACCACTACGTCATATTTTTTGGAGAACTTGGTCATTTGATACATAAAGAGTTCATCCATATCTTCAGCTTGCCCAGGTGGTCTGTAGTAAATGCCTACAATGGTGTCCTTTCCGTTGTTCTCTCCTTGTATTCTTACCCAAACAGTTTCCACAGAACTCCCAGTCTCTGAAGCTTCAATCTCTGTGCAGATATACGCTTTTCTAACATACAATGCAACACCTCCTCCTCGTTTATCAAGTCTGTTTCTTGCAAATAAGTTGTATCCTTTTAGCCTTTTATTCCAATCATGTGTATCGTCCCACCAAGTTTCAGTGATTCCAATGACATCATATTCCTTTTCCTGCATTTGTAGTTCCAGTTCTCCTTGTTTGTTGCCCATGCTTTGTGCATTTGTATAAAAACATTTTAGTTTGTGATTGGTTTCTCTTCCTCCCATATTTTTATTATTTAAATTGTTTTGTCTTTGTTCTTCCTTTCCACTTCCAGTAGCAGAGATCTCAATAGTATTTGTCAGTTGTATGCCTTTTTCTGGCCTTTTGCTTCCCTTCCCACATTGTTCTAGTTTAAAGCTCTCCTGATGAGTGTAGCAAGGCTACTTCCAAATACATGTTTTCCAGTCTTCGTAAGGTGCACCCCATCTCTAGCAAGTAGTCCATCGTATAGGTAATTCATTCCGTGATCCAGAAATCCAAATCCTTGTTGACGGCACCATCGACGTAGCCAGTTGTTCACCTGTAGAATCTTATTCCACCTCATTGTTCCATGGCCATCCACTGGGAGGATGGATGAGAAGACCACCTGCGCTCCCAATTCTTTCACTTTCTTGCCTAAGTCTTCAAAGTCACTGCAGATGGTTTCCAGGTCCTTTCTTGCGGTGTCATTTGTCCCCACATGTATTAGCAGGAATGGGTAGTGATCTGTAGGTCTGAAGAGTCTTGATATCCTGTCAGACACATCTTTAATTTTTGCTCCTGGAAGACAGCACATTTCTCTTGAGGTTATGTCTGGTCTGCAGATAGCGGCCTCTGTTCCTCTTAACAGGGAATCCCCCATGACCACCACTCTCCGTTTTTTCTTCACAACATTCTTCTTTCTCCATCCAGGAGGATACTGAGGGCTTACAAGGTTATTCATTGCTGGCAAAGTCTTATTTTGCTGTATTTCTTCATGGTTCTCCTGCGTGAGAGCCTGGTACTGGTTCCTGAGCAGTATGGGTGCTGACTGCCTCTCGATCCTCCTGCTTCTGTGGGTCACATGCTTCCATTCTTCTGTTTCGTCAGGTGCAGTTCGAATTTCTTCTCTTTCTGAATCATGAAGAGATAATTCTGCTCTGTCTAAGAACTCTTCACCTTCCTTAATGATTTTCAAGGTAGTTAACCTCTCTTCTAGATTTCGCAACTTTTCCTCCAACAGGGACACAAGCTTGCATTTCTGGCATGTGAAGTTTGGCTTTTCCACTGGCAAGTCTGTGAACATGTAGCAGGATATGCAGCTCACCAAATGGCTCCTGGACTCTTCCATGTTCTTATTGTTAATGTTCTGAAAACAGTGAAAAAAGCTTAAAAAAAAAGCTTCAAAATGCGCGCCGGTAGGCGCGCGGTTTACCGATGTCCTCTTTTCAGCTCCAACAGCCAAAATCCAGTGTTCTTTGAGCTCGCGGAGACTCTTCACTTACCCCAAAATGCAGTTGGAATATGCAAATTATCTCCTCAGGACTCCTCCCCTGGTTTACCGATGTCCTATTTTCAGCTCCAACAGCCAAAATCCAGTGTTCTTTGAGCTCGCGGAGACTCTTCACTTACCCCAAAATGCAGTGGGAATATGCAAATTATCTCCTCAGGACTCCTCTATTATTACGGCTCCTCTATTATTTACTATTTATCTATTATTACGACTCCTCTATTATTACGGCTCCATCCAGTTGAGGTCAATCTGCCGGGAAATCTAAGACAGTATAGAGTACTTCTTCTTTAGGCTTCTCAGGTATGGTGAGAGGCACTTCTTCCTGGGGCTTCAGCGGACTTGGGCACAACTTCAGATGGTCTCTTGATACCGTTGCAGTCGTTCTTCCTCCGTCTTTGCTAATTAGACAGGTTTTCCTATTGTCAAATCTGGAATTCAACACAGTGTGGAGAAGAAGAAGACAGTATGGAGTACATCTTCTTTGGGTTCTTCAGTCACTATAAGAGGTGCTTCTTCCCGTGGCTTCAATAGACCTGGGCACAACTTCAAGTGGTCTCTTGAGACTGTTACAGCTGTCTTACCTCCATCTTTACTGATTAGACAGGTTTTTCTATTGTTGAACCTGGAGTCCAACACAGTGTAAGGCTCTCTTTCCCACTGGTCATCAAGCTTGTGGTTTCTTCTCTTTCGCTTCAGCACAACTTCTCCAGGTGTTAAGGGTTCTGTGGGTGCACTCTTGTTGTACTGTGCTTCCTGCTTATCTCTCACCCTATTTAGACTGTCTTCGACACAGGCCTGTACTCTCCTGTACTGCTCCTGTCGGGTCGTATCCCAGTCTTCAGTGGACATGTCTGCTTCCGGCTCTACCACTGCAAGCTTCAGGTCCATGGGCAACTTTCCGGGTCTTGCTCTCATGAGGTACACTGGAGTACAATTGGTGGAACTCACAGGTATGTGATTGTACAGATCTACCAGATCAGGTAGTTTGTCTGGCCACTGATTCCTTTCTTCTAGAGGTAAGGTCTTCAGCAGGTCTATGATGATATTGTTCATCTTTTCACATAGACCATTGGTTTGAGGGTGGTACGGCGTAGTCCGAATCTTCTTACACCCGTACAGATGGCAAAACTCTTTGAACAGCTCGGCTTCAAAGGCAGGGCCTTGATCCGTCAGCACCTTATCCGGGTATCCATGGGGCCTGCAAAAGTATGCTTGAAACGTCTTTGCTGCAGTTTCTGCCGTCAGATCGTTGACGGGGGCTACCACCAGGAACCGGGAGTAGTGATCCACCATGGTCAGGGCAAAGGAGTAGCCTGACCTGCTGGGTGACGGCTTGACGTGATCCAGAGCGACGATCTCCAGGGGCTGGGTTGTCTTGATGGACTGCAAGGGTGCTTTCTGGCTGCTGTAGTCTTTTCTTCTGAGGCTACTGGGCCCACAATTCCGGCACCACCTCTCTATGGAGCTCCGCATTCCAACCCAATAAAACCGACTCTTCAGGAGGGTTTCCAGCTTCTTCCAGCCAAATTGCCCTGCTTGATCGTGGTAGGCCTCCAACACCATCTGGATGTCTGTCCTGGGCACTACGATCTGCCATACCATCTCATGGGTCCTACGGTTGACATACCTTCGGCACAGCTTCTCTCTATAGATGACCAGCCGGCTTCTCTCATTCCACATTTGCTTTGGTTGTGGAGGAGCGTCCTTCTCCAGGGAGGAACCTTCCTGGGTTATCAGTTCTTTGATACGGCTGACAACCGGGTCGCTGTCCTGAGTCTCCCTCAAACTGTGATGAGGTAAAGGGTTTAGTGTCTTACCACGATACCTCCTGGAGGTGCGCTGCTCGTGGACCATCCCATTTCTGCGGATGGCAGGTAGCTCAATCTCCTCCAGGTCATCCACTACTTCTTCAGTGTCTGACTGGTGGGGCATTCTGGATAGGGCATCGGCGTTCTTGTGGCCTGCCCGGTACTTGATGGTGAACTGATAGTTTGACAGTCGGGCCATCCAACGCTGTTCCATGGCTCCCAACTTGGCTGTCTCTAGATGTGTCAAGGGGTTGTTGTCATTATAGACCCTGAACTTAGTGGAAGCTAGGTAGTGCTTTAATCTTTCAGTGATGGCCCAGACCAAGGCCAGGAACTCCAACTTGAAGGAGCTATAGTTTTCTGGATTCCTCTCGGTAAGACGAAGCTTCCTGCTGGCATAGGCAATCACCTTCTCTTTGCCATACTGCTTCTGACTTAACACAGCTCCTAGTCCCTCGTTGCTGCCATCAGTGTACAGCAGGAAAGGTTGTCTGTAGACAGGGTAGGCCAGGATTTCTTCACCAGTCAGGATCTCTTTCATCACTGCAAAGGACTCAGCCTGTTCTTTACCCCACTCGAAGGGGGGGGGGGGTTGCCTCTGTTGAACTGTCCTACCAGGAGATCTTGCAAAGGAACTGCCTTCTTGGTGTAGTCCTTTACAAATCTCTGGTAATACCCGACCAGTCCCAGCAACTGACGTACCTCCTTGAGATTCTTTGGTTCTGGCCATTTCTGGATGGCAGTGACCTTCTCTGGGTCTGGTGCTACTCCCTCTGAGCTGACTACGTGCCCCAGGTACTGAACCTTCTGCTTGAGCAAGTGGCATTTAGAAGGCTTTTGCTTCATTCCATACCGGGACAATGCTTCAAATACCTCCGCCAGGTGCTTCAGATGGTCCTCATACGTCCTCGAGTACGCGATCACATCATCCAGGTACAGCAGTCTCGAAGTTCCGGTATCCCAAGCAGCACTCCATCAATCTCTGGAACGTTCCAGGGGCGTTGCAGAGTCCGAACGGCATACTATTGTACTCGCAGAGTCCCATCGGGGTAGTGAAGGCCGTCTTCTCCCGGTCCTCCTCAGCAACTGCTACTTGCCAGTATCCACTAGTGAGGTCAAGGGTAGAGAAGTAATTTTCAGACTTTAGTGCAGCCAGTGATTTCTCTATACGGGGCAAAGGGTATGCATCTTTATGTGTTATGCGGTTTACCTGTCTGTAATCTACACACATCCTCATGCTCCCATCCTTTTTCCTGACAAGAACCAGGGGAGCTGCCCAGGGGCTACAGCTATCTCTTATTACTCCTGCTTTCTTCATGTCATGCAACATTTCCTTCGCTTTCTGGTAGTGTGCTGGTGGTATGGGCCTGTAACGCTCTTTGATGGGTGGATGGTCACCTGTGGGTATATGGTGTTGTACCCCTTTAATCCTCCCAAAATCAAGTGGGTGTTTGCTGAATACCTGCTCGTATTCCTGGACCACCCTGTGTACACCTTGTTTTTGATGGACAGGAGTGGCGTCAGTCCCAACATGGAGCTGTTGACACCAATCCCCCACCTGTGTTTCTGAGTCATTACCCTCCACTGTGTCTGATGAGGTTAAAGACTCTACGGTGTGTATGGCGTCATCATTCACAGTATACAATCTGGCAACAGTGGCGTATCTTGGTAATTTTACTTCCTTCTCCCCACAATTTAGGAGACGTATGAGTACCCTCCCATTACGTACATCAACTACCCCTCTGGCAGTTAAGAGTGTAGGTCTGTGCTCTGAGCTAATGGGCTCCACTACCGCCTGGTAGTTCTGTCCCTTGAGACCTATTGCTGCCCTACACCAAATCAGCATTTCACTCATCGGGGGAATGACAATGAGTATAGGGTCTGTCACCCGTACATTACCAATCTCACTGTTAGCTTTACCTGTTGCTGGTACAAGAGGGCTCGAATCGCTCGCTGGAGCACCTTCCTCTAAACACAACACTTCTCCCAAACAGTTACCAACAATATTTGTACCAAGTATCATATACAAGTCTGTATCATCAGGGTTAGATTCCACTACAATCAGTCCTTGTTCCTTTAGTTCCGCTCTCCCTACCTTCACTGTCACGTCCTTAACCCCTACAGGGGAGGAGTCGTGAGGAGATAATTTGCATATTCCCACTGCATTTTGGGGTAAGTGAAGAGTCTCCGCGAGCTCAAAGAACACTGGATTTTGGCTGTTGGAGCTGAAAAGAGGACATCGGTAAACCGTGCGCCTGCAGGCGCGTGCATTTTGAAGCTTTTTTTTTAAGCTTTTTTCACTGTTTCCAGAACATTAACAATAAGAACATGGAAGAGTCCAGGAGCCATTTGGTGAGCTGCATATCCTGCTACATGTTCACAAACTTGCCAGTGGAAAAGCCAAACTTCACATGCCAGAAATGCAAGCTTGTTGCGAAATCTAGAAGAGAGGTTAACTACCTTGAAAATCATTAAGGAAGGTGAAGAGTTCTTAGACAGAGCAGAATTATCTCTTCATGATTCAGAAAGAGAAGAAATTCGAACTGCACCTGACGAAACAGAGGAATGGAAGCATGTGACCCACAGAAGCAGGAGGATCGAGAGGCAGTCAGCACCCATACTGCTCAGGAACCAGTACAGGCTCTCACGCAGGAGAACCATGAAGAAATACAGCAAAATAAGACTTTGCCAGCAATGAATAACCTTGTAAGCCCTCAGTATCCTCCTGGATGGAGAAAGAAGAATGTTGTGAAGAAAAAACGGAGAGTGGTGGTCATGGGGGATTCCCTGTTAAGAGGAACAGAGGCCGCTATCTGCAGACCAGACATAACCTCAAGAGAAATGTGCTGTCTTCCAGGAGCAAAAATTAAAGATGTGTCTGACAGGATATCAAGACTCTTCAGACCTACAGATCACTACCCATTCCTGCTAATACATGTGGGGACAAATGACACCGCAAGAAAGGACCTGGTAACCATCTGCAGTGACTTTGAAGACTTAGGCAAGAAAGTGAAAGAATTGGGAGCGCAGGTGGTCTTCTCATCCATCCTCCCAGTGGATGGCCATGGAACAATGAGGTGGAATAAGATTCTACAGGTGAACAACTGGCTACGTCGATGGTGCTGTCAACAAGGATTTGGATTTCTGGATCACGGAATGAATTACCTATACGATGGACTACTTGCTAGAGATGGAGTGCACCTTACGAAGACTGGAAAACATGTATTTGGAAGTAGCCTTGCTACACTCATCAGGAGAGCTTTATACCAGAACAATGTGGGAAGGGAAGCAAAAGGCCAGAAAAAGCCATACAGCTGACAAATACTATTGAGATCTCTGCTACTGGAAGTGGAAAGGAAGAACAAAGACAAAACAATTTAAATAATAAAAATATGGGAGGAAGAGAAACCAATCACAAACTAAAATGTTTTTATACAAATGCACAAAGCATGGGCAACAAACAAGGAGAATTGGAACTACTAATGCAGGAAAAGAAATATGATGTCATTAGAATCACTGAAACTTGGTGGGACGATACACATGATTGGAATAAAAGGCTAAAAGGATACAACTTATTTGCAAGAAACAGACTTGATAAACGAGGAGGAGGTGTCGCATTGTATGTTAGAAAAGCGTATATCTGCACAGAGATTGAAGCTTCAGAGACTGGGAGTTCTGTGGAAACTGTTTGGGTAAGAATACAAGGAGAGAACAACGGAAAGTACACCATTGTAGGCATTTACTACAGGCCACCTGGGCAAGCTGAAGATATGGATGAACTCTTTATGTATCAAATGACCAAGTTCTCCAAAAAATATGACGTAGTGGTCATGGGAGATTTCAACTATCCAGACATTTGTTGGGAATCTCTCTCAAGTAAAACTAACAGGTCAAGCAAATTCTTATCCTCTCTTGCTGACAACTTTATCTTCCAAAAGGTAGGGGAGAAAACAAGGGGATCTGCTACTTTGGATCTAATCCTTATAAACAGGGAGGAAATGGTTGAGGAGGTAAAGGTGGCTGGGACCCTAGGAGGCAGCGATCATGCTATTATAGAATTTTGGATAACTAGAGGAGGAAGACATGTGAAGACTCAAACTTCAAGGTTAGATTTTAGAAAGGCAGATTTTAAGAGACTCAGAAAGAGAATAGGAGGGATCCAATGGCTGGATGTCCTTAAGGACAAAAATGTCCAGGAAGGATGGGAAATTTTTAAAAATGAGATTCTCAAAGCACAATCGTTAACAATCCCGAAAAGTAGGAAGAATGGGAAGCATTTAAGGAAACCAGGATGGATGAACACAGAACTTAAACACATGCTAAAAAGAAAGAAAGAAATGTTTATTAAATGGAAAGAGGGAGGCATATCTAAAGAAGATTATAATGCAGTCTGCAGATCCTGCAGGGCACGTATCAGGATAGCTAAAGCTGACAATGAATTAAGGCTTGCAAGAGATGTCAAAAGCAATAAAAAAGGATTTTGGGGGTATGTCAAAAGTAAAAGAAAAGTCAAAGATGCTATAGGATTTTTACAGGATGAAAATGGAGAAATGGTAAGAGAGGATGTTGAGAAGGCCGAACTTTTTAATTCCTATTTTGCATCTGTTTTCTCTCAGAAAAAAAATGTAACATCAACTGATCTTCACTGTCCTTTTAAAGGAATAGAGGAATCCAAGTTATCTGTAAACAGAAAGATTGTGAAGGAATATTTAGCTCACATAAATGAGTTCAAGTCTCCAGGTCCAGATGAATTACACCCCAGAGTACTGAAGGAGATCGTAGAAGAAATTTTAGAACCACTCTCCATAATCTTTGAAAATTCTTGGAGAACAGGAGAAGTCCCAGAAGACTGGAGAAGAGCAAATGTTGTTCCTATCTTCAAAAAGGGGAAGAAGGTGGACCCAGGGAACTATAGGCCAGTGAGTCTGACTTCTATACCAGGAAAGATCTTTGAACAAATTATTAAACAACATGTATGTAAGTACATGGATAAGAATGAAGTGATTAACCAGAGTCAGCATGGGTTTGTAACTAACAAGTCATGTCAGACTAACTTAATTTCCTTCTATGACAGAATCACTGACTGGGTGGATCAGGGAAATGCTGTAGATATAGTATATCTTGACTTCAGCAAAGCATTTGACAAAGTATCTCACACCATCCTTATTGAAAAAATGACCAAGTATGCAATGGATCAGGCAACTGTTAGGTGGATTCATAACTGGCTTAGTGATCGGACTCAAAGGGTGGTTGTAAATGGCTTCACATCCAGCTGGATGAATGTCTCAAGTGGGTACCACAGGGCTCCGTCCTGGGACCTGTATTGTTCAACATCTTTATCAATGATTTAGATGAAGGAATTGAGGGTAAACTGATTAAATTTGCTGATGACACAAAGCTAGGAGGGATAGCTAATACTAGAGAAGAGAGAGAGAGGATTCAAAAAGACCTAAATAAACTGGAGCAGTGGGCAGCAACCAACAGAATGGTTTTTAACAGGGAAAAATGCAAAGTACTACATCTGGGCAATAAAAATGAAAAAAGCATATACAGAATGGGAGGAATAGAGCTAAGCAACAGTACATGTGAAAAAGACTTAGGTATACTAATAGATCATAGACTTAACATGAGTCAACAGTGTGATGCAGCAGCAAAAAAGGCAAATACAATTCTGGGATGTATTAACAGAAGCATACAGTCTAGATCACGTGAAGTCATTATCGGTCTTTACTCCTCTTTGGTCAGACCTCATCTGGAATACTGTGTACAGTTTTGGGCACCACATTTTAAAAAAGACATCGACAAACTGGAGCAAGTTCAGAGAAGAGCGACCAGAATGGTGACTTGTCTGCAAACCATGTCCTATGAGGAACGGTTGCAGGATTTGGGAATGTTTAGCTTGCAAAAAAGAAGACTGAGAGGAGACTTAATAGCTGTCCACAAATATGTCAAGGGCTGTCACATTGTAGAAGGATCATCTTTATTCTCATTTGCACAAGGAAAGACTAGAAGCAATGGGATGAAACTAAATGGGAGGAGACACAGATTAGATATTAGAAAAAACTTTTTGACAGTTAGGGTGATTAATGAGTGGAACAGGCTGCCACGAGACGTGGTGAGTTCCCCTTCAATGGACGTCTTCAAACAGAGGCTGGACAGACATCTGTCTGAGATGATTTAGTGAATCCTGCTTTGAGCAGGGGGTTGGACCAGATGACCCAGGAGGTCCCCTCCAACTCTACCATTCTATGATTCTATGATTCTATGACGTTAGAGGCATACACAGAGAGGTTCATGGCTGGCGGCTGAAGTTCATCTACGGACCAATACCTTTTGTAGAGGACATCAGGTATGATGGTTACCTGCGAGCCGGTGTCCAGTAACGCAGGTGTTGCTATGCCGTCCAGCATGATAGACAGGAAAGGCCTTCCTCCTACAAACCGATGGTACCAGCTTGATGGGCCTAGTTGATTTACTCCTGGGTGTCGGCCCTCGGCCCCAGGGTTTGCCCGTTTAAAGGACAGTTCCGCGCTGTGTGGCCTGCCTTGTGGCAGCGGTAAGAGATGAAATCTCCTGGAGGGCGACGTTGGTCGTTAGTCCTCCCACGGGGTGGCGTTGTCCTCCTACGGGGTGGCGTTGTCCTCCTTCTTCTTCTCATCCAGGGGACATCCTCAGGGCTGTCGGCGAGTAGTATCCTTCCTTCTGGCCTGGGCTCCGCCAGTAGCTGCAGGGTGCTCAGGACAGTGGCCAGGGTTTTACTTAGCTGACGCACTTCAGAGCGCAGGCTGTCCAGCTCGATAGGGGGCACTGTTTGCGTCTTTGTTTCAGCCATTAATGAAGGAGCAGTGGGTGCTGTGGCCACTGGGGTGGCCCCACCCAGGTAACGCTGGATAGCAGTCCCTGATGTTTCCAAGGGCTGTAGACCCTTAATAGCCATGTCCTTGAGGGTGTCAAAGGTGGCGTCTGGATGATCTAAAGCCCACCACCGTACCGTTCTGCTCTCCTCCTGGGACCTCAACCCCCGGATGAACTGTTCCGTCAGCATTTTATTCTCATTTTGTATGCTGGCTGGAGTAACCTGTTTCAGGGCCCGCAGGGATTCCTGTAAGCGCCAGCCGTAGTCCCGGATACTGTCCTCAGGTTTCTGGACACTGTGGTAGAACCTCATCCGGAGACCTGTCTCAGTGCGATTTTCAAAGACAGTTTGCAGTCTCTTAAAGATAGTGGATACTGATTTCTGGTCCGCGGCTGGCCAGGTTTCAACTTCCCGCTCTGCGGCACCAGAAAATTGTCCCAGCACAACAGCGGCTCTCTGCTTACCAGTCATAGAATACATGTCCAGTACACTGCATATTTTCCATTTGAATCCAAACAGGGTGTCTGGTTTGCCATCATACTGGGGAAGCCATTTCGCTCCAGGGATGTACGGCAGGGCCATGGGTATCACCGGGTCACGACCCCTGCTGGTGGGGCGGCCACTCCAGCCTGTGCAGCGCCGGGCGCAAGTTGGACATCCGGAGCGTTAACCGGTGCTCCGGCGGCTTGCTGGTCGTCGGCCATGGTTGCGCCCCCCTAGTGAACCGTAGCCTACCGTCTTCACTTTTTATCAGGTAGGCCGCAGCTCCGCGGGCGATGGTCTTCTTCCAGGAACTTGCGTCACTCGCGTCTGACGTCAGGGCGTCCACTGAAATCCTTCCAGGACCTGACGCTTCCTGGTTCGACGTCAAGGGTGGGGCGTGTCCGGGGCTTCGTGAGCTTTCACAGTCATGCCTTGCGGGTTCCTGCGGTTACGACCCTCTTCTTCCCACGCGGCAACAGGTAAATGGCGGACAATGGCGGGAAACCTCGGCAATGGCGGGAGATCTTCACCACAGTAAGTGTTACAGTCTTTTAAGGTGCACAGTACCCGGTGGCAACGGGCACGGAATCCTGTTCGTGACACCAGAGGTTCACCAGGGGTTCAGCTCTTCCTCAGGTAGGTTAGGAGCACCTGACGGAACCCCGCTTTCTCGTGTTCCTATCTAGACTGACTTCACGCTGGGTCTTCTCCCTCCTGCCCTGCGCTTCCCCACTCACAGTCCCGCTTGGGTGCTCTGAAGTCCCTCCTGTCAAACTGGCGTTCCCGGACCTGCTTGTCCCTCACGGTGACTAGAATGAGGCTTTGGCAACTGAACTATAAGAGCCAGAAGCCTCCGGTTTTTCCAGCCGAGACCTAGAGTAACAAGGCTGGTCCAGAGGCCGGTCCCCTTCCTGCGGCCTGTCCCCTCTGTCTTCTGACAGATTCAGGGCATACTGGTGCCGTCCTGCACTCGCCGTACCCCCTGGGATCCCTTCAGTAGAACGGAGCCTTCCTCTTCTGCTCCCCTCCTGGGCCTCTAGCACTACTTGCGGGGCAGAGCTCCTAAAGAGACTCTGCTCCCTGACTGTCTTCACTCTCTCCTCTCACTGACTGACCTGGTGGTAGGGCCTTCTCTTGGAGATCACTCTCCCTGGACGCTGGGGCCTCTGTGACTCCTAGCCCTGATACGGTAGTCAGCGTTGGTCGACCTGGGACTTGTAGTCCTCCAGGTATCCGGTAGTCCCTACTGGGTATAAATGAACCCTGTAAGCGCGGACCCGGTGCCCGGTGTATAGTTCGGGGTGAGCCTAGTACGCTCCTCTGCCCCCTCGTTACTTCTTCTCCCCTCTCGACTTCGGCCACACTCAGGGCCCTCAATACAGCAGCAGACGCGCTACATCTGCACTGCTCTCAGTGGCAGCACACTCCCTGAACCACTAACTACCTGGCTCCACCCTCCTTTTTATATTTCCCTAATGGGCTCTCCTAAACAGCTTCCTCCACCCACACCCACTACTGGTTCCCCCTACCTTTGGGTTCCCCCTACTCCTGCCAGGGACAGAGTTCAGCGGGAAAACACAATGCATCTTGCCCTTCCAGCTGGCCTGGAGCAGTGTAGTGTTGGATGCAGGTGTTGAGGTTCCGGGCAGCACTCCCTCCTTACCTGAGAGAAGGAGACACCATACCTCTGGGTGAGGTGCAGTACCTATGTGGCAACTGAACCCTCAGGGGCGCCACAGATGCAGACCACCCAATTTTGATGTGTGAGCTGAGGTAAGGAAGTGCTAAGTATTGGCTACGGTGAGGTTCTAGATGGGGCTGCTGTCTGTGTTACATCCATATCATTGCCTAAAGTTCAGAGACGAGGTACTTGAGATGCTCTGGAGAGCAAGTAGAGTTAAAAAGTGGAGTTGAGGATCATAAAATGGGGTTCAATGGCTTCAGAAGTAAGACTAGTGAGCGGGGCACGAGTTCTCAATGATGCTGTAGTGACCGGGCGGTAGAAACTCCTGAGAACCGTGATTCTCCGCGCCTTATCCTGGCCGTGCCCCTTCTGTGACATTACTTCTACTCAAAGCCAAAATCTTAGAAAAGTTATGGAACTTTCTTAACCCCTTTCTGCTTTATAATATAAGATTAATTTGGATAGACAGATGATTCCCATCAGCCTCTGTGCTCTTGCATTGCAGCGGTGCCGGCACCATTTACAGCAGAAGGTGGATGTGATTGACAATGATCTTTCCTACTGCCGCATCTAAAGGGTTCGACCAAAGGGAAGTGTCAAAGTGATTGATAACGGAAAAGCGAAAAAACAAGTTCTTAAACGGCTACGACAGTGAGAAGATATTCAGTGCTAAGGCCGTCAGAAATGAGGTGAGGCAAAAACTAAAGAAAACAATTCTCTTTTAGTGTTCTCGGAACTGAATAACCAGGAAGCAGTTGTGACAAACCCTCAGCTTGGAAACTCCCCAAAGAAGAAACTATTTAGTCTTTTCTTTTCAATGTTCTTTTTGTTAGAATTATATTCTACCAGGATTAATGATTGTGAAGACACGGGGTCTTCCGTGGGCATAATTCTACACAGAGTACACAGTGTGGCAATTAGTGATGAGCGAGCATTAAAATGCTCGGGTGCTCGATGCTCGGGTCGAGCAAATTGGAATATTCGGGTGCTCGGACTCAGTAACGAGCTCAATGTAAGTCTATGGGAAACTCAAGCATTTTTCAGCTGGCTCCCCCCGGCGTTCTGCAGGGGTCCAAAGATTGCCCAAATCTAAGGGAACAGTGCTCAAATGACATGGGAACAGCATGAGGAAGACCCCTGGGAGCATCGCTGACTCCCAGGTCACTGCTGTCAACAATATTGTCAGAGGTATTACACCACTTTTACGGAGAATAAAAGGTAAAAAAACGAAATCAAAATGGATTTTCCTGGGAAATATGTTAAGGAACATCCTTTCCAGGGCAATGACTTGTATAGAAGGCAAAATAAATAACCAAAAACAAAAATGATCTTCCACACCTTGGGCTATGTTCACACGTAGCATTTTTGATGCGTTTTTGCACTTTTGTATTGCTTTCAATGGTGAAAAATACATTCACCGGTAAATCTCATTTTAACATTTTACAACCTTATCTGGCCATGTGGTGTGTGGGACATCATCAGAAACATCCTGTTTCATTTATGAAGGAGGGACAATGAAAGTCACAAAGCCTATTTTTAAAGGGCCATCAGGTGGCCCTTACTATTCTTAAAGAGCCAACAGTCATCCCTCACTATTGTTAGAGGGTCATCAGCTGGCTATGCTTTGTTGTTCTCATTATTAAAGAGCAGGTCTGCTTTACTGTTATTGGGTATGCAGTGACTGCAAGGCCTGCCCAGAATTTGGAAAACCCCCAATACCTGTTTGAAGAGACATAGAGGGCCTGATTACAAAAAAAAAATCCCATTATTAAGGAGCGGGTCTCCTATACTGTTATTGCGTATGCAGTGACTGAAAGGGCTGCCAAATTTTGGGAAAACCCCAATACCAATTTGAAGAGACATAGAGAAGGGCCTCGGTAACAAAATGTTCCCATTATAAAGGAGTGGGTCTCCTATACTTGTAATGCCCATGCACTAAGTGCATGGGCTTAAAAACATTTACCCCTGGGGGGGTATACATGAACATAGAATCATAGAATCATAGAATGGTAGAGTTGGAAGGGACCTCCTGGGTCATCTGGTCCAACCCCCTGCTCAAAGCAGGATTCACTAGATCATCTCAGACAGATGTCTGTCCAGCCTCTGTTTGAAGACGTCCATTGAAGGGGAACTCACCACCTCTCGTGGTAGCCTGTTCCACTCATTAATCACCCTAACTGTCAAAAAGTTTTTTCTAATATCTAATCTGTGTCTCCTCCCATTTAGTTTCATCCCATTGCTTCTAGTCTTTCCTTGTGCAAATGAGAATAAAGATGATCCTTCTACAATGTGACAGCCCTTGACATATTTGTAGACAGCTATTAAGTCTCCTCTCAGTCTTCTTTTTTGCAAGCTAAACATTCCCAAATCCTGCAACCGTTCCTCATAGGACATGGTTTGCAGACCAGTCACCATTCTGGTCGCTCTTCTCTGAACTTGCTCCAGTTTGTCTATGTCTTTTTTAAAATGTGGTGCCCAAAACTGTACACAGTATTCCAGATGAGGTCTGACCAAAGAGGAGTAAAGACCGATAATGACTTCACGTGATCTAGACTGTATGCTTCTGTTAATACATCCCAGAATTGTATTTGCCTTTTTTGCTGCTGCATCACACTGTTGACTCATGTTCAGTCTATGATCTATTAGTATACCTAAGTCTTTTTCACATGTACTGTTGCTTAGCTCTATTCCTCCCATTCTGTATATGCTTTTTTCATTTTTATTGCCCAGATGTAGTACTTTGCATTTTTCCCTGTTAAAAACCATTCTGTTGGTTGCTGCCCACTGCTCCAGTTTATTTAGGTCTTTTTGAATCCTCTCTCTCTCTTCTCTAGTATTAGCTATCCCTCCTAGCTTTGTGTCATCAGCAAATTTAATCAGTTTACCCTCAATTCCTTCATCTAAATCATTGATAAAGATGTTGAACAATACAGGTCCCAGGACGGAGCCCTGTGGTACCCCACTTGAGACATTCATCCAGCTGGATGTGAAGCCATTTACAACCACCCTTTGAGTCCGATTACTAAGCCAGTTATGAATCCACCTAACTGTTGCCTGGTCCATTGCATACTTGGTCATTTTTTCAATAAGGATGGTGTGAGATACTTTGTCAAATGCTTTGCTGAAGTCAAGATATACTATATCTACAGCATTTCCCTGATCCACCCAGTCAGTGATTCTGTCATAGAAGGAAATTAAGTTAGTCTGACATGACTTGTTAGTTACAAACCCATGCTGACTCTGGTTAATCACTTCATTCTTATCCATGTACTTACATACATGTTGTTTAATAATTTGTTCAAAGATCTTTCCTGGTGTAGAAGTCAGACTCACCGGCCTATAGTTCCCTGGGTCCACCTTCTTCCCCTTTTTGAAGATAGGAACAACATTTGCTCTTCGCCAGTCTTCTGGGACTTCTCCTGTTCTCCAAGAATTTTCAAAGATTATGGAGAGTGGTTCTAAAATTTCTTCTACGATCTCCTTCAGTACTCTGGGGTGTAATTCATCTGGACCTGGAGACTTGAACTCATTTATGTTAGCTAAATATTCCCTCACAATCTTTCTGTTTACAGATAACTTGGATTCCTCTATTCCTTTAAAAGGACAGTGAAGATCAGTTGATGTTACATTTTCTTTCTGAGAGAAAACAGATGCAAAATAGGAATTAAAAAGTTCGGCCTTCTCAACATCCTCTCTTACCATTTCTCCATTTTCATCCTGTAAAAATCCTATAGCATCTTTGACTTTTCTTTTACTTTTGACATACCCCCAAAATCCTTTTTTATTGCTTTTGACATCTCTTGCAAGCCTTAATTCATTGTCAGCTTTAGCTAACCTGATACGTGCCCTGCAGGATCTGCAGACTGCATTATAATCTTCTTTAGATATGCCTCCCTCTTTCCATTTAATAAACATTTTTTTCTTTCTTTTTAGCATGTGTTTAAGTTCTGTGTTCATCCATCCTGGTTTCCTTAAATGCTTCCCATTCTTCCTACTTTTCGGGATTGTTAACGATTGTGCTTTGAGAATCTCATTTTTAAAAATTTCCCATCCTTCCTGGACATTTTTGTCCTTAAGGACATCCAGCCATTGGATCCCTCCTATTCTCTTTCTGAGTCTCTTAAAATCTGCCTTTCTAAAATCTAACCTTGAAGTTTGAGTCTTCACATGTCTTCCTCCTCTAGTTATCCAAAATTCTATAATAGCATGATCGCTGCCTCCTAGGGTCCCAGCCACCTTTACCTCCTCAACCATTTCCTCCCTGTTTATAAGGATAGTGTATAACATAGTGTATAACATAGTGTATAACATAGTGTATAACAAACATTTTCTACAGGCATCATAAACACCCTTAAAAAAATTATGTGGGTGTCGCATCACTGTCACCCTGGTGATATGGTGGTGGAGGATGAGGATGAGGAGGACAACAGAAAATAGACAAAATCAGGAATCATAGAATCATAGAATGGTAGAGTTGGAAGGGACCTCCTGGGTCATCTGGTCCAACCCCCTGCTCAAAGCAGGATTCACTAAATCATCTCAGACAGATGTCTGTCCAGTCTCTGTTTGAAGACGTCCATTGAAGGGGAACTCACCACCTCTCGTGGAAGCCTGTTCCACTCATTGATCACCCTGTCAAAAAGTTTTTTCTAATATCTAATCTGTGCCTCCTCCCATTCAGTTTCATCCCATTGCTTCTAGTCTTTCCTTGTGCAAATGAGAATAAAGATGATCCTTCTACAATGTGACAGCCCTTGAGATATTTGTAGACAGCTATTAAGTCTCCTCTCAGTCTTCTTTTTTTGCAGCTAAACATTCTCAAATCCTGTAACCGTTCCTCATAGGACATGGTTTGCAGACCGGTCACCATTCTGGTCGCTCTTCTCTGAACTTGCTCCAGTTTGTCAATGTCTTTTTTAAAATGTGGCGCCCAGAACTGGACACAATATTCCAGATGAGGTCTGACCAAAGAGGAGCAAAGTGCGATAATTACTTCACGTGATCTAGACTGTATGTGTTAGGAGGGCGGTTGCAGACAACTTTATTAAAATGGAACGCAACCGACCCCGGGGTCCGCGATGCAGCCTGGAGGGCTGCTGCCGAACACTTTCCGGGTGGAAAGTAAAGTAACCAACTTAAATGTTAAACCCTTCCGTGTTTCAGCACAAAGGAACGGGTATAGCGGTTCGCTCTATCTCCGTTAACTGCACGGGAGAAGAGTTACCGGGATAGCACCTACTTAACTGAAGAACCACTCCAAGTTAAAGCACACGGAACGGGTTTCAGCGGTACACGCAATCTCCAAGACTAAGCCCTGCCCACCGACGCGCCATTGGTGACATTACCCGTGGACCAATCAGGCGGTGCCAGGTCACCGGGTGAGGTGGGTGCCAACCCACCAATCATGATCCGCCAGGTCACGGACATGCTCAGGCGGCAAATCCTGGACTTAGATTCCACAAGCCTTGCCTCCCTCTGCAACCCAGGCTTAACATTGCTAGGCACAGCTACCTGGGAGACAAACAGTGCTCGTGGACCAGCTAGGCGTTGGGAATGATGGTGATGCTGAGCAGCATCAGCCCTAGCTGGACTGAAATGGGAGACCACAGAAGGTTCTGGACCCATTTCGAATCCAGCACCAGACCGACGCCTAACAGTATGCTTCTGTTAATACATCCCAGAATTGTATTTGCCTTTTTTGCTGCTGCATCACACTGTTGACTCATGTTCATTCTATGATCTGTTAGTATACCTAAGTCTTTTTCACATGTACTGTTGCTTAGCTCTATTCCTCCCATTCTGTATATGCTTTTTTCATTTTTATTGCTCAGATGTAGTAATTTGCAATTTTCCCTGTTAAAAACCATTCTGTTAGTTACTGCCCACTGCGCCAGTTTATTTAGGTCTTTTTGAATCCTCTCTCTCTCTTCTCTAGTGTTAGCTATCCCTCCTAGTTTTGTGTCATCAGCAAATTTAATCAGTTTACCCTCAATTCCTTCATCTAAATCATTGATAAAGATGTTGAACAATACAGGTCCCAGGACAGAGCCCTGTGGTACCATTTACGATCACTCTTTGAGTCCGATCACTAAGTCATTTATGAATCCAACAAACAGTTGCCTTGTCAATTCCATACTTTGTCATTTTTTCAATAAGGATGGTGTGAGATACTTTGTCAAATGCTTTTCTGAAGTCAAGATATACTATATCTACAGCATTTCCCTCTTCCACCCAGTCAGTGATTCTGTCATAGAAGGAAATTAAGTTTGTCTGACATGACTTGTTAGTTACAAACCCATGCTGACTCTGGTTAATCACTTCATTCTTATCCAGGTACTTACATACATGTTGTTTAATAATTTGTTCAAAGATCTTTCCTGGTATAGAAGTTAGACTCGCCGTTCCCCTTTTTGAAGATATGAACAACATTTGCTCTTCTCCAGTCTTCTGGGACTTCTCCTGTTCTCCAAGAATTTTTAAAGATTATGGAGCGTGGTTCTAAAATTTCTTCTACGATCTCCTTCAGTACTCTGGGGTGTAATTCATCTGGACCTGGAGACTTGAACTCATTTATGTTAGCTAAATATTCCCTCACAATCTCTCTGTTTACAGATAACCTGGATTCTTCTATTCCTTTAATAGGACAGTGAAGATCAGTTGATGTTACATTTTCTTACTGAGAGAAAACAGATGCAAAATAGGAATTAAAAAGTTCGGCCTTCTCAACATTAGTGTTGAGCCACCCCCGTAGTGTTCGAGTTCGGTTCGGTTCGTCGAACACCCGTGTGTTCGCCGAACTGTTCGTCGAACTGTTCGTCGAACACCTTCGAACACCGTTAAAACCAATGGCAGGCAAACAAAAACACATAGAAACACATAGAAAACACCTTCAAAGGTGTCCAAAAGCTGACAAACTGCTCAGAAGACACAACTAACACATGGAAAAGTGACAAGTACATATAGTCATGCGAAAAGAAAAGAGGTGGAGGAGTAAAAGGAGGGGGAGACACAGATATAGGCATGTCATGCCCTTCTAAAATCCAAAAAGTGAGAAGCCGAGACGGCCAGTCCGCTCCTGCCCGTGCCACCTCCGTGTCGCCGGGTTTGTGCCAGAGCCGCGGTGAACCCTGGCGGCCAGCCCCCCTCTCCCAATACTGGTGCCTGTCCGCTGGTGGGTCGAGAGAGCCCCCCTGTGGTGGAGGCAGCTCTAAGCTTTTTAATTTAAATTGTCCCTCTAATTTGAATGAATACACTTTAAATCCATTTACAAGGATCTATTGGAGGGCAAGTCTCATGCCAGCAGCCGCGTAATTCCAGCTCCAGTAGCGTCCACTAAAGCTGCTGCAGTTAAAAAGCTTTTATAAGGATCGAGCTCGGCTGTCCACCGCAAGGCATCCTAGTGCCAGTCCCAGCCCCTATGCCTTGGGGTGCCTCCTGATGCTCTTCACTAAGTATCCCGTGGTCCCGAAGCATTTCCTTTGAAAAAATTAAGTGTCCAAACTACAGGTGGTGTAGCTTGCTTAACAGCCGGGATAATCCGCTGACTAGCAGACACTGCTACTAGGCACAAAGTATTTCCTGGGCTAGATGCAGTTAAAAATTTGTAAGTAGATACTCTCGTTGGATGCTGAGAAAGCATTCCATAGAGTCTCCTGGCACGCCATATATGATTCTCTTAAAAAGCTTGGGGTAGGGGTCTAGGGGACCCTTTTATAGCCAAAATCACGGCCCTGTATCACAATACGTCACCTAGGCTGAAGATAAATGGAACTGTAGCACCGAGGGCTCGGTTGCTACAGACGTATTGCACCTCACCCAGAGGTGTGATATCTCACTCTCAGATAAGGATGGAGTGTGGATCAGGACCCGACACCTGCATGCATTACACCACATTGCCGTGGGGCAGGGCGACCAATATGCCCCTGAGATGGGCACGACAGTCCCTGTCCCTGGCTGGAGTGGGGGGAGGGAACACTGAGGAAGGGGAACCCTGCAGTGCAGGAGCAGGGAGGAAGCAGTTCCTGGGTGCATTGAGAAGGGAGTATAAAAGGTGGGCACCATCTTAGTTCAGTGCAGAGAAGTCTGAGCAGAAGTGGCAGGGAGCAGGGGCTCTGCATGAGCTCTGCTCCGGAGGCGGGCCTAGTAACAGAGGCCCAGGCCTGCAAGAGGGAGAAGGAAGGAAGAGGAGCGGAGAAGGCTCCAGGAACGAGGAATGAAGGGATCCCAGGGGTGCGGACGGGCGAGTCGCCACCGCACGCCCGAATCCACCTGCGTGGAGGGGTCAGGCCAAAGGGGGAGACCGGTCCCCGAACTAGTGGAGGCAGGAAACGACCCTCAGCTAGAAACCGGAGGCTCTGACATTTTATGTGGAGCAGCCCCTTGCTCCACCCGCTAGGAAGGCACCACATAGGGTCAGGGAAACTGGCGCCAAGTTTACCAAGAGGAGGCCCGAGGCAGCCGGACAGAAGTGTTGGTAAGAAAGGCCAGAGAAAGGACACACAAAGGGGGTCCTGTGAAGCGCTCCAAAGTTATCTGGGAGTTGTCTGAGCCCCTCACCTGGTGAGCACAGTACGACGCGGGCAGCCGTTACCTGCAGACGTGGTCTGGATAATAAGAACTGTGAGTAAAGGCCCTGAACTGCATCACTGACTCCGTGTCGTTACTGCTGCTGCCCTGCACCATCACCCCCATCCTCCGCATACACTGCCCTGAGGCTATACTCCTCCCGTGGGGAGTTATGCTACGCTCTGCTGCACCCACAACACCAGCCTTAGCGGTCTGCCCTGTAGCGGCGGTTCACTCTGACCGCAATCCACGGGTGGCGTAGTCGGACATTTAAACATCAAAACCACATAAATAGTTCCGCCACTGGTTTGACCGCCCTGAGCCACGGAACCGGATCGCCGCCACGAAGACTACAACCACCAGCATCCACCAAAAAGGGTCCGGCTCCGGGTGTCCCAAGGCCCAGGGGGTGCGTCAGAACATTTTCATCACCTTTCACAATCACCAATGGGACAAGGCAGGGATGTCCTCTGTCCCCTCTCTTATACATCCTAGTGACGGAGCACCTGCTCTCATCAATTCGCCATAACCCCAATATTAGGTGGATTGAGGTGGGAGGCACCGAGTACAAGTGCTCTCTATTTGCTGATGATGTCCTAGTATATATCACTCAATCACATATATCCATCCCTGCTATTATGGCTGAAATAGATCACTTTGTTACATGGTAAAATTTTAAAATCAATGCAGCGAAGTCTGAGGCCCTCGATGTCTCCCTCCCTAAATCCATATAGGATTCCATCCAGTCCAACTTTCCCTTTGCCTGGCCCTCACAGGGTATCAAATACTTAGGAATTCCTATTCATAGAGACCTCTCCCATCTATGTTATCTTAATTTTGGGCCCTTTATTGAACAATTCCATACAGACCACGGTTGGCAAGTTAGAACTGTAAGATTCACTACGTGAACCACTGGTGTTTTGTGGAAAAGCACATGTACACCGCGTTCCAAATTATTATGCAAAAAGTGTTTAGGAGTGATAAGGGAAGAATTTGTTTGTTTGTCAGTTAAACTCATTGATGGTGATGTGTGTCAGGGCTCTTTATATCACTGTAAGCAATTGCAGACACCTGTGCTAATTAGTTTGGCAGGTGTGTCCAATGAAAGGCAAGACTACTTAAGAAGGCTCTCTCACATTATTAAGCAGCCTACATTTTCTGCCAAAATGGGAAAGAAAAAGGATGTGTCGGCTGCTGAGAAGCAACAAATTGTGGAGTGTTTAGGTCAAGGCATGACTACAATCAACATTGTGCGATGATCAGGATGAAGTGTCTTGGCAATCAAGAAGTATGTAGCTGATTCACAGTACACACGTGTGCGTGCTGATAAGGGCAAATTGAGGACTCTTTCCTACAGGCAATTACGTCAGGTTGAAAGAGCAGCGGCAAAAAAGCCTTGTCATAGCAGCAGACAAGTTTTTGAAGCTGCTTGTGCCTCCAACGTCCCCCGAACAACAAGATGCAGGGTCCTTCAGAGGTTTGCAGCTGTGCATACGCCATCCTGTCGACCTCCTCTATCCACTTCACACAAGCAGAAACGGCTCCAGTGGGCCAAACATTACATGAAGACTGATTTCAAAACTGTTTTGTTCACGGATGAGTGCCGTGCAGCGCTCGATGGTCCAGATGAATGGAGTGGAGGATGGCTGGTTGATGGACACCCCACGCAAACACGGCTACAGCGCCAACAAGGAGGAGGTGGAGTAATGTTTTGGGCTGGAATCATGGGGAGAGAGATTGTCGGCCCCTTTAGGATCCCTGAAGGCGCTAAAGATGAACTCCATAATGTATGTGGATTTTCTCAAACAGCACTTCCTGCCATGGTTCAAGAAGAAGAACCGTGTATTTCACAGCAAGATCATTTTTCTGCATGATAATGCACCATCTCATGCTGCACATAAAACATCTGCATCTCTGGCTGATATGGGCATAAAAGGGGACAAACTTATGGTGTGACCCCCATGCTCCCCTGACCTCTACCCCATTCAGAACCTTTGGAGCATCATTAAAAGGAGTTTCTATGATGGCGGGAGGCAGTTCACATCTAAGCAACAGCTCTGGGAGGGTATTCTGTCCTCATGCAAAACAATTGAAGCAGAAACCATCCAAAACCTGACAAATTCAATGGACGAGAGAGTTCAGAAGCTCCTTTCGAACAAGGGGTCCTATGTGAAAATGTAACATCACCTAGAATAAAGTTTTGAGTTGAAAACTGTTTGATTTCAGTTTCTAACAACCTGCTAATGCTTATAATTCCAAAAATGACCATTTTTTTGGTCTTTATTAAAATGAAAAGGTTGATCGAAAAGTTTGGGGGATCTAAGAGTGTGGCAACCCAGTAGTCATGATTACTTCGAATTCTGACAATATGAGGGTCATGCTGCAGGTAGTGCAGCAAGAAGGCACTTATGTGTCTTGCGCATCTCGGAGCCCCAAAATTATTTTCCGGGCTAGATGCAGCTAAAAATTATTTTTAATTTTAAATCTGGTGAAGCTTATTATAGATGGCCTAATAGGATCAGTGCTGCACACTGCTACAAAGCCCAAATTATTTTCCAGTCAAGATACAGATAAACATGATTAGTAATTTGAAAGCTTAAAACGGTTGGTAGGGTGATTTTAACCAATCATCAAGCTTTTACTCTCCCCAGGATGACACAGGGGTAGAAAAGTCGTTTCGGATCCATGATTTGTTCATCTTTATGAACGTGAGTCTGTCTACATTATCAGTGGAGAGCCGCGTGCGCTTATCTGTCAGCACACCACCAGCAGCGCTGAACACACGTTCAGACAGAACGCTGGCTGCGGGGCATGACAAGATCTCCAAGGCGTAAGTGGCTAGCTCCGGCCATTTATCCAGATTGGAAGCCCAAAAAGAGCAAGGGTCCAGTGACACAGTCGTGGCTTCAATGTTTACTTGGAGATACTCCTGTACCATCGTCTCTAGGCGTTGACTATGTGTCAGACTTCTTGTCTCCTGTGGCCTTGCAAAGGATGGGCTAAAAAAGTGGTGAAATGATTCCGCAAAATTGATGTTACCAGCAGATACTGTGGTTCTGTTACGGTTTGAGTGCTGAACACTTGACGGTCCCACGGTTGGCAAGTTGGAACTGTGAGATTCACTACGTGCACCACTGGTATTTTGTGGAAAAGCACATGTAAGATTCTGCAACAGTCTCTGCTGATACTCCTGCATGCGTGCATCCCTTTCTATGGCAGGAATAATTTCTGCAAATTTACTTTTGTACCGGGGATCTAACAGTGTGGCAACCCAGTAGTCAGGATTATTTCTAATTCTCACAATTCGAGGGTCATGTTGCAGGTAGTGCAGCAAGAAGGCACTCATGTGTGTTGCGCATCCAGGAGCACCAAGTCCCTGTTGTGTTGGTGGCGAGGTAACAATCATGCTTCCTTCCTCTGTCCTCTCCCCCCAACCTCGCACAACAGAAATGTGATCAAGGTCTCCCTCATCTGATGAGTCTTCCATCAGTTCGTCCTCCACTTCTTCCTGGGCTCCTGCACCTTCCTCACTAGTTTGGCTGCTACCATGCGCCCTGGTAAAATCATCTCCCCCACCCTCACATGCCTGCCGCCCTGGTGCTGCCGACCGTCTGGACCTTGCAGATGTTAGCCCTTCCGCATACAACTCCTCCTCCTCTACTTCCTCCACCTCCTCTTGTGCCACCACCTGACTCCGAATTCTGTTTAACATGTGCTCCAGCATGTAAATCACCGGAATAGTCATGCTGATAATGGCATCGTCAGCACTAAACATCTTCGTCGCCATTTCAAAACTGTGCAGAAGGGTGCATAGGTCCCTGATCTGAGACCACTCCTCCAGCGTGATTTGCCCCACCTCTGAATCTCGTTGGCCCAGGCTATACGTCAGAACGTATTGCACCAGGGCTTGTCGGTGCTGCCACAGTCGCTGCAACATGTGCAGAGTTGAATTCCACCGGGTAGGCACATCGCATTTTAGCCAGTGAAGTGGCAGGCCCAACGACTTCTGTAGAGATGTAAGTCGCTGAGCTGCGGGATGCGAATGGCGGAAGTGAGCACACAGCGACCGTGCCCTCTGCAGAAGGCCATCTAGTCTGGGATAGTGGGCTAAAAATTGCTGGACAACCAGGTTCAACACGTGAGCCATACAAGGCACGTGTGTGACATTGCCCCGGCGAAGGGCCGCACCCAGGTTTGCAGCATTGTCGCACACGGCCTTCCCTGGTTTCAGGTCCAGTGGAGACAACCATTCATGAAATTGGTTCTCCAGAGCTGACCACAACTCCTCAGCTGTGTGACTCACATTTCCCAGACATTTCAATGTAAAAACCGCCTGATGACGTTGAGCCCTACTGCCAGCATAGTAAGGAGGTGTGCAGGATCCCTTCTGCGCAGTTAGAAAGCTTGTGGCATGACCAGACAGGCTTTGGGTGCAGGTGGAAGACCGAGAGGAGGTTGAGGAGGCAGAAGCAGTGGAGGAAAAATGACATAAAGAGGATTGACGCACAACTCGTGGGGACGGCAAGACTTGGACAGCAGCCCCTTGTCCTGCTGTCACCATAGTTACCCAGTGCCCAGTCAGCGACATGTAACGCCCCTGTCCATGCCTACTCGTCCAAGTGTCTGTGGTGAAATGCACCCTGTCACACACAGAGTTTCTCAAAGAAGCGGTGATGTTGTGTGCGACATGCTGGTGGAGCGCAGGCACACCTTTCTTTGAGAAGTAGTGCCGACTGGGCATCTGGTACTGGGGCACTGCGACGGACATAAGGTCTCGAAAATCCTCTGTGTCCACCAGGCGGAAAGGCAGCATTTCTGTAGCCAAGAGCTTGCAGATGGTGAAATTCAACCTCTTAGCTTTCTCATGGCTAGGAGGAAATGGTCTTTTACTTGTCCACATCTGAGGGACCGAGGGCTGGCTATTGTGCTTAGACGGGGTTGATAAGGGTATCCCCGGCAAACTGCCGGTCTGTGAGGAAGATGCAGGCGGACATGTTAGGTTGCCTTGATCCAAAGGTGGTGCTATCGATGTCGGACAGCGCTCAAGACCAGCTGGTGTTACCACCTCCAAAGAAAATGATGACCTGCCAATCACGCTGGCTGTTGCGGGTAAAGAGGTGGCAGGTCTGCGCCCCAAAACAGGTGTGACTGCTGTCCCCCCAGTCACAGAGGATGAAGAGGCCGCGGATGCACAAGATATGGCAGACGGTGGTTGGCCCGGCCGGCTAGACCGCATTGTAGCACACTGAGCTTCCCACTGCAACTTATGCTTCATGTCCATGTGCCGGTTCATGCATGAAGTACTCAAACTATGTATTTTTTGGCCTCTACTTAGCTTTTGCTGACAAATGTTACAGATAACACGAGTTGGGTCATCTTTATCGATCTGAAAAAATGCCCAGGCTATGCAAGGCTTAGCACCCATGCGACCTGAAGAGCCACCACGACTTGTGGTGAGAGGCAGAGTTGTGTTTGAGGATGCAGTTGTTGACGTGCTTCCAGTACTACGTCTCTGTCCAGGAAGGCGCAACCTGACCTCGTCGTCACTAGCATCTTCCTCCACCTCCTCTGCTGACCTCATCTCTTGGCTGACTGTGGGTTGACAGTAAGTGGGATCTCCGACCTCATCATCATCACCCTGTGCGTTATCACACCCGTCGTCCTCAGAGCCAACCTGTTCCTGCCCTGACAAAAAACTAAAGTTGTCGCTCCAATCAGGTACTTGAGTCTTATCATCGTCTTCCTCATTGTCTCCACCAACAGGAGTTACAGTTTGGGAATGAGGGTCTACATTATGGTCAGAACCTTCTGCGTCTGGTCCTGGATCCGACTCATAAAGATTCTGGGCATCAGTGCAGATCATTTCCTCGTCTGGATTCACAGAAGCGCTGGAGTCGACCTCTGATTCCCAGGCTATAGTATGAGTAAACAGCTCTGCAGACTCAACCATCTGTTCTACCTCATACTCAGACGGGCAGCTGGAGATTTGGGAGCTGTGAGGAAGCAAGTGCGATTTGGGTGACACCTTTGAGGACTGGAGTATTTGTGATGTTGAAGTTGATGTGGAGGAGAGCCCACTTAAAGGAGCACTTGATATCCGTTGAAGCACCTGCTGTTTTTGTGCCTCATCTGGAATTTGTAGCGATTGGCGTGGCCGTAAGAAAGGGATCTTATCACATTGTCCGCTAAAAGAAGTAGACATTTTAGTTTGGCTGGAAGATGGTCTTTCTTCTGCACCTACCCCACGGACACAACCTTTTTTCCCCTTCCCAACACGCCTATTCCCCTTTCCACCAGCAGCAGGCCTTTTTCCACTCATTTTGGTGGTTAACTAATTCACAACTCTGGAGTTGTTTGCACAAAAAAACAATGGATGGTAACCGAGCAGAGCTGAGTGGCCAAACTGTGGTATTAGGCCAAAACTATTGGCTGGGTTAGATGCAGAAAAAAATTATTTTTAATTTGCAACCTGATGGAGGTCAGTATAGATGGACTAATAGACCAAGTCCCACACACCGCTAGAAGCCCAAATATTTTTTCAGAGCTAGATGCAGAAAATTTTTTTATTCAATTTGCAACCTGATGGAGGTCAGTATAGATGGACTAATAGACCAAGTCCCACACACTGCTAGAAGCCCAAATATTTTTTCAGAGCTAGATGCAGAAAAAAATTATTTTTAATTTGCAACCTGATGGAGGTCAGTATAGATGGACTAATAGACCAAGTCCCACACACCGCTAGAAGCCCAAATATTTTTTCAGAGCTAGATGCAGAAAAAAATTATTTTTAATTTGCAACCTGATGGAGGTCAGTATAGATGGACTAATAGACCAAGTCCCACACACCGCTAGAAGCCCAAATATTTTTTAAGAGCTAGATGCAGAAAAAAATTATTTTTAATTTGCAACCTGATGGAGGTCAGTATAGATGGACTAATAGAACAAGTCCCACACGCTGCTAGAAGCCCAAATATTTTTTCAGAGCTAGATGCAGAAAAAAAATATTTTTAATTTGCAACCTGATGGAGGTCAGTATAGATGGACTAATAGAACAAGTCCCACACGTTGCTAGAAGCCCAAATATTTTTTCAGAGATAAATGAAGAAAAAAATTATTTTTAATTTGCAACCTGATGGAGGTCAGTATAGATGGACTAATAGACCAAGTCCCACACACTGCTAGAAGCCCAAATATTTTTTCAGAGCTAGATGCAGAAAAAAATTATTTTTAATTTGCAACCTGATGGAGGTCAGTATAGATGGACTAATAGACCAAGTCCCACACACTGCTAGAAGCCCAAATATTTTTTCAGAGCTAGATGCAGAAAAAAATTATATTCAGTTTGCAACCTGCTGGAGGTCAGTATAGATGGACTAATAGAATGATGCTATGCCCAAAAGATTTTACTTCACTAGGTGCAGTAAAAAAATTGGTATTCTATACACAGGTGGTATATCTTGCAACACAGATAGGCTACTCCACTGACTAACACACTCTGCAATAGGCCAAAAAGGATTAGCTTTGCTAGATTCAGCCAAATGCTGTGAAAAAAACTTGCACAGCACTGGCACAGACCTGCCTGGCAAAAACTGATAGGAACTGATGTAACCTAGTCCTGAAAAGGACTCCAATTACAATTAGTCTTTACTCCCACAATCTATCTATTTAAGAGCACAGACCTGCCTGATAAAAGTCGTAGGAAATGCTGTAACCTAGTCCTTAAAAGGACTGCAATCACAACTATTCCCTACTCCCAAGCTATCTGTATATTTGTGCGAAAATTGGCTTGAAATTAACAAGGTATAGCGCACACAGCAACAGCGGTGCCGTCTAACACGCAGCTGCAGCAGTGAGAAAATGGTGGCGACGGGGAAAATGGCTTGGTCTTATAGGGCAAGGACATGCGACATACACTGCCAATCACACATGCCCTTGCTTGTGTGAAAAAAAGCACTTCGCTCCGTGTGTGCGCTGCTGATAGGCTGACAGATTGCACCTCCCCACTGCAAATGCGGGAAAGAGAAAAAAAAATGGAGATCTTCATTGTTCCTGTAGAGATCCATCCCCTGCCCCTCCCCCCGCCCCGCTGTACACTCAAACTGCGTATTAACATTAATTTTCATCATTACTGAGAAAAAATCCAGTTATGATTTTGGTGCACGAACAGTTATCGAACATAACCTCGAACAGCCGAATTTTTCTCAAATTGTTCGTGTTCGCCGACCGGCTCGAACACCGCCCAAAACAGCTCGAATTTGAGATTGGCGAACAGTTCGAGTAGAACAACGCTCATCTCTACTCAACATCCTTTCTTACCATTTCACCACTTTCATCCTGTAAAAATCCTACAGCATCTTTGACTTTTCTTTTACTTTTGACATACCCCCAAAATCCTTTTTTATTGCTTTTGATATCTCTTGCAAGCCTTAATTCATTGTCAGCTTTAGCTAACCTGATATGTGCCCTAGAGGTTCTGCAGACTGCATTATAATCTCCTTTAGATATGCCTCCCTCTTTCTATTTGATAAACATTTCTTATTGGGTACCTCTTATTGGGTACATTGGGTACATCTTATTGAGTATATTTCTTATTTGGTACATCCAACATGAGTGGGGAAAAAGTGAGGTAGTGGTGGAAGGGGGAATAGGCTTGGTGTTCAAGGTATACGTGGGGTGGTTGGTAATGTTAGTGAAAGCACTAGTGAACTAACACAGTCATGTCCTATCCAAAGACAATTGACAACTTGTTACTGGATGGGCTACTCCACTCCCTTTCTTTAGCAGCCGCACAGCGATACGCCTTGGGCAAAAAAGAGCAGGTGCTCCAGTGGATGGCAAGCGCTGCATCAAGTGGCCTCTGCTCCTCTTCCTCCACCTCAACATCACACACAGTACAGTCCACAGAGGTGGCACCCCAATTACCCTTGTTTCTCCCCTGTCACAACTGTCCAACCGCCCAACTGACTATAGGGCACCACAGATGGGCGAGTCTGTAGAACTGTTCACACATTCTTACCATGGGCATCAGAAGTCTGCTCCAAAGATTCACAGACTTAAGAGGAGGAAAGCATCTGCACCGATGGCCAAAATTTTTTCCAGTTGGATCCGGGGCAGGACGAAGTAGGGCCTGAGCAGAATCCAGGCCCTTGTCACCAGACGTTAACGCATGGGGGGAAGGTGATCCTGATGAGACTCAGATACTTGAGGCTCATGCGGACTGTACTTTGCTGTCAGGGCAGGAAGAGGGTGACTCTCAGGGCGAGAAGTGAGAGAACAAAGAGGAGAATGAGGAGGTTGCAGATCCCACTTGGTGTAAACCCTGAGGCACGCAGATGACTAACACATCTGAGGAGGAGGAGGAAGACGAGTAGTTTATGTTGCGGCCTCCCGCACAGAGTGATGCAACCACGACAAGCACTGCATCATCAGCCACAACTGTGGATTTTGCCAGCAGCGGTCACGGGTCTGTAGCTTGCAGGGCAGGAAGGGTTTCTTAGCCTGGGCCTATTTTGAGACCACAAAGGATGACCCAAGTCGTGATATCTGCCAACTTTGTAAAAAACTACTCAGTAGAGGCAAAAATTGCAATAATTTGACTACTACATGCATTAATTGACACATGCGTGATCAACATGCGTTAGACTGGTAATCTCACTCCTCTAAAATGCAGACTAGAAGGTATCGCCAACCACAAGGCCAAGTGAACCAGAGACAAGCTGGACTATCGCTGGGAGGCAGTTCTCTACCAAGTCTTGAAGAGGGTCCACCCCAACAATCCCATCTATGAAGTCCAGCCCGAAGGGGACAGAGAAACATTGGTTCGAGTGTTACATAGGAATATATTCCGACCCTGCCTCTCTGAAACAGAAGAGATCAGAGAGATGAAGCCTCTGGAAGAGCCACGTGGTGCCCCCTCTAAGGAAATTGCTGGCGACGAAGAGGAGTGGCTCCCTGTGCATACAGGACTGCGAGAGATGCCAGCCCCACTTTCAATAGAGTTAAAAAATGAGGTGGAAGACAATCTTCTCAGTCGAGTGCCCAAAAGCCCCGGAAGTTCCTGAACCACCCCGCAGGAAGATCCGCGGAGAGCTGAGCGTGCTAATACTGGCATCCCTCCTATCCGATACGCACAGGACGTGTTTGTGTGAGAACAAATTAAGCAGAAGACCCGCAAATTCACTCAATTTCTGGCAGAGATAGGATCACTCCAAGGTTCCCCTTGCTCAAAGACTGGCGAACTAAAAGAGAGGTGGAATGCAAGAGAGTGTGCCACAAAATACCATTCCCCAGCGCTATACGGCATTTGTGTTCGAAGACTGCCACCTACTGCCCAATCAGAACCTTGTGGAACTAATTGGTAGAGGAAGAGTTTTGGGGAGATAGAATCTAGACAAGGAACCAGGTTATGTGGCCTTGATGACGTAGTTCCCTGATATAAGAGGCTAGAGTGGTAAGTCTGGAACGGATTTGGCGCCCACCGGTGAGATGATCAGGAAATGCGTGCAAGGGGCCGCTGAGGCCGAGATCCCGGAACAAGACAAGAGGCCTGAACCAGTGTATTATGGTGTACCCGTGAACAGGGTCCAAATGATTCCGGTCAAGGTCCGTGAACCAGACTACACTAGTCAAGACCTGAAGTCCATATCTGCTCCAGGCAAGATCTGAAAAACAATCTGCACCGGTCAAGACCTGGGACCCAGCCCTTGTTCGTCCAGGCCTGATCATTGCAGGTCAAGCATAGAAGTGTCTGTTGCGGACCCTGACCTGGGAGTGGACCTGCATGGCGGTGAATCAGAGAGATGAGTGAGTCAGACCGTTACTTTCAGCACTGACATACGGTAAAAGGTGCACTCTGGGGTATTGCAGCAAGTGGGTCAGGGACTGCCAGTGTGAGAATGGCCCAGAGAGTGTTTCTTGACTTTGTCAGAAGGACTTGCGGGAAAAACTGGAGATGCCCGCTAGAACCTAGGAGAGCCAAGGGGAGCACTGTGATAGTGTCCACAAACATACAACATATTATCAGCATCTGAGATTAGCTAGATTGTATAGAGAACTTGCTATAAAAATCACATTGTGCTGATAACATTGTAGATTTCATATCCTCCTGTTAAACCCATCCTTCCCATGCCCTCGTTAGGGAAATACACAGTTAAGTTGGTTACTTCCGTCTTGCTCTTATCTGCGTGTTGCATCCTGTGACCTGTTTACACAGGTATGGTTTTTAAGTAATAGCTTTATGCTGATGTGTTTAAAAGAGGAAGGAGAAATACCAGCTAAGAGGGAGAGATTAAATATTTTAGTTAGGTGAGTGGTGACAGCTGTGGAAAGGGACTGGAGGAGATGTGCAGGAATAGGGTCACTGGTGCAAGTAGTAGGGCAAGAAGATGCGAGGAGCCGGGTGACTTCTTCTGTGATTGGTTGAAAGACAAAACGTGAGCTCGATGCAGTGTGGGAGGGAGGAGAATGCACAATGTTAGCGGATTAGGAGGAAATTTCCAGTTCGAATATGGTCACTCTTTTCTTTGAAATGGCCAGATCATCAGCGCTGAGGTCGGTAGTGGAGGCCTGCACTCTTGGACTGAGGAGAGAGTAAAAAGTGTCAAAGAGTCGTTTAGGATTGTTGGATAGTGCGGTGATGAGAGCGGTGAAGTCACTTGTTTGGAGAGGTGAAGGGCAGAGTTGTAGGTTTTAAGTATAAATTTATAATAGATGAAATCTTCGGTCAGATTGGATTTTCTCCACCGATGTTCAGCACCTGGAGCACAGCGGTAGGAAATGTGTTTGCAGCATGTGCCAAGGTTATCGCTGTCTATGCCGAGTTATTTTTTGCGTAGGCGCTGAAGCTTCATCCAAGACCGCATTGCAATGTGTCATTTCAATGTTTCAGAGCAGAGTCAGGACATGAGAGGGAGGAGATTGGGGCCAATGACTGATGACTGCAATTTCTTCATAAGTTCCTCCTTCCTCCCACCATGTTGAGTCCCAGGAGACTAGTGATCCCACACTGGGACACTCCTGGGAGCTTTTTACAACACCATTTCTTGATTGTGACCTCTCAACCTGCATGCTCCAAAAGAGACAGGACGACCTGCTGTTTAGTGATGCACAAACCTTAGAGCGCTATGGCCACAAGAACATGATGGTGGGGAACGGCATATTTTGTCTAAGGAGGAAGATGATGATGAGACACGGCGACTTAACAACAACCTGACTTATCGGTAACCAAGTCCAAGCACCAGGGTGCGACGGAGGAAGACGAGGTAATGGATGACAAAGCCACCGACCCAACCTGGGAAGCTGGAATGCAAACTGAAGCCAGCAATACTGAGTAGGAGGGATTGGCAGTACCAAAACAGGCAGGAAGAGGCAGTGGGGTGACTAGATGAAGAAGGCGGGCAACTGTTCTTCAGGGCACCGACACTCGTGAATTTCTCAGTCAATGAGTTAGATGTTCCCAGTCTGAGAATTTTGAAAGAGAGTTCTGAGACCCAAAAAAATCGTCAATTGCAACCTGAGCCATGCCAAGATCAGCAGGGGCCTGACCACGAAGAGCCAAACCACCACCAGCATGATCAGGCACGGCATCTAAGCACTCGACTCTATGTTCCAAATACCTGGATATACGATTGGTGCCAGCGGGTGACACCACTGCCTCTTCCCATGTTCTAGGTGCTTCCCAATCCCCGTCCATGACACTGGTGCAGATGCCTCCAGCCCTGCAGTCCTTGCACAGTGTGAACCACCATCATCAGGCACTTCCAAATCCTTGTACCAGCACAGCATTCAGCTGTCCCTATCCCATGCCTTGGAATGAAAAAGAAAGTTCCCAGCCACAGACCCAAATGCTTAATGGCGCACTTACAGGCTCCTTGACGTGGAAATGTTGCCATTTAGGCTTGTTTCTGCCGACTCATGGCGGCAGCCGTCCCTCGGTACTCTGACGCTACATTTCCCAGACGGCACACTGGGTGAACATTGTGGAGAAAGAAATCCGCCACAGGGGACGCCAAGAAGAGCAAGAAACCCTCCGGTCCCAGCGTGTCCGAGCTGATCGTCAAAGCCGTGTCCGCCTCTAAGGAGCGCAGCGGGGTGCCTCTGGCCACCCTAAAGAAGGCTCTGGCTGCCGGCGGGTACGATGTGGAGAAGAACAACAGCCGCCTGAAGCTGGCCGTCAGGTCTCTGGTCACCAAGGGCGCCCAGCTCCAGGTGAAGGGCGTCGGCGCCTCTGGCTCCTTCAAGCTGAACAAGAAGCAGGAGACTAATGACAAGCCAGCCAAGAAGAAGCCGGCCGGCGGCTGCAGCCAAGAAAGCGGCCAAATCCCCAAAGAAGCCTCCGACCGCAGCCAAGAAAAGCCCGAAAAAGGCCAAGAAGCCCGCAGCAGCCGCGGCACAGAAAGCAGCCAAGAGCCCCAAGAAGCCGAAGGCCGCTCCGAAGCCCAAGAAGGTGACGAAGAGCCCTGCTAAGAAGGCGGCCAAACCCAAAGCTGCCAAAAGTCCGGCTAAGAAGGCGACTAAAGCCAAGAAGCCCACGGCCAAGAAATAAGCCAAAGCCGTCCTGTTACTACACCACAAAGGCTCTTATCAGAGCCACCACCTTGTCCCTGTAGAGCTGTATGATCAGTGCCACCACCTTGTCCCTGCAGAGCTGTATGATCAGTGCCACCACCTTGTCCCTGCAGAGCTGTATGATTAGTGCCACCACCTTGTCCCTGCAGAGCTGTATGATTAGCTCCACCACCTTGTCCCTGCAGAGCTGTATGATTAGCGCCACCACCTTGTCCCTGCAGAGCTGTATGATCAGTGTCATCACCTTGTCCCTGCAGAGCTGTATGATTAGCGGCACCACCTTGTCCCCGGCAGAGCTGTATGAGCAGTGCCACAACCTTGTCCCTGCAGAGCTGTATGATTAGTGCCACCACCTTGTCCCTGCAGAGCTGTGTGATCAGTGCCACCACCTTGTCCCTGCAGAGCTGTGTGATTAGTGCCACCACCTTGTCCCTGCAGAGCTGTATGATTAGTGCCACCACCTTGTCTCTGCAGAGCTGTATGATTAGTGCCACCATCTTGTCCCTACAGAGCAGTATGATCAGTGCCACCACCTTGTCCGCGGCAGAGATTATAGTGTGTACTGGGAGCGCTGTGTCCCGATCTCACCAGTGCAGATGACAGATGAGCAGTTATTGGAGGGAAGGGGCCGATGTCCTACAGAAATCAATCACCGCTTGTAACCCGCGTCTGTAATAGTGAAAGGGGAGAGTGAGGTTATTACTTTGATGTTAGAATTGAAACCCCAATGAATTTGTTCGAGGAGCCGCTGTACAGCTCCGTGTGCCGGGTATATAGACATACAGTGACATTGGCGGCTCCTGCTGTAGAAGCCGCATGTAGACATGGTGTGACCGTGTCTGTATCTTCAGCTGGAAAAAAAAGTGTGAACAGAGACCCAGCCCCCTTTTTTTGGAGGGCGGAATTACTGAGTCTGGCTGAGCTTCTTCTGAACGATGGTTGGTCGCGGATATCACACACTATTTGGCGGCTCATGTTCTACAAAGTAACCAGTGCAGTGTAGGGGCATGTTCACATGAAGCGGAGTATAAATACCCTGCTCCGGCCGCTCCGCTCATCACTTCTGTACCCGTCTATACAGCGCTATGGCCAGAACCAAGCAGACCGCCCGAAAATCCACCGGAGGGAAAGCTCCCCGCAAGCAGCTGGCCACTAAGGCCGCCAGGAAGAGCGCTCCTGCCACTGGCGGAGTGAAAAAGCCGCATCGCTACCGGCCAGGAATAGTCGCTCTCCGGGAGATCCGCCGCTATCAGAAGTCCACCGAGCTGCTGATCCGTAAGCTTCCCTTCCAGCGCCTGGTGAGGGAGATCGCCCAAGACTTCAAGACCGATCTGCGCTTCCAGAGCTCGGCGGTGATGGCGCTGCAGGAGGCCAGCGAGGCTTATCTTGTGGGGCTGTTCGAGGACACCAACCTGTGCGCCATCCACGCCAAGAGGGTCACCATCTTGCCCAAAGACATCCAGCTGGCCTGTCAGGATAAGTGATGCTCTTACTAAACAGCAGCAACGGGAGGCTCGCTCGCTGGTGCAGCAAAATACCGACGTGTTCTCAGAGCTACCAGGGAGGACTATAGTTCCCCAACATGACATTGTCACCGAACCTGGGGTAAGGATGCGAATGAGACCATACCGGGTACCTGAAGCCCGGAGGCAAGCCATCACGGCTGAGGTAAAACAAATGCTCCAGTTAGGCGTCATCAAGGAATCACGAAGTGAGTGGGCTAGCCCCATCGTACTGATTGCAAAACCAGAAGGATCGTTACGCTTCTGTAACGATTTCCGGAAATTAAATGAAGTGTCGAAGTTTGACCTTTATCCAATGCCCGGGGTGGATGAGCTGATTGAGAGACTGGGGCAGGCCCAGTACTTAACCACGCTCGATCTCACCAAGGGTTACTGGCAGGTACCTCTCACGAAATCGGCGAAGGAAAAGACCGCCTTCATAACTCCGGAGGGTCTATATCACTATGTGGTCTTACCTTTTGGGTTACTTGGGGCCCCGGCTACATTCCAGAGGCTGATGGACATAGTGCTCAAGCCTCATCAGGAGTAAGCGTCCGCATATCTAGATGATATTATCTTTAGCACCAACTGACATATGCACCTATCACAGGCCCCATAGCAGCTGCATGAGCTGCTACTATGGACCGAACGCCCCGGTCACTGGGTAAGAAATCGTGTGTAGATCGGAGTTGTATCTTCTTTTCCAGTAGCGGTGACCATTGCAGATGATGAGGAGCCGGAGCTTCATGTTACCCAGAACTGATCACAGCTACTGGATGCGATCACTGACTCACCGGTACCGGGCACTGGCAGCCGCTGATCTCCGGTGTCCTCACCGTTCTCGGGCACTGGCAGCCGCTGATCTCCGGTGTCCTCACCGGTCCCTGGCTGCCGCTGATCTCCGGTGTCCTCACCGTCCCGGGCACTGGCAGCCGCTGATCTCTGGTGTCCTTGTAATAGAAGAAGAGTCTTTCAGAGAATCAGTGCGAGATGTATGTAATAAGGAGAAAGAGCGCCATCTGGTGAGCATTTCAAGTTTGCACGCTGGACCTGGTCAGGTGACCTCCAGCAGAGGATTTCAAAATGTAACGGAGGAGCGCGCAGTGCCTGAGGTGATTTCGGCGCCAGACACAGGGAGAGACGTGATGCAGGCCGGACGCGCTGAAGGAACCAGCGAGAGAGACCGGGGTGAGAGACCCGTAAGGCAAGACGGGTGGCTGCCGGTGAACAAGCGCGGGATTCAGCGCAGCGGTCCCTCGGGTGTCACGGCTATGGAAGAGGACCGGGACTTTGATACGACATTAAGGAAACATACAGGACCCTCCTACCCACGACGTGGTAAACCGCCCCGATTGACAGGACAAAGAGAGGATAGAAACGAGTCGTGCCGGAGAGATCTCGTCAGCAGAAGCCGACGAGTGTCATCACTGAACAGGGCTGTCACTTCAACCGCTTCCTCATGGTACCGGGAACAATCGGGTTTAGGGTATCAGGTTGGGAGGGGGACAGGTGAGGTGGAACAAGCCAAACGGGATCTAACTGACTTTGTCAGAAAAAGACTTAAAGGCCTAGCGGGAATAACCGGAGACCCCCTCTAGGGCCAATGGACTTCAGTGCTAATCCCATATTTGGGTTGAAGACAGTATTTTAGAGAAGGATTTTATTGCTATTGTTATTGCTATTGTGATAGTGCTCTCATTACTAACCCCTGTTGCAATCCCTGTCAGCTTGTTTAATATACAGTATATATATATAAATTGTTATTTATAGCTATTTGACTGCCCTCATTTTGTGACTCTGCGCGCTGCATTCTGACACCTGCATTACATTTGATTCGCTGTTTAATGGACACTGGGTCTCAGGTGACCACTATGCCTGAAGCGTATTTTCAAAGTCATTTTCCAGAGGTTGCTCGTTCCTGGAAGGAAGCTAAACAAATACCTATCCCGGTGGCAGAGGTAGTATGGATGTCGGTCCGGACATGTGGAAAGAACCTCGGCTGAAAGGGGATAATTCTGACCACAGGGTCTGGAGGTGACGGGCCCATTGTAACCCTGGGCATGAATGTTCTTAAGGAGGTAGGACAGTTCTTGGCTGAGGATTCTGACAGAAATAACTGGACCCGCACCACTCGTGACCCAGCCAGCAAGAGGGTCTTTTAACACCTCGTACGAGTCAGTCAAATTCAAAAATTACCTGTTGCTTCTCAGTATCTTGGTAGAGTGTCTATGCCGTCTGAAGCTACAGTGACATTGCCAGTAGGACAGACTGGACTGTGCTCACTCTGCCGGTGCTGGCACATGTACCATTAGAGGGTATGGACTTTCAGATAGAACCAATAGAAGGGGAAGAAGGGTCTGCTGGACTTCTGGTTGCTCACACACTGGCTACCGTGCGTCAAGGTCGAGTACCCATACGCTGTATTAACCTAAGTGGCACAAGCCTACAGTTGTTGCCCCGCCATGACATAGCACGGGTTTGCATAATGCCAGAGGACCTAACCAGAGCGGATGCTATAGAGTTGGAGCCCGTGGACGGAGAATCATGGACCCTAGAGGTGTCTCTTCAAAGGCAAGAAGTCAAAAGGGAACTTTTAGCTGGGCGTCTCCTCTCAGAGCAAATGGAGGCTAATCTCACTGAGTTCTCGGCTGGACAAGTTAGACAGATCGAGCAACTTTTACAGCGTTACCAGGGGGTGTTTGCATAACCGTCCTCCCACCTCTCCTCCTGCTCCCTCTTCGACTGCCTGCAATCTGGCTTCCGACCGCATCACTCGACTGAAACTGCCCTGACCAACGTCACCAACGACCTACTAAATGCCAAATCCAAGCGACACTACTCCATCCTCCTCCTTCTGGACCTGTCATCTGCCTTTGACACAGTGGACCATTCCCTCTTACTCCAGATTCTCTCATCTCTTGGCATCACGGACTTGGCTCTATCTTGGATCTCCTCATACTTAACAGACAGGACATTCAGTGTCTCCCACTCACGCACCACCTCCTCATCTCGCCCCCTATCTGTCGGCATCCCCCAAGGTTCAGTTCTAGGACCTCTGCTCTTCTCCATCTACACCTTTGGCCTGGGACAGCTCATAGAGTCTCATGGTTTTCAGTATCACCTCTATGCTGAGGACACACAGATCTACCTCTCTGGACCCGATATCTCCTCCCTACTAACCAAAATCCCACAATGTCTAACCGCCATCTCATCCTTCTTCTCTGACAGATTTCTAAAACTCAACATGGATAAAACAGAGTTCATCATCTTTCCACCCTCTCATTCACATCCCCCATCTGACCTAGCCATCAACGTCAATGGCTGTTCACTCTCCCCAGTCCCACAAGCTCGCTGCCTTGGAGTAACCCTGGACTCTGATCTCTCCTTCAAGCCACATATTCAAGCCCTTTCCACTTCCTGCCGACTCCAACTCAAAAACATCTCCCGGATTTGTGCATTCCTCAGCAAAGACTCTGCAAAAACACTAGTGCATGCCCTCATCATATCCCGCCTTGACTACTGCAACCTCCTGCTCCGTGGCCTCCCTTCCAACACTCTTGCGCCTCTCCAATCTATCCTAAACTCTGCTGCTCGACTAATCCACCTGTCCCCCCGCTATTCCCCGGCCTCTCCTCTCTGTCAATCTCTTCACTGGCTCCCCATTGCCCAGAGAATTCAGTCCAAAACTCTAACAATGGCATACAAAGCCATCCACAACTTGTCTCCCCCATACATCTGTGACCTAGTCTCCCGGTACTTACCTGCACGCAACCTCTGATCCTCACAAGATCTCCTTCTCTACTCCCCTCTTATCTCCTCCTCCCACAATCGTATACAAGATTTCTCCCGTGCATCCCCCCTACTCTGGAACTCTCTACCCCAACACATCAGACTCTCGCCGACCATGGAAACCTTCAAAAGAAACCTGAAGACCCACCTCTTCCGACAAGCCTACAACCTGCAGTAACCACCGCTGCACGACCAGCTCTACCCTCACCTAATGTATCCTCACCCATCCCTTCTAGAATGTGAGCCCTCGCGGGCAGGGTCCTCGCTCCTCCTGTACCAGTCGCTGACTCGTTTTGTTAAGATTATGTAAATTATTTTGTTATGTATATCCCTATCACATGTAAAGCGCCATGGAATAAATGGCGCTATAATAATAAATAATAATAATAATAACATGAAGATGATTTCGGGTGCACTCAAGATATTCCACAGGAAATACGGCTCCCATTCGGGAAAAGTATCGGCAGATCCCACCTCAAATCTACCAGGAGGTAAAAGAACTTTTAGCCCATATGCTGCGGAATGGTGTAATCCACGAAAGTCAGAGTCCTTGGGCAGCTCCTATTGTGCTAGTTCGAAAAAAAAGACGGTACTCTGAGATTTTGAGTAGATTATCAGAAATTGAATGCATGTGTGACGCCCAGCTGCGCTTGGTATCACAGATCCTGGAAGAGTGCATTTATGGATTCCTTCACAAGAGGCCCCCATAAACATTCACACATCTCCACCTTCCACCTCAGACCACCAGAGGGAGCCCGTTAGGGATAGATAAATAGGGAAGGTGGAGCCAGGCAGCAGTTGGTCTAGACTGGAGTCGACAGAGAGCAGAACCTGTTGAGAGAGTTCCTGCAGTAGAGAAGCCTGAGAGAGGCTAGTCTGCAGTGGAGCACAGTCCAGCCTCAGTTGTAGCTCAGAGGAGTGAGCTTTAGGTGTGCCGGCGCCATAAGATCGGTGAAGCGCGGTAAGCTGCCGTTAGTGTGAGTAGCCTAGTGAGGGCCCGAGTAGGCCGAAGGCGAGTGGAGAGTTAGTACATAGGGGGCAGAGGAGCTTAACTAGCTCACCCCGAAGAATTTACCGGACACCGGGTCCGAAGCTTACCGGGATCTCTATGACCCAGTAAGATATAAACGGAATCCCTGGAGAACTACAAGTCCCAGGATCGCTAAAGTGCTGATACGTAACGGAGCCACGAGACACATAGGCCCCGCAAGCTGAGGAGCGTGTACTCCAAGGAAAGGCCCTACCACAAGGTCAGCCAGCGCAGGACAGAGACAAAGTTAGGCCTAGCTCCAGGCAGGTCAGAAACTTACTACGCAGAGGCAAGAAACAGGAGGCCCAAAACCCGCTCATTGGGGAGGATCCTGACATGCACCCTTCACCCTACAGTGCTCCGGGACGTGCCTGAATTTCCATCAGTAAAAGGTACTGAAGTGACTATCGTGTCTGTCCCTGTTCTTGCTCTGACCCGACTGTATCTCGCCTGTCCTGCATTCCCCCTTCATACGCTGCCCTGAGGCCTAGCTCCACCTGTGGGGAGCTATACCATCGAGCTGCCTTATCATCAGCCTCAGTGGACTGCGCAGCGCTGGTGATTCTCACCAGAAGCCACAGGTGGCGTCATGAACTTTTATAAAAATAAACCAAACATCCATGCTTTTAGAGAGAGACCCCAGGGTACGGGCCCGGGAGCCGACCACCGCGACATCCCTAAGGCCAGGCTAAAGGCCCAGGTACCGAGTCATCCCCATTCCCCTGGGCTAGTCACATTTACTGTGCGAGACTCTTAACCATTACCCCGAATAGAAGGTAGCATTAAGAAGTGCCAAATTCTTCTCTTCTCTTGACCTGGCCTGTGGCTTTTGGCAGGTCCCAGTAGCTGAGAAAGATCATCCGAAAACTACCTTTGTTCTTCCAATGGGTTTGTTTGAGTTTAACCGGATGCCGTTCGGGCTGACAAATGCACCAGGAACATTCCAAAGAGTGATGGAGAGATACTTGGGGGACCTCAACTTCGAAGCTACTTTAATTTATCTGTATGATATAATTATTTATTCAGCCACGTTTGAAGATCATCTCCGCCGACTGGAACAAGTGCTAGAATGACTTCAGAGGCATGGATTGAAAATCAAGCCTTGTAAGTGTCATCTCTTCAAACGAGAAATTGAATATTTGGGGAACACTGTGTCCAGTGCGGGAGTGTATCCCACTGCTGAGAAAGTAGCTGCAGTGCAGAAGTGGCCCACACCAGTCAACTTAAGTGAGTTGGGAGCATTTCTAGGACTTGCTGGATATTACCGCAGATTCATAAAAGATTTTGCTAAGATTGCGGCCCCGCTTAGTGAATTACTGAGGGGAACGGCTGGAGGAGAAAAGCGGCAACCTATTCCGTGGGGACCACGACAAGAAGAGGCGTTTCGAGCACTGAAAATGGCACTAAGGAATGCCCCAATACTGGCCTATGCTGATTTCTCACAGCCTTTTGTATTGTACACTGATGAAAGTCTATATGGACTGGGAGCAATGTTGGCTCAAGTGCAAGAAGGAAAAGAGCGAGTGATCGCGTATGCCAATTGGTCACTTCGGGACACTGAGAAGAATCCAGATAACTACAGTTCAATCAAACTGGAGCTCCTGGCACTGGTATGGGCCATGACTGAGAAATTTGCGGAGTTCTTGTCAGGTTCAGAAATATAAGTGCGGACGGACAATAATCCTTTGGCTCATTTGGAAAACGCAAAGTTGGGCGCATTGGAACATCGGTGGGTTGCAAGGATGTCTAAATATAAGTACAAAATCGCTTATCGGTCTAAGGCCCTGAACACCCATGCAGATGCTCTGTCTCGGGTCACTCAGATGGGGCCGAAGAGAGATGTAGATGAACAGCTGGAAGGTAACGAGACTCTGGATTTTCGTCAATTCGCTGCAGCTGTAATCGATGCTCAGAACTCCAAAGAAAAGGCAAGGCCTACTCAAATCCTGGTTCGCTGAAGAGACGAGTGGATGCAGTTGCAACAGTTCGACCCAGAGTTGGCAAAGCTTAGGGAATCGGTCGCTCTAGGTCAGAGACCCGACCAGGAGGCTAGAGCTGCTTCACTCCCAACTACCCTACAAATCTTAGGTCAGTGGGAAAGACTCTTCTTGAAGGATGGCTTGCTTTGCCGGAAAATCCAGCTACCTCAAGAGTTTGACGTGACCTGGCAGGTATTAGTCCCAGGAACACTAGTAACACAATTAGCCCAGGAGGCTCATGGAAGAGGTGCCCATTTCGGCGTGGAGAAGACATTCCGGTGGTTACAACGATTGGTATATTGGCCCCAACTGCGGCAAGAAATCAAAGAAGTTTGCTGAAAGTGTCGGCAATGTGAGTTGAGCAAGCCTCCTGAACAAAGAGCTCCCATTCAGACCATCCGAACTTCTGCTCCATTAGAGGTTCTGATGATCGGATTATCTGAGGATTGGAGCTTCATACAAAGGCTACGGGCATTGTTTGGTAATGACTAGTGTTGAGCATTCCGATACTGAAATATCGGGTATCGGCCGATATTCGCGGTATCGGAATTCCGATACTTAATTCCGATACTTTTGCAATATCGTATACCAGAATCGGAAGTTCCCATAATGCAATGAGCCATTTTCATCTTATTCAGCCAATGAGGATCCTAAGAAGTGTGGACACATCCTGTTAGGCATGTAGGCATCTTAACTAATGGCATGGCTGTGATTGGCTGCTGAAATGATGTCATGATGCACTATAAAAGCCGCCGCCGCCATTTTGAGCTCACTCTGCTGTGAATTCAGTTAGGGATAGGACGCTGTTGTTCTGAGGGACAGTTTTAGCTACCTATTTGCTCTATACTGCTTTACCCAAGCTACTTTCTAAATCACTGTGCCTTGCAGCGCTAGTGCACAGTTCTCTGTGCTGTTCACCGCTGTCTGCAAAGTCTCTGTGTGTGAGTGCAGCTCACCCTGTAGTGTGTGCTTCAGCCACGTCTGGTTGTAGTGCACTCAGTGTGTGTCACTGCCTCATACATTGTCCTTTTTTGCCAATTCATAATTTTTCCTGATATCTCCTATTAGTGTGGTGGTTCCATCTGTATTCAGCTAAATTGGTTCCAAACACACTATATAGGAGTAGATAGAGAAATTTTTTTCCGTCTTGCAGCACTAGTGCACAGTGCTCTGCATCTGTACTGTTCACCGCTGTCTGCAAGGTCTGGTGTGTGAGTGCAGCTCACCCTGTAGTGTGTGCTTCAACCACGTCTGGTTGTAGTGCACTCAGTGTGTGTCACTGCCTCATACATTGTCCTTTTTTGCCAATTCATAATTTTTCCTGATATCTATTAGTGTGGTGGTTCCATCCGTATTCAGCTAAATTGGTTCCAAACACACTATATAGGAGTAGATAGAGAATTTTTTTTGGTCTTGCAGCGCTAGTGCACAGTGCTCTGCATCTGTACTGTTCACCGCTGTCTGCAAGGTCTGGTGTGTGAGTGCAGCTCACCCTGTAGTGTGTGCTTCAACCCCGTCTGGTTGTAGTGCACTCAGTGTGAGTCACTGCCTCATACATTGTCCTTTATTGCCAATTCATAATTTTTCCTGATATCTCCTATTAGTGTGGTGGTTCCATCCGTATTCAGCTAAATTGGTTCCAAACACACTATATAGGAGTAGATAGAGGAGCCTTTCTGTAGCATTGGGCCCTGCAGCCCCAGCCAGATTAGTATTAGCCTATTTTTTGCAGCCTCATCTATTGCATTGTAGGTTACCTTCCTACATTGTAATAGCTACAAAAAGTTTGTGATACTATCGTTATTACATCTTTAGGCACATCCAGTGTCTTTTTGTGACAAAAAAAAACCTAAATAAAGTTCACCAAACACTCCACTTTACAGTTGTGTAGGCCACATTAGCTCATATTAAAGTCTAGTCCACACTTTATAAAATTAGTGTTTCTTATACCTGTTAGCAGCTGTTCAGGAATAAGCACACTAAGCCCTTGTTATGCACACGTCCGGGCTGAGCGGCGTGTGCGTGTGATTGTAGTGATTCCACTGGACCGTGCCGGAGAGTGAATGCCTGGAGGGGCTTAACTAGGTATTCACCCGATCCGACCAGGGTCGCACGACGGCATACGACGCCAGTGCACCAAGGAGGAACCGAGCAGAGGGACCAGGTGCTACTCCAGGACAGACCCCGGACACGGCTGTTGACCCACACAGGGGAATACAGGAACAGACTGGTAGGCTGGCACACAGACTGGTGGGTATAGGCAGGCACGACTGGTATGCAGGCAGGCGGGTATGCAGGCAGGGGGGTACAGGCAAGCACAGCTAGAGTGCAGACAGGGAGGCACTAGCAGGTAGGAACACAGGCGGGATAGGACCCAGTACACACTGGGACTCAGGAACAATACAGGCAGAGGGTTACAGGCAAGCACAGCTAGAGTGCAGACAGGGAGGCACTAGCAGGTAGGGACACTGGCGGGATAGGACCCAGTACACACTGGGACTCAGGAACAGAACCACAGATGTGGCGGACAAACACAGCAGAGTGAGGCCGCCCAGAGAGGTGAGCGAGAACAGGGCAGGACAAGGCCACCTGTAGCGGTGAGCAAGAGTAGAGCAGGACAAGGCCGCCAGGAGCAGTAAACAAAGGATCAGAGCTGAGCGAGACTGCTGGAGCAGTGAGCAAGAGTAAAGCAGGACGAGGCCGCCTGGAGCGGTGAGCAAGAGTGGAGCGAGACTGCCGGAGCAGCGAGCAAAAGGGTCAGAGCGGAGCAAGGCTGCCGGAGCAGCGAGCAAAGGAGTCAGAGCAGGCTAGAACCGCCGGAGCGGTAAGCAAAGGAGTCAGAGCAGACTAGAACCGCCGGAGCGGTGAGCAAAGGAGTCAGAGCAGACTAGAACCGCCGGAGCGGTGAGCAAAGGAGTCAGAGCAGACTAGAACCGCCGGAGCGGTGAGCAAAGGAGTCAGAGCAGACTAGAACCGCCGGAGCGGTGAGCAAAGGAGTCAGAGCAGACTAGAACCGCCGGAGCGGTGAGCAAAGGAGTCAGAGCAGACTAGAGAACCGCCGGAGCGGTAAGCAAAGGAGTCAGAGCAGGCAAGGCTGAGTAGGGGGGACAGGGCTCTGTTCACACGGAACAGACAGGAAGGGAAAGGCAGAGCCAGACACCCACAGGGTACTTGCAGTGAAGTAGCGAGTGGACCACAAACTCACAAACGGGAGTACAGAGACAACAGGCAGGAGTTAGGTACGAGTTCAGACTCTGCAGAAAAAGGGAAGGAACGGACATAGAGAAAAGACAGATGAAAGATAGGAGAGAGTACAGACTGGAACTGAGTGTACGGAGGAGACCGACACAGGAGCGGGACACAGGAGCGGGTCTGGGAATACGGCCACCAGAGAGGCGGGACGAACAGGCAAGGAGCGTGTTCAGACAGGACAGACAAGATACAGGAGCAGGTCTGGGTAATCGGCCCCCAGAGAGGCAGGACGAACAGGCAAGGAGCGTGTTCAGACAGGACAGACAAGATACAGGAACGGATCTAGGTAATCGGCCCCTAGAAGGCGGGAGGAACAGGCTAGGAGCGTGTTCAGACAGGCCTGGAAATACAGCCTCCAGGAAAGGCAGCAGGCAAGAGTACACAGACAGGACTCAGTTCAGACACGGGAACTGATACCACAAGGCAGGAGACAAAGACAGGACTCAGCTCAGACACGGGAACTGATACCGCAAGGCAGGAGACATAGACAGGACTCAGTTCAGACACGGGAACTGATACCGCAAGGCAGGAGACAAAGAACGGGACCTGGCACCTTCAGAGTGAAAGCACACACTGAATGAAACACTATGCTCAGGCAGGGATAGATGGGAGCAGCTGAGCTATATACCAGGTGACAGACAGCAATAGGCTGAGGACGCACAAGGAGTGTGACCCACAGCAGGTACAAAAAGCAGGAAGTGATCGGGCGCCGCCCTTAAGCAGCAGAAACAGACACAAACAGACAGCATGGAGGGAAGCCAGAGAGACATTCTGGACTGGAGATCAAGTGCGCGCTCTTGCACAGTGGGAGATGGACCACCATGCAAGGACGCCGCCAGGTATGTTACAGCCCTTAGTACTTTTCTGCCTATCTTTATCAGTCTACCAAGATGAAGAAGGCAGGGAGTAAGGCATGTGGTCGTGGGCGTGGGCGTGGAGTTTCTGCAGGGAGAGGACGTGAGGATTCTGTGCCTGCAGGGAGAGGACGTGGGGATTCTGTGCCTGCTGCGGGCACCAGTGACTCAGCATCCCCCAGTTTTACCAGGGAACAGTCCTTTATGCGCAGCTTTGTAGGAGCTAGCCGTACCCCACTGCTGCCCGAGGACCAAATTGAAGCCGTTGTCGGATGGATGGCAGCTAACGCATCGACTTCAATTAGTTCCAGATCCTCTCAGGTCCTGAGCACTGAAGAGCACCCATCTGTCTCTTCACCACCTGCCAAATTGCCCAGGCAGTCAGAGAGCCCTGGACAGGAGCCATCTCTACTTCTGTTCTCTGAATCTCTTGGCTTGGAAAGAGGGGGCCAGCCAAGCAGAATTCTAGAATTTGAAGAAGAGGTAGTATGCAGTGATGCGCAACCGTTTTGTCTCTCTGAATCTGAAGAGGCGGGTGGGCCAGTGCCTATGGTCAGCAGCACACCTCAGTACGCATCTGATGATGAGACTCAGGTGCCACTTTCTGGTGCGTACTGTGCTGTCGAGACTACCCAGGAGAAGCAGTTGTTTGAAGAGGGTGGTGTAGATGATGAGGTCCTTGACCCATCATGGCGTGAGGGACAGGAAGGTGGTGGGAGCAGCTCTGATGAAGAGATTCCCCGAATGGCCCAAAAAGGAGGGAGAGGGAGGGGGCAGACTTGGTTGCCTGTAGCCTCCACTTCGGCACCCATTAGGAGCATGGCTCTTCCAAAATCCAAAGCGGGCGCTCCCAAGACTTGCAGTGCCTGGTCCTTTTTTGACACAGTTGCAGATGACATTTGCTTTGTCAAATGCAAGCTGTGTAATCAGAAAGTGAAAAGAGGGAAAAGTGTCAGCAACCTCAATACCACAAATATGTGGAAACATGTGCGGACCAAGCACGTGGTGGAGTTACAAAAACACACTGAAGACCTAGGCCAACCTACAGCGCCACCTACCACCTCTTCAGCTCGTGTTGTAGCCTCTTCCTCCAGCTCACACACAGCTGGTTCGGCTTCCTCACAGGATCGCCATGGAAGAATCTCTGCCACTGTTGTACAGAGACACAGTGTAATTCCACCCACAGCACCACTTTCCCAGTCATCCTCACACTCCCAGGCCAGTCTACAGCCATCGTTAGCACAGGCATGGGAGAAAAGGTGCCCATACTCGGCAAACCACCCCCGAGCACAGGCTCTGAATGCTGGCATTGCTAAACTACTGGCCCTTGAAATGCTATCATTCAGGCTGGTGGAGACTGACACATTCCGTAACTTTATGGCATTGGCAGTCCCACAATACAACGTGCCCAGCCGCTTTTATTTCAGCAGGCAAGCCGTCCCTGCCCTGCAACATCATGTGGAGGGAAAAATTAAACATGCGCTACAAAACGCCGTCAGTAGCAAGGTCCACCTGACCACCGATGCGTGGACCAGTAAGCATGGACAGGGACGATACCTTTCCCTCACTGCCCATTGGGTAAATGTTGTGGAGCCGGGTACAAATCTTGAGAGTGGCGCTGTACGTGTTCTGCCAACTCCAAGGATTGCAGGAATCCAGTCTGTACACATTGACTCCTCCTCATACTCCAGTTCCTCTGAATCAGCGCTGCAGGAGCCGTCACGGTCTACCTCCACATCGACCCGTGAACGGTTACCTGTTATGATGACCAATATGAGCACAGCCGTGGCCAAACGTCAACAGGCCGTATTAAAATTAATTTCTTTGGGGAATCGAAGCCACACAGCGCAGGAGCTCTGGAATGCCATCAAGCAGCAGAGCGACGTGTGGTTTGTGCCAGCGAATCTCCAGCCAGGCATGGTAGTGTGTGACAATGGCCGAAATCTGGTGGCAGCTCTGGGCCTAGGCAACCTCACTCACATCCCATGTCTGGCACATGTGCTCAACTTGGTCGTGCAGAGTTTTTTGAGGGACTATCCGGATCTTGATGCACTGCTTCACAAGGTCCACATAGAGTGCGCTCACTTGCGGCGTTCCAGCAATGCAAGATCACGCATTGCAGCTCTGCAGCGCCGATTACGTCTTCCGGAACATCGCATCATATGTGACCTACCCACCAGGTGGAATTCAACGTTACATATGTTGGAGAGGTTGTGTGAGCAGCAGGCAGCAGTAATGGAGTACCAGCTGCAGCAGGCGCAAACAAGTCGCAGTGCGCGCCGTTCACACTTCACCACCATTGAGTGGGCCTCTATGAAGGACATTTGCCACGTTTTGCGTGCCTTCGATTATTCCACGCGGATGGCGAGTGCAGATGATGCACTAGTCAGCATGACTATCCCCCTTATCTGCCTGCTTGAAAAAACACTGCAAGCACTAAGGGACGAGCTTTTGGAAGAGGTGGAGGATGAGGAGTCACAAATGCCATCTGCTTCTCTACAGTCTGCGCAACGTGGTTCCTCACAAAGGCCTAGGCAGGGGACACTTTGGGAGGAGGATGAGGAGGAGTCAATGGATGAGGAAGACATCTGTCCAGAGGAGGGAGGTACACAATGCTCTAGTAGTCAGTATCTAGAGCGAGGGTGGGGTGATGCAGAGCAGGCAGAGATCACGCCTCAAGCAGGGGACAGCGTTTCTTGGCCAGTTGGTAGTCTGCAGCACATGGTTGATTTCATGCTGCAGTGCCTGAGAAACGACCGCCGCATCGCTCACATTCTCAATACGGCTGATTATTGGGTGTCCACCCTCCTAGATCCTCGCTACCGGGACAACTTACAAAGCCTCATAACACCGTTGAACCGGGAGCGTAAAATGCGGGAGTACCAAGACGCACTGGTGCATTCCATCATGTTCTCCATTCCAACCGAGAGCAGTGCTGCTAGTGCTTTACAAAGCAGCTCAGTGCGTCGAGGCAGTGGAAGAAGCTCTGCACAAAGAGGGAGCAGAAGCAGCGCCTCAGCACAAGGCAAGACCAGTATGGCCGAAATGTGGCAAAGTTTTGTGTCCCCGCCGCCACAAATGTCTACACCATCACAGACGGCTCCAGTCAGCAGGAAGCAACGTTTCCGTCAGATGGTGACAGACTACATGTCTTGCCCTCTTAGTGTACTCCCAGACGGCTCTTCTCCCTTCAAGTTTTGGGTCTGTAAGCTGGATACATGGCCAGAGCTTAGTCAGTATGCATTGGAGGTGCTAGCTTGCCCTGCTGCTAGTGTATTATCGGAACGCGTCTTTAGTGCCGCAGGTGGTGTACTAACAGACCGTCGCATGCGACTATCCTCCGATAACGTTGACCGGCTTACTTTTCTCAAAATGAACAAGGCCTGGATCTCTCATGAATTTGCCAGTCCTCTTCCAGAATAAATAATTGGTTGGCAACAGTATCCAGGTCTCCTGTTCTGTTCATGTTTCTACCACCTGAACTGTAATCCCTGAGCTCCAACACCGCCAGTTGGCGCTCGGAAGTGCCGTCTGCACAGTCAACACTTGCTGCCGTGTTATTGGGGTTCAGTAACGTCAGCTGTTCCCCTGCTGTGCGGACGGCAATTTCTCCTGCTCTGTCCACATTCTCACTACTACAGATTTGAAAGTTTCTCCAATTACACCTCTGGCTCCTCTGTTTTCAGTATTATCCCTGAGCTACAACACCGCCAGTTGGCGCTCGGAAGTGCCGTCTGCACAGTCAACACTTGCTGCCGTGTTATTGGGGTTCAGTAATGTCAGCTGTTCCCCTGCTGTGCGGACGGCAATTTCTCCTGCTCTGTCCACATTCTCACTACTACAGATTTGAAAGTTTCTCCAATTACACCTCTGGCTCCTCTGTTTTCAGTATTATCCCTGAGCTACAACACCGCCAGTTGGCGCTCGGAAGTGCCGTCTGCACAGTCAACACTTGCTGCCGTGTTATTGGGGTTCAGTAACGTCAGCTGTTCCCCTGCTGTGCGGACGGCAATTTCTCCTGCTCTGTCCACATCCACTGTACTACACATTTTAAAGTTGCTCCAATTACACCTCTGGCTCCTCTGTTTTTATTCTTATCCCTGGGCTCCAGCACCGCCAGTTGGCGCTCAGAAGTGCCGTCTGCACAGTCAACACTTGCTGCGGTGTTATTGGGGTTCAGTAACGTCAGCTGTTCCCCTGCTGTGTTCACGGCAATTTCTCCTGCTTTGTCCACATCCACTGTACTACACATTTTAAAGTTGCTCCAATTACACCTCTGGCTCCTCTGTTTTTATTCTTATCCCTGGGCTCCAGCACCGCCAGTTGGCGCTCAGAAGTGCCGTCTGCACAGTCAACACTTGCTGCGGTGTTATTGGGGTTCAGTAACGTCAGCTGTTCCCCTGCTGTGTTCACGGCAATTTCTCCTGCTTTGTCCACATCCACTGTACTACACATTTTAAAGTTGCTCCAATTACACCTCTGGCTCCTCTGTTTTTATTCTTATCTATGGGCTCCAGCACCGCCAGTTGGTGCTCAGAAGTGCCGTCTGCACAGTCAACACTTGCTGCGGTGTTATTGGGGTTCAGTAACGTCAGCTGTTCCCCTGCTGTGTTCATGGCAATTTCTCCTGCTTTGTCCACATCCACTGTACTACACATTTTAAAGTTGCTCCAATTACACCTCTGGCTCCTCTCTTTTTATTCTTATCCCTGGGCTCCAGCACCGCCAGTTGGCGCTCGGAAGTGCTGTCTGCACAGTCAACACTTGCTGCGGTGTTATTGGGGTTCAGTAACGTCAGCTGTTCCCCTGCTGTGCGGACGGCAATTTCTCCTGCTCTGTCCACATTCTCACTACTACAGATTTGAAAGTTTCTCCAATTACACCTCTGGCTCCTCTGTTTTCAGTATTATCCCTGAGCTCCAACACCGCCAGTTGGCGCTCAGAAGTGCCGTCTGCACAGTCAACACTTGCTGCGGTGTTATTGGGGTTCAGTAACGTCAGCTGTTCCCCTGCTGTGCGGACGGCAATTTCTCCTGCTCTGTCCACATTCTCACTACTACAGATTTGAAAGTTTCTCCAATTACACCTCTGGCTACTCTGTTTTCAGTATTATCCCTGAGCTCCAACACCGCCAGTTGGCGCTCGGAAGTGCCGTCTGCACAGTCAACACTTGCTGCCGTGTTATTGGGGTTCAGTAACGTCAGCTGTTCCCCTGCTGTGCGGACGGCAATTTCTCCTGCTCTGTCCACATTCTCACTACTACAGATTTGAAAGTTTCTCCAATTACACCTCTGGCTCCTCTGTTTTCAGTATTATCCCTGAGCTACAACACCGCCAGTTGGCGCTCGGAAGAGCCGTCTGCACAGTCAACACTTGCTGCCGTGTTATTGGGGTTCAGTAACGTCAGCTGTTCCCCTGCTGTGCGGACGGCAATTTCTCCTGCTCTGTCCACATTCTCACTACTACAGATTTGAAAGTTTCTCCAATTACACCTCTGGCTCCTCTGTTTTCAGTATTATCCCTGAGCTACAACACCGCCAGTTGGCGCTCGGAAGTGCCGTCTGCACAGTCAACACTTGCTGCCATGTTATTGGGGTTCAGTAACGTCAGCTGTTCCCCTGCTGTGCGGACGGCAATTTCTCCTGCTCTGTCCACATTCTCACTACTACAGATTTGAAAGTTTCTCCAATTACACCTCTGGCTCCTCTGTTTTCAGTATTATCCCTGAGCTACAACACCGCCAGTTGGCGCTCGGAAGTGCCGTCTGCACAGTCAACACTTGCTGCCGTGTTATTGGGGTTCAGTAACGTCAGCTGTTCCCCTGCTGTGCGGACGGCAATTTCTCCTGCTCTGTCCACATTCTCACTACTACAGATTTGAAAGTTTCTCCAATTACACCTCTGGCTCCTCTGTTTTCAGTATTATCCCTGAGCTACAACACCGCCAGTTGGCGCTCGGAAGTGCCGTCTGCACAGTCAACACTTGCTGCCGTGTTATTGGGGTTCAGTAACGTCAGCTGTTCCCCTGCTGTGCGGACGGCAATTTCTCCTGCTCTGTCCACATTCTCACTACTACAGATTTGAAAGTTTCTCCAATTACACCTCTGGCTCCTCTGTTTTCAGTATTATCCCTGAGCTACAACACCGCCAGTTGGCGCTCGGAAGTGCCGTCTGCACAGTCAACACTTGCTGCCGTGTTATTGGGGTTCAGTAACGTCAGCTGTTCCCCTGCTGTGCGGACGGCAATTTCTCCTGCTCTGTCCACATCCACTGTACTACACATTTTAAAGTTGCTCCAATTACACCTCTGGCTCCTCTGTTTTTATTCTTATCCCTGGGCTCCAGCACTGCCAGTTGGCGCTCAGAAGTGCCGTCTGCACAGTCAACACTTGCTGCGGTGTTATTGGGGTTCAGTAACGTCAGCTGTTCCCCTGCTGTGTTCACGGCAATTTCTCCTGCTTTGTCCACATCCACTGTACTACACATTTTAAAGTTGCTCCAATTACACCTCTGGCTCCTCTGTTTTTATTCTTATCCCTGGGCTCCAGCACCGCCAGTTGGCGCTCAGAAGTGCCGTCTGCACAGTCAACACTTGCTGCGGTGTTATTGGGGTTCAGTAACGTCAGCTGTTCCCCTGCTGTGTTCACGGCAATTTCTCCTGCTTTGTCCACATCCACTGTACTACACATTTTAAAGTTGCTCCAATTACACCTCTGGCTCCTCTGTTTTTATTCTTATCTCTGGGCTCCAGCACCGCCAGTTGGTGCTCAGAAGTGCCGTCTGCACAGTCAACACTTGCTGCGGTGTTATTGGGGTTCAGCAACGTCAGCTGTTCCCCTGCTGTGTTCATGGCAATTTCTCCTGCTTTGTCCACATCCACTGTACTACACATTTTAAAGTTGCTCCAATTACACCTCTGGCTCCTCTGTTTTTATTCTTATCCCTGGGCTCCAGCACCGCCAGTTGGCGCTCGGAAGTGCTGTCTGCACAGTCAACACTTGCTGCGGTGTTATTGGGGTTCAGTAACGTCAGCTGTTCCCCTGCTGTGCGGACGGCAATTTCTCCTGCTCTGTCCACATTCTCACTACTACAGATTTGAAAGTTTCTCCAATTACACCTCTGGCTCCTCTGTTTTCAGTATTATCCCTGAGCTCCAACACCGCCAGTTGGCGCTCAGAAGTGCCGTCTGCACAGTCAACACTTGCTGCGGTGTTATTGGGGTTCAGTAACGTCAGCTGTTCCCCTGCTGTGCGGACGGCAATTTCTCCTGCTCTGTCCACATTCTCACTACTACAGATTTGAAAGTTTCTCCAATTACACCTCTGGCTACTCTGTTTTCAGTATTATCCCTGAGCTCCAACACCGCCAGTTGGCGCTCGGAAGTGCCGTCTGCACAGTCAACACTTGCTGCCGTGTTATTGGGGTTCAGTAACGTCAGCTGTTCCCCTGCTGTGCGGACGGCAATTTCTCCTGCTCTGTCCACATTCTCACTACTACAGATTTGAAAGTTTCTCCAATTACACCTCTGGCTCCTCTGTTTTCAGTATTATCCCTGAGCTACAACACCGCCAGTTGGCGCTCGGAAGTGCCGTCTGCACAGTCAACACTTGCTGCGGTGTTATTGGGGTTCAGTAACGTCAGCTGTTCCCCTGCTGTGTTCATGGCAATTTCTCCTGCTTTGTCCACATCCACTGTACTACACATTTTAAAGTTGCTCCAATTACACCTCTGGCTCCTCTGTTTTTATTCTTATCCCTGGGCTCCAGCACCGCCAGTTGGCGCTCAGAAGTGCCGTCTGCACAGTCAACACTTGCTGCGGTGTTATTGGGGTTCAGTAACGTCAGCTGTTCCCCTGCTGTGTTCACGGCAATTTCTCCTGTTCTGTCCATATTCACTGTGCTACTTATTTAAAACTTGCTCCAATTAGGCCTCTGACTCCACTCTGTTTTTATTATTTACCCTGGGTTCCAGCACAGCCAGCTGGTTCTCGGCAGTGTCTTTGGCACGGGTACTCCCTCCTGCCCAGCCTGGTTCCAGCGCGCCAGCTGTTTCCAGGTAGTGTCAACGTCACTTTGCCTCGAATGCATTGTCCTGTCGTGTTGCGGTCGGGTTAGCCGACTCTATGGTGCCTGCAGTTTAGGTGACTCCTATGTGGGCTGCGGGATCTGGCAATGAAGGCTGGTTCCATAGTGCCAATAGGACAAGCACCCCCTGTAGGACTGTGGGTTTTGGTATCTGCGGCCGGCTCGCGGACTTGAACTTTTTTTTACATGGGTACCTTCTGCTACCCATCCGGGTTCCAGTACTGTCAGCTGGTTCTCGGCAGTGCCTTTGGATTAGGTGCCTCCTTCTCGGTATCCAAGTTCCACCAACGTCTGCTGGTCCTTGGTAGTGCTTTCTGGCACAGGTACCTCCTGCTTAGTAACCGAGTTCCAGTAACATCAGCTGGTCCTCGGTAGTTCCATTGGCTCTTGTACCTTCTGCTACCCATCCGGGTTCCAGTACCGTCAGCTGGTCCTCGGTAGTTCCATTTGCTCTTGTACCTTCTACTACCCATCCGAGTTCCAGTACCGTCAGCTGGTTCTCGGCAGTGTCTTTGGCACGGGTACTCCCTCCTGCCCAGCCTGGTTCCAGCACGCCAGCTGTTTCCGGGTAGTGTCAACGTCACTTTGCCTCCAATGCGTTGTCCTGTCGTGTTGCGGTCGGGTTAGCCGACTCTATGGTGCCTGCAGTTTAGGTGACTCCTATGTGGGCTGCGGGATCTGGCAATGAAGGCTGGTTCCATAGTGCCAATAGGACAAGCACCCCCTGTAGGACTGTGGGTTTTGGTAACTGCGGCCGGCTCGCGGACTTGAACTTTTTTTTACATGGGTACCTTCTGCTACCCATCCGGGTTCCAGTACCGTCAGCTGGTTCTCGGCAGTGCCTTTGGATTAGGTGCCTCCTTCTCGGTATCCAAGTTCCACCAACGTCTGCTGGTCCTTGGTAGTGCTTTCTGGCACAGGTACCTCCTGCTTAGTAACCGAGTTCCAGTAACATCAGCTGGTCCTCGGTAGTTCCATTGGCTCTTGTACCTTCTGCTACCCATCCGGGTTCCAGTACCGTCAGCTGGTCCTCGGTAGTTCCATTTGCTCTTGTACCTTCTACTACCCATCCGGGTTCCAGTACCGTCAGCTGGTTCTCGGCAGTGCCTTTGGATTAGGTGCCTCCTTCACGGTATCCAAGTTCCACCAACGTCTGCTGGTCCTTGGTAGTGCTTTCTGGCACAGGTACCTCCTGCTTAGTAACCGAGTTCCAGTAACATCAGCTGGTCCTCGGTAGTTCCATTGGCTCTTGTACCTTCTGCTACCCATCCGGGTTCCAGTACCGTCAGCTGGTCCTCGGTAGTTATATTTGCTCTTGTACCTTCTACTACCCATCCGGGTTCCAGTACCGTCAGCTGGTTCTCGGCAGTGCCTTTGGATTAGGTGCCTCCTTCTCGGTATCCAAGTTCCACCAACGTCTGCTGGTCCTTGGTAGTGCTTTCTGGCACAGGTACCTCCTGCTTAGTAACCGAGTTCCAGTAACATCAGCTGGTCCTCGGTAGTTCCATTGGCTCTTGTACCTTCTGCTACCCATCCGGGTTCCAGTACCATCAGCTGGTCCTCGGTAGTTCCATTTGCTCTTGTATCTTCTGCTACCCATCCGGGTTCCAGTACCGTCAGCTGGTTCTCGGCAGTGTCTTTGGCACGGGTACTCCCTCCTGCCCAGCCTGGTTCCAGCACGCCAGCTGTTTCCGGGTAGTGTCAACGTCACTTTGCCTCCAATGCGTTGTCCTGTCGTGTTGCGGTCGGGTTAGCCGACTCTATGGTGCCTGCAGTTTAGGTGACTCCTATGTGGGCTGCGGGATCTGGCAATGAAGGCTGGTTCCATAGTGCCAATAGGACAAGCACCCCCTGTAGGACTGTGGGTTTTGGTAACTGCGGCCGGCTCGCAGACTTGAACTTTTTTTTACATGGGTACCTTCTGCTACCCATCCGGGTTCCAGTACCGTCAGCTGGTTCTCGGCAGTGCCTTTGGATTAGGTGCCTCCTTCTCGGTATCCAAGTTCCACCAACGTCTGCTGGTCCTTGGTAGTGCTTTCTGGCACAGGTACCTCCTGCTTAGTAACCGAGTTCCAGTAATATCAGCTGGTCCTCGGTAGTTCCATTGGCTCTTTTACCTTCTGCTACCCATCCGGGTTCCAGTACCGTCAGCTGGTCCTCGGTAGTTCCTCAGCCTTCTTGTACTTTCTGCTACATTTCCAAGTTCAAGCTTTTTGAAATGGTTCTTGGTAATCACTCTGGATCTCCCTGACGAGGACCCTGAAGACGAGGACCCTGAAGACCAACCCGAAGAAGACGAGGACCCCGAAGACGACGACCCTGAAGACGAGGACCCTGAAGACCACCCTGAAGAAGACGAGGACCCTGAAGACGAGGACCCTGAAGACCACCCCGAAGAAGACGAGGACCCTGAAGACCACCCCGAAGAAGACGAGGACCCTGAAGACCACCCCGAAGAAGACGAGGACCCCGAAGACGAGGACCCAGAAGACCAACCCGAAGAAGACGAGGACCCCGAAGACGAGGACCCGGAAGACGACCACCCTGAAGACCACCCTGAAGAAGACCAAGAAGATGACCCTGAAGAAGTTGACCAAGAGGACAAAGAAGAGAAGACAAGTACCAAGATACAGAAGAACAAGAGACAGAAAACCAAGAAGCAGAAATACAAGAAGCTGCAGAACAAAAAGCGGAAGAACATTAAGCATAAGATTAAAATTCAGAGCAAAAGATAATATCTAAATTATAAGCAGAATATGACTAAGCAGTGTATGGGGGTGAGTCCGTTCCTCCTCGTGGTGCCCCTGGAAAAGACCTGCTGCTGCAGGCCAAACTGAACGCGGACAAATCCTGTTGTGAATCTTTTGTGACGGGCAGAACGAAAGGTGTAATGTCCAACCTTTTATAGATAACAACTACAGGAATGCCTGTCACAAATAAGAATATGATGAAGAAGAAGAATATGAAGAAGATGAAGAAGTAGAATATGAAGAATGTAAAAAAAAGAATAATACGAAGAAGGTGAAGAAGAAGAAGGTGAAGAAGAAGTGGATGAAAAAGATGCTGAGGATGATGAAGGAGAAAGTGTGGGAGAAGTAAAAAAGAAGGTGAAGAGCATGGAAGTAGTGAAACATAAATATCTGACAAAATATAAAAATACTTAACATAGTTAATATTTCCGTAACTCAGAACATCTTAAAAAAATAGTAATTCCTGCTATTCCATTTGATTGGGCTAAACCTCTATGCCTTTATTGTCTCCCCCACCTCCCCCAATACATTCTACATTATTCTTAGTTGTTTTCCTTCATGTAGAATTAACCTACAAGGAAAGAAAGGGTTTATTTTAATTCCGATATTTATGTCCCATTGACTTGCATTGGTTTCCGGTATCGGATTCGGCGATATCCGATACTTTTTCGGTATCGGTCCGATCCAATCCGATCCGATATTTCCCGATATCGGAAGGTATCGCTCAACACTAGTAATGACCGATCACTTCACCAAGTTTTCAGTGGTGGTACCTACTCGAGATCAGATGGCAGAAACTGCAGCCAAGGCCAATTGTCAAGATTTCATTTGGATCTATGGGTGTCCGAAGCGGATACAGTCTGACAAAGGGGCCTGCTTCCAAGTGCGAGTCATGGATGAGTTATATCACATTTATGGGATCAACAGATCTCAAACAACGCCCTATTACCCCCAGGGAAATGGGGCATGTGAGCGATTCAACCGAACCTTGTTGCAGATGTTACGGACATTGGAAGAGGACAAGAAAATTAAATGGCCCGAGTTCGTGTCCGAGTTGGTGTGGGTGTATAATAATCGAGTTCATGCGACTACTGGTTAAACACCCTATATGCTGCTGTTTGGAAGGAATGGACGAGAGATTACTGAGCTGGAGCTAGACTCAGAAGATTCAGGTCCGTACAACAGTCTGAGTACCTGGATTCGAGAACACAGACGGCGGCTTCATACAGTGAGAAAACTGGTTGAGCAGAAATTTCAGGAAATAGAGGATAAAGGGCGGCCCCCGATTTCAGTGAGCCCACTCCGACCAGGAGATCGTGTGTTAGTAAGGGCCAAACCGGTTGGGAGTATGCTAGACCATCATTGGGAAGCGGTACCATATCGAGTGGTGAAGCAGATCCATCCAAAGAATTCAGTCTACGAGGTTAGGCCTGAAGAGGGTGATGCCACAACATCTAGGGTGTTGCACCGTAATATGCCAAGACCCTGTTCGTCCGAAGCAGAGGACTGTAACAGAATTGAGCCTGCGGAAAAACTAACTGAAGTGCCACACATGGTGACCCTGGAAGACGAAGAAGGATGGGCTACAATGCAAATGAGCCCTTCAGTTCTGAGTGAGATATAAAATGGATCAGGAGGCGATTTACAATCTTCACTGCTTGATTTATCAGATACCACGGAATCACCTTTGCAGGAGGAACCCCGCAGAACCGAACGGGCTAATGCCGCTATCCCTCCTAACCGATATGCTCAACAGGAGTTTATCTGGTCTCAGATTCAACAGAAAACTGTGCTCACCTCTTGTCTGAACTTACGCTGCCTTGAAGGAGGCATCGATCTCGCAAAGAATCCACTCGCCCGGGGACTGGCGATCACAAAGGAGGGAGGAATGTAATAGAAGGAAAAAAGTCTTTCAGAGAATCAGTGCGAGATGTATGTAATAAGGAGAAAGAGCGCCATCTGGTGAGCATTTCAAGTTTGCACGCTGGACCTGGTCAGGTGACCTCCAGCAGAGGATTTCAAAATGTAACGGTCGAGCGCGCAGTGCCTGAGGTGATTTCAGCACCAGATACAGAGAGAGACGTGACGCAGGCCGGACGCGCTGAAGGAACCAGCGAGAGAGACCGGGGTGAGAGACCCGTAAGGCAAGACGGGTGGCTGCCGGTGAACGAGCGCGGGATTCAGCGAAGCGGTTCCTTGGGTGTCACTGCTAAGGAAGAGGACTGAGACTTGGATACGACATTAACCCCTTAAGGACCGAAGCATTTTCCATTTTTGCGTTTTCGTTTTTTGCTCCCATTGTTCCCAGAGCCATAGCGTTTTTATTTTTTGGTCAATATGGCCGTGTGAGGGCTTATTTTTTGCGGGACGAGTTGTACTTTTCAACGCCATTACTAGTTTTACCATATCGTGTACGGAAAAAAAATTCCAAGCGCCGTGAAATTGCAAAAAAAGTGCAATACCATAGATGTTTTTTTTTTATTTTTACCACGTTCACTGAATGCTAAAACTGACCGGCCATCATTATTCTCCAGGTCATTACGAGTTCGTAGACACCAAACATGTACAGGTTCCTTTTTATTTAAGTGGTGAAAAAAAATTCCAAAGTTTGGTAAAAAAAAAATGGTGCCATTTTCCGAAACCCGTAGCGTCTCCATTTTTTGGGATCTGGGGCTGGTGAGGGCTTACTTTTTGCGCACCAAGCTGAAGTTTTTATTGATGCTATTTTGGGGTAGATCCGATGTTTTGATCGCCCGTTATTGCATTTTATTGCAATTTTGCGGCGACCAAAAAACGTAATTCTGGGGTTTAGAATTTTTTTCTCGCTACGCTGTTTACCGATCGGATTAATTCTTTTTTTATATTGATAGATCGGGCGATTCTGAACGCGGCGATACCAAGTATGTGTATGTGTTTTTTTTTTATTATTATTTTATTTTAAATGGGGTGAAAGGGGGGTGATTTAAACTTTTATATTTTTTTTTATATTTTTTAAAACATTTTTTTTTCACTTTTTGCTTGCTTCTATAGTCTCCATAGGAGACTAGAAGCAGCACTCACTTGATCGGCTCTGCTGTATACAGGGGACGAGCAGATCCCCCGCATGGAGAAGAAATGGTCCTGTGCTATGAGCGCCGACCACTAGGTTGCGCTCATATTGACCAGCTCATGACAACCACTGGTGTCTGCTGCAGACCCAGGGTTGTCATGACCACCCATCGGCGACCCGCGATCATGTGACGGGGTTGCCGATGGGCGGGGCTTAGTACCCGCTTCCCGGAAGCGCGAGTTAAATGCCGCTGTCGGAGATTGACAGCGGCATTTAAGATGTTAACAGCTGCGGGTGGATCGCGATGGAGGGAGCAGGAAGGAGAGAGCAGGAAGGAGGGAGCAGGAAGGAGAGAGGAGGAATAAGAGGGCAAGAAGGAGGGAGCAGGATGGAGGGGGAAGGAAGGAGAGAGGAGGAAGGAGGGAACAGGAAGGAGAGAGGAGGAAGGAGAGAGAAGGAAGGAGAGAGCAGGAAGGAGAGAGCAGGATGGAGGGAGCAGGAAGGAGAGAGCAGGAAGGAGAGAGCAGGATGGAGAGAGCAGGAAGGAGAGATCAGGAAGGAGAGAGCAGGAAGGAGAGAGCGGGATGGACGGAGCAGGAAGGAGAGAGCAGGAAGGAGAGAGGAGGAAGGAGAGAGTGTAGCACCCTGAGGATTCGGCTGCTACAGGGGTATTACACCTCAAGCCAGAGGTGTGATATTCCACTCCCGGGTAAGGATGGAGTGTGGAACTGAGCTAGTAGGCTGCATAGACTACATACATCCCATTTCCGGGGGACAGATCGACGGTACTCCCACCAGTTTATGTGCAGGTACGATAGTGTCTGTCCCTGGCTGGAGTGGGAGGGGGTGGAACATCCCAGTAGTGTAGGGGCAGATAGGGGGACCAGTCTGGGTAATGCTAGGAGCTCATTGGGTGCTGGTCACCTGAGCTCACACATAGGGGGAGTATATAAGGTGGGAACCATCTTAGATCAGGGTCAGACAGGCAGACAGCTACTAGTCAGTCTGTTGTAGAGGGTCAAGCAGTCCTGAAAGAAGAGAGAGAGGAGTCAGAAGGACCCAGAGGGGAAGAAGAGGGAACCCCAAGAGCCCAAATACAAGCAACAGGGTGAAGGGTTGGCACAAGGGTACCGGATCCCAAGCTGGTGGAGGGCACTAATCCTCAGCCAGAGACCGGAGGTTGTGGGCAGGATCTGCCACGACCCCCCACTAAATCCACCAGGAAGGCAGACCAAGTATAGGGTCAGGGAACCCAGAAGAGGTGTACCCACCAAGAGACCCGAGGGAGCCGGACATAGGTGGATCCCTGGTGGGGAAGGCCAGAGAAAAGGAACGTCAGAAAGGGAGCTCAGGATCACGCTCCAGAATTACCTGGGGGTTGGCCGAGTCCAGGACCTGGTGGACGCAGCACGGCTCGGGCGGTCACTCAAGGCCGGAGTGACCAGAACAACAGCAGTAAGTAAACACCCTGAACTGCACAGCCCGACTCTGAGTCTTAATACCATCCTCACTGCACCACCACAACCACCACCCTCTACAACTGACCCCCTGAGGCTATACCCCTCCCGTTGGGGGTTATACTACCAGAAGCTGCACACACACCAACAGCCTCAGCGGACCCTGCTGCAGCGGCGGCCGTATTGACCGCAAATCAACGGGTGGCGTAGTCAACACTAAAGAACATCCAGCAACATCTGTAGGACTGCCACACACTGAGCTTGACACCCTGGGCACGGACCGGGTCACCGCCACTCGGAGACTACAACCCCCATCTGATCCGGCTCCGGGTATCCCCCAAACAACACTGGCCCAGGGGGCGCGTCAAGAGCAGGAAGGAGGGAGCACGAAGGAGACAGCAGGAAGGAGAGAGCAGGAAGGAGAGAGCAGGAAGGAGAGAGGAGGAAGGAGAGAGGAGGAAGGAGGGAGCAGGAAGGAGCGAGGAGGAAGGAGAGAGCGGGAAGGAGGGAGCGGGAAGGAGGGAGCGGGAAGGAGAGAGCAGGGAGGAGAGAGCAGGGAGGAGAGAGCAGGGAGGAAGGAGAGAGCAGGGAGGAGGGAGCAGGGAGGAAGGAGAGAGCAGGGAGGAGAGAGCAGGGAGGAAGGAGAGAGCAGGGAGGAGAGAGCAGGGAGGAGAGAGCAGGGAGGAAGGAGAGAGCAGGGAGGAGGGAGGAGGGAGCAGGGAGGAGAGGGCAGGAAGTAGAGGGCAGGATGGAGGGGGCAGGAAGGAGAGAGCAGGAAGGAGAGATCAGGACGGTCTCCAGTGTCTGCTCACCCTCCATCCCCCACTGCAGCAGCCAGTAATCTGCAGGAGAAGCGACAACCTGAGCAGCAGCAGAGGCTGACGGACCCGAGCTGAGATCGCAGGATGGAGCGGACGTCAATATATATTTACACTGGTCCTTTGTATCTCAGCTGCCGGTGATCGCTCTGAGAACAATGCGCCGATCTCTACATCACACACTTCCATGGTAGTTTCCGGGCTCATTGAATGTTCCCCAGGTGACGATTGTCCTGGTCAGAACAGATGTCAACGCTGCAGACGATCGCAGTTAGCAGAGCAGGTTGTTCTATACACATTCCTGCTGCTCTGTACAGGGGAGAGGGGGCGGCGCAGAGTTCCGGGGTCTGCTGCAGTCTGCACTGATATCAGGGGACGTCATGTCGCAGAGCTCTGCGGGGGGAGGGGTCGCTCCATGTGGGATCTATAGAAACCAGTGCAGCCCGGAGTGTAGAGCGATGATGGGGAGATCTGTACAGCGCCGTGTACGAGACATGGAGACTCAGGGAGCGGAAGTGTGTCATGTGGCCAGGTAGTCGGTCACTATTGGCGGCTCAATACTGTACGCAGAAGCCAATGGATGTAGGGGGTGTGGCTTACAGGAGCCAATGAGGATGCGCACACGAGCATAAATACCCTTCTCCCGCCGCTCCGCTCATCACTTCTGTATCCGTCTATACAGCGCTATGGCCAGAACCAAGCAGACCGCCCGTAAATCCACCGGAGGGAAAGCTCCCCGCAAGCAGCTGGCCACTAAAGCCGCAAGGAAGAGCGCTCCTGCCACTGGCGGAGTGAAGAAGCCGCATCGCTACCGGCCAGGGACAGTCGCTCTCCGGGAGATCCGCCGCTACCAGAAGTCCACCGAGCTGCTGATCCGTAAGCTTCCCTTCCAGCGCCTGGTGAGGGAGATCGCCCAGGACTTCAAGACCGATCTGCGCTTCCAGAGCTCGGCGGTGATGGCGCTGCAGGAGGCCAGCGAGGCTTATCTGGTGGGGCTGTTCGAGGACACCAACCTGTGCGCCATCCACGCCAAGAGGGTCACCATCATGCCCAAAGACATCCAGCTGGCCCGCAGGATCCGCGGGGAGAGAGCTTAGATCTGCCCGGGCCCCGAGGACAACACAAAGGCTCTTTTCAGAGCCACCAAATCCTCCAAGACGAGCTGAGAACTCTCATGATTAGCCGCCATTCTGCTCCTCTGTCCGTATCCTCCGCGCAGTTACTATCTGTATAATTATAGGGGATCTAGTAGTGAGTGAACTATATTGTGAAAAGTGCAATAAGCAGAGGAATAACGTTACATCCATCACGTGATCAGTAATAGAAGCCGCACCTATGTGACCAGAGCAGCGCGATGCGTTTTGTGCACTGCCGGGGTCTGGGGGAGAGAATGCGCCGGAGGAAATGTCTACATAAGGAGGAGCGCGGGCACTGAGGGCTTCCATGGAGGAGGAGACTTGTGGTCGGGGATTGGTCGGTTCCTGTGGGCGGAGCTTTACTCCGATGTTTCCTTCTCATTCACTGATCAGTTGGTGGTTGTGAATTTCCCGCTCAGTCGCTGCTCGCGCTCCGGAGGATCATTACCGGTCACTGCTGAGAGCGGAGATCACTGACGTCATTACGGAATTGTCCACACGATCAAATGTTGAAAAGCCGCACACCGTCCCCACGAGAGCTGGCCCCGCTAATTTCAGGGGAGAGAACACAGGGGAAGAAAGGTGTCAGGGGACAGCATGAACGGGATCAGGGATACAGGGGAGCTCTGTATGTGGGGACAGATTCTAGCTCTGCCGTCCTCTCCCGGAGCGCTGGGTCCTAGTGCCGCTGTCTCCATTGTTCTGCTTTAATGTGCGGAGATGAGCTGGTAACTCTTTCAGTGACATTTCCAGCAGTTTCTCTTTGTGATCGGATCTCTGAATTTTTCGCTGATTTACCGATGAAGTTACATTAACCATTTGCTCCCCAGATCGGTGGAGGCGTCTGATCGATGATGAACTCCCAGACTGATCTATTTCCAGTTATAAATCTCACATTGTCACAATGGTCGGATCCGGTGTCTCCTGTGGTTCTGCTTAGTGCTGATTGGCTGATCTCTGAATTTGAATCTCCCGCACATTGGCTGACAGTTTCTCTGCTCTTTGTCTCAGTCTGTGTAACACCCGGTCTCCGGTCGGGCGGCTCTCAGGAGATCTGCTCGTGTTTATTGATCGGCGGCCGATCTTCTCCCGCACAGGAGTCGGATCCCCGGGTTAATGGCGCAGTGTCCGCTCCTGTGATACCGGCTGCGGGGAGGGAGCGGGATGTGATCCGCTTTATCCTCCATCACACCGAGCACAGGAGATCGCTGCCGGCTGTAGCTCCGGCCGAACATTACACTGATGCCGGGATCCTCCGGAATAATCTGTGTCCACGTGTGGATCATAGAGAAGGAGGACTCCAGCGAGTAGATGATGAGGGTAGTAGTGAGGAGCAGGGAGCAGCCGGCTACCAATAGGGGAACCTGTAAGTGATCGGTGCCGGCGCCTCCTCACTGTCTGCAGGCGGATTCCTGGGAGATAAGATTCCGTCCAGCACAGTTCTCCGCTTATAACGACGTCTTGTTGCTCCGCTGCTTCCATCCTTGTAATTTGGTGACAACATTTATTGTTTACGGTTGTTAGAAGACACGAATCCAACAGAACCAACCATTGCCTGACGATGCTGTGGCTGGTTTCTTATTCGTCCGATCCTACAGCATCTTCACTATGACCATATGCAGACCGATATTACAGGCTGTCACACACGGGATCTCAGACATCTGAACGATGTAAACCCGATCTGCAGAGGATCTGAGTCTGGAATCAGCCGCCGCCCGCACTCCTCTCTCCTCACTGCTCCTACAGTCAGCGATCCCACCAGATGTTCTGACCTCACAGCTCCCGCCTGACATTGGTCCACCGACCACCTACAATCCCCACACCCTCCGATCTGTGCAGCACCTGCGAGATGAAACTGCTGCGGAGCTCGTCCTTTCTGCTCCCACCACTAAAGCCATTGTACGGGTATGGGGCCACCGCTGCTGGGAGCACAGAGCGAGGATTCCGGCCTCATCTTCTTCTCCGAGTCACATATCCTTTCTCTCCTTCATGGATTCCAGCATTGGGATTTATCGCAGCAGATCGGGGAGCGATGTATGTAACAATAATGGGCAGCTCCATCCCCGAGAAGAGGAAACCTGTCTGATCTACAAAGTGACATACAAAAATCCATAACTACATCAATCTGTTTAAGAACAAACGTTTTCTATTGGGTGACAAACCCATGTGACCATTGAAACTGTACTAAGCTCCGCCCCCTGCAGCTCATTGGTGTTTCCCCAAGTCTCTTCTCCATTGGCAGCTTCAGATTCATCCAATGACAAAAAAGGAGGGCGGGGCAAGCGACTTATAAAAAGCAGCGGAGCACGTTCTTGTGATCGCACTATTTTCTGCCTTTGGGTTTATTTGCATTGATCGTCACCATGTCTGGACGCGGCAAACAAGGAGGCAAAGCCCGGGCTAAGGCCAAGACCCGCTCATCCCGGGCAGGACTGCAGTTCCCGGTGGGCCGTGTGCACAGACTACTCCGCAAGGGCCACTACGCCCAGAGGGTGGGCGCCGGCGCTCCGGTCTATCTGGCCGCTGTGCTGGAGTATCTGACCGCTGAGATTCTGGAATTGGCCGGTAATGCCGCCCGGGACAACAAGAAGACCCGCATCATCCCCCGGCACCTGCAGCTGGCGGTGCGCAATGACGAGGAGCTGAACAGGCTGCTGGGTGGGGTGACCATCGCCCAGGGGGGCGTCCTGCCCAACATCCAGGCCGTGCTGCTGCCCAAGAAGACCGAGAGCAGCAAGAAAAGCAAGTGAGCGCTGCAGCCGATCTCCTCAATCCACACAACCAAAGGCTCTTCTAAGAGCCACCCACACCGTCCCCACAAGAGCCGGCGCCGCTGATCTCAGGGGAAAGGATATGGGGGAAGGAAAAGGTGAGGACCTTATGAAAGGGGGAGGAATAGGGGGCGTTATTGGTGGAAGTGAGAAACAATATGGGGGGAGGTGTATGAAGGCAACACAGGGGAAGAAGTGAGGGGAAAGCATTGGTAAGTGTGAATGGTAGGAATGTAAAAGAACACTAATGTGTGAGAACTGTAGAAAGTCATACCCAAAAATTATAGACCTCACTTTAGACAGAATGTGAATAAAACTTGACTTATTTTTAGCAAGGATTAAAATAACCCAGGTGATATTGCTGTGCAGCATTTCTTGTGGATTCCTCTATGGGATCTCACTCTCCTAAAGCGAATATATCTCCTACCTAGATTGCTGTCTGCAGTCCACTAGCTAGGATAGCTTTTCTAACGACAATTATAGATGTCAGTTGCAAGAACATCACAGCTGATCAAGAGTTCACTCCAAGCCTCCCCGACATTACTAAAACCCTATGTGTCATATTTGTCTATACCTATGCCTATGGTAGATTTTTAGTCATATTTGTCTGTACCTATGCCTATGGTAGATATGTCTGTAGCTATGCCTATGGTAGATTTTGTCATATTTGTCTGTACCTATGCCTATGGTAGATATGTCTGTACCTATGCCTATGGTAGATTTTTAGTCATATTTGTCTGTACCTATGCCTATGGTAGATATGTCTGTAGCTATGCCTATGGTAGATTTTTGTACCTATGCCTATGGTAGATTTTTTAGTCATATTTGTCTGTACCTATGCCTATGGTAGATTTTTTACAGTTACAACTCGCTTCTCTGTGTTCCTGAGCTGAGAGAGGCAGGGGGATGTTTTGAGAGTGAGATAAGGCTGGAAGCTAATTAATATTGTCTACCTTGAGATAGTTTATAAACCCTCCTCTCACACATCCAGGACCCTAGCAACCACAGAATGCAGAGTAAGTGGACATGCTAGCTGGGGCATATCTTACAGAAGTCAAGCTGCAACACCAGGCTCTCCCATCATCACTTTGGCAAGTATTACGAATAACCGTTTTAAGCTCCGTTTTTTTATTGGAATAAGTTCATATTAGTGACAGAAAGTTACTTTCCCAGTTTCATTAAGATTTTTTTAGGGATTCAGTCTTTATGTTCTGCCATATTCTTCCATACCTATGCCTAGTGTGGTTATCATGGCTGGAAACTGAATAACAGTTTTAAGCTCCGTTTTTTTTATTGGAATAAGTTCATATTAGTACAACAAGGTTATTTTTCCAGTTTCATCAAGATCTTTTTAGGGATTCAGTCTTTATTTGAATTATAAAGTTGCTATATAGGAATGTATGGGTGTTCAACTTTCTTCCCAAAATAATCTCTGCTAATGGTAACCAGATCTTCCATCTAAATATAGCACAGTAAATGTTATCTGTCCTCAATCTAGCTTGCCATATAATAAATGGCTCCATACAATGTAGCTGCCCCTGCTGAAGTCAAGTTTTCACTTCCAGGATGGATGATAATTCTTCGGTTTGGGTTTGTTGGGGATAAAACTTGGAGTACTGTACTGGTAGCTGCAAACGTTGGACCTCTGCACGGTCTGTCAAATTTTCTTCACGCCACCAGTAGGAAAGTGCTTTAAGCCGGCATGGTTGTTGACCTTACCATACTCACCCTACTGTCTTATACGTTGTCTATTACTATTTACAGTTAAAATGTAGGAATATACAGTATCATAACTGTTATCTAAAGTGCTTCTATTTTAAAGGATATACCTTGTTACTGTCTCATACAAAGTATTTGTGGATATGGTGTAAAAGTTACCAACTTTTATGACATTTCAGAGGATACAATTTCACTAATTTGGAGCAAAGGTCCACTGGACAACCATGCTACATAGGATATTTCTCTTCAGTATGCTTACATTCAAGAACTAACAAAAAGGTAGTATGAAGTTTTGTGTGATTTATGGCTTAGCTTCTTTTGATACTAATCTTTAGTGTACATTTACTTAAATTTTAAAATTGCTTTTCATTTCAGACTAAATTTTATTTTATTGAATCAGCTTTGGCTTCAAGTAGTTTTGAATAATTTAAGATTTTTAATTTTGCATTAAATAATTAAATTAAAATATATAAATATTTTTATTTAAAGAGGAACTATCAATTGTTTTAAATTAATATTTTTATTATATAAAAAAATTTGAATAGGTCTTTAATATTATTTTTTTTAGTTTTTGTAACTATTCCTACACTAAACTGTTCCTAAGGCTATGTTCACACGCTGCGTTTTTTGCTGCGTTTTTTCTCCTGCGTTTTTTATGCTAATTTAAAGCAGCAAAGTACAGTACCAGCAAAGTCTGAGATTTGCAGAATTGCTGTTCACACGCTTGTTCTTTTTTACCTGCATTTCTTGTTTATTAGCTGCTTTTTTCAAAGAATGAACATGTCAATACTCTGCTGCGTTTTTTGCTGCTTTGCTCCATAGGAAGCAATGATAAGGCAAAAAACGCAGCAAACCAACATTTTGCAAGCAGGTCAAAAGTTCATGGTTTTTCCTACGATTTTTGCTACTACCTAATTAGCATAAAAAACGCAGCAAAACGCACCATGTGAACTTAGCCTAAATCACTCAGTTGCAAAAACGCAACCGACTGTCCCTTGCTAAGCTATCCTCCTAAACCGTTTTCACATTGAAGACGCTTTAGTAGAATGAACGCGTGTCCCCGGGCATCACATGAGTGCTTAGCTCGCTTCTCATGGGAAGCGAGCCAGCGCTCAGCTGTACTAAATGCATGGCAGCTGTGCCATCCCAGGCACGGCGCCATGTAATCTACTGCGCTGCAACCCCGGGAAACATCTCCCGAGGCTTCAGCGTATATATGCTCTGTATACAGACCGATACTGCCTGCACAGCATCGCTCTGTATACCGCGATGTGCGGGCACGCCGGCGAGGACGCGCACACGTCATCAGCCGGCGTGCACGTGCATCCCGGCATTTGTTCAGTTGCGGGACGGCCCAGAAGAGGAGCTTCGTGGGCAGACAGGATGGTAATTAAGAAGTTTTTTATTTTTAAACCGGTCCAAATGGGTTCAGGGGGGAGGGGGGGCCCAAAAAAGAAAAAAAAGGTAAATGATAGTTAATCTTTAAATGACTTCTTGTTTAGGTTTTTATATTGTTTGAATTTTTGTATCTTTTTTTCATAATTAAAAAAAAAGTTCTTTACATGAATTTTGAACAATGGGCATCAAATCTTTAGTAAAGAAAAATAAAAGAGAATCTACAGTACCAGAGAATAAAGAAATACAAGGAACCCCAGGCAAAAATAAGGATGTGGCAAAATTAAGTTCAGAACAAACAGTTTCAGAGACAACTAATTCACATTCAACATCAAGATTTTTAGCATTGTATCTTCCATTTCACAATAAGAAGAAACCAAAGAGTGGTGGAAATGTAAAGAAATGTATATGCACTGAAGACTTATTGAAAGCTGCTACTAGACTGTTTGAAAGAAGTCCAAACACTGAAGTGAATTCAAGCGTTAGTAGTGTGAGCTTCTGGTGCAAGCTTGGCGAAGAAGTAGCGCCAAAAACCAAAACGCACAGAAAAAAACTTATCCAAAATTATAGCTTAGCATGTAGAAACCTCTGGGACACAGATTTCAACTTTAGAGAATGTATTATGAAAGTCACCAACAAAGAAAAATGTGAAAAACAAGGAATCCCACGGCAACCTCTTGTTTCTCGAACTATCAGTGAACAAAGTCTGCTTACATTAAAAGAACAAAAACCAGAACTGGAGAATGAAATGAAGAAGGATTATGATGACAGCGCTCTTGGTAAATACAACAAGACTGAAGCAGTGTCTGATGACATGGAATCATTCACTGGAGACAACAGTTACTGTTCAGAGAAAGGGCTACATGAAAGTAATTCAACTGGTAAGGATGAATTTGTGATTTATGAGCCCAAAAATATTAGCAATAACAATGTTTACACAAAAATACTGACAAAATAACACCAACTGAAGCATTTGAGATTCTGAAGAAAGGTGATAAGTGTAGGGTGACCAATTTGCCACCACTTAATCCACAGCATGGTGATGTTTTACTTTTACAAAGAAGGAAAAGCAAGGGATTGCATAGCAGACCAATTGCAGTTTGATTACATCTCCAGGAACAAGTATACCTTTAAAGGGGAAACATGCTTCAAGGTTATATACAAGCCAAGACACCCACCAGAAGAGGTATGTGAACTTCTTGAAAAGTACATTTTTAGCCTCGGTCAAACTGATAATAGTTGCAGGCTAACTCAGTACTTTGGAAATCCAAATACAATGCACCTTAAAGCCCATGGTAATCGCAAACACTACAAGAACAAGATATTTTTTACTACTGCACCACCAATCATTAAAGAACAGAGGGAAAACTTATCACAGCCACCCATGAAAGTTTATAAAGCACAGTGTACACGTTTCATACCTCCACAATATGAAGCTGCTTTAGGACCGCGTGATGTAAAGCAGGCACAAAACAGTGCTATGAGAGAGTGTGTAAAGCGTTATTTGTGCCAAGATGATGTTTATTCCATAGTTGAATTGGAGCGCTTGTTTGGTGGTTTTGTAAAGCAGCTAGATGTCCTACATGATTTCTATTGTATCCTTGCAAAAGAAGAACTAATAGAAGAAGCGAATACATTTGCAAAACACAAGGACAGCAACTTCAGTTGTGACACAACTTTCGAGTTTGGTCATTTTTATGTGACTACTGTGAATCACCCTGCTTTTCAAAATGCATGTGTAATTCCAATTTTCATATTGATGCACCAAAAGAAAGATGAAGGTACACACAGAAAGTTCTTCAATTTTATTTCTGAAAAGTGTCCAGCATTTAACAGCAACATGGTGAAAATCATTACTGACCGTGAAAAGGCAATTACAAACAGTATAGATGCACAGCTTCCCCAGGTTAAATGATTCCTGTGTTGGAACCACATGAGGAAAGATGTGCAATACTGGACGCAAAGGCATGGTTGACAACAAATGGACAAATTAACATATGAAAACTGTATTTACAGTTAAATGAACAGCAAGACACCAGATGAATATGTAAGTAAGTTAGAAGAACTTAGCCAACATTGGACAGAAGAATTCCTCACTTACTATAAGAAGCACCTGGAATCAGATATCCTCAATTACTGTGCAAGGTGGCTTTTAGAAGAACACAACATGTTCATAGAACCTTCAGGAATAACAACAAATCAAAGTGAGAGTTTTAATTCTGTGCTAAGAAGACATCATGATGGGAAAGAAATAAACATGGAAGGTTTTGTTCTGTCTATGTTTTACTTAACTTCTTACTACACAAAGGAAGTTCTGAGAGGGAGATGTGGACTGGGTAACTTCAACCTGAAAGGAGAGTTCTGAGCTCTAAACCCAGCAGATGTATCATTTCCTGAAGTACTGGTAACACCCGAAAGCTTGGTGGAATTTGTAAAGGAACAAAAACTTGTGATCACAAAAGAAAATGCATGTAAAACAGGAAGCCATCTGCCAAGAAGAACAATGGCAGAAGGAATTCTCAATACACCAGGTGGTATTGTGTTGGTGCCACAGCAGAAAGTATTCCTCGTTAAAGGTTTTAAAAATGAATCTTACATTGTGCAACTTTTCCCAAAGACTTCTTGTTCATGTCCACAATCCAGACAGTGTCACCACATTATGGCAGTTCTGCTATCAGTGGGATTGGATCCAAGGGAAGAGACAGATGAAGGAAATCTAAGCAGGTTGTACAAAAAACAAAGGGGAAAAGGAAAAAGTGGACGGAAGTTCACTTCTAAACCATCATTGACATCTCCAGCTGATGACTCAATCCAAAGCATGAATCGAAATAATGGAGACGAGGAGGCAACACTTACAACACAAGTTATGCCAGGATACAGTGCACGAACTGCAAAAATTGTTAAAATATCACCACCTGAACCATCCGTAGGTATGCCTAAACTTCATGTCATAACCACAAAAAAGGTTGTTCTGAATTACAAGCAGTGGTTCCAGGCACGGTAATAGTTACCACAGTTACTGGTGATACAACTGTGACACTCCCAGAAGTAAGCAGTCAGTGGTGGTCAGATGCAGATTTTACACCAACAGTGCAACCAGGACCTCAAAACTTTTGTACTGTTAATTGGATGACTAATTTATGTAATACAATTTGGGAAGCCAATTCAAGCATCTGTTATGCAGGAGTGAATTGTTGCCAGCCTAATAGAAATGTGTGTGCAACAGAGGAAGATATGAAAATGGTTTTCTGTGACTTTGCATGCCAAGATTGGTACCACAAAGCACTAGTGAAGGACTATCTGATAAACAATTACCATCTATGTACAAATGCAGAAAATGTCAAAATGCTGAATAGAATCATAGAATGGTAGAGTTGGAAGGGACCTCCTGGGTCATCTGGTCCAACCCCCTGCTCAAAGCAGGATTCACTAGATCATCTCAGACAGATGTCTGTCCAGCCTCTGTTTGAAGACGTCCATTGAAGGGGAACTCACCACCTCTCGTGGCAGCCTGTTCCACTCATTAATCACCCTAACTGTCAAAAAGTTTTTTCTAATATCTAATCTGTGTCTCCTCCCATTTAGTTTCATCCCATTGCTTCTAGTCTTTCCTTGTGCAAATGAGAATAAAGATGATCCTTCTACAATGTGACAGCCCTTGACATATTTGTAGACAGCTATTAAGTCTCCTCTCAGTCTTCTTTTTTGCAAGCTAAACATTCCCAAATCCTGCAACCGTTCCTCATAGGACATGGTTTGCAGACCAGTCACCATTCTGGTCGCTCTTCTCTGAACTTGCTCCAGTTTGTCTATGTCTTTTTTAAAATGTGGTGCCCAAAACTGTACACAGTATTCCAGATGAGGTCTGACCAAAGAGGAGTAAAGACCGATAATGACTTCACGTGATCTAGACTGTATGCTTCTGTTAATACATCCCAGAATTGTATTTGCCTTTTTTGCTGCTGCATCACACTGTTGACTCATGTTCAGTCTATGATCTATTAGTATACCTAAGTCTTTTTCACATGTACTGTTGCTTAGCTCTATTCCTCCCATTCTGTATATGCTTTTTTCATTTTTATTGCCCAGATGTAGTACTTTGCATTTTTCCCTGTTAAAAACCATTCTGTTGGTTGCTGCCCACTGCTCCAGTTTATTTAGGTCTTTTTGAATCCTCTCTCTCTCTTCTCTAGTATTAGCTATCCCTCCTAGCTTTGTGTCATCAGCAAATTTAATCAGTTTACCCTCAATTCCTTCATCTAAATCATTGATAAAGATGTTGAACAATACAGGTCCCAGGACGGAGCCCTGTGGTACCCCACTTGAGACATTCATCCAGCTGGATGTGAAGCCATTTACAACCACCCTTTGAGTCCGATCACTAAGCCAGTTATGAATCCACCTAACAGTTGCCTGGTCCATTGCATACTTGGTCATTTTTTCAATAAGGATGATGTGAGATACTTTGTCAAATGCTTTGCTGAAGTCAAGATATACTATATCTACAGCATTTCCCTGATCCACCCAGTCAGTGATTCTGTCATAGAAGGAAATTAAGTTAGTCTGACATGACTTGTTAGTTACAAACCCATGCTGACTCTGGTTAATCACTTCATTCTTATCCATGTACTTACATACATGTTGTTTAATAATTTGTTCAAAGATCTTTCCTGGTATAGAAGTCAGACTCACCGGCCTATAGTTCCCTGGGTCCACCTTCTTCCCCTTTTTGAAGATAGGAACAACATTTGCTCTTCTCCAGTCTTCTGGGACTTCTCCTGTTCTCCAAGAATTTTCAAAGATTATGGAGAGTGGTTCTAAAATTTCTTCTACAATCTCCTTCAGTACTCTGGGGTGTAATTCATCTGGACCTGGAGACTTGAACTCATTTATGTTAGCTAAATATTCCCTCACAATCTTTCTGTTTACTGATAACTTGGATTCCTCTATTCCTTTAAAAGGACAGTGAAGATCAGTTGATGTTACATTTTCTTTCTGAGAGAAAACAGATGCAAAATAGGAATTAAAAAGTTCGGCCTTCTCAACATCCTCTCTTACCATTTCTCCATTTTCATCCTGTAAAAATCCTATAGCATCTTTGACTTTTCTTTTACTTTTGACATACCCCCAAAATCCTTTTTTATTGCTTTTGACATCTCTTGCAAGCCTTAATTCATTGTCAGCTTTAGCTAACCTGATACGTGCCCTACAGGATCTGCAGACTGCATTATAATCTTCTTTATTAAATGGAAAGAGGGAGGCATATCTAAACATTTCTTTCTTTCTTTTTAGCATGTGTTTAAGTTCTGTGTTCATCCATCCTGGTTTCCTTAAATGCTTCCCATTCTTCCTACTTTTCGGGATTGTTAACGATTGTGCTTTGAGAATCTCATTTTTAAAAATTTCCCATCCTTCCTGGACATTTTTGTCCTTAAGGACATCCAGCCATTGGATCCCTCCTATTCTCTTTCTGAGTCTCTTAAAATCTGCCTTTCTAAAATCTAACCTTGAAGTTTGAGTCTTCACATGTCTTCCTCCTCTAGTTATCCAAAATTCTATAATAGCATGATCGCTGCCTCCTAGGGTCCCAGCCACCTTTACCTCCTCAACCATTTCCTCCCTGTTTATAAGAATTAGATCCAAAGTAGCAGATCCCCTTGTTTTCTCCCCTACCTTTTGGAAGATAAAGTTGTCAGCAAGAGAGGATAAGAATTTGCTTGACCTGTTAGTTTTACTTGAGAGAGATTCCCAACAAATGTCTGGATAGTTGAAATCTCCCATGACCACTACGTCATATTTTTTGGAGAATTTGGTCATTTGATACATAAAGAGTTCATCCATATCTTCAGCTTGCCCAGGTGGCCTGTAGTAAATGCCTACAATGGTGTCCTTTCCGTTGTTCTCTCCTTGTATTCTTACCCAAACAGTTTCCACAGAACTCCCAGTCTCTGAAGCTTCAATCTCTGTGCAGATATACGCTTTTCTAACATACAATGCAACACCTCCTCCTCGTTTATCAAGTCTGTTTCTTGCAAATAAGTTGTATCCTTTTAGCCTTTTATTCCAATCATGTGTATCGTCCCACCAAGTTTCAGTGATTCCAATGACATCATATTCCTTTTCCTGAATTAGTAGTTCCAATTCTCCTTGTTTGTTGCCCATGCTTTGTGCATTTGTATAAAAACATTTTAGTTTGTGATTGGTTTCTCTTCCTCCCATATTTTTATTATTTAGATTTTTTTGTCTTTGTTCTTCTTTTCCACTTCCAGTAGCAGAGATCTCAATAGTATTTGTCAGCTGTATGGCTTTTTCTGGCCTTTTGCTTCCCTTCCCACATTGTTCTAGTTTAAAGCTCTCCTGATGAGTGTAGCAAGGCGACTTCCAAATACATGTTTTCCAGTCTTCGTAAGGTGCACCACATCTCTAGCAAGTAGTCCATCGTATAGGTAATTCATTCCGTGATCCAGAAATCCAAATCCTTGTTGACGGCACCATCGACGTAGCCAGTTGTTCACCTGTAGAATCTTATTCCACCTCATTGTTCCATGGCCATCCACTGGGAGGATGGATGAGAAGACCACCTGCGCTCCCAATTCTTTCACTTTCTTGCCTAGGAGGTGTAAAGTACCTTTTCCTTGTTAGTATGTAACATTATTAAGCAACTTATGGTTTAAGTGTAAACAGAATATGTTTGATTTCTTTTTAAAGAGTAACTATAAATTTTTTGTTATTAACATTTATTATATATATAAAAAAAAAAATTTTTGAATAAGTCTTTTATTTTTATTCTTACATTTTTCACACATCCTACAATAATCTGTCCCTAAATCACTAATTTGAAAACATGCAACTAACTGTCCCTCGCTAAACTATTCTCCTAAAGCGTATTCAGATTGAAGACGTTTTAGGAGAATGAATGCCCGAGGATGTGCGTGCACGCGCATTCCGGCAACTGTTCAGTTGCACTTTGGCCCAGAACAGGAGCTTCGTGGGCCAGCAGGAGGGTAAGTAAGAAGTTTTCTTATTTTAAACAGGTCCTAATGGGTTAAGGGGGTAAGGGGGTTCTAGAAAAAAAACCTTCAAACATGATAGTTACCCTTTAATATGGTTTTGTCAAGTATTCGTAATCCATTCAGTTGTGTAAATGTTAACTTAAATATTTCTCCCAAATAAAATAGTTTTATGTAACATAGATGCTATGTTTTGATTTGTTTTAAATAAGGTTATGTCAATATTCGTAATCCATTCAGTCATGTAAGTGTTAACTTAATTATTTTTCTGTAATGAAAATACTTTTATGTAACTTATACTTCATCATCTAATCTAGGATTCAGCATTCATTTCAAATCTACAGTAACATATATGTGACTTGTGTTTACAACAGACAGCTTAATTTCGCCTCATAAGGGCTTGTTCACACAGGCAGCGTTTTCGCGTTTTTTCAGCGCATCCATTCTGCGCTGAAAAAACGAGCCTATTGTTGTCAATGGGCTAGTGCAGACACTCCGCTTTTTCTGCGCATCGAACGGATGCGCAGAAAAAAGCGACAGCATGTCCGTTTTTGCCGCGCAGAACGGACTGCCGCCGCCTATTTGAATGACTGTGTGCGCTAAAAACCAGCGACACAGTAATTCAGCATGCGCTTCTTATGCTTGTGCGCATAAAAAGCGCATGCACATAACGGAGCCGAAACGGCCAGTGTGAGTGAGCCCTTAATTTTTTTTTAAATAAAGTAAACTGTATATTTTATTTTATCAGTAAACTGAGATCAGAGAGATTAAGAAAACCATTTAAAAAAACTGTGCCATTGCCATAGTCTTGTGTGAAAATCAAACAAACAAAAACAAGGGCTTTAAGGCAAAATTTTTCGATAAAGATCTACTTAAGGATTCACTGTTTATTTGAAATGTAAAGTTATTATATAGGAATGCATGAATTAACATTGTTGAAAACAGAATTACATTTTTAAGCTCTGTTTTTCTTGTTGGAATAAGTTCATATTAATGACAAACTTATTTTCAGAGTTGCATCAAGATCTTATTAGGGATTCAGTGCTTATTTGAAATTTAAAGTTACTATATAGAAATGTATGGGTTTGCCTTGTTGAAAACACAATTACAGTTTTAACCTCTGCTAATTTATTTTTAAATAGAGTGAAGTGGAAAGGAAAAATACATTAAAAAAATTTAACTGTAAAAAAAAACTACCATAGGCCTAGGTATAGAAGAATATGGCGGTGCATAAAGACTGAATCCCTATAAAGATCTTAATGAAACTTGGAAGATAACCTTGTTGTACTAATATGAACTTATTCCAATAAAAAAACCAGAGCTTAAAACCGTTATTCTGTTTCCAACCATGATAACACACTAGGCATAGGTATGGCAGAATATGGCGGCGCATAAAGACTGAATCCCTAAAAAGATCTTAATGAAACTTCGAAGATAACCTTGTTGTACTAATATTAATTTATTCCAATAAAAAAAACGGAGCTTAAAACCGTTATTCAGTTTCCAACCATGATAACACACTAGGCATAGGTATGGAAGAATATGGCGGCGCATAAAGACTGAATCCCTAAAAATATGTTAATGAAACTGGGAAGATAACCTTGTTGTACTAATATGAACTTATTCCAATAAAAAAAACGGAGCTTAAAACCGTTATTCTGTTTCCAACCATGATAACACACTAGGCATAGGTATGGAAGAATATGGCGGCGCATAAAGACTGAATCCCTAAAAAGATCTTAATGAAACTTGGAAGATAACCTTGTTGTACTAATATGAACTTATTCCAATAAAAAAACGGAGCTTAAAACCCTTATTCAGTTTCCAACCATGATAACACACTAGGCATAGGTATGGAAGAATATGGCGGCGCATAAAGACTGAATCCCTAAAAAGATCTTAATGAAACTTGGAAGATAACCTTGTTGTACTAATATGAACTTATTCCAATAAAAAAAAACGGAGCTTAAAACCGTTATTCAGTTTCCAACCATGATAACACACTAGGCATAGGTATGGAAGAATATGACGGCGCATAGAGACTGAATCCCTAAAAAGATGTTAATGAAACTTGGAAGATAACCTTGTTGTACTAATATGAACTTATTCCCATAAAAAAACGGAGCTTAAAACCGTTATTCAGTTTCCAACCATGATAACACACTAGGCATAGGTATGGAAGAATATGGCGGTGCATAAAGACTGAATCCCTAAAAAGATCTTAATGAAACTTGGAAGATAACCTTGTTGTACTAATATGAACTTATTCCAATAAAAAAAAAACGGAGCTTAAAACCGTTATTCAGTTTCCAAAAAAGTTAACCCCTACATTCATGTATAGCAACTTTATGTCAAATAAATACATAAGTAAATAAATTGGTTATTCTGCTTCAAATAGAGTGAAGTGGAAAGGAAAACTTAATTAAGAAAATGAAACTGTAAAAAAAAACTACCATAGGCATAGGTATAGATAAATGTGGCACATAGGGTTTTAGTATGCACCTGTTTTGTCCATGCCTGGCTTCATCAGAGGACTGAGACGATGAGTGAGGAGTCACTAATAGCTGGGGTTATACCCACTGTGCCAAGCACTAATAGCAAGGTTTATACCCACTCCGCCAAGCACTAATAGGCGTGGATTATACCCACTGTGCCAAGCGCTAATAGCAGGGATTATACCCACTGTGCCAAGCGCTAATAGCAGGGATTATACCCACTGCGCCAAGCATTAATAGCAGGGGTTATACCCACTGCGCCAAGTATTAATAGCAGGGATTATACCCACTATGCCAAGCACTAATAGCAGGGATTATACCCACTGTGCCAAGCACTAATAGCAGGAATTATACCCACTGTGCCAAGCACTAATAGGGATTATACCCACTGCACCAAGCACTAATAGGGATTATACCCACTGCACCAAGCACTAATAGGAGGGATTATACCCACTGTGCCAAGCACTAATACGGATTATACTCACTGTGCCAAGCATTAATAGCAGGGATTATACCCGCTGCGCCAAGCACTAATAGGGATTACACCCACTGCGCCAAGCACTAATAGCAAGGATTATACCATTGCGCCAAGCACTAATAGGGATTATACCCACTGTGCCAAGCACTAATAGCAGGGGTTATACCCACTGTGCCAAGCACTAATAGGAGGGATTATACCCACTGTGCCAAGCACTAATAGGGATTATACCCACTGTGCCAAGCACTAATAGCAGGGATTATACCCACTGCGCCAAGCACTAATAGCAGGGATTATACCCACTGTGTCAAGCACTAATAGCAGGGGTTATACCCACTGTGTCAAGCACTAATAGCAGGGGTTATACCCACTGTGTCAAGCACTAATAGGAGGGATTATACCCACTGTGCCAAGCACTAATAGAGATTATACCCACTGTGCCAAGCACTAAGAGCAGGGATTATACCCACTGTGTCAAGCACTAATAGCAGGGGTTATACCCACTGTGTCAAGCACTAATAGGAGGGATTATACCCACTGTGCCAAGCACTAATAGCAAGGATTATACCCACTGCCCCAAGCACTAATAGGCGTGGATTATACCCACTGTGCCAAGCGCTAATAGGGATTATACCCACTGCGCCAAGCATTAATAGCAGGGGTTATACCCACTGCGCCAAGTACTAATAGCAGGGATTATACCCACTGTGCGAAGCACTAATATGGATTAAACCCACTGTGCCAAGCACTAATAGCAGGAATTATGCCCACTGTGCCAAGCACTAATAGGGATTATACCCACTGCACCAAGCACTAATAGGGATTATACCCACTGTGCCATGCACTAAAAGGAGGGAATATACCCACTGTGCCAAGCACTAATACGGATTATACTCACTGTGCCAAGCACTAATAGCAGGGATTATACCCGCTGCGCCAAGCACTAATAGGGATTACACCCACTGCGCCAAGCACTAATAGCAAGGATTATACCCACTGCGCCAAGCACTAATAGGGATTATACCCACTGTGCCAAGCACTAATAGCAGGGGTTATACCCACTGTGCCATGCACTAATAGGAGGGATTATACCCACTGTGCCAAGCACTAATAGGGATTATACCCACTGTGCCAAGCACTAATAGCAGGGATTATACCCACTGCACCAAGCACTAATAGCAGGGATTATACCCACTGCGCCAAGCACTAATAGCAGGGATTATACCCACTGCGCCAAACCCTAATAGCAGGGATTATACCCACTGTGTCAAGCACTAATAGCAGGGGTTATACCCACTGTGTCAAGCACTAATAGGAGGGATTATACCCACTGTGCCAAGCACTAATAGAGATTATACCCACTGTGCCAAGCACTAATAGCAGGGATTATACCCACTGTGTCAAGCACTAATAGCAGGGGTTATAACCACTGTGTCAAGCACTAATAGGAGGGATTATACCCACTGTGCCAAGCACTAATAGCAGGGATTTTACCCACTGTGCCAAGCACTAATAGCAGGGCTTATACCCACTGCGCCAAGTACTAATAGCAGGGATTATACCCACTGTGCCAAGCACTAATAGCAGGGATTATACCCACTGTGCCAAGCACTAAAAGCAGGGATTATACCCACTGTGCCAAGCACTAATAGCAGGGATTATACCCACTGTGCCAAGCACTAATAGCAGGGATTATACCCACTGTGCCAAGCACTAATAGCAGGGGTTATACCCACTGTGCCCAGCACTAATAGGAGGGATTATACCCACTGTGCCAAGCATTAATAGGAGGGATTATACCCACTGTGCCAAGCACTAATAGCAGGGATTATACCCACTGTGCCAAGCACTAATAGGGATTATACCCACTGTGCCAAGCACTAATAGCAGGGATTATACCCACTGTACCAAGCACTAATAGCAGGAATTATACCCACTGTGCCAAGCACTAATAGCAGGGATTATACCCACTGCGCCAAGCACTAATAGCAGGGATTATACCCACTGTGCCAAGCCTAATAGCAGGGATTATACCCACTGCGCCAAACACTAATAGCAGGGATTATACCCACTGTGCCAAGCACTAATAGCAAGGATTATACCCACTGTGTCAAGCACTAATAGCGGTTATACCCACTGTGCCAAGCACTAATAGCAGGGGTTATACCCACTGTGCCAAGCACTAATAGCAGGGGTTATACCCACTGTGCCAATCACTAAAAGGAGGGATTATACCCACTGTGCCAAGCACTAATATGAGGGATTATACCCACTGTGCCAAGCACTAATAGCAGGGATTATACCCACTGTGCCAAGCACTAATAGGGATTATACCCACTGCGCCAAGCACTAATAGGGATTATACCCACTGTGCCAAGCACTAATAGCAGGGATTATACGCACTGTGTCAAGCACTAATAGCAGGGGTTATACCCATTGTGCCAAGCACTAATAGGAGGGATTATACCCACTGTGACAAGCATTAATAGGAGGGATTTTACCCACTGTGCCAAGCACTAATAGCAAGGATTATTCCCACTGTGCCAAGCACTAATAGCAGGGATTATACCCACTGTGCCAAGCACTAATAGCAGGGTTTATACCCACTGCGCCAAGCACTAATAGCAGGGATTATACCCACTGTGCCAAGCACTAATAGGGATTATACCCACTGTGCCAAGCACTAGAAGCAGGGATTATACCCACTGCGCCAAGCACTAATAGGGATTATACCCACTGTGCCAAGCACTAATAGCAGGGATTATACCCACTGTGTCAAGCACTAATAGCAGGGGTTATACCCACTGTGCCAAGCACTAATAGGAGGGATTATACCCACTGCACCAAGCACTAATAGGGATTATACCCACTGCGCCAAGCACTAATAGGAGGAATTATACCCACTGTGCCAAGCACTAATACGGATTATACTCACTGTGCCAAGCACTAATAGCAGGGATTATACCCGCTGCGCCAAGCACTAATATTGATTACACCCACTGTGCCAAGCACTAATAACAGGGGTTATACCCACTGTGCCAAGCACTAATAGGAGGGATTATACCCACTGCACCAAGCACTAATAGGGATTATACCCACTGCGCCAAGCACTAACAGGAGGGATTATACCCACTGTGCCAAGCACTAAAACGGATTATACTCACTGTGCCAAGCACTAATAGCAGGGATTATACCCACTGTGTCAAGCACTGATAGCGGTTATACCCACTGTGCCAAGCACTAATAGCAGGGGTTATACCCACTGTGCCAAGCACTAATAGGAGGGATTATACCCACTGTGCCAAGCACTAATAGGGATTATACCCACTGTGCCAAGCACTAATAGCAGGGATTATACCCACTGCACCAAGTACTAATAGCAGGGATTATACCCACTGCGCCAAGCACTAATAGCAGGGATTATACCCACTGTGTCAAGCACTAATAGCAGGGGTAATACCCACTGTGTCAAGCACTAATAGGAGGGATTATACCCACTGTGCCAAGCACTAATAGCAGGGATTTTACCCACTGTGCCAAGCACTAATAGCAGGGCTTATACCCACTGCGCCAAGTACTAATAGCAGGGATTATACCCACTGTACCATGCACTAATAGCAGGGATTATACCCACTGTGCCAAGCACTAAAAGCAGGGATTATACCCACTGTGCCAAGCACTAATAGGGATTATACCCACTGTGCCAAGCACTAATAGCAGGGATTATACCCACTGTGCCAAGCACTAATAGCAGGGGTTATACCCACTGTGCCCAGCACTAATAGGAGGGATTATACCCACTGTGCCAAGCATTAATAGGAGGGATTATACCCACTGTGCCAAGCACTAATAGCAGGGATTATACCCACTGTGCCAAGCACTAATAGGGATTATACCCACTGTGCCAAGCACTAATAGGGATTATACCCACTGTACCAAGCACTAATAGCAGGAATTATACCCACTGTGCCAAGCACTAATAGCAGGGATTATACCCACTGCGCCAAGCACTAATAGCAGGGATTATACCCACTGTGCCAAGCACTAATAGCAGGGATTATACCCACTGTGCCAAGCACTAATAGCAGGGTTTATACCCACTGCGCCAAGCACTAATAGCAGGGATTATACCCACTGTGCCAAGCACTAATAGGGATTATACCCACTGCGCCAAGCACTAATAGGGATTATACCCACTGTGCCAAGCACTAATAGCAGGGATTATACCCACTGTGTCAAGCACTAATAGCAGGGGTTATACCCATTGTGCCAAGCACTAATAGGAGGGATTATACCCACTGTGCCAAGCATTAATAGGAGGGATTATACCCACTGTGCCAAGCACTAATAGCCAGGATTATTCCCACTGTGCCAAGCACTAATAGCAGGGATTATACCTACTGTGCCAAGCACTAATAGCAGGGTTTATACCCACTGCGCCAAGCACTAATAGCAGGGATTATACCCACTGTGCCAAGCACTAATAGGGATTATACCCACTGTGCCAAGCACTAGAAGCAGGGATTATACCCACTGCGCCAAGCACTAATAGGGATTATACCCACTGTGCCAAGCACTAATAGCAGGGATTATACCCACTGTGTCAAGCACTAATAGCAGGGGTTATACCCACTGTGCCAAGCACTAATAGGAGGGATTATACCCACTGCACCAAGCACTAATAGGGATTATACCCACTGCGCCAAGCACTAATAGGAGGGATTATACCCACTGTGCCAAGCACTAATACGGATTATACTCACTGTGCCAAGCACTAATAGCAGGGATTATACCCGCTGCGCCAAGCACTAATAGGGATTACACCCACTGTGCCAAGCACTAATAGCAGGGGTTATACCCACTGTGCCAAGCACTAATAGGAGGGATTATACCCACTGCACCAAGCACTAATAGGGATTATACCCACTGCGCCAAGCACTAACAGGAGGGATTATACCCACTGTGCCAAGCACTAAAACGGATTATACTGACTGTGCCAAGCACTAATAGCAGGGATTATACCCACTGTGTCAAGCACTGATAGCGGTTATACCCACTGTGCCAAGCACTAATAGCAGGGGTTATACCCACTGTGCCAAGCACTAATAGGAGGGATTATACCCACTGTGCCAAGCACTAATAGGGATTATACCCACTGTGCCAAGCACTAATAGCAGGGATTATACCCACTGCACCAAGTACTAATAGCAGGGATTATACCCACTGCGCCAAGCACTAATAGCAGGGATTATACCCACTGTGTCAAGCACTAATAGCAGGTGTTATACCCACTGTGTCAAGCACTAATAGCAGGGGTTATACCCACTGGGTCAAGCACTTATAGCAGGGATTTTACCCAAAGTGCCAAGCACTAATAGCAGGGCTTATACCCACTGCGCCAAGCACTAATAGCAGGGATTATACCCACTGTGCCAAGCACTAATAGCAGGGATTATACCCACTGTGCCAAGCACTAAAAGCAGGGATTATACCCACTGTGCCAAGCACTAATAGGGATTATACCCACTGTGCCAAGCACTAATAGCAGGGATTATACCCACTGTGTCAAGCACTAATATGGGTTATACCCACTGTGCCCAGCACTAATAGGAGGGATTATACCCACTGTGCCAAGCATTAATAGGAGGGATTATACCCAGTGTGCCAAGCACTAATAGCAGGGATTATACCCACTGTGCCAAGCACTAATAGGAGAGATTATACCCACTGTGCCAAGCACTAATAGGAGGGATTATACCCACTGTGCCAAGCACTAATAGCAGGAATTATACCCACTGTGCCAAGCACTAATACCAGGGATTATACCCACTGCGCCAAGCACTAATAGCAGGGATTATGCCCACTGCACCAAGCACTAATAGAAAGGGATTATACCCACTGCGCCAAGCACTAATAGCAGGGATTATACCCACTGTGTCAAGCACTAATAGCAGGGGTTATACCCACTGTGCCAAGCACTAATAGGAGGGATTATACCCACTGTGCCAAGCACTAATAGCAGGGATTATACCCACTGTGCCAAGCACTAATAGCAGGGCTTATACCCACTGCGCCAAGCACTAATATCAGGGATTATACCCACTGCGCCAAGCACTAATAGGAGGGATTATACCCACTGTGCCAAGCACTAATAGCAGGGATTATACCCACTGCACCAAGCACTAATAGCAGGGATTATACCCACTGCGCCAAGCACTAATAGCAGGGATTATACCCACTGTGTCAAGCACTAATAGCAGGGGTTATACCCACTGTGTCAAGCACTAATAGGAGGGATTATACCCACTGTGCCAAGCACTAATAGAGATTATACCCACTGCGTCAAGCACTAATAGCAGGGATTATACCCACTGTGCCAAGCACTAATAGCAAGGATTATACCCACTGCGCCAAGCACTAATAGGCGTGGATTATAACCACTGTGCCAAGCGCTAATAGCAGGGATTATACCCACTGCGCCAAGCATTAATAGCAGGGGTTATACCCACTGCGCCAAGTACTAATAGCAGGGATTATACCCACTGTGCCAAGCACTAATAGGGATTATACACACTGTGCCAAGCACTAATAGCAGGAATTATACCCACTGTGCCAAGCACTAATAGGGATTATACCCACTGCACCAAGCACTAATAGGGATTATACCCACTGTGCCATGCACTAATAGGAGGGATTATACCCACTGTGCCAAGCACTAATACGGATTATACTCACTGTGCCAAGCACTAATAGCAGGGATTATACCCGCTGCGCCAAGCACTAATAGGGATTACACCCACTGCGCCAAGCACTAATAGCAAGGATTATACCCACTGCGCCAAGCACTAATAGGGATTATACCCACTGTGCCAAGTACTAATAGCAGGGGTTATACCCACTGTGCCAAGCACTAATAGGAAGGATTATACCCACTGTGCCAAGCACTAATAGCAGGGATTATACCCACTGAACCAAGCACTAATAGCAGGGATTATACCCACTGCACCAAGCACTAATAGCAGGGATTATACCCACTCCGCCAAGCACTAATAGCAGGGATCATACCCACTGCGCCAAACACTAATAGCAGGGATTGTACCCACTGTGTCAAGCACTAATAGCAGGGGTTATACCCACTGTGTCAAGCACTAATAGGAGGGATTATACCCACTGTGCCAAGCACTAATAGAGATTATACCCACTGTGCCAAGCACTAATAGCAGGGATTATACCCACTGTGTCAAGCACTAATAGCAGGGGTTATACCCACTGTGTCAAGCACTAATAGGAGGGATTATACCCACTGTGCCAAGCACTAATAGTAGGGATTATACCCACTGTGCCAAGCACTAATAGGAGGGATTATACCCACTGTGCCAAGCACTAATAGGGATTATACCCACTGTGCCAAGCACTAATAGCAGGAATTATACCCACTGTGCCAAGCACTAATAGCAGGGATTATACCCACTGCGCATAGCACTAATAGCAGGGATTATACCCACTGCGCCAAGCACTAATAGCAGGGATTATACCTACTGCGCCAAGCACTAATAGCAGGGATTATACCCACTGCGCCAAGCACTAATAGCAGGGATTATACCCACTGTGTCAAGCACTAATAGCGGTTATACCCACTGTGCCAAGCACTAATAGCAGGGGTTATACCCACTGTGCCTATCACTAAAAGGAGGGATTATACCCACTGTGCCAAAACTAATATGAGGGATTATACCCACTGTGCCAAGCACTAATATGAGGGATTATACCCACTGTGCCAAGCACTAATAGCAGGGATTATACCCACTGTGCCAAGCACTAATAGCAGGGTTTATACCCACTGCGCCAAGCACTAATAGCAGGGATTATACCCACTGTGCCAAGCACTAATAGGGATTATACCCACTGTGCCAAGCACTAGAAGCAGGGATTATACCCACTGCACCAAGCACTAATAGGGATTATACCCACTGTGCCAAGCACTAATAGCAGGGATTATACCCACTGTGTCAAGCACTAATAGCAGGGGTTATACCCTCTGTGCCAAGCACTAATAGGAGGGATTATACCCACTGCGCCAAGCACTAATAGGAGGGATTATACCCACTGTGCCAAGCACTAATACGGATTATACTCACTGTGCCAAGCACTAATAGCAGGGATTATACCCGCTGCGCCAAGCACTGATAGGGATTACACCCACTGTGCCAAGCACTAATAGCAGGTGTTATACCCACTGTGCCAAGCACTAATAGGAGGGATTATACCCACTGCACCAAGCACTAATAGGGATTATACCCACTGCGCCAAGCACTAACAGGAGGGATTATACCCACTGTGCCAAGCACTAAAATGGATTATACTCACTGTGCCAAGCACTAATAGCAGGGATTATACCCACTGTGTCAAGCACTGATAGCGGTTATACCCACGGTGCCAAGCACTAATAGCAGGGGTTATACCCACTGTGCTAAGCACTAATAGGAGGGATTATACCCACTGTGCCAAGCACTAATAGGGATTATACCCACTGTGCCAAGCACTAATAGCAGGGATTATACCCACTGCACCAAGTACTAATAGCAGGGATTATACCCACTGCGCCAAGCACTAATAGCAGGGATTATACCCACTGCGCCAAGCACTAATAGCAGGGGTTATACAAACTGTGTCAAGCACTAATAGGAGGGATTATACCCACTGTGCCAAGCACTAATAGAGATTATACCCACTGTGCCAAGCACTAATAGTAGGGATTATACCCACTGTGTCAACCACTAATAACAGGGGTTATACCCACTGTGTCAAGCACTAATAGGAGGGATTATACCCACTGTGCCAAGCACTAATAGCAGGGATTTTACCCAAAGTGCCAAGCACTAATAGCAGGGCTTATACCCACTGCGCCAAGCACTAATAGCAGGGATTATACCCACTGTGTCAAGCACTAATAGCAGGGATTATACCCACTGTGCCAAGCACTAAAAGCAGGGAATATACCCACTGCGCCAAGCACTAATAGGGATTATACCCACTGTGCCAAGCACTAATAGCAGGGATTATACCCACTGTGTCAAGCACTAATAGGGGTTATACCCACTGTGCCCAGCACTAATAGGAGGGATTATACCCACTGTGTCAAGCATTAATAGGAGGGATTATACCCAGTGTGCCAAGCACTAATAGCAGGGATTATACCCACTGTGCCAAGCACTAATCGGAGAGATTATACCCACTGTGCCAAGCACTAATAGCAGGGATTATACCCACTGTGCCAAGCACTAATAACAGGAATTATACCCACTGTGCCAAGCACTAATAGCAGGGATTATACCCACTGTGCCAAGCACTAATAGCAGGGATTATACCCACTGCACCAAGCACTAATAGCAGGGATTATTCCCACTGCGCCAAGCACTAATAGCAGGGATTATACCCACTGCGCCAAACACTAATAGCAGGGATTATACCCACTGTGCCAAGCACTAATAGCGGTTATACCCACTGTGCCAATCACTAATAGCAGGGGTTATACCCACTGTGGCAAGCACTAATATGAGGGATTATACCCACTGTGCCAAGCACTAATATGAGGGATTATACCCACTGTGCCAAGCACTAATAGCAGGGATTATACCCACTGTGCCAAGCACTAATAGCAGGATTTATACCCCCTGCGCCAAGCACTAATAGCAGGGATTATACCCACTGTGCCAAGCACTAATAGGGATTATACCCACTGTGCCAAGCACTAGAAGCAGGGATTATACCCACTGCACCAAGCACTAATAGGGATTATACCCACTGTGCCAAGCACTAATAGCAGGGATTATACCCACTGTGTCAAGCACTAATAGCAGGGGTTATACCCACTGTGCCAAGCACTAATAGGAGGGATTATACCCACTGCACCAAGCACTAATAGGGATTATACCCACTGCGCCAAGCACTAATAGGAGGGATTATACCCACTGTGCCAAGCACTAATACGGATTATACTCACTGTGCCAAGCACTAATAGCAGGGATTATACCCGCTGCGCCAAGCACTAATAGGGATTACACCCACTGTGCCAAGCACTAATAGCAGGGGTTATACCCACTGTGCCAAGCACTAATAGGAGGGATTATACCCACTGCACCAAGCACTAATAGGGATTATACCCACTGCGCCAAGCACTAACAGGAGGGATTATACCCACTGTGCCAAGCACTAAAACGGATTATACTCACTGTGCCAAGCACTAATAGCAGGGATTATACCCACTGTGTCAAGCACTGATAGCGGTTATACCCACTGTGCCAAGCACTAATAGCAGGGGTTATACCCACTGTGCCAAGCACTAATAGGAGGGATTATACCCACTGTGCCAAGCACTAATAGGGATTATACCCACTGTGCCAAGCACTAATAGCAGGGGTTATACCCACTGTGCCAAGCACTAATAGGAGGGATTATACCCACTGTGCCAAGCACTAATAGGGATTATACCCACTGTGCCAAGCACTAATAGCAGGGATTATACCCACTGCACCAAGTACTAATAGCAGGGATTATACCCACTGCGCCAAGCACTAATAGCAGGGGTCATACCCACTGTGTCAAGCACTAATAGCAGGGTTATACCCACTGTGTCAAGCACTAATAGGAGGGATTATACCCACTGTGCCAAGCACTAATAGAGATTATACCCACTGTGCCAAGCAATAATAGCAGGGATTATACCCACTGTGTCAACCACTAATAGCAGGGGTTATACCCACTGTGTCAAGCACTAATAGGAGGGATTATACCCACTGTGCCAAGCACTAATAGCAGGGATTTTACCCAAAGTGCCAATCACTAATAGCAGGGCTTATACCCACTGCGCCAAGCACTAATAGCAGGGATTATACCCACTGTGCCAAGCACTAATAGCAGGGATTATACCCACTGTGCCAAGCACTAAAAGCAGGGATTATACCCACTGCGCCAAGCACTAATAGGGATTATACCCACTGTGCCAAGCACTAATAGCAGGGATTATACCCACTGTGTCAAGCACTAATAGGGGTTATACCCACTGTGCCCAGCACTAATAGGAGGGATTATACCCACTGTGCCAAGCATTAATATGAGGGATTATACCCAGTGTGCCAAGCACTAATAGCAGGGATTATACCCACTGTGCCAAGCACTAATAGGAGAGATTATACCCACTGCGCCAAACACTAATAGCAGGGATTATACCCACTGTGTCAACGACTAATAGTGGTTATACCCACTGTGCCAAGCATTAATAGCAGGGGTTATACCCACTGTGCCAATCACTAATAGGAGGGATTATACCCACTGTGCCAAGCACTAATATGAGGGATTATACCCACTGTGCCAAGCACTAATAGCAGGGATTATACCCACTGTGCCAAGCACTAATAGCAGGGATTATACCCACTGCGCCAAGCACTAATAGCAGGGATTATACCCACTGTGTCAAGCACTAATAGCGGTTATACCCACTGTGCCAAGCACTAATAGCAGGGGTTATACCCACTGTGCCTATCACTAAAAGGAGGGATTATACCCACTGTGCCAAAACTAATATGAGGGATTATACCCACTGTGCCAAGCACTAATATGAGGGATTATACCCACTGTGCCAAGCACTAATAGCAGGGATTATACCCACTGTGCCAAGCACTAATAGCAGGGTTTATACCCACTGCGCCAAGCACTAATAGCAGGGATTATACCCACTGTGCCAAGCACTAATAGGGATTATACCCACTGTGCCAAGCACTAGAAGCAGGGATTATACCCACTGCACCAAGCACTAATAGGGATTATACCCACTGTGCCAAGCACTAATAGCAGGGATTATACCCACTGTGTCAAGCACTAATAGCAGGGGTTATACCCTCTGTGCCAAGCACTAATAGGAGGGATTATACCCACTGCGCCAAGCACTAATAGGAGGGATTATACCCACTGTGCCAAGCACTAATACGGATTATACTCACTGTGCCAAGCACTAATAGCAGGGATTATACCCGCTGCGCCAAGCACTGATAGGGATTACACCCACTGTGCCAAGCACTAATAGCAGGTGTTATACCCACTGTGCCAAGCACTAATAGGAGGGATTATACCCACTGCACCAAGCACTAATAGGGATTATACCCACTGCGCCAAGCACTAACAGGAGGGATTATACCCACTGTGCCAAGCACTAAAACGGATTATACTCACTGTGCCAAGCACTAATAGCAGGGATTATACCCACTGTGTCAAGCACTGATAGCGGTTATACCCACGGTGCCAAGCACTAATAGCAGGGGTTATACCCACTGTGCTAAGCACTAATAGGAGGGATTATACCCACTGTGCCAAGCACTAATAGGGATTATACCCACTGTGCCAAGCACTAATAGCGGGGATTATACCCACTGCACCAAGTACTAATAGCAGGGATTATACCCACTGCGCCAAGCACTAATAGCAGGGATTATACCCACTGCGCCAAGCACTAATAGCAGGGGTTATACAAACTGTGTCAAGCACTAATAGGAGGGATTATACCCACTGTGCCAAGCACTAATAGAGATTATACCCACTGTGCCAAGCACTAATAGTAGGGATTATACCCACTGTGTCAACCACTAATAACAGGGGTTATACCCACTGTGTCAAGCACTAATAGGAGGGATTATACCCACTGTGCCAAGCACTAATAGCAGGGATTTTACCCAAAGTGCCAAGCACTAATAGCAGGGCTTATACCCACTGCGCCAAGCACTAATAGCAGGGATTATACCCACTGTGTCAAGCACTAATAGCAGGGATTATACCCACTGTGCCAAGCACTAAAAGCAGGGAATATACCCACTGCGCCAAGCACTAATAGGGATTATACCCACTGTGCCAAGCACTAATAGCAGGGATTATACCCACTGTGTCAAGCACTAATAGGGGTTATACCCACTGTGCCCAGCACTAATAGGAGGGATTATACCCACTGTGTCAAGCATTAATATGAGGGATTATACCCAGTGTGCCAAGCACTAATAGCAGGGATTATACCCACTGTGCCAAGCACTAATCGGAGAGATTATACCCACTGTGCCAAGCACTAATAGCAGGGATTATACCCACTGTGCCAAGCACTAATAACAGGAATTATACCCACTGTGCCAAGCACTAATAGCAGGGATTATACCCACTGTGCCAAGCACTAATAGCAGGGATTATACCCACTGCACCAAGCACTAATAGCAGGGATTATTCCCACTGCGCCAAGCACTAATAGCAGGGATTATACCCACTGCGCCAAACACTAATAGCAGGGATTATACCCACTGTGCCAAGCACTAATAGCGGTTATACCCACTGTGCCAATCACTAATAGCAGGGGTTATACCCACTGTGGCAAGCACTAATATGAGGGATTATACCCACTGTGCCAAGCACTAATATGAGGGATTATACCCACTGTGCCAAGCACTAATAGCAGGGATTATACCCACTGTGCCAAGCACCAATAGCAGGATTTATACCCCCTGCGCCAAGCACTAATAGCAGGGATTATACCCACTGTGCCAAGCACTAATAGGGATTATACCCACTGTGCCAAGCACTAGAAGCAGGGATTATACCCACTGCACCAAGCACTAATAGGGATTATACCCACTGTGCCAAGCACTAATAGCAGGGATTATACCCACTGTGTCAAGCACTAATAGCAGGGGTTATACCCACTGTGCCAAGCACTAATAGGAGGGATTATACCCACTGCACCAAGCACTAATAGGGATTATACCCACTGCGCCAAGCACTAATAGGAGGGATTATACCCACTGTGCCAAGCACTAATACGGATTATACTCACTGTGCCAAGCACTAATAGCAGGGATTATACCCGCTGCGCCAAGCACTAATAGGGATTACACCCACTGTGCCAAGCACTAATAGCAGGGGTTATACCCACTGTGCCAAGCACTAATAGGAGGGATTATACCCACTGCACCAAGCACTAATAGGGATTATACCCACTGCGCCAAGCACTAACAGGAGGGATTATACCCACTGTGCCAAGCACTAAAACGGATTATACTCACTGTGCCAAGCACTAATAGCAGGGATTATACCCACTGTGTCAAGCACTGATAGCGGTTATACCCACTGTGCCAAGCACTAATAGCAGGGGTTATACCCACTGTGCCAAGCACTAATAGGAGGGATTATACCCACTGTGCCAAGCACTAATAGGGATTATACCCACTGTGCCAAGCACTAATAGCAGGGGTTATACCCACTGTGCCAAGCACTAATAGGAGGGATTATACCCACTGTGCCAAGCACTAATAGGGATTATACCCACTGTGCCAAGCACTAATAGCAGGGATTATACCCACTGCACCAAGTACTAATAGCAGGGATTATACCCACTGCGCCAAGCACTAATAGCAGGGGTCATACCCACTGTGTCAAGCACTAATAGCAGGGTTATACCCACTGTGTCAAGCACTAATAGGAGGGATTATACCCACTGTGCCAAGCACTAATAGAGATTATACCCACTGTGCCAAGCAATAATAGCAGGGATTATACCCACTGTGTCAACCACTAATAGCAGGGGTTATACCCACTGTGTCAAGCACTAATAGGAGGGATTATACCCACTGTGCCAAGCACTAATAGCAGGGATTTTACCCAAAGTGCCAATCACTAATAGCAGGGCTTATACCCACTGCGCCAAGCACTAATAGCAGGGATTATACCCACTGTGCCAAGCACTAATAGCAGGGATTATACCCACTGTGCCAAGCACTAAAAGCAGGGATTATACCCACTGCGCCAAGCACTAATAGGGATTATACCCACTGTGCCAAGCACTAATAGCAGGGATTATACCCACTGTGTCAAGCACTAATAGGGGTTATACCCACTGTGCCCAGCACTAATAGGAGGGATTATACCCACTGTGCCAAGCATTAATATGAGGGATTATACCCAGTGTGCCAAGCACTAATAGCAGGGATTATACCCACTGTGCCAAGCACTAATAGGAGAGATTATACCCACTGTGCCAAGCACTAATAGCAGGGATTATACCCACTGTGCCAAGCACTAATAGCAGGAATTATACCCACTGCACCAAGCACTAATAGCAGGGATTATACCACTGCGCCAAGCACTAATAGCAGGGATTATACCCACTGCGCCAAACACTAATAGCAGGGATTATACCCACTGTGTCAACGACTAATAGTGGTTATACCCACTGTGCCAAGCATTAATAGCAGGGGTTATACCCACTGTGCCAATCACTAATAGGAGGGATTATACCCACTGTGCCAAGCACTAATATGAGGGATTATACCCACTGTGCCAAGCACTAATAGCAGGGATTATACCCACTGTGCCAAGCACTAATAGCAGGGATTATACCCACTGTGCCAAGCACTAATAGCAGGGTTTATACCCACTGCGCCAAGCACTAATAGCAGGGATTATACCCACTGTGCCAAGCACTAATAGGGATTATACCCACTGTGCCGAGCACTAAAAGCAGGGATAATACCCACTGCGCCAAGCACTAATACGGATTATACCCACTGTGCCAAGCACTAATAGCAGGGATTATACCCACTGTGTCAAGCACTAATAGCAGGGGTTATACCCATTGTGCCAAGCACTAATAGGAGGGATTATACCCACTGTGCCAAGCATTAATAGGAGGGATTATACCCACTGTGCCAAGCACTAATAGCAGGGATTATAACCACTGTGCCAAGCACTAATAGTAGGGATTATATCCACTGTGCCAAGCACTAATAGCAGGGTTTATACCCACTGCGCCAAGCACTAATAGCAGGGATTATACCCACTGTGCCAAGCACTAATAGGGATTATACCCACTGTGCCAAGCACTAAAAGCAGGGATTATACCCACTGCGCCAAGCACTAATAGGAGGGATTATACCCACTGTGTCAAGCATTAATAGGAGGGATTATACCCAGTGTGCCAAGCACTAATAGCAGGGATTATACCCACTGTGCCAAGCACTAATCGGAGAGATTATACCCACTGTGCCAAGCACTAATAGCAGGGATTATACCCACTGTGCCAAGCACTAATAACAGGAATTATACCCACTGTGCCAAGCACTAATAGCAGGGATTATACCCACTGTGCCAAGCACTAATAGCAGGGATTATACCCACTGCACCAAGCACTAATAGCAGGGATTATTCCCACTGCGCCAAGCACTAATAGCAGGGATTATACCCACTGCGCCAAACACTAATAGCAGGGATTATACCCACTGTGCCAAGCACTAATAGCGGTTATACCCACTGTGCCAATCACTAATAGCAGGGGTTATACCCACTGTGGCAAGCACTAATATGAGGGATTATACCCACTGTGCCAAGCACTAATATGAGGGATTATACCCACTGTGCCAAGCACTAATAGCAGGGATTATACCCACTGTGCCAAGCACCAATAGCAGGATTTATACCCCCTGCGCCAAGCACTAATAGCAGGGATTATACCCACTGTGCCAAGCACTAATAGGGATTATACCCACTGTGCCAAGCACTAGAAGCAGGGATTATACCCACTGCACCAAGCACTAATAGGGATTATACCCACTGTGCCAAGCACTAATAGCAGGGATTATACCCACTGTGTCAAGCACTAATAGCAGGGGTTATACCCACTGTGCCAAGCACTAATAGGAGGGATTATACCCACTGCACCAAGCACTAATAGGGATTATACCCACTGCGCCAAGCACTAATAGGAGGGATTATACCCACTGTGCCAAGCACTAATACGGATTATACTCACTGTGCCAAGCACTAATAGCAGGGATTATACCCGCTGCGCCAAGCACTAATAGGGATTACACCCACTGTGCCAAGCACTAATAGCAGGGGTTATACCCACTGTGCCAAGCACTAATAGGAGGGATTATACCCACTGCACCAAGCACTAATAGGGATTATACCCACTGCGCCAAGCACTAACAGGAGGGATTATACCCACTGTGCCAAGCACTAAAACGGATTATACTCACTGTGCCAAGCACTAATAGCAGGGATTATACCCACTGTGTCAAGCACTGATAGCGGTTATACCCACTGTGCCAAGCACTAATAGCAGGGGTTATACCCACTGTGCCAAGCACTAATAGGAGGGATTATACCCACTGTGCCAAGCACTAATAGGGATTATACCCACTGTGCCAAGCACTAATAGCAGGGGTTATACCCACTGTGCCAAGCACTAATAGGAGGGATTATACCCACTGTGCCAAGCACTAATAGGGATTATACCCACTGTGCCAAGCACTAATAGCAGGGATTATACCCACTGCACCAAGTACTAATAGCAGGGATTATACCCACTGCGCCAAGCACTAATAGCAGGGGTCATACCCACTGTGTCAAGCACTAATAGCAGGGTTATACCCACTGTGTCAAGCACTAATAGGAGGGATTATACCCACTGTGCCAAGCACTAATAGAGATTATACCCACTGTGCCAAGCAATAATAGCAGGGATTATACCCACTGTGTCAACCACTAATAGCAGGGGTTATACCCACTGTGTCAAGCACTAATAGGAGGGATTATACCCACTGTGCCAAGCACTAATAGCAGGGATTTTACCCAAAGTGCCAATCACTAATAGCAGGGCTTATACCCACTGCGCCAAGCACTAATAGCAGGGATTATACCCACTGTGCCAAGCACTAATAGCAGGGATTATACCCACTGTGCCAAGCACTAAAAGCAGGGATTATACCCACTGCGCCAAGCACTAATAGGGATTATACCCACTGTGCCAAGCACTAATAGCAGGGATTATACCCACTGTGTCAAGCACTAATAGGGGTTATACCCACTGTGCCCAGCACTAATAGGAGGGATTATACCCACTGTGCCAAGCATTAATATGAGGGATTATACCCAGTGTGCCAAGCACTAATAGCAGGGATTATACCCACTGTGCCAAGCACTAATAGGAGAGATTATACCCACTGTGCCAAGCACTAATAGCAGGGATTATACCCACTGTGCCAAGCACTAATAGCAGGAATTATACCCACTGCACCAAGCACTAATAGCAGGGATTATACCACTGCGCCAAGCACTAATAGCAGGGATTATACCCACTGCGCCAAACACTAATAGCAGGGATTATACCCACTGTGTCAACGACTAATAGTGGTTATACCCACTGTGCCAAGCATTAATAGCAGGGGTTATACCCACTGTGCCAATCACTAATAGGAGGGATTATACCCACTGTGCCAAGCACTAATATGAGGGATTATACCCACTGTGCCAAGCACTAATAGCAGGGATTATACCCACTGTGCCAAGCACTAATAGCAGGGATTATACCCACTGTGCCAAGCACTAATAGCAGGGTTTATACCCACTGCGCCAAGCACTAATAGCAGGGATTATACCCACTGTGCCAAGCACTAATAGGGATTATACCCACTGTGCCGAGCACTAAAAGCAGGGATAATACCCACTGCGCCAAGCACTAATACGGATTATACCCACTGTGCCAAGCACTAATAGCAGGGATTATACCCACTGTGTCAAGCACTAATAGCAGGGGTTATACCCATTGTGCCAAGCACTAATAGGAGGGATTATACCCACTGTGCCAAGCATTAATAGGAGGGATTATACCCACTGTGCCAAGCACTAATAGCAGGGATTATAACCACTGTGCCAAGCACTAATAGTAGGGATTATATCCACTGTGCCAAGCACTAATAGCAGGGTTTATACCCACTGCGCCAAGCACTAATAGCAGGGATTATACCCACTGTGCCAAGCACTAATAGGGATTATACCCACTGTGCCAAGCACTAAAAGCAGGGATTATACCCACTGCGCCAAGCACTAATAGCAGGGCTTATACCCACTGCGCCAAGCACTAATAGGGATTATACCCACTGTGCCAAGCACTAAAAGCAGGGATTATACCCACTGTGCCAAGCACTAAAAGCAGGGATTATACCCACTGCGCCAAGCACTAATAGGGATTATACCCACTGTGCCAAGCACTAATAGCAGGGATTATACCCACTGTGTCAAGCACTAATAGCAGGGGTTATACCCACTGTGCCAAGCACTAATAGGAGGGATTATACCCACTGCACCAAGCACTAATAGGGATTATACCCACTGCGCCAAGCACTAATAGGAGGGATTATACCCACTGTGCCAAGCATTAATAGTAGGGATTATACCCACTGCGCCAAGCACTAATAGCAGAAATTATTCCCACTGCGCCAAACACTAATAGCAGGGATTATACCCACTGTGTCAAGCACTAATAGTGGTTATACCCACTATGCCAAGCACTAATAGGAGGGATTATACCCACTGTGCCAAGCACTAATAGGAGGGATTATACCCACTGTGCCAAGCACTAACAGCAGGGATTATACCCACTGTGCCAAGCACTAATAGCAGGGATTATACCCACTGTGCCAAGCACTAATAGCAGGGATTATACCCACTGTGCCAAGCACTAATAGCAGGGTTTATACCCACTGCGCCAAGCACTAATAGCAGGGATTATACCCACTGTGCCAAGCACTAAAAGCAGGGATTATACCCAATGCGCCAAGCACTAATAGGGATTATATCCACTGTGCCAAGCACTAAAATCAGGGATTATACCCACTGCGCCAAGCACTAATAGGGATTATACCCACTGTGCCAAGCACTAATAGCAGGGATTATACCCACTGTTTCAAGCACTAATAGCAGGGGTTATACCCACTGTGCCAAGCACTAATAGGAGCGATTATACCCACTGTGCCAAGCATTAATAGGAGGGATTATACCCACTGTGCCAAGCACTAATAGCAGGGATTATACCCACTGCGCCAAGCACTAATAGTAGGGATTATACCCACTGCGCCAAGCACTAATAGCAGAAATTATTCCCACTGCGCCAAACACTAATAGCAGGGATTATACCCACTGTGTCAAGCACTAATAGTGGTTATACCCACTATGCCAAGCACTAATAGGAGGGATTATACCCACTGTGCCAAGCACTAATAGGAGGGATTATACCCACTGTGCCAAGCACTAACAGCAGGGATTATACCCACTGTGCCAAGCACTAATAGCAGGGATTATACCCACTGTGCCAAGCACTAATATCAGGGATTATACCCACTGTGCCAAGCACTAATAGCAGGGTTTATACCCACTGCGCCAAGCACTAATAGCAGGGATTATACCCACTGTGCCAAGCACTAAAAGCAGGGATTATACCCAATGCGCCAAGCACTAATAGGGATTATATCCACTGTGCCAAGCACTAAAATCAGGGATTATACCCACTGCGCCAAGCACTAATAGGGATTATACCCACTGTGCCAAGCACTAATAGCAGGGATTATACCCACTGTTTCAAGCACTAATAGCAGGGGTTATACCCACTGTGCCAAGCACTAATAGGAGCGATTATACCCACTGTGCCAAGCATTAATAGGAGGGATTATACCCACTGTGCCAAGCACTAATAGCAGGGATTATACCCACTGTGCCAAGCACTAATAGCAGGGATTATACCCACTGTGCCAAGCACTAATAGCAGGGTTTATACCCACTGCGCCAAGCACTAATAGCAGGGATTATACCCACTGTGCCAAGCACTAATAGGGATTATACCCACTGTGCTAAGCACTAAAAGCAGGGATTATACCCACTGCGCCAAGCACTAATAGGGATTATACCCACTGTGCCAAACACTAATAGCAGGGATTATACCCACTGTGTCAAGCACTAATAGCAGGGGTTATACCCACTGTGCCAAGCACTAATAGGAGGGATTATACCCACTGTGCCAAGCACTAATAGAAGGGATTATACCCACTGTGCCAAGCACTAATAGCAGGGATTATACCCACTGTGCCAAGCACTAATAGCAGGGTTTATACCCACTGTGCCAAGCACTAATAGCAGGGATTATACCCACTGTGCCAAGCACTAATAGGGATTATACCCACTGTGCCAAGCACTAAAAGCAGGGATTATGCCCACTGCGCAAAGCACTAACAGGGATTATACCCACTGTGCCAAGCACTAATAGCAGGGATTATACCCACTGTGCCAAGCACTAATAGGAGGGATTATACCCACTGTGCCAAGCATTAATAGGAGGGATTATACCCACTGTGCCAGGCACTAATAGCAGGGATTATACCCACTGTGCCAAGCACTAATAGCAGGGATTATACCCACTGTGCCAAGCACTAATAGCAGGGTTTATACCCACTGCGCCAAGCACTAATAGCAGGGATTATACCCACTGTGCCAAGCACTAATAGGGATTATACCCACTGTGCTAAGCACTAATAGCAGGGATTATACCCACTGTGTCAAGCACTAATAGCAGGGGTTATACCCACTGTGCCAAGCACTAATAGGAGGGATTATACCCACTGTGCCAAGCATTAATAGGAGGGATTATACCCACTGTGCCAAGCACTAATAGGGATTATACCCACTGTGCTAAACACTAAAAGCAGGGATTATACCCACTGCGCCAAGCACTAACAGGGATTATACCCACTGTGCCAAGCACTAATAGCAAGGATTATACCCACTGTGTCAAGCACTAATAGCAGGGGTTATACCCACTGTGCCAAGCACTAATAGGAGGGATTATACCCACTGTGCCAAGCATTAATAGGAGGGATTATACCCACTGTGCCAAGCACTAATAGCAGGGATTATACCCACTGTGCCAAGCACTAATAGCAGGAATTATACCCACTGTGCCAAGCACTAATAGCAGGGATTATACCCACGGCACCAAGCACTAATAGCAGGGATTATACCCACTGCGCCAAGCAGTTATAGCAGGGATTATACCCACTGTGTCAAGCACTAATAGTGGTTATACCCACTGTGCCAAGCACTAAAAGCAGGGATTATACCCACTGTGCCAAGCACTAATAGCAGGGCTTATACCCACTGCGCCAAGCACTAATAGCAGGGATTATACCCACTGTGCCAAGCACTAATAGGGATTATACCCACTGTGCCAAGCACTAAAAGCAGGGATTATACCCACTGCGCCAAGCACTAATAGGGATTATACCCACTGTGTCAAGCACTAATAGCAGGGGTTATACCCACTGTGCCAAGCACTAATAGGAGGGATTATACCCACTGTGCCAAGCATTAATAGTAGGGATTATACCCACTGTGCCAAGCACTAATAGAAGGGATTATACCCACTGTGCCAAGCACTAATAGCAGGGATTATACCCACTGTGCCAAGCACTAATAGCAGGGTTTATACCCACTGCGTCAAGCACTAATAGCAGGGATTATACCCACTGTGCCAAGCACTAATAGGGATTATACCCACTGTGCCAAGCACTAAAAGCAGGGATTATGCCCACTGCGCCAAGCACTAACAGAGATTATACCCACTGTGCCAAGCACTAATAGCAGGGATTATACCCACTGTGCCAAGCACTAATAGGAGGGATTATACCCACTGTGCCAAGCATTAATAGGAGGGATCATACCCACTGTGCCAGGCACTAATAGCAGGGATTATACCCACTGTGCCAAGCACTAATAGGGATTATACCCACTGTGCCAAGCACTAATAGCAGGGTTTATACCCACTGCGCCAAGCACTAATAGCAGGGATTATACCCACTGTGCCAAGCACTAATAGGGATTATACCCACTGTGCTAAGCACTAATAGCAGGGATTATACCCACTGTGTCAAGCACTAATAGCAGGGGTTATACCCACTGTGCCAAGCACTAATAGGAGGGATTATACCCACTGTGCCAAGCATTAATAGGAGGGATTATACCCACTGTGCCAAGCACTAATAGCAGGGATTATACCCACTGTGCCAAGCACTAATAGCAGGGATTATACCCACTGTGCCAAGCACTAATAGCAGGGATTATACTCACTGCACCAAGCACTAATAGCAGGGATTATTCCCACTGCGCCAAGCACTAATAGGGTTTATACCCACTGCTCCAAGCACTAATAGGAGGGATTATACCCACTGTGCCAAGCACTAATAGGAGGGATTATACCCACTGCACCAAGCACTAATAGGGATTATACCCACTGCGCCAAGCACTAATAGGAGGGATTATACCCACTGTGCCAAGCACTAATACGGATTATACTCACTGTGCCAAGCACTAATAGCAGGGATTATACCCGCTGCACCAAGCACTAATAGGGATTACACCCACTGTGCCAAGCACTAATAGCAGGGGTTATACCCACTGTGCCAAGCACTAATAGGAGGGATTATACCCACTGCACCAAGCACTAATAGGGATTATACCCACTGCGCCAAGCACTAACAGGAGGGATTATACCCACTGTGCCAAGCACTAAAACGGATTATACTCACTGTGCCAAGCACTAATAGCAGGGATTATACCCACTGTGCCAAGCACTAATAGCAGGGATTATACCCACTGTGCCAAGCACTAATAGCAGGGTTATACCCACTGCACCAAGCACTAATAGCAGGGATTATACCCACTGTGCCAAGCACTAATAGGGATTATACCCACTGTGCCAAGCACTAAAAGCAGGGATTATACCCACTGCGCCAAGCACTAACAGGGATTATACCCACTGTGCCAAGCACTAATAGCAGGGATTATACCCACTGTGTCAAGCACTAATACCAGGGGTTATACCCACTGTGTCAAGCACTAATAGGAGGGATTATACGCACTGTGCCAAGCATTAATAGGAGGGATTATACCCACTGCGCCAAGCACTAATAGCAGAAATTATTCCCACTGCGCCAAACACTAATAGCAGGGATTATACCCACTGTGTCAAGCACTAATAGCGGTTATACCCACTATGCCAAGCACTAATAGCAGGGGTTATACCCACTGTGCCAAGCACTAATAGGAGGGATTATAACCACTGTGCCAAGCACTAATAGGAGGGATTATACCCACTGTGCCAAGCACTAACATCAGGGATTATACCCACTGTGCCAAGCACTAATAGGGATTATACCCACTGTGCCAAGCACTAATATCAGGGATTATACCCACTGTGCCAAGCACTAATAGCAGGGTTTATACCCACTGCGCCAAGCACTAATAGCAGGGATTATACCCACTGTGCCAAGCACTAATAGGGATTATACCCACTGTGCCAAGCACTAAAAGCAGGGATTATACCCACTGCGCCAAGCACTAATAGGGATTATATCCACTGTGCCAAGCACTAAAATCAGGGATTATACCCACTGCGCCAAGCACTAATAGGGATTATACCCACTGTGCCAAGCACTAATAGCAGGGATTATACCCACTGTTTCAAGCACTAATAGCAGGGGTTATACCCACTGTGCCAAGCACTAATAGGAGCGATTATACCCACTGTGCCAAGCATTAATAGGAGGGATTATACCCACTGTGCCAAGCACTAATAGCAGGGATTATACCCACTGTGCCAAGCACTAATAGCAGGGATTATACCCACTGTGCCAAGCACTAATAGCAGGGTTTATACCCACTGCGCCAAGCACTAATAGCAGGGATTATACCCACTGTGCCAAGCACTAATAGGGATTATACCCACTGTGCTAAACACTAAAAGCAGGGATTATACCCACTGCGCCAAGCACTAACAGGGATTATACCCACTGTGCCAAGCACTAATAGGAAGGATTATACCCACTGTGTCAAGCACTAATAGCAGGGGTTATACCCACTGTGCCAAGCACTAATAGGAGGGATTATACCCACTGTGCCAAGCATTAATAGGAGGGATTATACCCACTGTGCCAAGCACTAATAGCAGGGATTATACCCACTGTGCCAAGCACTAATAGCAGGGATTATACCCACTGCGCCAAGCACTAATAGCAGGGATTATACCCACTGCGCCAAGCACTAATAGCAGGGATTATACCCACTGCGCCAAGCACTAATAGCAGGGGTCATACCCACTGTGTCATGCACTAATAGCAGGGTTATAACCACTGTGTCAAGCACTAATAGGAGGGATTATACCCACTGTGCCAAGCACTAATAGAGATTATACCCACTGTGCCAAGCAATAATAGCAGGGATTATACCCACTGTGTGAACCACTAATAGCAGGGGTTATACCCCCTGTGTTAAGCACTAATAGGAGGGATTATACCCACTGTGCCAAGCACTAATAGCAGGGATTTTACCCAAAGTGCCAAGCACTAATAGCAGGGCTTATACCCACTGCGCCAAGCACTAATAGCAGGGATTATACCCACTGTGCCAAGCACTAATAGCAGGGATTATACCCACTGTGCCAAGCACTAAAAGCAGGGATTATACCCACTGCGCCAAGCACTAATAGGGATTATACCCACTGTGCCAAGCACTAATAGCAGGGATTATACCCACTGTGTCAAGCACTAATAGGGGTTATACCCACTGTGCCCAGCACTAATAGGAGGGATTATACCCACTGTGCCAAGCATTAATATGAGGGATTATACCCAGTGTGCCAAGCACTAATAGCAGGGATTATACCCACTGTGCCAAGCACTAATAGGAGAGATTATACCCACTGTGCCAAGCACTAATAGCAGGGATTATACCCACTGTGCCAAGCACTAATAGCAGGAATTATACCCACTGCACCAAGCACTAATAGCAGGGATTATACCACTGCGCCAAGCACTAATAGCAGGGATTATACCCACTGTGCCAAGCACTAATAGCGGTTATACCCACTGTGCCAATCACTAATAGCAGGGGTTATACCCACTGTGGCAAGCACTAATATGAGGGATTATACCCACTGTGCCAAGCACTAATATGAGGGATTATACCCACTGTGCCAAGCACTAATAGCAGGGATTATACCCACTGTGCCAAGCACTAATAGCAGGATTTATACCCCCTGCGCCAAGCACTAATAGCAGGGATTATACCCACTGTGCCAAGCACTAATAGGGATTATACCCACTGTGCCAAGCACTAGAAGCAGGGATTATACCCACTGCACCAAGCACTAATAGGGATTATACCCACTGTGCCAAGCACTAATAGCAGGGATTATACCCACTGTGTCAAGCACTAATAGCAGGGGTTATACCCACTGTGCCAAGCACTAATAGGAGGGATTATACCCACTGCACCAAGCACTAATAGGGATTATACCCACTGCGCCAAGCACTAATAGGAGGGATTATACCCACTGTGCCAAGCACTAATACGGATTATACTCACTGTGCCAAGCACTAATAGGGATTACACCCACTGTGCCAAGCACTAATAGCAGGGGTTATACCCACTGTGCCAAGCACTAATCGGAGGGATTATACCCACTGCACCAAGCACTAATAGGGATTATACCCACTGCGCCAAGCACTAACAGTAGGGATTATACCCACTGTGCCAAGCACTAAAACGGATTATACTCACTGTGCCAAGCACTAATAGCAGGGATTATACCCACTGTGTCAAGCACTGATAGCGGTTATACCCACTGTGCCAAGCACTAATAGCAGGGGTTATACCCACTGTGCCAAGCACTAATAGGAGGGATTATACCCACTGTGCCAAGCACTAATAGGGATTATACCCACTGTGCCAAGCACTAATAGCAGGGATTATACCCACTGCACCAAGTACTTATAGCAGGGATTATACCCACTGCGCCAAGCACTAATAGCAGGGGTCATACCCACTGTGTCAACCACTAATAGCAGGGGTTATACCCACTGTGTCAAGCACTAATAGGAGAGATTATACCCACTGTGCCAAGCACTAATAGCAGGGATTTTACCCAAAGTGCCAAGCACTAATAGCAGGGCTTATACCCACTGCGCCAAGCACTAATAGCAGGGATTATACCCACTGTGCCAAGCACTAATAGCAGGGATTATACCCACTGTGCCAAGCACTAAAAGCAGGGATTATACCCACTGCGCCAAGCACTAATAGGGATTATACCCACTGTGCCAAGCACTAATAGCAGGGATTATACCCACTGTGTCAAGCACTAATAGGGGTTATACCCACTGTGCCCAGCACTAATAGGAGGGATTATACCCACTGTGCCAAGCATTAATATGAGGGATTATACCCAGTGTGCCAAGCACTAATAGCAGGGATTATACCCACTGTGCCAAGCACTAATAGGAGAGATTATACCCACTGTGCCAAGCACTAATAGCAGGGATTATACCCACTGTGCCAAGCACTAATAGCAGGAATTATACCCACTGCACCAAGCACTAATAGCAGGAATTATACCCACTGCACCAAGCACTAATAGCAGGGATTATACCACTGCGCCAAGCACTAATAGCAGGGATTATACCCACTGCGCCAAACACTAATAGCAGGGATTATACCCACTGTGTCAACGACTAATAGTGGTTATACCCACTGTACCAAGCATTAATAGCAGGGGTTATACCCACTGTGCCAATCACTAATAGGAGGGATTATACCCACTGTGCCAAGCACTAATAGGAGGGATTATACCCACTGTGCCAAGCACTAATATGAGGGATTATACCCACTGTGCCAAGCACTAATAGCAGGGATTATACCCACTGTGCCAAGCACTAATAGCAGGGATTATACCCACTGTGCCAAGCACTAATAGCAGGGTTTATACCCACTGCGCCAAGCACTAATAGCAGGGATTATACCCACTGTGCCAAGCACTAATAGGGATTATACCCACTGTGCCGAGCACTAAAAGCAGGGATAATACCCACTGCGCCAAGCACTAATACGGATTATACCCACTGTGCCAAGCACTAATAGCAGGGATTATACCCACTGTGTCAAGCACTAATAGCAGGGGTTATACCCATTGTGCCAAGCACTAATAGGAGGGATTATACCCACTGTGCCAAGCACTAATAGCAGGGATTATAACCACTGTGCCAAGCACTAATAGTAGGGATTATATCCACTGTGCCAAGCACTAATAGCAGGGTTTATACCCAGTGCGCCAAGCACTAATAGCAGGGATTATACCCACTGTGCCAAGCACTAATAGGGATTATACCCACTGTGCCAAGCACTAAAAGCAGGGATTATACCCACTGCGCCAAGCACTAATAGCAGGGCTTATACCCACTGCGCCAAGCACTAATAGGGATTATACCCACTGTGCCAAGCACTAAAAGCAGGGATTATACCCACTGTGCCAAGCACTAAAAGCAGGGATTATACCCACTGCGCCAAGCACTAATAGGGATTATACCCACTGTGCCAAGCACTAATAGCAGGGATTATACCCACTGTGTCAAGCACTAATAGCAGGGGTTATACCCACTGTGCCAAGCACTAATAGGAGGGATTATACCCACTGCACCAAGCACTAATAGGGATTATACCCACTGCGCCAAGCACTAATAGGAGGGATTATACCCACTGTGCCAAGCACTAATACGGATTATACTCACTGTGCCAAGCACTAATAGCAGGGATTATACCCGCTGCGCCAAGCACTAATAGGGATTACACCCACTGTGCCAAGCACTAATAGCAGGGGTTATACCCACTGTGCCAAGCACTAATAGGAGGGATTATACCCACTGCACCAAGCACTAATAGGGATTATACCCACTGCGCCAAGCACTAACAGGAGGGATTATACCCACTGTGCCAAGCACTAAAACGGATTATACTCACTGTGCCAAGCACTAATAGCAGGGATTATACCCACTGTGCCAAGCACTAATAGCAGGGATTATACCCACTGTGCCAAGCACTAATAGCAGGGTTTATACCCACTGCACTAAGCACTAATAGCAGGGATTATACCCACTGTGCCAAGCACTAATAGGGATTATACCCACTGTGCCAAGCACTAAAAGCGGGGATTATACCCACTGCGCCAAGCACTAACAGGGATTATACCCACTGTGCCAAGCACTAATAGCAGGGATTATACCCACTGTGTCAACGACTAATAGTGGTTATACCCACTGTGCCAAGCATTAATAGCAGGGGTTATACCCACTGTGCCAATCACTAATAGGAGGGATTATACCCACTGTGCCAAGCACTAATATGAGGGATTATACCCACTGTGCCAAGCACTAATAGCAGGGATTATACCCACTGTGCCAAGCACTAATAGCAGGGATTATACCCACTGTGCCAAGCACTAATAGCAGGGTTTATACCCACTGCGCCAAGCACTAATAGCAGGGATTATACCCACTGTGCCAAGCACTAATAGCAGGGATTATACCCACTGTGCCAAGCACTAAAAGCAGGGATAATACCCACTGCGCCAAGCACTAATACGGATTATACCCACTGTGCCAAGCACTAATAGCAGGGATTATACCCACTGTGTCAAGCACTAATAGCAGGGGTTATACCCATTGTGCCAAGCACTAATAGGAGGGATTATACCCACTGTGCCAAGCATTAATAGGAGGGATTATACCCACTGTGCCAAGCACTAATAGCAGGGATTATAACCACTGTGCCAAGCACTAATAGTAGGGATTATATCCACTGTGCCAAGCACTAATAGCAGGGTTTATACCCACTGCGCCAAGCACTAATAGCAGGGATTATACCCACTGTGCCAAGCACTAATAGGGATTATACCCACTGTGCCAAGCACTAAAAGCAGGGATTATACCCACTGCGCCAAGCACTAATAGCAGGGCTTATACCCACTGCGCCAAGCACTAATAGGGATTATACCCACTGTGCCAAGCACTAAAAGCAGGGATTATACCCACTGTGCCAAGCACTAAAAGCAGGGATTATACCCACTGCGCCAAGCACTAATAGGGATTATACCCACTGTGCCAAGCACTAATAGCAGGGATTATACCCACTGTGTCAAGCACTAATAGCAGGGGTTATACCCACTGTGCCAAGCACTAATAGGAGGGATTATACCCACTGCACCAAGCACTAATAGGGATTATACCCACTGCGCCAAGCACTAATAGGAGGGATTATACCCACTGTGCCAAGCACTAATACGGATTATACTCACTGTGCCAAGCACTAATAGCAGGGATTATACCCGCTGCGCCAAGCACTAATAGGGATTACACCCACTGTGCCAAGCACTAATAGCAGGGGTTATACCCACTGTGCCAAGCACTAATAGGAGGGATTATACCCACTGCACCAAGCACTAATAGGGATTATACCCACTGCGCCAAGCACTAACAGGAGGGATTATACCCACTGTGCCAAGCACTAAAACGGATTATACTCACTGTGCCAAGCACTAATAGCAGGGATTATACCCACTGTGCCAAGCACTAATAGCAGGGATTATACCCACTGTGCCAAGCACTAATAGCAGGGTTTATACCCACTGCACTGAGCACTAATAGCAGGGATTATACCCACTGTGCCAAGCACTAATAGGGATTATACCCACTGTGCCAAGCACTAAAAGCAGGGATTATACCCACTGCGCCAAGCACTAACAGGGATTATACCCACTGTGCCAAGCACTAATAGCAGGGATTATACCCACTGTGTCAACGACTAATAGTGGTTATACCCACTGTGCCAAGCATTAATAGCAGGGGTTATACCCACTGTGCCAATCACTAATAGGAGGGATTATACCCACTGTGCCAAGCACTAATATGAGGGATTATACCCACTGTGCCAAGCACTAATAGCAGGGATTATACCCACTGTGCCAAGCACTAATAGCAGGGATTATACCCACTGTGCCAAGCACTAATAGCAGGGTTTATACCCACTGCGCCAAGCACTAATAGCAGGGATTATACCCACTGTGCCAAGCACTAATAGGGATTATACCCACTGTGCCGAGCACTAAAAGCAGGGATAATACCCACTGCGCCAAGCACTAATACGGATTATACCCACTGTGCCAAGCACTAATAGCAGGGATTATACCCACTGTGTCAAGAACTAATAGCAGGGGTTATACCCATTGTGCCAAGCACTAATAGGAGGGATTATACCCACTGTGACAAGCATTAATAGGAGGGATTATACCCACTGTGCCAAGCACTAATAGCAGGGATTATAACCACTGTGCCAATCACTAATAGTAGGGATTATATCCACTGTGCCAAGCACTAATAGCAGGGTTTATACCCACTGCGCCAAGCACTAATAGCAGGGATTATACCCACTGTGCCAAGCACTAATAGGGATTATACCCACTGTGCCAAGCACTAAAAGCAGGGATTATACCCACTGCGCCAAGCACTAATAGCAGGGCTTATACCCACTGCGCCAAGCACTAATAGGGATTATACCCACTGTGCCAAGCACTAAAAGCAGGGATTATACCCACTGTGCCAAGCACTAAAAGCAGGGATTATACCCACTGCGCCAAGCACTAATAGGGATTATACCCACTGTGCCAAGCACTAATAGCAGGGATTATACCCACTGTGTCAAGCACTAATAGCAGGGGTTATACCCACTGTGCCAAGCACTAATAGGAGGGATTATACCCACTGCACCAAGCACTAATAGGGATTATACCCACTGCGCCAAGCACTAATAGGAGGGATTATACCCACTGTGCCAAGCACTAATACGGATTATACTCACTGTGCCAAGCACTAATAGCAGGGATTATACCCGCTGCGCCAAGCACTAATAGGGATTACACCCACTGTGCCAAGCACTAATAGCAGGGGTTATACCCACTGTGCCAAGCACTAATAGGAGGGATTATACCCACTGCACCAAGCACTAATAGGGATTATACCCACTGCGCCAAGCACTAACAGGAGGGATTATACCCACTGTGCCAAGCACTAAAACGGATTATACTCACTGTGCCAAGCACTAATAGCAGGGATTATACCCACTGTGCCAAGCACTAATAGCAGGGATTATACCCACTGTGCCAAGCACTAATAGCAGGGTTTATACCCACTGCACTAAGCACTAATAGCAGGGATTATACCCACTGTGCCAAGCACTAATAGGGATTATACCCACTGTGCCAAGCACGAAAAGCAGGGATTATACCCACTGCGCCAAGCACTAACAGGGATTATACCCACTGTGTCAAGCACTAATACCAGGGGTTATACCCACTGTGTCAAGCACTAATAGGAGGGATTATACCCACTGTGCCAAGCATTAATAGGAGGGATTATACCCACTGCGCCAAGCACTAATAGCAGAAATTATTACCACTGCGCCAAACACTAATAGCAGGGATTATACCCACTGTGTCAAGCACTAATAGCGGTTATACCCACTATGCCAAGCACTAATAGGAGGGATTATACCCACTGTGCCAAGCACTAATAGGAGGGATTATACCCACTGTGCCAAGCACTAACAGCAGGGATTATACCCACTGTGCCAAGCACTAATAGCAGGGATTATACCCACTGTGCCAAGCACTAATATCAGGGATTATACCCACTGTGCCAAGCACTAATAGCAGGGTTTATACCCACTGCGCCAAGCACTAATAGCAGGGATTATACCCACTGTGCCAAGCACTAAAAGCAGGGATTATACCCACTGCGCCAAGCACTAATAGGGATTATACCCACTGTGCCAAGCACTAATAGCAGGGATTATACCCACTGTGTCAAGCACTAATAGCAGGGGTTATACCCACTGTGCCAAGCACTAATAGGAGGGATTATACCCACTGCACCAAGCACTAATAGGGATTATACCCACTGCGCCAAGCACTAATAGGAGGGATTATACCCACTGTGCCAAGCACTAATACGGATTATACTCACTGTGCCAAGCACTAATAGCAGGGATTATACCCGCTGCGCCAAGCACTAATAGGGATTACACCCACTGTGCCAAGCACTAATAGCAGGGGTTATACCCACTGTGCCAAGCACTAATAGGAGGGATTATACCCACTGCACCAAGCACTAATAGGGATTATACCCACTGCGCCAAGCACTAACAGGAGGGATTATACCCACTGTGCCAAGCACTAAAACGGATTATACTCACTGTGCCAAGCACTAATAGCAGGGATTATACCCACTGTGCCAAGCACTAATAGCAGGGATTATACCCACTGTGCCAAGCACTAATAGCAGGGTTTATACCCACTGCACTAAGCACTAATAGCAGGGATTATACCCACTGTGCCAAGCACTAATAGGGATTATACCCACTGTGCCAAGCACTAAAAGCAGGGATTATACCCACTGCGCCAAGCACTAACATTGATTATACCCACTGTGTCAAGCACTAATACCAGGGGTTATACCCACTGTGTCAAGCACTAATAGGAGGGATTATACCCACTGTGCCAAGCATTAATAGGAGGGATTATACCCACTGCGCCAATCACTAATAGCAGAAATTATTACCACTGCGCCAAACACTAATAGCAGGGATTATACCCACTGTGTCAAGCACTAATAGCGGTTATACGCACTATGCCAAGCACTAATAGGAGGGATTATACCCACTGTGCCAAGCACTAATAGGAGGGATTATACCCACTGTGCCAAGCACTAACAGCAGGGATTATACCCACTGTGCCAAGCACTAATAGCAGGGATTATACCCACTGTGCCAAGCACTAATATCAGGGATTATACCCACTGTGCCAAGCACTAATAGCAGGGTTTATACCCACTGTGCCAAGCACTAATAGCAGGGATTATACCCACTGTGCCAAGCACTAAAAGCAGGGATTATACCCACTGCGCCAAGCACTAATAGGGATTATATCCACTGTGCCAAGCACTAAAATCAGGGATTATACCCACTGCGCCAAGCACTAATAGGGATTATACCCACTGTGCCAAGCACTAATAGCAGGGATTATACCCACTGTGCCAAGCACTAATAGGAGCGATTATACCCACTGTGCCAAGCATTAATAGGAGGGATTATACCCACTGTGCCAAGCACTAATAGCAGGGATTATACCCACTGTGCCAAGCACTAATAGCAGGGATCATACCCACTGTGCCAAGCACTAATAGCAGGGTTTATACCCACTGCGCCAAGCACTAATAGCAGGGATTATACCCACTGTGCCAAGCACTAATAGGGATTATACCCACTGTGCTAAACACTAAAAGCAGGGATTATACCCACTGCGCCAAGCACTAACAGGGATTATACCCACTGTGCCAAGCACTAAAAGCAGGGATTATACCCACTGCGCCAAGCACTAACAGGGATTATACCCACTGTGTCAAGCACTAATACCAGGGGTTATACCCACTGTGTCAAGCACTAATAGGAGGGATTATACCCACTGTGCCAAGCATTAATAGGAGGGATTATACCCACTGCGCCAAGCACTAATAGCAGAAATTATTACCACTGCGCCAAACACTAATAGCAGGGATTATACCCACTGTGTCAAGCACTAATAGCGGTTATACGCACTATGCCAAGCACTAATAGGAGGGATTATACCCACTGTGCCAAGCACTAATAGGAGGGATTATACCCACTGTGCCAAGCACTAACAGCAGGGATTATACCCACTGTGCCAAGCACTAATAGCAGGGATTATACCCACTGTGCCAAGCACTAATATCAGGGATTATACCCACTGTGCCAAGCACTAATAGCAGGGTTTATACCCACTGCGCCAAGCACTAATAGCAGGGATTATACCCACTGTGCCAAGCACTAAAAGCAGGGATTATACCCACTGCGCCAAGCACTAATAGGGATTATATCCACTGTGCCAAGCACTAAAATCAGGGATTATACCCACTGCGCCAAGCACTAATAGGGATTATACCCACTGTGCCAAGCACTAATAGCAGGGATTATACCCACTGTTTCAAGCACTAATAGCAGGGGTTATACCCACTGTGCCAAGCACTAATAGGAGCGATTATACCCACTGTGCCAAGCATTAATAGGAGGGATTATACCCACTGTGCCAAGCACTAATAGCAGGGATTATACCCACTGTGCCAAGCACTAATAGCAGGGATCATACCCACTGTGCCAAGCACTAATAGCAGGGTTTATACCCACTGCGCCAAGCACTAATAGCAGGGATTATACCCACTGTGCCAAGCACTAATAGGGATTATACCCACTGTGCTAAACACTAAAAGCAGGGATTATACCCACTGCACCAAGCACTAACAGGGATTATACCCACTGTGCCAAGCACTAATAGCAAGGATTATACCCACTGTGTCAAGCACTAATAGCAGGGGTTATACCCACTGTGCCAAGCACTAATAGGAGGTATTATACCCACTGTGCCAAGCATTAATAGGAGGGATTATACCCACTGTGCCAAGCACTAATAGCAGGGATTATACCCACTGTGCCAAGCACTAATAGCAGGGATTATACCCACTGTGCCAAGCACTAATAGCAGGGATTATACCCACGGCACCAAGCACTAATAGCAGGGATTATACCCACTGCGCCAAGCACTTATAGCAGGGATTATACCCACTGTGTCAAGCACTAATAGTGGTTATACCCACTGTGCCAAGCACTAAAAGCAGGGATTATACCCACTGTGCCAAGCACTAATAGCGGGGCTTATACCCACTGCGCCAAGCACTAATAGCAGGGATTATACCCACTGTGCCAAGCACTAATAGGGATTATACCCACTGTGCCAAGCACTAAAAGCAGGGATTATACCCACTGCGCCAAGCACTAATAGGGATTATACACACTGTGCCAAGCACTAATAGCAGGGATTATACCCACTGTGTCAAGCACTAATAGCAGGGGTTATACCCACTGTGCCAAGCACTAATAGGAGGGATTATACCCACTGTGCCAAGCATTAATAGGAGGGATTATACCCACTGTGCCAAGCACTAATAGAAGGGATTATACCCACTGTGCCAAGCACTAATAGCAGGGATTATACCCACTGTGCCAAGCACTAATAGCAGGGTTTATACCCACTGCGTCAAGCACTAATAGCAGGGATTATACCCACTGTGCCAAGCACTAATAGGGATTATACCCACTGTGCCAAGCACTAAAAGCAGGGATTATGCCCACTGCGCCAAGCACTAACAGGGATTATACCCACTGTGCCAAGCACTAATAGCAGGGATTATACCCACTGTGCCAAGCACTAATAGGAGGGATTATACCCACTGTGCCAAGCATTAATAGCAGGGATTATACCCACTGTGCCAAGCACTAATAGCAGGGTTTATACCCACTGCGCCAAGCACTAATAGCAGGGATTATACCCACTGTGCCAAGCACTAATAGGGATTATACCCACTGTGCTAAACACTAATAGCAGGGATTATACCCACTGTGTCAAGCACTAATAGCAGGGGTTATACCCACTGTGCCAAGCACTAATAGGAGGGATTATACCCACTGTGCCAAGCATTAATAGGAGGGATTATACCCACTGTGCCAAGCACTAATAGCAGGGATTATACCCACTGTGCCAAGCACTAATAGCAGGGATTATACCCACTGTGCCAAGCACTAATAGCAGGGTTTATACCCACTGCGCCAAGCACTAATAGCAGGGATTATACCCACTGTGCCAAGCACTAATAGGGATTATACCCACTGTGCTAAACACTAAAAGCAGGGATTATACCCACTGCGCCAAGCACTAACAGGGATTATACCCACTGTGCCAAGCACTAATAGCAAGGATTATACCCACTGTGTCAAGCACTAATAGCAGGGGTTATACCCACTGTGCCAAGCACTAATAGGAGGGATTATACCCACTGTGCCAAGCATTAATAGGAGGGATTATACCCACTGTGCCAAGCACTAATAGCAGGGATTATACCCACTGTGCCAAGCACTAATAGCAGGGATTATACCCACTGTGCCAAGCACTAATAGCAGGGATTATACCCACGGCACCAAGCACTAATAGCAGGGATTATACCCACTACGCCAAGCACTTATAGCAGGGATTATACCCACTGTGTCAAGCACTAATAGTGGTTATACCCACTGTGCCAAGCACTAAAAGCAGGGATTATACCCACTGTGCCAAGCACTAATAGCAGGGCTTATACCCACTGCGCCAAGCACCAATAGCAGGGATTATACCCACTGTGCCAAGCACTAATAGGGATTATACCCACTGTGCCAAGCACTAAAAGCAGGGATTATACCCACTGCGCCAAGCACTAATAGGGATTATACCCACTGTGCCAAGCACTAATAGGGATTATACCCACTGTGCCAAGCACTAAAAGCAGGGATTATGCCCACTGTGCCAAGCACTAACAGGGATTATACCCACTGTGCCAAGCACTAATAGCAGGGATTATACCCACTGTGCCAAGCACTAATAGGAGGGATTATACCCACTGTGCCAAGCATTAATAGGAGGGATTATACCCACTGTGCCAGGCACTAATAGCAGGGATTATACCCACTGTGCCAAGCACTAATAGCAGGGATTATACCCACTGTGCCAAGCACTAATAGCAGGGTTTATACCCACTGCGCCAAGCACTAATAGCAGGGATTATACCCACTGTGCCAAGCACTAATAGGGATTATACCCACTGTGCTAAGCACTAATAGCAGGGATTATACCCACTGTGTCAAGCACTAATAGCAGGGGTTATACCCACTGTGCCAAGCACTAATAGGAGGGATTATACCCACTGTGCCAAGCATTAATAGGAGGGATTATACCCACTGTGCCAAGCACTAATAGCAGGGATTATACCCACTGTGCCAAGCACTAATAGCAGGGATTATACCCACTGTGCCAAGCACTAATAGCAGGGATTATACCCACTGCACCAAGCACTAATAGCAGGGATTATTCCCACTGCGCCAAGCACTAATAGCAGGGATTATACCCACTGCTCCGTGCACTAATAGCAGGGATTATACCCACTGTGTCAAGCACTAATAGCGGTTATACCCACTATGCCAAGCACTAATAGCAGGGGTTATACCCACTGTGTCAAGCACTAATAGGAGGGATTATGCCCACTGTGCCAAGCACTAATAGGAGGGATTATACCCACTGTGCCAAGCACTAAAAGCAGGGATTATACCCACTGCGCCAAGCACTAATAGCAGGGCTTATACCCACTGCGCCAAGCACTAATAGGGATTATACCCACTGTTCCAAGCACTAAAAGCAGGGATTATACCCACTGTGCCAAGCACTAAAAGCAGGGATTATACCCACTGCGCCAAGCACTAATAGGGATTATACCCACTGTGCCAAGCACTAATAGCAGGGATTATACCCACTGTGTCAAGCACTAATAGCAGGGGTTATACCCACTGTGCCAAGCACTAATAGCAGGGATTATACCCACTGCACCAAGCACTAATAGGGATTATACCCACTGCGCCAAGCACTAATAGGAGGGATTATACCCACTGTGCCAAGCACTAATACGGATTATACTCACTGTGCCAAGCACTAATAGCAGGGATTATACCCGCTGCACCAAGCACTAATAGGGATTACACCCACTGTGCCAAGCACTAATAGCAGGGGTTATACCCACTGTGCCAAGCACTAATAGGAGGGATTATACCCACTGCACCAAGCACTAATAGGGATTATACCCACTGCGCCAAGCACTAACAGGAGGGATTATACCCACTGTGCCAAGCACTAAAACGGATTATACTCACTGTGCCAAGCACTAATAGCAGGGATTATACCCACTGTGCCAAGCACTAATAGCAGGGATTATACCCACTGTGCCAAGCACTAATTGCAGGGTTATACCCACTGCACGAAGCACTAATAGCAGGGATTATACCCACTGTGCCAAGCACTAATAGGGATTATACCCACTGTGCCAAGCACTAAAAGCAGGGATTATACCCACTGCGCCAAGCACTAACAGGGATTATACCCACTGTGCCAAGCACTAATAGCAGGGATTATACCCACTGTGTCAAGCACTAATACCAGGGGTTATACCCACTGTGTCAAGCACTAATAGGAGGGATTATACCCACTGTGCCAAGCATTAATAGGAGGGATTATACCCACTGCGCCAAGCACTAATAGCAGAAATTATTCCCACTGCGCCAAACACTAATAGCAGGGATTATACCCACTGTGTCAAGCACTAATAGCGGTTATACCCACTATGCCAAGCACTAATAGCAGGGGTTATACCCACTGTGCCAAGCACTAATAGGAGGGATTATGCCCACTGTGCCAAGCACTAATAGGAGTGATTATACCCACTGTGCCAAGCACTAACATCAGGGATTATACCCACTGTGCCAAGCACTAATAGCAGGGATTATACCCACTGTGCCAAGCACTAATATCAGGGATTATACCCACTGTGCCAAGCACTAATAGCAGGGTTTATACCCACTGCGCCAAGCACTAATAGCAGGGATTATACCCACTGTGCCAAGCACTAATAGGGATTATACCCACTGTGCCAAGCACTAAAAGCAGGGATTATACCCACTGCGCCAAGCACTAATAGGGATTATATCCACTGTGCCAAGCACTAAAATCAGGGATTATACCCACTGCGCCAAGCACTAATAGGGATTATACCCACTGTGCCAAGCACTAATAGCAGGGATTATACCCACTGTTTCAAGCACTAATAGCAGGGGTTATACCCACTGTGCCAAGCACTAATAGGAGCGATTATACCCACTGTGCCAAGCATTAATAGGAGGGATTATACCCACTGTGCCAAGCACTAATAGCAGGGATTATACCCACTGTGCCAAGCACTAATAGCAGGGATTATACCCACTGTGCCAAGCACTAATAGCAGGGTTTATACCCACTGCGCCAAGCACTAATAGCAGGGATTATACCAACTGTGCCAAGCACTAATAGGGATTATACCCACTGTGCTAAACACTAAAAGCAGGGATTATACCCACTGCGCCAAGCACTAACAGGGATTATACCCACTGTGCCAAGCACTAATAGCAAGGATTATACCCACTGTGTCAAGCACTAATAGCAGGGGTTATACCCACTGTGCCAAGCACTAATAGGAGGAATTATACCCACTGTGCCAAGCATTAATAGGAGGGATTATACCCACTGTGCCAAGCACTAATAGCAGGGATTATACCCACTGTGCCAAGCACTAATAGCAGGGATTATACCCACTGCGCCAAGCACTAATAGCAGGGATTATACCCACTGCGCCAAGCACTAATAGCAGGGATTATACCCACTGCGCCAAGCACTAATAGCAGGGGTCATACCCACTGTGTCAAGCACTAATAGCAGGGTTATACCCACTGTGTCAAGCACTAATAGGAGGGATTATACCCACTGTGCCAAGCACTAATAGAGATTATACCCACTGTGCCAAGCAATAATAGCAGGGATTATACCCACTGTGTCAACCACTAATAGCAGGGGTTATACCCACTGTGTTAAGCACTAATAGGAGGGATTATACCCACTGTGCCAAGCACTAATAGCAGGGATTTTACCCAAAGTGCCAAGCACTAATAGCAGGGCTTATACCCACTGCGCCAAGCACTAATAGCAGGGATTATACCCACTGTGCCAAGCACTAATAGCAGGGATTATACCCACTGTGCCAAGCACTAAAAGCAGGGATTATACCCACTGCGCCAAGCACTAATAGGGATTATACCCACTGTGCCAAGCACTAATAGCAGGGATTATACCCACTGTGTCAAGCACTAATAGGGGTTATACCCACTGTGCCCAGCACTAATAGGAGGGATTATACCCACTGTGCCAAGCATTAATATGAGGGATTATACCCAGTGTGCCAAGCACTAATAGCAGGGATTATACCCACTGTGCCAAGCACTAATAGGAGAGATTATACCCACTGTGCCAAGCACTAATAGCAGGGATTATACCCACTGTGCCAAGCACTAATAGCAGGAATTATACCCACTGCACCAAGCACTAATAGCAGGGATTATACCACTGCGCCAAGCACTAATAGCAGGGATTATACCCACTGCGCCAAACACTAATAGCAGGGATTATACCCACTGTGTCAACGACTAATAGCGGTTATACCCACTGTGCCAAGCATTAATAGCAGGGGTTATACCCACTGTGCCAATCACTAATAGGAGGGATTATACCCACTGTGCCAAGCACTAATATGAGGGATTATACCCACTGTGCCAAGCACTAATAGCAGGGATTATACCCACTGTGCCAAGCACTAATAGCAGGGATTATACCCACTGTGCCAAGCACTAATAGCAGGGTTTATACCCACTGCGCCAAGCACTAATAGCAGGGATTATACCCACTGTGCCAAGCACTAATAGGGATTATACCCACTGTGCCGAGCACTAAAAGCAGGGATAATACCCACTGCGCCAAGCACTAATACGGATTATACCCACTGTGCCAAGCACTAATAGCAGGGATTATACCCACTGTGTCAAGCACTAATAGCAGGGGTTATACCCATTGTGCCAAGCACTAATAGGAGGGATTATACCCACTGTGCCAAGCATTAATAGGAGAGATTATACCCACTGTGCCAAGCACTAATAGCAGGGATTATAACCACTGTGCCAAGCACTAATAGTAGGGATTATATCCACTGTGCCAAGCACTAATAGCAGGGATTATACCCACTGCGCCAAGCACTAATAGCAGGGATTATACCCACTGTGCCAAGCACTAATAGGGATTATACCCACTGTGCCAAGCACTAAAAGCAGGGATTATACCCACTGCGCCAAGCACTAATAGCAGGGCTTATACCCACTGCGCCAAGCACTAATAGGGATTATACCCACTGTGCCAAGCACTAAAAGCAGGGATTATACCCACTGTGCCAAGCACTAAAAGCAGGGATTATACCCACTGCGCCAAGCACTAATAGGGATTATACCCACTGTGCCAAGCACTAATAGCAGGGATTATACCCACTGTGTCAAGCACTAACAGCAGGGGTTATACCCACTGTGCCAAGCACTAATAGGAGGGATTATACCCACTGCACCAAGCACTAATAGGGATTATACCCACTGCGCCAAGCACTAATAGGAGGGATTATACCCACTGTGCCAAGCACTAATACGGATTATACTCACTGTGCCAAGCACTAATAGCAGGGATTATACCCGCTGCGCCAAGCACTAATAGGGATTACACCCACTGTGCCAAGCACTAATAGCAGGGGTTATACCCACTGTGCCAAGCACTAATAGGAGGGATTATACCCACTGCACCAAGCACTAATAGGGATTATACCCACTGCACCAAGCACTAACAGGAGGGATTATACCCACTGTGCCAAGCACTAAAACGGATTATACTCACTGTGCCAAGCACTAATAGCAGGGATTATACCCACTGTGCCAAGCACTAATAGCAGGGATTATACCCACTGTGCCAAGCACTAATAGCAGGGTTTATACCCACTGCACCAAGCACTAATAGCAGGGATTATACCCACTGTGCCAAGCACTAATAGGGATTATACCCACTGTGACAAGCACTAAAAGCAGGGATTATACCCACTGTGCCAAGCACTAACAGGGATTATACCCACTGTGCCAAGCACTAATAGCAGGGATTATACCCACTGTGTCAAGCACTAATACCAGGGGTTATACCCACTGTGTCAAGCACTAATAGGAGGGATTATACCCACTGTGCCAAGCATTAATAGGAGGGATTATACCCACTGCGCCAAGCACTAATAGCAGAAATTATTCCCACTGCGCCAAACACTAATAGCAGGGATTATACCCACTGTGTCAAGCACTAATAGCGGTTATACCCACTATGCCAAGCACTAATAGGAGGGATTATACCCTCTGTGCCAAGCACTAAAAGCAGGGATTATACCCACTGCGCCAAGCACTAACAGGGATTATACCCACTGTGCCAAGCACTAATAGCAGGGATTATACCCACTGTTTCAAGCACTAATAGCAGGGGTTATACCCACTGTGCCAAGCACTAATAGGAGCGATTATACCCACTGTGCCAAGCATTAATAGGAGGGATTATACCCACTGTGCCAAGCACTAATAGCAGGGATTATACCCACTGTGCCAAGCACTAATAACAGGGATTATACCCACTGTGCCAAGCACTAATAGCAGGGTTTATACCCACTGCGCCAAGCACTAATAGCAGGGATTATACCCACTGTGCCAAGCACTAATAGGGATTATACCCACTGTGCTAAACACTAAAAGCAGGGATTATACCCACTGCGCCAAGCACTAACAGGGATTATACCCACTGTGCCAAGCACTAATAGCAAGGATTATACCCACTGTGTCAAGCACTAATAGCAGGGGTTATACCCACTGTGCCAAGCACTAATAGGAGGGATTATACCCACTGTGCCAAGCATTAATAGGAGGGATTATACCCACTGTGCCAAGCACTAATAGCAGGGATTATACCCACTGTGCCAAGCACTAATAGCAGGGATTATACCCACTGTGCCAAGCACTAATAGCAGGGATTATACCCACGGCACCAAGCACTAATAGCAGGGATTATACCCACTGCGCCAAGCACTTATAGCAGGGATTATACCCACTGTGTCAAGCACTAATAGTGGTTATACCCACTGTGCCAAGCACTAAAAGCAGGGATTATACCCACTGTGCCAAGCACTAATAGCAGGGCTTATACCCACTGCGCCAAGCACTAATAGCAGGGATTATACCCACTGTGCCAAGCACTAATAGGGATTATACCCACTGTGCCAAGCAGTAAAAGCAGGGATTATACCCACTGCGCCAAGCACTAATAGGGATTATACCCACTGTGCCAAGCACTAATAGCAGGGATTATACCCACTGTGTCAAGCACTAATAGCAGGGGTTATACCCACTGTGCCAAGCACTAATAGGAGGGATTATACCCACTGTGCCAAGCATTAATAGGAGGGATTATACCCACTGTGCCAAGCACTAATAGAAGGGATTATACCCACTGTGCCAAGCACTAATAGCAGGGATTATACCCACTGTGCCAAGCACTAATAGCAGGGTTTATAACCACTGCGTCAAGCACTAATAGCAGGGATTATACCCACTGTGCCAAGCACTAATAGGGATTATACCCACTGTGCCAAGCACTAAAAGCAGGGATTATGCCCAATGCGCCAAGCACTAACAGGGATTATACCCACTGTGCCAAGCACTAATAGAAGGGATTATACCCACTGTGCCAAGCACTAATAGGAGGGATTATACCCACTGTGCCAAGCATTAATAGGAGGGATTATACCCACTGTACCAGGCACTAATAGCAGGGATTATACCTACTGTGCCAAGCACTAATAGCAGGGATTATACCCACTGTGCCAAGCACTAATAGCAGGGTTTATACCCACTGCGCCAAGCACTAATAGCAGGGATTATACCCACTGTGCCAAGCACTAATAGGGATTATAACCACTGTGCTAAGCACTAATAGCAGGGATTATACCCACTGTGTCAAGCACTAATAGCAGGGGTTATACCCACTGTGCCAAGCACTAATAGGAGGGATTATACCCACTGTGCCAAGCATTAATAGGAGGGATTATACCCACTGTACCAGGCACTAATAGCAGGGATTATACCTACTGTGCCAAGCACTAATAGCAGGGATTATACCCACTGTGCCAAGCACTAATAGCAGGGTTTATACCCACTGCGCCAAGCACTAATAGCAGGGATTATACCCACTGTGCCAAGCACTAATAGGGATTATAACCACTGCGCTAAGCACTAATAGCAGGGATTATACCCACTGTGTCAAGCACTAATAGCAGGGGTTATACCCACTGTGCCAAGCACTAATAGGAGGGATTATACCCACTGTGCCAAGCATTAATTGGAGGTATTATACCCACTGTGCCAAGCACTAATAGCAGGGATTATACCCACTGTGCCAAGCACTAATAGCAGGGATTATACCCACTGTGCCAAGCACTAATAGCAGGGATTATACCCACTGCACCAAGCACTAATAGCAGGGATTATTCCCACTGCGCCAAGCACTAATAGCAGGGATTATACCCACTGCTCTGTGCACTAATAGCAGGACTTATACCCACTGCGCCAAGCACTAATAGGGATTATACCCACTGTGCCAAGCACTAAAAGCAGGGATTATACCCACTGTGCCAAGCACTAAAAGCAGGGATTATACCCACTGCGCCAAGCACTAATAGGGATTATACCCACTGTGCCAAGCACTAATAGCAGGGATTATACCCACTGTGTCAAGCACTAATAGCAGGGGTTATACCCACTGTGCCAAGCACTAATAGGAGGGATTATACCCACTGCACCAATCACTAATAGGGATTATACCCACTGCGCCAAGCACTAATAGGAGGGATTATACCCACTGTGCCAAGCACTGATACGGATTATACTCACTGTGCCAAGCACTAATAGCAGGGATTATACCCGCTGCACCAAGCACTAATAGGGATTACACCCACTGTGCCAAGCACTAATAGCAGGGGTTATACCCACTGTGCCAAGCACTAATAGGAGGGATTATACCCACTGCACCAAGCACTAATAGGGATTATACCCACTGCGCCAAGCACTAACAGGAGGGATTATACCCACTGTGCCAAGCACTAAAACGGATTATACTCACTGTGCCAAGCACTAATAGCAGGGATTATACCCACTGTGCCAAGCACTAATAGCAGGGATTATACCCACTGTGTCAAGCACTAATAGCAGGGATTATACCCACTGTGCCAAGCACTAATAGCAGGGATTATACCCACTGTGTCAAGCACTAATACCAGGGGTTATACCCACTGTGTCAAGCACTAATAGGAGGGATTATACCCACTGTGCCAAGCATTAATAGGAGGGATTATACCCACTGCGCCAAGCACTAATAGCAGGGATTATACCCACTGTGTCAAGCACTAATAGCGGTTATACCCACTATGCCAAGCACTAATAGCAGGGGTTATACCCACTGTGCCAAGCACTAATAGGAGGGATTATACCCACTGTGCCAAGCACTAATAGGAGGTATTATACCCACTGTGCCAAGCACTAACATCAGGGATTATACCCACTGTGCCAAGCACTAATAGCAGGGATTATACCCACTGTGCCAAGCACTAATATCAGGGATTATACCCAATGTGCCAAGCACTAATAGCAGGGTTTATACCCACTGCGCCAAGCACTAATAGCAGGGATTATACCCACTGTGCCAAGCACTAATAGGGATTATACCCACTGTGCCAAGCACTAAAAGCAGGGATTATACCCACTGCGCCAAGCACTAATAGGGATTATATCCACTGTGCCAAGCACTAAAATCAGGGATTATACCCACTGCGCCAAGCACTAATAGGGATTATACCCACTGTGCCAAGCACTAATAGCAGGGATTATACCCACTGTTTCAAGCACTAATAGCAGGGGTTATACCCACTGTGCCAAGCACTAATAGGAGCGATTATACCCACTGTGCCAAGCATTAATAGGAGGGATTATACCCACTGTGCCAAGCACTAATAGCAGGGATTATACCCACTGTGCCAAGCACTAATAGCAGGGATTATACCCACTGTGCCAAGCACTAATAGCAGGGTTTATACCCACTGCGCCAAGCACTAATAGCAGGGATTATACCCACTGTGCCAAGCACTAATAGGGATTATACCCACTGTGCTAAACACTAAAAGCAGGGATTATACCCACTACGCCAAGCACTAACAGGGATTATACCCACTGTGCCAAGCACTAATAGCAAGGATTATACCCACTGTGTCAAGCACTAATAGCTGGGGTTATACCCACTGTGCCAAGCACTAATAGGAGGGATTATACCCACTGTGCCAAGCATTAATAGGAGGGATTATACCCACTGTGCCAAGCACTAATAGCAGGGATTATACCCACTGTGCCAAGCACTAATAGCAGGGATTATACCCACTGCGCCAAGCACTAATAGCAGGGATTATACCCACTGCGCCAAGCACTAATAGCAGGGATTATACCCACTGCGCCAAGCACTAATAGCAGGGATTATACCCACTGCGCCAAGCACTTATAGCAGGGATTATACCCACTGTGTCAAGCACTAATAGTGGTTATACCCACTGTGCCAAGCACTAATAGCAGGGGTTATACCCACTGTGCCAAGTACTAATAGGAGGGATTATACCCACTGTGCCAAGCACTAATAGGAGGGATTATACCCACTGTGCCAAGCACTAATAGGAGGGATTATACCCACTGTGCCAAGCACTAACAGCAGGGGTTATACCCACTGTGCCAAGTACTAATAGCAGGGATTATACCCACTGTGCCAAGCACTAATAGCAGGGATTATACCCACTGTGCCAAGCACTAATAGCAGGGCTTATACCCACTGCGCCAAGCACTAATAGCAGGGATTATACCCACTGTGCCAAGCACTAATAGGGATTATACCCACTGTGCCAAGCACTAAAAGCAGGGATTATACCCACTGCGCCAAGCACTAATAGGGATTATACCCACTGTGCCAAGCACTAATAGCAGGGATTATACCCACTGTGTCAAGCACTAATAGCAGGGGTTATACCCACTGTGCCAAGCACTAATAGGAGGGATTATACCCACTGTGCCAAGCATTAATAGGAGGGATTATACCCACTGTGCCAAGCACTAATAGAAGGGATTATACCCACTGTGCCAAGCACTAATAGCAGGGATTATACCAACTGTGCCAAGCACTAATAGCAGGGTTTATACCCACTGCGCCAAGCACTAATAGCAGGGATTATACCCACTGTGCCAAGCACTAATAGGGATTATACCCACTGTGCCAAGCACTAAAAGCAGGGATTATGCCCACTGCGCCAAGCACTAACAGGGATTATACCCACTGTGCCAAGCACTAATAGCAGGGATTATACCCACTGTGCCAAGCACTAATAGGAGGGATTATACCCACTGTGCCAAGCATTAATAGGAGGGATTATACCCACTGTGCCAGGCACTAATAGCAGGGATTATACCCACTGTGCCAAGCACTAATAGCAGGGATTATACCCACTGTGCCAAGCACTAATAGCAGGGTTTATACCCACTGCGCCAAGCACCAATAGCAGGGATTATACCCACTGTGCCAAGCACTAATAGGGATTATACCCACTGTGCTAAGCACTAATAGCAGGGATTATACCCACTGTGTCAAGCACTAATAGCAGGGGTTATACCCACTGTGCCAAGCACTAATAGGAGGGATTATACCCACTGTGCCAAGCACTAATAGGAGGGATTATACCCACTGTGCCAAGCACTAATAGGAGGGATTATACCCACTGTGCCAAGCACTAATAGCAGGGATTATACCCACTGTGCCAAGCACTAATAGCAGGGATTATAGCCACTGTGCCAAGCACTAATAGCAGGGATTATACCCACTGCACCAAGCACTAATAGCAGGGATTATTCCCACTGCGCCAAGCACTAATAGCAGGGATTATACCCACTGCTCCGAGCACTAATAGCAGGGATTATACCCACTGTGTCAAGCACTAATAGCGGTTATACCCACTATGCCAAGCACTAATAGCAGGGGTTATACCCACTGTGTCAAGCACTAATAGGAGGGATTATACCCACTGTGCCAAGCACTAATAGGAGGGATTATACCCACTGTGCCAAGCACTAACAGCAGTGATTATACCCACTGTGCCAAGCACTAATAGCAGGGATTATACCCACTGTGCCAAGCACTAATAGCAGGGATTATACCCACTGTGCCAAGCACTAATAGCAGGGTTTATGCCCACTGCGCCAAGCACTAATAGCAGGGATTATACCCATTGTGCCAAGCACTAATAGGGATTATACCCACTGTGCCAAGCACTAAAAGCAAGGATTATACCCACTGCGCCAAGCACTAATAGGGATTATACCCACTGTGCCAAGCACTAAAAGCAGGGATTATACCCACTGCGCCAAGCACTAATAGGGATTATACCCACTGTGCCAAGCACTAATAGCAGGGATTATACCCACTGTTTCAAGCACTAATAGCAGGGGTTATATCCACTGTGCCAAACACTAATAGGAGGGATTATACCCACTGTGCCAAGCATTAATAGGAGGGATTATACCCACTGTGCCAAGCACTAATAGCAGGGATTATACCCACTGTGCCAAGCACTAATAGCAGGGATTATATCCACTGTGCCAAGCACTAATAGCAGGGTTTATACCCACTGTGCCAAGCACTAATAGCAGGGATTATACCCACTGTGCCAAGCACTAATAGGGATTATACCCACTGTGCTAAGCACTAAAAGCAGGGATTATACCCACTGCGCCAAGCACTAACAACAGGGATTATACCCACTGTGCCAAGCACTAATAGCAGGGATTATACCCACTGTGCCAAGCACTAATAGCAGGGATTATACCCACTGTGTCAAGCACTAAAAGCGGTTATACCCACTGTGCCAAGCACTAATAGCAGGGATTATACCCACTGTGCCAAGCACTAATAGGAGGGATTATACCCACTGTGCCAAGCACTAATAGAAGGGATTATACCCACTGTGCCAAGCACTAATAGCAGGGATTATACCCACTGCGCCAAGCACTAATAGCAGGGTTTATAACCACTGCGTCAAGCACTAATAGCAGGGATTATACCCACTGTGCCAAGCACTAATAGGGATTATACCCACTGTGCCAAGCACTAAAAGCAGGGATTATGCCCACTGCACCAAGCACTAACAGGGATTATACCCACTGTGCCAAGCACTAATAGAAGGGATTATACCCACTGTGCCAAGCACTAATATGAGGGATTATACCCACTGTGCCAAGCACTAATAGCAGGGATTATACCCACTGTGCCAAGCACTAATAGCAGGGATTATACCCACTGTGCCAAGCACTAATAGCAGGGTTTATACCCACTGCGCCAAGCACTAATAGCAGGGATTATACCCACTGTGCCAAGCACTAATAGGGATTATACCCACTGTGCCGAGCACTAAAAGCAGGGATAATACCCACTGCGCCAAGCACTAATACGGATTATACCCACTGTGCCAAGCTCTAATAGCAGGGATTATACCCACTGTGTCAAGCACTAATAGCAGGGGTTATACCCATTGTGCCAAGCACTAATAGGAGGGATTATACCCACTGTGCCAAGCATTAATAGGAGAGATTATACCCACTGTGCCAAGCACTAATAGCAGGGATTATAACCACTGTGCCAAGCACTAATAGTAGGGATTATATCCACTGTGCCAAGCACTAATAGCAGGGTTTATACCCACTGCGCCAAGCACTAATAGCAGGGATTATACCCACTGTGCCAAGCACTAATAGGGATTATACCCACTGTGCCAAGCACTAAAAGCAGGGATTATACCCACTGCGCCAAGCACTAATAGCAGGGCTTATACCCACTGCGCCAAGCACTAATAGGGATTATACCCACTGTGCCAAGCACTAAAAGCAGGGATTATACCCACTGTGCCAAGCACTAAAAGCAGGGATTATACCCACTGCGCCAAGCACTAATAGGGATTATACCCACTGTGCCAAGCACTAATAGCAGGGATTATACCCACTGTGTCAAGCACTAACAACAGGGGTTATACCCACTGTGCCAAGCACTAATAGGAGGGATTATACCCACTGCACCAAGCACTAATAGGGATTATACCCACTGCGCCAAGCACTAATAGGAGGGATTATACCCACTGTGCCAAGCACTAATACGGATTATACTCACTGTGCCAAGCACTAATAGCAGGGATTATACCCGCTGCGCCAAGCACTAATAGGGATTACACCCACTGTGCCAAGCACTAATAGCAGGGGTTATACCCACTGTGCCAAGCACTAATAGGAGGGATTATACCCACTGCACCAAGCACTAATAGGGATTATACCCACTGCGCCAAGCACTAACAGGAGGGATTATACCCACTGTGCCAAGCACTAAAACGGATTATACTCACTGTGCCAAGCACTAATAGCAGGGATTATACCCACTGTGCCAAGCACTAATAGCAGGGATTATACCCACTGTGCCAAGCACTAATAGCAGGGTTTATACCCACTGCACCAAGCACTAATAGCAGGGATTATACCCACTGTGCCAAGCACTAATAGGGATTATACCCACTGTGCCAAGCACTAAAAGCAGGGATTATACCCACTGCGCCAAGCACTAACAGGGATTATACCCACTGTGCCAAGCACTAATAGCAGGGATTATACCCACTGTGTCAAGCACTAATACCAGGGGTTATACCCACTGTGTCAAGCACTAATAGGAGGGATTATACCCACTGTGCCAAGCATTAATAGGAGGGATTATACCCACTGCGCCAAGCACTAATAGCAGAAATTATTCCCACTGCGCCAAACACTAATAGCAGGGATTATACCCACTGTGTCAAGCACTAATAGCGGTTATACCCACTATGCCAAGCACTAATAGGAGGGATTATACCCTCTGTGCCAAGCACTAAAAGCAGGGATTATACCCACTGCGCCAAGCACTAACAGGGATTATACCCACTGTGCCAAGCACTAATAGCAGGGATTATACCCACTGTTTCAAGCACTAATAGCAGGGGTTATACCCACTGTGCCAAGCAATAATAGGAGCGATTATACCCACTGTGCCAAGCATTAATAGGAGGGATTATACCCACTGTGCCAAGCACTAATAGCAGGGATTATACCCACTGTGCCAAGCACTAATAACAGGGATTATACCCACTGTGCCAAGCACTAATAGCAGGGTTTATACCCACTGCGCCAAGCACTAATAGCAGGGATTATACCCACTGTGCCAAGCACTAATAGGGATTATACCCACTGTGCTAAACACTAAAAGCAGGGATTATACCCACTGCGCCAAGCACTAACAGGGATTATACCCACTGTGCCAAGCACTAATAGCAAGGATTATACCCACTGTGTCAAGCACTAATAGCAGGGGTTATACCCACTGTGCCAAGCACTAATAGGAGGGATTATACCCACTGTGCCAAGCATTAATAGGAGGGATTATACCCACTGTGCCAAGCACTAATAGCAGGGATTATACCCACTGTGCCAAGCACTAATAGCAGGGATTATACCCACTGTGCCAAGCACTAATAGCAGGGATTATACCCACGGCACCAAGCACTAATAGCAGGGATTATACCCACTGCGCCAAGCACTAATAACAGGGATTATACCCACTGTGCCAAGCACTAATAGGGATTATACCCACTGTGCCAAGCAGTAAAAGCAGGGATTATACCCACTGCGCCAAGCACTAATAGGGATTATACCCACTGTGCCAAGCACTAATAGCAGGGATTATACCCACTGTGTCAAGCACTAATAGCAGGGGTTATAACCACTGTGCCAAGCACTAATAGGAGGGATTATACCCACTGTGCCAAGCATTAATAGGAGGGATTATACCCACTGTGCCAAGCACTAATAGAAGGGATTATACCCACTGTGCCAAGCACTAATAGCAGGGATTATACCCACTGTGCCAAGCACTAATAGCAGGGTTTATAACCACTGCCTCAAGCACTAATAGCAGGGATTATACCCACTGTGCCAAGCACTAATAGGGATTATACCCACTGTGCCAAGCACTAAAAGCAGGGATTATGCCCACTGCGCCAAGCACTAACAGGGATTATACCCACTGTGCCAAGCACTAATAGAAGGGATTATACCCACTGTGCCAAGCACTAATAGGAGGGATTATACCCACTGTGCCAAGCATTAATAGGAGGGATTATACCCACTGTACCAGGCACTAATAGCAGGGATTATACCTACTGTGCCAAGCACTAATAGCAGGGATTATACCCACTGTGCCAAGCACTAATAGCAGGGTTTATACCCACTGCGCCAAGCACTAATAGCAGGGATTATACCCACTGTGCCAAGCACTAATAGGGATTATAACCACTGTGCTAAGCACTAATAGCAGGGATTATACCCACTGTGTCAAGCACTAATAGCAGGGGTTATACCCACTGTGCCAAGCACTAATAGGAGGGATTATACCCACTGTGCCAAGCATTAATAGGAGGGATTATACCCACTGTGCCAAGCACTAATAGCAGGGATTATACCCACTGTGCCAAGCACTAATAGCAGGGATTATACCCACTGTGCCAAGCACTAATAGCAGGGATTATACCCACTGCACCAAGCACTAATAGCAGGGATTATTCCCACTGCGCCAAGCACTAATAGCAGGGATTATACCCACTGCTCCGTGCACTAATAGCAGGGATTATACCCACTGTGTCAAGCACTAATAGCGGTTATACCCACTATGCCAAGCACTAGTAGCAGGGGTTATACCCACTGTGTCAAGCACTAATAGGAGGGATTATACCCACTGTGCCAAGCACTAATAGGAGGGATTATACCCACTGTGCCAAGCACTAAAAGCAGGGATTATACCCACTGCGCCAAGCACTAATAGCAGGACTTATACCCACTGCGCCAAGCACTAATAGGGATTATACCCACTGTGCCAAGCACTAACAGCAGGGATTATACCCACTGTGCCAAGCACTAAAAGCAGGGATTATACCCACTGCGCCAAGCACTAATAGGGATTATACCCACTGTGCCAAGCACTAATAGCAGGGATTATACCCACTGTGTCAAGCACTAATAGCAGGGGTTATACCCACTGTGCCAAGCACTAATAGGAGGGATTATACCCACTGCACCAAGCACTAATAGGGATTATACCCACTGCGCCAAGCACTAATAGGAGGGATTATACCCACTGTGCCAAGCACTAATACGGATTATACTCACTGTGCCAAGCACTAATAGCAGGGATTATACCCGCTGCACCAAGCACTAATAGGGATTACACCCACTGTGCCAAGCACTAATAGCAGGGGTTATACCCACTGTGCCAAGCACTAATAGGAGGGATTATACCCACTGCACCAAGCACTAATAGGGATTATACCCACTGCGTCAAGCACTAACAGGAGGGATTATACCCACTGTGCCAAGCACTAAAACGGATTATACTCACTGTGCCAAGCACTAATAGCAGGGATTATACCCACTGTGCCAAGCACTAATAGCAGGGATTATACCCACTGTGCCAAGCACTCATAGCAGGGTTATACCCACTGCACCAAGCACTAATAGCAGGGATTATACCCACTGTGCCAAGCACTAATAGGGATTATACCCACTGTGCCAAGCACTAAAAGCAGGGATTATACCCACTGCGCCAAGCACTAACAGGGATTATACCCACTGTGTCAAGCACTAATACCAGGGGTTATACCCACTGTGTCAAGCACTAATAGGAGGGATTATACCCACTGTGCCAAGCATTAATAGGAGGGATTATACCCACTGCGCCAAGCACTAATAGCAGGGATTATACCCACTGTGTCAAGCACTAATAGCGGTTATACCCACTATGCCAAGCACTAATAGCAGGGGTTATACCCACTGTGCCAAGCACTAATAGGAGGGATTATACCCACTGTGCCAAGCACTAATAGGAGGTATTATACCCACTGTGCCAAGCACTAACATCAGGGATTATACCCACTGTGCCAAGCACTAATAGCAGGGATTATACCCACTGTGCCAAGCACTAATATCAGGGATTATACCCACTGTGCCAAGCACTAATAGCAGGGTTTATACCCACTGCGTCAAGCACTAATAGCAGGGATTATACCCACTGTGCCAAGCACTAATAGGGATTATACCCACTGTGCCACGCACTAAAAGCAGGGATTATACCCACTGCGCCAAGCACTAATAGGGATTATATCCACTGTGCCAAGCACTAAAATCAGGGATTATACCCACTGCGCCAAGCACTAATAGGGATTATACCCACTGTGCCAAGCACTAATAGCAGGGATTATACCCACTGTTTCAAGCACTAATAGCAGGGGTTATACCCACTGTGCCAAGCACTAATAGGAGCGATTATACCCACTGTGCCAAGCATTAATAGGAGGGATTATACCCACTGTGCCAAGCACTAATAGCAGGGATTATACCCACTGTGCCAAGCACTAATAGCAGGGATTATACCCACTGTGCCAAGCACTAATAGCAGGGTTTATACCCACTGCGCCAAGCACTAATAGCAGGGATTATACCCACTGTGCCAAGCACTAATAGGGATTATACCCACTGTGCTAAACACTAAAAGCAGGGATTATACCCACTGCGCCAAGCACTAACAGGGATTATACCCACTGTGCCAAGCACTAATAGCAAGGATTATACCCACTGTATCAAGCACTAATAGCAGGGGTTATACCCACTGTGCCAAGCACTAATAGGAGGGATTATACCCACTGTGCCAAGCATTAATAGGAGGGATTATACCCACTGTGCCAAGCACTAATAGCAGGGATTATACCCACTGTGCCAAGCACTAATAGCAGGGATTATACCCACTGCGCCAAGCACTAATAGCAGGGATTATACCCACTGCGCCAAGCACTAATAGCAGGGATTATACCCACTGCGCCAAGCACTAATAGCAGGGATTATACCCACGGCACCAAGCACTAATAGCAGGGATTATACCCACTGCGCCAAGCACTTATAGCAGGGATTATACCCACTGTGTCAAGCACTAATAGTGGTTATACCCACTGTGCCAAGCACTAATAGCAGGGGTTATACCCACTGTGCCAAGTACTAATAGGAGGGATTATACCCACTGTACCAAGCACTAATAGGAGGGATTATACCCACTGTGCCAAGCACTAATAGGAGGGATTATACCCACTGTGCCAAGCACTAACAGCAGGGATTATACCCACTGTGCCAAGTACTAATAGCAGGGATTATACCCACTGTGCCAAGCACTAATAGCAGGGATTATACCCACTGTGCCAAGCACTAATAGCAGGGCTTATACCCACTGCGCCAAGCACTAATAGCAGGGATTATACCCACTGTGCCAAGCACTAATAGGGATTATACCCACTGTGCCAAGCACTAAAAGCAGGGATTATACCCACTGCGCCAAGCACTAATAGGGATTATACCCACTGTGCCAAGCACTAATAGCAGGGATTATACCCACTGTGTCAAGCACTAATAGCAGGGGTTATACCCACTGTGCCAAGCACTAATAGGAGGGATTATACCCACTGTGCCAAGCATTAATAGGAGGGATTATACCCACTGTGCCAAGCACTAATAGAAGGGATTATACCCACTGTGCCAAGCACTAATAGCAGGGATTATACCCACTGTGCCAAGCACTAATAGCAGGGTTTATACCCACTGCGCCAAGCACTAATAGCAGGGATTATGCCCACTGTGCCAAACACTAATAGGGATTATACCCACTGTGCCAAGCACTAAAAGCAGGGATTATGCCCACTGCGCCAAGCACTAACAGGGATTATACCCACTGTGCCAAGCACTAATAGCAGGGATTATACCCACTGTGCCAAGCACTAATAGGAGGGATTATACCCACTGTGCCAAGCATTAATAGGAGGGATTATACCCACTGTGCCAGGCACTAATAGCAGGGATTATACCCACTGTGCCAAGCACTAATAGCAGGGATTATACCCACTGTGCCAAGCACTAATAGCAGGGTTTATACCCACTGCGCCAAGCACCAATAGCAGGGATTATACCCACTGTGCCAAGCACTAATAGGGATTATACCCACTGTGCTAAGCACTAATAGCAGGGATTATACCCACTGTGTCAAGCACTAATAGCAGGGGTTATACCCACTGTGCCAAGCACTAATAGGAGGGATTATACCCACTGTGCCAAGCACTAATAGGAGGGATTATACCCACTGTGCCAAGCACTAATAGGAGGGATTATACCCACTGTGCCAAGCACTAATAGCAGGGATTATACCCACTGTGCCAAGCACTAATAGCAGGGATTATAGCCACTGTGCCAAGCACTAATAGCAGGGATTATACCCACTGCACCAAGCACTAATAGCAGGGATTATTCCCACTGCGCCAAGCACTAATAGCAGGGATTATACCCACTGCTCCGAGCACTAATAGCAGGGATTATACCCACTGTGTCAAGCACTAATAGCGGTTATACCCACTATGCCAAGCACTAATAGCAGGGGTTATACCCACTGTGTCAAGCACTAATAGGAGGGATTATACCCACTGTGCCAAGCACTAATAGGAGGGATTATACCCACTGTGCCAAGCACTAACAGCAGTGATTATACCCACTGTGCCAAGCACTAATAGCAGGGATTATACCCACTGTGCCAAGCACTAATAGCAGGGATTATACCCACTGTGCCAAGCACTAATAGCAGGGTTTATGCCCACTGCGCCAAGCACTAATAGCAGGGATTATACCCATTGTGCCAAGCACTAATAGGGATTATACCCACTGTGCCAAGCACTAAAAGCAAGGATTATACCCACTGCGCCAAGCACTAATAGGGATTATACCCACTGTGCCAAGCACTAAAAGCAGGGATTATACCCACTGCGCCAAGCACTAATAGGGATTATACCCACTGTGCCAAGCACTAATAGCAGGGATTATACCCACTGTTTCAAGCACTAATAGCAGGGGTTATATCCACTGTGCCAAACACTAATAGGAGGGATTATACCCACTGTGCCAAGCATTAATAGCAGGGATTATACCCACTGTGCCAAGCACTAATAGCAGGGATTATATCCACTGTGCCAAGCACTAATAGCAGGGTTTATACCCACTGCGCCAAGCACTAATAGCAGGGATTATACCCACTGTGCCAAGCACTAAAAGCAGGGATTATACCCACTGCGCCAAGCACTAACAACAGGGATTATACCCACTGTGCCAAGCACTAATAGCAGGGATTATACCCACTGTGCCAAGCACTAATAGCAGGGATTATACCCATTGTGCCGAGCACTAATAGCAGGGATTATACCCACTGTGTCAAGCACTAAAAGCGGTTATACCCACTGTGCCAAGCACTAATAGTAGGGATTATACCCACTGTGCCAAGCACTAATAGGAGGGATTATACCCACTGTGCCAAGCACTAATAGGAGGGATTATACCCACTGTGCCAAGCACTAATAGAAGGGATTATACCCACTGTGCCAAGCACTAATAGCAGGGATTATACCCACTGTGCCAAGCACTAATAGCAGGGTTTATAACCACTGCGTCAAGCACTAATAGCAGGGATTATACCCACTGTGCCAAGCACTAATAGGGATTATACCCACTGTGCCAAGCACTAAAAGCAGGGATTATGCCCACTGCGCCAAGCACTAACAGGGATTATACCCACTGTGCCAAGCACTAATAGAAGGGATTATACCCACTGTGCCAAGCACTAATAGGAGGGATTATACCCACTGTGCCAAGCATTAATAGGAGGGATTATACCCACTGTACCAGGCACTAATAGCAGGGATTATACCTACTGTGCCAAGCACTAATAGCAGGGATTATACCCACTGTGCCAAGCACTAATAGCAGGGTTTATACCCACTGCGCCAAACACTAATAGCAGGGATTATACCCACTGTGCCAAGCACTAATAGGGATTATAACCACTGTGCTAAGCACTAATAGCAGGGATTATACCCACTGTGTCAAGCACTAATAGCAGGGGTTATACCCACTGTGCCAAGCACTAATAGGAGGGATTATACCCACTGTGCCAAGCATTAATAGGAGGGATTATACCCACTGTGCCAAGCACTAATAGCAGGGATTATACCCACTGTGCCAAGCACTAATAGCAGGGATTATACCCACTGTGCCAAGCACTAATAGCAGGGATTATACCCACTGCACCAAGCACTAATAGCAGGGATTATTCCCACTGCGCCAAGCACTAATAGCAGGGATTATACCCACTGCTCCGTGCACTAATAGCAGGGATTATACCCACTGTGTCAAGCACTAATAGCGGTTATACCCACTATGCCAAGCACTAGTAGCAGGGGTTATACCCACTGTGTCAAGCACTAATAGGAGGGATTATACCCACTGTGCCAAGCACTAATAGGAGGGATTATACCCACTGTGCCAAGCACTAAAAGCAGGGATTATACCCACTGCGCCAAGCACTAATAGCAGGACTTATACCCACTGCGCCAAGCACTAATAGGGATTATACCCACTGTGCCAAGCACTAAAAGCAGGGATTATACCCACTGTGCCAAGCACTAAAAGCAGGGATTATACCCACTGCGCCAAGCACTAATAGGGATTATACCCACTGTGCCAAGCACTAATAGCAGGGATTATACCCACTGTGTCAAGCACTAATAGCAGGGGTTATACCCACTGTGCCAAGCACTAATAGGAGGGATTATACCCACTGCACCAAGCACTAATAGGGATTATACCCACTGCGCCAAGCACTAATAGGAGGGATTATACCCACTGTGCCAAGCACTAATACGGATTATACTCACTGTGCCAAGCACTAATAGCAGGGATTATACCCGCTGCACCAAGCACTAATAGGGATTACACCCACTGTGCCAAGCACTAATAGCAGGGGTTATACCCACTGTGCCAAGCACTAATAGGAGGGATTATACCCACTGCACCAAGCACTAATAGGGATTATACCCACTGCGCCAAGCACTAACAGGAGGGATTATACCCACTGTGCCAAGCACTAAAACGGATTATACTCACTGTGCCAAGCACTAATAGCAGGGATTATACCCACTGTGCCAAGCACTAATAGCAGGGATTATACCCACTGTGCCAAGCACTAATAGCAGGGTTATACCCACTGCACCAAGCACTAATAGCAGGGATTATACCCACTGTGCCAAGCACTAATAGGGATTATACCCACTGTGCCAAGCACTAATAGCAGGGATTATACCCACTGTGTCAAGCACTAATAGCGGTTATACCCACTATGCCAAGCACTAATAGCAGGGGTTATACCCACTGTGCCAAGCACTAATAAGAGGGATTATACCCACTGTGCCAAGCACTAACATCAGGGATTATACCCACTGTGCCAAGCACTAATAGCAGGGATTATACCCACTGTGCCAAGCACTAATATCAGGGATTATACCCACTGTGCCAAGCACTAATAGCAGGGTTTATACCCACTGGGCCAAGCACTAATAGCAGGGATTATACCCACTGTGCCAAGCACTAATAGGGATTATACCCACTGTGCCAAGCACTAAAAGCAGGGATTATACCCACTGCGCCAAGCACTAATAGGGATTATATCCACTGTGCCAAGCACTAAAATCAGGGATTATACCCACTGCGCCAAGCACTAATAGGGATTATACCCACTGTGCCAAGCACTAATAGCAGGGATTATACCCACTGTTTCAAGCACTAATAGCAGGGGTTATACCCACTGTGCCAAGCACTAATAGGAGCGATTATACCCACTGTGCCAAGCATTAATAGGAGGGATTATACCCACTGTGCCAAGCACTAATAGCAGGGATTATACCCACTGTGCCAAGCACTAATAGCAGGGATTATACCCACTGTGCCAAGCACTAATAGCAGGGTTTATACCCACTGCGCCAAGCACTAATAGCAGGGATTATACCCACTGTGCCAAGCACTAATAGGGATTATACCCACTGTGCTAAACACTAAAAGCAGGGATTATACCCACTGCGCCAAGCACTAACAGGGATTATACCCACTGTGCCAAGCACTAATAGCAAGGATTATACCCACTGTGTCAAGCACTAATAGCAGGGGTTATACCCACTGTGCCAAGCACTAATAGGAGGGATTATACCCACTGTGCCAAGCATTAATAGGAGGGATTATACCCACTGTGCCAAGCACTAATAGCAGGGATTATACCCACTGTGCCAAGCACTAATAGCAGGGATTATACCCACTGCGCCAAGCACTAATAGCAGGGATTATACCCACTGCGCCAAGCACTAATAGCAGGGATTATACACACTGCGCCAAGCACTAATAGCAGGGATTATACCCACTGCGCCAAGCATTTATAGCAGGGATTATACCCACTGTGTCAAGCACTAATAGTGGTTATACCCACTGTGCCAAGCACTAATAGCAGGGGTTATACCCACTGTGCCAAGTACTAATAGGAGGGATTATACCCACTGTGCCAAGCACTAATAGGAGGGATTATACCCACTGTGCCAAGCACTAATAGGAGGGATTATACCCACTGTGCCAAGCACTAACAGCAGGGATTATACCCACTGTGCCAAGTACTAATAGCAGGGATTATACCCACTGTGCCAAGCACTAATAGCAGGGATTATACCCACTGTGCCAAGCACTAATAGCAGGGCTTATACCCACTGCGCCAAGCACTAATAGCAGGGATTATACCCACTGTGCCAAGCACTAATATGGATTATACCCACTGTGCCAAGCACTAAAAGCAGGGATTATACCCACTGCGCCAAGCACTAATAGGGATTATACCCACTGTGCCAAGCACTAATAGCAGGGATTATACCCACTGTGTCAAGCACTAATAGCAGTGGTTATACCCACTGTGCCAAGCACTAATAGGAGGGATTATACCCACTGTGCCAAGCATTAATAGGAGGGATTATACCCACTGTGCCAAGCACTAATAGAAGGGATTATACCCACTGTGCCAAGCACTAATAGCAGGGTTTATACCCACTGCGCCAAGCACTAATAGCAGGGATTATACCCACTGTGCCAAGCACTAATAGGGATCATACCCACTGTGCCAAGCACTAAAAGCAGGGATTATGCCCACTGCGCCAAGCACTAACAGGGATTATACCCACTGTGCCAAGCACTAATAGCAGGGATTATACCCACTGTGCCAAGCACTAATAGGAGGGATTATACCCACTGTGCCAAGCATTAATAGGAGGGATTATACCCACTGTGCCAGGCACTAATAGCAGGGATTATACCCACTGTGCCAAGCACTAATAGCAGGGATTATACCCACTGTGCCAAGCACTAATAGCAGGGTTTATACCCACTGCGCCAAGCACCAATAGCAGGGATTATACCCACTGTGCCAAGCACTAATAGGGATTATACCCACTGTGCTAAGCACTAATAGCAGGGATTATACCCACTGTGTCAAGCACTAATAGCAGGGGTTATACCCACTGTGCCAAGCACTAATAGGAGGGATTATACCCACTGTGCCAAGCACTAATAGGAGGGATTATACCCACTGTGCCAAGCACTAATAGGAGGGATTATACCCACTGTGCCAAGCACTAATAGCAGGGATTATACCCACTGTGCCAAGCACTAATAGCAGGGATTATAGCCACTGTGCCAAGCACTAATAGCAGGGATTATACCCACTGCACCAAGCACTAATAGCAGGGATTATTCCCACTGCGCCAAGCACTAATAGCAGGGATTATACCCACTGCTCCGAGCACTAATAGCAGGGATTATACCCACTGTGTCAAGCACTAATAGCGGTTATACCCACTATGCCAAGCACTAATAGCAGGGGTTATACCCACTGTGTCAAGCACTAATAGGAGGGATTATACCCACTGTGCCAAGCACTAATAGGAGGGATTATACCCACTGTGCCAAGCACTAACAGCAGTGATTATACCCACTGTGCCAAGCACTAATAGCAGGGATTATACCCACTGTGCCAAGCACTAATAGCAGGGATTATACCCACTGTGCCAAGCACTAATAGCAGGGTTTATGCCCACTGCGCCAAGCACTAATAGCAGGGATTATACCCATTGTGCCAAGCACTAATAGGGATTATACCCACTGTGCCAAGCACTAAAAGCAAGGATTATACCCACTGCGCCAAGCACTAATAGGGATTATACCCACTGTGCCAAGCACTAAAAGCAGGGATTATACCCACTGCGCCAAGCACTAATAGGGATTATACCCACTGTGCCAAGCACTAATAGCAGGGATTATACCCACTGTTTCAAGCACTAATAGCAGGGGTTATATCCACTGTGCCAAACACTAATAGGAGGGATTATACCCACTGTGCCAAGCATTAATAGGAGGGATTATACCCACTGTGCCAAGCACTAATAGCAGGGATTATACCCACTGTGCCAAGCACTAATAGCAGGGATTATATCCACTGTGCCAAGCACTAATAGCAGGGTTTATACCCACTGCGCCAAGCACTAATAGCAGGAAAAACCCACTGTGCCAAGCACTAATAGGGATTATACCCACTGTGCTAAGCACTAAAAGCAGGGATTATACCCACTGCGCCAAGCACTAACAACAGGGATTATACCCACTGTGCCAAGCACTAATAGCAGGGATTATACCCACTGTGCCAAGCACTAATAGCAGGGATTATACCCATTGTGCCGAGCACTAATAGCAGGGATTATACCCACTGTGTCAAGCACTAAAAGCGGTTATACCCACTGTGCCAAGCACTAATAGCAGGGATTATACCCACTGTGCCAAGCACTAATAGGAGGGATTATACCCACTGTGCCAAGCACTAATAGGAGGGATTATACCCACTGTGCCAAGCACTAACAGCAGGGATTATACCCACTGTGCCAAGCACTAATAGCAGGGATTATACCCACTGTGCCAAGCACTAATAGCAGGGCTTATACCCACTGCGCCAAGCACTAATAGCAGGGATTATACCCACTGTGCCAAGCACTAATAGGGATTATACCCACTGTGCCAAGCACTAAAAGCAGGGATTATACCCACTGCGCCAAGCACTAATAGGGATTATACCCACTGTGCCAAGCACTAATAGCAGGGATTATACCCACTGTGTCAAGCACTAATAGCAGGGGTTACACCCACTGTGCCAAGCACTAATAGGAGGGGTTATACCCACTGTGCCAAGCATTAATAGGAGGGATTATACCCACTGTGCCAAGCACTAATAGCAGGGGTTATACCCACTGTGCCAAGCACTAATAGCAGGGATTATACCCACTGTGCCAATCATTAATAGGAGGGATTATACCCACTGTGCCAAGCACTAATAGCAGGGTTTATACCCACTGCGCCAAGCACTAATAGCAGGGATTATACCCACTATGCCAAGCACTAATAGGGATTATACCCACTCTGCCAAGCACTAAAAGCAGGGATTATACCCACTGCGCCAAGCACTAACAGGGATTATACCCACTGTGCCAAGCACTAAAAGCAGGGATTATACCCACTGCGCCAAGCACTAACAGGGATTATACCCACTGCGCCAAGCACTAACAGGGATTATACCCACTGTGCCAAGCACTAATAGCAGGGGTTATACCCACTGTGCCAAGCACTAATAGCAGGGTTTATACCCACTGCGCCAAGCACTAATAGCAGGGATTACACCCACTGTGCCAAGCACTAATAGGGATTATACCCACTGTGCCAAGCACTAAAAGCAGGGATTATACCCACTGCGCCAAGCACTAATAGGGATTATACCCACTGTGCCAAGCACTAATAGCAGGGATTATACCCACTGTGTCAAGCACTAATAGCAGGAGTTATACCCACTGTGCCAGGCACTAATAGCTGGGGTTATACCCACTGTGCCAAGCACTAATAGCAGGGTTTATACCCACTGCGCCAAGCACTAATAGCAGGGATTACACCCACTGTGCCAAGCACTAATAGGGATTATACCCACTGTGCCAAGCACTAAAAGCAGGGATTATACCCACTGCGCCAAGCACTAATAGGGATTATACCCACTGTGCCAAGCACTAATAGCAGGGATTATACCCACTGTGTCAAGCACTAATAGCAGGAGTTATACCCACTGTGCCAGGCACTAATAGCTGGGGTTATACCCACTGTGCCAAGCACTAATAGCAGGGGTTATACCCACTTTCTCACTGATTTTCCTCTGATGTCACACACCCTTTGCTCTCCAGGCCGGTGGAGGCGTCTGATCGATGATGATCTCCCAGAGATTGATCTATTTCCAGCCTGGATCTCCCGCTGTCATTATTGGAGCAGGTAGGATCTCCAGTCTCCGAGCAGCAGCAGCGGCGCCGAGATGAGGAGAGAAGCGGGAAAATTACAGCACAATGAGCGGGAAATTCAAAATCACCAACTGTTCTGTGTTCAGCCAATCAGAGAGAAGGGGAGGTACTGAAAAAAATGCTAATTTTGTATCGGAAATGCGCCATCTCTGCGGTTCTCGCTCCGGTCCGCTTCCCCTCTATATAAAGGAAGGGCTCGGCGCTTATCAGTTATTGTGTTCCGCTGACTACAGAGAAGATGTCTGGTCGCGGTAAAGGAGGGAAAGGTCTCGGGAAGGGTGGCGCCAAGCGGCACAGGAAGGTACTGCGTGACAACATCCAGGGCATCACCAAGCCTGCCATCCGCCGTCTCGCTCGCAGGGGAGGCGTCAAGCGCATCTCCGGCCTCATCTATGAGGAGACTCGCGGCGTCCTGAAAGTCTTTCTGGAGAACGTGATCCGTGACGCCGTCACCTACACCGAGCACGCCAAGAGGAAGACCGTCACCGCCATGGACGTGGTGTACGCGCTCAAGCGCCAGGGCCGCACTCTCTACGGCTTCGGAGGTTAATTGTGTTCTCCGTTCCATCCTCACCCCCCAAAGGCTCTTATCAGAGCCCCCCACATGTACAGTGGAGAAGCTGTGATTCCTGCTGCGGGGCCGGGGGTTGTGTCCTGTGCTCTGATCATTGCGGTAATGAGGGGAAATATCTGCAGGACAGAGAAACAGAAGCCCCCACCCTGAGCTCCCGGGATCCGTCACATCAGTGACCGTGGAGAGAAGGGACGAGTGCTCGGTGATGAGCAGATCGGGGGATGTGTAAGTGATCGGTGACCGATGTCGCAGCTGTGAGGGCTGAGGATCCAACAGGATCACTGGCTGCAGAATGAGGCATGAAGTGCAGTGAGGGTCTGCGCTGTGATCAGGGGAGAATTCTGGATCTGGAGACCTAAGACCCTGTACAGATTGGTGTCTGATCTCACCTGTGTGGAGTGAGATCGGCCACTGATCACTATACACGAGCAGATCGCCCGAGATCCGCAGCACTGACGCCGCGTGTTACATGGATGAGGACAAAGGGGGAGGAGTGAGCGGGAAGTTCAAATTGTGGGCACAGCCAATCATCATTGAGCATCAGGTCACGGCTCCGCCTACATAATACGCCAGTGTTAACCATTTAGTGTCTGATAGTTCTTTGTCATTCTCCATAATCAGTGATTTCCTTATTCCTCAGTGACCGGAGCCTGACGTTTGCTCTGGGGAGAAATACACACCCGATCGTCCTACCGGGCGGAACATCCCCTGCAGTCACCGAGCACAGGACAGATGAGCACCCGGCTGTGCGGACCAGAGAGGGGACTGATGACGCGGACAGGGGCGTGTATGTTACCGGTTACACGTTCATCTCCTTCTCTCTGATTGGTCGGTCACAGAGCAATTAGTGATTTAGAATTTCCCGCTCATTGTAACTTTTCTGTTTTGTTTTTTCCTAAAAGATAAAATATTGTTCAGGATAAGAAGCAGCAGCCGCTCATCCGCAAGACTCATCGCCTGTAGTAACTGCTCCTCTATACAGCACTATATGGGGGTGTCGGGATACACGACACTATTTTATTAATATTGTTATAGTGACATTTATTCCATAATGCTTTACATGTGAAAAAAGAGGTCAGCAACTAGTACAGGAGGAGCGCGGACCCTGCCCACCATCTACAAGGGATGGGTGAGGATACTAGGTGAGGGTAGAGCAGCGGTATGGTGGAGCGAGGGTTACTGCAGGTTGTAGGCTTGTCGGAAGACACAAGGGAGGGATCGGTGCAGACACAATATGGGGAGCAGGAGAAATGTGAAGACTCAATATGGGAAGCAATGGGTGAGATTGGGGGATGTGTGAGGAGACAGTATGGGGTGAGAAAAGTGTGAGTGGTCACAGAATAGAGACTGAGTGGTGTGTGTGGAGGGGGGGGGGATTGTAAGGGCACAGTTCGGAAGGGACAGTAGACCAAGGAAGGGGGAGTGTGATGAGGGGGCACATTAAAGAGACTGAGGAGCTGCAGGGAGCGGAGCTGCCTGTGTCTGCCATACACTACACACTGGATATATATATATATATATATATATATATATATATAAATAACAGGAGAGGAGCTGCAGGGAGCGGAGCCGCATGTGTCCCCGTGCACTGCACACACTGGACATATAAATAACAGGAGAGGAGCTGCAGGGAGCGGAGCCTCCTGTGTCTACCATACACTGCACACACTGGATATATGTATATAACAGGAGAGGAGCTGCAGGTAGTGGAGCCGCCTGTGTCCCCCATTCACTGCACACACTGGATATATATATATATATATATATATATATATATAACAGGAGAGGAGCTGCAGGGGACGGAGCCGCCCTCTGTGTCCCCCATACACTGTACACACTGGACATATATTTAACAGGAGCGGAGCCGCCTGTGTCCCCCATACACTGCACACACTGGATATATATATAAATAACAGGAGAGGAGCTGAAGGGAGCGGAGCCACCTGTGTCCCCCATTCACTGCACACACTGGATATATATATAACAGGAGAGGAGCTGCAGGGAACGGAGCCGCCCTCTGTGTCCCCCATACACTGTACACACTGGACATATATTTAACAGGAGCGGAGCCGCCTGTATCCCCCATACACTGCACACACTGGATATATATATAACAGGAGAGGAGCTGCAGGGAGCGGAGCCACCTGTGTCCCCAATACACTGCACACACTGGATATATATATAACAGGAGAGGAGCTGCAGGGAGCGGAGCCGCCTGTGTCCCCCATTCACTGCACACACTGGATATATATAACAGGAGAGGAGCTGCAGGGAACGGAGCTGCCCTCTGTGTCCCCCATACACTGTACACATATTTAACAGGAGCGGAGCCGCCTGTGTCCCCCATACACTGCACACACTGGATATATATATATATATATATAACAGGAGAGGAGCTGCAGGGAGCGGAGCCACCTGTGTCCCCCGTACACTGTACACACTGGATATAGATATAACAGGAGAGGAGCTGCAGGGAGCGGAGCCGCCTGTGTCCCCCATTCACTGCACACACTGGATATATATATAACAGGAGAGAAACTGCAGGGTGCGGAGTCGCCTGTGTCCCCCATACACTGTACACACTGGATATAGATATAAAAGGAGAGGAGCTGCAGGGAGCGGAGCCTCCTGCGTCCCCCATACACTGCATATATATATATATAACAGGAGAGGAGCTGCAGGATGCGGAGCCGCCTGTGTCCCCCATCTACTCTACACACTTGATATAGATATAACAGGAGAGGAGCTGCAGGGAGCGGAGCCGCCTGTGTTCCCCCATACACTGCACACACTGGGTATAGATATAACAGGAGAGGAGCTGCAGGGAGCGGAGCCACCTGTGTCCCCCATACACTGCACACACTGGATATATATATATAACAGGAGAGGAGCTGCAGGGGGCAGAGCCGCCTGTGTCCCTCCATACACAGCACACGCTGGATATATATATAACAGGAGAGGAGCTGCAGGGAGCGGAGCCGCCTGTGTCCCTCCATACATTGTACACGCTGGATATATATATATAACAGGAGAGGAGCTGCCAATGTCCCCCATACACTGCACACACTGGATATATATATATAACAGGAGAGGAGCTGCAGGGAGCTGAACCGCCTGTGTCCCCCCATTCCCTGCACACACTGGATATATATATAACAGGAGAGGAGCTGCAGGGAGCGGAGCCGCCTGTGTCCCCCATACACTGCACACACTGGATATATATATAACAGGAGAGGAGCTGCAGGGAGCGGAGCTGCCTGTGTCCCCCATACACTGCACACACTGGATATATATATAATAGGAGAGGAGCTGCAGGGAGCGGAGCCGCATGTGTCCCCCGTGCACTGCACACACTGGACATATAAATAACAGGAGAGGAGCTGCAGGGAGCGGAGCCTCCTGTGTCTACCATACACTGCACACACTTGATATATGTATATAACAGGAGAGGAGCTGCAGGTAGTGGAGCTGCCTGTGTCCCCCATTCACTGCACACACTGGATATATATATATCAGGAGAGGAGCTGCAGGGAGCGGAGCCTCCTGTGTCTACCATACACTGCACACACTGGATATATGTATATAACAGGAGAGGAGCTGCAGGTAGTGGAGCTGCCTGTGTCCCCCATTCACTGCACACACTTGATATATATATAACAGGAGAGGAGCTGCAGGGAACGGAGCCGCCCTCTGTGTCCCCCATACACTGTACACACAGGATATATATATAACAGGAGAGGAGCTGCAGGGAACGGAGCCGCCCTCTGTGTCCCCCATACACTGTACACACTGGACATATATTTAACAGGAGCGGAGCTGCAGGGAGCGGAGCCGCCTGGGTCCCCCATTCACTGCACACACTGGATATAGATATAACAGGAGAGGAGCTGCAGGGAGCGGAGCCGCCTGTGTCCCCCATTCACTGCACACACTGGATATATATATAACAGGAGAGAAACTGCAGGGTGCGGAGCCGCCTGTGTCCCCCATACACTGTACACACTGGATATAGATATAACAGGAGAGGAGCTGCAGGGAGCGGAGCCTCCTGCGTCCCCCAAACACTGCATATATATATATAACAGGAGAGGAGCTGCAGGGTGCGGAGCCGCCTGTGTCCCCCATACACTGCACACACTGGACATATATATATATATATATATATAACAGGAGAGGAGCTGCAGGGAGCGGAGCCACCTGTGTCCCCAATACACTGCACACACTGGATATATATATAACAGGAGAGGAGCTGCAGGGAGCGGAGCCGCCTGTGTCCCCCATTCACTGCACACACTGGATATATATATAACAGGAGAGGAGCTGCAGGGAGCGGAGCCGCCTGTGTCCCCCATACACTGCACACACTGGATATATATATAACAGGAGAGGAGCTGCAGGGAGCGGAGCCGCCTAGGTCCCCCATTCACTGCACACACTGGATATAGATATAACAGGAGAGGAGCTGCAGGGAGCGGAGCCGCCTGTGTCCCCCATACACTGCACACACTGGATATATATATAACAGGAGAGAAACTGCAGGGTGCGGAGCCGCCTGTGTCCCCCATACACTGTACACACTGGATATAGATATAACAGGAGAGGAGCTGCAGGGAGCGGAGCCTCCTGCGTCCCCCATACACTGCATATATATATATAACAGGAGAGGAGCTGCAGGGTGCGGAGCCGCCTGTGTCCCCCATCTACTCTACACACTTGATATAGATATAACAGGAGAGGAGCTGCAGGGAGCGGAGCCGCCTGTGTTCCCCCATACACTGCACACACTGGGTATAGATATAACAGGAGAGGAGCTGCAGGGAGCGGAGCCACCTGTGTCCCCCATACACTGCACACACTGGATATATATATATAACAGGAGAGGAGCTGCAGGGGGCAGAGCCGCCTGTGTCCCTCCATACACAGCACACGCTGGGTATATATATAACAGGAGAGGAGCTGCAGGGAGCGGAGCCGCCTGTGTCCCTCCATACACTGCACACACTGGATATATATATATAACAGGAGAGGAGCTGCAGGGGGCAGAGCCGCCTGTGTCCCTCCATACACAGCACACGCTGGGTATATATATAACAGGAGAGGAGCTGCAGGGAGCGGAGCCGCCTGTGTCCCTCCATACACTGCACACGCTGGATATATATATATAACAGGAGAGGAGCTGCAGGGAGAGGAGCCGCCTGTGTCCCCCCATTCCCTGCACACACTGGATATATATATAACAGGAGAGGAGCTGCAGGGAGCGGAGCCGCCTGTGTCCCCCATACACTGCACACACTGGATATATATATAACAGGAGAGGAGCTGCAGGGAGAGGAGCCGCCTGTGTCCCCCATACACTGCACACACTGGATATATATATAACAGGAGAGGAGCTGCAGGGAGAGGAGCCGCCTGTGTCCCCCATACACTGCACACACTGGATATATATAACAGGAGAGGAGCTGCAGGGAGCGGAGCCGCCGTCTGTGTCTCCTTCCGGCCTCTCAGCAGATCCAGGTCGTCCTCACATCGTACAATCAGCTTCCTGCACGATACAGATCGGGGTACAGATCCCGGCGATGGCGACCGGTGCCGGGAATAGAAGGGACGAGCTCCCGCAGCGGTTTTATCTCTGTAGATACACAGTGAGGTGCAGCCCGGGAGGACTATGGGGAGATCCCGGCTCCTCCTCCGGCTCCTTCCTGCCTCCTCCTCCGCCAGTGACGGCTGTAGACATGTAGGGGAGATGTCAGGGAGGAGGAGGACACGGAGGAAGCGCGCTCTGCTGTCCGGTCCTGGCCGGTAATGGGCTCTTATCCCGGGCAGGGAAGCACAAGGGAGAGCGGAGCTTCACTCGGCTCAGACATGAGGGGCGGGGCCTGTGTCCAGTGTCAGCCAATAGAAGCTCAGGAGGAGGCAGCCAATCAGTGCGCAGTGTGACTGTACATATAAGAGGCGCCTCCAGCTCCGTCCTCAGTGTTTTTCTTCCAGGAGATTCTTGTGTCTGTTCCTCATCACACGATGGCAGAGACCGCGCCAGCCGCCGCTCCTCCTCCCGCCGAACCGGCCGCCAAAGCCAAGAAGCAGCCGAAGAAATCCGCCGCAGGGGGCGCCAAGAAGAGCAAGAAACCCTCCGGTCCCAGCGTGTCCGAGCTGATCGTCAAAGCCGTGTCCGCCTCTAAGGAGCGCAGCGGGGTGTCTCTGGCCGCCCTGAAAAAGGCTCTGGCTGCCGGCGGGTACGATGTGGAGAAGAATAACAGCCGCCTGAAGTTGGCCGTCAGGTCTCTGGTCACCAAGGGCTCCCTGCTCCAGGTGAAGGGCAGCGGCGCCTCCGGCTCCTTCAAGCTGAACAAGAAGCAGGAGACAAAAGACAAACCGGCCAAGAAGAAGCCGGCGGCTGCGGCCAAACCCAAGAAACCCGCAGCCAAGAAAGCTGCCAAATCCCCCAAGAAGGCTCCGCCTGCAGCCAAGAAAAGCCTGAAAAAGGCCAAGAAGCCCGCAGCAGCCGCGGCAAAGAAGGCAGCCAAGACCCCCAAGAAGCCGAAGGCCGCTCCGAAGCCCAAGAAGATGAAAAGCCCGGCTAAGAAGGCGGCCAAACCCAAAGCTGCTAAGAGTCCGGCTAAGAAGGCGACTAAAGCCAAGAAGCCCGCGGCCAAGAAATAATCCAAAGCCGTCCTGTTATTACACCACAAAGGCTCTTATCAGAGCCACCACCTTGTCCCCGCAGAGCTGTATGATAAGTGTCGCCACCTTCTCCCCGCAGAGCTGTATGATCAGTGCCACCACCTTGTCCCTGCAGAGCTGTATGATCAGTGTCACCACCTTGTCCCTGCAGAGCTGTATGATTAGTGCCACCACCTTGTCCCCCAGCAGAGATTATAGTGTGTCCCGGTCTCCAGTGCAGATGACAGATGAGCAGTTATTGGAGGGAAGGGGCCGATGTCCTACAGAAATCAATCACCGCTTGTAACCCGCGTCTGTAATAGTGAAAGGGGAGAGTGAGGTTATTACTTCGATGTTAGAATTGAAACCCCAATGAATTTGTTTGAGGAGCTCCGTGTGCCGGGTATATAGACATACAGTGACATTCGTGGCTCCTGCTGTAGAAGCCGCATGTAGACATGGTGTGATCGTGTCTGTATCTTCAGCTGGAAAAAAAAGTGTGAACAGAGACGTTGCCTCTCAGAGCAAATAGAGGCTAATCAAACTGAGTTCTCGGCTGGACAAGTTAAGCAGATCGAGCAACTTTTACAGCGTTAACAGGGGGTGTTTGCACAACATGAAGATGATTTCGGATGCACTCCAGATATTCCACTGGAAATACGGCTCCAATTCGGGAAAAGTTTCGGCAGATTCCACATCAAATGTACCAGGAGTAGTGTTGAGCGATACCTTCCGATATCGGGAAATATCGGATCGGATTGGATCGGACCGATACCCAAAAATTATCGGATATCGCCGATTCCGATACTGGAACCCAATGCAAGTCAATGGGACACAAATATCGGAATAAAAATAAACCCTTTCTTTCCTTGTAGGTTAATTCTACATGAAGGAAAAAACTAAGAATAATGTAGAATGTATTGTGGGAGGTGGGGGAGACCATGAAGGCATAGAGGTTTAGCCCAATCAAATGGAATAGCAGGAATTAATATTTTTTCTAAGACGTTCTGAGTTACGGAAATATTGACTTAAGTTTTTTTATATTTTGTCAGATATTTATGTTTCACTACTTCCATGCTCTTCACCTTCTTTACTTCTCCCACACTTTCTCCTTCATCATCCTCAGCATCAGCATCCTTTTCATCAACAACTTCTTCATCTTCTTCACCTTCTTCGTATTATTCTTTTTTTTTACATTCTTCATATTCTTCTTATTCAACTATTATTCTTCTTCATATTCTACTTCTTCATGTTCTTCATATTCTTCTTCTTCTTCATCATATTCTTATTTGTGACAGACATTCCTGTAGTTGTTATCTATAAAACTTTGAACATTACACCTTTCTTTCTGCCCGTCACAAAAGATTTACAACAGGATTTGTCCGCGTTCAGTTTGGCCTGCAGCAGCAGGTCTTTTCCAGGGGCACCACGAGGAGGAACGGACTCACCCCCATACACTGCTTAGTCATCTTCTGCTTATAATTTAGATAATATCTTTTGCTCTGATTTTTAGTCTTATGCTTAATGTTCTTCCGCTTTTTGTTCTGCAGCTTCTTGTACTTCTGCTTCTTGGTTTTCTGTCTCTTGTTCTTCTGTATCTTGGTGGTTGTCTTCTTGCTCTTTGTCCTCTTGGTCATCTTTTTCAGGGTCATCTTCTTGGTCTTCTTCGGGGTGGTCTTCAGGGTCGTCGTCTTCGGGGTCCTTGTCTGCTTCGGGGTGGTCTTCAGGGTCCTCGTCTTCAGGGTCGTCTTCTTCGGGGTGGTCTTCAGGGTCCTCGTCTTCAGGGTCACATCTTCGGGGTCCTCGTCTTCTTCGGGGTGGTCTTCAGGGTCGTCATCTTCGGGGTCCTCGTCTTCTTCGGGGTGGTCTTCAGGGTCCTCGCCTTCAGGGTCCTCGTCTTCGGTGTCCTAGTCTTCTTCGGGGTGGTCTTCAGGGTCGTCTTCAGGGTCCTCGTCTTCTTCGGGGTGTTCTTCAGGGTCCTCGTCAGGGAGATCCAGAGTGATTACCAAGAACCATTTCAAAAAGCTTGAACTTGGAAATGTAGCAGAAGGTACAAGAAGGCTGATGGTACTGCCGAGAACCAGCTGATGGTACTGGAACCCGGATGGGTAGCAGAAGGTATAAGAGCCAATGGAACTACAGAGGACCAGCTGTCGGTACTGGAACCCGGTTACTAAGCAGGAGGTACCTGTGCCAGAAAGCACTACCAAGGACCAGCAGACGTTGGTGGAACTTGGATACCGAGAAGGAGGCACCTAAGCCAAAGGCACTTCCGAGAACCAGCTCACGGTACTGGAACCCGGATGGGTAGCAGAAGGTACAAGAGCAAATGGAACTACCGAGGACCAGCTGACGGTACTGGAACCCGGATGGGTAGCAGAAGGTACAAGAGCCAATGGAACTACCGAGGACCAGCTGACGGTACTGGAACTCGGTTACTTAGCAGGAGGTATCTGTGCCAGAAAGCACTACCAAGGACCAGCAGACGTTGGTGGAACTTGGATACCGAGAAGAAGGCACCTAAGCCAAAGGCACTTCCGAGAACCAGCTGGCGGTACTGGAACCCGGATAGGTAGCAGAAGGTACCCATGAAAAAAAAAGTTGCAAGGCCACGAGCCGGCCGCAGTTACCGAAACCCACAGTCCTACAGGGGTGCTTGTCTTATTGGCACTATGGAACCAGCCTTCATTACCAGATCCCGCAGCCCACATAGGAGTCACCTAAACTGCAGGCACCATAGAGTCGGCTAACCCGACCGCAACACGACAGGACAACGTATTGGAGGCAAAGAGACGTTGACACTACCCGGAAACAGCTGGCGTGCTGGAACCAGGCTGGGCAGGAGGGAGTACCCGTGCCAAAGACACTGCCAGGAACCAGCTGACGGTACTGGAACCCGGATGGGTAGCAGAAGGTACAAGAGCCAATGGAACTACCGAGGACCAGCTGACGGTACTGGAACCTGGTTACTAAGCAGGAGGTACCTGTGCCAGAAAGCACTACCAAGGACCAGCAGACGTTGGTGGAACTTGGATACCGAGAAGGAGGCACCTAAGCCAAAGTCACTTCCGAGAACCAGCTGACGGTACTGGAACCCGGATGGGTAGCAGAAGGTACAAGAGCAAATGGAACTACCGAGGACCAGCTGACGGTACTGGAACCCGGATGGGTAGCAGAAGGTACAAGAGCCAATGGAACTACCGACGACCAGCTGATGGTACTGGAACTCGGTTACTAAGCAGGAGGTACCTGTGCCAGAAAGCACTACCAAGGACCAGCAGACGTTGGTGGAACTTGGATACCGAGAAGGAGGCACCTAAGCCAAAGGCACTTCCGAGAACCAGCTGACGGTACTGGAACTCGGATGGGTAGCAGAAGGTACCCATGAAAAAAAAAGTTGCAAGGCCGCGAGCCGGCCGCAGTTACCAAAACCCACAGTCCTACAGGGGGTGCTTGTCTTATTGGCACTATGGAACCAGCCTTCATTGCCAGATCCCACAGCCCACATAGGAGTCACCTAAACTGCAGGCACCATAGAGTCGGCTAACCCGACCGCAACACGACAGGACAACGCATTGGAGGCAAAGTGACGTTGACACTACCCGGAAACAGCTGGCGTGCTGGAACCAGGCTGGGCAGGAGGGAGTACCCGTGCCAAAGACACTGCCGGGAACCAGCTGACGGTACTGGAACCCGGATGGGTAGCAGAAGGTACAAGAGCCAATGGAACTACCGAGGACCAGCTGACGGTACTGGAACCTGGTTACTAAGCAGTAGGTACCTGTGCCAGAAAGCACTACCAAGGACCAGCAGACGTTGGTGGAACTTGGATACCGAGAAGGAGGCACCTAAGCCAAAGGCACTTCCGAGAACCAGCTGACGGTACTGGAACCCGGATGGGTAGCAGAAGGTACAAGAGCCAATGGAACTACCGAGGATCAGCTGACGGTACTGGAACCCGGATGGGTAGCAGAAGGTACAAGAGCCAATGGAACTACCGAGGACCAGCTGATGGTACTGGAACTCGGTTACTAAACAGGAGGTACCTGTGCCAGAAAGCACTACCAAGGACCAGCAGACGTTGGTGGAACTTGGATACCGAGAAGGAGGCACCTAAGCCAAAGGCACTTCCGAGAACCAGCTGACGGTACTGGAACTCGGATGGGTAGCAGAAGGTACCCATGAAAAAAAATGTTGCAAGGCCGCGAGCCGGCCGCAGTTACCAAAACCCACAGTCCTACAGGGGGTGCTTGTCTTATTGGCACTATGGAACCAGCCTTCATTGCCAGATCCCACAGCCCACATAGGAGTCACCTAAACTGCAGGCACCATAGAGTCGGCTAACCCGACCGCAACACAACAGGACAACGCATTGGAGGCAAAGTGACGTTGACACTACCCGGAAACAGCTGGCGTGCTGGAACCAGGCTGGGCAGGAGGGGGTACCTGTGCCAAAGACACTGCTGAGTAACAGCTGGCGGTGCTGGAACCCAGGGTAAATACTAAAAACAGAGGGGAGCCAGAGGCCTAATTGGAGCAAGTTTAAAATCTGTAGTAGTGAGAATGTGGACAGAGCAGGAGAAATTGCCGGACACACAGCAGGGGAACAGCTGATGTTACTGAACCCCAATAACACGGCAGCAAGTGTTGACTGTGCAGACGGCACTTCTGAGCGCCAACTGGCGTTGTTGGAGCTCAGGGATAATACTGAAAACAGAGGAGCCAGAGGTGTAATTGGAGCAACTTTAAAATCTGTAGTAGTGTGAATGTGGACAGAGCAGGAGAAATTGCCGTACACACAGCAGGGGAACAGCTGACGTTACTGACCCCCAATAACACGGCAGCAAGTGTTGACTGTGCAGACGGCACTTCTGAGCACCAACTGGCGGTGTTGGAGCTCAGGGATAATACTGAAAACAGAGGAGCCAGAGGTGTAATTGGAGCAACTATAAAGTCTATAGTAGTGTGAATGTGGACAGAGCAGGAGTATTTGCCGGACACACAGCAGGGGATCAGCTGATGTTACTGAACCCCAATAACACTGGAGCAAGCGTTGACTGTGCAGACGGCACTTCTGAGCAGCAACTAGCGGTATTGGAGCCCAGGGTAAATACTAAAAACAGAGGAGCCAGAGGTGTAATTGGAGCAAGTTTTAAATCTGTAGTACAGTGGATGTGGACAGAGCAGGAGAATTTGCCGGACACACAGCTGGGGATCAGCTGACGTTACTGAACCCCAATAACACTGGAGCAAGCATTGACTGTGCTGACGGCACTTCTGAGCAGCAACTAGCGGTGTTGGAGCCCAGGGTAAATACTAAAAGCAGAGGAGCCAGAGGTGTAATTGGATCAAGTTTTAAATCTGTAGTACAGTCATGGCCAAAAGTATTGAGAATGAGACAAATAGTAATTTTTCCAAAGTTTACTGCTTCATTTTTTGTAATGGCAATTTGCATATACTCCTGAATGTCAAAGAGTGATCAGCTTAACAGCAATTACTGTACTTGCAAAGTCAATATTTGCCCAGAAAATGAACTTAAACCCCCAAAACACATTTCAACATCATTGCAGTCCTACCTTAAAAGGAGCAGCTAACATCGTTTTAGTGATTGATCCATTAACACAGGTGTGGGTGTTGATGAGGACAGGGCTGGCGATCAATCAGTCATGATTAAGTAAGAATGACATCACTGGACACTTTAAAAGGAGGCTGGTTCTTGGTATCATTGTTTCTCTTCAGTTAACCATTGTTATCTCTAAAGAAACACGTGCAGCCATCATTGCACTGCACAAAAATGGCCTAACAGGGAAGAGTATCGCAGCTACAAAGATTGCACCTCAGTCAACAATCTATCGCATCATCAAGAACTTCAAGGAGAGCGCTTCCATTGTTGTCAAAAAGGCTCCAGGGCGCCCAAGAAAGACCAGCAAGCGCCAGGACCGTATCTTAAAACTGTTTCAGCTGCGGGATCGGACTACCAGCAGTGCCGAGCTTGCTCAGGAATGGCAGCAGGCTGGTGTGAGTGCTTCCGCACGCACTGTGAGGCGGAGAATCTTTGAGCAAGGGCTGGTTTCAAGGAGGGCAGCAAAGAAGCCACTTCTCTCCAGAAAAAACATCAGGGACCGACTGATATTCTGCAAAAGGTACAGGCAGTGGACTGCTGAGGACTGGGGCAAAGTCATTTTCTCTGATGAATCCCCTTTTCGATTGTTTGGGACATCTGGAAAACAGCTTATTCGGAGAAGAAGAGGTGAGCGCTACCACCAGTCTTGTCTCATGCCAACTGTAAAGCATCCTGAAACCATTCATGTGTGGGGTTGCTTCTCAGCCAAGGGAATCGGCTCACTCACAGTCTTGCCTAAAAACACAGCCATGAATAAAGAATGGTACCAGAATGTCCTCCAAGAGCAACTTCTCCCAACCGTCCAAGAGCAGTTTGGCACCCAACAATGCCTTTTCCAGCATGATGGAGCACCTTGCCATAAAGCAAAGGTGATAACTAAATGGCTCATGGAACAAAACATAGAGATTTTGGGTCCATGGCCAGGAAACTCCCCAGATCTTAATCCCATTGAGAACTTGTGGTCAATCATCAAGAGACGGGTGGACAAACAAAAACCAACAAATTCTGGCAAAATGCAAGCATTGATTATGCAAGAATGGACTGCTATCAATCAGGATTTGGTCCAAAAGTTGATTGAGAGCATGCCAGGGAGAATTACAGAGGTCTTGAAGAAGCAGGGGCAACACTGCAAATATTGACTTGCTGCATTAACTCATTCTAACTGTCAATATAACCTATTGGTACTCATAATATGATTGCAATTATATTTCTGTATGTGATATAAACATCAGACAAACACTAATAAAAACCAGAGGCCAGCAGATCATGGGAAAATATCATTTTGGTGTCATTCTCAAAACTTTTGGCCATGACTGTACAGTGGATGTGGACAGAGCAGGAGAATTTGCCGGACACACAGCAGGGGATCAGCTGACGTTATTGAACCCCAATAACACGGCAGCAAGCATTGACTGTGCAGACGGCACTTCTTAGCAGCAACTGGCGGTGTTGGAGCTCAGGGATTACAGTTCAGGTGGTAGAAACATGATCACAACAGGAGACCTGGATACTGTTGCCAACCAATTATTTATTCTGGAAGAGGACTGGCAAATTCATGCAAGATCCAGGCCTTGTTCATTTTCAGAAAAGTAAGCCGGTCAACGTTATCGGAGGATAGTCGCATGCGACGGTCTGTTAGTGTAACGGGTCTGGAAGGCGGAACCTCTGAGCTACTATACAAGGGGGCGGTCCTTGTAAGGGAGCGGGTGGCGACCAGGGTAGACGAGCAGGCAGTCACGGCAGGTGACTGGGACAGTCTCTGAATGAACGGACAGGAGGTCACGGCAAGTGACCGGGGCAGTCTCTGGATGAACGGGCAGGAGGTCACGGCAAGTGACCGGGGCAGTCTCTGGATGAACGGGCAGGAGGTCACGGCAAGTGACCGGGGCAGTCTCTGGATGAACGGGCAGGAGGTCACGGCAAGTGACCGGGGCAGTCTCTGGGTAAAGGATTGGTACGACCTGTGGCGGCAGATGATAGACGTGAGCTCCCAGGTGAGCAGGCGAGAGTCTCTGGATAATCGGGTGGTCACAGCATGTGACGGCGGAGCCTCCAGGAAGACCAACAGACAGGTAGCAGATGAGCACTCCCAGGTGAGCGGGCAAGAGTCTCTGGAATAGCAGGTGGTCACAGCACGTGACGGCGGAGCCTCCAGGTAGGCAAGCAGGCAGGTAGCGGAGGAGCGCTCCCAGGTGAGCGGGCAGGAGTCTCTGGAATAGCAGGTGGTCACAGCACGTGACGGCGGAGCCTCCAGGAAGGCTAGCAGGCAGGTAGCAGATGTGCGCTCCCAGGTGAGCGGGCAGGAGTCTCTGGAATAGCAGGTGGTCACAGCACGTGACGGTGGAGCCTCCAGGAAGGCTAGCAGGCAGGTAGCAGATGTGCGCTCCCAGGTGAGCGGCCAAGCTGGTCCTTAGACAGACTGACAGGAGTAGGAAGGCAGACCGTCGGACCACAGGCTAGCAAGCAGGTAGCAGGAATATCAGGCAGGAAACAGACAGCAAACTGGCAGGACTCTGGCAGGAATCAGGCAGGTAACTGGCAACGGGACCTGAGGGCTGAAGCAGAGTAGTGAATAGTGCAACAACATTGCTCGGGCACCTCCATTTTGGAGGAGGTGCCTTATATATGGTGAAGTCCTCCGGCCATTGGCCGGGGACTCCTTAGGACGGCGCGCGCGGCCCCTTTAAGAGGGAGGGAGCGCGCGCGCCCTAAGCACAGTGGCCGGGAAGGAGCGCACGCTGCCAGCAGAGCGGGAGGAGGACGCCGGACTCGGAGCAGAGAGGTGAGGGGAACAGCGTCCCTGCCTAGCAGAGGGCAGGGACGCCGACGCTACAGTACCCCCCCCCTTTAGGCCCCCCCTTTTTTAGGCCAGACAGAAATTTAGCAAGGATGAGAGGGGCATGGATGTTCTCCCAGGGCTCCCACGTTCTCTCTTCAGGACCAAACCCCTTCCAATCTACTAGAAAAAAGGTCTTCCCTCTTACCCTTTTGGTGGCCAGAATGTTCTCTACCTCAAATTCGTTTTCAGCGGAAACCGGAGCAGGAGGCGTGCCTGTAGACTTGGAAAAAGAGTTAAGTACCACAGGTTTGAGGAGAGATACATGGAAGGAGTTAGGGATCCGTAAGTTGGCCGGGAGTTTCAATTTATAGGCCACCGGGTTGATCTGACTGATGACCTCCAGAGGACCGATGAACTGAGGCCCTAACTTATAGGAAGGAATCTTGAGCCGGACATACTTGGACGAGAGCCAGACCTTATCCCCTGGACGGAATTGAGGAGGATCCAGACGTTTTTTGTCAGCATGTCTTTTCATACGCTCGGATGACAGAAGGAGAGCGGACCGGGTACTCTCCCATGTGGAGGAAAATTTGTTAACAAGAGATTCCGCATCCGGATTGTCCACCCAGGTGGAGACGGGAAACGGGATCCGAGGATGCTGACCGAAGACTACAAAAAACGGGGATTTGGAGGAAGATTCGCTCTCGTGATTGTTGTACGAGAATTCGGCCCATGGCAGGAGATCCACCCAGTCAGAATGGTGGGCATTAACGAAGTGCCGGAGGTAACTGGTCAGGATCTGATTGATCCGCTCCACTTGACCATTAGACTGTGGGTGGTAAGCGGAGGAGAAGTCCAGGGTGACGTCTAGCAATTTACAAGTGGCTCTCCAGAAACGAGAAGTGAACTGTACCCCACGATCCGACACGATGTGACGGGGCAGGCCATGAAGACGGAAGATGTGGCGGATAAAGTCTTTAGCCAGCTCGGGTGCAGACGGGAGGCCTGGCAGGGGAATGAAGTGAGCCATCTTGGAAAAGCGGTCAGCGACCACCCAAATGACCGTACAACCGGCAGAGACGGGAAGATCAGTTATGAAGTCCATCGCTATATGCTGCCAGGGGGCAGCAGGTACTGGCAGAGGAAGGAGGCGACCGGCTGGCAGGTGTCTCGGAACTTTGTTGCGGGCACAGGACACACAGGCAGAAACAAAGTCTATTACATCCTTGTGCAGGTTAGGCCACCAGTAGTGCCGGGAAATAAGCTGGAGGGTCTTTTTCTGACCGGCGTGGCCAGCTAGTTTAGACGAATGACCCCAGTGTAGGATCTTCTCCCGATCAGGTACCGATACTAACGTCTTACCGGGAGGGAGATGATTTAGACTCACGGGAGCCACCTGCATTACTCTGGCGGGATCGATGATATGTTTAGGTTCTTCCTCGAGATCAGATACCAGAAAGGATCGGGACAAGGCGTCTGCTTTGATGTTCTTGTCAGCCGGGCGAAAATGTAGAACAAAATCAAAGCGAGCAAAAAACAAGGACCACCGGGCTTGGCGCGGATTAAGTCTCTGGGCATGCTGGAGATAAGCCAAGTTCTTGTGGTCAGTGTAAATTATTACCGGATGAAGAGCCCCCTCGAGTAGGTAACGCCACTCCTCCAATGCCAGCTTGATGGCCAATAACTCTCGGTCTCCTATGGAATAATTGCGCTCAGAAGAGGAGAAGAGTTTGGAGAAGAAGCCGCAAGTTACCATCCTCCCGGAAGAAGATTTTTGAGTAAGTACAGCTCCGGCTCCAGAGGAGGAGGCGTCAACCTCCAGAAAGAACTGCTTGTTGCCGTCCGGACGATGCAGCACCGGGGCGGAAGAGAAGGCCTGTTTTAAGGCAAGAAAGGCCTCCTCTGCTTCGGGCGGCCACTCTTTGGGATTAGTACCCTTACGGGTGAGCGCGGAAATTGGGGCAGTCCGGGAAGAGAAGTGCGGTATGAAGAGGCGGTAGTAGTTGGCGAAGCCCAGGAACCGCTGAATGGCCTTCAACCCCTCCGGTCGGGGCCATTTCTCGATGGCAGACAGTTTCTCTGGATCCATTCGTAGGCCAGTCTGAGAAATAATGTAGCCCAAAAACGGAAGCGAGGTCTGCTCAAAGAGGCACTTCTCATATTTAGCGAAGAGGTGGTTCTGCCTGAGCCTGAGCAGGACCTGACGAACGTCCCTCCGGTGAGTCTGAAGATCCGGAGAGAAGACCAAGATGTCGTCCAGGTACACCACAACGCAGGAGTAGAGAAGGTCCCGGAAGATGTCATTGACCAACTCTTGAAAGACGGCAGGAGCGTTACAGAGACCAAAGGGCATTACCAGATATTCATAGTGGCCGTCCCGGGTGTTGAATGCAGTCTTCCATTCATCCCCTTGACGGATACGGACCAGGTTGTACGCCCCACGGAGGTCCAGTTTGGTGAAGACTCTAGCCCCCCTCAGGCGATCAAATAATTCTGGAATGAGCGGAAGGGGGTACTTATTCTTCACCGTGATCTGGTTAAGGCCTCTATAGTCTATACAGGGACGGAGAGAGCCGTCCTTCTTTTTTACGAAGAAGAAGCCTGCTCCCGCCGGGGAGGTAGATTTCCGGATGAATCCCCTGGCCAAATTCTCCTCAATATATTCGGACATCGACCGGGTCTCAGCAGCGGACAATGGGTAAATACGCCCACGGGGAGGAGTAGTACCGGGTAACAGGTCGATAGGACAGTCGTATGGTCTATGAGGGGGTAATGTCTCTGCCTCCTTTTTATTAAAGACATCAGCAAATGACCAATAGGGAATCGGAAGTCCAGGTAGATTAGTTGGGGTAGGAGAAGGACGGACGGGATGAACAGGAACCAAACAAGTCTTATGACAGTCCTGTCCCCAGCGAAGGACTTCTCCGGTCTGCCAGTAAAGCACGGGTGCATGTCTCTGGAGCCAAGGTAGACCTAGTAAGAGGGCGTGAGAGAGTCCAGGCAGAACATGAAAAGAGATGCTCTCAGAATGCAGCATTCCCACCTGCAGAGTTACGGATTCGGTGATGAGTTGGATGGGACGTGGTAAGAGGCCCCCATCCACAGCAGCAACAGATAATGGTACAGCCAGAGGTTTGGTGGGAATGCGGTATTTTTCTACCAGGGACTGTGAGATAAAATTCCCGGCCGCTCCAGAGTCAAGTTGGGCTAGTTCGAAATAACGATTCTCCCCGCAGATAATAGAGACTGACAGTAGCAGAGATGGAGAGGATTTATTCTTGTCTAGGTTGACCTCTCTGAGCGAACCTAGACACAGGCGTTTCCCGACCTCTCCGGGCAGGTACGGATCCGGTGCTCCTTACTGCCACAGTAGAAGCAGCTCCCTTCGGCACGGCGTAAGTCCTGACGGGTTTTGACCATCTTGGTCTGGTCGACCTGCATAGGCTCAGGAGAGTGTACCTGGGGAGAGACGGATTTCTGAAAAGTAGGAGCTAGACGTGGAAACCTCCTCTCACGGGTGACCTCTTTGGCACGCTCCTGGAACCGTAGGTCAATCCGCGTGGCAAGAGTTATTAGGTCATCGAGGGTGGTAGGAATGTCCCGACCGGCAAGTTCATCTTTAATACGGCCGGACAGACCCTCCCAGAAGACGGATACCAGAGCGTCGTTATCCCAGGCCAGCTTCTTGGCAAGGGTACGGAACCGTATGGCATATTGGCCCACGGTGAGACTTCCCTGACGGAGGCGTAGCAGAGATGATGCGGATGAGGTCTTCCGTCCGGGTTCGTCGAAAACTTTCCGGAAAGCCATGAGAAAGGCAGGCAAGTCGGACACCAGGGGGTCTCCTCTCTCCCATAGAGGATTTAGCCAGGCCAGGGCCTCCCCGGTGAGATGGGACATGATGAAGGCAATTTTGGCCCGGTCGGAGTTAAACTGGTGGGACAGGAGTTCAAAGTGCAGGGTGCACTGATTTATGAAGCCCCGAGCCTGGGCGGAGTCGCCTCCGAAGCGAGGAGGTGCAGAAAGCCGGGGTCCGGGGTAGGATACCATGGTATTGGTGGGCAGCGGAGCTGCCGGGTTGCGAGTCATGGCACTGGCGGTGGTTGCTGGTGGAGCAGTCAGAGTGTCCAGGCGAGAATTGACATTCCGCAGGTGACCCAGGATGGACTCCTGTTGGGACCTCTGACGGGACAGTTCATGACAGAGGTCCGAGAGCGAGGGAGCTTGGGTGCCACCGGGTTCCATGGCCCGAGCAAACTGTAACGGGTCTGGGAGGCGGAACCTCTGAGCTACTATATAAGGGGACGGTCCTTGTAAGGGAGCGGGTGGCGACCAGGGTAGACGGGCAGGCAGTCACGGCAGGTGACTGGGACAGTCTCTGAATGAACGGACAGGAGGTCACGGCAAGTGACCGGGGCAGTCTCTGGATGAACGGGCAGGAGGTCACGGCAAGTGACCGGGGCAGTCTCTGGATGAACGGGCAGGAGGTCACGGCAAGTGACCGGGGCAGTCTCTGGATGAACGGGCAGGAGGTCACGGCAAGTGACCGGGGCAGTCTCTGGGTAAAGGATTGGTATGACCTGTGGCGGCAGATGATAGACGTGAGCTCCCAGGTGAGCAGGCGAGAGTCTCTGGATAATCGGGTGGTCACAGCATGTGACGGCGGAGCCTCCAGGAAGACCAACAGACAGGTAGCAGATGAGCGCTCCCAGGTGAGCGGGCAAGAGTCTCTGGAATAGCAGGTGGTCACAGCACGTGACGGCGGAGCCTCCAGGTAGGCAAGCAGGCAGGTAGCGGCGGAGCGCTCCCAGGTGAGCGGGCAGGAGTCTCTGGAATAGCAGGTGGTCACAGCACGTGACGGCGGAGCCTCCAGGAAGGCTAGCAGGCAGGTAGCAGATGTGCGCTCCCAGGTGAGCGGGCAGGAGTCTCTGGAATAGCAGGTGGTCACAGCACGTGACGGCGGAGCCTCCAGGAAGGCTAGCAGGCAGGTAGCAGATGTGCGCTCCCAGGTGAGCGGCCAAGCTGGTTCTTAGACAGACTGACAGGAGTAGGAAGGCAGACCGTCGGACCACAGGCTAGCAAGCAGGTAGCAGGAATATCAGGCAGGAAACAGACAGCAAACTGGCAGGACTCTGGCAGGAATCAGGCAGGTAACTGGCAACGGGACCTGAGGGCTGAAGCAGAGTAGTGAACAGTGCAACAACATTGCTCGGGCACCTCCATTTTGGAGGAGGTGCCTTATATATGGTGAAGTCCTCCGGCCATTGGCCGGTGACTCCTTAGGATGGCGCGCGCGGCCCCTTTAAGAGGGAGGGAGCGCGAGCGCACTAAGCACAGTGGCCGGGAAGGAGCGCGCGCTGCCAGCAGAGCGGGAGGAGGACGCCGGGCTCGGAGCAGAGAGGTGAGGGGAACAGCATCCCTGCCTAGCAGAGGGCAGGGACGCCGACGCTACAGTTAGTACACCACCTGCGGCACTAAAGACGCGTTCCGATAATACACTAGCAGCAGGGCAAGCTAGCACCTCCAATGCATACTGGCTAAGCTCTGGCCATGTATCCAGCTTAGAGACACAAAACTTGAAGGGGGAAGAGCCATCTGGGAGTACACTGAGAGGGCAAGACATGTAGTCTCTTACCATCTGACGGAAACGTTGCCTCCTGCTGACTGGAGCCGTCTGTGATGGTGTAGACATTTGTGGCGGCGGGGACACAAAACTTTGCCACATTTGGGCCATACTGGTCTTGCCTTGTGCTGAGGCGCTGCTTCTGCTCCCTCTTTGTGCAGAGCTTCCTCCACTGCCTCGACGCACTGAGCTGCTTTTGAAAAAGCACTAGCAGCACTGCTCTCGGTTGGAATGGAGAACATGATGGAATGCACCAGTGCGTCTTGGTGCTCCCGCATTTTACGCTCCCGGTTCAACGGTGTTATGAGGCTTTGTAAGTTGTCCCGGTAGCAAGGATCTAGGAGGGTGGATACCCAATAATCAGCCGTGTTGAGAATGTGGGCGATGCGGCGGTCGTTTCTCAGGCACTGCAGCATGAAATCAACCATGTGCTGCAGACTGCCAACTTGCCAAGAAACGCTGTCCCCTGCTTGAGGCGTGATCTCTGCATCACCCCACCCTCGCTCTAGATACTGACTACTAGAGCATTGTGTACCTCCCTCCTCTGGACAGATGTCTTCCTCCTCCATTGACTCCTCCTCATCCTCCTCACAAAGTGTCCCCTGCCTCGGCCTTTGTGAGGAACCACGTTGCGCAGACTGTACAGAAGCAGATGGCATTTGTGACTCCTCATCCTCCACCTCTTCCAAAACCTCCTCCCTTAGTGCTTGCAGTGTTTTTTCAAGCAGGCAGATAAGGGGGATAGTCATGCTGACTAGTGCATCATCAATGGAGTAAGCTCAGGGTGTGTCAGGGTTACTAGCGGGGTGCCTCAAGGGTCAGTCTTGAGCCCTATATTTTTTAATTAATGATCTAGTGGAAGGGTTGCATAGTACAATAGCAATATTTGCAGATGATACTAAACTTTGTAAAGTAGTTAGTACAGATGAGGATAGGGCACAGCTACAGGAGGATTTAGATAAATTGGGGAGTTGATCCAAAAAATGGCAAATGGGGTTCAATGCCGATAAATGTAAGGTCATGCACATGGGAAAGAAAAACAGCAGTCACCCATACATATTAAATGGGAAACCGTTGGGGAAATCTGACATAGAAAAGGACCTGGGCGTCTTGGTTAACAGCAAATTAAATTGGAGTGCCCAGTGTCAGGCAGCAGCTGCGAAGGCAAATACAGTCATGGCATGCATCAGAAGAGGAATATGGGCATATGATGAGAACATTGTTCTTCCTCTGTATAAAGCGCTGGTAAGGCCGCACTTAGAATATTGTGCACAGTTCTGGGCTCCGGTGCTCAGGAAAGACATATTGGAGCTAGAGAGGGTACAAAGGAGGTCGACTAAGGTAATAAAGGGAATGGAGGGACTAGAATACCCAGAGAGGTTGTCAAAATTAGGCCTATTTACGTTGGAAAAGAGAAGGCTTAGGGGAGACCTCATAAACATGTATAATTACATCAGGGGGCAGTACAGAGATCTCTCCCATGACCTGTTTATACCAAGGATGGTGACAAAGACGAGGGGGCACACTATGCGTCTGGAGGAAAGGAGGTTCCTGCACCAGCATAGAAGGGGATTCTTTACGGTCAGAGCCGTGAGACTCTGGAACTCTCTGGGAGAGGAAGTGGTGATGTCCAACTCACTTAATGAGTTCAAGAGAGGCCTGGACGCCTTTCTTGAGAACAATAAAATTACATCTTATGCTTAGTGATAGTTAATTAATCCAGGGATTTAATCTGACTGCCAGATTGGAGTCGGGAAGTGAATTTTTCCTCAATGATGTAAATTGGCCTATACCGCATGGTTTTTTTAGCTTTCCCCTGGATCAACGCTGCGGAATAGCTGCAGTGCACAAGAAATAGGCTGAACTGGATGGACGCTTGTCTTTTTGCGGCCTTATAAACTATGTAACTATGTAACTTCGAAGCTACTTTAATTTATCTGTATGATATAATTTTTTATTCAGCCAAGTTTGAAGATCATCTCCGCCGACTGGAACAAGTGCTAGAACAACTTCAGAGGCATGGATTGAAAATCAAGACTTGTAAGTGTCATCTCTTCAAACGAGAAATTGAATATTTGGGGAACACCGTGTCCAGTGCGGGAGTGTATCCCACTGCTGAGAAAGTAGCTGCAGTGCAGAAGTGGCCCACACCAGTCAACTTAAGGGAGTTGAGAGCATTTCTAAGACTCGCTGGATATTACCGCAGATTCATAAAAGATTTTGCTAAGATTGCGGCCCCGCTTAGTGAATTACTAAGGGGAATGGCTGGAGGAGCAAAGCGGCAACCAATTCCGTGGGGACCACGACAAGAAGAGGCATTTCGAGCATTGAAAATGGCACTAAGGAATGCCCCAATACTGGCCTATGCTGATTTCTCACAGCCTTTTGCATTGTACACTGATGAAAGTCTATATGGACTGGGAGCAATGTTGGCTCAAGTGCAAGAAGGAAAAGAGCGAGTGATCGCGTATGCCAATTGGTCACTTCGGGACACTGAGAAGAATCCAGATAACTACAGTTCGTTCAAACTGGAGCTCCTGGCACTGGTATGGGCCATGACTGAGAAATTTGCGGAGTTCTTGTCAGGTTCAGAAATATAAGTGCGGACGGACAATAATCCTTTGGCTCATTTGGAAAACGCAAAGCTTGGCGCATTGGAAAAACGGTGGGTTGCAAGGATGTCTAAATATCAGTACAAAATCGCTTATCGGTCTAAGGCCCTGAACACCCAGGCAGATGCTCTGTCTTGGGTCACTCAGATGGGGCCGAATAGAGATATAGATGAACAGCTGGAAGGTGACGAGACTCTGGATTTTCGTCAATTCGCTGCAGCTGTAATCGATGCTCAGAACTCCAAAGAAAAGGCAAGGCCCACTCAAATCCTAGGTCGGTGAAGAGACAAGTGGATGCAGGTTTGGCAAAGCTTAGGGAATGGTCGCTCTAGGTCAGAGACCTGACCAGGAGGCTAGAGCAGCTTCACTCCCAGGAGGCCCAAAGTCCGCTCATTGGGGAGGATCCTGACATGCACCCTTCACCCTACAGTACTCTGGGACGTGCCTGAATTTCCATCAGTAAAAGGTACTGAAGTGACTATCGTGTCTGTCCCTGTTCTTGCCCTGATCCGGCTGGGTCGTGTCTGTCCTGCATTCCCCTTCCATACACTGCCCTGAGGCCTAGCTCCACCTGTGGGGAGCTATACCATCAAGCTGCCTTATCATCGGCCTCAGTGGACTGAGCAGCGCTGGTGATCCTCACCAGAAGCCACAGGTGGCATCACGAACTCTTTTATAAACTTAACAAATTAACCACCCTTTTTAAGGAGAGACCACAGGGTACGTGCCCGGGAGCCGACCACCGCGACATCCCTGAAGGCCAGGCTAAAGGCACGGGTACCGAGTCATCCCCATTCCCCTGGGCGAGTCAGTTACAACGACTGGTATATTGGCCCCAACTGCAGCAAGAAATTGAAGAAGCTTGCTGAAAGTGTCAGCAATGTGAGTTGAGCAAGCCTCCTGAACAGAGAGCTCCCATTCAGACCATCCAAACTTCTGCTCCATTAGAGGTTCTGATTGTTAGGTTTCAGTCTGGTGCTGTGGTCTCCCATTTCAGTCCAGCCAGGGGTAATGCTGCTCAGCATCACCATCAGCCTCAACACCTAGCTGGTCCGCGAGCACTGTTTATCTCCCAGGTAGTTGTGCCTAGCAATGTTAAGCCTGGGTTGCAGAGGGAGACAGGGCTTGTGGAATCTAAGTCCAGGATTTGCCGCACTGAGCATGTCCGTGACCTGGCGGATCATGATTGGTGGGTTGGCACCCACCTGACCCGGTGACCTGGCACCGCCTGATTGGTCCACGGGTAAAGTCACCAATGGCGCGTCGGTGGGCAGGGCTTAGTCTTTAAAAGGCCCGCCCACAAACATGGTGACGCGCTCAGATCATTTTTGCAAGTGTTGCTGTTGTGTGGGCGAGTGTATTCCACGTGCTCCCTAGCTGCTCTCTCCGCGACCTGCCGATACCAGAGTTCATTCGGCTGATTAGCACACGTCACTCAGGCAGGCTTAGATTTGCTTAGGCAGGTAGCTACGTCTTGCAGCCTGGCTCAGCCAAAGGGGTCGCCTAACACCTCGAGCAGCCTGCAGACGCCCTGTCCATGGCTATCGCCTGTCAGCCACGTGGAGTAGTACCCTTCAGTCCGGTGGCACGCCGGCTGGAGGCACGTGCACCCGTCGCGTAGTCACACACGCATCCTAGCACCAATCCCTACCGCGTAGCGCCTGTATCGAAGACAGGGCTACTGCTTTGCCCCCGGTCGCACGTCTCCCTGCAGTTCTTGGAGATTGTGTGAACCGCTGAAACCCGCTCCGTGTGCATTAACACGGAGTGGTTCTTCAGTTAAGTAGGAGCTATCCCGGTCACTCTTCTCCCGTGCAGTTAACGGAGATAGAGCGAACCGCTATACCCGTTCCTGTGTGCTGAAACACGGAAGGGTTTAACATTTAGGTTGGTTGTGTACCTTTCCACCCGGAAAGTCTTCGGCAGCAGCCCACCTGGCTGCATCACGGACCCCGGGGTCGGTTGCATTCCATTTAAATAAAGTTGTCTGCAACCGCCCCCCTAACAGTATCTGAGCGCCAGGGTCTTCCCGAACATGGCCAACAATAAACAACTGCAGCGGTACATACAGCAACTGGAGGCCAGACTTAAATCTCTGGAACAAACTGCTCCGGTCGCTGATATTACTGCAGTAGCTACCCAGGCGGCTAGTCTAGCAGCCAATATTATTAACTCAGCTGTGGTGAATTCTACAACCACTGCAAGTGCCCCATTACCCCATTTTGCTCTCCCGGAAACATTTTCTGGAGATAGTAAACTTAGCAGGGGTTTTATTAACATATGCTCCATTCATTTGGAGATGATGGAGGCACGGTTCCCCTCCGAAAGAGCCAAAGTGGGTTATATCATTTCATTACTCTCACACAGGGTTCTGGAGTGGGCTACTCCTCTATGGGAGCGGAACGACCCAATTGTAGTAAATGCGGGTCTATTCCTTAAGACTCTAAAAAGTGTTTTTCTGGGTCCTCAGGTCACGCATGATACGGCTCTTAAGCTTCTTGCGTTGGTCCAGGGTTCAGCCACCATGCCGTCCAGTTCAGAACCCTAGCGGCTGAACTGGATTGGTCTGAGCGGTCGCTTATCCCGGTATTCTGGAGCGGTCTGGCTGGGCATATTAAAGATGCTTTATCTACCAGAGAAATCCCAACCTCCCTGGAGGAGTTAATATCTCTCGCTGACCGTATTGACTTGCGTCATGCGGAACACAAGTTAGAGCTGGAGGTTGCCAGACCTCAGTATCTGTTGGCACCATCCGCCTTTAGACCCATTTTCAAACCCAAGACACTCGACCTGGAGCCTAAGGCTACGGATGTACCCCGGTCTAAGTCTAGTTCCTCTCGTTCCTGTTCTGCACATATCTCGGAGCACCCCGTAAATAAGGGTTCCAAGCAGTCGGTAAAACGAGTAGGTCTTACCACTGTTGGAGGAGGGGTATTAAATTCCGGGACTTCTTCCTCCAAATTATTACATAATGTGACTTTGTCCTTTGATAAAGCTGCAGTCACTGCCAAGGCGTGGGTGGATTCTGGTGCTGATGGCAATTTTTTATCATCTACGCTTGCCAAGAGGCATGCCATCCCTATTGAGTTACTCTCAAGACCAATGAACATTAGTATTGTCAATGGTTCACTCCTCGATGTACAAATCACCCACCAGTCGATTCCTCTCACCATGTCATTTCCCCAGGGCCACCGGGAGGTTATTTCATTTCTTATTATTCCCGGTGGATTATAAGAGGTGTTATTGTCGCTCCCCTGGTTACGTTGTCATACTCCACACATTGACTGGAATACGGGGAGAATTTCTTCCTGGAGTGAGAATTGTGCATCTCAGTGTTTGGTCAAAGTCACCCGGAGGGTAGTCTCTGATCCTCCTATCATTGCGACATCCGGTACAGATTCCTTGTCTGTTTCCAGGACCCGGGCCTTGTCAGATAATGTCGCAAAGAACTCTCAGGAAGAGAGGGTGGCTGCAGTGTCCTCCAACCCGGTTCCGTCAGGGAGGACGTTTGTTTCCCCTAATCTACAGAGTATGGTGCTCTCCTGGGCTCATGCCCCTAAGACCGGAGCTCACCTGGGGGTCAAAAGTACCACTAAGTCCCTTCTACGGTCCTATTGGTGGCCCCGGTGGCGCCAGGACGTCAAGGACTTTGTTCTCGCGTGTCCCGTCTGTGCGAGAGATAAATATTTTCGCCAGAGACCGGTGGGTCCTTTCCCCCTGTCACCCGTGAAGGATCCCACACATATAGAACCAGTTGTCACTTCTTGCCATCCTGCTTCCCGTCCTAAAAGAGGGTACCCTGGACACCGGAGGGGTCACTGTTTCGTGAATCCTCTCTGTGATCCGTTGGACCACATCCTTGCCCCCCGGCTCATGGAGGAAAATGAGCATCAAGTGGAGGGGGATAATGTTAGGCGTCGGTCTGGTGCTGGATTCGAAATGGGTTCAGGACCTTCTGTGGTCTCCCATTTCAGTGCAGCCAGGGCTGATGCTGCTCAGCATTGCCATCAGCCTCAACACCTAGCTGGTCCACGAACACTGTTTATCTCCCAGGTAGTTGTGCCTAGCAATGTTAAGCCTGGGTTGCAGAGGGAGACAGGGCTTGTGGAATCCAAGTCCAGGATTTGCCGCACAGAGCATGTCCGTGACCTGGCGGATCATGACTTGTGGGTTGACACCCACCTGACCCGGTGACCCGGCACCGCCTGATTGGTCCACGGGTAACGTCACCAATGGCGCGTCGGTGGGCAGGGCTTAGTCTTTAAAAGGCCCGCCCACAAACATGGCGACGCGCTCAGATCATTTTTGCAAGTGTTGCTGTTGTGTGGACGAGTGTATTCCACGTGCTCCCTAGCTGCTCTCTCCGCGACCTGCCGATACCAGAGTTCATTCGGCTGATTAGCACAGGTCACTCAGGCAGGCTTAGATTTGCTTAGGCAGGTAGCTACGTCTTGCAGCCTGGCTCAGCCAAAGGGGTCGCCTAACACCTCGAGCAGCCTGCAGACGCCCTGTCCATGGCTATCGCCTGTCAGCCACGTGGAGTAGTACCCTTCAGTCCGGTGGCACGCCGGCTGGAGGCACGTGTACCCGTCGCGTAGTCACACACGCATCCTAGCGCCAATCCCTACAGCGTAGCGCCTGTATCGAAGACAGGGCTACTGCTTTTCCCCTGGTCGCACGTCTCCCTGCGGTTCTTGGAGATTGTGTGAACCACTGAAACCCACTCCGTGTGCATTAACACGGAGTGGTTCTTCAGTTAAGTAGGAGCTATCCCGGTCACTCTTCTCCCGTGCAGTTAACGGAGATAGAGCGAACCGCTATACCCGTTCCTGTGTGCTGTAACATGGAAGGGTTTAACATTTAGGTTGGTTGTGTACCTTTCCACCCGGAAAGTCTTCGGCAGCAGCCCACCTGGCTGCATCGCGGACCCCGGGGTCGGTTGCATTCCATTTAAATAAAGTTGTCTGCAACCGCCCCCCTAACACTGATGATCGTATTATCTGACGATTGGAGATTCATACAAAGGCTACGGGCATTGTTTGGTAATGACCGATCACTTCACCAAGTTTTCAGTGGTGATACCTACTAGGGATCAGACGGCAGAAACCGCAGCCAAGGCCATTTGTCAAGATTTCATTTGGATCTATGGGTGTCCGAAGCGGATACAGTCTGACAAAGGGGCCTGCTTCCAAGTGCGAGTCATGGATGAGTTATATCACATTTATGGGATCAACAGATCTCAAACAACGCCCTATTACCCCCAGGGAAATGGGGCATGTGAGCGATTCAACCGAACCTTGTTGCAGGTGTTACGGACATTGGAAGAGGACAAGAAATTTAAATGGCCCGAGTTCGTGTCTGAGTTGGTGTGGGTGTATAATAATTGAGTTCATGAGACTACTGGTTACACACCCTATATGCTGCTGCTTGGAAGGAATGGACGAGAGATTACTGAGCTGGAGCTAGACTCAGAAGATTCAGGTCCGTACAACAGTCCGAGTACCTGGATTCGAGAACACAGACGGCGGCTTCATACAGTGAGAAAACTGGTTGAGCAGAAATTTCAGGAAATAGAGCATACAGGGCGGCCCCCGATTTCAGTGAGCCCACTCCGACCAGGAGATCGTGTGTTAGTAAGGGCCAAACCGGTTGAGAGTATGCTAGACCATCATTGGGAAGCGGTACCATATCGAGTGGTGAAGCAGATCCATCCAAAGAATTCAGTCTACGAGGTTAGGCCTGAAGTGGGTGATGCCACGACATCTATGGTGTTGCACCGTAATATGTTACGACCCTGTTCGTCCGAAGCAGAGGACTGTAACAGAATTGAGCCTGCGGAAAAACTAACTGAAGTGCCAGACATGGTGACCCTGGAAGACGAAGAAGGATGGGCTGTTAGAACTCTCCTGTTAGGTTTTTTTTAGTTTGCTGGTCACATGACCATTTTTGCCTATTTAATCTGGCTCCGCCCTCCTGGCCTTGCTGGACTCCATTGTATTTACTACTCTTGAGCTAGCTTGGTGCTCTGTTGCCGTTCTCTGTTAGTGTTGCTAGGTCTTCTGACCTCTGTGCTTTTTGTTGTGTGTTTGTCTTTGACTGCTACTATTTCTGCTAGGAGGTGTCCAACTTATCCCAGTCCCTAGTTCTTGTAGGGATCCCTCCCTCACATCTATAGGTCTTCGTACAGACTAGCCGAGGACTTTAGCGGGTCTGATCGCAGGATCAGGTTCCCCGTTACATCGTAGGGATCTAGTTTAGTTCTATTGTAGGGACAGATCTCCTGTCTTTCCTTAGTCCCTGTAGCAGATCATAACAGGGCTACAATGCAAATGAGCCCTTCAGTTCCGAGTGAGACACAAAATGGATCAGGAGGCGATTTACAAAATTCACTGCTTGATTTATCAGATACCCCGGAATCACCTTTGCAGGAGGAACCCCGCAGAACCGAACGGGCTAATGCCGCTATCCCTCCTAACCGATATGCTCAACAGGAGTTTATCTGGTCTCAGATTCAACAGAAAACTGTGCTCACCTCTTGTCTGAACTTACGTTGCATTGAAGGAGGCATCGATCTCACAAAGAATCCACTCGCCCAGGGACTGGCGATCACAAAGGAGGGAGGAATGTAATAGAAGGAAAAAAGTCTTTCAGAGAATCAGTGCGAGATGTATGTAATAAGGAGAAAGAGCGCCATCTGGTGAGCGTTTCAAGTTTGCACGCTGGACCTGGTCAGGTGACCTCCAGCAGAGGATTTCAAAATGTAACGGTCGAGCACGCAGAGCCTGAAGTGATTTCAGCGCCAGACACAGAGAGAGACGTGACGCAGGCCGGACGCGCTGAAGGAACCAGCGAGAGAGACCGGGGTGAGAGACCCGTAAGGCAAGACGGGTGGCTGCCGGTGAAAGAGCGCAGGATTCAGCGAAGCGGTTCCTTGGGTGTCACTGCTAAGGAAGAGGACTGAGACTTGGATACGACATTAACCCCTTAAGGACCGAAGCATTTTCCATTTTTGCGTTTTCGTTTTTTGCTCCCATTGTTCCCAGAGCCATAGTGTTTTTATTTTTTGGTCAATATGGCCGTGTGAGGGCTTATTTTTTGCGGGACGAGTTGTACTTTTCAACGCCATTACTAGTTTTACCATATCGTGTACGGGAAAAAAATTCCAAGCGCCGTGAAATTGCAAAAAAAGTGCAATACCACAGATGTTTTTTTTTTTTATTTTTACCACGTTCACTGAATGCTAAAACTGACCTGCCATCATTATTCTCCAGGTCATTACGAGTTCGTAGACACCAAACATGTACAGGTTCCTTTTTATTTAAGTGGTGAAAAAAAATTCCAAAGTTTGGTAAAAAAAAAAAAATGGTGCCATTTTCTGAAACCCGTAGCGTCTCCATTTTTGGGGATCTGGGGCCGGGTGAGGGCTTATTTTTTGCGCACCGAGCTGAAGTTTTTATTGATGCTATTTTGGGGTAGATCCGATGTTTTGATCGCCCGTTATTGCATTTTATTGCAATTTTGCAGCGACCAAAAAACGTAATTCTGGCGTTTAGAATTTTTTTCTCGTTACGCCGTTTACCGATCGGATTAATTCTTTTTTTATATTGATAGATCGGGCGATTCTGAACGCGGCGATACCAAGTATGTGTATGTGGGTTTTTTTTATTATTATTTTATTTTGAATGGGGCGAAAGGGAGGTGATTTAAACTTTTATTTTTTTTTTATATTTTTTTAAAACATTTTTTTTCACTTTTTGCTTGCTTCTATAGTCTCCATAGGAGACTAGAAGCAGCACTCACTTGATCGGCTCTGCTGTATACAGGGGACGAGCAGATCCCCCGCATGGAGAAGAAATGGTCCTGTGCTATGAGCGCCGACCACTAGGTTGCGCTCATATTGACCAGCTCATGACAACCACTGGTGTCTGCTGCAGATCCAGGGTAGTCATGACCACCCATCGGCGACCCGCGATCATGTGACGGGGTTGCCGATGGGCGGGGCTTAGTACCCGCTTCCCGGAAGCGCAAGTTAAATGCCGCTGTCGGAGATTGACAGCGGCATTTAAGATGTTAACAGCCGCGGGTGGATCGCGATGGAGGATGGAGGGAGCAGGAAGGAGAGAGCAGGAAGGAGGGAGCAAGAAGCAGAGAGCAGGAAGGAGAGGAAGGAGGGAGCAGGAAGGAGAGAGCAGGAAGGATAGAGCAGGAAGGAGAGAGCAGGAAGGAGAGAGCAGGAAGGAGACAGCAGGGAGGAGAGAGCAGGAAGGAGAAGAAGGAGGGAGCAGGAAGGAGAGAGCAGGAAGGAGAGGAAGGAGGGAGCAGGAAGGAGGGAGCAGGAAGGAGAGAGCAGGAAGGAGAGAGCAGGAAGGAAGGAGAGGAAGGAGGGAGCAGGAAGGAGAGAGCAGGAAGGAGAGAGCAGGAAGGAGAGAGGAGGAAGGAGAGAGCAGGAAGGAGAGAGCAGGAAGGAGAGAGGAGGAAGGAGAGAGGAGGAAGCAGGAAGGAGAGAGCAGGAAGGAGGGAGCAGGAAGGAGAGAGCAGGAAGGAGAGAGTAGGAAGGAGAGAGCAGGAAGGAGGGAGCAGGAAGGAGAGGAAGGAGGGAGCAGGAAGGAGAGAGCAGGAAGGAGGGAGCAGGAAGGAGAGAGCAGGAAGGAGAGAGCAGGAAGCAGGAAGGAGAGAGCAGGAAGGAGAGAGGAGGAAGGAGAGAGCAGGAAGGAGGGAGCAGGAAGGAGGGAGCAGGAAGGAGAGAGGAGGAAGGAGAGAGCAGGAAGGAGAGAGGAGGAAGGAGAGAGCAGGAAGGAGAGAGGAGGAAGGAGAGAGCAGGAAGGAGAGAGCAGGATGGAGGGATCAGGACCGTCTCCAGTGTCTGCTCACCCTCCATCCCCCACTGCAGCAGCCAGTATTCTGCAGGAGAAGCGACAACCTGAGCAGCAGCAGAGGCTGACGGACCCGAGCTGAGATCGCAGGATGGAGCGGACGTCAATATATATTTACACTGGTCCTTTGTATCTCAGCTGCCGGTGATCGCTCTGAGAACAATGCGCCGATCTCTACATCACACACTTCCATGGTAACTCTTTCAGTGACATTTCCAGCAGTTTCTCTCTGTGATCGGATCTCTTCATTTTTCGCTGATTTACCGATGAAGTTACATTAACCATTTGCTCCCCAGATCGGTGGAGGCGTCTGATCGATGATGAACTCCCAGACTGATCTATTTCCAGTTATAAATCTCACATTGTCATTAATGGTCGGATCCGGTGTCTCCGGTGGTTCTGCTTAGTGCTGATTGGCTGATCTCTGAATTTGAATCTCCCGCACATTGGCTGACAGTTTCTCTGCTCTTTGTCTCAGTCTGTGTAACACCCGGTCTCCGGTCGGGCGGCTCTCAGGAGATCTGCTCGTGTTTATTGATCGGCGGCCGATCTTCTCCCGCACAGGAGTCGGATCCCCGGGTTAATGGCGCAGTGTCCGCTCCTGTGATACCGGCTGCGGGGAGGGAGCGGGATGTGATCCGCTTTATCCTCCATCACACCGAGCACAGGAGATCGCTGCCGGCTGTAGCTCCGGCCGCACATTACACTGATGCCGGGATCCTCCGGAATAATCTGTGTCCACGTGTGGATCATAGAGAAGGAGGACTCCAGCGAGTAGATGATGAGGGTAGTAGTGAGGAGCAGGGAGCAGCCGGCTACCAATAGGGGAACCTGTAAGTGATCGGTGCCGGCGCCTCCTCACTGTCTGCAGGCGGATTCCTGGGAGATAAGATTCCGTCCAGCACAGTTCTCCGCTTATAACGACGTCTTGTTGCTCCGCTGCTTCCATCCTTGCAATTTGGTAACAACATTTATTGTTTACGGTTGTTAGAAGACACAAGTCCAACAGAACCAACCAATCTCACTGATTTTCCTCTGTCACACACCCTTTGCTCTCCAGGCCGGTGGAGGCGTCTGATCGATGATGATCTCCCAGAGATTGATCTATTTCCAGCCTGGATCTCCCGCTGTCATTATTGGAGCAGGCATGATCTCCAGTCTCTGAGGAGAGAAGCGGGAAAATTACAGCACAATGAGCGGGAAATTCAAAATCACCAACTGTTCTGTGTTCAGCCAATCAGAGAGAAGGGGAGGTACTGAAAAAATGCTAATTTTGTATCGGAAATGCGTCATCTCTGCGGTTCTCGCTCCGGTCCGCTTCCCCACTATATAAAGGAAGGGCTCGGCGCTTATCAGTCATTGTGTTCTGCTGACTACAGAGAAGATGTCTGGTCGCGGTAAAGGAGGGAAAGGTCTCGGGAAGGGCGGCGCCAAGCGGCACAGGAAGGTACTGCGTGATAACATCCAGGGCATCACCAAGCCTGCCATCCGCCGTCTCGCTCGCAGGGGAGGCGTCAAGCGCATCTCCGGCCTCATCTATGAGGAGACTCGCGGCGTCCTGAAAGTCTTCCTGGAGAACGTGATCCGTGACGCCGTCACCTACACCGAGCACGCCAAGAGGAAGACCGTCACCGCCATGGACGTGGTGTACGCGCTCAAGCGCCAGGGCCGCACTCTCTACGGCTTCGGAGGTTAATTGTGTTCCCCGCTCCATCCTCACCCCCCAAAGGCTCTTATCAGAGCCCCCCACATGTACAATGGAGAAGCTGTGATTCCTGCTGCGGGGCCGGGGGTTGTGTCCTGTGCTCTGATGATTGCGGGAATGAGGGGAAATATCTGCAGGACAGAGAAACAGAAGCCCCCACCCTGAGCTCCCGGGATCCCTCACATCAGTGACCGGGGAGAGAACGGACGAGTGCTCGGTGATGAGCAGATCGGGGGATGTGTAAGTGATCGGTGACCGATGTCGCAGCTGTGAGGGCTGAGGATCTGACCGGATCACTGGCTGCAGAATGAAGCATGAAGTGCAGTGAGGGTCTGCGCTGTGATCAGGGGAGAATTCTGGATCTGGAGACATAAGACCCTGTACAGATTGGGGTCTGATCTCCCCTGTGTGGAGTGAGATCGGACACTGATCACTATACACGAGCAGATCGCCCGAGATCCGCAGCACTGACTCCCGTGTTACATGGATGAGGACAAAGGGGGAGGAGTGAGCGGGAAGTTCAAATTCTGGGCTCAGCCAATCATCATTGAGGATCAGGTCACGGCTCCGCCCACAGGAGACGCCAGTGTTAACCGGTTAGTGCCTCTTGGTTGTTTGTCATTCTCCATAATCAGTGATTTCCTAATTCCTCAGTGACCGGAGCCTGACGTTTGCTCTGGGGAGAAATACTCACCCGATCGTCCTACCGGGCGGAACATCCCCTGCAGTCACCGAGCACAGGACAGATGAGCACCCGGCTGTGCGGACCAGAGAGGAGACTGATGACGCGGATCAGGGGCGTGTATGTTACGGTTACGCGTTCATCTCCTTCACTCTGATTGGTCGGTCACAGAGCAGTTAGAGATTTAGAATTTCCCGCTCATTGTAACATTTGTTTTATTTTTTAAATATATATTGGAAAAAAATGATATCTATTTATATATACACACAGCACTATATTGGGATGTTGGGATATACAGCACTATATGGGGGTATACATATATACACAGCATCTATCCGCTAAATCTAATACATAATTTCAGTGAACACAGATAAAGATGAACAGGTCTGTGATGGGAGGATTGTATCCAGCGACTACACCGGATGACATTCCTAAAATCTCCTTAGTTTGGCTCATACTGTATTATGCAGTGGATTTTATGGTCGCAATCTGTGAGGAAAACATTCACCAAATGCGACAGATGATGAGAGAATAAATGATCCTCCTCCTCAGCACATGAGGAAGGAGAGAGCAAGAAGGAGAGAGGAGGAAAGAGGGAACATGAAGGAGGGAGCAGGATGGAGGGGGAAGGAAGGAGAGAGCAAGAAGGAGGGAGGAAAGAGGGAACATGAAGGAGGGAGCAGGATGGAGGGGGAAGGAAGGAGAGAGGAGTGAGCAGGGAGGAGAGAGGAGGAAAGAGGGAACATGAAGGAGGGAGCAGGATGGAGGGGGAAGGAAGGAGGGAGCAGGATGGAGGGATCAGGACCATCTCCAGTGTCTGCTCACCCTCCATCCCCCACTGCAGCAGCCAGTAATCTGCAGGAGAAGCGACAACCAGAGCAGCCGCAGAGGCTGACGGACCTGAGCTGAGATCGCAGGATGGAGCGGACGTCAATATATATTTACACTGATCCTCGCAGGGCAGGAAGTGTTTCTTAGCCTGGGCCTATTTTGAGACCACAAAGGATGACCCAACTTGTGATATCTGCCAACTTTGTAAAAAACTACTCAGTAGAGGCAAAAATTGCAATAATTTGACTACTACATGCTTTAATTGACACATGCGCGATCAACATGCGTTAGACTGGTAATCTCACTCCTCTAAAATGCAGACTAGCAGATCTCACCAACCACCGGGCCAAGCGAACCAGAAACAAGCTGGACTATCACTGGGAGGCAGTTCTCTACCAAGTCTTGAAGAGGGTCCACCCCAACAATCCCATCTATATAGTCCAGCCCGAAGGGGACGAAGAAACATCGGTTCCAGTGTTACATAGGAATATATTCCGACCCTGCCTTTCTGAAACAGAAGAGATCAGAAAGATGAAGCTTCTGAAAGAGCCACGTGGTGCCTCCTCTAAGGAAATTGCTGGCGACAAAGAGGAGTGGCTCCCTGTGCATACAGGACTGCGAGAGATGCCAGCCCCACTTTCAATATAGTTAAAAAATGGGGTGAAAGACAATCTTCTCAGTGGAGTGCCAAAAAGCCCCAGAAGTTTCTGAACCACCCCGCAGGAAGATCCGCGGATAGCTGAGCGTGCTAATACTGGCATCCCTCCTATCCGATACGCACAGGACGTGTTTGTGTGGGAACAAATTAAGCAGAAGACCCGTGAATTCACTCAATTTCTGGCAGAGATAGGATCACTCCAAGGTTCCCCTTGCTCAAAGACTGGCGAACTAAAAGGGAGGTGGAATGCAAGAGAGTGTGCCACAAATTGCCATTCCCCAGCGCTATACGGCATTTGTGTTCGAAGACTGCCACCTACTGCCCAATCAGAACCTTGTGGAACTAATTGGAAGAGGAAGAGTTTTGGGGAGATGGAATCTAGACAAGGAACCGGGTAATGTGGCCTTGATGACGCAGTTCCCTGATATAAGAGGCTGGAGTGGTGTAACGGGTCTGGGAGGCGGAACCTCTGAGCTACTATACAAGGGGGCAGTCCTTGTAAGGGAGCGGGTGGCGACCAGGAAGGCAGTCACAGCAGGTGACCGGGACAGTCTCTAGAAGAACGGGCGGGAGGTCACGGCAAGTGACCGGGGCAGTCTCTGGATGAACGGGCAGATGGTCACGGCAAGTGACCGGGGCAGTCTCTGTGTGAACGGGCAGATGGTCACGGCAAGTGACCGGGGCAGTCTCTGGGTGAACGGGCAGATGGTCACGGCAAGTGACCGGGGCAGTCTCTGGGTGAACGGGCAGATGGTCACGGCAAGTGACCGGGGCAGTCTCTGGGTGAACGGGCAGATGGTCACGGCAAGTGACCGGGGCAGTCTCTGGGTAAAGGGTTGGTACGACCTGTGGCGGCTGATGGTAGACGTGAGCTCCCAGGTGAGCGGGCAGAAGTCTCTGGACAGGCGGGTGGTCACAGCATGTGACGGCGGAGCCTCCAGGTAGGCTAGCAGACAGGCAGCAGATGAGCGCTCCCAGGTGAGCGGGCAGGAGTCACTGGACAGTCAGGTGGTCACAGCACGTGACGGCGGAGCCTCCAGGTAGGCTAGCAGACAGGCAGCAGATGAGCGCTCCCAGGTGAGCGGGCAAGCTGGTCCTTAGACAGACTGACAGGAGTAGAAAGGCAGACCGTCGGACCTCAGGCAAGCAGGCAGGTAGCAGATGTGCGCTCCCAGGTGAGCGGGCAAGCTGGTCCTTAGACAGACTGACAGGAGTTGGAAGGCAGACCGTCGGACCTCAGGCTAGCAGGCAGGTAGCAGGATATCAGGCAGGAATTAGACAGCAGACTGGCAGGAATCTGGCAGGTAACTGGCAACGGGACCTGAGGGCTGAAGCAGAGTAGTGAACAGTGCTACAACATTGCTCGGGCACCTCCATTTTGGAGGAGGTGCCTATTATATGGGAGGTCCTCCGGCAATTGGCAGCGGGGAGAGCAGCGCTGGAGGACGCCCCGCCAGGAGCGGGGAGGTGAGAGGGACGGCGTCTCTGCCTAGAACGGGGCAGAGACGCCGATGCTACAAGTGGTAAGTCTGGAACGGATTTGGCGCCAACCGGTGAGATGATCAGGAAATGCGTGCAAGGGGCGGCTGAGGCCGAGATCCCGGAACAAGCCAAGAGGCTTGAACCAGTGTATGATGGTGTACCCGTGAACAGGGTCCAAATGATGCCGGTCAAGGTCCGTGAACCAGATTACGCTAGTCAAGACCCGAAGTCCATATCTGCTCCAGGCAAGATCTGAAAAACAGTCTGCACCGGTCAAGACCTGGGACCCAGCCCTTGTTTGTCCAGGCCTGATCGTTGCAGGTCAAGCATAGAAGTGTCTGTTGCGGACCCTGACCTTGGAGTGGACCTGCATGGTGGTGAATCAGAGAGGTGAGTGAGTCAGACCGTTACTTTCAGCACTGACGTACGGTAAAAGGTGCAGTCTGGGGTATTGCAGCAAGTGGGTCAGGGACTGCCAGTGTGAGAATGGCCCAGAGAGTATTTCTTGACTTTGTCAGAAGGACTTGCAGGAAAAACTGGAGACGCCCGCTAGAACCTAGGAGAGCCAAGGGGAGCACTGTGATAGTGTCCACAAACATACAACATATTATCAGCATCTGAGATTAGCTAGATTGTATAGAGAACTTGCCATAAAAATCACATAGTGCTGATAACATTGTAGATTTCATATCCTCCTGTTAAACCCATCCTTCCCATGCCCGCGTTAGGGAAATAAACAGTTAAGTTGGTTACTTCCGTCTTGCTCTTCTCTGCGTGTTGCATCCTGTGACCTATTTACACAGGTATGGTTTTTTAAGTAATAGCTTTATGCTGATGTGTTTAAAAGAGGACGGAAAATACCAGAGGGAGAGAGAAAATATTTTAGTTAGGTGAGTGGTGCCAGCTGGGGAGAGGGACTGGAGGAGATGTGCAGGAATAGGGTCACTGGTGCAAGTAGTAGGGCAAGAAGATGCGAGGAGCCGGGTGACTTCTTCTGTGATTGGTTCAAAGACAAAACGTGAGCTCGATGCAGTGTGGGAGGGAGGAGAATACACAATGTTAGGGGATTAGGAGGAAATTTCCAGTTCGAATATGGTCACTCTTTTCTTTGAAATGGCCAGATCATCAGCGCTGAGGTCAGTAGTGGAGGCCTGCACTCTTGGACTGAGGAGAGAGTGAAAAGTGTCAAAGAGTCGTTTAGGATTGTTGGATAGTGCGGTAATGAGAGCGGTGAAGTCACTTGTTTGGAGAGGTGAAGGGCGGAGTTGTAGGTTTTAAGCATAAATTTATAATAGATGAAATCTTCGGTCAGATTGGATTTTCTCCACAGATGCTCAGCACCTGGAGCACAGCTGTAGGAAATGTGTTTGCAGCGTGTGCCGGGGTTATCGCTGTCTATGCCGAGTTATTTTTTGCGTAGGCGCTGAAGCTTCATCCAGACCGCATTGCAATGTGTCATTTCAATGTTTCAGATCAGAGTCAGGACATGAGAGGGAGGAGATTGGGGCCAATGACTGATGACTGCAATTTCTTCATAAGTTCCTCCTTCCTCCCACCATGTTGAGTCCCAGGAGACTAGTGATCCCACACTGGGACACTCCTGGAAGCTTTTTACAACACCATTTCTTGATTGTGACCTCTCAACCTGCATGCTCCAAAAGAGACATGACGACCTGCTGTTTAGTGATGCACAAACCTTATGGCAACAAGAACATGATGGTGGGGAACGGCATATTTTGTCTAAGGAGGAAGATGATGATGAGACACGGAGACTTAATAACAACCTGACTTATCGGTAACCAAGTCCAAGAACCAGGGTGCGGCGGTGGAAGACGAGGTAATGGATGACAAAGCCACCGACCCAACCTGGGAAGCTGGCATGCTAAGTGAAGCCAGCAATACTGAGTAGGAGGGATTGGCAGTACCGAAACAGGCAGGAAGAGGCAGTGGGGTGACTAGATGAAGAAGTCGATCAACTGTTCTTCAGGGCACCGACACTCGTGAATTTCTCAGTCAATGAGTTAGATGTTCCCAGTCTGAGAATTTTTAAAGAGAGTTCTGAGACTAAAAAAAATGGTCAATTGCAACCTGGGCCATGCCATGATCAGCAGGGGCCTGACCACGAAGAGCCAAACAACCACCTGCATGATCAGTCACGTCATCTAAGCACTCGACTCTATGGGCCAAACACCTGGATCTGCGATTGGTGCCAGCGGGTGACACTACTGCCTCTTCCCCTGTTCTAGGTGCTTCCCAATCCCCATCCATGACACTGGTGCAGATGCCTCCCGCCCTGCAGTCCTTGCACAGTGTGAACCACCATCATCAGGCACTTCCAAATCCTTGTACCAGCACAGCATTCAGCTGTCCCTATCCCATGCCTTGGAATGAAAAAGAAAGTTCCCAGCCACAAACCCAAGTGCTAAATGGCGCACTTACAGGCTCCTTGGCGTGGAAATGTTGCCATTTAGGCTTGTTTCTGCTGACTCATGGCTGCAGCCGTCCCTCGGTTATCTGACGCTACATTTCCCAGACGGCACACTGGGTGAACATTGTGGAGGCCGGGGTTGAGTCCCACTCTGGCACGACACGTGCTATCGACGCTGAAGATTGCTGGCCCTACTTCTATTAGGGTTTCCTCCACCTTTTGCTGCCGTAACCTTCTCCTGTCCTGTCAGCAGACGTCACCCATGTGAGGAACCCTGACTGGCGTAGCTCGGATCTTTGGGACTTGACTGTTGACGTCTGGGCTGGGAACCTGGACTGGCGTCGCTCGGATCTTGATGGCTGGGCGGATAGGCGGCACCTTTCTTCCTGACATGACCTCCGGACGCTGCTGTTGCTCCTCTCGTCTCTCTCTTCGGCGCCAGAATCACCTCAGAACTTGAAGACGCGCTGTTTTTCTCCTCAGCTCGTTTCCCTGACAACGCTGTCCTCAGAGTCCTGATCAAACTCCTCCCCTTTGCCATGCCTCTTCCCCTTTGCGATGCCTCCTCCCCTCTGCCATGCCTCCTTTCCTCTGCCACACCTTCTCCCCTCTGCCACACCTTCGCAGCCACAGGTCCTCCCCTCTGCCACGCCTCCTCCCCTCTACCATGCCCCTCCCATTTGCCACACCTCCTCTGCTATTGGTCCTCCCCTCTGCCACACCTCCTCCCCTCTGCTACACCTCCTCTGCCACGGATCCTTCCCTCTGCCACACCTCCTCTCCTCTAGGTCCTCCCCTCTGCCACACCTCCTCCCCTCTGCCACGCCTCTGCACTATTCTGGTTCCACAGTGTCTTGTCTCCTTACACAGGCATTTTAGTGCTGCTCATCCCTCGTCATGAAATGTCATGCCAAAGGGTTGGAGCAGAAGGGCCCAGGTGCTCGCATCCTCCGCCATATTACTTCTCAGGTGTATTTGCTTCCTCTCGGCCATACTTATCATCACCCTAATACTACACAATCCGCCCTGTAGATGATATCGCAGCTCTGCACTAGTGTTGAGCGAGCATGCTCGACACTGCTCAGTACTCGCCCGAGCATCACGCTACTCGGGATGTTCGGCGAGCACCTAGCATTTCCAGGTTACTCGGGCGGGAGCTCGGGTCTCCGCCCTGCATGTTTGGCGCTCTTTACAGAGCCAATGAACATGCAGGGATTGCCAGCCAGTCACTGTAATGCCTCAGCCATGTTGGTTGTGGGCATTACAGTGATTGGCTGGCCGCACAGCGTCACCTCGAGTATTTAAAACCGGACGCCGCCATCTTGGACACAGTTGCTCCGGATCAGACAGTGTAGGGACAGCGCTGCTTATTTAGGGAGAGATTTATCCTGCGAAATAGTTAGTGTAGGGTCGGTAAAGGCTGCCAGATCAAACAAACAGTCCTTCTGAGGACTAATATCCATCACAGATATCAGGCAGGCAGGCTGTATAGGAGACGCAGTGGTTATACCAGCAAACACTGCATTACAGTCCTGTGTGCTCCAGTTGCTGAAATTGCTGGACTTAGCTCAAGGTCTCGGGGGCCAGGAAAAATCCTTTTTTTTTCATCTAAATCCTCTTTTTTTCTTCCTCCTTCACACTGTACAAATACCAGTCCTATTAACCTTTTGGTGACCCCCCCTCCCACAAAAAAAAGAGTGTGTCTCTGATTTTTCAGACACAAATATATCTGTTGAAAATAGTCTGGTGTAGGCTAGAGAAACAGAAGTGTGGTTTTGCAGTTCCACGGTTCAAACCTCTGTATTATCCACATTTGGGCCAATTGTATCTAAAAAAAAAAGTTTGAGTGTGTCGCTCACTGTTCAGCCACAAATATATATATATATAAAAAAGTCTGGTATACACCAGTAAATTATAACTGTGGTTTTGCTGTTCCACGGTAAAAAATCTCTATTATCCTGCTTTTGGCATTTTTTGCCGTAAAAAAAAAATAATAGTGTCTCCTGATTGTTCAGACACAAATATATTTGTTGAAAATAATATGGTGTAGGCCCGAGAAATACAAGTGTGGTTTTGCAGTTCCACAGGTCAAATCTCTGTATTATCCTGCTTTTTTGCATTTTTTGCCGTAAAGAAAGACAGTAGTGTCTCCTGATTGTTCAGACACAAATATATTATTGAAAATAGTCTGGTGTAGGCCCGAGAAATAAAAGTGTGGTTTTGCAGTTCCACGGGTCAAATCTCTGTATTATCCTGCTTTTTTTCATTTTTTGCCGTAAAGAAAAACAGTAGTGTCTCCTGATTTTTCAGACACAAATATATCTGTTGAAAATAGTCTGGTGTAGGCCCGAGAAATACAAGTGTGGTTTTGCAGTTCCACGTGTCAAATCTCTGTATTATCCAGCTTTTTTGCATTTTTTGCCGTAAAGAAAAACAGTAATGTCTCCAGATTGTTCAGACACAAATATATCTGTTAAAAATAGTCTGGTGTAGGCCCGAGATATACAAGTGTGGTTTTGCAGTTCCACGGGTCAAATCTCTGTATTGTCCTCCTTTTTTGCATTTTTTACTGTAAAGAAAAACAGTAGTGTCTCCTTATTGTTCAGACACAAATATATCTGTTGAAAATAGTCTGGTGTAGGCCAGATTACTAGAACTGTGATTTTGCAGTTCCACGGGTCAAATCTCTGCATTATCCTTCTTTTGTCATTTTTGCCATAAAGAAAAACAGTAGTGTCTCCTGATTGTTCAGACACAAATATATCTGTTGAAAATAGTCTGGTGTAGGCCCGAGAAATACAAGTGTGGTTTTGCAGTTCCACGGGTCAAATCTCTTTATTATCCTTCTTTTTGCATTTTTTGCCATAAAGAAAAACAGTAATGTCTCCTGATCGTTCAGACACAAATATATCTGTTGAAAATAGTCTAGTGTAGGCCTGAGAAATACAAGTGTGGTTTTGCAGTCCCACGGTTCAAACCTCTGTATTATCCACTTTTGGGCCATTTTTACCTAAAAAAAAACAGTTTGAGTGTGCCGCTCACTGTTCAGCTGCAAATATATCTATTTAAAATTTTCTGGTATACCCCAGTATACAATAACTGTGGTTTTGCCATTCCACGGTAAAAAATCTCTATTATTCAGCTTTTGGTATTTTTTCCGTAAAGAAAAACAGTAAAACTTTCTCCCTGATTGCTCAGATTGTTTAAAAGAGTCGGGTGTAGGTCAGAGAAATAGAACTGTGGTTTTCCTCTTCCACGGTTCTAATCTACTTTTTATTACCCTTTTTCCCTTAATAGTGCGAGTGTAAGCTATTTTACTTCCTTTACAATGGGCAAGGCGCGTGGCAAGGGACGTGGAAGTGGACGTTCTGGTGATGGTGTGTGCAGAGGACGGGACCGTGCCCAAGTTGAAAATGTGCCACAACCAACAGCCACATCTTCTCGCTCCCACTTCTTGACCGAATTACTAGGGAAGCACAGAACAACACCAGTATTGCGAACTGATCAGTGTGAACAGGTTATTAATTGGATAGCAGATAATACTTCCAGTTACCTGGGCACCACCACCTCCGGTCTGTCTTCCACACGGTCAACTCTTAGTAGCCGTGAGTCTCGACCGCATACTCCTCCTCACCCTGATGCTCCTTCCTCCCACCATGCTGAGTGTCGTCAGACAGCAACTGATCCCACAGTTGGACACTCTGAAGAGCTGTTCACTGGTCCATTTCCATATATGTGCCCCTCGCCTGCTTTCTTGAAGTGGTGGAAGAGGAGATCCCATGTAGCAATGCCCAAATATTTGAACAGCCACGGCCACAGGAAGTCGACGCTGGCAATCTGTCACAAGAGGTGGACGATGACGAGACACAATTGCCAGGAAGTGAGGAGGAGGATCGTGGTGCGCAAGTGGAAGAGGAGGAGGTGGTGGATGATCTAGTAACTGACCCAACTTGGTAGGAGGACACGCAGAGCGAGGCCAGCAGCACACAGGGTGAGGGAGGCAGAGTACCCCAACAGGCAGGAAGAAGCAGTGTGGTGGCCGCACACAGAAGGCAGGCAACAGTTCCCCGTAACACCAACACGAGGGACGTTGCCAGTACAACCTGTAGGTCTTCCAGAGTCTGGAATTTTTTTAAAGACTCTGCTGATAACCCCAAAAAGGCCATTTGTACCACCTGCCATGCCAGCATCAGTAGGGGTGACAAAACTACCAGCCTGACCACCACCAGCATGATCAGGCACATGGCAGCAAAGCACCCGACTTTGTGGGGCGAACCCCAGGGTCCACGACCAGTGTCAGCTGGTGTCACCACTGCTTCTTCCGCTGTTGTGCGTGCAATACAACCCCCTGTTGTGTGTGCAAGGCAATCCCCTGTCCATACTGCATGTAAAGATGCCCCCTCCTCTCAGTCTTCACTTGTTATGGCAGTTTCTCAAGAAACAGTATCAACGTCCACTTCCACGTCCCACCGCAGTGTTCAATTGTCCATATCCCAGACCTTTGAACGAAAGCTGAAATTCGCAGCTAACGCCCCACAGGCCACAGTCCTAAATTCGCACATTTCACGACTGCTTGCGTGAAATGCTGCCTTTTAGGCTGGTGGAGACGGAATCCTTCCGCTACCTTATGGCGGTGGCCGTCCCTCGGTACTCGGTCCCCAGCCGACTCTATTTTGCCTGGTGTGCCATCCCCGCACTACACAAGCACGTGTCCCAAAACATCTGCCGTGCCCTCAACAACGCAGGTACTGGGAGAGTCCACCTGACAACGGACCCGTGGATAAGTGCTTGCGGCCAGGGACGCTACATCTCCCTGACGGCACACTGGTTAAACATAGTGGAAGCCGGGACCCAGTCGGACCTCGCGACCGAACACATCCCCCCCTGCACAGAGGATTGCGGGCCCTTTGTCAGTCAGAGTTGCCCCCACAGTGTACAGCTCCTGCGCATCATCCTCCTCCTCCTCCTCATGTTCAGCCTCCATCTTAGATATCACCACATCAGTTACAAGCTGGAAGCACTGCAGTACTGCCTCAGCCAAGCGGCAACAGGCTGTGCTGAAACTCATAAGCTTAGGTGATGAACCTCACACTGCTTGTGAGTTGTGGACAGCTGTGAAAGATCAGGCAGATCTGTGGCTGAGACCGCTAAACCTACATCCAGGCATGGTCGTGTGTGACAATGGCTGTAACCTGGTGGCGGCTCTGAGGCGAGGAGAGATCACACACGTACCATGCCTGGCTCATGTGCTTAACCTCGTGGTTCAGTGGTTTCTTAAATCGTACCCCGAGTTGCCAGATCTGCTTGTCAAAGTACGCCGCCTGTCAGCTCATTTTCGCAAGTCGTCTACAGCCTCCGCCACCCTTGCTGTGTGGCAGCTGCGTTTGCAGCTTCCATCACACCGACTGGTGTGTGATGTCCCCACACGTTGGAACTCTACCCTCCACATGTTGCAAAGGATTTGTGAGCAGAAGAGAGCAGTTGTGGAGTACAAGCTGCAACAAGGCCGTCGATATTCAGGTCAGACTCCACACATAAGACCTCAGGAGTGGACCTGGATGTCTGACATATGTACCATCTTGACAAACTTTGAGGAGTCCACCAAGATGGTGAGTGGCGATGACGCCATCATTAGCGTCAGCATTCCACTTATCTGTCTTTTCCAACGCTCTCTGCAGAGAATTAAAGAGGAGGCATTGCAGCCAGAGTATGATGAGATGGATCAAGAAGCCGTAGCAGGCGAATACACACAGCCCAGCCTCTTCTCATCCTAACGGGGTACAATGGGGGAGAGGAGGAGGAGGAGGAAGAACAGGAGCTTGTATCATGCGCTGTAGACGGTAGTACCTGTACAACTGTCATACCGTCGGTTCAGCGTGGGTGGCCTGAGGACAGAGGTGAGGAGGAGGAGGAGGAGAGCATGGTCAGTCATCATCTTCAGGGGTCTGGTTTCCACAGTAACAGCTATGTTATGTCTGAGAGCAGGTGGGAGGTCTCTTGGTCAGGGATCCTATGCATGCCACACCTCCTGCCCAGTCCTGGGAGGGGAAGGACTTCCCCTATATAAACCTAGGGCTGAGGCAGGGTTAGTGAGTAGAGAAGAAGTAGAGACAGAGAAGAGAAGCAGATATAGGAAAAGAACATCAGGAGCTCTGTGGGAGCAGTGCTATAAGGAGTCAGGGGCTGGCAGCTGCAGAGCTCGCCCTGACTGAGAAGCTATCACCGGACCCGGAGTCCGAGGCTGTGGGGACTAATCTTTACCCAGCAGCAGAAACCGCCCGGCAGGGGATTTCAGGTCCTCTGGCCAAGAAACCCGAAGGCACGGTCACACGCGTGGGACCAGCACCGCCGTCGTGGAGCGGACGCCACTAGAAGGCCCCGAGTCACCGGCCATACGGGTGAGCACCACACGGTACACTCAGGGACGTGGGCTACTTATACCCGCCTCTAGCAAGGTAGCCAGAAGAGTACAGCCAGTTTGGGAGGCCTACAACTCCGCCTGGCCAGGGGAGATCCCATCTGCTCAAGGACTGACCAGGCCCCGATCGCTAGCCAGTACTCCGGGAGGGTCTATCTTTATCACCAGTAAAGACCCTGAACTACACCGCATCGTCTCTGAGTGATTCCTGCTCCCCCATCATCCACGTCGGCTGCCCTGAGGCCATACCCCTCCCGTTGGGGGTGATACTACCACACTGCACAATCCTACCACCGGCCTCAGCGGTCTGTCCTGCAGCGGCAGCTCCTTCGCTGCATTCAACGGGTGGCGTAGTCGTCCAACATCTACCGCTAATACAACGCCACTTAGTCTGACTCCCTGGGCACGGACCCGGTCACCGCCACGAGACTACAACCCTCAACAGATCCGGCTCCGGGTAAGCTCCTGCATGCGCAACGCTGTGCGACACAGGCCCAGGGGTGCGTCACACGCATGGCTGACTTTATGTTACGCTGCCTTAACCGTGACCCTCGCGTTGTCAAAATGTTGGGTGACAGTCATTGCTGGTTGGTAACACTTTTAGACCCCTGCTACAAGGAGAACTTTCACTCTCTTATTCCTGAGGTGGAGAGGTCTACAAGAATGGGGCAGTACCAGAAGGCCCTTGCTGCAGAACTGTTAAAAAAATTCCCATCTGAACACGCTAGCGGCAGAGGTCACAGTTCGTTTACCAACCAAGGCGTACAGGCGATAGAGACGCAACTCCAATCCAGCAGAGGCAGGGGAACACTGTCAACATTCTGCGACAGTTTTCTGAGACCCGCCCATGTGGCGCCCCTGAGGGTTCGACCGCCACATGGATTCTGCACTTCTCTAATGGAGTGTAGTGTTCCTCCTCTGAGGTAAGAACAGTATGATAGTCGTGACCCAACCTTTGCATCCAACACCACATTTCTCCACCAGAGGGGGCTAGTATGCACTAGGTGCTGCTCCCCTGGTTACAGGGAGACTGGGGAACCGAGAGTTAGGGGAACCAGTTAGTGGGTGAGGGTGGAGGACTTACAAGCTAGTTACACTTTAAATTTCATGTTTAATAAAGAGCCATTTTGGTCTTGGTTCTTTGACTGTTCTTTGATCGTGATCTCCCTCCCTGAGCGTGGATCCTGTGTGGGCCTGCAGAGGACGGAGACACGGCCCTCGTACCTTAGCCTTGGGACGATGGGTAGGTTGTAGACAAGGAATGTCTCGACCCAGTCAATGACCAGGACCAAGAAGGCTGGGAGCTTAAGAGTGTGGCTCCATAGCAAATGGATCCCAGGCAGGATGATGACGGAGCGGAGTACGCCACCTGTCCTTGCCAACCTGATATATTCAGAGGGAGTCCGGCTGCAAGAGGGGTACCGGCCCCCGACACCCGACCTTGCTACTCCACGTCCTGGTCGGGAAAGCCCGGTAGGCCCAGAGGATCCCACCGGGTATCGGACGGAGCGGAGCTGCCACCCGTGCCCTTGTTCTGAGAGGAGCTCAGAGGGAGACCCATCCTATTCGCACACACACAGGAAAGGATTCGGTCTGTAGTTCAGGAACACTCTGGTGTAGGGTCCCGACTGAATGCTGGACTTACTCGAAGCACCCCCGTCCCTGGTGACCGCAGGACTCTGCGGGAAGCAGGGAGTCGCCTTCCTTCTGCCATCTCTAAAGTGAGTAAAGCCTTGGAAGCTCACCCCTATGGCATCCGGACAGTTTATTCTGCGCTACACTGCATGACGTGGCGCCCGTCTTCCTCTACTACTACCCCCTCCACCCTGGCCCTCTGCCCTGGGGCCTTGCTCCGTCTGTGGGGAGTAGTAATAAATTTGGCCGCTATAACACCGTGCCTCAGCGGACTGCAGCGACGCAAGTGGCCTTCACCAGGTGCCACAGGTGGTGTAGTCGTAAATCAGCCACTCAACCTGGATGAGCCCACACCATCCTTTTTAATGTGACGGCCCTGAGCACGGGTCGGGTCCGGGCCACGGCTGCACCCCATCTCTACATCACAGGACCTGACACCGAGTCCCCCATCTCCCAGGGTAAAGAAAAGGGCTTTTTCCGAGAAGAGGTGTCACACCCAGCTTACAGGCCCTGAGGCACGGGGTACTCTCACAAGGAGTGGAAAGTTTCAAAAGATGGTCAGGGAGTACCTTGCCGACCGTACCATCATCCTCCGTGATTCCTCTGTGCCTTTTAATTATTGGGTATCCAAGCTGGACACTTGGAATGAACTCGCTCTGTACGCCTTGGAGGTCCTGGCCTGCCCTGCCGCTAGCGTGTTATCGGAGCGTGTTTTTAGTGCCGCTGGGGGAATTATAACTGATAAGCGCACTCGCCTGTCAACTGACAATGCTAACAAGCTGACCCTTATCAAAATGAACAAGGGCTGGATTGGGCCAGACTTCTCATCACCAAATGACAGCAGAGTAACATAAAGTCAAATCCACTGTGTTATTTTGGGAGGTGTATTCACATGCACAGCTTCACACACACACATTGGTATACGCTTCCTCATTTCGGCAGTTTTATTTACTTCTCCTTATCCTCAACCTCCACCACCACTATACCACCAGGGTGACCGTGGTCCGTGTTGCCACTATTGAAAGTTCCTCCGTCCTTATTTTTGTCAGCTTTTGCTTGGAAGGCATAAGCAAAGACTGTGGGAGACCCACTCCTCAATAATGGGAATAATATTTTTAAGATGCTGCACAGTATGGCTCTTGCAAAAGGCATTAAAAGCGTCTTGTTAAGCTACTGTGACCTCCACCACTTTTCCGCGGGGCATTAAAAGCGTCTTGTTAAGCTACTGGGACCTCCACCACTTTTCCGAGGGGCATTAAAACCGTCTTGTTAAGCTACTGGGACCTCCCCGTCTCTTCTGAGGGGCATTAAAAGCGTCTTGTTAAACTCCACAGCTCTTCCAAGGGGCATTGAAATGTTGTTTATAATTAACTCTAACCTCCACGACTCTTCGAACGAGCATTACATTTCCTCCTAATTTTTGGCAGCTTTTGCTTGGAAGGCATAAGCAAAGACTATGGGAGACCCACTCCCCAATAATGGAAATAATGTTTTTAAGATGCTGTACTGTATGGCTCTTGTAAGGGGCATTAAAACCGTCTTGTTAAGCTACTGCGACCTCCACCACTTTTCCGAGGGGCATTAAAACCGTCTTGTTAAGCTACTGGGACCTCCACGTCTCTTCAAAGGGGCATTAAAAGCATCTTCTTAAGCCACTCTGAACTCCACAGCTCTTCCAAGGGGCATTAAAATGTTGTTTTTAATTACCTCTAACCTCCACGACTCTTCCAACGGGCATTGCATTTCCTCCTAATTTTAGTCAGCTTTTGCTTTTCAATGCAAAGGTGAAAGCTAAGGGAGACCCACTACCCAATAATGGGTAGAAGGTTTTTAGTACGCTGTAATCCACGTCTGTTTCAAGGGGCATTGCAGTTCCTCATAATTTTTGGAAAGCCTTCCATTCACTGCTTAGGCCAACAGTGTACAGGAGACCAAGTTGCTATAAATGAAAAAAACGGTTTAGTTAAGGCCCTCTGACCTCCATGTCATTTCCAAGGGGCATTGGAGTGCCTCAAAATTTTTGGTAGGCATTGCACTCACTGTATGCCCTATAACTGTGTAGCAGAACCGCTCCTTTTGTTACAGAAACATATCCTACTAGACATTTGTGGTTGACTGGCCTGATATTGATGTGAATGGTCCCTGTTCCTCCTGCTCTTTCTCCTTTGCCACTACCTCATCCATCATTTATCACCTGAAGCTTTGTTTTAACGGGAGTCATAGAACTGGGATAGTAGCAGGAAAACATCCAGCAATCCTCGGAGGAGGTAGGATATGCGCCAAAACGCTGACCACCTCAGGCCTAGCCGCTACTACATACACGCGCTTGCATTCCAAGAAAACAAAGCTGACGCTAACTTCTATCATCATCATGCTGCTCACCTTGGCACTCTCAACTCCCCTGATGGAGAAGCCAGGGCCCACCGGAGGAGTCTGGTTCTCTGGTGGGCTCGTCCAATGCTGCCCTAAAGCAGGCCAGGCTAAGAAAAGTGTGTGGGGGGAAGTTGACAGGAGAAATAGGGGCAGCTGGGGACCGTTTATGGACACCCGGCTGCCCCCTGGTGGCTGGGTTCCGAGTGTGGACACCCGGCCGCCGTGCGGCTGGTGACTGAGTATGGATACCAGGCCGCCAACGCAGCCATAACGTGGTGGCCAGATTCCGCCTCCACATGCCTAAAAGGCCAAATTTCAAGTGCAAGCAAGCAAGCAGTATGGTATTGCAGCTTGGGGGTGGGTGGGTGGCAGGCTGCATACTAGTGCTTGCGTTGCAAGGAATGGGAAAGGTACATTGAACACTGCCCTGGGACAAGGACTTGAATGGGGATAGTTGCAAGTCTGCAACGACAGGTGCAGGGTGGGAGGCATCTTCGCATGTACCATGAACAGGGGTTTGGCATGCACACACTACAGCGGAATAGGCTGTCCTTCCCACTAAATGCACTGGGGAGGGCACAGGTAATGTTTTGGTATGCGCGCTTAATCTTATGTATAAGGCACACCGGGACAAATAGGGGCGGCTGAGGACTGAGTATGGATTCCTCGCTGCCGATGCAGCCATGAGGTAGTGGCCAGCTTAGGCCTCCTCCAATCTGAAAGGCCCCATTTCAAGTGCAAGCTAGCAGTATGGTATTGCAGCCTGGGGGTGGGTGGGTGGCAGGTTGCACACTTACACTTGCATTAAAAGAAAACAAAGCAGATGCTAACTTCTATCATCATCATCATGCTGCTCACCTTGGCACTCTCAACTCCCCTGATGGAGAAGCCAGGGCCCACCGGAGGAGTCTGGTTCTCTGGTGGGCTCATCCAATGCTGCCCTAAAGCAGGCCGGGCTAAGAAAAGTGTGTGGGGGGATGTTCCAAGGAGAAATAGGGGCGGCTTATGGACACCCGGCTGCCCCTAGGCGGCTAGGGACCGTGTGTGGACACCTGGCCGTGGGGCGGCTGGGGACCGAGTATGGACACCCGGCCGCCCCCTGGCGGCTGGGGACCGAGTGTCGACACCCGGCCGCCGGGCGGCTGGGGACTGTGTATGGATACCTTGCTGCCGAAGCAGCCATGACGTGGTGGCCAGATTCCGCCTCCACATGACTAAAAGGCCCAATTTCAAGTGAAAGCAAGCTAGCAGTATGGTATTGTAGCCTCCGGGTGGGTGGGTGGTTGGCTGCATATTTGCGCTTGCATTGCAAGGAATGGGGGAGGTACAATTGAACACTGCTCTGGGACAAGAACTTGCACGGGGATAGTTGCAAGTCTGCATCTTCTGATGTGGAAAGGATCACTTCTGATGGGCACACTTTTAGGCAGTGACCTGCGTGTCAGAGATGCTTCCAGGGGTCTTCCCCATGCTGTTCCCATGTCTTTTCAGCACTCTATGCATGTGTCACACAGCACATGGCCAGATAAGGTTGTAAAATGTTAAAATTACATTTCCAGGTGAAAGCATTTGTCACGGTTGAAAGCAATACAAAAGTGCAAAAACGCATAAAAAATGCTACTTGTGAACATAGCCCAAGGTGTGGAGGAGTATTTTTTTTTTTTGGTTATTTCTTTTACCTTATATACAAGTCTTTACCCTGGAAAGGAAGTTCCTTAACATATTTCACAGGAAAGCAGTTTCAGTTTCGTTTTTGAACGTTTTATTGTGAGCCCTTAAAAGTGGCTTAATACCTCTGACCACGTTGTTGGCAGCAGTGACCTGGGGGTCAGAAATGCTTCCTGCGGCGATCCCCATGCTGTCCCCATGTCATTTGAGCACTGTCACTATCGTTTTGGGCACTTTTTAGGCTTTCTACAGACTGCCGGGGGAGCCGCCGCAAAAATGTTCGGGTCTCCCATAGACTAACATTGGGCTCGTTGCTCGGGTCGAGTATCCGAGTATCACGGTGAGCTCGGCCCGAACTTCGAGCACCCGAGCGTTTTAGTGCTCGCTCAACACTACTCTGCACTACTGATTGCAAAATCAAATAATAAATGTACAAAAGTGTAAAAAAAAACACAAAAAGGGATCACAGAAAGTGATGTACAGTATATGTGGGACAAAGTGCAGCACTGATTATGGGGGGCATTAATCACCAAAAAACATAGTGACCTGCAGATCATCAGGTTTACAGAGGAAAATAAAATGCCTGGTGAAGCCAGAGGCCAACCTGTACCAGAGGAAAGCACTGTCTGCTCTGGAAGGACAGGTGAGCGGAGAGGGTTTATCTCTGATGATCTAGTGCTCGGAGAGACATCAGATAATGAGGAAAATACAGTTCTCAGCAAATATCTAAGATTCAAATCAAATTATCTGCTGAACTGGAATCTCACAGATCCGCTGATCACAACACTTGGATGATGAAGGTGATAAAATACCCAGAGAAAGGAAGAATGGATCTAGTTGAGGAAGGGGTTAACAGATGAGGGGTAAGTTCAGCTCATTCCTTCTCTGCTGATATTGCTGCACTTTCACCAGTTACCAGAATTGTGCCACGTTAATATCCTACTAATGTGTAATTATTATTACTGCTCATAAATAAGACAATGCTTAGAACAAGGAGACAGGGGGCACAGCTAGGTGTGAGAGGGGGGCTACAGGCGACCTGTGAGATACATATAGTATGAAACAAAGAGAAAGCCACAGGTGCAAGGAACTAAGCATTATACTTATAATTTCTGGGTGTGCCTAGTTCCTTCTACCTGTGACTTTCTTTTTGTTTCATACCATAAATAAGACGAAGCGCCGGTGCCCCCGACATGGGCTAATAATGATACACGTGTCTGTTCTCAGATCTGCCACTAGAGGGCAATGAATCAGACAGTGCGGCGAATATGTGTTATAATATCGCCCCCGTGTGGTCACTGCGGAAAACGGCTCAATGCAGGAAACTAACAGGACAGGAATCCCGCACTGTCTGCCGGATAGGAGTTATAGTCACTTCCTCCTTCTAGTCTCTACGTCCGGATATCATACACAAGGCCCGGATGTGTTATTATCACTACACAACTCATCACACATAACTGAGTAGAAAGAAGGAAAGGGAAATACAGACGTGTGATCAGCCAATCAGTGATAGGTGAGGGGAGGAGCCTATAGTGCGACACGCCCCACAGAGGCGTCATCACTGTACAGTTCTCTCTATGGTCCGCTCACTCTATATATAGTGGAGGAATTAGCGCTAATCTCTCAGTCGGTAGAAGATTTCTTGAACGATGTCTGGTCGCGGTAAAGGAGGGGAAGGTCTCGGGAAGGGCGGCACAGGAAGGTACTGCGTGATAACATCCAGGGCATCACCAAGCCTGCCATCCGCCGTCTCGCTCGCAGGGGAGGCGTCAAGCGCATCTCCGGCCTCATCTATGAGGAGACTCGCGGCGTCCTGAAAGTCTTCCTGGAGAACGTGATCCGTGACGCCGTCACCTACACCGAGCACGCCAAGAGGAAGACCGTCACCGCCATGGACGTGGTGTACGCGCTCAAGCGCCAGGGCCGCACTCTCTACGGCTTCGGAGGTTAATTGTGTTCTCCGCTCCATCCTCACCCCCCAAAGGCTCTTATCAGAGCCGCCCACATGTACAGTGGAGAAGCTGTGATTCCTGCTGCGGGGCCGGGGGTTGTGTCCTGTGCTCTGATCATTGCGGTAATGAGGGGAAATATCTGCAGGACAGAGAAACAGAAGCCCCCACCCTGAGCTCCCGGGATCCGTCACATCAGTGACCGGGGAGAGAAGGGGCGAGTGCTCGGTGATGAGCAGATCGGGGGATGTGTAAGTGATCGGTGACCGATGTCGCAGCTGTGAGAGCTGAGGATCCGACAGGATCACTGGCTGCAGAATGAGGCATGAAGTGCAGTGAGGGTCTGCGCTGTGATCAGGGGAGAATTCTGGATCTGGAGACATAAGACCCTGTACAGATTGGGGTCTGATCTCCCCTGTGTGGAGTGAGATCGGCCACTGATCACTGTACACGAGCAGAACGCCCGAGATCCGCAGCACTGACTGTGTTACATGGATGAGGACAAAGGAAGAGGAGTGAGCGGGAAGTTCAAATTCTGGGTTCAGCCAATCATCATTGAGGATCAGGTCACGGCTCCGCCCACAGGAGACGCCAGTGTTAACCATTTCTTGCCGCCGTTCTCCATGATCGGTGATTTCCTAATTCCTCAGTGACCGGAGCCTGACGTTTGCTCTGGGGAGAAATACACACCCGATCGTCCTACCGGGCGGAACATCCCCTGCAGTCACCGAGCAGAGGACAGATGAGCACCCGGCTGTGCGGACCAGAGAGGAGACTGATGACGCGGATCAGGGGCGTGTATGTTACCGGATTTCACCTTCATCTCCTTTTCTCTGATTGGTCGGTCACAGAGCAGTTAGTGATTTAGAATTTCCGCTCATTGTAACATTTGTTTTATTTTTTAAATATATATTGGAAAAAATTATATTTATATATATACACAGCACTATATGGGGGTATATATATATATACTTCATCTATCCGCTAAATCTAATACATAATTTCAGTGAACACAGATAAAGATGAACAGGTCTGTGATGGGAGGATTGTATCCAGCGACTACACCGGATGACATTCCTAAAATCTCCTTAGTTTGGCTCATACTGTATTATGCAGTGGATTTTATGGTCGCATTCTGTGAGGAAAACATTCACCAAATGCGACACGTGTGCATCCGCGATTTTAGAGCGAATTCTCATTTCCCTGCATTATTGTCAGAGTACAGACATCTGAGTGAGCTTGTAGACCAGAAATCATAAGAAAACCTGTAACTAAGAAATTGCAAAACGAAGTCAGAATTCTCCAACATCAGCTTCTTTATTCACAGTTCTGCATTTCTCACAGCTGAGGGAAGCGCTGGCGCTGATCATGGAGCCCTGGGGATAGTATTGATGATTTATCAGCTCAGCCCAGATGATGAGAATAAACGATCAACCTCCTCAGCACATGAGGAAGGAGAGAGCAGGGAGGAGAGGGCAGGAAGGAGAGAGCAGGGAGGAGGGAGCAGGAAGGAGAGGGCAGGATGGAGAGGGCAGGATGGAGGGGGCAGGATGGAGGGGGCAGGAAGGAGAGATCAGGTCCGTCTCCAGTGTCTGCTCACCCTCCATCCCCCACTGCAGCAGCCAGTAATCTGCAGGAGAAGCGACAACCTGAGCAGCAGCAGAGGCTGACGGACCCGAGCTGAGATCGCAGGATGGAGCGGACGTCAATATATATTTACACTGGTCCTTTGTATCTCAGCTGCCGGTGATCGCTCTGAGAACAATGCGCCGATCTCTACATCACACACTTCCATGGTAGTTTCCGGGCTCATTGAATGTTCCCCAGGTGACGATTGTCCTGGTCAGAACAGATGTCCACGCTGCAGACGATCGCAGTTATCAGAGCAGGTTGTTCTATACACATTCCTGCTGCTCTGTACAGGGGAGAGGGGGCGGCGCAGAGTTCCGGGGTCTGCCGCAGTCTGCACTGATATCAGGGGACGTCATGTCGCAGAGCTCTGCGGGGGGAGGGGTCGCTCCATGTGTGATCTATAGAAACCAGTGCAGCCCGGAGTGTAGAGCGATGATGGGGAGATCTGTACAGCGCCGTGTACGGGACATGGAGACTCAGGGAGCGGAAGTGTGTCATGTGGCCAGGTAGTCGGTCACTATTGGCGGCTCAATACTGTACGCAGAAGCCAATGGATGTAGGGGGTGTGGCTTACAGGAGCCAATGAGGACGCGCACACGAGCATAAATACCCTTCTCCCGCCGCTTCGCTTATCACTTCTGTATCCGTCTATACAGCGCTATGGCCAGAACCAAGCAGACCGCCCGTAAGTCCACCGGAGGGAAAGCTCCCCGCAAGCAGCTGGCCACTAAAGCCGCAAGGAAGAGCGCTCCTGCCACTGGCGGAGTGAAGAAGCCGCATCGCTACCGGCCAGGAACAGTCGCTCTCCGGGAGATCCGCCGCTACCAGAAGTCCACCGAGCTGCTGATCCGTAAGCTTCCCTTCCAGCGCCTGGTGAGGGAGATCGCCCAGGACTTCAAGACCGATCTGCGCTTCCAGAGCTCGGCGGTGATGGCGCTGCAGGAGGCCAGCGAGGCTTATCTGGTGGGGCTGTTCGAGGACACCAACCTGTGCGCCATCCACGCCAAGAGGGTCACCATCATGCCCAAAGACATCCAGCTGGCCCGCAGGATCCGCGGGGAGAGAGCTTAGATCTGCCCGGGCCCCGAGGACAACACAAAGGCTCTTTTCAGAGCCACCAAATACTCCAAGACGAGCTGAGAACTCTCATGATTAGCCGCCATTCTGCTCCTCTGTCCGTATCCTCCGCGCAGTTACTATCTGTATAATTATAGGGGATCTAGTAGTGAGTGAACTATATTGTGAAAAGTGCAATAAGCTGAGGAATAACGTTACATCCATCACGTAATCCGTAATAGAAGCCGCACCTGTGTGACCAGAGCAGCGCGATGCTCCTGTGCACTGCTGGGGTCTGGGGAGAGAAGGCGGAAACTTGTGGTCGGGGATTGGTCGGTTCCTGTGGGCGGAGCTTTACTCCAATGTTTCCTTCTCATTCACTGATCAGTTGGTGGATTTGAATTTCCCGCTCAGTCGCTGCTCGCGCTCCAGTGGATCATTACAGTTCGTTGGAAAACCAAAGAGTACAGGCGAGAGAGACACAACTCCAATCCAGCAGAGGCAGGGGAACACTGAAAGTTTTGGGAGAGTTTTCTTATACCCTCCCATCGCACAGGCCCTGAGGTGCGGGGTACTCTCACAAGGAGTGCAAAGTTTGGGAAGATGCTGAGGGAGTACCTTGCTGATTGTACCAACGTCCTCCGTGATTCCTCTGTGCCATATGATTATTGGGTATCGAAGCTAGATACCTGGCATGAGCTGTCTTTCTATGCCTTGGAGGTCCTGGCCTGCTCTGCCGCTAGCGTTTTATCAAAGCGGGTTTTTAGAGCCACTGGTGGAATTATAACTGATAAGTGCATCCGCCTGTCAACTGAAAATGCTGAAGGGCTGACTCCCTGACTACCTCTAGAAGCTCATCAAGAGAATGCCAAGAGTGTGCAAAGCAGTCATCAAAGCAAAAGGTGGCTACTGTGAAGACCCTAGAATATAAGACATATTTTCAGTTGTTTCACACTTTTTTGTTAAGTATATAATTCCACATGTGGTAATTCATAGTTTTGATGCCTTCAGTGTGAATGTACAATTTTCATAGTCATGAAAATACAGAAACATCTTTGAATGAGAAGGTGTGTCCAAACTTTTGGTCTGTACTGTATATAACAGGAGAGGAGCCGCCTGTGTCCCTCCATACACTGCACACACTGGATATATATATAACAGGAGAGGAGCTGCAGGGAGAGGAGCCGCCTGTGCCCCCCATACACTGTACACACTTGATATATATATAACAGGAGAGGAGCTGCAGGGAGAGGAGCCGCCTGTGTCCCCCATACACTGTACACACTTGATATATATATAACAGGAGAGGAGCTGCAGGGAGTGGAGCCGCCTGTGTCCCCCATACACTGCACACACTGGATATATATATAACAGGAGAGGAGCTGCAGGGAGAGGAGCCGCCTGTGCCCCCCATACACTGCACACACTGGATATATATATAACAGGAGAGGAGCTGCAGGGAGCGGAGCCGCCGTCTGTGTCTCCTTCCGGCCTCTCAGCAGATCCAGGTCGTCCTCACATCGTACAATCCGCTTCCTGCACGATACAGATCGGGGTACAGATCCCGGTGATGGTGACCGGTGCCGGGAATAGAAGGGACGAGCTCCCGCAGCGGTTTTATCTCTGTAGATACACAGTGAGGTGCAGCCCGGGAGGACTATGGGGAGATCCCGGCTCCTCCGGCTCCTTCCTGCCTCCTCCTCCGCCAGTGACGGCTGTAGACATGTAGGGGAGATGTCAGGGAGGAGGAGGACACGGAGGAAGCGCGCTCTGCTGCCCGGTCCTGGCCGGTAATGGGCTCTTATCCCGGGCAGGGAAGCACAAGGGAGAGCGGAGCTTCACTCGGCATAGACAGGAGGGGGCGGGGCCTGTGTCCAGTGTCAGCCAATAGAAGCTCAGGAGGAGGCAGCCAATCAGTGCGCAGTGAGACTGTACATATAAGAGGCTCCTCCAGCTCCGTCCTCAGTGTTTTCTGTCCAGGAGATTCTTGTGTTAGTTCTTTATCACACGATGGCAGAGACCGCGCCAGCCGCCGCTCCTCCTCCCGCCGAACCGGCCGCCAAAGCCAAGAAGCAGCCGATGAAATCTGCCGCAGGGGGCGCCAAGAAGAGCAAGAAACCCTCCGGTCCCAGCGTGTCCGAGCTGATCGTCAAAGCCGTGTCCGCCTCTAAGGAGCGCAGTGGGGTGTCTCTGGCCGCCCTGAAGAAGGCTCTGGCTGCCGGCGGGTACGATGTGGAGAAGAATAACAGCCGCCTGAAGTTGGCCGTCAGGTCTCTGGTCACCAAGGGCGCCCTGCTCCAGGTGAAGGGCAGCGGCGCCTCCGGCTCCTTCAAGCTGAACAAGAAGCAGGAGACTAAGGACAAACCGGCCAAGAAGAAGCCGGCGGCTGCGGCCAAGCCCAGGAAACCCGCAGCCAAGAAAGCTGCCAAATCCCCAAAGAAGCCCAAGAAAAGCCCGAAAAAAGCCAAGAAGCCCGCAGCAGCCGCGGCCAAGAAAGCAGCCAAGAGCCCCAAGAAGCCGAAGGCCGCTCCGAAGCCCAAGAAGGTGACGAAGAGCCCGGCTAAGAAGGCGGCCAAGCCCAAAGCTGTCAAGAGTCCAGCTAAGAAGGCTACTAAAGCCAAGAAGCCTGCGGCCAAGAAATAAGCCAAAGCCGTCCTGTTATTACACCACAAAGGCTCTTATCAGAGCCATCACCTTGTCCCTGCAGAGCTGTATGATCAGTGTCACCACCTTGTTCCTGCAGAGCTGTATGATCAGTACCACCACCTTGTCCCTGCAGAGCTGTATGATCAGTGCCACCACCTTGTTCCTGCAGAGCTGTATGATCAGTGCCACCACCTTGTTCCTGCAGAGCTGTATGATCAGTGCCACCACCTTGTTCCTGCAGAGCTGTATGATCAGTGCCACCACCTTGTTCCTGCAGAGCTGTATGATCAGTGCCACCACCTTGTTCCTGCAGAGCTGTATGATCAGTGCCACCACCTTGTTCCTGCAGAGCTGTATGATCAGTGCCACCACCTTGTCCCTGCAGAGCTGTATGATCAGTGCCACCACCTTGTCCCTGCAGAGCTGTATGATCAGTGCCACCACCTTGTCCCTGCAGAGCTGTATGATCAGTGCCATCACCTTGTTCCTGCAGAGCTGTATGATCAGTGCCATCACCTTGTCCCTGCAGAGCTGTATGATCAGTGCCATCACCTTGTCCCTGCAGAGCTGTATGATCAGTGCCACCGCCTTGTTCCCGGCAGATATTATAGTGTGTACAGGGAGCTGCTTCAGGGTCATTAGTTATTGGAGGGAAGGGGCCGATGTCCTGCAGAAATCTTATTTCTTACATCCTGATCAATCACCGCTTGTAACCCGCGTCTGTAATAGTGAAAGGGGAGTGTGAGGCTTTTCTATGTTTCGACTGATCGAGGAGCCGCTGTACAGCTCCGTGTGCCGGGTATATAGACATACAGTGACATCGGCGGCTCATGCTGTAGAAGCCGCATGTAGACATGGTGTGATCGTGTCTGTATAGAATAGAGCTGTCAGCGCTCATCTGCTGCTTCCTCCGCACAATCATCCTCAGGACTCCGGGGACATTTATTAACCGCTCCTCTCCTCCATCTACAGGGGGATATGCTCTGCCGGCATTTTCTACAGCTGCTCCTTGGGGCTCCGCGTTTCCACCAGCTGTGCAGGTTTAGTGTTGGGTGAAGGGCGGAGCTACAGCTCGATGCTTGGTGCTGATTGGCTGATGCCTGGAGCTTTGGTGAGTTTCAGCTTCCCGCTCAGTCACTCTCCGCTTCTCCCGCTCTTTCTCTTCACGCGGTGTCAGGACGAGCGGTTCTCGTGCGGTTATTACCGGTCACTGTACATGGAGCGGGATCTCCGTGTAATGAGCGGGAGAGCCGCTCCGGCCCCGGGGAGGAGAGGTGTCCGGTGTAGTCGGCAGATCACATCCCCCGATCACAGAAGCGTTCACCTTCATCTATTATCATAGATTATATGAGGGACGATCTGTGTAATCGGCAGAGCATTGCTGGCGGCACTAGGACCCAGCGCCCAGGTCACTGATGGACAGGGCGGGGAATCCGGGCTGGTAACGGAGGGTGGGAGTCAGCCGTGTGGACGGGGGGTGACGGCTCTGTGCTCCCGTATGTAATCATAGGACAGCCAGGGGTTAATGATAAAGCCGCAGTGTCTGCACCAGAGCCAGGAGCGGAGGGAACTGCCGGGAAGGGGTTAATGTACCTGGAAGTGAGGGGGGGGGTATTGTCTGCAGAGCGATGAGCAGATCATCCTGTTTGGTGATAGATGAATGATGGGGGTGATGCTCCATGTGCTGCAGGATGGGAGAAGCCACCACAATATAGGAGCTCGGAGATCAGTGGCTGCCAGTACCCCCACATAGTGCTGTACGTCCTGATACCCCCATATAGTGCTGTACGTCCTGATACCCCCGTATACTGCTGTACGTCCTGATACCCTCACATAGTGCTGTACGTCCTGATACCCCCACATAGTGCTGTACGTCCTGATACCCCCACATAGTGCTGTACGTCCTGATACCCCCATATAGTGCTGTACTTCCTGATACCCCCACATAGTGCTGTATGTCCTGATACCCCCACATGGTGCTGTATGTCCTGATACCCCCACATAGTGCTGTACGTCCTGATACCCCCACATAGTGCTGTACGTCCTGATACCCCCGTATACTGCTGTACGTCCTGATACCCTCACATAGTGCTGTACGTCCTGATACCCCCACATAGTGCTGTACGTCCTGATACCCCCACATACTGCTGTACGTCCTGATACCCCCACATACTGCTGTACATCCTGATACTGGTGGCCTTCTCTACGCAAGGACGTTGCGAATTTCGTCACGGCTTGTTCCTCCTGTGCACGTAACAAAGTTCCCAGACGTCTCCTGCCTCTTCCCGTACCTTCCGGTCCGTGGCCACACATTGCTATGGACTTTATTACTAATCTCCCTGTTTCTGCCGGTTGTACAGTCATTTGGGTGGTCGCTGACCGCTTTTCTAGAATGGCCCACTTCATCCCTCTGCCTGGTCTCCCGTCTGCATCTGAGCTGGCTAAGGACTTCATCCATCACATCTTTCATCTCCACGGCCTACCCCTCCACATTGTGTCTGATCGAGGGGTCCAGTTCACTTCACGCTTCTGGAGAGCTACGTGTAAACTGCTGGATGTCTCCTTGGATTTCTCCTCTGCTTATCATCCTCAGTCCAATGGTCAAGTGGAACGTATCAACCAAGTCCTTACCAGCTTCCTCCGGCATTTTGTCAATGCTCACCATAACGACTTGGTTGAGCTCCTATCATGGGCCGAGTTCTACTATAACAACCATGAGAGTGAGTCTTCTTCCAAATCCCTGTTCTTTGTGGTCTACGGACAACACTCCAGGATTCCGCTTCCCGACTCCGCTTCTGTGGACAATCCTGCCGCGGAGTCTCTGGTCAGCGAATTTTCTACTATTTGGGAAGACACTAGATCCGCACTTCTTCAGTCCTCCGAGCAGATGATGAGACATGCTGATAAGAGACGTCTGGATCCACCTCAATTCCGTCCGGGAGACAGGGTCTGGCTCTCCCCCAAACATGTTCGGCTCAAAATACCATCGTATAAGTTGGGTCCGCGGTTCATCGGCCCGTTTGAGGTTCTCAAGCAATTCAATTCCGTGGCTTACAAGCTAAAACTCAAGGCCACCTTACGGATTCCCAACTCCTTCCACGTATCTCTCCACAAACCAGTTGTTCTTAATTCTTTTTCCGACAATCCAGGTACCTCCCCAGCTCCAGTCTCCGCTGAGGACGTCTATGAGGTAGAGAACATTTTGGCCCGGAGGAGAGGTCTTGGGAACCCAGGGAGAACATCCATGCCCCTCTTCTCCTTAAAGAATTTCTTGCTGGCTTGAAAAAGAGGGGGTGTAAAGGGGGGGGGTACTGTAGCATCGGCATCTCTGCCCCCTGCAAGGCTGAGATGCCGTCCCCCTTAGCGCCGCGGTCCTGCTCTGGCATCTTCCGGCCTCCCTGCAGCTGCCGCTGGTGCACGCAGCTTCCCTGGCTCTGTGCTTAGGGTGCGCGCTCCATCCCTCTTAAAGGGGCCACGTGTGCCATCCTAAAAAGTCCCCGGCCAATGGCCGGAGGACTTTCACTATAGAAGGCACCTCCTCCAATATGGAGGTGCCCGTGCAAGGTTGTTGCTTTTTTTACTTTCTTTGCTTCAGCCCTTAGGTCCTCTGCAAGTCAATCCTGTCCGCCAGTCTAATCTTCTGTCCAGTCCGCCAGCCTGACTACTCTCCAGCCTGACAGTCTGTCTACAGTTCTGTCCGCCAGTCTGACTATGGGCTCTGCCCGCCAACATTACCTGGAAGCACCTGCCCGTTACCTGCCGTGCTCACCAGCCTGCATTACCAGGAAGCACCTGCCAGCTATCTGTTCTGCCAGGTTTATTGCAAGCAGTTCCCAATCGCCAGTTGAGTAATTGCGTTCTGGAGCACAGAAGATCTTAGAAAATAAACTGCAAGTCACCTTGCGGCTGTATGAGGTCTTCTGGTTAAGAATGGCTCCGGCCCCTGAGGAAGAAGCGTCCACCTCCAGATAGAACTGCTTATTAATGTCTGGATCATGCAGCACAGGAGCAGAGGAGAAAGCCTGCTTTAAAGATGCAAAGGCACTTTTTATATTTGCCGTGTCTCGCCCAGGGGGATATAGGGGACTCGGTACCCGGGCCTTTTACCTTGTTTAGGATGTCACGGCAGTCGGCTCCCGGGCCCGTACTTTGGGGTCACTCTTAAAAAGGGGTTTTGTTAACAGTTGGTCTCGTGACGCCACCTGTGGCTTCTTGTAATGGGTACCAGCGCTGCTGCAGCTGGGATGTTTCTGCTCCCCACAGGCGGAGCGGGCCTCCGGGGCAGGGTTGATGGAAGGGATGCAGGTGAGAGATGGTCGTGTCAGGGGGAATGACGGACACACACACAGGGGATTCGCTTCAGTACCTTTACTGGTGTAGAAGGCAGGTACGGTCCAGGGTACTTAATAGGAAGGGTGCACTTCTGGACTCTCCCCAGAGAGCGGGTATAAGGCCTGATCCGTTTCTTCCTCTCAATCTGAAGCTTCTGACCAGCCTAGAACTTGGCCTAGCTTCTGTACTCTTTCACTCTCCTAACCTGTATATTTGGTGGTAAGAACTTTCTTCTGGCTACCACTATCCCTGGACTCTGGGGCCTTCGTGTTTCCTAGTTCTTTAGATAATTGTAGCTTCACGTTGACCAGGGGTTTAGAATCTCCCTGGTATACCGGTTGTTCCTACTGGGTGTAGAGGACCCTGTAGGCGCGGACCCGATGTCCGGCTTGTGTTCTTGCTGTGAGCCTAAGATGCTTCTCTGCCCCCCTAACTCCTCTCACTCTTCTCCTTGCCTCCGGCCCTGCTCTAGGCCCCCAGGGCTTCAGCACGTGCTTTAGGCCCATGCTGCTTCTTCACTGATCTCTGTGCCAACACACACACACACTGACTGCCTAACTCCACCCTCCAGTATATATATCCCTAACAGGCTCCCTCTGGTGGTATGAGGTGGAAGGGTGGAGGTGTCTGTTATGTAATGAGGGCCTCTTGTGGAGAAGTCCGTCCATGCACCCTTTTGGGTCCTGTGGTACCTGTAATAGTGGGTGCCACAGCCGGACAGATGGTTCTTCCTTCGCCTCTGTAGAACCTGGCGAACATCTCTTCGGTGTGAAGGCAGATCGGGGGAGAACACCAAGATATTGTCCAAGTACACTACTACACACGTGTAGAGAAGATCCCGGAATATGTCGTTCACCAGTTTTTGAAAGACTGCAGGTGCGTTAGAGTCCAAACGGCATAACACAATACTCGTAGTGGCCATCACAGGTATTACATGCTGTTTTCCATTCATCTCCCTGGTGAATTTGAATCCGGTTGTACCCCCCCCCCCCCCCCAAAGGTTGAGTTACGTGAAGACTCTGGACCCTTTTAAAGCGATCAAACAGCATGGAGATGTGACGCACCCCTGGGCCTGTGTCGCGCAGCGTTGCGCACGCGGGAGCTTACCCGGAGCCGGATCTGTTGAGGGTTGTAGTCTCGTGGCGGTGACCCGGTCCGTGCCCAGGGAGTCAGACTAAGTGGCGCTGTATTAGCGGTAGATGTTGGACGACTACGCCACCCGTTGAGTACAGCTAAGGAGCTGCTGCTGCAGGGCAGACCGCTGAGGCCGGTGGTAGGATTGTGCAGCGTGATAGTATAACCCCCAACGGGAGGGGTATGGCCTCAGGGCAGCCGACGTGGATGATGGGGGTAGCAGGAACCACTCAGAGACGGTACGGTGTAGTTCAGGGTCTTTACTGGTGACAACGATAGACCCTCCCGGAGTACTGGCTAGCGATTGGGGCCTGGTCAGTCCTTGAGCAGATGGGATCTCCCCTGGCCAGGCGGAGTTGTAGGCCTCCCAAACTAACTGTACTCTTCTGGCTACCTTGCTAGAGGCGGGTAAAGGTAGCCCACGTCCCTGAGTGTACCGTGTGGTGCTCACCCGTATGGCCGGTGACTCGGGGCCTTCTAGTGGCTTCCGCTCCACGACGGCGGTGCTGGTCCCACGCGTGTGACCGTGCCTTCGGGTTTCTTGGCCAGAGGACCTGAAATCCCCTGCCGGGCGGTTTCTGCTGCTGGGTAAGGATTAGTCCCCACAGCCTCGGACTCCGGGTCCGGTAAGAAATCTTCTCAGTCAGGGCGAGCTCTGCAGCTGCCAGCCCCTGACTCCTTGTAACACTGCTCCCACAGAGCTCCTGTTGTTTCTTCCCATAGCTGCTTCTCTTCTCTGTCTCTACTTCTGGCATGGCCCAGGAACTGGGCCCAGCCGGAGCCACAGCTCCCTGTCAGCCCTCCTGGCTGAACTCTCCCTCTGAACTCCCTAACCCTGCCTCAGCCCCAGGTTTATATAGGGGAAGTCCTTCCCCTCCCAGGACTGGGCAGGAGGTGTGGCATGCATAGGATTCCTGACAAAGAGACCTCCCACCTGCTCTCAGACATAACATTGCTGTTACTGTGGAAACCAGACCCCTGGGGTGCCACATTCCCCCCTAGTGAAATTTAGTACTCCGGGACTAAACATATTTTTAGAAAAACATAACAAGGTATAAACAATAATAATACAATAAGAAAAACACATAAAGATGGTTACGGCGTGTCCGCAACCGGGTGCAGTCTTTGAAGAAAAGTAAGGTGTCCATTTCACCAAAACAGGGAGACGTAACCAGGTAGGGGTCTGTCCTGCCCCGAGTCCTTAACAGTCTTTAGTCCGTCCTGGGTTACACTCCAACTATACACAAAGGATTCCCGGTAAATCCACCAAAGACTCCTGTAAATAACTAGAAACACATAATTATTTACAGGATATGGCCGCTCTCAGTCCTCGGCCAGTGGGGATAAGGAATGGCTGCTCACAGTCCTCAGCCTGGTTTAAGATAGGGGCACATGGGGAACAATTCACTAATCCCAACGGGGACCATATTTTAATTAGCAGCAGTCCTTGTACCCTTACGGGTAACTATTTACAGCTCTTTATTCACGCTACTTCCCTTCAGTAGCTATGTCCTCTTTGTGCTCCCTCCTGAGGGTAGTCCTCAGACCCGTCCGGGTCCTCTTGGCTTTCCTCGTATTGGTAGTACTGCAGCTCCTCCTCGGTTAGCTGGGTTAGTATCTCTGCGACAGTCCTCCTCCCAGGTGGCCAGGACTTTACCTCCCTTTGGGCTGCCCCGGTTAATTGGGCCACCAGGATGCTCACTTTTTGCTCTTCTGTGAGGGGGTACACCTGGAAGAGGCTATCCAGCTTTTCACTAAAGTCATTCAGGGTATGTGACTCCCCTGAGTATTGGGGTAGCCAGGCTGCTCCCGGGATATAGGGCATGGTAAAAGGCATGACTGCAGCAGCGCTGGCGCTGGCGGGGGTTGAGGCAGTGAAGCTCTCCTCCGTATCCGACATCTTCCTCCCCCCTAGTGGACCGTGGCCTACCTTGCGATGATCCTCTTCCGTAGGCCGCGGCTCCGCAGTGGATCGTCAGGGTCGAGGACCTTCCGTCGCGCTCCTGTGACGTCGGCGTCTGCTGGGCTCCTTCCAGGACCTTACGCAACGTCCGGACGTGAGGCGGGGCTTCAGTTCTCGCGCGCCTTCGGAGTCCACGCCCCTCTTCTTCCCGCGCGGCGTCTTCAAGATGGCGTCCAACGGCGGGAAAACTCCACGGATGGCGAGAAGAAGGCAGAAGATGGCGCCGGATGGTGGGAAAACTCCACCGATGGCGGGAAGGAGGCAAAAGATGGCGCCGGATGGCGGGGAACTTCACCACTGGTAAGTTTGAACAGTCTTTTTCAGGCACGCAGTACCCGGTGGTTGCGGGCACGAAATCTTGCCGACTACGCCAAAAGTTGTCGCACCCCTGGGCCTGTGTCGCGCAGCGTTGCGCACGCGGGAGCTTACCCGGAGCCGGATCTGTTGAGGGTTGTAGTCTCGTGGCGGTGACCCGGTCCGTGCCCAGGGAGTCAGACTAAGTGGCGCTGTATTAGCGGTAGATGTTGGACGACTACGCCACCCGTTGAGTACAGCTAAGGAGCTGCTGCTGCAGGGCAGACCGCTGAGGCCGGTGGTAGGATTGTGCAGCGTGATAGTATAACCCCCAACGGGAGGGGTATGGCCTCAGGGCAGCCGACGTGGATGATGGGGGTAGCAGGAACCACTCAGAGACGGTACGGTGTAGTTCAGGGTCTTTACTGGTGACAACGATAGACCCTCCCGGAGTACTGGCTAGCGATTGGGGCCTGGTCAGTCCTTGAGCAGATGGGATCTCCCCTGGCCAGGCGGAGTTGTAGGCCTCCCAAACTAACTGTACTCTTCTGGCTACCTTGCTAGAGGCGGGTAAAGGTAGCCCACATCCCTGAGTGTACCGTGTGGTGCTCACCCGTATGGCCGGTGACTCGGGGCCTTCTAGTGGCTTCCGCTCCACGACGGCGGTGCTGGTCCCACGCGTGTGACCGTGCCTTCGGGTTTCTTGGCCAGAGGACCTGAAATCCCCTGCCGGGCGGTTTCTGCTGCTGGGTAAGGATTAGTCCCCACAGCCTCGGACTCCGGGTCCGGTAAGAAATCTTCTCAGTCAGGGCGAGCTCTGCAGCTGCCAGCCCCTGACTCCTTGTAACACTGCTCCCACAGAGCTCCTGTTGTTTCTTCCCATAGCTGCTTCTCTTCTCTGTCTCTACTTCTGGCATGGCCCAGGAACTGGGCCCAGCCGGAGCCACAGCTCCCTGTCAGCCCTCCTGGCTGAACTCTCCCTCTGAACTCCCTAACCCTGCCTCAGCCCCAGGTTTATATAGGGGAAGTCCTTCCCCTCCCAGGACTGGGCAGGAGGTGTGGCATGCATAGGATTCCTGACCAAGAGACCTCCCACCTGCTCTCAGACATAACATTGCTGTTACTGTGGAAACCAGACCCCTGGGGTGCCACAGATGAGAGGCAGAAGATATTTATTTTTTATCTTTATTTGATTTAGTCCACTATAGTCAATGCACGGTCGAAGTGAATCATCCTTCTTTTTTACAAAGAAGAATCCTGCTCCAGCTGGGGAGATTTCTGGATAAATCACCTAGCAAGATTCTCTGATATATTCGGACATGGCTCGGGTCTCAGCCTGTGACGGGGGTAGAATCAACCTCGTGGAGGGGATGTGCCTGGAAGGAGATTGATAGGACAGTCATACGGCATCACGGAAAAAAGCAGCCTTACCAACACCAGATTACCAAAGCACAAGCAGGACGCGGCAGACCCCCATGATAAAGGCGGGGGCAGCACAGGTGCGAAATACTGATGCGACAGCCACCTGCTCCATGAATTGGCAGATATGTGAGTGGCTGTGTAGTATTAGAAATGCATACAACTGCGGCTTGTATATATCTGACCTGGTGTTGATAAGTCTGTTTTTTTCTGTGATTTTTTTTTTTTTTTTTAATTCTTGTCCTTTTCTGTGAACTGTTTTTAATTTTAGTGTAGGGACTCACAAGTAAGAGGATCCTTGACGTGGGTTGCAAGCTTGCGTTTTTTTGGCCAAAATATCTACCAATACCTCATGTAATGTATTTATCTTATACATTATTTTTCATCTTTTTATTGCACATTTTCCATTTTTTGCAGGATGCAGCCAGGCCCTTTATTGTTGGGTGGGTGAATTGGGGCATCTGTTCTGTGTGGTGCACGTATATAGTGCCGGACAGCCTGCTCAATTTAAATTATGGGCGTCATTAATAGGCTGTAAGCCAGATACTGAGCACCACACCTATATCTGTGACTGGCGTCCTATACAAGCTGCAGTTGTGTGCATTTCTAATACTACACAGCCACTCACATATCTGCCAATTCATGGAGGGGGTGGCTGTCCCATCAGTATTTCTCACCTGTGCTGCCCCCGCCTTTATCATGAGGGTCTGCCGCGTCCTGCTTGTGCTCTGGTAATCTGACCTGGTGTTGGTAAGGCTGTTTTTTTTCTGTGATGTTTTTGTTTTAAATTCTTGTCCTTTTCTGTGAGCTGACAGTCATACGGCCTATGAAGTGGTAGTGTCTCAGCCTCCCACTTGTCAAAGATGTCAGCGTGTGTTCAATATGGTGCCGGCAAACTAAGTAACTTAGATGGAGAGACCGGGGGTCGAGCAGGACGAATGGGAACCAGGCAGGTTATGCGGTATTCCTATTCCCAACGGATTACTTCTCCAGTCCAAGACAAGCTTGTGTCTCTGCAGCAATGGCAAACCCAATAGCAGGGGGTGAGACAGACCTGACAGCACGTAGAGAGGAATCTTCTCAGAGTGTAGCATCCCTACTTCCACGGGCTCTAACTGGATGGTCTCATAAAGAGGCTTTCCATCCACCGATGAAACCACCAACGGATCCTACAGACGTTGGATCGGGATTTTATACTGCTCAACAACGGCCTGTCAACAGCGAGTCAGTAATGGAGAAAAGTGATTCTTGCCCAAGGTAGCCTCTCCAACAGACTCTGGGCACTGGAGTTTTCTGATTTCTTCAGGCAGGATCAGATTAGGTGTTCGGGACTGCCACAATAGAAGCATGTTCCTTCTGCACGACGAACCTCCTGATGACCTTTAATCAACTTCACCTGGTTGATCTGCATAGACTCTAGGAGAGGTGCTGTAGCAGGGGCTTGCTGGGTGATTGGCCTTTAGAAGGTGGGGGCTAGGAGCCCAGATCTTCTTTTGTGGGTCGCTTCGTTGGCTTGCTACTGCAACCTGATGTCTATTCGGGCTGTCAGGGACACCAGGTCATCCAACGAGGTGGGTATTTGCCGACCGGCCAGCTCGTCCTTGATTCGCCCGGAGAGGCCCTGTCAGTAGGTAGCCACCAGAGCCTCATTATTCCAAGGGAGTTCAGACAACAGGGTATGAAAACGAACTGCATACTGGCCCACTGTGAGGTTACCGTAGCGTAGCCTGAGCAGAGACAATGCTGAACAAGAAGTGCGGCCCGATAGAAGACCTTATGGAAGGCCTCTAAGCAGGTCTGGAGGTTTGACATCGGGGGATCCCCTTGCTCCCATAGGGGATTGAGCCATGTTAGAGCTTCGCTGGTGAAATGGGACATAATAAAGGCCGCTTTGGCCCTATCGGAAACAAACTGATGGGCCAAGAGCGCTAAGTCTAATGTGCACTGGTTAATGAACCCTCAACATAGAGCAGGGTCCCCTCCATAGTGTGGAGGGGCAGACAGACAGGGTCCAAAGCCTAGTACATAAATAGCAGACTGCTGAGGCACATCCGTAGTTGTTGCAGCTTAGGTTGACGCGGATGCAGCCAGAGTTGTCAGGTCGACCAGGCAGGTGTTAACAGTCCGCAGGTAGGACAGGATTGTGTCTTGTTGGGTTTTCTGGTGGGAGACCTCCTGGTATAGGTCAGAGATGGAGGAAGCCTGAAAGCCAGTGGATTCCATGGCCTGAGCAAACTGTAACAGGGTGGATGGTGGAACCACTTTGCTGTGAACCGGGGAGAGCTTGGAAGGGCGTGACCAGGTGCCTCACCATGTCCGACTTCGCATTCACGGCGGCTGACGATACCGTTATCCGAGGAGGGGCGAGAAAGGCGGGACCAGGTGCTACACCAGGACCGACCTTGGGTGAATCGCAGCTGAACCCCAAGTGACAGGAGGCATTAACGACCAGGAATGGTAGACTTGGCAAGCACAGGCGGGCACGGCTGATAGACAGGCAGGCGGGCACGGCTGATAAACAGGCAGGCGGGCACGGCTGATAAACAGGCAGGTGGGCACGGCTGATTAACAGGCAGGCGTTCTGGATGCTAGCACTGTGATCTGAGAAAAGGCAAGCGTGTTAGTGACAGACATACAACGTTGCTCAGGCACCTCCATGCAGGAGGAGGTGCCTTATATAGTAAATGTCCTCCAGCTGTTGGCTGGGGACACTAGGACGGTGTATGCTGCCCCTTTTAGAGATGGGGAGCGCACGCCCCCTAAGCACAGTGCCCGGAGATCTGCACCCTGTGCACACACACCGAGCGCCGATCCAGAAGAAGGAGTAAGTGCGGGTAAGGGGCTGCGATAGTGAGTGAACTGACGTCAATGCCGTGGAAGAGGGTCGAGGTGCAGGGACGCTGGCGCTACAACAGTGAGGGCAACTGATGTCTTCATATAAGATTGAAGGTCTGTAGACGGGTATTTCTTATAATCCTAAGAATTTATTATAATCACCTAATATGTCAGTAAAAAATTGTTGCTTATCGTGATTTTTTGAAAAACTCTCCAGGAAAAATAACAAACAGTTTGCCAGTAGCAGAATAAAGTGTCAGCACCAGACTTGCTAACAGGACATGAGCATCCCTGCAGCCTCCTAGCCCATTACACATGGTACATACGGTGCTCAGTCAGTGCGAAGCCCAGTATATATGTAAGGGGATGTAGGAGTGAAGAGCCAAACAAAACAGTGTCTAATAATAATAATCTTTATTTATATAGCGTCAACATATTCCGCAGCGCTTTACAATTCAGAGATTCATATACAACAGTCATAAGTAACATAGCTAAAGATAATACAATAATTAAAGCAAAAACAATGACGCCCCTGTTCGTAAGAGCTTACAATCTACAATAAGGTGGGGGTGACACAAAGTATAGGGGCTTATTTACAGTGATGGTCCAGCTATTTTGAGGGGTTGAGGATACATAAAGGCTGCATGAAATCATCACCAGCCAGTATCTGTAATGCTTTTGGGTTCGGTGGAGTTTGGTGGAAACTTATGTTTGGAGAAATAATGAATGGGCTGTAAAAATATAAAAGGACTTTGATTAGGGAACGTGATAGGCCACCCTAAACAGGTGCGTTTTAGGGGGCGTCTAAAACTGTGTAAGTTGTGGTTCGTCCTAATTTCTTGGGCTAGAGCATTCCAAAGAATAGGTGCAGCTCGGGAGAAGTCTTGGAACCGGGAGTGGGAGGTACGGATTAGTGCGGATGTTAGTCGAAAGTCGCTTGAGGAGCGTAGAAAACGGGTAGGCCGATAAACAGAAATGAGGGAAGAGATGTAGGGGGGTGCCGCATCCAATTTAAACTGGATCCTGTAATTCATGGGCAGCTAGTGCAAAGACTGGCATAGAGTTTAAGCCGTGTGTCTGCAAGCAAACATTGCCATCTGCTGACCAAAGATGATAAGAATAGAGAAAGAGGAGAGAATGACAATAGTAAGAACCCAAGAGTGAAGTACATGATTCCTTGGGGAAGAGATTGGAGGAGACACCGAGACAGCTTTGGAGTAGTTAATAATTTTAGAAAGCCCGGGAAGGAAAAGAACGGGAGGAGTCGGAGCCTGGACCTGTAGCAGAACGGACGTGCGATGCAGGGGAGTTGGCTTATAGCCGAAATTTTGAGTACCCATCTGCGAGCGAAGAATCAGGTACCCAGCTCCAAGAAAAGGATTGAGTAACAAGATCCGGGTGACCACAGCCAGAGACGAGAACCAGAGCAGAGAGATCCAAGCCAAGTGAATAGAGCCAGGGCCGAGAAAGACGAACAGGCTGCAGAGAGTGAGAGAGAGAAGATCGTGTGAGCTGTTACTTCTAACGTAGACGCTACAGAGTATGGGCCTGGGTTGCACTTCAGGAAACGAAGACGGCCAGTGTGATGAGCGTACCGTGTACCAAGTAACTCACCAATCCGGGACTAGCGGACAGCATCACCGACTCCCGTTACGGCCTGTGTGAAGTCTTGAGCCACCTAGAGAAAAGACATCAATGGCGGGCCCGGTAGTGAGAGTGATGCCTGTTAGGTTGGGGAATTAGGACTGGGGACTGATAATAGTCCCTTAACTGTAAATATAAAGGACAGTGTATATACCTATATAACGTTGTGTAGATATCCTGTTTAGTTGCATTACCGTGTTTGGCTTGTGCCATATTTTACTGTACTGTCAAATTGCTTCTCAGTAACCCTTCCCCTCCTGCAAACCCGGCCGCACTGATCTCGAGCATGGGGCATTATGTACCTGACATTATTAAAACCACCTGCCTGATATAATGTAGACCAGGGGTCTCGAACACACCTGCGGACCCTGTGCTGTCATCTGCAGCCCATAGGGCACAAGAGCTCCTACGACATCCTCGGGACAGCAGGATTTTTTTAACCCCTTCTCAAAAGCCTCGGTAGATGTATTGTGCAGCGGGAAGTAACTACCTGCACATTGATAGACGTGTGGCACCATGATGAAGCCAATTCCATCATTAGCTACATATCATATATATCATAGCTGACACAGTACTGCAGCACCCAGGATCAGTATCAGCATAGATCGTGCCCGTTTAACCCCTTAGACACTGATGTCAATCGTGACAACGGTATTTAGATAGTTATTTGAGGGAGGGGGCTCCATCTTTAAGCCATTGAGCACTCCGCAATCACCATATCACCCCAAGGCAACACAATGGCATTCAGATAAACCAGCTATGGTGGCCTGTAAGGTCCTGTAATAAGCAAGGTCTAACAGGCAAAGTGTAACACTGACAGAGCCGCCATCATTTTGAATCATAACTTTCTAAAATTATTTTTTTCTGTACACGATAATGATATTTTCATGGTTGTAAACATGTTGTTTTTTTCCTCTATATATCTGATAACAATATTACTGATGAAGGTCAGTTTTTATGATTGACATAAGACCTTATATTCGGAGACAGAGCGTTTCCCACTTGTGAGTGGTTGGATTGTCAGCTCTTCTGAGGACAGATTTGGTGTTCGCCATGGTTGACTCTTGAGCCCACTGCTGTATGTGTTTGTGAAGATGAACCAATGGAAGGGTTAGTCTTTGACCCTAAGGGAAAAGGTAAACCTGATCAAAACGCTCCTCCCTTTACTAATTTATCTGGGCAATGAGTGCATCTTGCCGGAGCCTCTCTGGACTCGGATCTACAGTTTGTTCTTCCAATTGTTATGGCGGAATAAACTGAACCTGGTCAAGAGGGAGGTTACTTACCATACGAGGAGACTAGGACGGTTGGGTATGGTCAACCCTGAGGTATTTCTTGTGAACACCTTCCTTAAGATCAATATTGCTAACCTCTGGAAAGAGAGGGCTCCTCCGTGGGTATTCTCCTGTAAGGGATGGTTTCAACCTTTCTTCAAGGAATGGGAGACAGGAGGGCAAGTAAAGGATCTCCGCACACCGCATGGACATCTCCCGGCTTACGCTACCGTGGTTCTGAAGGCAATTTTCGGGTGGGGTCTGGGAATGTAGGAGATCAGGACTCTTCCAAGGAAGCTCCTTGACAAAAGGGTTCTGTTGACCCATTTTCAGAGGCCTCTGGCTCTCACGGATTGCCCAATTCGGGATCTTGGGGTGGATTTGCATCTTATGAATTCTATGAGGATCCCCTCAAAGTTTTGGGACTTGGCTTGGTGCTGCTTCCATGGGAAACTGTGTATGAAGGACAATCTGAAGTGTAGGAGCTCTGAGGACAGGAACTGTCCTCGGGAGCATTGTGGTACCATGCTTGAAAGCATGGACCACTTCCTGCTTCGTTGTCCCTTTAACACAGAGGTGTACAACAGGGTGGGCGCCTCCATTGGCTGGCCCCGGCTGGCCGGTCTCTCTTATGTGGAATGGGCCTATGGAGCATTCGGATACCTGGCTGGTCCGGACCTTTGCATCTTATTTCTACTTAGCATAGTGGTTAGGTATCACGTGGAACACACGGTGCTTAGTATCGACGCAGCGGAAAATCCTCCCAGTGGACGATGTGTTTAGGACCATACTCGGAGACCTGGTGAAGGTGCATTCTCTGGAGTATGAGAGACTGTGTACACGGAGGGCTGCTCTCCTCTGGAGGGGCTTTTCTTTTAGCGTGCCCTAGTCTGGTCACCTTCTTTCTTGGTGATGGGCTGTAACTTTTTGTTTTGGTTAGTATGTGTAATACTGTATATAATGCAGGGCTGCAGGTGGTAAGCTTGAGCCTTCATGGGTGAGTTGATGGTTTTGTTATGTAATGTTTCTATGTTGTTCAGGCCTTCAGATATATTGTATGCGGTGGTAGTATTTATATCTATATGTATTTATACTGTAGTGCGGCAGTGTTCACACTGTGTGTGCAGTAAATGAGGCAGTGACCAAGGAAAGTCCAACTTAAACGGCTTTGTTTGCCAAAACTCACAACTCATATGCAAAAGCAGTCCTCCAGATTTCAGCCGGGATATCCACACAATCTGTGTAAAGCCTGTTGCTGTGGGAGATGGCCACGCCGTGTCACTTAGGCCTGTGAAGGCAACGTATCTGATGCACCCTGTGTTCAACATCACACAAGCTTACAGAGCTTCCTGGTCTGCTGCTAGCAATCCCAACACTGACACACCCAAACCTTTGCTGCTGGTTTTTAGATGGGATCTGTGGCCATGAGCCCCTTGTAACACCGGGCTGGAGAGAGCAGACCGCTCCACTGCCATCCTGTAGTTCACTCCAAGAATAAAAGCCCATGCCGGGTTTTCTTAAATCCAACTTGGCCAAATAGCTTGACCAAGTTCAAACTTTACTTCTATTCTGCACTGCAACCACAGCTGTGTCTGTGATAGCAATGCACACCAGCAGGTTTACTATGCCTCTATGCGCATCCTAGGAGAAACATACCGTCCCTCGAATGTGATCCCTCTCACTGCCTCACAATATATATATATATATATATATATGTATATATGTGTGTGTGTGTGTGTATATATATATATACTGTATATATTTCCATTTTGCTGCCTGTGTTTGGGAATGTTTAGTTATAGTCTGGTTTGGCTGAGATTTTGGCACATTTTTTATGTTCTTGTATCTGGTGGTGGACCAGTTTTTCTTTAGGATTAGCTTCTTCTTCTTCTTTCTCTGTTATAATTTTGGATGATGAGGAGTGTGGTGTGTGATAGGGAAGGTGATGTGTTGGGCTGGTGACTGGACATGGCTAGTGGCCTGACAACTTTGACTCATTTAGTTTCTGTCTACATTTATCCCTTTGTTTATGTGCCAGGCTGGCACTAGTGATGATGGCAGAGAGGCAGGATGTCCTAGACTTATGTTCTTCTAATGTTTTCAGAATTTTCTGTAATGGTTTTTGCTTTTATAAATAAAGAGCCCTGACACCTTTCTATCATAGCTGTGATGCTCTGTGTGTCCTGACTAGTGATGAGCGAGCATGCTCGCTACTGCTCCGTGCTCGCCCGAGCTTCTCACTGCTCGAGATGCTCGGCGCTCGCCGAGTATTACCTGGGTTGCTCGGCGGGAGCTTGGGTCCCCTCCCTGCATGTTTAGCGCTCTTTACAGAGCCAATGAACATGCAGGGATTGCCTGCCACTCACTGTAATACCGCAGCCATGTTGGTTGTGGCATTACAGTGATTGGCTGGCCGCACAGTGTCATCAGGTCTGTATCAGACCTGGCGCCGCCATGCTCGTCAGTCACTCCGGAATCAGACAGTGTAGGGAGAGCTGCTGCTGAGCTAGGGAGAGATTTGCTTGTTTCTAGTTAGTGTAGGCATACCAAACTATATTAGAGACACATATCCATCTCAACAAACAGTCGTTCTGAGGACTAATCCATCTGCAGAGATATCAGGCAGGCAGTGTATATATCAGACTGCAGTGCATATAGCACAAGAGGCTCCATTCCAGTTCTGCCTTCTGCTGCTGTTAGATATTTCTAGAAATAGGCCCAGGTCTCAGGGGCCAGGAATACATTTGTTTTGGATCTTAATCCTCATTATTTGCAAAGCAATCCAGAGAACACTGTTTTTCTGCGCCATTTGCTTGTTGGCACTGCAGAATTAAAAATTAGTTTCAGTGTGTTAGTGAAGCTATTGACACCAGTTTGCTGTTCAAAATAGTTACCTACAGGCCAGCTATTTAAAGCTGTGTTTTCTCCGTCACATGGATCACATACAGTATATACTTTTTTCAGAAAATACTGCCATTTCTGGCCTCCATTAAAAATTTTGTTTCAGTGTGTCAGCGAAGTTTTTGACACCGGTTTATTTTCAAAATAGTTAGATACAGGCTAGCTATTTAAAACTGTGGTTTGTCCGTCACACGGATCACATATAAGTTCGCTCCCAATTCAGCCATTTGTAGTAAGAGTGGAAGATATTGTCCTCCATTTATAATGGGCAAGGCACATGGCAAGGGACGGGGAGCTGGACTTGATGGTGATGATGCATGCAGAGGCCGAGGCCGTGGGCAAGCTGAAATTTCCACATCAAACACCCACATCTCGCCCGAACTTCCTGTACCAATTAATAGGTGACCACAGAACACCACTATTGAACACAGAGCAGTGTGAAAATGTTGTTGGTTGGATAGCAGATAATGCTTCCAGTTACTTAGCCACGGTCATGCTTCCACACGGTCATGTCTCAGTAGCCGTGAGTCTGGGCCACATATTCCTCACCCTGATCGTCCTTCCTCCCACCATGCTGAGTGCCCAGAGACAACTGATCCCATACTTGGACTCTCCGAAGAGCTGGTCACTTTTCCATTTACAGATTCGGGCCTCTCGCCCGGTCCAGTTGAAGCGGGGCAAGAGGAGATCGCATGTAGTAATGCCCAAATATTTGAGCAGCCACGGTCACGCGAAGGCGACGGTGGGAAAGTGTCACATGAGGTGGACGATGATGAGACACAATTGCCAGAAAGTCAGGAAGGAGGACCAGGGTGCGGAAGTGGAAGACGAGGTGGTGGATGATATAGTAACTGACCCAACCTGGCAGGAGGATATGCAGAGCGAAGACAGCAGCACACAAGGGAAGAGAGGCAGAGCGCCCCAACAGGCAGGAAGAAGCAGTTTGGTGGCCGCAGACAGAAGGCGGGCAACCATTCCCCGTAACACAAACACGACGGAAGTTGCCAATACAACTGTTAGGTCTTCCCGAGTCTGGTTGTTTTTCAAAGACTCTGCCGATAGCCACAAAAAGGCCCTTTGCACCACCTGCCAGGCCAGCATCAGTAGGGGTAGCAAAACTAGCACCCTGACCACCACCAGCATGATCAGGCACATGGCAGCAAAGCACCCGACTTTGTGGGCCGAACCCCAGGGTCCAGGAACAGTGTCTGCAGGTGGCACCACTGCTTCTTCGGCTGTTGTGCATGCAAGCCAATCCCCTGTCCATAGTGCATGCAAAGATGCCTCCTTCCCTGCACCTGTCATTGCACACTCTCAAGCAGCAGCATCAGGAAGCACGTCCACGTCCTTGTCCCAGCGCAGCTTTCAGTTGTCCATACACCAGTCCTTGGAACACAAGCACAAATACACTGTGTTCCAAATTATTATGCAAATAATATTTTCTCAGATTTTCCCAAATTACCTATATGAAATGCAGTCATTGTAATTTTCCAGTTAAATAACTATTAGAGTACAATTGAAAGGTTTTTGTACAAACTGCCTATGATAACAGTATATTTTTAAAAAAATAAAACACTCAAACTGCACTCAAAATGCATGTTCCAAATTATTATGCACAGCAGAGTTTTCAACCTTTTCATTTTAATAAAGAACAAAAAAATGGTCTTTTTTAAAATTATAAGCATTAGCAGGTTATTACAAACTGAAATCAAACAGTTTTCAACTCAAAACTTTATTCTAGGTGATGTAACATTTGCACATAGGACCCCTTGGATCTTAATCCTCCAGAGATGCAGATGTGTTATGTGCAGCATGAGATGGGGCATTATCATGCATGAAATGATCTCGATGGTCCAGATGGATGGAGTGGAGGATGGCTGGTTGATGGACACCCCATGCAAACACGGCTACGGCGCCAACAAGGAGGAGGTGGAGTAATGTTTTGGGCTGGAGTCATGGGGAGAGAGATTGTCGGCCCATTTAGGATCCCTGAAGGGGTAAAGATGAACTCCATAATGTTTGTTGAGTTTCTCAAACAGCACTTCCTGCCATGGTTCAAGAAGAAGAACCGTGCATTCCGCAGCAAGATCATTTTCATGCATGATAATGCCCCGTCTCATGCTGCACATAACACATCCGCATCTCTGGCTGCTGTGGGCATAAAAGGGGACAAACTTATGGTGTGGCCCCCATGCTCCCCTGACCTCAACCCCATTGAGAACCTCTGGAGCATCATCAAAATGATTGTCTATGATGGCGGGAAGCAGTTCACATCTAAGCAACAGCTCTGGGAGGGTATTCTGTCCTCATACAAAACGATTGAAGCAGAAACCATCCAAAACCTGACAAATTCAATGAATGAGAGAGTTCAGAAGCTCCTTTCGAACAAGGGGTCCTATGTGCAAATGTTACATCACCTAGAATAAAGTTTTGAGTTGAAAACTGTTTGATTTCAGTTTGTAATAAACTGCTAATGCTTATAATTTCAAAAAAGACCATTTTTTTGTTCTTTATTAAAATGAAAAGGTTGAAAACTCTGCTGTGCATAATAATTTGGAACATGCACTTTGAGTGCAGTTTGAGTGTTTTATTTTTTTAAAAATATACTGTTATCATAGGCAGTTTGCTTGCGCTCGAAATGTTGCCTTTTAGGCTCGTGGAGACGGAAGCATTCCACAACCTGATGGCGGCGGCCGTCCCTTGGTACTCGGTCCCCAGCCAACACTATTTCTCCCGGTGTGCCGTCCCCGCATTACACAAGCACGTGTCCCAAAAGATTAGCCATGCCCTCAACAATGCAGTTACCGGGAAAGTCCACCTAACCCCGGACACATGGACAAGTGCTTGTGGGCAGGGACGGTACATCTCGCTGACAGCACACTGGGTTAACATAGGCGAAGCCAGGACCCAGTCAGACCTTGGGACGGAAGACACCCTCCCGACACCAAGGATCGCAGGTCCTAGGTCAATCAGGGTTGCTCCCACAGTCTACAGCTCCTGCACCTCATCCTCCTCAGCCTCCTCCTCGTCTTCAGCCTCCATCTCTGAAATGACTACATCAGTCACAAGCTGGAAGCACTGCAGCACTGCCTCGGTCAAGTGGCAACAGGATGTGCTGAAGCTAATATGCTTAGATGACAAACCGCACAATGCTGAAGAGCAGGCAGATCTATGGGTCACACCGCTGTACCTACAGCTAGGCATGGTCGTGTGTGACAATGGCCGGAAGCTGGTGTCGGCTCTGAGGCGAGGCAAGCTCACACATGCCTGGCCCATGTGCTTAACCTCGTGATTCAGCGGTTTCTCAAATCCTACCCGGAGCTGCTGCATCTGCTTGTCAAAGTAAGCCGCTTGTGTGCCCATTTTAGAAAGTCACCTACAGCTTCCTCCACCCTTGCCGTGTTTCAGCAGCGTTTGCAACTTCTGGCTCACAGACTGGTGTGTGATGTCCCCACGCTTTTGGAACTCTACCCTGCAGATGTTGGGAAGGATTTGTGAGCAGAAGAGGGCAGTTGTTGAATACCAGCATCAACAAGGCCATCGGTATTCAGTTCAGACTCCACATATAAGACCTCAGGAGTGGACATGGATGTCAGACATATGTACCATCCTCCAAAATTTTGAGGACTCCACCAAGATGGTGAGTGGCGATGACGCCATAATTAGCATCACCATCCCGCCTCTCTGTCTTCTGAAATGCTCTCTGCTCACAATCAAAGAGGATGCATTGCAGGCGGAGCACGATGAAATGGAGCAAGGAACCATACAGGGTGATTCCACACAGCCCAGCCTCATCTCATCCCAACGTGGATTGGGTGACAGTGAGGAAGAGGAGGAGGAGGAAGAACAGGAGCTAGTTTTATGTGCTATAGACGGTACTACCTGCACAGCTGTCATATTGTCTGTTCACCGTGGATGGCCTCAGGACAGAGAGGAGGAGGAGGAGAGCATGGTCAGTCATCCTCTTGGTGAGGACACGGAAGTCTTGCCTGTTAGCAGTCTGGCACGCATGGCTGAGTTTCCGTTACGCTTTCTTTCCCGTGACCCTCGCATTCTCAAAATTTTGGGTAACAGTCATTACTGGTTGGTGACACTTCTAGACCCACGCTACAAGGAGAACTTTATATCTCTTATTCCTGAGGCAGACAGGTCTACAAAAATAGGGCAGTACCAGAAGGTCCTTGTTGTGGAACTATTAAAAAAAATTCCCATCTGAGAATGCTGGCGGCAGAGGTCACAGTTCGTTGGACAACCAAGGAGTACAGGCGAGAGAGACACATCTTCAATCCAGCAGAGGCAGGGGAACACTGTCAAAGTTCTGGGAGAGTTTTCTCAGCCCCTCCCATCGCACAGGCCCTGAGGCATGGGGTACTCTCACAAGGAGTGCAAAGTTTGGGAAGAAGCTGAAGGAGTACCTTGCCGACCATACTAATGTCGTCTGTGATTCCTCTGTGCCTTATAATTATTGGGTATCCAGGCTGGATTCGTGGAATGAGCTGGCTCTCTACGCCTTGGGGGTCCTGGCTTGCCCTGCTGCCAGCGTTTTATCAGAGCGGGTTTTAGTGCCGCTGGTGGAATTATAACTGATAAGCGCATCCGCCTGTCAACTGAGAATGCTGACAGACTGACTCTTATAAAAATGAACAAGGGCTGCATTGAGCCAGGCTTCTCAACACCACTGAATGATAGCAGCGTAACATAAACTCAAATCCAGTGTCTTTTTTTGGGAGGTGTATTCCCATGCACCTTTTCACACCCACACATTGGTATACGCTTCCTGATTTTGGCTATTTGCTCTTGTCCTCCTCCTTCTCCTCATCCTCCACCACCATATCACCAGGGTGACCGTGGTCCGTGATGCAACACCCACATCATTTTTTTAAAGAGTGTTTATGATGCCCGTAATTTTTTTTTTTATACAGTATGTTCATGTATACCCCCTAGGGGTAAATGTTTGTCAGCCCATACACTTAGTGCATGGGCATTACATGTATAGGAGGCCCGCTCCTTTCTAATGGGAATATTTTTTTTATGAGGCCCTCCTCCACCTCTTTTCCAAGGAGCATTTTTGGCAGCAATTGCATTCACTGCATTGGTCAACACTATAGGAGACCCAGTTCCTAATAATGGGAACATAGTTTTCAGGAGGCTCTCCGACCTCTACGTCTCTTCCACGGGGAATTGGAGTGCCTCCAAATTTTTGGCAGCTTATGCATTCACTGCATAGGCAAACACTATGGGAGACCCACTTACTAATAATCGGAACATTGTTTTTTGGAGGCTCTCTGACCTCTTTGTCTCTTGCAAGGGGCATTGGAGTTCCTCCAAATTTTTGGTAGCCGTTGCTTCACTGCAAAGGCAAACAGTATGGGAGACACACTCCTTTCTAATGGGAATTTGTCGTTACTGTGGCCCTGCTATATGTGTCTTTAAATTGTTAGTGGGGTTTTATCTAAATTTTGTCAGCTGTTGGACTCACTACATACCCTATAACTGTATAGAACACCCGCTCCTTTGTAATAGAAACATGTCATTACTGTGGCCCTGCTCTATGTGTCTTTAAATTGTTAGTGGGGTTTTTCCCAAATTTTGGCAGCTCTTGCAATCACAGCATGGGCATTACCACTATAGGAGACCCTCTCCTTTATAATGGGAACATTTTTTTTTACTGGGACCCTCCTCTATGTCTCTTCAAAGGGGTATTGGGTTGCGTCCGAATTTTTGGCAGCCCTTGCAGTCACTACATACGCAATAACAGTATAGGAGTCCAACTCGTTAATAATGGGAACCACAAAGCATAGCCGGCTGATGGCTCTCTAACAATAGCGATGACCGACTGCTGGCCCTTTAAGAATAGTAAGGGCTGCGTGATGGCCCTATAAAAATAGGCTTTGTGACATTGAGAGTCCCTCCATCATAAATGAAACAGGATGTGTCTGATGATGTGTCACACACCACATTGCCAGATAAGGTTGTAAAATGTTAAAATGACATTTCCCAGTGAATGCATTTGTCTTAAAAAATAACTTAAACAAACCAAAACAGTAGGAGCTTTCTTTAGTATAAAAACAGAGTTGCCAATGTAACCTCAATGTAATCACACTGTTCAGCTCCTGCACCTCCTCCTCCATCTCCGAAATGACGACATCAGTCACAAGCTGACAGCACTGCAGCACTGCCTTGGCCAAGCGGCAACCGGCTGTGCTGAAGATAACATGCTTAATGCTTAATTGACAAACCGCCCAGCGCTGCAGAGTTGTTGAAAGCTGTAACACAGCAGCCTGATATGTGGCTCTCACCGCTGAACATACAGCCAGGCATGGTCGTGTGTGATAATGGGCGGAACCTGTTGACGGAGAAATGACAGCCCGAGTAGATACTTTTTCCCTCTATGCCAGTCCTTTCACCGAGCTAAAGAATATGGCTGTGGTGAAGTACCACTCCCACTGAGAAGCTGTTTCAGATTGAAAAACATTGTGCCCACCAGAGGATTTGATTCTGAGGGCTCACCCTTCTCCCCCGCTCAAGAGCCCCATAGCAGCTGCAAAGCTTGCGCTATCATGAACTCTCCTGATGGAGAAGCCAAGGCACACCAAAGGATTCTCTGGTGGGACCATACAACCCTTCCGAGAAGCAGTCCTGGCTAAGAAAAGTGTGTGGGAAGGTTCCCGGACACTCTATGGCTGCTTTTTTACTGAGGTGGAAACCCACGCAAACATGGGGAGAACATACAAAATCCTTGCAGATGATTTTGTTTCTGGGATTTGAACCCAGGATCCCAGCGCTGCAAGGCTTCAGTGCTAACCACTGATCCAAAGTGCTGCCGTTCACCCTCTGATATCTAACAGGCTGGAGAAACTTGCACCTACTGCCACTCTATCTTCAGCTCCTTTGTGAGAAACTAATGTATTTGGGCAGCCACTCAGTCTACCAAATAGAAATCCTGAGAAAGAAATTGGGGATGGCTTCGCTACTGTTACTGGGGGCAGTGCTAACACCATGGCGTTGTACCATAGTTTACTGGAAATATTCCAGACTGGTAGGAGGAAAGCAGATTCCCACAGAAAAGTACCAGCAGTAATGTTCAGGGACTCTTGCTTGTGGAAGGCGGAGATGATACCGGGAGAAATAGTGGCAGGTGGGGACCGATTATGGACACCCGGCCACCGCTGGCATGAGGTTGTGGACAGCTTCCACCTCCACGAGCCTAAAAGGCCACATTTCGAATGTAAGCAGCTTTAGAGGACATCCTGGGAGAAATTACAGCTGGAGTAGATACGGTTTCCCAAGTCCTTTTGCCAAGCTAAAGATAATGGCTGTTGTGAAATACAACTCACCGACAAGCTGTGGACTGGCTCCGTACCGTCCCTGGCCCCTGTTTGTGGTTAGACGGTCCTTCCCAGTGAGTGCACTGGGAAGGGCACGGTAATGTTGTGGGACCCGTGCTTGTGGAAGGCGGAGACGATACCGGGAGAAATAGTGGCGGCTGGGGACAGAGTATGGACACCCGGCCGGCGCAGGTATGAGGTTGTGAAAAACTTCCGCCTCCATGAGCCTAAAAGGCCACATTTCAAGTGCAAGCAGCTTTAGAGGACATCCTGGGAGAAATGACAGCTGGAGTACATACGGTTTCCCAAAAGTCAGTCCTTTCACCGAGCTAAAAAATATGGCTGTAGTGAAATACAACTCACCGACAAGCTGTGGACTGGCTCCGTACCGTCCCTGGCCACATTCACCTGTCCACATGTTTGTGGTTAGGCGGCCCTTCCCAGTAAGTTCACTGGGGAGGGGACGGGTAATGTTGTGGGACCTGTACTTGTGGAAGGCGGAGACGACACAGGGATAAATAGTGGCAGCTGGGGACCGAGTGTGGATACCCAGTCGCCACCGCCATAAGGTTGTGGACAGCTTTCGCTTCCACGAGCCTAAAAGGCCACATTTCAAGTGCAAGCAGCTGTCAAAAATTTGGCAGTATAGTATTGCAGCCTGTGGGAGGGTGGGTGGCTGGCTGCATACTTGCGCTTGCATTCCAAGGAATGGGGTAGGGACAACTGAACGCTGTACTGGGACAATGACGTGGACAGTGATTGTTGCAAGTCTGCAGCGACACGTGCATGATGGGAGGCATCTTTGCATGCGGCAAGGATCACTTCTGATGGGCACACTTTTAGGCAGTGACCTGGGCGTCAGAGATGCTTCCAGGGGTCTTCCCCATGCTGTTCCCATGTCTTTTCAGCACTGTATGCATGTGTCTGATGATGTTCAAAAAAGGCTACGTGGCACTCCTATTATTTTGGGTGCCCAGTTAGGATTCCATTCCGTATGTAAACAAGAATAAGAACCTGGCACTCTAAGAGATGGTGAAAAGATTTAAGGAATTTATTTACATGATTCTTCAATATTCAATTTTTGACGTTTCGGCCTCATATGGCCTTCATCAGGAAAGGGGAATAGTGCAAATCACTATAACTGTGCACACAACCACACTTGAACATATGTTATTATTTTTATTTACTTTTATTTCTATTATTTTTTCTATTTTATATATATATTTTTTTCATTTTTTCCTTTTCTTTTGTCTTATCTTATTCCTTTTATTTTCTCTCTTATTTTCCACTTTTTTTCTTATTTCATTATTCTTTTCCACAACTTCCTTTTTGATAATTTCCGTTCCTACTCATATTTCTTCCCTTACTCTACTATTTCTTTTATCGAGCAGTGTCCGTTTTGGTAATGTAATTCTATTCCACTTTCTAATTAGCATATGAAATATGTCCCTCATTATGCTGTTAAGCACATCACTCCTTGTATGTTGCACACTGTACTTCTCATACACCAATAAGATACCCAATAATGAACCTTTCTACCTGGCGCGTCACTTCCGGGGACGCGCCTTATCATACACCATGTGATCCCACTCGTAGTTCACCAAATGGCGCCTAGTGGCGACATACTTCCCCCGGCGCGTCACTTCCGGTAACGCGTCCAGAAACTGATCATGTGACCTCAAAGAGCCGGATCAGCGTCATGATCCGGAAATGCAAACATAACATATAAGCACACTCAGTGTCCTGGTCACACAGCACATTTCTCATAGCACGGCTGTGCTCCTCTCCATTTAGCGCCACTACATCTATGCCCTCTTCTCCAATGACTTTGGTGAGTAATACTCAGCTGCTGAGGTCTTGTACATATGTTCAAGTGTGGTTGTGTGCACAGTTATAGTGATTTGCACTATTCCCCTTTCTCTTACAGCATTTGGTTGATCCTCCTTACATCCATTGGGCAGAATCTTGGTAACAATGACATATATTATTATTTTTTGCTGTTACGCCCAATGTATATGTGGCGCCCTGCTGCGCATGGTGGCACAGAACCCAGAAGGGTGCATGGATGGATTTCTCCACAAGAGGCCATCACTACATACAAACACCTCCACCTTCCACCTCATACCAGCAGAGGGAGCCCTGATAGGGATATATAAAGGGAAGGTGGAGCCAGGCAGCTTAGTTGCTCAGTTGGTTAGAGATCAGTCAGTGTGAAGTTTTTGCTCAGTCAGAGTGAGAGCAGCACACGGGCTGCTGTGTGAGGCAAGCTAGGCCTCCAGTAGCACTGAAGCCTAGTGAGGGCCCCGAGCGTGGCTGAAGGTGAGAGGAAGGAAGGAGTGATAAAGGGGGCAGAGGAGCATAGAAAGCTCACTCCGATATATATACCGGACACTGGGTCCGAGCCTACAGGGACCCCTTTACACACAGTAGGGATAACCGGAATCCTAGGAGGACTACAAGTCCCTTGCAAACCTGAAGCTAGACACATACAGGACCAGGAACCACGTAGGCCCGACGTCCAGGGAAAGTGGTTACCAACCGGAGGTCCTACTTCAGAGCAACCAGTGGAGTAAAAGCAAGACACATAAGCTAGGCCCAGTTGCAGGCTGGCCAGGAGCTTACACAGAGGCAGACACGGATCAGGAGGTCTTATACCCGCTCCCTGGGGAGAAGTCCAAAAGTGCGCCCTTCACCTGGAGTACCCTGGACCGTACCTAACAGCTGTACCAGTAAAGGTAACGAAGCAAAAACCCCTGTCTCTGTCCGTTACTCCTGCTGCGCCATCATTCTCTCCCTGCACCACAACGCTCAGCGCACCATCCATCTATCTACACTGCCCTGAGGCCCGCTCCGCCTGTGAGGAGCTGTACCATCTTTAGCTGCCTTGACACCTGCCTCAGCGGACTGCTGCAGCGCTGGTGACCTTCACCAGACACCACAGGTGGCGTCACTAACTCTCTGAACTTTTATTAATAATTGATACCCCTTTGTGCACTGACCTCCCTGGGCTAGCCACCGTGATATACCCCCCAAGCAGTACACCGCGGCCCTCGGGGGCGGGTCATCCAACTGGCATCACGAACAGGATTGCGTGCCCGTTGCCACCAGTTACTGTGCGCCTTAAGAGACTGTAAATCTTACTGTGGTGAAGTTTTCCCGCCATATCCGCCATTTTTCCTGCTGCCGCGCGGGAAGAAGAGGGGCGTAACCGCTGGAATCGCGTAAAGTCGAGGACACGCCCCGCCCCTGACATCGAACCAGGAAGCATCAGGTCCTGGAAGGAGCCAGAGGACGCCCTGACGTCAGACGTGAGCAAAGCAAGGTTCTGAAAGAAGACTGTCGCCCGCGGAGCTGCGGCCTACCTGAAAAGAAAGTGAAGAAGGTAGGTTCCGGTACACTAGGGGTGCGCAACAATGGCCGACGACCAGAAGTTGAAACCTGGCCAGCCGCAGACCAAGAATCAGTGTCCACCATCTTTAAAAGACTGCAAACAGTGTTTGAAAACCACACTGAGACAGATCTTCGGATGAAGTTCTACCATTGTGTCCCGAAATCTGAGGACAGTATCCAGAACTATGCCTGGCGCTTACAGGAGGTCCTGCGGTCCCTGAAACAGGTTAGTCCAGCCAGTATCCATGATGAAAATAAAATGATGACGGAACAGTTCATCCGGGGGTTAAAGTCCCAGGAGGAGAGCAGAATTGTACGGTGGTGGGCCTTAGACCATCCAGATGCCACCTTTGACACCCTTAAGGACATGGCTATAAAGGGCCTGCAGCCCCTGGAAACCACAGACACTGCTATCCAGCATTACCAGGGTGGGACCACCCTAGTGCCTGCAGCCCCCACCGTTCCTTCACTAACGGCTGAAACAAGGATGCAAACAGTGCCCCCTAGTGAGCGGGACAGCCTACGCTCTGAAGTGCGCCAGCTAAGTAAAACCCTGGCCACTGCAGCTACAGACGGAGCCTGAGCCAGAAGGAAGGATCCTGCTAGCCGATAGCCCTGAGGATGTCTCCTGGATGAGAAGAAGAAGGAGGATAACGCCACCCCGTAGGAGGACAACGCCACCCCGGAGGAGGACAACTCCGCCCCGTGGGAGGACCAGCGACCAACGGCGCCCTCCAGAGGACTTCATCTGCTACCGCTGCCAGAAAGCAGGCCACACCACGCGGAACTGTCCTTTAAACGAGGAAACCTTGAGGCCGAGGGCCGACACCCAGGAGTAGACCAACCAGGCCCATCAAACTGGTACCGCCGGTTCATGGGAGGACGACCTTTCCTGTCCATCGTGCTGGACGGCATCGCGACCCCTGCCCTGCTGGACACAGGATCTCAGGTAACCATTATGCCTAATGACCTCTACAAAAGGTTCTGGTCCATAGACGAACTGAGCCTGCCAGCTCCAAACCTTTCCGTGTATGCCTCCAATGGCCTTCCCCTTAACCTAGTCGGGGTTAAGGATGTGGCAGTTAAGGTGGGAAAAGTGGAACTGAAGGACCAGGGACTAATTGTAGTAGACTAATCCTGATGATACAGACTTGTATATGGTACTTGGCACAAATATTGTTAGTAACTGTTTGGGAGAAGTGTTGTTCTTGCTCCAACAGATGGCTGACACCGCTAGACCAAGGCAGAGGAGGGTGCTCCAGAAAGAGATCCGAGCCCTTATGTACCAGCAACAGGTAAAGCTATCAGGTGGTGAAATCGGTAATGTACGGGTGACAGACCCTATACCAATTGTGATTCCCCCAATGAGTGAAATGCTGATTTGGTGTAGAGCAGCAATAGGTCTCAAAGGACGGAGCTACCAGGCGGTAGTAGAGCCCCTTAGCTCGGAGCATAGACCTACACTCTTGATTGCCAAGGGGTAGTGAATGTATGCAATGGGAGTGTGCCCGTACGCCTCCTAAACTATGGGGAGGACGAGATTAGATTACCACGCTACGCCACTGTTGCCAAACTGTACAAAGTAGATAACAACTCCATACACACGGCGGAGTCCTTAACCTCACCAGACGAAGTGGAGGATAATGACCTGGGAACCCAGGTGGAGGATTGGTGTCAACAGCTCCATGTTGGGACAGACACCACTCCTACCCATCAGAAGCAGTGTGTACACTGGGTAGTTCAGGAATACGAGCAGGTATTCAGTAAACACCCACTTGACTTTGGGTGGATTAAAGGGGTACAACACCTTATACCCACAGAAGACCATCCACCCATCAAAGAACGTTACAGGTCTATACCACCAGCACACTACCAGAAGGCGAAGGAGATGTTGCATGACATGAAGAAGGCAGGGGTAGTAAGGGATAGCTGTAGTCCCTGGGCAGCTCCCCTGGTCCTAGTCAGGAAAAAGGATGGAAGCATGAGAATGTGTGTAGATTACAGACAGGTAAATCGCATAACACACAAAGATGCATACCCTTTGCCCCGTATAGAGGAATCCCTGGTTGCATTAAAGTCTGCAAATTACTTCTCCACCCTTGACCTCACTAGTGGGTACTGGCAAGTAGCTGTTGCTGAGGAGGATCGGGAGAAGACGGCCTTCACTACCCCGATGGGACTCTGCGAGTTCATCAGTATGCCGTTCGGACTCTGCAACGCCCCTGGAATGTTCCAGAGATTGATGGAGTGCTGCCTGGGACACCACAACTTCAAGACTGTACTGCTATACCTGGATGACGTGATAGTGTACTCCAAAATGTACGAGGACCATTTGAAACACCTGGCAGAGGTATTCGAGTTGCTGTCCCGGTATGGGATGTAGCTGAAGCCCTCCAAGTGCCACCTTCTCAAGCGAAAGGTACAGTACCTGGGGCACATCGTCAGTCCAGAAGGAGTAGCACCGGACCCGGAAAAGGTCACTGCCATCCAGAAATGGCCGGAGCCGAAGAGCCTCAAGGAGGTACATCAGTTCCTGGGACTAGTCGGGTATTACAGGAGGTTTGTGAAGGACTATACCAAGAAAGCGGCGCCTTTGCAAGATCTCCTCGTAGGACAGTCCGGGAGAGACAGAAACCCCCCGTTCCAGTGGGGTAAGGACTGGAGCAAGCTGAATCCTTTAAGGTGATGAAGGAGATCCTGACCGGCGAAGAAATCCTAGCCTACCCTGACTACAGCCAACTGTTCCTGCTGTACACTGATGCCAGCAACGTGGGAATAGGAGCTGTGTTCAGTCAGAAGCAGAATGGCCGAGAGAAGGTGATCGCCTATGCAAGCAGGAAGCTCCGCCCGACTGAGAGAAACCCAGAGAACTATAGCAGCTTCAAGTTGGAGTTCCTGGCCCTTGTCTGGGCCATACTGAGCGGTTCAAGCACTACCTAGCCTTCAGTAAGTTCACTGCCTACACTGATAATAACCCCTTGACTCATCTGGAAACAGCCAAGTTAGGAGCTATGGAACAACGATGGATGGCTCGGCTGTCAAACTACCAGTTCACCATTAAGTACCGGGCAGGCCGCAAGAATGCCAATGCCGATGCCCTATCCAGAATGCCTCACCAGTCGGACACTGAAGAAGAAGTGGATGACCTGGAGGAGATTGAGCTACCTGCCTTCCATAGGAATGGGATGGTCTACGAGCAACGAGCCTCCAAGAGGTATCGTGGTAAGACGTTAAACCCTTTGCCTCACCACAGCTGGAAGGAGACCCAGGACAGCGACCCGGTTGTCAGCCGTATCAAAGAACTGATAACCCAGGAAAGTTCTTCCCTGGAGAAGGAATCGTCTCCACAAGCCAAGCAACTTTGGAATGAGAGAAGCCGGCTGTTCATCTCTAGAGAGAAGCTGTGCCAAAGGTACGTCAACCCTAGGACCCATGAGATGGTATGGCAGATCGTAGTGCCCAGGGCGAACATCCAGATGGTGTTGGAGGCCTACCACGATCAAGCAGGGCACTTTGGCTGGAAGAAGCTAGAAACCCTGCTGAAAGGTTAGTTTTATTGTGTTGGAATGCGCAGTTCCATAGAGATGGTGCCGGGATTGTGGACCTTGTAGCCTCAGAAGAAAAGACTACAGCAGCCTGAAGGCACCCCTGCAACCCATTAAGACAACTCGACCCTTGGAGATCGTGGCCCTGGATCATGTCAAGCTGTCACCCAGCTGGTCAGGATATTCCTATGCCCTGACCATGGTGGATCACTACTCCGGTTCCTGGTGGTTGCCCCCGTCAAGGATCTGACGGCAGAAACTGCGGCGAAGACATTTCAGGGGTACTTCTGCAGGCCTCATGGATATCCGGAGCAGGTGCTGACAGATCAAGGCACTGCCTTCGAAGCCGAATTGTTCAAGGAGTTCTGCCATCTGTACGGGTGTAAGAAGATCCGGACTACACCGTACCACCCCCAAACCAATGGGTTATGTGAAAAGATGAATAACATCGTCATCGACCTGTTGAAGACCTTACCGCTAGAGGAAAGAAACCAGTGGCCCGACAAGCTACCTGACCTGGTAGATTTGTACAACCACATACCTGTGAATTCCACCAATTGTACTCCAGCATATCTCATGCGAGCAAGACCCGGAAAGTTGCCCATGGACCTGGAGCTTGGTGTAGTAGAACCTGAAGCAGATATGTCCACTGAGGACTGGGATACGACGCGACAGGAACAGTACAGGAGAGTACAAGCCTGTGTCGAAGACAGTCTGAATAGGGTAAGAGACAAGCAGGAAGCACAGTACAACAAGAGTGCACCAGCAGAACCCTTTTCACCTGGAGAAGTCGTGCTAAAGAGAAAAAGAAGAAACCACAAACTTGATGACCAGTGGGAGAGGGAACCCTACACTGTGTTAAATTCAAGATTTGATAACAGGAAGACCTGTTTAATTACCAAGGACGGAGGAAGAACGACTGCAACGGTATCTAGAGACCACCTAAAGTTGTGTCCAGGCCTGCTAAAGCCCCAGGAAGAAGTGCCTCTCATCGTACCGGAAGAGCCTAAAGAAGCAGTAATACATACTGAATAGAGTTGAGCCACCCCCGTAGTGTTCGAGTTCGGTTCGGTTCGTCCAACACCCTTATGTTCGCCGAACTGTTCGCCGAACTGTTCGTCGAACACCGTCGAACACTGTTAAAACCAATGGCAGGCAAACAAAAACACATAGAAATACATAGAAAACACCTTCAAAGGTGTCCAAAACCTGACAAACTGCTCAGAAGACACAACTAACACATGGAAAAGTGACAAGTACATATAGTCACGCGAAAAGAAAAGAGGTGGAGGAGTAAAAGGAGGGGGAGACACAGATATAGGCATGTCATGCCCTTCTAAAACCAAAAAAGTGCGAAGCTGACACGGCCAATCCGTTCCTGCCCGTGCGACATCCGTGTCGCCGGGTTTGTGCCAGATCTGCGGTGGACCCTGTCGGCCAGCCCCCCTCTCCCAATACTGGTGCCTGTCCGCTGGTGGGTCGAGCGAGCCCCCCTGCGGTGGAGGCAGGTCTAAGCTTTTTAATTTAAATTGTCTCTGTAATTTGAATGAGTACACTTTAAATCCTTTTACAAGGTTCTATTGGTGGGCAAGTCTGATGCCAGCAGCCGCAGGAATTCCATCTCCAGTAGCGTCCACTAAAGCTGCTGCAGTTAAAAAGCTTTTATAAGGATCGAGCTTGGCGGTCCACCGCAAGGCGTCCTACCGCCAGTTCTAGCCCCTGTGCCTTGGGGTGCCTCCCCGATGCTCTTCAATGAGTGTCCCGGGGGCCCGAAGCATTTCCTTTGAAAAAATTAAGTGTCCAAACTACAGGTGGTGTAGCTTGCTTAACAGGTGGGATAATCCGCTGACTAGCAGACACTGCTACTAGGTCCAAAGTATTTCCTGGGCTAGATGCAGTTAAAAATTTGTAATTAGATCTACAGGCGGTGACTACTCCGCTGACTAGCAGACACTGCTACTAGGCCCAAAGTATTGCCTGGGCTAGATGCAGTTAAAAATTTGTAATTAGATACTCTCGTTGGATGCTGAGAAAGCATTCCATAGAGTCTCCTGGCACGCCATATATTATTCTCTTAAAAAGCTTGGGGTAGGGGTCTAGGGGACCCTTTTATAGCCAAAATCATGGCCCTGTATCGCAATCCATCAGCTAGGCTGAAGATAAATGGAACATTTTCATCACCTTTCATAATCACCAATGGGACAAGGCAGGAATGTCCTCTGTCCCCTCTCTTATACATCCTAGTGATGGAGCACCTGCTCTCATCAATTCGTGATAACCCCAATAGTAGGTGGATTGAGGTGGGAGGCACCGAGTACAAGTGCTCTGCATTTGCTGATGATGTCCTAGTATATATCACTCAATCACATACAGTTATATGAAAAAGTTTGGGCACCCCTATTAATCTTAAGCTTAATGTTTTATAAAAATTGGTGTTTTTGCAACAGCTATTTCAGTTTGATATATGTAATAACTGTTGGACACAGTAATGTTTCTGCCTTGAAATGAGGTTTATTGTACTAACAGAAAATGTGCAATCTGCATTCAAACAAAATTTGACAGGTGCATAAGTATGGGCACCCTTATCATTTTCTTGTTTTAAATACGCCTACCTACTTTTTACTGACTTACTAAAGCACTTTTTTTGGTTTTGTCACCTCATTGAGCTTTGAACTTCAGAGCCAGGTGTATGCAATCATGAGAAAAGCTACTTAAAGTGGCCACTTGCAAGTTGTTCTCCTGTTTGAATCTCCTCTGAAGAGTGGCATCATGGGCTCCTCAAAACAACTGTCAAATGACCTGAAAACAAAGATTATTCAACATAGTTGTTCAGGGGAAGGATACAAAAAGCTGTCTCAGAGATTTAACCTGTCAGATTCCACTGTGAGGAACATAGTAAGGAAATGGAAGAACACAGGGACAGTTCTTGTTAAGGCCAGAAGTGGCAGGCCAAGAAAAACATCAGAAATCCAGAGAAGAAGAATGGTGAGATCAATCAAGGACAATCCTCAGACCACCCCCAGAGAGCTGCAGCATCAACTTGCTGCAGATAGTGTCACTGTGCATCGGTCAACTATACAACGCACTTTGCACAAGGAGAAGCTGTATGGGAGAGTGATGCGAAAGAAGCCGTTTCTGCAAGCACGCCACAAACAGAGTCGGCTGAGGTATGCAAAAGCACATTTGGAGAAGCCAATTTCTTTTTGGAAGAAGGTCCTGTGGACTGATGAAACCAAGATTGAGTTGTTTGGTCATACAAAATGGCGTTATGCATGGTGGCAAAAAAACACAGCATTCCAAGAAAAACACTTGCTACCCACAGTAAAATTTGGTGGAGGTTCCATCATGCTTTGGGGTTGTGTGACCAATGCCGGCACCGGGAATCTTGTTAAAGTTGAGGGACGCATGGATTCCACTCAGCATCAGCAGATTCTTGACAATAATGTTCAAGAATCAGTGACAAAGTTGAAGTTACGCAGGGGATGGATCTTTCAGCAAGACAATGATCCAAAACACCGCTCCAAATCTACTCAGGCATTCATGCAGAGGAACAATTACAATGTTCTGGAATGGCCATCCCAGTCCCCAGACCTGAATATCATTGACCATCTGTGGGATCATTTGAAGAGGGCTGTCCATGCTCGGCGACCATCAAACTTAACTGAACTGGAATTGTTTTGTAAAGAGGAATGGTCAAAAATACCTTCATCCAGGATCCAGGAAATCATTAAAAGCTACAGGAAGAGACTAGAGGCTGTTATTTTTGCAATAGGAGGATCTTCTAAATATTAATGTCACTTTTCTGGTGAGGTGCCCATACTTATGCACCTGTCAAATTTTGTTTGACTGCAGATTGCACATTTTCTGTTAGTACAATAAACCTCATTTCAAGGCAGAAACATTACTGTGTCCAACAGTTATTACATATATCAAACTGAAATAGCTGTTGCAAAAACACCAATTTTTATAAAACATTAAGCTTAAGATTAAAAGGAGTGCCCAAACTTTTTCATATAACTGTATATCCATCCCTGTTGTTATGCAGTGGCGTACCGCCAATGGCGGCAGACCACGCCACTGCTATGGGGCCCGTGGCCGGAGGGGGCCCGTGAGGGCCCCAAGCAGCGTGGGAAAATGGAGGATAGGTGAGTAGAAGGTTGCGGCGGCAGAGGAGCGGGTTGCGGCAGTGGAGGAGCGGGGCACACGCTGTAGCCGCTGCTGCAGCTATCACGTGTGACCGCTGCTAAAGGGACATGAATATTCCCTCTTCTCCACTCCCATGGGCGTGGAGAAGATGGAATATTCATTCTCTTTAGTAGCGGGCACGGAGGAGCGCTGAGCCCCGACTCCTGCTGTCAGCACCCTCTGCTAAAGAGGAAACATATTCACGCTTCTCCACGCCCATAGTCCCGGCGTGGAGAGGAGTGAATGTGCCGGCAGCAGCTCACCTCGGCTTCTGAGAGCGCGCGCTGCTCAGATGCGGACATGAACTGCAGCAGACAGGACTCAACGCTGGAGCAGAGGTGAGGAAGTAAGGTGAGTATAAGTGTTTATTGTTTTATGTGCAGTGATTGGGGGATGAGGGGGCCACACATACCAGGATACTTGGATTGAGGAGGCCACACATACCAGGAATGGGGGATTGAAGAGGCCACACATACCAGGAATGGAGGATTGAGGAGGCCACACATACCAGGAATGGGGGATTGAGGAGGCCACACATACCAGGATTGGGGGGTTGAGGAGGCCACACATACCAGGATTGGGGGGTTGAGGAGGCCACACATACCAGGATTTGGGGATTGAAAAAGCCACACATACCTGGATTAGGGGGTTGAGGAGGCCACACATACCAGGATTGAGGAGACCACACATACCAGGATTGGGGGGTTGAGGAGGCCACACATACCAGGATTAGGGGATTGAGGAGGCCACACATACCAGAATTGAGGGTTGAGGAGGCCACACATACCAGGATTGGGGGATTGAGGAGGCCACACATACCAGGATTGGGGGATTGAGGAGGCCACACATACCAGGATTTGGGGATTGAGGAGGCCACACATACCAGGATTTGGGGATTGAAAAGGCCACACATATCAGGATTGGGGGGTTGAGGAGGCCACACATACCAGGATTGAGGAGGCCACACATACCAGGATTGGGGAATTGAGGAGGCCACACATACCAGGATTGGGGGATTGAGGAGGCCACACATACCAGGATTTGGTGATTGGGGAGGCCACACATACCAGGATTTGGGGATTGAGGAGGCCACACATACCAGGATTTGGGGGTTGAGGAGGCCACACATACCAGGATTGAGGGGTTGAGGAGGCCACACATACCAGGATTGGGGGATTGAGGAGGCCACACATACCAGGATTGGGGGATTGAGGAGGCCACACATACCAGGATTGGGGGATTGAGGAGGCCACACATACCAGGATTGGGGGATTGAGGAGGCCACACATACCAGGATTGGGGGATTGAGGAGGCCACACATACCAGAATTGGGGGATTGAGGAGGCCACACATACCTGGATTTGGGGATTGAAGAGGCCACACTTACCAGGATTGTGGGATTGAGGGGGCCACACATACCAGGGATTGTGGGATTGAGGGGGCCACACATACCAGGGATTGTGGGATTGAGGGGGCCACACATACCAGGGATTGTGGGATTGAGGGGGCCACACATACCAGGGATTGAGGGGGGCCACACATACCAGGGATTGTGGGATTGAGGGGGCCACACATACCAGGGATTGTGGGATTGAGGGGGCCACACACACCAGGGATTGTGGGATTGAGGGGGCCACACATACCAGGGACTGTGGGATTGAGGGGGCCACACATACCAGGAATTGTGGGGGCCACACATACCAGGGATTGTGGGATTGAGGGGGCCACACATACGAGGATGGGGAAATTTACCAGTAGCTGCTGCATTTCCCACCCTAGGCTTATACTCAAGTCAATAGGTTTTCCCATTTTTATGTGGTAAAATTAGGGGCCTCGGCTTATATTCGGGTCGGCTTATTTAAAATATACGGTATTTTAAAATCAGTGAGTACGTGGTGCCCATAATACTGCAGGACTGTGGCGTGCATTTTACCATATGGGGTGTGTAATAAACTGTATGGAGGACCATTATATTCTATGGAGGACCATGGGAAGTTCATTATACTATATGGAGGATTATGGGGGGCGCATTATACTATATGGAGGTTTATGTGGGGAGCATTATACTATATGGAGGATTATGGGGGCGCATTATACTATATGGAAGATTATTGGTGGTGCATTATACTATATGGAAGGCTATGTGGGGCCATTATAATATTTTGAGGGCTATGTGGGGGGCCATGAGAGTGTATGGAGGGCTCTGTGGGGTTCACAGTTGGGGGATTATACTATGTTAGGGTCACCATACTTTGCCGTGGGAGTTGAAGTGGGGTACAATAGGGTCATTATACTGTGCATGTGGAGGAATGCACCATAGGGGTATCATACTGTTTGGGGGGCACTTTTGTTGGCATCATACTTTATGGGGGCAATGAAGGAGGAATCTACGACTTCAGAAGGAGGTAAATTACTATGTAAAGGCTGGAAAGTTATGAGATCTGCTCTTCTGTGACACAGACAAATATTTATTTTTTGTAGTGGGGGGCAATTAGAGCTTCTGCTATGGGGCCCCATGACTTCTATGTATGCCCCTGCTGTTGCGGCAGAAATAGATCACTTTGTTACATGGTCAAATTTTAAAATCAATGCAGCGAAGTCTGAGGCCCTCGATGTCTCCCTCCCCAAATCCATACAGGATTCCATCCAGTCCAACTTTCCCTTTGCCTGGCCCTCACAGGGCATCAAATACTTAGGAATTCGTATTCATAGAGACCTCTCCCGTCTATTTTATCTTAATTTTGGGCCCTTTATTGAACAACTCCATAAAGATCTTACTTCTTGGACAGCGAAGGATTTTTCCTGGTTCGGCAGAATAAGTATATTAAAAATGAACGTCCTACCTAAACTCTTATACCTCTTCCAAACCATTCCCGTGGTAATTCCCTCACATTTTTGGAAAAGACTATGCAGTAGCTTTTAGTCTCCCCAGGATGACACAGGTGGGGCAGATAGTGGTTGTCCCGGCCCACTAGGCCGCATTGTAGCACAGTGAGCTTTGCACTGCAACTTATGCTTCATATCCATGTGAGGGTTCATGCATGAAGTACTCAAACTATGGATTTTTTGGCCTCTACTTAGCTTTTGGTGACAAATGTTACAGATAACACGAGTGGGGTCATCCTTAGCGATCTGAAAAAATGCACAGGCTATGCAAGTGTGGCGCCCCTGAGGGTTCGACCGCCACAGGAATGCTGCACTTCTTCAATGGAGTGTGGTGTTCCTCCTCTGAGGTAAGGCCGGTGTGATGGTAGTGACCTAGCCTTTTGCATCCAACACCACATTTCCACCAGAGGGAGCTAGTATGCACTAGGTGCTGCTCCCCTGGTTACAGGGAGACTGGGGAACACAAAGTGGTAGGAACCAGTTAGTGGGTGTGGGTGGAGGAACAGTAAGTCAGTGACACTTCTAATTTCATATTTAATAGAATGCCATCTTTGATCTTGGCCTTCTGCTGGTTCTTTTTGTTCTTCTCTGGTTCATCAGTCTAGCTTTTGCTAGTCTGTCGGCTGTCACTGTGCTGTCAAAATATTGTGTGTAATGTGACTTCCCTCCGGGAGCGCAGATCCTGTGTGGGCCTGCACCGGCATGGGACACAGCCCTCGTACCCCGATCTTTGGGACGAGAGGTAGGTTGCAGACAAGGAATGTCTCAACCCGGCCGAGGACCAGGATCAAGAAGGCCCGGGAGCTTTAGAGTGTGGCTCCCTAGCAAATGGCAGGACAGGAAAGCCCGGTTAGGCCCTGAGGATCCCACCGGGCGTCGGATGGAGAGGAATTGCCACCCGAGCCCTACACCTGAGAGGAGCTCAAAGGGAGACCCGGCCTATCTACACATGCACAGACGGGAAGGGGTGAAGTCTGTAGTGCAGGAACACTCTGGTGTGGGGTCGCTACCGAACACTGGACTTCTTTGGAGGTAGTCGGACCCCCGTCCCTGGTGGCCACAGGATTCCGCGAGGAGCAGGGAGTAATATCCCTGAGTGAGTAAAGCCTTGGAAGTTCGCCCCTATGGCCTCCGGACTGTTCATTACGCGCCATACCACGCGACGCGGTGCCCGTACTCCCCACGCTACTGCTACCCCCCTTCATCCTGCCTTGCCTTCCCTGAGGCCTTGCTCCGCCTGTGGGGAGCAATGAGAACTTTAGCCGCCATGACACCAGGCCTCAGCGGACTGTAGCGGCGCTGGTGGCCCTTCACCAGACACCACAGGTGGCGTAGTCGTTAATCAGCCACTCAACCCGGAATAGCCCACACCATCTCTTTCTAATGTGACGGACCTGAGCACGGGTCGGGCCTGGGCCACGGCTGCATCCCATCTCTTCAACGCAGGGCCCGACACCGAGTCCCCCATCACCCAGGGTAAAACACGGGCTTTCTGAGTAGAGGCGTCACACAAGGTTTAGAGCCCATGCAACTCTGCTACTAGCAATACTATCAAATGATTGGCTGGGTTAGATGCAGAGCGTCTGGGTTTGGTTGGGGGTCCCCACAGTCTGCCTAGGCTAGATGCAGTTAAAAATTCTCATTAGATACACAGGCGGTGCAGCTTGCTTCGCAGCTGGGCTAATACGCCCAAAGTATTGATAGACTCTATACTAAATAAGGAATGATTCACTGACTGTGGTGGCCCCTCCGTGGGCCGTGGCGATTGGTGGAGATTTGGTGGATGATTGTAGGAGAAAGATCCTTAATAGAGAAAGTTCGTGGATTTATACTTTAAATACACGTGTACCAGCGGGTTTAAACATCAGACATGATTTGATGTATCATTATGAGTGATCATTTATAGATTATTATTATATACAGTACAGACCAAAAGTTTGGACACACCTTCTCATTTAAAGATTTTTCTGTATTTTCATGACTATGAAAATTGTACATTCACAATGAAGGCATCAAAACTATGAATTAACACATGTGGAATTATATACTTAACAAAAAAGTGTGAAACAACTGAAAATATGTCTTATATTCTAGGTTCTTCAAAGTAGCCACCTTTTGCTTTGATGACTGCTTTGCACACTCTTGGCATTCTCTTGATGAGCTTCAAGAGGTGGTCACTGGAAGTGGTCTTCCAGCAATCTTGAAGGATTTCCCAGAGATGCTTAACACTTGTTGGCCTTTTTGCCTTCACTCTGCTTTCCAGCTCTCCCCAAACCATCTCGATTGGGTTCAGGTCTGGTGACTGTGGAGGCCAGGTCATCTGGCGTAGCACCCCATCACTCTCCTTCTTGGTCAAATAGCCCTTACACAGCCTGGAGGTGTGTTTGGGGTCATTGTCCTGTTGAAAAATAAATGATGGTCCAACTAAATGCAAACCGGATGGAATAGCATGCCGCTGCAAGATGCTGTGGTAGCCATGCTGGTTCAGTATGCCTTCAATTTTGAATAAATCCCCAACAGTGTCACCAGCAAAGCACCCCCACACCATCACACCTCCTCCTCCATGCTTCACGGTGGGAACCAGACATGTAGAGTCCATCCGTTCAGCTTTTCTGCGTCGCACAAAGACACGGTGGTTGGAACCAAAGATCTCAAATTTGGACTCATCAGACCAAAGCACATATTTCCACTGGTCTAATATCCATTTCTTGTGTTCTTTAGCCCAAACAAGTCTCTTCTGCTTTTTGCCTGTCCTTAGCAGTGGTTTCCTAACAGCTATTTTAACATGAAGGCCAGCTGCACAAAGTCTCCTCTTAACAGTTGTTGAAGAGATGTGTCTGCTGCTAGAACTCTGTGTTGCATTGACCTGGTCTCTAATCTTAGCTGCTGCTAACCTGCGATTTCTGAGGCTGGTGTCTCGGATAAACTTATCCTCAGAAGCAGAGGTGACTCTTGGTCTTCCTTTCCTGGGGCGGTCCTCATGTGAGACAGTTTCTTTGTAGCGCTTGATGGTTTTTGCAACTGCACTTGGAGACACTTTCAAAGTTTTCCCAATTTTTCGCACTGACTGACCTTCATGTCTTAAAGTAATGATGGCCACTCGTTTTTCTTTACTTAGCTGCTTTTTTCTTGCCATAATACAAATTCTTACAGTCTATTCAGTAGGACTATCAGCTGTGTATCCACCAGACTTCTGCACAACACAATTGATGGTCCCAACCCCATTTATAAGGCAAGAAATCCCACTTATTAAACCTGACAGGGCACACCTGTGAAGTGATAACGATTTCCGGTGACTACCTCTTGAAGCTCATCAAGAGAATGCCAAGAGTGTGCAAAGCAGTCATCAAACCAAAAGGTGGCTACTTTGAAGAACCTAGAATATAAGACATATTTTCAGTTGTTTCACTCTTTTTTGTTAAGTATATAATTCCACATGTGTTGATTCATAGTTTTGATGCCTTCAGTATGAATGTACAATTTTCATAGTCAGGAAAACACAGAAAAATCTTTAAAGGAGAAGGTGTGTCCAAACTTTTGGTCTGTACTGTATATGTTCCTTTTTTCTTCTTTTCTTTTTCTTTTTGATTATTTACATTTATATGCATTGTTTCTATGCTATACGATTTTAACATGGTATGTGTTTAAATTTCTGATTAACTCAGCCTTGAACAGGTGCATAGCAGGACATGACATATAAATACCACTTCCTTGCTGTTTTTTTGCTATGCAATGATTAAGAACTCGTATATATATTGTGCAGAAAGAAGGGTGAAAGTCCGCCCAGGCGGGAGGAAATTGGAGTTTCATAACACATATTTGAACTGGAGAGGTATTAGAGGCCTGCAATGGCCACAGGTACTAATGGAGGTAATCAAGGTAGGGAGATAGGCAAGAGGTCTGGTCATCTTAGTTATACAGGCCGGGGGAAACGACATAGCTTATCACAAGAGCGCATAACTAATGGCAGTAATGAAACTAGACACTGAGCGCTTCAGAGAATTTTTCACAAAACTAACTATAGTATGGTCAGAGATTGTGCCGAGAACGGTATGGCAAGGTGCGTGAGACATCACGGCCATCGAACGGACAAGGCAGGTAATAAATATTCGGATGGCAAAATTTATAGGAGACAGAGGCTGTGTAGTGATACGACACCGACAACTGGAAGGAGATAAAGCAGGCCTCATACGGCCTGACGGTGTTCACCTAATGGATATTGGACTGGACATATTACTGTCAGGACTCCAGGACGGAGTGAAACAAGTGTTAAGAGAGATGGATGGGGGTCGGAGTCCTGCATACGAGTAAGCAGGATCCTCCGTGGCCTGGAAATAGAAAGAACATGTTGGAGAGTTACACTTGTTGGCCAACTTGCCGTTGTGGAGACTGAAAACACAGGGCATGCTGCAACAAGCTGAATTATTTTAGAAATAAAATGAATTTCTAATGGAATGAGTATAAACAGTTAATAAAGCTGTGACCGATCCTCACCCATCCAGTTGTAAGAGTTACATGATTGTATTGTCAATGAAAGGGGGGCGTTAGGGGGCTGAGCGTCTGGGTTTGGTTAGGGGTCCCCACAGTCTGCCTAGGCTAGATGCATTTAAAAATCATTATTAGATACACAGGCGGTGCAGCTTGCTTCGCAGCTGCGTTACTACACTGACTAGCAGACACTGAAGCTTTGGAGCAGACCTTTGAGTAAACAGCTCTTCAGACTCAACCATCTGTGTTACCATAAGCCATAGTGTATGTATTTTCTTACGGTTAAAAGGGGGGGGGGGAAGACCCAACCCACCTCTAATTGACGATGGCAACGTCACGTAAAACAAAGCAAGGGGACTCCAAAAATAGTCTCCATTTTTTCCAAAAATTTGTGGCACAGACACCACTTAAGTGGCACACACTGCTACTATGCCCAAAAATTTTTTCCAGACAAGATGCAGCTAAAAATTATTTGTAATTTGCAAGCTGGTGGAGCTTAGTATAGATGGCCTAATAGAATGAGTACCACACACTGCTACTATGCCCAAAATTATTTTCCGAGCTAGATGCAGCTAAAAATTATTTGTAATTGGCAAGCTGGTGGAGCTTAGTATATATGGACTAATAGAATAAGTCCCACACACTGCTACAAGCCCAAAATTAATTTCCGAGCTAGATGCAGCTAAAAATTATTTGTAATTTGCAAGCTGGTGGAGCTTAGTATAGATGGACTAGTAGAATAAGTCCCACACACTGCTACAAGCCCAAAATTATTTTCCCAGCTAGATGCAGCTAAAATTATTTGTAATTTGCAAGCTGGTGGAGCTTAGTATAGATGGACTAATAGACTTAGTCCCACACACTGCTACAAGCCCAAAATTATTTTCCGAGCTAGATGCAGATAAAAATTATTTGTAATTTGCAAGCTAGTGGAGCTTAGTTTAGATGGACTAATAGAATAAGTCCCACAAACTGCTACTATGCCCAAAATTATTTTCCGAGCTAGATGCAGCTAAAAATTATTTGTAATTTGCAAGCTGGTGGAGCTTAGTATAGATGGACTAATAGAATAAGTCCCACACACTGCTACAAGCCCAAAATTATTTTCCGAGCTAGATGCAACTAAAAATTATTTGTAATTTGCAAGCTGGTGGAGCTTAGTATAGATGGACTAATAGAATAAGTCCCACACACTGCTACTATGCCCAAAATTAATTTCCGAGCTAGATGCAGCTAAAAATTATTTGTAATTTGCAAGCTGGTGGAGCTTAGTATAGATGGACTAATAGAATAAGTCCCACACACTGCCACAAGCCCAAAATTATTTTCCGAGCTAGATGCAGATAAAAATTATTTGTAATTTGCAAGCTGGTGGAGCTTAGTATAGATGGCCTAATAGAATGAGTACCACACACTGCTACTATGCCCTAAATTATTTTCCAGACAAGATGCAGCTAAAAATTATTTGTAATTTTCAAGCTGGTGGAGCTTAGTATAGATGGACTAATAGACTAAGTCCCACACACTGCTACAAGCCCAAAATTATTTTCCGAGCTAGATGCAGATAAAAATTATTTGTAATTTGCAAGCTGGTGGAGCTTAGTATAGATGGACTAATAGAATAAGTCCCACACACTGCTACAAGCCCAAAATTATTTTCCGAGCTAGATGCAGATAAAAATTATTTGTAATTTGCAAGCTGGTGGAGCTTAGTATAGATGGACTAATAGAATAAGTCCCACACACTGCTACAAGCCCAAAATTATTTTCCGAGCTAGATGCAACTAAAAATTATTTGTAATTTGCAAGCTGGTGGAGCTTAGTATAGATGGACTAATAGAATAAGTCCCACACACTGCTACTATACCCAAAATTATTTTCCGAGTTAGATGCAGCTTAAAATTATTTGTAATTTGCAAGCTGGTGGAGCTTAGTATAGATGGCCTAATAGAATGAGTATCACACACTGTTACTATGTCCAAAATTATTTTCCGAGCTAGATGCAGCTAAAAATTATTTGTAATTTGCAAGCTGGCGGAGCTTAGTATAGATGGACTAATAGAATAAGTCCCACACACTGCTACAAGCCCAAAATTAATTTCCGAGCTAGATGCAGCTAAAAATTATTTGTAATTTGCAAGCTGGTGGAGCTTAGTATAGATGGACTAATAGAATAAGTCCCACACACTGCTACAAGCCCAAAATTATTTTCCGAGCTAGATGCAGATAAAAATTATTTGTAATTTGCAAGCTGGTGGAGCTTAGTATAGATGGCCTAATAGAATGAGTACCATACACTCCTACTATGCCCAAAATTATTTTCCAGACAAGATGCAGCTAAAAATTGTTTGTAATTTGCAAGCTGGTGGAGCTTAGTATAGATGGCCTAATAGACTAAGTCCCACACACTTCTAGAAGCCCAAAATTATTTTCCGAGCTAGATGCAGATAAAAATTATTTGTAATTTGCAAGCTGGTGGAGCTTAGTTTAGATGAACTAATAGAATAAGCCCCACACACTGCTACTATGCCCAAAATTATTTTCAGAGCTAGATGCAGCTAAAAATTATTTGTAATTTGCAAGCTGGTGGAGCTTAGTAGAGATGGACTAATAGAATAAGTCCCACACACTGCTACAAGCCCAAAATTATTTTCCGAGCTAGATGCAGCTAAAAATTATTTGCAATTTGCAAGCTGGTGGAGCTTAGTATAGATGGCCTAATAGAATAAGTCCCACACACTGCTACAAGCCCAAAATTATTTTCCGAGCTAGATGCAGCTTAAAATTATTTGTAATTTGCAAGCTGGTGGAGTTTAGTATAGATGGACTAATAGAATAAGTCCCACACACTGCTACAAGTCCAAAATTATTTTCCAAGCTAGATGCAGATAAAAATTATTTTTAATTTGCAAGCTGGTGGAGCTTAGTATAGATGGCCTAATAGAATCAGTACCACACACCGCTACTATGCCCAAAATTATTTTCCAGACAAGATGCAGCTAAAAATTATTTGTAATTTGCAAGCTGGTGGAGCTTAGTATATATGGACTAATAGAATGAGTCCCACAAACTGCTACAAGCCCAAAATTATTTTCCGAGCTAGATGCAGATAAAAATTATTTGTAATTTGCAAGCTGGTGGAGCTTAGTATAGATGGCCTAATAGAATGAGTACCACACACTGCTACTGAACCCAAAATTATTTTCCGAGCTAGATGCAGCTAAAAATTATTTGTAATTTGCAAGCTGGTGGAGCTTTGTTTAGATGGACTAATAGAATAAGTCCCACACACTGCTACAAGCCCAAAATTATTTTCCGAGCTAGATGCAGCTAAAAATTATTTGTAATTTGCAAGCTGGTGGAGCTTAGTATAGATGGACTAATAGAATAAGTCCCACTCACTGCTACAAGCCCAAAATTATTTTCCAAGCTAGATGCAGATAAAAATTATTTGTAATTTGCAAGCTGGTGGAGCTTAGTATAGATGGCCTAATAGAATGATGCTATGCCCAAAAGGCTTTACTTGGCTAGGTGCAGTAAAAAAAATTGTATTCTATACACAGGTGGTGTAGCTTGCAACACAGATACGCTACTCCTAACACACACTGCAAGAGGCCAAAAAGGATTTGCTTAGCTAGATTTAGCCAAATGCTGTGAAAAAACACTTGCACAGCACTGGCCAAGACCTGCCTGGCAAAAAGTCCTAGGAAATGCTGTAACCTAGTCCTCAAAAGGACTGCAACTACAACTAGACCCTACTCCCAACCTATCTATTTAAGAGCACAGACCTGCCTGCTAAAAGTCGTAGGAAATGCTGGAACCTAGTCCTCAAAAGGACTGCAATCACAACTATTCCCTACTCCCAAGCTATCTGTATATTTCAGAGAAAATTGGCTTGAAATTAACACTGAAAATTTAGCGCACACAGCAACAGCGGTGCCGTCTAACACGCAGCTGCAGCAGTGAGAAAATGGTGGCGACGGGGAAAATGGCTGGGTCTTATAGGGCAAGGACATGTGACATACACAGCCAATGACACATGCCCTTGCTTGTGTGAAAAAAAGCACTTCGCTCCATGTGTGCGCTGCTGATAGGCTGACAGATTGCACCTCCCCACTGTAAATGTGGGAAAGAGAAAAAAAAATGGAGATCTTTATTATTTATGCAGAGATCCATCCCCTGCCCCTCCCCCCGCCCCGCTGTACACTCAAACTGTGTATTAACATTGATTATCAGCATTACTGTGAAAAAATCCAGTTATGATTTTGGTGCACGAATAGTTATCGAACATAACCTCGAACAGCCGGATTTTTTTCAAATCGTTCGTGTTCGCCGACCGGCTTGAACACCGCTCAAAACAGCTCGAATTTGAGATTGGCGAACAGTTCGAGTCGAACACCACTCATCTCTCATACTGAATTAGGAGATTTCCCGGCAGATTTGCCCCAACTAGGAGGAGCAGTGATAATACCTGTGATACCCTTCTTCCAACAGCCAGAAGACCCTCCACAGCAAGTAGAACCTGTAAGTGCCCCAGAAGAGCCTGCTCAAGAAGACTCCCCGGAAGAAGGATCCCCGGTTGGAGCAGAGCAAGAAGACCCAGCCAATGGTACACTTGCCAGCCCCATAGAGAGGTTAAGGCAGTTTAACAATCTACCCACACGTAGAACTGACAGGGTAGCAGATGGTGCAGACACAGATACCATCCACACTCCCGTACTACGCAGATCAACACATAGCACCAAAGGCAAGGCCCCTGCCAGGTTTAGTGAATAAATAGAAATACCTATAATATAAATAGTTGCCCCTGGGGTGTGTTATTATTGTGAAATTTTCATGTATTCATTTATTGTTTTGTCTTGTCTTGCTAATGGGCAATTTAGGTGACATGGACACTTAGCATTGCATTTAGTTACCCGTAAGGGTACAAGGACTCGGTGGCTGAGGACTGTGAGCAGCCCAAAAACTGTTCATGTACATAGTTGCACTCCCTGGAGTGCCCTTTTAAGTTGACCACTGAACAAAAACCCGTTTGTCGTGGCCGAAGACATGGTCCAGCACCTGGATCACCTATGCCCTGTAGCCACGCCCAGGGCCTACGTTGAGGGTTTTCAGGCGGGTCCCTCATGTGCCTCATGTTCTTTCATCGGTGAGATGGACACCATTAACTTGTAAGACTCTGAGGACTCTTTATATTTGTATATATTTATTATGTTTTTATATCTGTAACGTTCAAGCAAAGTGCCTCCCATAAAGGGAAGAAATGTTAATGTTATTGTTAACCTGTTTTTGAAAAATGCTTCAGTCCAGGAGTACTGAGTTTTACTAGGGGGGAATGTGGCGCCCTGCTGCGCATGGTGCCACAGAACCCAGAAGGGTGCATGGATGGATTTCTCCACAAGAGGCCCTCACTACATACAAACACCTCCACCTTCTACCTCATACCAGCAGAGGGAGCCCTGATAAGGATATATATATATATGGAGGGTGGAGTTAGGCAATTTAGTTGTTCAGTTGGTTAGAGATCAGTCAGTGTGAAGTTTTTGCTCAGTCAGAGTGAGAGCAGCACACGGGCTGCTGTGTGAGGCAAGCTAGGCCTCCAGCAGCACTGAAGCCTAGTGAGGGCCCTGAGCGTGGCCGAAGGCGAGAGGAAGGAAGGAGTGATAAAAGGGGCAGAGGAGCATAGCAAGCTCATCCCGATATATATACCGGACACCGGGTCCGAGCCTACAGGGACCCCTTTACACCCAGTAGGGATAACCGGAATCCCAGGAGGACTTCAAGTCCCTGGCAAACCTGAAGCTAGACACATACAGGACAAGGAACCATGAAGGCCCGACGTCCAGGGAAAGTGGTTACCAACCGGAGGTCCTACTTCACAGCAACAGGTGAAGTAAAAGCAGGACACATAAGCTAGGCCCAGTTGCAGGCTGGCCAGGAGCTTACACAGAGGCAGACACGGATCAGGAGGCCTTATACCCGCTCCCTGGGGAGAAGTCCAAAAGTGCGCCCTTCACCTGGAGTACCCTGGACCGTACCTAACAGCTGTACCAGTAAAGGTAATGAAGCAAAAACCCCTGTCTCTGTCCGTTACTCCTGCTGCGCCATCATTCTCTCCCTGCACCACAACGCCCAGCGCACCATCCATCTATCTACACTGCCCTGAGGCCCTCTCCGCCTGTGGGGAGCTGTACCATCTTTAGCTGCCTTGACACCTGCCTCAGAGGACTGCTGCAGCGCTGGTGACCTTCACCAGACACCACAGGTGGCGTCACAAACTCTCTGAACTTTTAATAATAATTGATACCCCTTTGTGCACTGACCTCCCTGGGCCAGCCACCGTGATATACCCCCCAAGCAGTACACCGCGGCCCTCGGGGGCGAGTCATATAGCTATATGTCTGCAAATCACGCCTAATGTATTTAGCCATTATCCTCCATATTATGAATTGCTCTCATTGATTATTTATTTCTTTGTGTATAGGTATTATGTACTCATTATACAAACTTAGATTCTTATATAAATTAACTGTTATGTTGTGTATTCTGAGAATGTGTTATATATTCACATGATATTTTGCTGATTAATTTACAGTTCTGATGAAGGCCGTATGAGGCCGAAACGTCAAAAATTGAATATTGAAGAATCATGTAAATAAATTCCTTAAATCTTTTCAGCATCTCTTGGAGTGGCAGGTTCTTATTGTTGTGTCTGATGATGTGTCACACAGCACATGGCCAGATAAGGTTGTAAAATGTTAAAATGACATTTCCCGGTGAATGCATTTGTCTTGGGTGAAAGCAATGCAAAAGTGCAAAAATGCATCAAAAACGCTACGTGTGAACATAGCCCAAGGTGTGGAGGAGTATTTTTGATTTAGGTTATTTATTTTGCCTTCTATACAAGTCATTACCCTGGAAAGGATGTTCCATTTTGGTTTTGTTTTTGTATGTTTTATTGTGAGTCCGTAAAAGTGGCGTGATACTCTGACAACGTTGTTGACAGCAGTGACCTTGGAGTCAGAGATGCTTACAGGGGTCTTCCCCATGCTGTTCCGATGTCATTTGAGCACTGTTCCCATCGATTTGGGCAATTTTTAGGCCCTCTGCAGACCGCAGGGAGGAGCCGCCTGAAAAATGCTCGAGATTCCCATAGACTTACATTGGGCTCGTTACTCGGGTTGAGCACCCGAGTATTCCAATGTGCTCGACCCGAGCAACGAGTACCCGAGCATTTTAGTGCTCGCCCATCACTAGTCTTGACACATTTCCATCATAGCTGCAATGCTCTGTGTGTCCTGACACATTTTTATCATAGCTGCAACGCTCTGTGTGTCCTGACTCCTTTCTATCATAGCTGCAATGCTCTGCATGTTCTGACCCCTTTCTATCATAGCTGCGATGCATTGTGTGTCCTGATCCCTTTCTATCATAGCTGCGATGCCCTGTGTGTCCTGACACCTTTCTATCATAGCTGCGATGCTCTGCGGGTCCTGACCTCTTTGTATCACAGCTTCTAGATGTGAAAGAAAAAATAAATCAATTCACTGACAGCAAGCGGAGATCATGAAAATCTTTATTTCTGTATTCTGCTGGTGTCTCGTCTGCGGTTACAGGACTGAGCTCTTCAGGATTGTCAGGAGGGATCCCAGCGCCAGGATGATGGCGACATAGCTGGACTTGATGCTGGCGCCGCCGCTGACGTTACACAGATTGGTGCTGCAGCAGGAGGTGGTGGCGGTGGCACCGGAGACGCTGTAGGACCCTGCAGTGCAGGTTGTTTCACATGTCTTACTGATGACGGTGGCCGAGATCCCACCTAGAGTGAAGAAAACCGAAATGTGACAAAGGGATGTGGCTACGAACTGTCAGTCATTACCGGGTATATAATTTTTATATATGTACAGTGCCTAGGGGTAGTAGTCCCCCGGATATAGGTGAACCAGGACTGCAACCCCCATAATCATACAACAAAATGGTGAACTCACCGGAGGAGGCTGATCCCACTATGGTCTGACAATACGCTGCACCGCTGCCGCAGGTTGTCGAAGTCTTACAATTGTCGTTGGAAGTTTGTAATGAGCAGGTGTAACAATTCAACGAGTAAACTGCGAGCAAAAGAGAGAGGTTATATAGTATAGGGTGATAGGAGCACTATTACTCTTTTAAGGGCACTATTACTGTGTTAGGGGTACTATTACTGTGTTAGGGCACTATTACTCTGTTAAGGACACTATTATTGTGCTAGAGCACTATTACTCTGTTAAGGACACTATTACTGTGTTCGAGCACTATTACTCTGTTAAGGACACTATTACTGTGTTAAGGGTACTACTACTCTGCTAAGGACACTATTACTGTGTTAGGGGTACTATTACTGTGTTAGGGCACTATTACTCTGTTAAGGACACTATTACTCTGTTAGGGGCACTATTACTCTGTTGGGGTACTATTACTGTGTTAGGGGCACTATTACTCTCTTGGGGTACTATTACTGTGTTAGGGGCACTATTACTCTGTTGGGGCACTATTACTGTGTTAGGGGCACTATTACTCTCTTGGGGTACTATTACTGTGTTAGGGGCACTATTACTCTGTTGGGGCACTATTACTCTCTTGGGGTACTATTACTGTGTTAGGGACACTATTACTCTGTTAAGGCACTACTACTCTGTTAAGAACACAATTACTGTGTTAGGGGAACTATTACTCTGTTGGGGTACTATTACTGTGTTAGGGGCACTATTACTCTCTTGGGGTACTATTACTGTGTTAGGGGCACTATTACTCTGTTGGGGCACTATTACTCTCTTGGGGTACTATTACTGTGTTAGGGGCACTATTACTCTGTTAAGGCACTACTACTCTGTTAAGAACACAATTACTGTGTTAGGGGAACTATTACTCTGTTGGGGTACTATTACTGTGTTAGGGGCACTATTACTGTGTTAGGAGCACTATTACTCTGTTGGGTTACTTTTTCTCTGTTAAGGGCACTATTACTATGGTAGCGGCACTGTTACACTGTTAGAGCTACTATTACTGTGTTAGGGGCACTATTACTGTGTTAGGGGCACTATTACTGTGTTAGAGGTACTATTACTTTGTTAGAGGTACTATTACTATGTTAGGGGTACTGTTATTCTGTTAAGGGCAATATTACTCTGTTAAGGACACTTAAGGACACTATTACTTTGTTAGGGGAACTATTACTGTGTTAGGGGCACTATTTCTGTGTTAGGGGCACTATTACTGTGTTAGAGGTACTATTACTTTGTCAGAGGTACTATTACTATGTTAGGGGTACTGTTATTCTGTTAAGGGCAATATTACTCTGTTAAGGACACTTAAGGACACTATTACTTTGTTAGGGGAACTATTACTGTGTTAGGGGCACTATTACTGTGTTAGGGGCACTACTACTGTGTTAGAGGTACTATTACTTTGTTAGAGAAACTATTACTCTGCTAGAGGAACTATTACTCTGTTAGAAGAACTATTACTCTTTTATGGGCATTATTACTGTGTTAGGGGCACTACTACTGTGTTAGAGGTACTATTACTTTGTTAGAGAAACTATTACTCTGCTAGAGGAACTATTACTCTGTTAGAGGAACTATTACCCTTTTATGGGCACTATTACTCTGTTAAAGGCACTATTACCCTTTTAGGGGCACTATTACTCTGTAAGGGGCACTATTACTCTTTTAGGGGCACTATTACTCTGTAAGGGGCACTATTACTCTTTTAGGGGCACTATTACTCTGTTAGAAGAACTATTACCCTTTTATGGGCACTATTACTCTGTTAGGGGCGTTATTTCAGTTAGGGGCACTATTACTGGGGGGATGGCTATAAGCATGGGGCTCCTGGGCCAGCAACAGATACAATAATGGAGAAAGCTGCAGGGAAGATAGTGTCTCAGTAAGGGACAGGATTTGTGAGAAAGCAAAGATGTCTCCGCAGAAATGAGCTGTGGCTAAGTCGTCATTGAGGTCCGGGGCGGATGGAGAAGAAGTGTGTAAGTGACTCCACTGGAAGTATCTTTACTGTATTTACACATATGGTTTGCAGAGCGCAGGTGCAGCCCTCGTATCTACCACTCGTATCTACCACTGTATGGTCAGTGTATTGTGGTAACAATGCAATTCAAATAATATGTGGTGGAAATACAAGGTCTCAGTGACTGAGTAATACCACCATACTGTTATTAAAAAAATACCTCCACACCATGTCAACATAATACTGCCACATAGTGACTGAGAAATACCGCCATATTGGCGCTTAATAATACCTCCGCACTATGTGACGGTAATGTGCGGTCTTGATGTACAGGTATTATTTAGTAACAGTATGGTAGCATTATTCACACACTAGCGATAATGCTTGGTTATGGTTTGCACATACTATTATTTCTATTAATTGTGGGGAGATATTATTTGGTATCAATATATATTATTTCGTTTTCATGTGGAGGAAATGTGAAATCTTAGATAATGAGTATTACCACCATACTGTTACTAAATAATACCGCCACACTGTGACCTCCAATTACCGTCACATAATCACAGAAATACCTTCTCATTGATATTAAATAATATTTCCACACCATGATCACATAATACTACCACTTAGTCACAGAGAAATACCACACAAAGCGCTGGTAATATGAGGTCATGGTATAGAGGTATTAATTAGTAGCTCTATGGTGGCTTTATTTCAACATTATATGGTAGTAATGCATTGTCATGGTGTAATAGTATTATGTTTGGCCAATGTATAGTGCTATTACATGGTTCACTGGGAAATTGTAATAAAGAATAAATGTATCTAGATAGAACAAGCAGAGATGTTTCGCCCACACTGCGGCTTCTTCAAGAGTTGTCTGTTGATTTGCCATATCTAAGCCTGATCTAATGTGTGATACAATCTCAGAGGTGCCCATCATTATAGTATGTAGATTATATAGCATCTATCAATAGTACGGGTGTGGGGCAGGTGCAGGGTCTTACCTGTGGCCGTGCAGAGGGCAATCACCACGAGGAGGCTTGTGTGCGCTGCCATTGTGCTGTGTGATCAGGGAAAGCTCGATGTCCCTATATATACACCTCTACATCCACTGTAACTCTACATCCAGCCCCTCCTCCATCGAAAGTAAGCAATGATGTATGAATTCAATATGTAACGTATACAAATATGTGAACAAGATTTCACTTCTTACATTCCACGAGCGTTATCTATAGTAAATTCCACAATAGCACAGAAACCGGCGAATATTCACAGTGCACAGTGCAGACCGAATAGTATAGTCCTCCATACAGTATTATAGCACCACTAAGTCCTCCATACAGTATTATAGCATCATATAGTCCTCTGTACAGTATTTTGAGCACCACATAGTCCTCTATACAGTATTATGGGCCCCATATAATGCTCCATACAGAATAATGGACCCAATAAAATGCTCCATGCAGAATACTGGCCCCCATATAACGCTCCATACTGGATACTGGCCCCCATAAAACACTCCGTACAGGATACTGGCCCCCATATAATGCCCCATGCAGGATGTCACCCTCCCATATAATGCCCCATGCCCCAAAAAATCAAATACTCACCTCACTTCTCACCTGCTGCCGCTGCTCCGGACTCCTCAGCCACGTCACCATCTTCCCACTCTGCGCTGTGAGTGCTCAGGAGAGGGTGCGGTGGAAAGACGTCATCACTCTCTCTGACCTGAGACGTCACAGTGCAGCAGCCGCGGAAGAGACAGGACCTGCTGCGGAGGCACGGGGAGAGGTAAGTATTGTGCCGGGCCGCCGGGGCTCTGAGCAAGCAGGGGGGAGCGGGCGCTGGTACTGGTCCTCCGCTCACGGGCCCAGGTGCCCGACAGCGAGTGCCCCCCCACCTGCTCAGGGCCTCGGCACTTGCCCAGGTGTGCTGGGTGCTGACGCTGGGCCTGTTTATGCATCAGATACAGTATAGGACATACACTACAGAATAATGGGACCATATGTAACACCCAAGAATAACGGACTGTATATAACACTCCAAAATAGTAAAGTACACGGTGAGTACAGATTGAACTCAGCCATGGGCAGAATATACATTAACATTCAGTGATGCAGCAGACCTTTCCCCTCTATAAGACAAGCCTCTCGTAGTGCCACAGCCTATGCCCCATACATAAAGTTTCGTCCTAGGTGCTGGTGGTCCTGTGTCCAGGGCAGCACTTACCTTGATGAGGAGGACATTAACTCCATGGATGACTGATGGTGGGAGCTGCCGTGTGGTGCTCTGTAAGTAGCATTGTACATGAGAAACTTCAGGGGGCCCCATCATACATGAGAATCTTTGGGGGTCACCATCATACCTGAGACTCTTTGGGGGCCACCATCATACATGAGAGACTACAGGGGACCACCCTCATACATGGGGCACTTTGAGGGGCCATCATTATGCATGAGCCACTTCAAGGGGCCACCATCATACATAAGACACTTTGGGGGGCCACCATCATACATGAGACACTTCAGAGTGCCACCATCATACATGAGACACTTTGTGCACCACCATCATACATAAGATACTTTGGGGGTTCACCATCATACATGAAACACTTTGTTCATCACCATCATACATGAGGCACTTCAGGGGGCCACCATCATACATGAAACACTTCATGGGCCACCATCATACATGAGACACTTTGTGCGCCACCATCATACATGACACAATTTGGGGGGACACCATCATACATTAGACACTTCGGGGGGTCTACCATCATACATGAGACACTTTGTGCACCACCATCATACATGAGACTCTTCGGGGCGTCCACTAACATAATTATCATACAAGAGACACTTCATGGAGCCACCATCATACATGAGACACTTCGTGCATCACCATCATACATGAAACACTTCATGGGTCACCATCATGCATGAGGCACTTCAAAGCCACCATCATACATGAGGCACTTCAGGGCCACCATCATACATGAGACTCTTTGGTGGTCACCATCATACGTGAGACTCTTTGGGGGCTACCATCATACATGAGACACTTCAGGGGACCACCATCATACATGGGGCACTTCAAAGGGCCACCATTATGCATGAGCCACTTCAGGGGGCAATCATCATGCATAAGACACTTTTGGGGGGGCACCATCATACATGAGACACTTTGTGTGCCACCATCATACATAAGACACTTTGGGGGGCAATCAACATACATGAGACACTTTAGGGGTCCACCATCATACATGAGACACTTTGTTCATCACCATGATACATGAGGAACTTCAGGGGGCCACCATCATACATGAGGCACTTCAGGGGGCCACCATCATACATGAATTGCAAGAAGAACTTCGGCACTCCATACATGAAAATATAAGAAATATTGTATCTGGACTAATGTCACTTTGAAAAATGAAGGTTTTTTGCGCATAATTTGGCCAATTTATGTGTACCCATCAACCACGACAAGGTCACCTTCGTATGATGGGAAACTACGCTACACTACCACTGGATATGCCACTCTTGGGCTGTAAGCCTGTATGGACAATATGTCTCTGCTTGGGCTTTTAACCTACAATGTATGGGCTGGTAGAGCTAGTTAAAACCACCTGTGACTGAATGGGAGGGACACATGGTCAGAAAAAAGGCTGTCAAACTTCTAATAGTGTGAACACGTACCTGCTGCAATGCTCCAGGAGCGGGATCCCAAAAATGATTAATAGAAAAAAGAGAGGGGTCGCTCACTGGTCTATTCGGGTGCTCTGAAGAAAAAAGTAATCTCAATTGCAAAAAGAACTTCGGCACTCCATACATGAAAATATAAGAAATATTGTATCTGGACTAATGTCACTTTGAAAAATGAAGGTTTTTTGCGCATAATTTGGCCAATTTATGTGTACCCATCAACCATGACAAGGTCACCTTCGTATGATGGGAAACTACGCTACACTACCACTGGATATGCCACTCTTGGGCTGTAAGCCTGTATGGACAATATGTCTCTGCTTGGGCTTTTAACCTACAATGTATGGGCTGGTAGAGCTAGTTAAAACCACCTGTGACTGAATGGGAGGGATATCCAGTGGTAGTGTAGCGTAGTTTCCCATCATACGAAGGTGACCTTGTCGTGGTTGATGGGTACACATAAATTGGCCAAATTATGCGCAAAAAAACTTCATTTTTCAAAGTGACATTAGTCCAGATACAATATTTCTTATATTTTCATGTATGGAGTGCCGAAGTTCTTTTTGCAATTGAGATTACTTTTTTCTTCAGAGCACCCGAATAGACCAGTGAGCGACCCCTCTCTTTTTTCTACCATCATACATGAGACACTTCGGGGGGCCACCATCATACATGAGACACTTCATGGGGCCACCATCATACATGAGACTCATCGGTGGCCATCTTCATACATGAGACACATCGGAGGCCATCTTCATACATGAGAGACATTGGGGGCAACCATCATACATGAGTAACTTCGGGGGGCCACCATCATACATAAGACACTTTGGGGGGCCACCATCATACATGAGACACTTCAGAGTTCCACCATCATACATGAGACACTTTGTGCGCCACCATCATATATAAGACACTTTGGGGGGCCATCATCATACATGAGACACTTTGGGGGGGGTCAACCATCATACATGAAATACTTCAGAGTGCCACCATCATACATGAGACACTTTGTGCGCCACCATCATACATAAGACACTTTGGGGGGCCATCATCAATCATACATGAGACACTTTCGGGGGTCCACCATCATTCATGAAACACATCAGAGTGCCACCATCATACATGAGACTCTTTGGGGGGTCCACTATCATAACTATCATACAAGAGACACTTCATGGGGCCACCATCATACATGAGACACTTAGTGCTTTACTATCATACATGAAACACTTCATGGGTCACCATCATACATGAGACACTTTGGGGGAACACAATCATACATGAGACACTTTGTGTGGCCACCATCATACAAGAGACACTTCGTGGACCACCATCATACATGAGACATTCCATTGGCCACCATCATACATGAGCCACTTATTGGGCCACCATCATACATGAGACACTTTGTGCACCACCATCATACATTAGACACTTTGGAGGGGTCCATCATCATACATGAGACACTTTGTGGGCCTCCATCATACACGAGACACTTTGAGGGGCCACCATCATGCATGAGACACTTCATGGGTCACCATTAGTGTTGAACGAGCACTAAAATGCTCGGGTGCTCGAAGCTCGGGCCGAGCTCACCGTGATACTCGGGTGCTCGACCCGAGCAACGAGCCCAATGTTAGTCTATGGGAGACCCGAGCATTTTTGCGGCGGCACCCCCGGCAGTCTGTAGAAAGCCTAAAAAGTGCCCAAAACGATAGTGACAGTGCTCAAAAGACTTGGGGACAGCATAGGGATCGCCCCAGGAAGCATTTCTGACCCCCAGGTCACTGCTGCCAACAACGTGGTCAGAGGTATTAAGCCACTTTTACGGGCTCGCAATAAAACGTTCAAAAACGAAACTGAAATGGTTTTGCTGTGAAATATGATAAGGAACTTCCTTTCCAGGGTAAAGACTTGTGTATAAGGTAAAATAAACAACCAAAAACAAAAATACTCCTACACACCTTGGGCTATGTTCACAAGTATCACGAAGTGCCTAAGCAAGAAACAATACGAATATACGGCCAAAAAAATAATAGAAAATATCTTTATTGAAAAAATATATATATAGATAGATAATCACAACATCATTACAGGTTATGGTGGCACGACATATGTCAGAAAACATTACAGAGAAATAGATAAAACATACTTAAAACCAACCACCAGGTGTCGCCACAGAGTACAGATATCGCATGCCTCATATAACATTGTGGACTATAGCCATATCAATTAGGGTAATCATATATGAAAACTGATGAGTGGCTACCATAGTTATCACCAGCACAACCACCTAAAGCTGTACACCTTCATTATATATATATAGTTTATAAGAAAATAACAAGAGAAGGAAGTGACACATCAGACATATGATTCACCTTTATATTGGGATCGAGACTGCACGCTGTGTGGCTCCCCGACGCGCGTTTCGGCGCTCCTGCCTTTGTCAAGGGGATAGCTATAACCGGAGATGTGTCCCCTATAAATACACCCACAATGGGGTGGGACCTGCCGCTAATGCCGGAACTAGATGGTCATGTGACCGTTGTCATAGTAGCACATAACGCTACCAACTATGAATACACCCACAGTGGGATGGGACCTGCCGCTGATACCGGAACCAAACAGTCATGTGACCGTAGTCATAGCAGCACATAACGCTACCCACCATGCACTGAGATCCGGAAGTTACATGACCATGTGATCGTTACCATAGCAGCGCATAGCGCTGCACACTATGCGCCGCAACCCGGAAGCCACATAAGCATGTGACCGTTACTATGGTAGCGTACAACGCTACCCACTATATATTACAATCCGGAAATCAATTAGGGCGCTATCATAGGACTATAGGGACATATGTATGTTACTGTGGCAGCACAAAAAACTGCCCACCCTGCAGATTGACTCGAAAAGGACGCAGAATGCCTCACTGCAAATAGACGCCGGACTACATCAGCGTCGCAGCAGCAAGCTGCCCAGGACACGTATGGAGTCAGAAGCCACTGACAGGGAGGCATCTGCGTACAGAGTCATCACAGTAAGTATATGTATATAACACACTAAGCGATGACACTATGGGGATAACAGCATAAATGACGATGTGGGGAAAGAAGGGAAGGGAGGGGGGGAGGGGGAAGGAAAAAAAGAGGAAAGAACATCGCACACAGTGATGACAATATACAAAAGGTCTCAATACACCCCATATATAGCACAATCATACTAACGCAAAGGAACATGTACCTAACACCTAGCTGACTGATTACTGTATATATAAATTATCTTTGATGCTACCACCATATCTATACATATAAACTGTGCACATACGACAAGTCACATCACAATACATAGGTAATAATACATATATTCATAGAGATATAACTCATGTGTTAGTAAATATAGTATGACTATGACATATGGCATATACACAATATATATAAAGGTCAAATACAGAAAGAAATATTATACACTGCATAATATCAGATGACATAACGCATAGTGTCGCATCAAGAAGTTGTCCGGTACACAAGAAAGAAACAAAATAATCCAGTATGGAAAAAAAGGGGGATAGGGCAACAAGTCACGTAGAGTGGTCCAATATGGAAGGGGGACACGTGTCCAGTCAAAGCTCACAGATTCATAGCACCTGATAAAAAATATAAAAGTGTGCACAATTAAAAAAACAAAAAAGCACAACAAAATTCACTGTAAAATATCGAACACATATGTGAGATGAAATAACAGGACCGAATTCACAAATATGGGGCGAAGCTGTTATGTTCATTTAGACCATTTGGATTTATTGTATTAAGGGTCCAAATCCACCTTGTTTCCATACGTGCCAGTCTCTGCGAAACAGGACCTCCACGTATACCCACCTCCACTGAATCAATCCCTTTGACTCTTAAAAGCCTTGGATTGCAATTATGGTATCTTTTGAAATGTTTTGGTATTGTTTTTAGCGTAGATATTTCATTTTGCTCTGATGCCGCTGATATCCCTAGAACATGTTCCCTAATACGTGTTTTGAGACAGCGTGTGGTCATCCCCACGTAGATGAGGCCACAGGGACATGTAGCATGATATATAACATTCTGAGAACTACATGTTATGCGTTTCTTAATATCATATATATGTCTCCCTGTAGAATCTTCAAATGTGGTGCTCCTCACCACGTTAGGGCAGGCCACACACCGCCCACATGGGGTACATCCCGGGCGGTTCATGAAATTATCCAAAAAAGTACCAACCCTGCCCCCCTCATAATGACTGCGAACTAGGTGATCGCGGAGGTTTTTACTACGACGAAATACAAGAGTGGGTTTAGTTGTAGTGTACTTAGCTAGCACCGGATCTGCTCTGAGTACCGGCCAGGCCTTTTTTAAAGCATTCCTTACAGCCGGCATTTGAGAATGAAAAGTTGTGATAAACCTAACAACGTCACTTTCCTTCTTAGTATTAGATTTATATAATAAATCATGGCGGGAAGAATGTCTAGCTCGATTATATGCTTTTTTTACACACCTACGACTATATCCTCGTGCATAAAAGCGCTCCCTCAACTCCTGAGATTGCAATTCAAAATCACGGTCATTGGAACAGATTCTGCGAAGGCGCAGAAACTGCCCCACCGGAACAGATTGAATCACATGTGATGGGTGAGAGGAGGAAGCATGCAATAAAGTATTTGAAGCAGTAGGCTTTCTATAGATATTTGTTTGAATGGCATTATCAGAACCACGAGTCAAACACACATCCAAAAATTCAACTTTATCTGAATTACAGCAAAACGTAAGCCGTATGTTCAGGGAATTAATATTAAGATCATGAATGAATGATTCAAGATGTTCACGTGGTCCATGCCAGATCAGGAAAATGTCATCAATGTACCGCGTCCAAAAAGGGACACGGCCCATCGAGGACTCCCGATCCAGCAGGGAGAGGTCCATCTCCCACAACCCCAGGAAAAGATTAGCATATGAGGGGGCAAAGACCGCCCCCATTGCAGTCCCCTGGAGCTGTAGGTAGAAGGACCCCTTAAACACAAAAAAATTATGCGTGAGTGTAAACTCTAACAGCTCCATCAATAGTGCTTGTATCTCAATTGATAAGGATGACCCTCTCAAAAAGTATTGGGTGGCACGTAGACCATCATTGTGTTTAATACTCGTATAAAGTGACTCAATATCAGCGGTCACCATTAGGGAATCACTCTCAAGATACAGCCCATCCACCCTTCTCAGCAGGTCGCCTGTGTCTCTCAAAAAAGAAGGAAGGGTTTCAACCAATGGATTGATTTTAGAGTCGATCCATCTATTGACGGGCTCCAAGTAGCTCCCTTTACCAGATATAATAGGACGTCCCGGGGGTCTTTGTAAGTTCTTATGGAGTTTAGGGAGGAGATAGAGTGTAGGGACTGTCGGCTCAAACACACATAAAGCTGAGAACAATTCGCCAGTAATAATCCCTTTACTTACCGCCTTACCAATGATATTTTTAAGTTGCTCCTGAAAGGAGTGAAATGGATTATACGTCAATTTTTTATAACAGGATGTATCACGTAACTGGCGAAGTGCCTCTGTTTCATACATCTGCTGCGGCCAGATCACAAGGTTACCACCTTTATCAGCAGGCTTAATTACGACGTCAGGTAGATTTTTTAAGATCTTAAGTCTTTGTCTCTCCTCCCTGTTCAAATTGTCACAAGAGATATGTCTAGGAATTTTTTGCAATTCATTAGAGACAATTTGAACAAACATTTCCACATTGGAATGACTCGAAAGAGGAGGGAACCGCTTGGAGCCCTGTCTAATAGATGGAGCAAAAATATGTAGATCCTTGATAAAGGTAAACTCATCAAATCCCATAGCTGGCGAGAAAGACAGGCCCCTGCTAAGAAGGGACAGATCAGATCAGATTCAGAGAGCGGATAGGCCCCTTTCTCGCCAGCTATGGGATTTGATGAGTTTACCTTTATCAAGGATCTACATATTTTTGCTAGATCCTTGATTTTTAAACATCATTTTCATGACCCGTATCTGTGGCATTTATTTCCATCTGAGGAAGAGCAAAGAGCATTGAGAACTCTGGAAGAATTGGCGAGTGAACATACATCCACTGAGAGTGGATTAGACAGGGCTCCAAGCGGTTCCCTCCTCTTTCGAGTCATTCCAATGTGGAAATGTTTGTTCAAATTGTCTCTAATGAATTGCAAAAAATTCCTAGACATATCTCTTGTGACAATTTGAACAGGGAGGAGAGACAAAGACTTAAGATCTTAAAAAATCTACCTGACGTCGTAATTAAGCCTGCTGATAAAGGTGGTAACCTTGTGATCTGGCCGCAGCAGATGTATGAAACAGAGGCACTTCGCCAGTTACGTGATACATCCTGTTATAAAAAATTGACGTATAATCCATTGCACTCCTTTCAGGAGCAACTTAAAAATATCATTGGTAAGGCGGTAAGTAAAGGGATTATTACTGGCGAATTGTTCTCAGCTTTATGTGTGTTTGAGCCGACAGTCCCTACACTCTATCTCCTCCCTAAACTCCATAAGAACTTACAAAGACCCCCGGGACGTCCTATTATATCTGGTAAAGGGAGCTACTTGGAGCCCGTCAATAGATGGATCGACTCTAAAATCAATCCATTGGTTGAAACCCTTCCTTCTTTTTTGAGAGACACAGGCGACCTGCTGAGAAGGGTGGATGGGCTGTATCTTGAGAGTGATTCCCTAATGGTGACCGCTGATATTGAGTCACTTTATACGAGTATTAAACACAATGATGGTCTACGTGCCACCCAATACTTTTTGAGAGGGTCATCCTTATCAATTGAGATACAAGCACTATTGATGGAGCTGTTAGAGTTTACACTCACGCATAATTTTTTTGTGTTTAAGGGGTCCTTCTACCTACAGCTCCAGGGGACTGCAATGGGGGCGGTCTTTGCCCCCTCATATGCTAATCTTTTCCTGGGGTTGTGGGAGATGGACCTCTCCCTGCTGGATCGGGAGTCCTCGATGGGCCGTGTCCCTTTTTGGACGCGGTACATTGATGACATTTTCCTGATCTGGCATGGACCACGTGAACATCTTGAATCATTCATTCATGATCTTAATATTAATTCCCTGAACATACGGCTTACGTTTTGCTGTAATTCAGATAAAGTTGAATTTTTGGATGTGTGTTTGACTCGTGGTTCTGATAATGCCATTCAAACAAATATCTATAGAAAGCCTACTGCTTCAAATACTTTATTGCATGCTTCCTCCTCTCACCCATCACATGTGATTCAATCTGTTCCGGTGGGGCAGTTTCTGCGCCTTCGCAGAATCTGCTCCAATGACCGTGATTTTGAATTGCAATCTCAGGAGTTGAGGGAGCGCTTTTATGCACGAGGATATAGTCGTAGGTGTGTAAAAAAAGCATATAATCGAGCTAGACATTCTTCCCGCCATGATTTATTATATAAATCTAATACTAAGAAGGAAAGTGACGTTGTTAGGTTTATCACAACTTTTCATTCTCAAATGCCGGCTGTAAGGAATGCTTTAAAAAAGGCCTGGCCGGTACTCAGAGCAGATCCGGTGCTAGCTAAGTACACTACAACTAAACCCACTCTTGTATTTCGTCGTAGTAAAAACCTCCGCGATCACCTAGTTCGCAGTCATTATGAGGGGGGCAGGGTTGGTACTTTTTTGGATAATTTCATGAACCGCCCGGGATGTACCCCATGTGGGCGGTGTGTGGCCTGCCCTAACGTGGTGAGGAGCACCACATTTGAAGATTCTACAGGGAGACATATATATGATATTAAGAAACGCATAACATGTAGTTCTCAGAATGTTATATATCATGCTACATGTCCCTGTGGCCTCATCTACGTGGGGATGACCACACGCTGTCTCAAAACACGTATTAGGGAACATGTTCTAGGGATATCAGCGGCATCAGAGCAAAATGAAATATCTACGCTAAAAACAATACCAAAACATTTCAAAAGATACCATAATTGCAATCCAAGGCTTTTAAGAGTCAAAGGGATTGATTCAGTGGAGGTGGGTATACGTGGAGGTCCTGTTTCGCAGAGACTGGCACGTATGGAAACAAGGTGGATTTGGACCCTTAATACAATAAATCCAAATGGTCTAAATGAACATAACAGCTTCGCCCCATATTTGTGAATTCGGTCCTGTTATTTCATCTCACATATGTGTTCGATATTTTACAGTGAATTTTGTTGTGTTTTTTTGTTTTTTTAATTGTGCACACTTTTATATTTTTTATCAGGTGCTATGAATCTGTGAGCTTTGACTGGACACGTGTCCCCCTTCCATATTGGACCACTCTACGTGACTTGTTGCCCTATCCCCCTTTTTTTCCATACTGGATTATTTTGTTTCTTTCTTGTGTACCGGACAACTTCTTGATGCGACACTATGCGTTATGTCATCTGATATTATGCAGTGTATAATATTTCTTTCTGTATTTGACCTTTATATATATTGTGTATATGCCATATGTCATAGTCATACTATATTTACTAACACATGAGTTATATCTCTATGAATATATGTATTATTACCTATGTATTGTGATGTGACTTGTCGTATGTGCACAGTTTATATGTATAGATATGGTGGTAGCATCAAAGATAATTTATATATACAATAATCAGTCAGCTAGGTGTTAGGTACATGTTCCTTTGCGTTAGTATGATTGTGCTATATATGGGGTGTATTGAGACCTTTTGTATATTGTCATCACTGTGTGCGATGTTCTTTTCTCTTTTTTTCCTTCCCCCTCCCCCCCTCCCTTCCCTTCTTTCCCCACATCGTCATTTATGCTGTTATCCCCATAGTGTCATCGCTTAGTGTGTTATATACATATACTTACTGTGATGACTCTGTACGCAGATGCCTCCCTGTCAGTGGCTTCTGACTCCATACGTGTCCTGGGCAGCTTGCTGCTGCGACGCTGATGTAGTCCGGCGTCTATTTGCAGTGAGGCATTCTGCGTCCTTTTCGAGTCAATCTGCAGGGTGGGCAGTTTTTTGTGCTGCCACAGTAACATACATATGTCCCTATAGTCCTATGATAGCGCCCTAATTGATTTCCGGATTGTAATATATAGTGGGTAGCGTTGTACGCTACCATAGTAACGGTCACATGCTTATGTGGCTTCCGGGTTGCGGCGCATAGTGTGCAGCGCTATGCGCTGCTATGGTAACGATCACATGGTCATGTAACTTCCGGATCTCAGTGCATGGTGGGTAGCGTTATGTGCTGCTATGACTACGGTCACATGACTGTTTGGTTCCGGTATCAGCGGCAGGTCCCATCCCACTGTGGGTGTATTCATAGTTGGTAGCGTTATGTGCTACTATGACAACGGTCACATGACCATCTAGTTCCGGCATTAGCGGCAGGTCCCACCCCATTGTGGGTGTATTTATAGGGGACACATCTCCGGTTATAGCTATCCCCTTGACAAAGGCAGGAGCGCCGAAACGCGCGTCGGGGAGCCACACAGCGTGCAGTCTCGATCCCAATATAAAGGTGAATCATATGTCTGATGTGTCACTTCCTTCTCTTGTTATTTTCTTATAAACTATATATATATAATGAAGGTGTACAGCTTTAGGTGGTTGTGCTGGTGATAACTATGGTAGCCACTCATCAGTTTTCATATTTGATTACCCTAATTGATATGGCTATAGTCCACAATGTTATATGAGGCATGCGATATCTGTACTCTGTGGCGACACCTGGTGGTTGGTTTTAAGTATGTTTTATCTATTTCTCTGTAATGTTTTCTGACATATGTCGTGCCACCATAACCTGTAATGATGTTGTGATTATCTATCTATATATATATTTTTTCAATAAAGATATTTTCTATTATTTTTTTGGCCGTATATTCGTATTGTTTCTTGCTTAGGCACTTCGTGATATATGTTATTTATACGAATGGCCCTAGATACATAGTCCTCTGAATAGTTTCCAATATGGAGATACCTGTTATCTCCTTTATATTTGTGTTTGGTAACCTATTTTTCGGTTCTAATCTTTTTTCTAATACTATGTTCACAAGTAGCATTTTTTATGCATTTTTGCACTTTTGTATTGCTTTCAATCGTGACAAATTCATTCACCGGGAAATGTCATTTTAGCATTTTACAACCTTATCTGGCCATGTGCTGTGTGACACATGCATACAGTGCTGAAAAGACATGGGAACAGCATGGGGAAGACCCCTGGAAGCATCTCTGACACCCAGGTCACTGCCTAAAAGTGTGCCCATCAGAAGTGATCCTTGCTGCATCAGAAGATGCAGACTTGCAACTATCCCCGTGCAAGTCCTAGTCCCTGGGCAGTGTTCAATTGTACCTCCCCCATTCCTTGCAATGCAAGCGCAAGTATGCAGCCTGCCACCCACCCACCCCAAGGCTGCAATACCATACTGCTAGCTTGCTTGCACTTGAAATTGGGCCTTTTAGGCATGTGGATGCGGAATCTGGCCACCATGTCATGGCTGCGTCGGCGGCATTGTATACATACTTGGTCCCGAGCCGCCCCGCGGCCGGGTGCCCACACACAGTCCCCAGCCGCCTGGGGGCGGCCAGGTGTCCATGAACGGTCCCCAGCCGCCCCTACTTGTCCCGGTGCGCCTTATACACAAGCGCGCATACCAAAACATTACCTGTGCCTTCCCCAGTGCATTTAGTGGGAAGGACAGCCTAACCACAAACACGTGGACAAGTGAATGTGGCCAGGGATGGTCCATCTCACTGATGACTTCACACTGGGTTAATATTGTGGAAGCCGGGACACAGTTGGACACTGGGATGCAACACGTCCTCCAGACATAGAGGATTGTGGGTCCTGGGTCAATCATGCATCAACACAAAGTTCAGGAGGTAGACAGCAGCAGTGTTCGGCCTCCTATACAACGAGTAAACAACGAGTAAATTATTCATGATCATGAGGCCATCCATCTCCTTAGCTTTCTGTTCCTTGGAATGCAAGCGCATGTATGTAGTAGCAGCTAGGCCTGAGGTGGTCAGCGTTTTGGCACATATCCTACCGAGGATTGCTGGATGTTTTCCTGCTACTATCCCAGTTCTATGACTCCCGTTAAAACAAAGCTTCAGGTGATGAAAGATGGATGAGGTGGTGGCAAAGGAGAAAGAGCAGGAGGAACAGGGACCATTCAGATCAATGTTACACTCGCGCCCGGACTGACTGGCGTGAGCGTGATTAGTGATCCCACTAGACCATGAACCGAGGAGTGCCTGGAGGGGCGTAGCTAAGTATCAATCCGGTCTGACCAAGGTCGCACGTCGGCTCAGTCGACTCCGTGAACCAGGGAGGAACCGATCAAAGGGACCAGGTGCTACTCCAGGTCAGACCCCGGTCACAGCTGTTGACCCACACCGGGAAATGCAGGAACAGGCAGGTGAGCTGGTATGCAGACAGGTAGGTACTGGCAGGCACGGCTGGCATGAAGGCAGGTGGGTACTGGCAGGCACGGCTGGTATGCAGACAGGCGGGTGCTTACAGGCATGGCTGGAATGCAGACAGGCAGATACTGGCAGGTATGAACGCAGGCTGGATAGGGACCAGTACAGACTGGGATACAGGAACAGAGCCGCAGGTGCGGTGGACTAGCAGAGCAAAACCGCAGAAGCGATGAACAAGCAAAGCGGAGAAAAAAACGCAGGCGCGGTGAACAAGCAGAGCGGAGCAAAACCGCAGGCGGGGTGAACAAGCACAGTGGAGCAAAACTGCAGGTGCGGTGAACAAGCAGAGTGGAGCAAAACCGCAGGTGCGGTGAACAAGCAGAGCGAAGCAAAACCGCAGATGCGGTGAACAAGCAGAGCGGAGCAAAAGCGCAGGTGCGGTGATCAAGCAGATTTGTTAGAGATGGAGGATCCTTGCTTAGGGACCAACCTCAGTCTGGCTTCTGAGATGACACGTCTGCGAGGCGGGGCGGTGCCTAAAGCCAGATCATTGATACAATCGTCGAGACTGTGTGGGGACAATGCCTCTGCTTCCCTTCCTTCGGAGACTTCAGCGCACAGCGAGTCAGCGACTAGCAGATCTGGTGAAGAGGAAGAAGAAACTGCTGACTATCCTGAAGATATGGGGACTGGACACCCCTTACACCTCAGCAGTCCCCCAGGAAACACCATGCAGGATCTCCAGACCTGAGCGGGCACTAAATCTCTCTGCTCTGGACGACCTGTGGGTAAACCAGACAGCACCTGGATTGTGAACTTCTTCATGTGTAATGCTCCAATCTGGAGCTTAATTTGTACAGACATATTTTGACTGTTTCTGAGTAGGGCTTGTCCTTCTGCTGACAATGCCCAAACTGGCTTCTGGAGTTGTCGGACAAGAATCAGACACCGACTCTTCAAGGCTTTAAGCCCGAAACTTCCGGTTAATCCGAGGCCTTCACTTGCTACGGAGACAGTCATGGTCATCTGTGGAGAGGAAACATTAACGCCAAGGGCAGCCTATCCTACAGGCCTAATGTCTTGGAATTCTCCAACCTTCGCTGGACAAAGACCGCCAGGGGGTCCCAAACAACCGCAGCGGGACCGCAATCCAGTTTTGTGACTGAGTTCTGGCTTCTGCTTTGCCTGACCAACATAGTCATCCTTCATGGAATCTGTACGGAAAGCTGCCTCTACAGGCTGGGGAACAGGAGGTCTTTAGGAGGACAGAACCTTGCGTGACGGTTTACCTCTATGCCTTGCACTTCTGGACTGCCTCTTGAGGTTGGGAAGAGAAGTATTCTGTGGAGCATTGTCATCCTGTGTGGATTCTGTGTGGGCAGCAGTCTCTTCATGCTGGAGAACTGGTAGGCTACCTACACACATTACCGATTGTGGCTGCTCGAGGATACTGGTAAGGGAAGCTTTAGCAGAAGCCTCAGGATTAGGGTCATCGAAGACCATTAGAAAGGCCACCAGGAAGGCCTGCAGGTCAGAGACGATAGGATCCCATGCTTCCCATAGGGGGGTGATCCATTTCAAGGTATCACCCGCTAGGTAGGACATCATGAATGCTACTTTAACCCGATCGGTAGGAAAATAGTGAGCATAGAATTAGAAATGCATCATGCATTGCTCCACAAATGCACGGCTTCTTTTTTGATCCCCATAGTACAGTGGTGTATCCGCAGGAACGAGTGCTGATAGATCCATTTGGGCTGGTGCGTAAATCGCCTGGGCCACAGCTTGAGAAAATTTTTTTTCTTGGTGCACGTATTCGCCAGACAAGGATTCAAATGTCTCTGAGAGCGAAGGGCCGTGGGGCTCAACCAGAACCATGGCCTGAGCAAACTGTAACGCTCGCGCCCGGACTGACTGGCGTGAGCGTGATTAGTGATCCCACTGGCCAATGAACCGAGGAGTGCCTGGAGGGGCGTAACTAAGTATCAACTCGGTCCGTCCAAGGTCGCACGGCGGCTCAGTCGACTCTGTGAACCAGGGAGGTACCGAGCAGAGGGACCAGGTGCTACTCCAGGTCAGACCCCGGACACAGCTGTTGACCCACACCAGGGAATGCAGGCACAGGCAGGTGAGATGGTATGCAGACAGGTGGGTACTGGCAGACACGGCTGGTATGACGGCAGGTGGGTACTTAGCAGGCACGGCTGGTATGCAGACAGGCGGTTGCTGACAGGCACGGCTGGAATGCAGACAGGCAGATACTGGCAGGTATGAACGCAGGCTGGATAGGGACCAGTACAGACTGGGATACAGGAACAGAGCCGCAGGTGCGGTGGACTAGCAGAGCAAAACCGCAGGAGCGGTGAACAAGCAAAGCGGAGCAAAACCGTATGAGCGGTGAACAAGCAGAGCGGAGCAATACCGCAGGCGTGGTGAACAAGCAGAGCAGAGCAAAACCGCTGGTGCGGTGAACAAGCAGAGAGGAGCAAAACCGCAGGTGCGTTGATCAAGCAGAGCGGAGAAATACCGCAGGCGTGGTGAACAAGCAGAGCGGAGCAAAAACGCTGGTGCGGTGAACGAGCAGAGCGGAGCAAAAACGCTGGTGCGGTGAACAAGCAGAGCGGAGCAAAACTGCAGGTGCGGTGAACAAGCAGAGCGGAGCAAAACCGCAGGTGCGGTGAACAAGCAGAGAGGAGCAAAACCGCAGGTGCGGTGAGCAAGCAAAGCGGAGCAAAACTGCAGGTGCGTTGATCAAGCAGAGCGGAACAAAACCGCATGTGCGGTAAACAAGCAGAGCATAGCGGAACCGCAGGTGCAGTAAACAAGCAGAGCACAGCGGAACCGCCGGAGTGGTGAACAAGCAGAGCAGAGCGGAATCGCCGGAGCGGTGAACAAGCAGAGCAGAACAGAGCAGAAGGTGAGGCAGACAGGACAGGGCTCTGTTCACATTGAACAGACTGGAAAATACAGGAGGATGGTTAGAACACAGGAGGTAGATATGGAGGCAGGGAAAGGGGACAAGCAGAACCAGATACACACAAAGTACTTACAATGAAGTAGCGAATGGACACAAAACTCACAAACAGAAGTACAGAGACAACGAGTTGGAGTTATGTGCAGGTTCAGACACTGCAGGAAAAGGGAAGGTGCGGACATAGAGAGAAACAAGTAATGGGCTAGGACACTGTTCAGACAGGAACTGAACCGGGAACAAGATACAGGAACGAACCTGGGAACTCAGCCCCCAGGGTGGTGGAAACAGACTAGAAGTCAGAGATACAGGTAGCGGCTCTGGGTACTCAACCCCCAGGGTGGCGGGAACAGACTAAAAGTCAGAGGTACAGGTAGCGGCCCTGGGTACTCAGCCCCCAGGGTGGCAGAACAGACTAGATACAGGACAGGACCTGGCAACTCAGTTGCAAAAGACAAACTGAGTGAAAGTGTTGCTCAGGCACCCCCTACTGGGTGGAGGGGGTTTAAGTATCCAGTGACTCACAGCAATAGGCTGGGGAGGCATTTGGACTGTGCACACAGTAGCTATAAGAAACAAGAACAAAGCCGCGCCGGCGCCCTAAGCAATCAGACAAGAGACAAGGACAGAGCAGGAACTGGAGCAAAGAGTGCAGCATGGACTGACAGGTAAGATTGCGGTCTTGCATGGTGGGAGGTGGTGCTCCATGCAAGCACACCGCCAGGGTTGTTACAATCAATATCAGGCCAGTCAACCACACATGTCTTGTAGGATATGTTTCTGTACCAAAAAGCGCGGTTCGGCTACACAGTTATAGGGCATACAGTGAGTGCAATGCCTACCAAAAATTTCGAGGCACTCCAATGCCCCTTGGAAGTGACATGGAGGTCAGAGGGCCTTAACTAAACCGTTTTTTCCATTTATAGCAAATGGGTCTCCTGTATACTGTTGGCCAAAGCAGTGAATTGAAGGCTTTCCAAAAATTATGAGGAACTGCAATGCCCCTTGAAACAGACGTGGATTACAGTATACTATAAACCTTCTACCCATTATTGGGGAGTGGGTCTCCCTTAGTGTTCGCCTATGCATTGAAAAGCAAAAGCTGACTAAAATTTGAAGGAAATGCAATGCCCGTTGGAAGAGTCGTGGAGGTTAGAGGTAATTAAAAACAACATTTCAATGCCCCTTGGAAGAGCTGTGGAGTTCAGAGTGGTTTAACAAGACGGTTTTAATGCCCCTTGGAAAAGACGTTAAGTTCAGAGTGGTTTAACAAGACGGTTTTATTGCCCCTTGGAAGAGACGTGGAGTTCAGAGTGGTTTAACTAGACGGTTTTAATGCCCCTTGGAAGAGACGTGGAGGTCACAGCAGCTTAACAAGGCGTTTTTAATGCTCCTTGGAAGAGACGTGGAGTTCAGAGTGGTTTAACAATATGGTTTTAATGCCCCTTGGAAGAGACGTGGAGGTCACAGTAGCTTAACAAGATGGTTTTAATGCCCCTTGGAAGAGATGTGGAGGTCAGAGTGGTTTAACAAGATGGTTTTAATGCCCCTTGGAAGAGACGTGGAGGTCAGAGTGGTTTAACAAGATGGTTTTAATGCCCCTTGGAAGAGACGTGGAGGTCAGAGTGGTTTAACAAGATGGTTTTAATGCCTCTTGGAAGAGACGTGGAGGTCAGAGTGGTTTAACAAGACGGCTTTAATGCCCCTTGGAAGAGACGTGGAGGTCAGAGTGGTTTAACAAGATGGTTTTAATGCCCCTTGGAAGAGACGTGGAGGTCACAGTAGCTTAACAAGATGGTTTTAATGCCCCTTACAAGAGCCATGCAGTACAGCATATTAAAAACATTATTCCCATTATTGGGGAGTGGGTCTCCCATTGTCTTTGCCTATGCCTTCCAAGCAAAAGCTGCCAAAAATTAGGACGGAGGAACTTGCAATGCCCCTTACAAGATGTAATGCACACGCTCGGGCTGAGCGGCGTGTGCGTGTGATTCCACTGGACCGTGCCGGAGAGTGAATGCCTGGAGGGGCGTAACTAGGTATTCACCCGATCCGACCAGGGTCGCACGATGGCATACGACCCCAGTGCACCAAGGAGGAACCGAGCAGAGGGACCAGGTGCTACTCCAGGACAGACCCCGGACACGGCTGTTGACCCACACAGGGGAATACAGGAACAGACTGGTTAGGCTGGCACACAGACTGGTGGGTATAGGCAGGCACGACTGGTATGCAGGCAGGCGGGTATGCAGGCAGGGGGGTACAGGCAAGCACGGCTAGAGTGCAGACAGGGAGGCACTAGCAGGTAGGAACACAGGCGAGATAGGACCCAGTACACACTGGGACTCAGGAACAGAACCACAGATGTGGTGGACAAACACAGCAGAGTGAGGCCGCCCAGAGAGGTGAGCGAGAGCAGGGCAGGACGAGACCGCCTGGAGCGGTGAGCAAGAGTAGAGCAGGACGAGGCCACCTGGAGCGGTGAGCAAGAGTAGAGCAGGACGAGGCCGCCTGGAGCGGTGAGCAAGAGTAGAGCAGGACGAGGCCGCCTGGAGCGGTGAGCAAGAGTAGAGCAGGACGAGGCCGCCTGGAGCGGTGAGCAAAGGGTCAGAGCTGAGCGAGACTGCCGGAGCAGTGAGCAAGGAGTCAGAGCAGAGCGAGACTGCCGGGGCAGTGAGCAAAGGAGTCAGAGCAGAGTGAGACTGCCGAAGCAGTGAGCAAGGAGTCAGAGCAGAGCGAGACTGCCGGAGCAGTGAGCAAAGGAGTCAGAGCAGAGCGAGACTGCCGGAGCAGTGAGCAAAGGAGTCAGAGCAGAGCGAGACTGCCGGAGCAGTGAGCAAAGGAGTCAGAGCAGAGCGAGACTGCCAAAGCAGTGAGCAAAGGAGTCAGAGCAGAGCGAGACTGCCAGAGCAGTGAGCAAAGGAGTCAGAGCAGAGCGAGACTGCCGTAGCAGTGAGCAAAGGAGTCAGAGCAGAGCGAGACTGCCGGGGCAGTGAGCAAAGGAGTCAGAGCAGAGTGAGACTGCCGGAGCAGTGAGCAAGGAGTCAGAGCAGAGCGAGACTGCCGGGGCAGTGAGCAAAGGAGTCAGAGCAGAGTGAGACTGCCGGAGCAGTGAGCAAGGAGTCAGAGCAGAGTGAGACTGCCGGAGCAGTGAGCAAAGGAGTCAGAGCAGAGCGAGACTGCCGGAGCAGTGAGCAAAGGAGTCAGAGCAGAGCGAGACTGCCGGAGCAGTGAGCAAAGGAGTCAGAGCAGAGCGAGACTGCCGGAGCAGTGAGCAAAGGAGTCAGAGCAGAGCGAGACTGCCAGAGCAGTGAGCAAAGGAGTCAGAGCAGAGCGAGACTGCCGTAGCAGTGAGCAAAGGAGTCAGAGCAGAGCGAGACTGCCGAAGCAGTGAGCAAAGGAGTCAGAGCAGAGGGAGACTGCCGGAGCAGTGAGCAAAGGAGTCAGAGCAGAGCGAGACTGCCAGAGCGGAGAGCAAAGGCAGAGTAGGCTAGAACCGCCGGAGCGGTGAGCAAAGGCAGAGCAGGCTAGAACCACCGGAGCGGTGAGCAAAGGCAGAGCAGGCTAGAACCGCCGGAGCGGTGAGCAAAGGCAGAGCAGGCTAGAACCGCCGGAGCGGTGAGCAACGGCAGAGCAGGCTAGAACCGCCGGAGAGGTGAGCAAGGCAGAGCAGGGGGGGCAGTGCTCTGTTCACACGGAACAGACAGGAAGGGAAAGGCAGAACCAGATACCCACAGGGTACTTGCAGTGAAGTAGCGAGTGGACCACAAACTCACAAACGGGAGTACAGTGACAACGAGCAGGAGTTAGGTACGAGTTCAGACTCTGCAGAAAAAGGAAAGGTACGCACATAGAGAAACACGGGAAACAGGCTAGAAGAGTATACAGACAAGAACAGACACAGTAGCAAGATACAGGAGCGGGTCTAGGTAGCAGCCCCTAGAAGGCAGGAGGAACAGGCTAGGAGCGTGTTCAGACAGGACTGGAAATACAGCCTCCAGGATAGGCAGACAAGAGAACACAGAAGGGACCTGGCACATTCAGAGTGCAAGAGCATACGGCTGTTGACCCACACAGGGGAATACAGGAACAGACTGGTTAGACTGGCACACAGACTGGTGGGTATAGGCAGGCACGACTGGTATGCAGGCAGGCGGGTATGCAGGCAGGGGGGTACAGGCAAGCACGGCTAGAGTGCAGACAGGGAGGCACTAGCAGGTAGGAACACAGGCGGGATAGGACCCAGTACACACTGGGACTCAGGAACAGAACCACAGATGTGGTGGACAAACACAGCAGAGTGAGGCCGCCCAGAGAGGTGAGCAAGAGCAGGGCAGGACGAGACCGCCTGGAGCGGTGAGCAAGAGTAGAGCAGGACGAGGCCATCTGGAGCGGTGAGCAAGAGTAGAGCAGGACGAGGCCGCCTGGAGTGGTAAGGAAGAGTAGAGCAGGACGAGGCCGCCTGGAGCGGTGAGCAAGAGTAGAGCAGGACGAGGCTGCCTGGAGCGGTGAGCAAAGGGTCAGAGCTGAGCGAGACTGCCGGAGCAGTGAGCAAGGAGTCAGAGCAGAGCGAGACTGCCGGGGCAGTGAGCAAAGGAGTCAGAGCAGAGCGAGACTGCCGGAGCAGTGAGCAAGTAGTCAGAGCAGAGCGAGACTGCCGGAGCAGTGAGCAAAGGAGTCAGAGCAGAGCGAGACTGCCGGAGCAGTGAGCAAAGGAGTCAGAGCAGAGCGAGACTGCCGGAGCAGTGAGCAAAGGAGTCAGAGCAGAGCGAGACTGCCGAAGCAGTGAGCAAAGGAGTCAGAGCAGAGCGAGACTGCCGGAGCAGTGAGCAAAGGAGTCAGAGCAGAGCGAGACTGCCGGAGCAGTGAGCAAAGGAGTCAGAGCAGAACGAGACTGCCGTAGCAGTGAGCAAAGGAGTCAGAGCAGAGCGAGACTGCCGAATCAGTGAGCAAAGGAGTCAGAGCAGAGCGAGACTGCCGAAGCAGTGAGCAAAGGAGTCAAAGCAGAGGGAGACTGCCGGAGCAGTGAGCAAAGGAGTCAGAGCAGAGCGAGACTGCCGGAGCGGTGAGCAAAGGCAGAGTAGGCTAGAACCGCCGGAGCGGTGAGCAAAGGCAGAGCAGGCTAGAACCGCCAGAGCCGTGAGCAAAGGCAGAGCAGGCTAGAACCGCCGGAGCCGTGAGCAAAGGCAGAGCAGGCTAGAACCGCCGGAGCGGTGAGCAAAGGCAGAGCAGGCTAGAACCGCCGGAGCGGTGAGCAAGGCAGAGCAGGGGGGACAGGGCTCTGTTCACACGGAACAGACAGGAAGGGAAAGGCAGAACCAGATACCCACAGGGTACTTGCAGTGAAGTAGCGAGTGGACCACAAACTCACAAACGGGAGTACAGTGACAACGAGCAGGAGTTAGGTACGAGTTCAGACTCTGCAGAAAAAGGAAAGGTACGCACATAGAGAAACACGGGAAACAGGCTAGAAGAGTATACAGACAAGAACAGACACAGTAGCAAGATACAGGAGCGGGTCTAGGTAGCAGCCCCTAGAAGGCGGGAGGAACAGGCTAGGAGCGTGTTCAGACAGGACTGGAAATACAGCCTCCAGGATAGGCAGACAAGAGAACACAGAAGGGACCTGGCACATTCAGAGTGCAAGAGCATACTAAATGAAACACAATGCTCAGGCATGGGTTAATTGGAGCAGCTGGTTTAAATACCAGGTGACAGACAGCAATAGGCTGAGGATGCACAAGGGGTGTGCCTGCAGCAGGTACAAAAAGCAGGAAGTGATCGGGCACCGCCCTTAAGCAGCAGCACACAGAAGCAAACAGACAGCATGGAGGGAAGCCAGAGAGACGTTCTGGACTGGAGATCAAGTGCGCGCTCTTGCACAGTGGGAGATGGACCACTATGCAAGGACGCCGCCAGGTATGTTACACAAGAGCCATGCAGTACAGCATATTAAAAACTTTATTCCCATCATTGGGGAGTGGGTCTCCCAAAGTCTTTGCCTATGCCTTCCAATCAAAAGCTGCCAAACATTAGGACGGAGGAGCTTGCAATGCCCCTTACAAGAACCATGCAGTGCAGCATATTAAAAACATTATTCCCATTATTGGGGAGAGGGTCTCCCATAGTCTTTGCCTATGCCTTCCAAGCAAAAGCTGCATAAAATTAGGACGGAGGAACTTGCAATGCTGGCAACACGGACCACGGTCACCCTGGTGGTATAGTGGTGGTGGAGGTTGAGGATAAGGAGAAGAGCAAAAAACAGCCGAAATGAGGAAGCGTATACCCATGTGTGGGTGTGAAGCGGTGCATGGGAATACACCTCCCGAAATAACACAGTGGATTTGACTTTATGTTACTCTGCTGTCATTTGGTGGTGATGAGAAGTCTGGCCCAATTCAGCCTTTGTTCATTTTGATAAGGGTCAGCTTGTCAGCATTGTCAGTTGACAGGCGAGTGCGCTTATCAGTTATAATTCCCCCAGCGGCACTAAAAACACGCTCCGATAACACGCTAGCGGCAGGGCAGGCCAGGACCTCCAATGCGTACAGAGCGAGTTCATTCCAAGTGTCCAACTTGGATACCCAATAATTAATAGGCACAGAGGAATCACGGAGGACGCTGGTACGGTCAGCAAGGTACTCCCTCACCATCTTTTGAAACCTTTCACTCCTTGTGAGAGTACCCCGCGCCTCAGGGCCTGTAAGCTGGGCGGGTCTCAGAAAACTGTCCCAGAACGTTGACAGTGTTCCCCTGCCTCTGCTGGATTGGAATTGCGTCTCTCTCGCCTGTATGCCTTGGTTGGGCAACGAACTGTGACCTCTGCCGCTAGTGTGTTCAGATGGGAATTTTTTTAAAAGTTCTGCAGCAAGGGCCTTCTGGTACTGCCCCATTTTTGTAGACCTCTCCACCTCAGGAATAAGAGAGTGAAAGTTCTCCTTGTAGCGGGGGTCTAAAAGTGTCACCAACCAGTAATGACTGTCACCCAACATTTTGACAACGCGAGGGTCACGGTTAAGGCAGCGTAACATAAAGTCCGCAATGCGTGCCAGACTGGTAAAGGGCAAGACTTCCGTGTCATCACCAAGATGACAACTGACCATGCTCTCCTCCTCCTCCTCCTCCTCCCCCCTGTCCTCAGGTCACCCACGCTGAACCGACAGTATGACAGTTGTACAGGTACTACGGTCTACAGCGCATGATACCAGCTCCTGTTCTTCCTCCTCCTCTCCCCCATTGTCCCCCAATGCATGTTGGGATGAGATGTGGCTGGGCTGTGTGTAATCACCCGTTACGGCTTCTTGATCCATCTCATCATACTCTGTCAGACATCCAGGTCCACTCCTGAGGTCTTATGTGTGGAGTCTGACCTGAATATCGACGGCCTTGTTGCATCTGGTACTCCACAACTATTATTTCTCATTCCTCACTGGGATTCATAGATAGTGTAATACAGCGACTTGCTGGCATTACGGTAATGGTCCAGGATGTGTTTTACCTGACCATGTACCTTCCCCCTCAGGTGACTGGTCACATGACTGTGACATGGCACAGGTCCTGCGCGCACAGAATGGCTGTCTGATCACATGACTTTGACATCAGCAAGGTCCTGTCAGTATGTGTTATGTTCTGCTACCAGAGCTAAGGAAAGAGAGGAGAGCTGTCCCTACAATAGAACTTAGCTGAATCCCTACGATGTAACAGGGAACCTGATCCTGCGATCAGACCTGCTAAAGTCCTAAGCTAGTCTGTACGGAGACCTATAGATGTGGGGAAGGAATCCCTACAAGTACTAAGGACTGGGAGGAAAATGGGACACCTCCTAACAGAAATAGTAGCAGACAGACGAACAAACAAAATATATAGAACATAGAGGTCCGTAGACCAAGCAAACTAACAGAGTTAGATACAGAGCACAGGCTAGCTAGAAAGTAGTTATACAATAAAGTCCAGCAAAGCCAGAAGGGCGGAGCAGGATTAAATAGGCCAACAAGGTCATGTGACCAGCAAAGGAAAAAACCTAAGAGCAAGGTTCTAACAGTACCCCCCCTTCTAAGAGGATCCTCCGGATCCCCTAGGACCAGGCTTATCAGGAAATCTCCTATGAAACGCTCTGATAAGTCTGGACGCGGAAACATCATCTGACCTCACCCAAGAGTTATCCTCGGGTCCGAAACCTTTCCAGGCCACAAGATACTGCAAACTACCTCAATACCGTCTAGAGTTAAGGATGCGAGAAATGTCATATTCCCCGTCCTCCACCACCGGAGGAACAGAGGCAGAGGCGTCACCATCCGACACAACAGCTTTTTTTAACAGAGAGACATGAAATACCGGATTAATTCTCCAGGAGGTAGGAACCTCCAACCTAACAGCAGATTGGTTGATAACCTGAAGCACCTTAAAGGGCCCTACAAACTTGGGACCCAATTTCTTAGAAGGAATCCTCAACCGCAGATTCCTAGAGGACAACCAAACCATGTCACCAACAGCGAACAAAACCTCCTGTTGTTTCCTATCAAAGTAGTCTTTAGATTTTCTGTTGGCCTCCTGAAGATTACCACGCACATCCGTCCAAACTCTCTCCAAATCACCGGAAAAATTCTCCTCCTCAGGCACGGCAGATCCCAACTTGGAGAACGACCCAAACGACGGATGTCTCCCAGAACAACAAAAAAAAGGCGAACAACCAGCAGAAGAAGATGTGTGATTGTTCAGAGCAAATTCAGCAAGTGGCAGAAACTCAGACCACCCCTCTTGATTGTCTGCCACAAAACAACGCAAGAACTGCTCAACATCCTGGTTTTTCCTTTCTGTCTGGCCATTAGATTCAGGATGATATCCGGACGAGAACGACAAATGAACTCCCAACCTGTCACAAAAGGCACGCCAAAAACGAGCCACGAACTGAGGACCCCTATCAGAAACAATGTCAGTAGGAATGCCATGAAGTCTGACAATTTCCTTGACAAAGGCCTTAGCGAGAGTTTTAGCGCAGGGCAGTTTGACGAAGGGAACCAAGTGACACATCTTGCTAAAACGGTCCACAACCACCCAGATGACAGTAAAACCCTCAGAGGGGGGAAGGTCATTATCGGACTTTACTCCTCTTTGGTCAGACCTCATCTGGAATACTGTGTACAGTTTTGGGCACCACATTTTAAAAAAGACATAGACAAACTGGAGCAAGTTCAGAGAAGAGCGACCAGAATGGTGACTGGTCTGCAAACCATGTCCTATGAGGAACGGTTGCAGGATTTGGGAATGTTTAGCTTGCAAAAAAGAAGACTGAGAGGAGACTTAATAGCTGTCTACAAATATGTCAAGGGCTGTCACATTGTAGAAGGATCATCTTTATTCTCATTTGCACAAGGAAAGACTAGAAGCAATGGGATGAAACTAAATGGGAGGAGACACAGATTAGATATTAGAAAAAACTTTTTGACAGTGAGGGTGATCAATGAGTGGAACAGGCTGCCACGAGAGGTGGTGAGTTCCCCTTCAATGGACGTCTTCAAACAGAGGCTGGACAGACATCTGTTTGAGATGATTTAGTGAATCCTGCTTTGAGCAGGGGGTTGGACCAGATGACCCAGGAGGTCCCTTCCAACTCTACATTCTATGATTCTATGATTCTATGATTCTATGAAGGTCAGTTATAAAGTCCATAGCCAAATGTGTCCAAGGAGCACTGGGAACCTCCAAAGGACAAAGCAACCCTGCAGCAGGAGTATGTGAGGACTTAGATCTAGCACATATAGTACATTGACGCACCCACTTAATGACTTCCTTCTGCCATCCAGGCCACCAAAAACTGCGACCCACCAGTCTCTTGGTCTCAGAGATTCCGGGATGACCTGCCAACCGAGATTCGTGACACTCAAACAAATCTCTCCTAAAGGTCCTAGGCACAAACAACCTCCCATGAGGAGTGTTAGATGGGGCATTCTCCTGTGCTTTAAGAATCTCATCTTCCAAAACGGAGTCCAAAGCAGCTATCACAACACCTTCTTGTAAAATGTTCTCCTCTTTCTCAGCACCGACTATTGGAGAAAAACTGCGAGACAAGGCATCCGCCTTAACATTCTTAGTACCAGGGATGTAAGTAACGGAGAAATTAAACCGCGAGAAAAACAGTGCCCACCTAGCCTGACGGGCATTCAGGCGCTTGGCAGCATCAAGATATATCAGATTTTTATGATCCGTAAGAACCTGAACGGGAAATTCCGCACCTTCCAAGAAGTGGCGCCAGTGTTCAAATGCGAGTTTAATAGCCAATAATTCCCGATTACCAATATCGTAATTCAGTTCAGTCTCCGAAAATTTTTTTGAAAAAAAGGCACAGGGATGTAATCCATCCCCGTTATCCTGAGACAATACTGCGCCAACCCCCACAGAGGAAGCATCAACCTCAACCAAAAACGGCTTAGTCACATCAGGCTGCATAAGGATGGGAGCAGAGGTGAACCTCTCCTTGAGATACACAAAAGCTTCAATGGCCTCAGAAGACCACTGAACCGCATCAGCACCTTTCCTGGTGAGATCGGCCAGAGGTTTGACAATACTAGAAATTTTTTTTATGAATTTTCTGTAATAATTGGCGAAACCTAAAAACCTCTGTATTGATTTCAAACCAATAGGCCTAGGCCATTCCTGTACAGCTTGAACTTTAACCGGGTCCATCTCAAAACCTTCACTGGAGATAATGTAACCCAAAAAACTAATTCTCTGTACAGCGAACTCACATTTCTCCAGCTTAGCAAAAAGCGAATTGTCCATTAATAACTGTAATACCTCACGTACGCTCCGCCAATGAGACTCCAGATCCGGCGAATAAATCAAAATGTCATCCAAATACACAACCACATTTTTGCCGATCAAAGGTCTAAGGATGTCATTAATAAGATTCTGAAAAAATGCTGGAGCATTGGTAAGACCAAAAGGCATAACCAGATTCTCAAAATGACCCACAGGAGTGTTAAAAGCAGTCTTCCATTCATCACCCTCCTTCATGCGCAACAGATTGTATGCCCCCTTAAGGTCAATTTTAGAGAACCACTTGGCCCCCATTAACTGGTTAAACAGATCAGGAATCAATGGCAGTGGGTAAGGATTGCGTACAGTAATTTTGTTAATCTCACGAAAATCCAGACAAGGACGTAAACCGCCGTCCTTTTTTTTTACAAAAAAAAATCCAACCGCCACAGGAGACTTAGAAGGCCTAATGTGACCGGCGGCCAAACTTGTCTGTATGTATTCCTCCAAAGCCTTCCTCTCAGGAATAGTAAGGTTAAATAAACGACTTTTAGGAAGAGTCGCTCCAGGGACAAATTCAATAGAACAATCATAGTCTCTATGGGGAGGCAAAACCTGCGATTCCTTCTCAGAAAAAACTCTCCAAAAATCCTGAATAGGAACAGGCAATTCTCCCCTATCCACAGCTGCAATGCGCCCGTTACAACACTTGTCATAACACTTATGGCTCCAGGATTTAATTTCACTGGTTGACCAATCCAGTACAGGATTGTGAAATTTTAACCAGGGCAATCCCAACACCACCGGAGAAGGCAAGTTATTCAACACTACCAAATCCAATTTCTCATGGTGAACACCATTAATAGTGAGGGGAAATTCACAGACCTTGAGAGTAATATTCTTCAAAGGGGAACCATCCACAGAAACCACAGCAATGGGGGATGACAAAGGTTCGGGTTTTAAATTGAGTCTTTCCAAGAATCCCCCATCAATTACATTCAGAGTAGACCCACAATCAACAAACACCCGAAATTCCATTAATTTTTCCTGAGCAATCGTGGAAGCAGCTAAAAATACACCCTTGGAATTTAAACAGGCAATACGGGCATGATTGACCATTTTTTTTTCTTTCTTCATACGAAGCTCACAGCCTTTAATCAAATGACCAGATTTTCCGCAATAGAAACACAAGCCTTCAGAAAATCTACGGTCTTTTTCTTGAGAGCGAGGTGCCACCGATCCAATCTCCATCGGTTCACCACTGTTAGTACACACATTCTCATAACCAGAAACTGACATAGCAGAGGATTTGCTCTCATTAACCCTTGCACGCAGTCTCCTATCCACCCGTATAGCTAATTGCATAGCCTGTTGCAAATCTTCAGGTGTAGGATAAGCAATTAGCAGGTCTTTAACCCTTTCATTGAGCCCAGCAAGAAATAGACTTTTCAGAGCAGAATCGTTCCACCCTGTTTGAGTAGACCATCGACGGAAATGAGTACAATATTTTTCCACATTACCTGATCCCTGTTTCAAACGTCTCAACTCAGTCTCAGCTGATGCGACACGGTCAGGATCATCATATAATAGTCCCAAAGCAGAAAAAAAACTATCCACTGATCTGAAGCATGTATCACTAGGTTGCAAAGAAAAGGCCCACTCCTGAGGCTCTTTGCGCAAAAGTGACATTATGAACCCTATGCGCTGGGATTCATCCCCAGAGGACTTGGGTCTCAAACGAAAATACAATAAGCAAGCATTTTTAAATGAAAAAAATTCTCGGTGTTCACCAAAAAATAAATCCGGCAAACATACCTTAGGCTCCAAGAAATGTGCTCCAGGACAGTTACTCACGTGCTGACGGAACTCGGCCACCTCCAGAGAGAGTCCCTGCAGGCGATGAGCCAAATCCTGAACCGACACCATGGTGGAACAGAAAAATCTTTCCTTAGAGAATTTGCGGGCTGGACTTACTGTTATGTTCTGCTACCAGAGCTAAGGAAAGAGAGGAGATCTGTCCCTACAATAGAACTTAGCTGAATCCCTACGATGTAACAGGGAACCTGATCCTGCGATCAGACCTGCTAAAGTCCTAAGCTAGTCTGTACGGAGACCTATAGATGTGGGGAAGGAATCCCTACAAGTACTAAGGACTGGGAGGAAAATGGGACACCTCCTAACAGAAATAGTAGCAGACAGACGAACAAACAAAATATATAGAACATAGAGGTCCGTAGACCAAGCAAACTAACAGAGTTAGATACAGAGCACAGGCTAGCTAGAAAGTAGTTATACAATGAAGTCCAGCAAAGCCAGAAGGGCGGAGCAGGATTAAATAGGCCAACAAGGTCATGTGACCAGCAAAGGAAAAAACCTAAGAGCAAGGTTCTAACAGTATGTGTGTGTGTGCACGGGATGCATATATAAACCCTGCTTGATGGGAGACAGGTGTGTTCTGTGAGAGAGGCGAAAGGCCTCTTCCCCTGTGTGTGGGACATCGACCGTGTGAGGCCTAGAGAGGCCGAGTGAAGCCTGGCAACCTGAAAGGTCGAGACTGGATCCTGTGTGGATGCTAGTGGCCTTGGAAGGCAGAGGCTGGAGGAAGAGTCCTGAAAGGCAAAGCCTGGATCCTGTGTGGATGTCAGTGGCCTTTGAGGGAACGACGGCTAGAGACCCCCACCTGGGAAGCCGCAAAGCCACAGTGGTGGCGGATTAAATGGACTGCAGCAGCTAAAACCCGGCAAAGGTAATACACTTTGTTATATGGACACTTATATAGACATTGCTATAGTATTACCTTGCTGAAGGCTGTAACTTGGGCCAATTGGGCCTGTCTGCCACTTGAGAGACTCCCGGATGTTAAGTGTGTAAACATGCCGGTGATAAACTAAGAAGGACTGTGTGATATGCGGTTTATGAAGTGCAATAAACTGCTGTATTGAGAAAATACCGGAAGGACATTACACGTGTGCTTAATTTACCCACTGCAGTGAGTATCCCCCACTATGATGACTAGTGCTGCCTTACAATAGATAAAGAGATCAATTACTCAATAAATGTGTTAATAAGAAAAATTATATTATTACAAAAACATTTAGACACCCCATAAAATTAGTTAAGAGCCCCTAAAAAAAGAGAGACAGACCCCATAAAAATTGAGGCAGTGTAGTTCACAAGATATCAATACAATAGCATAGCAACATAATAGATGCATATAGACTAGTGTTGAGCCACCCCCGTAGTGTTCGGGTTCGGTTCGGTTCGTCGAACACCGGGATGTTCGAGGAACTGTTCGTCGAACTATTCGTCGAACACCTTAGAACACCGTCGAACACCGTTAAAACCAATGGCAGGCAAACAAAAACACATAGAAACACATAGAAAACACCTTCAAAGGTGTCCAAAAGCTGACAAACTGCTCAGAAGACGCTTTCTTTAAAAAAGCCGGCCGGCAATTCAGCAGCGGCATACACCGGTACCCGACAATTTAGACAAGAAGGAATAGAGCATCACACATAGATTAGATAGATAGAAACATGTCAGTCACATATATATGAAGTACAGTGACAGTGTTGCTTACTGTACTTGTCATTTAGTGTAAAGGATTTATTAAAAAATATAATAGTGTTTTCATGCACTGTCTCTTTAAAAAAGCCGGCCGGCAATTCAGCATCTGTACCCGACAATTTATAACAGACAGAATAGAGCTTCACACATAGATTAGATAGATAGAAACATGTCAGTCACATATATATGAAGTACAGTGACAGTGTTGGTTACTGTACTTGTCATTTAGTATTAAAATAAAGGATTTATTATTAAAAAAATTGGCGTGGGGTTCCCCTTAATTTTAGTCTCTAGCGGAGGTTAAGCAGACAGCTGGGGCAGATGTTTGAAGCCTGGGAAGGGGGTAATACCCACGGAGCTTCCCAGGCTACTAATATGAGCCCCCAGCTGAATACATAGCCTTTACTAGCTATTAAAATGGGGGACCCCCCCAAAAAAATGACGTGGGGTCCCCCCTAATTTAATAGCTAGCAAAGGCTAGGCAGACAGCTGGGGGCTGATATTAATAGCCCAGGAAGGGTGCCATGAATATTGGCCCCCTCCCAGGCTAGAAACACCAGCCGTCAGCCGCCCCAGAAATGGTGCATTCATAGGATGCGACAATTCTGGCACTTAGCCTCGCTCTTCCACGCTGCCCTGTAGCGGTGGCAGGGGGTAATAGGGCTGGGGTTGATGTCAGCTTATAATGCCAGCTGACATCAAGCCCAGGTTAGTAATGGAGAGGCGTCTATAAGACACCCCCATTAATAACCCCATAGTCAAAGTTAAAAGAAAACACAAACACCCAGAATAAAGTCCTTTAATTGAAATAAAGACACAATCCTTTATTGTTCTAAATTAAACCATACTTACCATCACGCCCATTCCAGCTGAAGCCAACGATCTCCTGCAATAAAAGAAAAATAATAAAGCAACATCATCCTTACCTTTCCATGGTTCCCACGACAGCTTCAGCTCTGCTACATCGAGATGACAGGCTGGACCGCAGCAGAACGCCGCCATCCAGCCTGTCATCCCGCAGACACTGAGAAGCGCAGGCTTGCTTGCGCTCTGCAGTGTCTGGCTGTGACGGCATAAAGATGAGACGAGTTCATGTCCAATGAACTCGGCGCACCTCATGCACGTCACTGACAGCGTGGGAAAATTCTCACGCTGAAGCGCTGAGTGCAGGAGAATTCTCCCATGCTGTCAGTGACGTGCATAAGGTGAGCTCATGTCCAATGAACTCAGCTCACCTCCTGCACGTCACTGACAGCGTGGGAGAATTCTCCTGCACTCAGCGCTTCAGCGTGAGAATTCTCCCACGCTGAAGCGCTGAGTGCAGGAGAATTTTCCCACGCTGTCAGTGACGTGCATGAGGTGAGCCGAGTTCATTGGACATTAACTCGGCTCATCTGGATGCCCTCACAGAGAGACACTGTGGAGCGCAAGCAAGCCTGCGCTTCTCAGTGTCTGCGGGATGACAGGCTGGATGGCAGCGTTCTGCTGCGGTCCAGCCTGTCATCTCGATGTAGCAGAGCTGAAGCTGTCGTGGGAACCATGGAAAGGTAAGGATGATGTTGCTTTATTATTTTTCTTTTATTTCAGGAGATCGTTGGCTTTAGCTGGAATGGTCGTGATGGTAAGTATGGTTTAATTTAGAACAATAAAGAATTGTGTGTTTATTTCAATTAAAGGACTTTTTTCTGGGTGTTGTGTTTTTTTTAAATACTTTACTAGAAATTCATGGTGGTCATGTCTAATATTGGCGTGACCCCATGAATTTTGGGCTTAGGGCCAGCTGATAATGCCAAGCTGGCCCTAACCCCTTTATTACCCAGTGAGCCACCGCATCAGGGCCCTGGATGAGTTGGGTACAGCACCAGATGATGGCGATTCTATGAACGCGCCATTTTCCGGGGTGGCTGCGGACTGCAATTTGCAGCGGGGGTGGCCCAGAAAGCTTGGGCCTCCCTGCGCTGCGGATTACAGCCCCCAGCTGCCTAGTTGTACCTGGCTGGACACAAAACAGGGCGAAGCCCCACGTCAATTTTCTTTAAATTATTTCATGAAATAATTAAGAAAAAAAGGGCTTCCCTATATTGTTGTGTCCGGCCAGGTACAAATAGGCAGCTGGTGGTTGGGGGCTGCCCGTTCCTGCCTGCTGTACCTGGCTGGACACAAATATAGTGTGAAGCCCCACGTCAATTTTTTTTTAATTATTTCATGAATTTCCTGAAATAATTTAAAAAAATTGAAGTGGGGCTTCGCACTATATTTGTGTCTAGCCAGGTACTGCAGGCAGGAACGGGCTGCCCCCAACCACCAGCTGCCTATTTGTACCTGGCCGGACACAACAATATAGGGAAGGCCTTTTTTTCTTAATTATTTCATGAATTTCATGAAATAATTTAAAAAAATTGAAGTGGGGCTTCGCACTATATTTGGGTCCAGCCAGGTACAGCAGGCAGGAGCGGGCTGCTCCCAACCACCAGCTGCCTATTTGTACTTGGCCGGACACAACAATATAGGGAAGGCCTTTTTTTCTTAATTATTTCATGAATTTCATGAAATAATTAAAAAAATTTGAAGTGGGGCTTCGCACTATATTTGTGTCCAGCCAGGTACAGCAGGCAGGAACGGGCTGCCCCCAACCACCAGCTGACTATTTGTACCTGGCCGGACACAACAATATAGGGAAGGCCTTTTTTTCTTAATTATTTCATGAATTTCATGAAATAATTAAAAAAAAGATACGTGGGGCTTCGCCCTATTTTTGTGTCCAGCCAGGTACAACTCGGCAGCTGGGGGCTGGAATCTGCAGCGCAGGGAGGCCCAAGCTTTCTGCCCCCCCCCCCGCTGCAAATTGCAGTCCGCAGCCACCCCGGAAAATGGCGCGTTCATAGAAGCGCCATCTTCTGGCGCTGTACCCAACTCATCCAGGGCCCTGGTGCGGTGGCTCACTGGGTAATAAAGGGGTTAGGGCCAGCTTGGTATTATCAGCTGGCCCCAAGCCCAAAATTCATGGGGTCACGCCAGTATTAGACATGACCGCCATGAATTTCTAGTAAAGTATTTAAAAAAAACACAACACCCAGAAAAAAGTCCTTTAATTGAAATAAACACACAATTCTTTATTGTTCTAAATTAAACCATACTTACCATCACGCCCATTCCAGCTGAAGCCAACGATCTCCTGCAATAAAAGAAAAATAATAAACCAACCTCATCCTTACCTTTCCATGGTTCCCACGACAGCTTCAGCTCTGCTACATCGAGATGACAGGCTGGACCGCAGCAGAACGCTGCCATCCAGCCTGTCATGCCGCAGACACTGAGAAGAGCAGGCTTGCTTGCGCTCCTCGGTGTCTCGCTGTGACGGCATCCAGATGAGCCGAGTTCATGTCCAATGAACTCAGCTCACCTCATGCACGTCACTGACAGCGTGGGAAAATTCTCACGCTGAAGTGCTGAGTGCAGGAGAATTCTCCCACGCTGTCAGTGACGTGCATGAGGTGAGCTCATGTCCAATGAACTCAGCTCACCTCATGCACCTCACTGACAGCGTGGGAAAATTCTCCTGCACTCAGCGCTTCAGCGTGAGAATTTTCCCACGCTGTCAGTGACGTGCATGAGGTGAGCCGAGTTCATTGGACATGACCTCGGCTCATCTTTATGCCGTCACAGAGAGACAATGTGGAGCGCAAGCAAGCCTGCTCTTCTCAGTGTGTGCGGGATGACAGGCTGGATGGCGGCGTTCTGCTGCGGTCCAGCCTGTCATCTCGATGTAGCAGAGCTGAAGCTGTCGTGGGAACCATGGAAAGGTAAGGATGAGGTTGCTTTATTATTTTATTTTTATTACAGGAGATCGTTGGCTTCAGCTGGAATGGGTGTGACGGTAAGTATGGTTTAATTTAGAACAATAAAGAATTGTGTCTTTATTTCAATTAAAGGACTTTATTCTGAGTGCTTGTGTTTTTTTTAACTTTGACTATGGGGTTAGTAATGGGGGTGTCTTATAGACGCCTCTCCATTACTAACCTGGGCTTGATGTCAGCTGGCATTATAAGCTGACATCAACCCCAGCCCTATTACCCCCTGCCACCGCACCAGGGCAGCGTGGAAGAGCGAGGCTAAGTGCCAGAATTGGCGCATCCTATGGATGCGCCATTTCTGGGGCGGCTGACGGCTGGTGTTTCTAGCCTGGGAGGGGGCCAATATTCATGGCTCCCTTCCTGGGCTATTAATATCAGCCCCCAGCTGTCTGCCTAGCCTTTGCTAGCTATTAAATTAGGGGGGACCCCACGTCATTTTTTTGGGGGGGTCCCCATTTTAATAGCTAGTAAAGGCTATGTATTCAGCTGGGGGCTGATATTAGTAGCCTGGGAAGCTCCGTGGGTATTACCCCCTTCCCAGGCTTCAAACATCTGCCCCAGCTGTCTGCTTAACCTCCGCTAGAGCCTAAAATTAAGGGGAACCCCACGCCAATTTTTTTAATAATAAATCCTTTATTTTAATACTAAATGACAAGTACAGTAACCAACACTATCACTGTACTTCATATATATGTGACTGACATGTTTCTATCTATCTAATCTATGTGTGAAGCTCTATTCTGTCTGTTATAAATTGTCGGGTACAGATGCTGAATTGCCGGCCGGCTTTCTTAAAGAGACGGTGCATGAAAACACTATTATTTTTTTTAATAAATCCTTTACACTAAATGACAAGTACAGTAAGCAACACTGTCACAGTACTTCGTATATATGTGACTGACATGTTTCTATCTATCTAATCTATGTGTGATTCTCTATTCCTTCTATTCTAAATTGTCGGGTACCGCTGCTGAATTGCCGGCCGGCTTTTTTAAAGAGACGGTGCATGAAAACACTATTATTTTTTTTGATAAATCCTTTACGCTAAATGACAAGTACAGTAAGCAGCACTTTCACTGTACTTCGTATATATGTGGCTGAAATGTTTATATCTATCTAATCTATGTGTGAAGCTCTATTCTTTCGGTTCTAAATTGTCAGGTACCGGTGTATGCCGCTGCTGAATTGCCGGCTTTTCATGTTTCACTGTTGGCACTGTTCCCATCGATTTGGGCAATCACTGTAATGCCACAACCACCATGGCTGCGGCATTACAGTGAGTGGCAGACAATCCCTGCATGATTGGTGCTCTAAATAGCGCCAGACATGCAGGACACGCTTTTGGTGCACGAACAGTTATCGAACATAACCTCGAACAGCCGAATTTTTTGCAAATCGTTCGGGTTCGTCGAACAACTCGAACACCGCCCAAAACAGCTTCTAATACAGGGGAATATAACAAACATAAAAAGATCCTTCATATATTCAAGGTTAAAGTTTCCAGACCTAAATCTGGTCTAAGAATTCCCCCAAACAATTGCGTAGACAAACTGTATTGCAAGGGCTAATGCAATACACACACAGTATAATAGATACAAAACATATAAAATGAGTATTGCAGATAGTAATACAGTTATAATATACATAAGCAGCTCTTACATGCACTTAAGTCTATGCACAGTAGAAGTACCCAATGGTACATTTAGGCCATAATACCCAGAGGGCAAATATCATACACACCCGTTGCCATGTAATTAGGGAACACACACTACCTCGTACCCCAACGTGCGTTTCGCGTGCTGCTTCGTCGGGGGGTACAGAGGCAGTGCCATACCTGGTCATTTATATTGTAGATGGACATCCCGCACCTGATTATCCTGTGTAATTGGGCGCGCGCACACTGCCCACTGTGCGTCGCCCTCACTCGGCCGGCGTCCAGGAAGTCAAACCGCGCATGTGCGCGTAGCTTGATCCCTAATTGGACGCCAGGCGAGGGAGGCGAGGCTACAGTGACGCAGCGCGCGCGCGCACCACACATAAGGATGTGAGGTTCCATAGTAAGTATGGGCAAAGTTGCCCTCTCATTATACAAACATCAGTAACATTATAGGGGCAATACATAAAGTGAGTACTAGAGATGAGCGGTGTTCGACTAGAACTGTTCGCCAATCTCAAATTCGAGCTGTTTTGGGCGGTGTTCGAGTTGTTCGACGAACCCGAACGATTTGCAAAAAATTCGGCTGTTCGAGGTTATGTTCGATAACTGTTCGTGCACCAAAAGCGTGTCCTGCATGTCTGGCGCTATTTAGAGCACCAATCATGCAGGGATTGTCTGCCACTCACTGTAATGCCACAGCCATGGTGGTTGTGGCATTACAGTGATTGCCCAAATCGATGGGAACAGTGCCAACAGTGAAACATGAAAAGCCGGCAATTCAGCAGCGGCATACACCGGTACCCGACAATTTAGAACCGAAAGAATAGAGCTTCACACATAGATTAGATAGATATAAACATGTCAGCCACATATATACGAAGTACAGTGAAAGTGCTGCTTACTGTACTTGTCATTTAGCGTAAAGGATTTATCAAAAAAAATAATAGTGTTTTCATGCACCGTCTCTTTAAAAAAGCCGGCCGGCAATTCAGCAGCGGTACCCGACAATTTAGAATAGAAGGAATAGAGAATCACACATAGATTAGATAGATAGAAACATGTTAGTCACATATATACGAAGTACTGTGACAGTGTTGCTTACTGTACTTGTCATTTAGTGTAAAGGATTTATTAAAAAAAATAATAGTGTTTTCATGCACCGTCTCTTTAAGAAAGCCGGCCGGCAATTCAGCATCTGTACCCGACAATTTATAACAGACAGAATAGAGCTTCACACATAGATTAGATAGATAGAAACATGTCAGTCACATATATATGAAGTACAGTGATAGTGTTGGTTACTGTACTTGTCATTTAGTATTAAAATAAAGGATTTATTATTAAAAAAATTGGCGTGGGGTTCCCCTTAATTTTAGGCTCTAGCGGAGGTTAAGCAGACAGCTGGGGCAGATGTTTGAAGCCTGGGAAGGGGGTAATACCCACGGAGCTTCCCAGGCTACTAATATCAGCCCCCAGCTGAATACATAGCCTTTACTAGCTATTAAAATGGGGACCCCCCCCAAAAAATGACGTGGGGTCCCCCCTAATTTAATAGCTAGCAAAGGCTTGGCAGACAGCTGGGGGCTGATATTAATAGCCCAGGAAGGGAGCCATGAATATTGGCCCCCTCCCAGGCTAGAAACACCAGCCGTCAGCCGCCCCAGAAATGGCGCATCCATAGGATGCGCCAATTCTGGCACTTAGCCTCGCTCTTCCACGCTGCCCTGGTGCGGTGGCAGGGGGTAATAGGGCTGGGGTTGATGTCAGCTTATAATGCCAGCTGACATCAAGCCCAGGTTAGTAATGGAGAGGCGTCTATAAGACACCCCCATTACTAACCCCATAGTCAAAGTTAAAAAAAACACAAACACTCAGAATAAAGTCCTTTAATTGAAATAAAGACACAATTCTTTATTGTTCTAAATTAAACCATACTTACCGTCACACCCATTCCAGCTGAAGCCAACGATCTCCTGTAATAAAAATAAAATAATAAAGCAACCTCATCCTTACCTTTCCATGGTTCCCACGACAGCTTCAGCTCTGCTACATCGAGATGACAGGCTGGATCGCAGCAGAACGCCGCCATCCAGCCTGTCATCCCGCAGACACTGAGAAGAGCAGGCTTGCTTGCGCTCCACATTGTCTCTCTGTGACGGCATAAAGATGAGCCGAGGTCATGTCCAATGAACTCGGCTCACCTCATGCACGTCACTGACAGCGTGGGAAAATTCTCACGCTGAAGCGCTGAGTGCAGGAGAATTTTCCCACGCTGTCAGTGAGGTGCATGAGGTGAGCTGAGTTCATTGGACATGAGCTCACCTCATGCACGTCACTGACAGCGTGGGAGAATTCTCCTGCACTCAGCACTTCAGCGTGAGAATTTTCCCACGCTGTCAGTGACGTGCATGAGGTGAGCTGAGTTCATTGGACATGAACTCAGCTCATCTGGATGCCATCCAGCTTGTCATCTCAATGCCATCCCAGCGTGGGAGAATTCTCCTGCTGAAGCGCTGAGCGCAGGAGAATTTTCCCACGCTGTCAGTGACGTGCATGAGGTGAGCCGAGTTCATTGGACATGACCTCGGCTCATCTGGATGCCGTCACAGCGAGACACTGAGGAGCGCAAGCATGCCTGCGCTTCTCAGTGTCTGTGGCGTGGCAAGCTGGATGGCAGCGTTCTGCTGCGGTCCAGCCTGTCATGTCAATGTAGCAGAGCTGAAGTTGTCGTGAGAACCATGGAAAGGTAAGGATGAGGTTGCTTTATTATTTTACTTTTATTGCAGGAGATCGTTGGCTTCAGCTGGAATGGGCGTGATGGTAAGTATAGTTTAATTTAGAACAATAAAGAATTGTGTGTTTATTTCAATTAAAGGACTTTTTTCTGGGTGTTGTGTTTTTTTTAAATACTTTACTAGAAATTCATGGCGGTCATGTCTAATACTGGCGTGACCCCATGAATTTTGGGCTTGGGGCCAGCTGATAATACCAAGCTGGCCCTAACCCCTTTATTACCCAGTGAGCCACCGCACCAGGGCCCTGGATGAGTTGGGTACAGCGCCAGAAGATGGCGCTTCTATGAACGCGCCATTTTCCGGGGTGGCTGCGGACTGCAATTTGCAGCGGGGGGGGGGGCAGAAAGCTTGGGCCTCCCTGCGCTGCAGATTCCAGCCCCCAGCTGCCGAGTTGTACCTGGCTGGACACAAAAATAGGGCGAAGCCCCACGTATTTTTTTTTTAATTATTTCATGAAATTCTTGAAATAATTAAAAAAAGGGCTTCCCTGTATTTTTGTTTCCAGTCAGGTACAAATAGGCATCTGGGGGTTGGGGGCTGCCCGTTCCTGCCTGCTGTACCTGGCTGGACACAAAAATATGGCGAAGGCCACGTCAAATTTTTGGTGAAAAATTCAATAAAATTTAAAAAAAAAACACATTTAGGGACTGCATCTTTATTAACCCCTCCATGTGAGGGGTTAATAAAGATGCAGTCCCTAAATTATTATTTTTTTCAATTATTTTTTAATTAATTTTTCCCAAAAATTTTGACGTGGGCTTCGCCATATTTTTGTATGCCAGCCAGGTACAGCATCCAGGAACGGGCTGCCCCCGACGACCAGATGCCTATTTGTACCTGGCCCGACACAACAATATAGGTAACCCTTTTCTTTTAAATTATTTCATGAAATAATTAAAAAAAAAATATGCGGGGCTTCGCCCTATTTTTGTTTCCGGCCAGGTACAACTAGGCAGCTGGGGGCCGGAATCCAAAGTGCAGGGAGACCCAAGCTTTCTGCCCCCACCCCCCCCCCCCCCGCTGCAAATTGCTGTCTGCAGCCACCCCAGAAAATAGCGCGTTCATAGAAGCGCCATCTTCTGGCGCTGTACCCAACTCATCCACGGGCCTGGTGTGGTGGCTCACTGAGTAATAAAGGGGTTAGTGCCAGCTAGGCATTATCAACTGGCCCTAAGCCCGAAATTCATGGGGTCACCCCAATATTAGACATGACCGCCATGAACTTTAGTAAAGTATTTAAAAAAACACAACACCCAGAATAAAGTCTAATTGAAATAAACACACAATTTTTTAATGTTCTAAATTAAACCATACTTACCATCACGCCCATTCCAGCTGAAGCCAATGTCTTCTGCAATAAAAGTAAAATAATAAAGCAACATCATCCTTACCTTTCCATGGTTCCCACGACAGCTACAGCTCTGCTACATTGACACGACAGGCTGGATCGCAGCCGAAAGCTGCCATCCAGCTTGCCATGCCGCAGACACTGAGAAGCGCAGGCATGCTTGCACTCCTCAGTGTCTGGCTGTGACGGCATCCAGATGAGCCGAGGTCATGTCCAATGAACTCAGCTCACCTCATGCACGTCACCGACAGCGTGGGAAAATTCTCCTGCGCTCAGCGCTTGAGCAAGAGAATTCTCCCATGCTGGGATGGCATTGAGATGACAGGATGGATGGCAGCTGAGCGCTGCCATCCAGCATGTCATCCTTCATAGACACTGCAGTGCGCAGGCAACCTTGCGCTCTGCAGTGTCTCTGAAGGATGACAAGCTGAATGGCAGCGCTCAGCTGTGATCCAGCCTGTCATCTCAATGCCATCCCAGCGTGGGAGAATTCTCCTGCTCAAGCGCTGAGCGCAGGAGAATTCTCCCACGCTGTCAGTGACGTGCATGAGGTGTGCTGAGTTCATTGGACATGAGCTCACCTCATGCATGTCACTGACAGCGTGGGGAAATTCTCCTGCGCTCAGCGCTTCAGCAGGAGAACTCTCTCACGCTGACTGCAAGTGCAGGAGAATTTTCCCACGCTGTCAGTGACGTGCATGAGGTGAGCTGAGTTCATTGGACATGGCCTCGGCTCATCTTTATGCCGTCACAGCGAGACTCTGAGGAGCACAAGCATGCCTGCGCTTCTCAGTGTCTGCGGCATGGCAAGCTGGATGGCAGCTTTTGGCTGCGATCCAGCCTGTCATGTGAATGTAGCAGAGCTGAAGCTGTCGTGGGAACCATGGAAAGGTAAGGATGAGGTTGCTTTATTATTTTACTTTTATTGCAGAAGACATTGGCTTCAGCTGGAATAGGCGTGATGGTAAGTATGGTTTAATTTAGAACAATAAAGAATTGTGTGTTTACTTCAATTAAAGGACTTTATTCTGGGTGTTTGTGTGTTTTTTTTACTTTGACTATGGGGTTAGTAATGGGGGTGTCTTATAGACGCCTCTCCATTACTAACCTGGGCTTGATGTCAGCTGGCATTATAAGCTGACATCAACCCCAGCCCTATTACCCCACTGCCACCGCTACAGGGCAGTGGGAAGAGCGAGGCTAAGTGCCAGAATTGGCGCATCCTATGGATGCGCCATTTCTGGGGCGGCGGACGGCTGGTGTATCTAGCCTGAGAGGGGGCCAATATTCATGGCACCCTTCTTGGGCTATTAATATCAGCCCCCAGCTGTCTGCCTAGCCTTTGCTAGCTATTAAAATAGGGGGGACCCTATCACTGTACTTCTTATATATGTGACTGACATGTTTCTATGTATCTAATCTATGTGTGATGCTCTATTCTTTGTGATATAAATTGTCGGGTACCGATGCTGAATTGCCGGCCGGCTTTTTTAAAGAGACATTGCATGTAAACACTATTATTTTTTTTAATAAATCCTTTAACACTAAATGACAAGTACAGTAACCAACACTGTCACTGTACTTCTTATATATGTGATTGACATGTTTCTATCTATCTAATCGATGTGTGATGCTCTATTCTTTCTGTTCTAAATTGTCGGGTACCGCTGCTGAATTGCCGGCTTTTCATGTTTCACTGTGAGCACTGTTCCCATCGATTTGGGCAACCACTGTAATGCCACAACCACCATGGCTGCGGCATTACAGTGAGTGGCAGACAATCCCTCCATGATTGGTGCTCTAAATAGTGCCAGACATGCAGGACACGCTTTTGGTGCACGAACAGTTAAACGAACATAACCTCGAACAGCCGAATGTTTTGCAAATCGTTCGCGTTCATCGAACGGCTCGAACACCGCCCAAAACAGCTCGAATTTGAGATTGGCGAACAGTTCTAGTCGAACACCGCTCATCTCTATTCTTGATACCACTAAACCAAAGGGCCTTAATGATTCAGTGAGTTTTGCACCTTTTCTGGTATGATTACTGGTAGTATGACTGGATGTTCATGATATTTCTGCGACTGCACCCACTCCATTACTTTGATTGGTGCTATATTATGCTGCTATTCCTGGCCTATTTGTGTTATCCATCTAGATTTGACATATAGGGGGTTAAGTAAAAATATATATTTTAATCACTGTGTATATATATGTATTAAATTATATTGTGAGTCATGATTTTGGTGATGATAATATTTATTTAGTATATACCCTTGAATGACACCATGTATTTATTAACCCTAATTATGTTTAATATGGATTGTCTGGGGTATTATGAAAAATGATGGATTTTAGCTATGTATACAATAATTTGAATTATTTGAAAAACATATGCATTGATATTATGCATGGTAATTATGTTTAAACGTTATTCATGACTGGCTGTATATGGCCGTTTTTAGGATATTTTGTTTCTTATTTACAGTTTTATGTATATAATTGTTTCCACTTGGAACATATATTATTTGTATTTTTCTTTATTTTCAAAGACTATTGAATAAGAATTTGGACCGAACTGCATATCATCTATTAAGAAGCTTAATCCATCTATTTTAACACAGAATTAATTGTGTACTCACTCTATGTATTGCCCCTATAATGTTACTGATGTTTGTATAATGAGAGGGCAACTTTGCCCATACTTACTATGGAACCTCACATCCTTATGTGTGGTGCGCGCGTGCGCTGCGTCACTGTAGCCTCGCCTCCCTCGCCTGGCGTCCAATTAGGGATCAAGCTACGCGCACATGCGCGGTTTGACTTCCTGGATGCCGGCCGAGTGAGGGCGACGCGCAGTGGGCAGTGTGCGCGCGCCCAATTACACAGGATAATCAGGTGCGGGATGTCCATCTACAATATAAATGACCAGGTATGGCGCTGCCTCTGTACCCCCCGACGAAGCAGCGCGCGAAACGCGCGTTGGGGTACGAGGCAGTGTGTGTTCCCTAATTACATGGCAACGGGTGTGTATGATATTTGCCCTCTGGGCATTATGGCCTAAATGTACCATTGGGTACTTCTACTGTGCATAGACTTAAGTGCATGTAAGAGCTGCTTATGTATATTATAACTGTATTACTATCTGCAATACTCATTTTATATGTTTTGTATCTATTATACTGTGTGTGTATTGCATTAGCCCTTGCAATACAGTTTGTCTACGCAATTGTTTGGGGGAATTCTTAGACCAGATTTAGGTCTGGAAACTTTAACCTTGAATATATGAAGGATCTTTTTATGTTTGTTATATTCCCCTGTATTAGAAGTCTATATGCATCTATTATGTTGCTATGATATTGTATTGATATCTTGTGAACCACACTGCCTCAATTTTTATGGGGTCTGTCTCTCTTTTTTTAGGGGCTCTTAACTAATTTTATGGGGTGTCTAAATGTTTTTGTAATAATAAAATTTTTCTGATTAACACATTTATTGAGTCATTGATCTCTTTATCTATCTATGAATCCCAGTGAGGAATGAGAAATAATATATTGGAACTTGGTTATCCTCATTGTTTCAGTATTTGTACATTATACTTGCGATGAATCTTAGTATCCTATTTTGCTTACAATTATTTGTACTCCACAACTGCTCTCTTCTGCTCACAAATCCTTAGCAACATGTGGAGGGTAAAGTTCCAACGTGTGGGGACATCACACACCAGTCGGTGTGCCGGAAGCTGCAAACGCTGCTGCAACACAGCAAGGGCGGCGGAAGCTATAGCCGACTTCCAAAAATGAGCTGACAGGCGGTGTACTTTGATGAGCAGATCTGGCAACTCGGGGTACGATTTAAGAAACCGCTGAACCACGAGGTTAAGCACATGAGCCAGGCATGGTACGTGTGTGATCTCGCCTCGCCTCAGAGCCGCCACCAGGTTACGGCCATTGTCACACACGACCATGCCTGGATGTAGGTTCAGCGGTCTCAGCCACAGATCTGCCTGCTCTTTCACAACTGTCCTCAACTCACAAGCAGTGTGAGGTTTATCACCTAAGCTTATGAGTTTCAGCACAGCCTGTTGCCGCTTGGCTGAGGCAGTACTGCAGTGCTTCCAGCTTGTAACTGATGTGGTGATTAGTGTTGAGCCACCCCCGTAGTGTTCGAGTTCGGTTCGGTTCGTCGAACACCCGTGTGTTCGCCGAACTGTTCGTCGAACTGTTCGTCGAACACCTTCGAACACCGTTAAAACCAATGGCAGGCAAACAAAAACACATAGAAACACATAGAAAACACCTTCAAAGATGTCCAAAAGCTGACAAACTGCTCAGAAGACACAACTAACACATGGAAAAGTGACAAGTACATATAGTCATGCGAAAAGAAAAGAGGTGGAGGAGTAAAAGGAGGGGGAGACACAGATATAGGCATGTCATGCCCTTCTAAAATCCATAAAGTGAGAAGCCGACACGGCCAGTCCGCTCCTGCCCGTGCCACCTCCGCGTCGCCGGGTTTGTGCCAGAGCCGCGGTGAACCCTGACGGCCAGCCCCCCTCTCCCAATACTGGTGCCTGTCCGCTGGTGGGTCGAGCGAGCCCCCCTGTGGTGGAGGCAGCTCTAAGCTTTTTAATTTAAATTGTCTCTCTAATTTGAATGAATACACTTTAAATCCATTTACAAGGATCTATTGGAGGGCAAGTCTCATGCCAGCAGCCGCGTAATTCCAGCTCCAGTAGCGTCCACTAAAGCTGCTGCAGTTAAAAAGCTTTTAGAAGGATCGAGCTCGGCTGTCCACCGCAAGGCATCCTACTGCCAGTCCCAGCCCCTATGCCTTGGGGTGCCTCCTGATGCTCTTCACTGAGTATCACGTGGTCCCGAAGCATTTCCTTTGAAAAAATTAAGTGTCCAAACTACAGGTGGTGTAGCTTGCTTAACAGCCGGGATAATCCGCTGACTAGCAGACACTGCTACTAGGCACAAAGTATTTCCTGGGCTAGATGCAGTTAAAAATTTGTAATTAGATACTCTCGTTGGATGCTGAGAAAGCATTCCATAGAGTCTCCTGGCACGCCATATATGATTCTCTTAAAAAGCTTGGGGTAGGGGTCTAGGGGACCCTTTTATAGCCAAAATCACGGCCCTGTATCGCAATACATCACCTAGGCTGAAGATAAATGGAACTGTAGCACCCTGAGGGCTCGGTTGCTACAGAGGTATTGCACCTCACCCAGAGGTGTGATATCTCACTCTCAGGTAAGGATGTAGTGTGGATCAGGACCCGACACCTGCATGCATTACACCACATTGCCGTGGGGCAGGGCGACCAATATGCCCCTGAGATGGGCATGACAGTCCCTATCCCTGGCTGGAGTGGGGGGAGGGAACACTGAGGAAGGGGAACCCTGTAGTGCAGGAGCAGGGAGGAAGCAGTTCCTGGGTGCATTGAGAAGGGAGTATAAAAGGTGGGCACCATCTTAGTTCAGTGCAGAGAAGTCTGAGCAGAAGTGGCAGGGAGCAGGGGCTCTGCATGAGCTCTGCTCCGAAGGCGGGCCTAGTAACAGAGGCCCAGGCCTGGAAGAGGGAGAAGGAAGGAAGAGGAGCGGAGAAGGCTCCAGGAACGAGGAACGAAGGGATCCCAGGGGTGCGGACGGGCGAGTCGCCACCGCACGCCCGAATCCACCTGCGTGGAGGGGTCAGGCCAAATGGGGAGACCGGTCCCCGAAACTAGTGGAGGCAGGAAACGACCCTCAGCTAGAAACAGGAGGCTGTGACATTTTATGTGGCGCAGCCCCTCGCTACACCCGCTAGGAAGGCACCACATAGGGTCAGGGAAACTGGCGCCAAGTTTACCAAGAGGAGGCCCGAGGCTGCCGGACAGAAGGGTTGGTAAGAAAGGCCAGACAAAGGACACACAAAGGGGGTCCGTCCTGTGAAGCGCTCCAAAGTTATCTGGGAGTTGTCTGAGCCCCTCACCTGGTGAGCACAGTACGACGTGGGCAGCCGTTACCTGCAGACGTGGTCTGGATAATAAGAACTGTGAGTAAAGGCCCTGGACTGCATCACTGACTCCGTGTCGTTACTGCTGCTGCCCTGCACCATCACCCCCATCCTACGCATACACTGCCCTGAGGCTATACTCCTCCCGTGGGGAGTTATACTACGCTCTGCTGCACCCACAACACCAGCCTCAGCGGTCTGCCCTGGAGCGGCGGTTCACTCTGACCGCAATCCACGGGTGGCGTAGTCGGACATTTAAACATCAAAACCACATAAATAGTTCCGCCACTGGTTTGACCGCCCTGAGCCACGGAACCGGGTCGCCGCCACGGAGACTACAACCACCAGCATCCACCAAAAAGGGTCCGGCTCCGAGTGTCCCAAGGCCCAGGGGGCGCGTCAGAACATTTTCATCACCTTTCACAATCACCAATCGGACAAGGCAGGGATGTTCTCTGTCCCCTCTCTTATACATCCTAGTGACGGAGCACCTGCTCTCATCAATTCGCCATAACCCCAATATTAGGTGGATTGAGGTGGGAGGCACCGAGTACAAGTACTCTCTATTTGCTGATGATGTCCTAGTATATATCACTCAATCACATATATCCATCCATGCTGTTATGGCTGAAATAGATCACTTTGTTACATGGTCAAATTTTAAAATCAATGCAGCGAAGTCTGAGGCCCTCGATGTCTCCCTCCCCAAATCCATATAGGATTCCATCCAGTCCAACTTTCCCTTTGCCTGGCCCTCACAGGGTATCAAATACTTAGGAATTCCTATTCATAGAGACCTCTCCCATCTATGTTATCTTAATTTTGGGCCCTTTATTGAACAACTCCATACAGACCACGGTTGGCAAGTTAGAACTGTAAGATTCACTACGTGAACCACTGGTGTTTTGTGAAAAAGCACATGTACACTGTGTTCCAAATTATTATGCAAAAAGTGTTTAGGAGTGATAAGGGAAGAATTTGTTTGTTTGTCAGTTAAACTCATTGATGGTGATGTGTGTCAGGGCTCTTTATACCACTGTAAGCAATTGCAGACACCTGTGCTAATTAGTTTGGCAGGTGTGTCCAATGAAAGGCAAGACTACTTAAGAAGGCTGTCTCACATTATTAAGCAGCCTACATTTTCTGCCAAAATGGGAAAGAAAAAGGATGTGTCGGCTGCTGAGAAGCAACAAATTGTGGAGTGTTTAGGTCAAGGCATGACTACAATCAACATTGTGCGATGATCAGGATGAAGTGTCTTGGCAATCAAGAAGTATGTAGCTGATTCACAGTATACACGTGTGCGTGCTGATAAGGGCAAATTGAGGACTCTTTCCTACAGGCAATTACGTCAGGTTGAAAGAGCAGCGGCAAAAAAGCCTTGTCATAGCAGCAGACAAGTTTTTGAAGCTGCTGGTGCCTCCAACGTCCCCCGAACAACAAGATGCAGGGTCCTTCAGAGGTTTGCAGCTGTGCATACGCCATCCTGTCGACCTCCTCTATCCACTTCACACAAGCAGAAACGGCTCCAGTGGGCCAAACATTACATGAAGACTGATTTCAAAACTGTTTTGTTCACGGATGAGTGCCGTGCAGCGCTCGATGGTCCAGATAGATGGAGTGGAGGATGGCTGGTTGATGGACACCCCACGCAAACACGGCTACAGCGCCAACAAGGAGGAGGTGGAGTAATGTTTTGGGCTGGAATCATGGGGAGAGAGATTGTCGGCCCCTTTAGGATCCCTGAAGGCGCTAAAGATGAACTCCATAATGTATGTGGATTTTCTCAAACAGCACTTCCTGCCATGGTTCAAGAAGAAGAACCGTGTATTTCACAGCAAGATCATTTTTTTGCATGATAATGCACCATCTCATGCTGCACATAAAACATCTGCATCTCTGGCTGATATGGGCATAAAAGGGGACAAACTTATGGTGTGACCCCCATGCTCCCCTGACCTCTACCCCATTCAGAACCTTTGGAGCATCATTAAAAGGAGTGTCTATGATGGTGACTCGCCCCCTGGGCCGTGGGGCACTCGGATCCGGGCAATAGGGAGCGATGGGAGTAGTAGTGGCAACACGGTTCCGTGGCTCAGGGTGGTCAGGCCAGTGGTAGTCCGTTATATTGATTATGTCCGACTACGCCACCGGTGGATTGCGGTTATTAGGAACCGCCGCTGCATGCAGACCGCTGGGGCTGATGAGGTGTGCAGCTATGGTAGTGTGACTCCCCACGGGAAGAGTGCGGCCCCAGGGCAGTATAGTGGATGGTGGGAGTGATGGTAGTGCTGGAGGAGCAAGGAGCACACAGACAACAGGTTGCAGTCCAGGGTCTTTACTAAACAGGTAAACTGACCCACAAACAGTCCCAGCTAGGAGGGGACCTGGATGTCTGAGAGCAACGGGGAAATTGGCCCTGGTCAGGGTGAGGGTGTAGGCCTACCGTGCTTTCTGTGCTCCTTCTGACTATCTCCTCCTGATAGGATAACAGCCCACGTTTCCGAGCTTTCCGTGCTTTCTCGCCTGTATGGCCTGCGACGTGGGTTCCTTTCTGCTCCCAGCCTTGTACGGCTTTACTGGTCCCTTCGGTTGTGGCAGGGCCTCCAGGCTTCTTAGGCCAAGGAAAGTACAGTCCCTTGCGAATTGGTTCTCTGCTGGGGGATGTAGAATCCTTCCAGCCTCAGACACCAAAGTCTGGTAAAATGAAGTCTTTTCTCCGCCAAGACAGGCTCTCTTCGCCTCTTGTCTCTGGCTTGTGGCTCTCTCCTCCTGCCACACTTCCTCTTAGGTTACAATGCAACTTTCTGTCCCTGCTCCACTCTGGGACACGTCTCAAAGCTGAGACAGGCTTTCCAGTTCTCCCTAACCCTGTCCCCAGTACCAGCTTTTATAGGGGCAGCCTGCTCCCCCTACTGGCCTGAGACAGGAGGCATTGCATGCTAATGTTCCCCTGACCAGAGAACCTCCCCCTTGCTCTCAGACACAGCTTTATTACACTTGTGGCATCCAGGTAGGGTGACACAATGGCGGGAGGCAGTTCACATCTAAGCAACAGCTCTGGGAGGGTATTCTGTCCTCATGCAAAACAATTGAAGCAGAAACCATCCAAAACCTGACAAATTCAATGGACGAGAGAGTTCAGAAGCTCCTTTCGAACAAGGGGTCCTATGTGAAAATGTAACATCACCTAGAATAAAGTTTTGAGTTGAAAACTGTTTGATTTCAGTTTCTAACAACCTGCTAATGCTTATAATTTCAAAAATGACCATTTTTTTGGTCTTTATTAAAATGAAAAGGTTGATCGAAAAGTTTGGGGGATCTAAGAGTGCGGCAACCCAGTAGTCATGATTACTTCGAATTCTGACAATATGAGGGTCATGCTGCAGGTAGTGCAGCAAGAAGGCACTTATGTGTCTTGCGCATCTCGGAGCCCCAAAATTATTTTCCGGGCTAGATGCAGCTAAAAATTATTATTAATTTTAAATCTGGTGAAGCTTTAGTATAGATGGCCTAATAGGATCAGTGCTGCACACTGCTACAAAGCCCAAATTATTTTCCAGTCAAGATACAGATAAACATGATTAGTAATTTTAAATCTGGTGGAGCTTATTATAGATGGCCTAATAGAATCAGTGCTGCACACTGCTACAAAGCCCAAATTATTTTCCAGCCAAGATACAGATAAACATGATTAGTAATTTGAAAGCTTAAAACGGTTGGTAGGGTGATTTTAACCAATCATCAAGCTTTTACTCTCCCCAGGATGACACAGGGGTAGAAAAGTCGTTTCGGATCCATGATTTGTTCATCTTTATGAACGTGAGTCTGTCTACATTATCAGTGGAGAGCCGCGTGCGCTTATCTGTCAGCACACCACCAGCAGCGCTGAACACACGTTCAGACAGAACGCTGGCTGCGGGGCATGACAAGATCTCCAAGGCGTAAGTGGCTAGCTCCGGCCATTTATCCAGATTGGAAGCCCAAAAAGAGCAAGGGTCCAGTGACACAGTCATGGCTTCAATGTTTACTTGGAGATACTCCTGTACCATCGTCTCTAGGCGTTGACTATGTGTCAGACTTCTTGTCTCCTGTGGCCTTGCAAAGGATGGGCTAAAAAAGTGGTGAAATGATTCCGCAAAATTGATGTTACCAGCAGATACTGTGGTTCTGTTACGGTTTGAGTGCTGAACACTTGACGGTCCCACGGTTGGCAAGTTGGAACTGTGAGATTCACTACGTGCACCACTGGTATTTTGTGGAAAAGCACATGTAAGATTCTGCAACAGTCTCTGCTGATACTACTGCATGCGTGCATCCCTTTCTATGGCAGGAATAATTTCTGCAAATTTACTTTTGTACCGGGGATCTAACAGTGTGGCAACCCAGTAGTCAGGATTATTTCTAATTCTCACAATTCGAGGGTCATGTTGCAGGTAGTGCAGCAAGAAGGCACTCATGTGTGTTGCACATCCAGGAGCACCAAGTCCCTGTTGTGTTGGTGGCGAGGTAACAATCATGCTTCCTTCCTCTGTCCTCTCCCCCCAACCTCGCACAACAGAAATGTGATCAAGGTCTCCCTCATCTGATGAGTCTTCCATCAGTTCGTCCTCCACTTCTTCCTGAGCTCCTGCACCTTCCTCACTAGTTTGGCTGCTACCATGCGCCCTGGTAAAACCATCTCCCCCACCCTCACATGTCTGCCGCCTTGGTGCTGCCGACCGTCTGGACCTTGCAGATGTTAGCCCTTCCGCATACAACTCCTCCTCCTCTACTTCCTCCACCTCCTCTTGTGCCACCACCTGACTCCGAATTCTGTTTAACATGTGCTCCAGCATGTAAATCACCGGAATAGTCATGCTGATAATGGCATCGTCAGCACTAAACATTTTCGTCGCCATTTCAAAACTGTGCAGAAGGGTGCATAGGTCCCTGATCTGAGACCACTCCTCCAGCGTGATTTGCCCCACCTCTGGATCTCGTTGGCCCAGGCTATAAGTCAGAACGTATTGCAACAGGGCTTGTCGGTGATGCCACAGTCGCTGCAACATGTGCAGAGTTGAATTCCACCGGGTAGGCACATCGCATTTTAGCCGGTGAAGTGGCAGGCCCAACGACTTCTGTAGAGATGTAAGTCGCTGAGCTGCGGGATGCGAACGGCGGAAGTGAGCACACAGCGACCGTGCCCTCTGCAGAAGGCCATCTAGTCTGGGATAGTGGGCTAAAAATTGCTGGACAACCAGGTTCAACACGTGAGCCATACAAGGCACGTGTGTGATATTGCCCCGGCGAAGGGCCGCACCCAGGTTTGCAGCATTGTCGCACACGGCCTTCCCTGGTTTCAGGTCCAGTGGAGACAACCATTCATGAAATTGGTTCTCCAGAGCTGACCACAACTCCTCAGCTGTGTGACTCACATTTCCCAGACATTTCAATGTAAAAACCGCCTGATGACGTTGAGCCCTACTGCCAGCATAGTAAGGAGGTGTGCAGGATCCCTTCTGCGCAGTTAGAATGCTTGTGGCATGACCAGACAGGCTTTGGGTGCAGGTGGAAGACCGAGAGGAGGTTGAGGAGGCAGAAGCAGTGGAGGAACTTTGACATAAAGAGGATTGACGCACAACTCGTGGGGACGGCAAGACTTGGACAGCAGCCCCTTGTCCTGCTGTCACCATAGTTACCCAGTGCCCAGTCAGCGACATGTAACGCCCCTGTCCATGCCTACTCGTCCAAGTGTCTGTGGTGAAATGCACCCTGTCACACACAGAGTTTCTCAAAGAAGCGGTGATGTTGTGTGCGACATGCTGGTGGAGTGCAGGCACACCTTTCTTTGAGAAGTAGTGCCGACTGGGCATCTGGTACTGGGGCACTGCGACGGACATAAGGTCTCGAAAATCCTCTGTGTCCACCAGGCGGAAAGGCAGCATTTCTGTAGCCAAGAGCTTGCAGATGGTGAAATTCAACCTCTTAGCTTTCTCATGGCTAGGAGGAAATGGTCTTTTACTTGTCAACATCTGAGGGACCGAGGGCTGGCTATTTTGCTTAGACGGGGTTGATAAGGGTGTCCCCGGCAAACTGCCGGTCTGTGAGGAAGATGCAGGCGGACATGTTAGGTTGCCTTGATCCAAAGGTGGTGCTATCGATGTCGTACAGCGCTCAACACCAGCTGGTGTTACCACCTCCAAAGAAAATGATGACCTGCCAATCACGCTGGCTGTTGCGGGTAAAGAGGTGGCAGTTCTGCGCCCCAAAACAGGTGTGACTGCTGTCCCCCCAGTCACAGAGGATGAAGAGGCCGCGGATGCACAAGATATGGCAGACGGTGGTTGGCCCGGCCGGCTAGGCCGCATTGTAGCACACTGAGCTTCCCACTGCAACTTATGCTTCATGTCCATGTGCCGGTTCATGCATGAAGTACTCAAACTATGTATTTTTTGGCCTCTACTTAGCTTTTGCTGACAAATGTTACAGATAACACGAGTTGGGTCATCTTTATCGATCTGAAAAAATGCCCAGGCTATGCAAGGCTTAGCACCCATGCGACCTGAAGAGCCACCACGACTTGTGGTGAGAGGCAGAGTTGTGTTTGAGATGCAGTTGTTGACGTGCTTCCAGTACTACGTCTCTGTCCAGGATGGCGCAACCTGACCTCGTCGTCACTAGCATCTTCCTCCACCTCCTCTGCTGACCTCATCTCTTGGCTGACTGTGGGTTGACAGTAAGTGGGATCTCCAACCTCATCATCATCACCCTGTGCGTTATCACACCCGTCGTCCTCAGAGCCAACCTGTTCCTGCCCTGACAAAAAACTAAAGTTGTCGCTCCAATCAGGTATTTGAGTCTTATCATCGTCTTCCTCATTGTCTCCACCAACAGGAGTTACAGTTTGGGAATGAGGGTCTACATTATGGTCAGAACCTTCTGCGTCTGGTCCTGGATCCGACTCATAAAGATTCTGGGCATCAGTGCAGATCATTTCCTCGTCTGGATTCACAGAAGCGCTGGAGTCGACCTCTGATTCCCAGGCTATAGTATGAGTAAACAGCTCTGCAGACTCAACCATCTGTTCTACCTCATACTCAGACGGGCAGCTGGAGATTTGGGAGCTGTGAGGAAGCAAGTGCGATTGGGGTGACACCTTTGAGGACTGGAGTATTTGTGATGTTGAAGTTGATGTGGAGGAGAGCCCACTTAAAGGAGCACTTGATATCCGTTGAAGCACCTGCTGTTTTTGTGCCTCATCTGGAATTTGTAGCGATTGGCGTGACCGTAAGAAAGGGATCTTATCACATTGTCCGCTAAAAGAAGTAGACATTTTAGTTTGGCTGGAAGATGGTCTTTCTTCTGCAGATGTTACTGTTGCTTTAACACCTACCCCACGGACACAACCTTTTTGCCCCTTCCCAACACGCCTATTCCCCTTTCCACCAGCAGCAGGCCTTTTTCCACTCATTTTGGTGGTTAACTAATTCACAACTCTGGAGTTGTTTGCACAAAAAAACAATGGATGGGAACCGAGCAGAGCTGAGTGGCCAAACTGTGGTATTAGGCCAAAACTATTGGCTGGGTTAGATGCAGAAAAAAATTATATTCAATTTGCAACCTGATGGAGGTCAGTATAGATGGACTAATAGAACAAGTCCCACACACTGCTAGAAGGCCAAATATTTTTTCAGAGCTAGATGCAGATAAAAATTATTTTTAATTTGCAACCTGATGGAGGTCAGTATAGATGGACTAATAGAGAAAGTCCCACACACTGCTAGAAGGCCAAATATTTTTTCAGAGCTAGATGCAGATAAAAATTATATTCAATTTGCAACCTGATGGAGGTCAGTATAGATGGACTAATACAACAAGTCCCACACACAGCTAGAAGCCCAATATTTTTTCAGAGGTAGATGCAGAAAAAAATATATTCAGTTTGCAACCTGATGGAGGTCAGTATAGATGGAGTAATAGAACAAGTCCCACACACAGCTAGAAGGCCAAATATTTTTTCAGAGGTAGATGCAGAAAAAAATTATTTTTAATTTGCAACCTGATGGAGGTCAGTATAGATGGACTAATAGAGAAAGTCCCACACACTGCTAGAAGGCCAAATATTTTTTCAGAGCTAGATGCAGATAAAAATTATATTCAATTTGCAACCTGATGGAGGTGAGTATAGATGGACTAATAGAGAAAGTCCCACACACTGCTAGAAGGCCAAATATTTTTTCAGAGCTAGATGCAGATAAAAATTATATTCAATTTGCAACCTGATGGAGGTCAGTATAGATGGACTAATAGAACAAGTCCCACACACAGCTAGAAGCCCAAATATTTTTTCAGAGGTACTGTAGATGCAGATAAAAATTATTTTTAATTTGCAACCTGATGGAGGTCAGTATAGATGGACTAATAGAGAAAGTCCCACACACTGCTAGAAGGCCACATATTTTTTCAGAGGTAGATGCAGAAAAAAATATATTCAGTCTGCAACCTGATGGAGGTCTGTATAGATGGATTAATAGAACAAGTCCCACACACAGCTAGAAGCCCAATATTTTTTCAGAGGTAGATGCAGAAAAAAATATATTCAGTTTGCAACCTGATGGAGGTCAGTATAGATGGACTAATACAACAAGTCCCACACACAGCTAGAAGCCCAATATTTTTTCAGAGGTAGATGCAGAAAAAAATATATTCAGTTTGCAACCTGATGGAGGTCTGTATAGATGGATTAATAGAACAAGTCCTACACACAGCTAGAAGCCCAATATTTTTTCAGAGGTAGATGCAGAAAAAAATATATTCAGTTTGCAACCTGATGGAGGTCTGTATAGATGGATTAATAGAACAAGTCCCACACACAGCTAGAAGCCCAATATTTTTTCAGAGGTAGATGCAGAAAAAAATATATTCAGTTTGCAACCTGATGGAGGTCAGTATAGATGGATTAATAGAACAAGTCCCACACACAGCTAGAAGCCCAATATTTTTTCAGAGGTAGATGCAGAAAAAAATATATTCAGTTTGCAACCTGATGGAGGTCAGTATAGATGGACTAATACAACAAGTCCCACACGCTGCTAGAAGCCCAATATTTTTTTCAGAGCTAGATGCAGAAAAAAATTATATTCAATTTGCAACCTGATGGAGGTCAGTATAGATGGACTAATAGAATGATGCTATGCCCAAAAGATTTTACTTCACTAGGTGCAGTAAAAAAATTGGTATTCTATACACAGGTAGTATATCTTGCAACACAGATAGGCTACTCCACTGACTAACACACTCTGCAATAGGCCAAAAAGGATTAGCTTTGCTAGATTCAGCCAAATGCTGTGAAAAAAACTTGCACAGCACTGGCACAGACCTGCCTGGCAAAAACTGATAGGAACTGATGTAACCTAGTCCTGAAAAGGACTGCAATTACAATTAGTCTTTACTCCCACAATCTATCTATTTAAGAGCACAGACCTGCCTGATAAAAGTCGTAGGAAATGCTGTAACCTAGTCCTTAAAAGGACTGCAATCACAACTATTCCCTACTCCCAAGCTATCTGTAGATTTGTGCGAAAATTGGCTTGAAATTAACAAGGTATAGCGCACACAGCAACAGCGGTGCCGTCTAACACGCAGCTGCAGCAGTGAGAAAATGGTGGCGACGGGGAAAATGGCTTGGTCTTATAGGGCAAGGACATGTGACATACACTGCCAATGACACATGCCATTGCTTGTGTGAAAAAAAGCACTTCGCTCCGTGTGTGCGCTGCTGATAGGCTGACAGATTGCACCTCCCCACTGTAAATGCGGGAAAGAGAAAAAAAAAATGGAGATCTTCATTGTTCCTGCAGAGATCCATCCCCTGCCCCTCCCCCCACCCCGCTGTACACTCAAACTGCGTATTAACATTAATTTTCATCATTACTGAGAAAAAAATCCAGTTATGATTTTGGTGCACGAACAGTTATCGAACATAACCTCGAACAGCCGAATTTTTCTCAAATTGTTCGTGTTCGCCGAACGGCTCGAACACCGCCCAAAACAGCTCGAATTTGAGATTGGCGAATAGTTCGAGTAGAACAACGCTCATCTCTAGTGGTGATATCTGAGATGGAGGCTGAACATGAGCAGGAGGAGGAGGAGGATGATGCGCAGGAGCTGTACACTGTGGGGGCAACTCTGACTGACATAGGGCCCGCAATCCTCGGTGTGGGGATGATGTGTTCCGTCTCAAGGTCCGACTGGGTCCCGGCTTCCACTATGTTTACCCAGTGTGCCGTCAGGGAGATGTACTGTCCCTGGCCACAAGCACTCGTCCACGTGTCCGTTGTCAGGTGGACTCTCTCAGTAACTGTGTTGTTGAGGGCACGGCAGATGTTTTGGGACACGTGCTTGTGTAGTGTGGGGATGTCACACCGGGCAAAATAGTGTCGGCTGGGGACCGCGTACCGAGGGACGGCCACCGCCATAAGGTTGTGGAAGGATTCCGTCTCCACCAGCCTAAAAGGCAGCATTTCCAATGCAAGCAGTCGTGAAATGTGCGAATTTAGGACAGTGGCCTGTGGGGCGTTGGCTGCGAATTTGTGCTTTCGTTCAAAGGTCTGGGATATGGACAATTGAACGCTGCGGTGGGACGTGGACGTGGACGTTGATGCTGTTTCTTGAGAAACTGCCATAAAAAGTTAAAACTTAGAGGAGGGGGCATCTTTGCATGCAATATGGACAGGGGATTGCCTTGCACGCACAACAGGGGGTTCTCTTACATGCACAACAGTGGAAGAAGCAGTGGTGACACCCGCTGACACTGGTCGTGGACCCTGGGGTTCGCCCCACAAAGTCGGGTGCTTTGCTGCCATGTGCCTGATCATGCTGGTGGTGGTCAGGCTGGTAGTTTTGTCACCCCTGCTGATGCTAGCCTGGCAGGTGGTACAAATGGCCTTTTTGGGGTTATCAGCAGAGTCTTTAAAAAAATTCCAGACTCTGGAAGGCCTACCAGTTCTACTGGCAGCGTCCCTCGTGTTGGTGTTACGGGGAACGGTTGCCCGCCTTCTGTCTGCGGCCATCACACTGCTTCTTCCTGCCTGTTGGGGTACTCTGCCTCCCTCCCCCTGTGTGCTGCTGGCCATCTCTGCATGTCCTCCTGCCACGTTGGGTCAGTTACTAGATCATCCACCACCTCCTCCTCTTCCAGTTCTGCACCACAGTCCTCCTCCTCACTTCATGGCAATTGTGTCTGGTCATCATCCACCTCTTGTGACAAATTGCCAGCGTCGCCTTCCTGTGGCCATTGCTGTTCAAATATTTGACAATCGCTACATGGGATCTCCTCTTCCACCACTTCAAGCGGAGCAGGCGAGGGGCCCAAATATGAAATGGACCAGTGAACAGCTCTATAGAGTATCCAACTGTGGGATCAGTTGCTGTCTGACGACACACGGCATGGTAGGAGGAAGGAGCATCAGGGTGAGGAGGAGTATGCAGTCGAGACTCACGGCTACTAACACTTAACAGTGTGGAAGACAGACCGGAGGTGGTGGTTCCCAGGTGACTGGAAGTATTATCTGCTATCCAATTAATAACCTGTTCACACTGATCAGTTCGCAATAGTGGTGCTGTTGTGTGCTTCCCTAGTAATTCAGTCAAGAACTGGGAGCGAGAAGATGTGGCTGCTGGTTGTGGCACATTTTCACCTTGGCCACGGCCCCATCCTCTGCACGCACCGTCACCAGTACGTCCAGTTCCACGTCCCTTGCCACGCGCCTTGCCCATTGTAAATCAAGTAAAATAGCTTACACTTGCACTATCAATGGCCAAAAGGGTAATATAAAGGAGATTTGAACCGTGAAACTGTAAAACCACAGTTCTAGTTATCTGGCCTACACCAGACTCATTTAAACAGATAAATTTGTGTCTGAACAGTCAGCGAGACACTCAAAATGTTCTTTCTTATGCAAAAAGGTTTGATTACAGCCAGATTTGAACCGTGGAGAGGAAAATCACAGTTCTAGTTATCTGGCCTACACCAGACTTTTTTAAACAGATATATTTGTGTCTGAACAGTCAGCGAGACACTCAAAATGTTTTTTTTTTATGCAAAAAAGGCAAAAACGTGGATTACACCTAGATTTGAACCGTGGGAGAGGAAAACCACAGTTCTAGTTATCTGGCCTACACCAGTCTCTTTTAAACAGATATATTTGTGTCTGAACAGTCAGCGAGACACTTAAAATGTTTTTTTTTATGCAAAAAAAGCAAAAAAGTGGATAATACAGAGATTTGAAGTGTGGAACTGCAAAACCACAGTTCTAGTTATCTGGCGTACACCAGACTCTTATAAACAGATCCATTTGTGTCTGAACTGTCAGCGAGACACTCAAAATGTTTTTTTTTATGCAAAAACGTGGATTACACCTAGATTTGAACCGTGGGAGAGGAAAACCACAGTTCTAGTTATCTGGCCTACACCAGACTCTTTTAAACAGATATATTTGTATCTGAACACTCACAGACACACTCAATTTTTTTTTTTTTGGGGGGGGGATACCAAAAGGTTAATAAGACAGGTATTTGTACAGTCTGACTGAGGAAAAAAAAAAAAAAGAGGATTTAGATGAAAAAAAAAAGGATTTTTCCTGGCCCCTGAGACCTGGGGCTAAGTCTAGCAATTTGAGCAGCGGTAGCACAAAGGACTGTAATGCAGTGTTTGTTGATATAACCACTGTGTCTCCTATACAGCCTACCTGCCTTCCTGCCTGATATCTGGGATGGATATTAGTCCTGAGAAGGACTGTTTGTTTGATTTGGCAGCCTTTACAGACCCTACACTAACTATTTCACACTATATATCTCGCCCTAACTCAGCAGCACTGACCCTACACTGTCTGATCCCGGGCAACTGTGTCCAAGATGGCGGCGCCCGGTTTTAAATACTCGAGGTGACGCTGTGCGGCCAGCCAATCACTGTAATGCCCACAACCAACATGGCTGCGGCATTACAGTGACTGGCTGGCAATCCCTGCATGTTCATTGGCTCTGTAAAGAGCGCCAAACCTGCAGGAGCTCCCGCCCGAGTAACCCGGAAATGCTCAGTGCTCGCCGAACATCCCGAGTAGTGAGATGCACGGGCGAGTACCGAGCAGTGTCGAGCATGCTCGCTCAACACTAGTCACCATCATACATGAGACACTTCGTGTGCCACCATCATACATGAAACACTTTGGGGAGAGGGCACTGTCATATATGGGACACTTTGTGGGCCACCATCATACATGAGACGCTTCGCGGGGCCACCATCTTACATGAGACGCTTCATGTGTCACCATCAAACATGAGCATACATGAGACGCTTCATGGGGCCATCATCATACATGTATCACTTCTGGGGTACACCTCTGAGGCACTATATGTGTGATGTCACTTTATTTTGGGCACTCGGGAGCACACCTTCCAATCCTCCCCTTGCTTATGGTCCCTTCAGTTGCTCCGTGCTCCTGACAGATCCTCCTGCTCGATCTGATGGGGAAGGACGGCCATCCAGTGATCTGGTCCCACCCCGGCTGCCGCTCGCTCTGCAGTTCTCAGCATTTCCCACTAACACCTACCTGATGCCATTAGCTTCCCATCATCTCCCAGAATGTGGTGGCTTTACATGCTCCCATGAGAAGGCAAATATATTCCTGACTCGTAGTAAGCGGTGACAGCCAAATGGAGGGACGATGACTGACCTAACCCAACCCTGGCTCGGACACTTTTTGCTGAATATGGAGCATTGTTTTCAGTAAAAATGCACCATATTTTATATTAGACTTGTATTTTTAGATGGAATTAAGATTCCTCAGCATTGATTGACAAGCCCTACACATTCCTGAGCATACACGCCCCGATCACACCCAGCCGTGCCTCTACTCATCTACTCTGCCTCCTCTCAGGCTGACAATTAGGCCGGAGTCACACTACACGTCGACAAAATCGTTCCGATTCTCAGTGCCGACAGTCTCACAATTGTTGTGTATGGTGATCCATGTGTAATGCGATAGCAATGCAATGCTGCAATATTTTCTCGCCTATGTATCCGTATGACATCCGTATGGCCTCACATTTTCCACAGATTTTTCTAATGTAATGCCAAGTTTAAATTTAACAGCCTCAATGGTCTGAAACTTATAAAAACCTAATGAACAAGGCCATACACTGGGTCCACAAGAAGATTTGACTTCAAATCTTTCACACATACCACTGCTGGTGTTGTCCTGGTTTGCATATAACTAGAGATGAGCGAACATTTCAGTGTTCGGCTCGGGAAAGTTCAATGAACAAATAGACATTCGACAAATTTATTCGTCGAATATTCGACAAACATTTCCGAATCTCATAGGAGTCAATGGGGGAACCAAAAAAATGCATATACAACAACTACAAACGGGCCCAAAAGCTGTCAAAACACATCAAATTAGGTGTAGACACCAGGGAAGTGTCATCAATTGACCCAGAGTACAAGTACCATAATTATTATTACTATGACAGCCACATTTATTCCATGGCGCTTTACATGTCAAAAGGGGTCACCGACTGGTACAAGAGGAGGGAGGACAGTGCCTGCGAGGGCACACAAACAATCTACAAGGAATGGGGGACGATACAGTAGGTCAGGATACAGCTAGTCGTGCAGCAATATGCTGGAGCAAGGGTTATCGCAGATTCTACGCTTGTCACAAGAAGTGGGTCTTCAGCTTCCTTTTCAAGGTTTCTACGATAGGCAACGGTCTAATGTGTTGGGGTACAGAGTTACACAGTAGCGGAGATGCATGGGACAAATCTTGTATGCGATTGTGACAAGAAGAGATAAGAAGGAAGTAGAGAAGGAAATCTTGGAAGGATGGGAGGGACGTTGCGTGCAGGTAACTAGTAAAGGGAGACTAGGTCACACATGTATCTAGGAAACAGGTTTTTGATGGCTTGGTATGCCAAAGTTAGGCTTTTCAACTGGAGTGTCTGGGCAACAGGGAGCCCGCGCAAGGATTGACAGAGGGGTGAAGCCTGGGAATAGCGAGGTGACAGGTGGTTTAATCGGCCAACACACTTTAGGATAGATTGGAGGGGTGCGAGAGTGGTAGAAAGGAGGCCAGAGAGCAGGAGCTTGAAGTAAAAGAGGTGGGAGATGATGAGGGCAGGGGCGGAACTACCGCCCGTGCAGCCGGTTCATTGAACGGGGGCCCCGAGGGAGAGGGGGCCCCTCCAGCCTCCAGCAGGGCCGCCATCAGGGCATGACTGCCCTGACTCCAGTATGGGGTCCGGCCGGTAGGGGCCCCCTCGGGGGCCCCCCTCTTGTGCGTCTCTCTCCTCATGGGGCCCCCGGCCCCATGCTATGAGCCGGGTCCGGGACATTTCAGCGCTGAGCTGCGCTGTTGCAGCAGCGCCTTCATGATTCCCCTGACTTCCGGTCATGTGACGGTGCCGTCACATGACCGGAAGTCAGGAGAACCTGCTGTCAGCGATTTGGACGAGCGCCAGGATTCTGCAGGGATCGCATGGGGGTAAGTATAACAAGTTTTATTTTTTTTTAAAATACAATTAACTAGGAGTGGAGAGATGGGAGATGCACATGTGTGTGTGTGTGTGTGTGTGGGGGGGGAGATGGGAGATGCACATGTGTGTGGGGGGGGGAGATGGGAGATGCACATGTGTGTGGGGGGGGAGATGGGAGATGCACATGTGTGGGGGGGGGATGGGAGATGCACATGTGTGTGGGGGGGGAGATGGGAGATGCACATGTGTGCGGGGGGGAGATGGGAGATGCACATGTGTGTGTGTGTGTGTGTGGGGGGGGGTGGGAGATGCACATGTGTGTGTGTGGGGGGGGAGATGGGAGATGCACATGTGTGTGGGGGGGGGATGGGAGATGCACATGTGTGTGGGGGGGGAGATGGGAGATGCACATGTGTGTGGGGGGGAGATGGGAGATGCACATGTGTGTGGGGGGGGGAGATGGGAGATGCACATTTGTGTGGGGGGGAGATGGGAGATGCACATGTGTGGGGGGGGAGATGGGAGATGCACATGTGTGGGGGGGGGAGATGGGAGATGCACATGTGTGGGGGGGGGAAGGGAGATGCACATGTGTGGGGGGGAGATGGGAGATGCACATGTGTGGGGGGGGAGATGGGAGATGCACATGTGCGGGGGGGGATGGGAGATGCACATGTGGTGGGGGGGGAGATGGGAGATGCACATGTGTGGGGGGGAGATGGGAGATGCACATGTGGGGGGGGTGAGGGAGGTGCACATGTGGTGGAGGGGGATGAGAGAGGTGCACATGTGGTGGAGGGGGATGAGAGAGGTGCACATGTGGTGGAGGGGGATGAGAGAGGGGCACATGTGGGGGAGGGGGATGAGAGGGGCACATGTGGGGGGGGGGACGAGAGGGGCACATGTGGGGGAGGGGGGTGAGAGAGGGGCACATGTGGGGGAGGGGGTGAGAGATGTGCACATGGGGGGGGATGAGAGCTGCACATGGGGGGGTTTGAGAGCTGCACATGGGGGAATTGGGAGTAGGGGGATAATGAGCTGCACATAACGAATGTGGGGTGGGGGAGAGTAAATGATAAATGATGATGGGGTGGGGAGAGCACGGACATGATATAATGAATTGGGGCAGGGGGTGCATGTAAATATTGAATGCGGGGAGCAGGAAGTATAGAGTAGGGGGCGTTGCGGATGCAGGAGTGTGACTGGTAACAAATTGGCGGAAAGAGTAGAGGTTCTAATTAAATTATATATTAAGTGCCTATTTACAGTTAATGGGGGCACCGTGGTGGATTACAATTTATATTTGGAATGGTAGGTTGCATAATAACTAACCATATATTGATGGTGGATGCACGTCTGTATTCAGCTGCATAATGTAGAAGTTAGGGAATGTGCTCTAGATAACTGTGTTATTTTATGCAGAGACGAGTCCTGGCTGGAAGACGTGATGGCGGTCTGTGCTGGATGAAGGAGAAAAGCGAAGATGAAGGACTTCACCTAGAGACGTCACCGGTGAGTCAGTCTATTACATGTACACTGTGTATAATGTCACTGGTGATCACTGTATTACCTGTACACTGACACTATATACAGAGCTCCTGTGTATAATGTCACTGGTGATCACTGTATTACCTGTACACTGACACTATATACAGAGCTCCTGTGTATAATTTCACTGGTGATCACTGTATTACCTGTACACTGACACTATATACAGAGCTCCTGTGTATAATGTCACTGATGATCACTGTATTACCTGTACACTATATACAGAGCTCCTGTGTATAATGTCACTGGTGATCACTGTATTACCTGTACACTGACACTATATACAGAGCTCCTGTGTATAATTTCACTGGTGATCACTAGATTACCTGGACACTTACGTTATACATACCATGTATAGAGCTCCCGTGTATAATGACACTTATGGTAATATTAGTAATGTGGTGGTAATATTAGTAATGTAGTGGTAATATGTGGTCTGGTCATGGTGTGGCAGTTTTTCTCCCTTCTGTGTGGTATTATTCGGTCACTATGTTGTGGTAATATGTGGTCTGGTCATGGTGTGGCGGTATTCCCTGTATGTGGTATTATTGGTCATTTAAAAAAAAAATGTATATGACACATTCCCTTAAAGAAAACTAAATAAAAATATATCTAAAAAGAGTATTGGATATTTTAAGAAAATTTTAATAGGTTAGAGTAGGGCCCGCCCAGAAGAGTCTACCTTATCGTGGTGGCGGCTTTAAAAATCTTTTGGCCAAAACAAAAGCTGATGGCTATGTATGTGGCGCCGTCACCTGGCCGAACGTCAGGAGAACCTGGTGTCAGCGACGTGGACGAGCACCAGGATTCTGCAGGGATTGCATGGGGGTAAGTATAACAAGTTTTATTTTTTTTAAATACAATTAATTAACTAGGAGTGGGGGGAATCAGAGATGCATGGGGGGGTGAGAGATGCACATGGGGGGGTGAGAGATGCACATGGGGGGGTGAGAGATGCACATGGGGGGTGAGAGATGCACATGGGGGGGTGAGAGATGCACATGGGGGGGTGAGAGATGCACATGGGGGGGTGAGAGATGCACATGGGGGGGTGAGAGATGCACATGGGGGGTGAGAGATGCACATGGGGGGGTGAGAGATGCACATGGGGGGTGAGAGATGCACATGGGGGGGATGAGAGATGCACATGGGGGGGATGAAAGATGCACGGGGGGTGAGAGCTGCACATGGGTGGGATGAGAGATGCACATGGGGGGGTGAGAGATGCACATGGGGGGTTATGTTTACATAACTTTGTTGCCTTATGAAGGGCAGGGGGGGGCCCCCAAAATTTCTTGCACAGGGGCCCACTACAGTCTGTGTCCGCCCCTGGATGAGGGCATGCACTGGTGTTTTTCTGGATGCATGGTTGAGGAATGTGCGGATCCCTGAGATACTGTACTTTGGAGTTGGAGTCAGCAGCAAGTGGAAAGGGCTTGGATCTGATGTTTGAAGGACAGATCAGAGTCAAGCTTGAGGGAATGGGGAGAGTGGGCAGCCATTCCACCTTTGATGGATAGGTCAGTTGAGGGGGGGTGAATGAGATGGTGGAAAGACAATGCATTCCGTTTTATCCATGTTAAGTTTTTGGTTAAGACCATGAGCTGTCCCAGGCCGAAGGTGTAGATGGAGAAGAGCCTGTGTCCCAGAACATTACCCGTGCCCTTCCCAGCACATTTACTGGGAAGGACCACCTAACCACAAACACGTGGACAAGAGAATGTAGCCAGGGATGGTATGGAGCCAGTTCACAATGAAAAATCAGCCTCAAAGTGTCGGGGAACCCTCCCACAGACTTTTCTTAGCCAGGGCTGCTTCTCGGCAGGGTTGGACGGGCCCACCAGAGAAGCGGAGCATCCCCCGGTGGGCCCTGGCTTCTCCATCAGGAGGAGAGTTCATAGCGCAAACCTTGCAGGTTGTGATGATGATGAGGCCATCCATCTCCTTAGTTATCTGTTACTTTGAATGCAAGCACAAGTATGCAGCCACCCACCCATCCACAGGCTGCAGTACTAAACTGCCACATTTCTGGACAGCTGCTTGCACTTGAAATGTTGCCCTTTAGGCTCGTGTAGGCGGAAGCTTTTCACAACCTCATAGCGGCGGCGGCCGGGCCTCCATACTCAGTCCCCAGCTGCCGCTATTTCTCCCGGTGTCGTCCCTGCCTCCACAAGCACGGGTCCCAGAACATTACCCATGCCCTCCATCCCACCCAGTGCACTGACTGGGAAGGACCGCTTAACCACAAACACGTGGACAAGTGAATGTGGCCAGGAGGGTACGGAGCCAGTCCGCAGCTTGTCGGTGAGAGTTGTATTTCACCACAGCCATATTCTTTAGCTCAGTGAAAGGACTTGGGAAACCATATCTACTCTAGCTGTCATTTCTCCCTGGAAGTCCTCTAATGCATTTCTTGCATAAGCAATGGCAGCCCTTTCAACATCAGCTCACATTTCTCTGTGCTTAGCCACAGACAAAGATCTTTCTTTACGCCTTGAATTTAATCACTACAGAGTTGGACAATGGCCTGATCTGCAATGTGTTTTAAGAAAAAACGTGCATAAGCAAAGCCACTGTTTAGGCCACCGAAGGTCATTAAGCGAAACTCATACAGTTTTCTCATAGACTGAAAGAGGGGTATCAAGACTTCCAAGAGAGGCAAGACTTCTCTGTCCTCCCCAAGAGGACGACTGTCCATGTTCTCCTCCTCCTTCTCATTATCACCCAATCTGCATTGAGATGAGATGAGGCTGGGCTTCATAGTTCCTTGCTCTGTCTGCAATGCCTCCTATTTAACTGTGAGGTGCAAGCGTTTCAGTAGACAGAGAAGTGGGATGGTGATGCTATTTATGGCGTCATCGCCACTCACCCTCTTTTTGGAGTCCTCAAAGTTTTGGAGGACGGCACAAACATCTATGCCCACTCATCAGCTCTTATGTTTGGAGGCTGACCTGAATGTCGATGGGCGTGTTGAAGCGTGTTGAAGCTGGTACTCAACAACTGTCCTCTGCTGCTCACAAATCCTTCCCAACATCTGCAACATTGATTTCCAACATGTGACATTGCACAACAGTCGGTGAGCTGGAAGCTGCAAACGCTGCTGAAGCAATGCCAGAGTGGCGGAAGCTATAACTGACTTTCTCAAATGGGCACACATGCGTTGCACTTTCACAAGCAGCTGTGGCAGATCTGGGTAGGATTTGAGAAATTGCTGAACCATTAAGTTGAGCACATTTAATGCTCTCTCATTACTAATGTGTAACCCTATATGGAGAACAATATCAGATGAAATATAGCCTGCTTTATATACCACGGTACTAAGAAAACCAATTTTGATTCTTTCTTGTGTACCCCTGTGACAAAAATATCTGCACCAAAGAATTAATTTCACTAGAGTAGAACTAGTATAATGATGACCGACAATTCTTCCTCTACAGCCAAACCCAATAGAGAGACCCAATCAGGATACTCCACATTTACAAAAATTAGTGGCAGACATAATCAAAGTGGCATCAATTTCACCAGAGTAGAAGTAGTTTAATGGAGACAGAAACCTCTTCTACTACAGCCAAACCCAATAGATAGAGACCCAATCAGGATTCTCCACATTTCCAAAAATTAGTGGCAGAAACCAACAAAGTGACATCAATTTCACTACAGTACAAATAGTATAATTAGGACCGACACCTCTTCCACAACAGCCAACCCAGTAGATGGAGACACAAACCGGACTGTTCACATTTAAAACAGTGGCCTACAGATTGGAGTTGGTGGAGTTCAACCTTTTAGCTTTGTCATGTGTAGAAGTAAATAATCTTTTACGTGACCGCAACTGCAGGACCGAGGGCTGGCTACAGTGCTGAGAGAGGGCGGAGTAAGGTGAAATGGACAAACTGCTAGACCGTGAGTGAGGTGCAGGTGGAGATTTTTCGGTGGATTGAGAAACATGTGGTGTGCTCAGTGACACAAACACAGCAAGCATGTCCACTTCTGTTACAGGTGACAGACTCTCACACAGCCTTACTGGAGCCAGTATACAACCATAGCAGTATACAACCGTAGCTTCTGCGGTCAGAGATCTGCGTGACAATACTTGGCGCGGTAACAGAGGAGGAGGAGGAGGAAGCAGCAGATGCATTTGATGGGGTGGCTGATGGTTGTTTATTGAAAACCAATTTTGAGTTTATCATGTTAGTGTACCCCTTTGTGGAAAACAATATCTGCACTAAAGAATTAATTTCACTACAGTATAACTATACAAGTGGATGGAGACCAAAACCTCTTCCAATACGATCATCCCAGGAGAGGGAGACCTAACCGGGGTGTTCACTAGTTATGGGTGAGCACTAAAATGCTCGGGTGCTCGTTGCTCGGGTCGAGCACATTGGAATACCCGGGTGCTCGACCCGAGCAACGAGCCCAATGTAAGTCTATGGGAAACTTTAGCATTTTTCAGGCGGCTCCCCCCGGCGGTCTGCAGAGGGCCTAAAAATTGCCTAAATCAATGGGAACAGTGCTCAAATGGCATGGGAACAGCATGGGGAAGACCCCTGGAAGCATCTCTGACTCCCAGGTCACTTCTGTCAACAATGTTGTCAGAGGTATTACGCCACTTTTACGGACTCACAATAAAACATACAAAAATGAAACCAAAATGGATTTTCCTAGGAAATATGTTAAAGAACATCCTTTCCAGTTTAATGACTTGTATATAAGGCAAAATAAATAACCAAAACTGGCTTAGTGATCGGACTCAAAGGGTGGTTGTAAATGGCTTCACATCCAGCTGGATGAATGTCTCAAGTGGGGTACCACAGGGCTCTGTCCTGGGACCTGTATTGTTCAACATCTTTATCAATGATTTAGATGAAGGAATTGAGGGTAAACTGATTAAATTTGCTGATGACACAAAGCTAGGAGGGATAGCTAATACTAGAGAAGAGAGAGAGAGGATTCAAAAAGACCTAAATAAACTGGAGCAGTGGGCAGCAACCAACAGAATGGTTTTTAACAGGGAAAAATGCAAAGTACTACATCTGGGCAATAAAAATGAAAAAAGCATATACAGAATGGGAGGAATAGAGCTAAGCAACAGTACATGTGAAAAAGACTTAGGTATACTAATAGATCATAGACTGAACATGAGTCAACAGTGTGATGCAGCAGCAAAAAAGGCAAATACAATTCTGGGATGTATTAACAGAAGCATACAGTCTAGATCACGTGAAGTCATTATCGGTCTTTACTCCTCTTTGGTCAGACCTCATCTGGAATACTGTGTACAGTTTTGGGCACCACATTTTAAAAAAGACATAGACAAACTGGAGCAAGTTCAGAGAAGAGCGACCAGAATGGTGACTGGTCTGCAAACCATGTCCTATGAGGAACGGTTGCAGGATTTGGGAATGTTTAGCTTGCAAAAAAGAAGACTGAGAGGAGACTTAATAGCTGTCTACAAATATGTCAAGGGCTGTCACATTGTAGAAGGATCATCATTATTCTCATTTGCACAAGGAAAGACTAGAAGCAATGGGATGAAACTAAATGGGAGGAGACACAGATTAGATATTAGAAAAAACTTTTTGACAGTTAGGGTGATTAATGAGTGGAACAGGCTGCCACGAGAGGTGGTGAGTTCCCCTTCAATGGACGTCTTCAAACAGAGGCTGGACAGACATCTGTCTGAGATGATCTAGTGAATCCTGCTTTGAGCAGGGGGTTGGACCAGATGACCCAGGAGGTCCCTTCCAACTCTACCATTCTATGATTCTATGATTCTATGATTCAAAACCAAAAATACTTCTCCACGCCATAGGCTATGTTCACACGTAGCGTTTTTGATGCGTTTTTGCACTTTTGTATTGCTTTCAACTGTGACAAATGCATTCACCTGGAAATGTAATTTTAATATTTTACAACCATATCTGGCCATGTGGTGTGTGAGACATGATCAGACACATTCTGTTTCATTTATGAAGGAGGAACTTTGAAAGTCACAAAGACTATTTTTATAGGGCCATCAGGCGGCCTTTACTATTCTTAAAGTGCCAGCAGTCGGCCCTCACTATTCTTAGAGAGCCATTAGCAGGCTATGCTTTGTTGTTCCCATTACTAAAGAGTGGGTCTCTTATACTGTTATTGCGTATGCAGTGAGTGGCAGGGCTGCCCAAAATTTGGACGCACCCCAATACCCCTTTGAAAATTTGGAAGCACCCCAATACCCCTTTCATGAGACTTAGAGGAGGGCCTCCTTAAAACAATGTTCCCATTATTAGAAAGTGGGTCTCCCATTGTGTTTGCCTATGCAGTGAATGCAAGGGTTGCCAAAAATTTGGAGGCACTCCAATGCCCCATGGAAGAGACGTGGAGGTCAGAGGGCCTCCTGAAAACAATGTTCCCATTATTAGGAAATGGGTCTCCCATAGTGTTGTCCTATGCAGTGAATGCAAGGGCTACCAAAAATTGAGAGACACTCCAATGCCCCTTGGAAGAGACGTGGAGGAGGACCTCATAAAAAAATGTTCCCATTGGAAAGGAGCGGGTCTCCTATACTTGTAAA